>NC_134242.1:10656554-11931554 GCF_965152275.1 Natator depressus
ACTTAAGGAAGCAGAAGGACCTGAACATCATATACTGTTGAACCTTAGGAGCAGAAGGGAGGTGAAACAATTCTACACACCCACAACATCCATCCTCTGTGGAAGAAAGCAGGGGATCCACATTGATTTCTGCCCCCACCCTTGCATGTTGCTGCGCAGAGACACCAGCGGAGTTGGGCTTCATATAGCATTAGAAGTATGCGCTCTACCCAGACTTCCTCTTCTGCAGAGGAACCTCACAGATTTTACTTTCAAGAGGCTCTCTGAGGCTATATGCAAAAGGGAAGGATTAGCACCTATATGCAGAAGCTTACTGGAAATGGAATTTTAATTTGCACCTGCAATATGTTGAAACAACCTGGGACTTGGTTTATAGTGAAGCAGAACGAGTGTAATTATGTCCAGAATTTGAACGAAAACCAAGATACACTGTCAGTGTAATTCTGAATTCAGGCTGAGTTCAGTCCACCCACCCTTGACCGTGTCACTTTAACACGCCCATGTTACAGAAAGATAGCCAAGGATATTTAAAACATGGGTTGCATGAATCAAATAGATCACAAACAGGACAGGGATTCATCTACAACAAGGTATGCTTCTGAGGCCCAGATCTGCACAGGTATTTCGGCCTCTAACTTCCACTGATTTCAATGGAGCTTAAATACCTGTGAAGATGTGGGCCTGAGCCCACATATGTTTTTCGATTCGGCTTTCAGTTTCCACTATGAAAGGAAGTGGATCTCTTGGGATAAATAGACACACAGAGTTTCTATTCTCCTGCAATTTTCATTTAAACACTAGTTACATAAAAGGGTCCAATTATCTTTCTGTTTAAATATTTTTTTTAAAGTAGTGATCTCTTAATAATAGATGGTGTGTCAGTTTAAAAAACTGGAAACAAATGGGTAAAATACACTAGGCTGCAAAATTAAATCAGGAAATTCCAAACATGAAGGTTGCTTCTGCAGTGTTAACTTGACAGTAGTGCACATCTCACATATTTTATAGTTTACATTATGACACGGAACAATATAAGAGAGTTTGCATTTAACAGGGAGAGTGAGGATAGAGAATATGTGCAATGTGACCAAGTGAAGGACCCTAATTGTTGGCATCTCCTGCCTTTTCAATGTTTTTTTAGTGATTTCAGAGCCCCCACATTGCATTAATGCTAGTTTTCCATGCTTTTGGCCTTTTACTTATATATATAGTATCAGCCAGAACTATCCAACTTGTACAATCTATCTATGAAAAAAGAACAGGAGTACTTGTGGCACCTTAGACACTAACAAATTTATTAGAGCATAAGCTTTCGTGGGCTACAGCCCACTTCATCGGATGCATAGAATGAAACATATAGTAAGAAGATTATATAGATAAAAATAGAATGGAAGATCTCTCTCTCTCTCTCTCTCTATATATATATATCTATCTTCCATTCTATTTTTATTTTTGTTTATATATATATATATATATATATATATATATATATATATATATACACACACACACACACACACACACAGAAGGTGGAAGTTGCCATAAAAACTGTAATTAATTAGCCTCTTACAGTTTGTTAGTTTCTAAGGTGCCACAAGTATTCCTGTTCTTTTTGCGGATACAGACTAACATGGCTGCTACTCTGAAACCTATCTAACTATGGTACTTCTATGGCCCCATGACAAGAATTGGAGCACCTTTCAATCATTATCACCACTGTCAGGTAGGGGAGAAATATTATCCCCATTTTACAGATGGGGAATGGAGGCACAGAGACATTAAGGCCTAGATCCTCAAAGGTATTTAGGCACCTAACTCCCATGGATTTAAAGTGACTTGAGATCAAGTGACTAAGTGATTTGCCCAAGGTCACAAAGCAGATCTGGGGCAGAGCCTGAATCCCAGGCTAGTGCCATAACTAGTGACGATAGTCCCTAGCTAAAATGTGTAGTTTACCTGTAGAGCTTGTTAAGTTTGTTTGCTCATGATCTTGTGAAGCTCCAAAAAGAAAAACAAAAACAAAAAAAAACCCTACCACTCTGAAGATTTTATAAGCCTTTTGAACTTAATTTTCTTCCTCATGATCAGCTGAGCTTGTAAATTACTGTAACACACTATACCCCGGAATGAATACAAGCGCCCTTTAAAAACTCCAGCTGGTCCAAAATATGACAGCAGCATGCTTGCTATACACAACTCCAGATGCTCCGGTCACTGGACTGGCTCCCCGCTAAACACTGGATTAAGGTCATGATCCTAATCTCTACTGGCTGGGATCAAGATACCAAAGACTGCTTCTCCCTCCCAGACCATGACCTACCCCAACTGCACTTCTCAGGAACAACAAGAGCATTACTTGTGAGAGCTTCTAGGCAGAACCGTTAGCACCTGCCACGGTTGTGGAACTTCAGACCATTCTCATCTCTTCAGGAAGATTCCTGATCACTTTCATGCCCAAATCCATCTCTATTCCCTAGCTCTTCCTCATCAACAATAACCTAATAATGAGGAAAATGTATCCCTCAGTACCGTGAGAAAGGAGAAACAAGTAGACAATGAGCCAACTATTTATTCTGTTGTAAGGAACTCACCTAACATTGGGCACTGCTGTACAGTTGACTCTCTCACCACTTGCATCTTTTAGGGTCAAATCCTTATTCTATTTTATGTGGACCCTTTATTTCTCCACGGAGACACACCAGCCTGACTGAAAGGGGCAAAACAACTCTGCAGTAGCGCTACAAAAAGGTTCACAAAACTACTAAGGGATTTAGGAAGCTCATGCCCTTCCATCCCAAACAAGACTTCTGCATATGCTGTCCCCATGTCCTTTGCCCCTACTGCATCCCTTGGTGTAGGTGAAACCACACACTGAAAGTTGGAAGGGATGGCAAAATGGCTACAAGCTTTTCTGAACAGGATTAAAACCTTAGATAAAGAAAAAATATAAGCAAGTTCTATGTCGTTTAATACACAATATAGTAGGCTGTGAAATAGTAACGGTAGCTGCACATATAACATACCTGACACAAACCCACAGAACAAAGGAATCAAAAGTGTTGTCACCCAACAGCACATACCTTCAACTCCTCCATTTTACCACTATCTCAACCAATACTAGCATAGACAGTTTTTTGCACTGTGCCTGAGCAATAACAGGTATAACCCTTCTGCCAGGTGTTGCTGGCAGCAAAAAGGGCCATGTTAAATTTTCTAGGGGTTCCTTTTCAAAACTTAAACACCACCAGCTTGAGCACCCACCCAGAAAGGTGTAACCTATATAGATCACCCTGTGTTCCCTTGATAAGGCAATACTTCCCCACTTGCAAGCATTCAGTCCAGGAGGTTAAAACAAAGAGCACTTAAGGGAGGGCAAGGCAGAGACAACAGCGTAAACTTGAGAAAGCCAGAAATTAATAAATTAATATCTATTAGATAAGAATCCCAACCCCTGAGTGTCCTAATAGTAGTCTCACTTCAATCCTCCTCTTGCAACAATGAGTGGCTAATGAGTTCTAGCCACTTCCCTCCTCTCCAGCTTTGCCACTCACAGGTATTGTCCAGCGTTGGTGGAGTCCAAGAATTCTGGCAAATAACTCTCCAGCCCCAAAGGGAAATGTTGCCTAGGCTGCTCCTGGAACTCTACCACGTGCAGTGATTTCAGCTTTGATTGCTGGGTCAGGAGGCCCACACCAGAGTCCATCAAGTAAGCTGCTGCTGCTGCTATCTGCAGCTTTAAGCCAAGCCACCTCAGTACAGCCTCATCTCAGATCTACCCACCTCCTCCAAACCATTCACTGTCTTGAGGTTGAGTCTTAGGAAGGAGATCAGGAGCATACAGAACCCTTAATACAGCCCTAATCATCAAACAGCAGGAGCCCCTTTTCCCTCTCCTTTAGCCTGGTTCACGTTCCCTTACCCAACTCTGCCTGACTGTGGTCACGGTCAGGCTGACATTTTACCCCCAGCATATTTGGAGCAGTCCTCTTGTCCTTTCATTTCCAAACAGGGCTACTAACATTTTTATTGGCCCCCAAACTGAAAACTTAACTGTATTTTAACCATAATACCCCAAATAATCACATAACTGAAATGTTAATGAGGCCTGGCCCATTCACTCATTTCCCCTTGTTCACAAGCAGATGCCAGCACAGAGCTTCCTCCCCTTTGGAGTTCTCAAACATCTCTGGGCTACTCTCCTCCCACTTCACCACAAGTTTCAGTAGTGAGCTCCCTAGTCCTTAGGGCTTCAGACCCCAGGGCATTACACAAAGCAGGACTCGATGTTTCTAAACCTAAACTGGGTCTTTGTTAAGCAAGCTATTTACAGAGGTGCTGCAACCACAGCCAACGTTATAGCTATGTGCACATAGATTGACTTCCTGGTGCCTCTCCCAAACGCCTTCCTCCTGCAACACCTGCGCCTTCCTCCAAGTTCCAGACAGGTGGCTACATCTTTCTTTTTAACATTTCCACTTCGGGACTAGCCAAGCACCCCCAGACCCAGCCTGGGGCCTCAGCAATGGGGGAAGAGCCGCAGAGCACTGGGAAGCAGGAGGGGGTCTGAGGGTGGAGCATGGCAGGCCCACACAGGGCTGTGTGGGGAGGCACTACCTCCCCCGGCCTTTGATACCAGCTGCCCATGAGTACACAGGCCTTCATAGGGACATGGACTTTATCCACAGCTTCATGGGTGGTGGGTGAAGCTTCCCCTTGGGGTGGCTGCCCCACCTCTTTCAGCCAAGGCCATGCCCCCACTCGCTGCTCTCAGCCCTCCCGTGGCCCTGGCCAGGGTAGTGGGGGTGCTGAGAGCTCAGTCAGAGCCACGGGGGGGGGGGGCAAGAGGGGCCTTAGTCCACGGCCCCACCCGGGGTCGAGCACTCAGCCTTGGCTGGGAGCATGGCGGAAATCTTAGCCCTGGTTGGAGCTCAGAGCTCGGAGCCCTTCCCCAGTTCTGCCCCTTCCACTTATGGCTCCACTCCTGTTCTGCCCCCACTCGCTCCTTCCCACCCACCTGCTGTGGCCCCAAGACTGGTGTGGCCCCAAGCTCTGTGCCCCTACTGTGGCTATGGGGCCACAGCAGGGAGAGAGAGCTCCTCTAGCCCCAGGGCCGTGGAGGGGGGAGATTTTTCTGGGGGCCCCAAATCTGCATTGCCCACCCCCTCAGCCTCCATTATGCACTGCCTATGCACAGCTCATTGTGACCTCTTTGGCCTCAGAGTCCTTCAAGTGTGCTGGTCTTCAAACCGGTCTCCCACTTCTTGTCTGTGTTATTGCTGTTGGAGGAGGATTTGCTTCCACTCTGTTGCTGCCTTCATTCTCTTAATGGCATCCTGATGGCCCCCTGTGTTGCTCATATATCTAGTTTCTTCTGACTCTCCTACATCAGGCCAGCTGACACTCTTTCTAACTCCTCCTGGTCCTGACCTTAGCACCATCAGTCCAACTGTGATGGCTGTCTGCCACCACTCTGCAGTTGTTTTCAGTTTCGTCTCCACTGCTGTCCTGAGTCTGTAGCTACCTCATATAACCTGGGTCCCACTGCAGCTGTGACTGTGGCCTTTTGCCATTGTTTTGTGTGGTTATTTGATGGTTGGACCCAGACCTGCTCACCTATATGTAGTGACTTTAAGTCTTTAGCTCCTTTCTTGTACCAGGCGGCCTGCTCAGCGTAGTGTTTTCTTAACTACTTCTGTTTTGTCTATCAATCCTCCCCTGGACTGCAGCAAACTATCCCTCATGGGAAGCAGAGTTCCTGGGCTGGGCTACAGATTAGTCCTTGGGATATGTTGCAATGGTCCAACATTGCCAGGCAGGGATCCCTCCTGTCTGTTTTGCCTTTGCCATCAGTTTCTTGGATGTCTTTACTGCCAACTCTGCCTTCCCCAGTGAGTACCCAGGGGAAAGTGTATTGTGCTCAAATTCCCATTGCCTGTTATATTGTTTGAATTCTGCTACGGTGTACTGTGGTCCATTTTTTGACCAGAGCATGGCCAGTATGCCATACCTTGCAGAATGCACCTTCAGTTTCCTGATCACAGTTCTTTCCTGAGTGTCCTCCAGATAGTCCATTTCCCATAAACTGGAAAAGTAATTTACTGCAACCATAAAGTTCCTATCACTACAAGTAAGCAGGTCTTGTTCCAACCTTTTCCCAGGGTTGGGTTGGGATTTCAATAGGCTGTAGAGTCTCCTTCTGTTGTCAGCTACTATACTCTCTGCCAACCTTGCGTGTATGTTTTCAATTGGGCATTCATGCCTGGCCATTAGATACACTCCCTGACTTATCTCAGGTGTGCCTGTATCCTCAGATGTGAAGCATGTATCCATTTCAAGATGTCAATTCTGAAATCTGCTAGGATTATTGCTCACAAGGGAGGAGGGTCCCAGAGACTACACTCCAGCCCAAGCCCAAACATCTAAACTGCAATTTTATAGCCCCACAGACCAGTATACATTAGTGTAAAAATACAGTAATATATGCTTGCATTGCAATATTCTTCTGGACCTGAGAGAAGGGAAAATTTTAGATGTCTGAAATTCCTCTATTTTGGGGCCTTGGATGGAAAATACACATACTTCTAAACTACTGTTTAACTGAATCATTGAGAACATGGCAATCAGTAATAGTTACAGCTTCTGTCAACACAGAATCAGATTGGTTGCATGCATGGCAACTGTAATAGCAGAATTTGTACAGGTTTATAGGCCTTATAATGCTGTGATAGGTACCATCATCACAAAAGCCCTAAAAAAAAAAAAAAGAAAAACTATTTTGCTTTGGGGCTTTTTTAAATGAACATTTTCACAGAAAATTTTTATTTCTTTTGAAATTTCCTGGGTTTTAGTGAAAACTTAAATCAGATTTTTTTCAGTTAGTTTGGGGTTTTCGAAAACTGAAACTTTCTCTTTCTGTTGAAGAGTGTAAAATTTGCACAGAACATTAAAAAAATCATTTACATTTTTTTATCCCAGAAAATACATTCCTTTTTCTGGCCAACTCTAATTTGTCTATGTATTTGGGTAGGATGGGTGCCTAGCAATGCTTAGCAAACCATGCCCTCCAACGGCTGTGGTGCAGAGACCAGTTCTTTAGCTTCTCTCCCAGCCTAGTGCTCAAGACAGTACTTGGGTGAAACCATACCTAGCTTCTGAATGGACATTCTGGGTAGGGAAGAGATTCCCTGTACTGGCTTCCAGCTCAGCATAGGGCAGGATTTTATCTAAAGCATCTAATAACTAGAGGGTCACATGCCGTTGCTTCTGTAGGCTGAACTGTATACCCAATGGGAGAAAGAAGCATATGTGATATGTGTGTGCAGCAAGCTAGGGGCACCTGAGAGATTCCTGGGCCAGCAGCAATTTGGTAAGGTGGCAGGGATGTGTAGGGAGTAGAAGAGGGGAAGTGTGGCCCATGATGGGAACCAGAGATAATGGTCATGGGGGGTTACTCCCAGCCCCTGCACTCAAAGCTGCTTGTCCAGTACCCTCCAGTTACTTGTTAAGCTGACACTTACACTCCTGCCCAATTGCCTTTTCGTGATTTGGGGCCAAAGATGACCCTGTTTTTGCTCTGTCTTTTGATTTTTGTACCACCGCCACCCCGCTCACCCAGTGTTTGTGCATGCCAATTTGTGTTGCCCGCTCTCCCATATCTACTAAGGTGATTTATTTTGGGTCGCTGCCATGAGCTCAGCCTATCTGTCCATCCCCTATCAATTCTGCACCCACATCAGTTCTGCCCTTTGCCCCACCTCACCTCTGCTCTTCACTTCTCACTCTTAGGTCTGAGGGGGCTACGTTGGGGTCCCTTCTCCTCCCTGCAAGCTGGGGGGACACCACTCTCAGGGTTCTTCACCCCTCTTTTCCCTTCTCAGGCCAGGTGTTGCAGGGAGACACAGGAGAGAAGTAGCTGCCCTGTGGCACATGGGAGAGAGCAGGGTTTCGCTGGGCTCTTTCTGCTCCCTCCTTTCCTCCTGTGAAAACGGTGTTGACCCCTGAGGTGGAAGCTGCCTACTTCCTGCAGGCTCCCTGATCGGCTGCCCTTCCCCAGGAGGTGTGGCAGTGTGGAAAGCAGCCATCAGAAGGGGTTTCCCCCCCAAGGAAATGGCAAGAGGAAGCTGAGTTTAACATGCTGACACTGAATGAAAAAGAAATGAGTGGTGAGGAGGAAGGGGAAATTGAGGGGCTGGAGAGAATGGGGGACACAAGAGGTCCTTGGCATTGGGAGAGGAGAGAATGGGGGACTCATAGAGCTCCCAGTTTAAGAATGGGGGTATGAGGGGTTACACTGAATCCCTGAAATAGAGGAGGATGGGAGAATGACACGCAGGGAGCTTGTGTGATAGAATGGAGGGATGCACGGAGCCCCTGGGGTGTGTGTGCAATGAGTTCGGCTGACAAAAGCTACAAAGTGTGCGATGCTCTAGTTTTAATGTTCTTTGTTAAATTAGGGTATTTTGGAGCCAAAATGTTAAACTTATGTTATCGGGAAAAGATAAATAATGAGTGTGGAGCATGTGTGCCTTTTAGATTACTTCTGGGGGGGAGCTCTGCACCACTGTGCAATGCAGAATTTTGCAGAAATTAATGTGCGCACAGAATTTCCTTTCCCCCCACAGAAATGGACTGCAGTGCTGCTGGCTGCCACTAGGGGCTGCTGGACCCGGCAGAGCCCAGCTCACACACAGAGGACACTGCCAGGGCGTTGAGGAGGGAGCTGGAGGGTTCCTGGCAGCTGCAGTTCCCAGCATGCCCGGAGGGAAGGAGACAGCGGCATGCAGGAAACCCCACTCAAGCCTGGGATGAGCATCAGGCTGTTCCTCCCTCTTGATCCCTGGGCTCTCTCTGGGGGGGGGCGAGGAGCAGGTTTCTGGGCTGGGGGCACCCACGGCTGGGCTCTGGAGGAGAGGAGAGGGGATGGGGCAGGTGTCTGGACTCTGGGGTGAGGGGGGATGCAGGTATCGTGGGGGGCCATGTGCCTGGGCTCTGGGGGGGTTGGGTGGATTGGTGGGGGAACCGTGTCTGGGCTCGGGGGGAGGGGTTGTGGGTGTCTGGCCACTGTGCTGGACGGGGCGGGTGGGGGGGGGCAGAAAAACAGGAACTGGGTTGTCATAGGGGTTTTTTTTAACTCTCTACTCCTATGGGAATATTTTTGGTGTGTGTCTGAATGCATCCGATGAAGTGAGCTGCAGCTCACGAAAGCTTATGCTCAAATAAATTTGTTAGTCTCTAAGGTGCCACAAGTCCTCCTTTTCTTTTTGCGAATACAGACTAACGCGGCTGCCACTCTGAAACCCGTATTATTACAGACATACTTGCTGACAGCTATTTTGAAATAAATTACCAAAATAATTGAAACTGGGGTGATTATGTAGTGTGCTTTTGACCAATAACATTTTCAGAATTTTAAAGTATTATGCACAGAATTTTATTATTATTATTTGTTTTGGTGCAGAATGCCCCCAGGAGTATTAGGTGCACAGTCAGCAATGTACATGGTCTCAATACCCAGACTGTATTTGTGTGATGTGCACATTCAGAACTTGCCAGTGTGCAAACTATAACGCAATCTAACTTTTTTCTAGAAAATGAACTCTAATTCACACTGAAAATCAAATAACTTAAATCAGAAAATCCACAAGACGAAGAAACTACCAGTATCTACAATTCTGGAAATAAACTGTTTCATAGTAAATATAAAACAAGCACTGGAATATGGTTGCTGCCCCACCCTTTGGGGTTGTGGTCATCAATCCTTTTAAACAAGTGGAAAAAGAAATAAAGACCTTTTATTAATAAATCCAGATAATAGTATGGCAGGCTATTTTCCTCCTGGGAGGCATTAAGGCCTGGTTCTAGCAAATGAATCTCTGAGCGTGCAGGGTTCTGCTCATTTATACAGCCAATACAAGTATCTTAAGCACTCCAAGAACTTTCTTTCACCCTGTTTAAAATTTACCAGATTTTTTAAAAAATTGGTAGGAGGAAAAAGAAATAGAAAATGCCCTAAAATTTTACCTTATTTACCAAGAACTAGACCTCATTAAAATTGCAGCAAAAATGAAAACAATAACACAACAAACTCCAAACTCTGAAATCATGGTTTATTTTCTAAAGTGAACTCAGTGCTCATAAAACATATATGACAACAATGGAAACTGAATTTTTCAATTTTCCACCACAAGAGGCAGCAGCATTGCAAGCTTCTCTTCCAGTTTGATTCAGACCTCATCTTAGGTCTCTGATCCTATATCAAGGGCTGCCCACATGGAGGAGCTAGCATAATTGGTGCCTTAAGCAGAGAAAGGGCAGTTCAATTTTCATGCTCATTTGATCATTAGTTTTGGGAATGCCAAAAAGGGTGCTCACTGTGAGCCCTTGGGAATGCCAACAAGGCACTCACCATTCCACTAGGAATTACACTGAGACCAGCAACTCACTCATACAGGCCAAAATAGCCATCAGACTAGGGTGACCAGATGTCCCAATTTTATAGGGACAGTCCCGATTTTGGGGTGTTTTTCTTATATGGGTTCCTATTGTCCCCCACCCCCATCCCGATTTTTCATATTTGCTGTCTGGTCACCCTAAATCAGACAGCAGTGTTTAGACCACCTTACCTGAACCAGTAACTCAGAGCAGAAAGCTGCTTTACCCCATTACCAATATTCTGAGCCATCCAGTATCCAAAAATTTGATTTCATAATAGACCTACAGAGGGGCCCTCAACTACTGCATTGTTGCACAACACTGTATTATTAATACATGACACTATATTATTACTAATGCTCACACACAAGTACCAGACCTATAATTCGCCTTCATTTTGTGGTAATCTACAGCAATCAAATAAGTGAGCTTGTCCATCTGGAACCAGTACTTGATATTAAATTTACACAGATTGTACTAGTGGTCAGTCCCATTTGTTGACAGCACAGCAGGGAGTGTTCCATTAAGGTGTAAATTCACAGAGTTCCGTGGTAATGCATCTGGAACAAAAAGACTGATGCAAGAAAGAAGAAAGTCACAGAAAAATGGGATGGTCACAGGCAGAGGGAGGGAATTACACAAATAAAAGATATAATCAGAAAAGATGAAACACATAGGCTTGAGAGGCCAGAGAGAGCAAAAAGAAGAGAAAAAGGAGAGGGGCACATGTTAACAAGAGTGGGAGGAAAACATATCTGCCTTTCGTGACACATGAATTTGGTGTTTGAAAAAGGTGGCAGTCTATTTGACTTAGATCAAGACTGAAGTAAGACCATAAGAATAGCCATACTGGGTTAGACCAATGATCCATCTCGCCCAGTTTCCTGTCTTCTGTCAGAAGCCAATGCCAGATGCTTTAGAGGGAGCGAACAGAACAGGGCAATTATCGAGTGATCCACCCCATCATCCAGTCTCAGCATCTGGCAGTCAGAGGCTCAGAGGCACCCAGCGCATGGCGTTGCATCCCTATCTTGGCTAATAAGTCCTCCATTTATACACAAACCAGATCAACTGAAGCGTTTTTCATACTGTCATGCCTATGCCATTCAAATTCCACCTTGACAGATCACTTGTAAGGATCAGAAGTTGATCAGCTTCCAATCCTTTCTAATTTTGGTCTCTCTAGGACTGCAAGTAAGAGTACCAATCGGTGCCAATTTTGGTGATGGATTTTGTGGCCCAGATCCACACATCCATGGAAGTTAGGAGCCTAAATACCTTTGTAGATCAGGGTTGTCTACTTGTGGTTTAACTGAATCTACAAATTTCACACCACTGCAGTGTCAATGACTGGATTTAATATTAAAGGAATTATGCCAGATGTTTTTAGGTTCCATAGCATTTCTGAAATAGTGCAATCCTGTGTTCAAAGAATTCCCTTGTGGCTGTATTCCTGAATTCTTAAGAACCTGGAACTATTCTACGGGGCTAGTGTACAGTACAAAATTTTACTGTGTTTGAACATTATTGTGGAGAATCAAGTTAACTGACATGATGGTGACTAAGACTTTAGTGTCACTGAGGACAAGAACAAATCCTATTTGTTAGGATATAGATATTCAGGCCTGTCTGTAAAGGCCTTTACTCTAAGAATTTAGGTGTATTCTTATCACTTAATTAGTTATAGAGGTATAAAAGAAAGAATCAAAATCACTGTCTGCCGGTGTAAGGGCCTTCTCTTACTGTGACAGTCTGAGGCCCTGTTCTTAGGCTAAGGCCTTTGGCTAAGCAGCAGAGGCAGCCGTAAGCTGGGAAGCGAAAGGTCACATCCTCACATTCCAAACTAGTCACAGTGAAATAAGGTGCTATTGGGCTGTGAGGAATACAATCCTGTCCTGATAATGCCTATCACCTCCAGCATTACATCTTCTAGGGAAGTGCCTAGAAGATGTAAAAGGAAACTTAGTTTGATAGCATCCTGTCTGGCAAGAACTCACTTATCAATAGATGGGATGTGAAATCCTCCTTTCTTTCAGAGTAACAGCCGCGTTAGTCTGTATTTGCAAAAAGAAAAGGAGTACTTGTGGTACCTTAGAGACTAACCAATTTATTTCAGCATAAGCTTTCGTGAGCTACAGCTGAAGTGAGCTGTAGCTCACGAAAGCTTATACTCAAATAAATTGGTTAGTCTCTAAGGTGCCACAAGTACTCCTCCTTTCTTTGTTGTTCTATCACTGTAGTCCCTATTTCCCTATTTTTTGTCTGTATAATCTCTGTCTGGTTCTGTGATTGTTTCTGTCTGCTGTATAATTAATTTTGCTGGGTGTAAACTAATTAAGGTGGTGGGATATAATTGGTTAAATAACCGTGTTACAATATGTTAGGATTGGTTAGTTAAATTTCAGTAAAATGATAGGTTAAGGTATAGCTAAGCAGAACTCAAGTTTTACTATATAGTCTGCAGTCAATCAGGAAGTAAGGGCAGGAATGGGAACAGGGAATGGGGGTGGGGAAATTGGAATCATGTTTTGCTAAGGGGGGGAATGGGAACAGGGACACAGGTAAGGCTCTGTGGTGTCAGAGCTGGGAAGGGGGACACTAAGGAAGAAAACTGGAATCATGCTTGCTGGAAGTTCACCCCAATAAACATCGAATTGTTTGCACCTTTGGACTTTGGGTATTGTTGCTCTCTGTTCATGCGAGAAGGACCAGGGAAGTAAGTGGGTGAAGCAATAAGCCCCCTAACACTATTCATCATAACGTCAGCTAACCATGAAAGTTTTAATTATGATTAACCGACATGATACTGAGCAAGATTTGCCCTCAGCTTTTCTGACCAGAAAATCACGGTCAGCTCTGTCAGCTAACTTGTTTTTCCACATGTTCAAAATGGTAATATTTTGTAGTGAAGATAAACCTTTTATCACTCTCTTTCTACCTATGTGTAAATATAGTGCCTCTCTAGACAATACAATATAGGGCCTGATTCCCATTGATGTCAATATCAAAACTCGCCATGACTTCAGTAGTCACACAATAGGGCCAATATATTGTAATTTCTGTAGGTTTAACAGTACATACACCTACTTCCAGAGGCTTGTAATTCTGTTGTAAAAATTCCTAAAGTCTGACCCAGATGGGAGCTTTTACACATATTTTGGCCCTGAATGGGACTATTCAACATGTGTGAAGTTAAGCACTTGGGTGTTTGTAGAATATGGGTCTCATCTTGAAATTATTTTTTTGGGGGGAGGGTACGGGGGGAAACTTTAGCCTATTTTAGATGAGGGTTTAAACAAATGTATTTGCCTGGCTTCACTAAATATTCTTTTAATAAACAAATATGATTCAAAACCGACTTCTCTTGACATGTAAATTCAGGGCATTAATTTCTAATGCAGATTAATTGTTTTACATATTTCTGGAAAGCAATTTTCTTTAAAATAACAAAGACACTTATTTAAAACACATATTTTTCTCAAAAAATGAGGGAGGGGAAGGGAGATGGAAAGGAGCAGCACAGAGAGCACCAAGGGAGAAAGGGTGAGCCTCCTTCTCCCCAACCTCACTAGTCAGCGGCACTGCCTCATCCAGTGCTCCCCCTCCTCAGCCTGTACCCTCTCTGACCAGCATTACTGTGACCCCCCTCTGCAGATTGGCTCCTTACCTCCAGCATGAGCCCCCCTAGTGTGTGGCCCCCATCTCTAGCCTACTTCCACAGTCTGTGCCCTCCTTCCCCACCTGGCAACCCCTAGTCTCAGTACCACCCCCATCTCCAGCCTGGCACCACCCAGTCTGTACTCCCTTCCCCCCCAACTCCAGCCTGGGGGCCCCCGTCTACATTCCTTTTCCCCCCCACTCGCATCTCCAGCCTGGTACCCACAAGTCTACGACCCCTTCCCTCCGAACTCATCTCCAGCCTGGCACCCCCCAGTCTGTGTCCCCTTCCCCATCTCCAGCCTGGTGCCCTCCAGTCTGCGCCCCCTTCCCCCGCCCCCATCTCCAGCCTGGCGCCCCCTAGTCTGCATCCCCCCCCCTCTTCAGCCTGGTGCCCCCCAGTCTGCATCCTCCCCCAGCTCCAGCCTGGCACGCCCCCTACTCTGCACCACCCCCCAGCTCCAGCCTGGCGCCCCCTAGTCTGCATCCCCCCCCCCATCTCCAGCCTGGCACCCCCCAAGTCTGCACCCCCCCAGCTCCAGCCTGGCGCCCCCTAGTCTGCACCCCCTCCCATCTCCAGCCTGGCGCCCCCTAGTCTGCATCCCCCCCATCTCCAGCCTGGCGCCCCCTAGTCTGCATCCCCCCCCAGCTCCAGCCTGGCATGCCCCCTAGTCTGCATCCCCCCCCAGCTCCAGCCTGGCATGCCCCCTAGTCTGCATCCCCTTCCCCTCTGGGATCAGTGCCCAGGAAGCTCCAGGCTAGGGTGACCAGACAGCAAGTGTGAAAAATCGGGACGAGGAGGGTAATAGGAGCCTATATAAGAAAAAGACCCCAAAATCGGGACATCTGGTTACCCTGCTCCAGGCCCGCACCCCCAAGGGAAGACACTCCGCGTTCCCTTCCCACCCACCCTCGTCCGCAGCGCTTTACGACAGGCCCTAAGGCCCTTCGCGGGCTTTACGACAGAGCTCTGGTGCCGTACGGCGAGTCGGGGACGGCGGGGCCCCGAGCCGTGTCCGGCCGCTTCCCGCCCGCAGCAGCGGGGCTCCGCCGGGTCAGTCATGGTGAGGGCGGCTCCGGATCCCTCCGTCCAGGCGGGGGAGCAGGTCCCCGAGGGGACGGTCGCGGGGTGGCCCCGGGCCGGGGAGGCCGGAACGGCCGTTAGTCCCGCTCTGTGGCGGCCTCACCCCCGAAGCGCGTGGGCCGGGCCGGGCCGGGGGGGCGCAGCGCGGGCGCCCTTGAGGAGTTTGGCCTTGCCCTCGGCCCGCATTGCCCCGGTGCCGGCTGCCCGGCCCGACGCCGGCAAACCTCCCCCTGCCGGGCCGGTGTGGCGACAGCCGGGTCTACACTAGGCGGCGTGTTTCGCCGTCCCGGTGCCGTTCCGGCCGGGCAGCCCCCGCGGGGCGGAGTGACGCCGCGCTGCAGGTTCCGACGCCCGGCGGGCTCGTGCCGGCCCCGCAAGCGGAGTAAACTCTCCAGGTGCGACCGCAGCCGCCCGAAGGGCTGTTGGAAGAGGGTAGCTAGGCTGGTGAAAAGTCACCCCGCCCCCAGCAGCACAGGGATAGCCGTGCCAAATCTGCCTGCGGACCAGGCTGAAAGATGTGCAGGCGTTCTTGATCTTTAATTATCCCATTGCCCTCAGGGGCCTTACTTATCAGTTTAAAATTAAGCAGGGGAGCAAAGCAACGGTATGCTACAAACTTCTTCCAGTACAGCTGTGTCATGTAGGCTTGGTTTAGGACAGACCTAGCTGTGCTGGCAAAAGCCTGCACTGTAGATGCAGTTATACCAACAAACCATGCTTTTGCTGGTGTAGCTTGTTTGGCTCCTGGGTGTGTGTGTGGAATAAGCTATTCCAGTAAAAGCACAGCTAGGAGCACTTTGCCAGCGTAATATACTGGTATACCTTATGTACATGGCTGTGCAGATAATACAGTTTGCCAACTGTTACACAATAATCACTTATCCAAAATAGCGTCCACATATCTGTTGATTTTCAATAATTGAACAACGTAATTATAATTTTGAGCATTCAGACGTATTGGATGTCCTGAATGATGTTTGGATAATTGAAACTAAACTGTAATATTCGATATTGCTGAAGCATTTTTTATCTGTGGAACTCAAAGCATTTTATAAATACCAATTAAGCCAAAAAATGCACTTGTGATTAGTGGAACATAAGTTTCAGTAAATATATCCATATAGGACTAGTGAAGCTTTTCTATTCCCAAGAGTAACGGTCAACAGTTCCACCTGTAGTTTTGAAATACAGAAGTAAGGCTTTAAAAGCTGCCAGCCAATGTGTGCAAGTTAACTGTATCTATCAATTATATTGCACTTTACTGTTTTCTTGTCATATTTGAAGCCATTTTAGTTTTAATGTATATATGTAATTAACTTGGCTAAAGATTATTTTCATTTTTGTTAATTAATCAGTTACTCTTTCTCCCCCACACCCAGGCTAGTACTCTGATAGCGGTTGGTCTGACAATAGCTGCTGCTGGATTTGCAGGTTTGTATCTGGTGTGAGGAATCTAACACTGGATTCTACTTTTCATTACGTGCTTTAATAATGGTGCAGTGTAAAATATACTATCAGTTCAGCACAACGCAGTACATTATCTTTTAAGGGACACATACAGAGGAGTGGACTGGCTGGTCTGATTGCAGCCAAAGAAAATATCTAAATTTTTCTCTCTTCTTAGTCAGGTCAAAAACATTTTTTTCCTGCATACTAATATGAAAGAAAATTATTGTACTGAATTTCTAAATCTTCATGAAATTATGCCTTTAGTTCTGTTAATGTTAGTCATTTTCTTTAAGGTCGTTATGCGTTACAAGCTATGAAGCAAGTGGAACCACAAGTAAAACAAGCCCTTCAGAGTCTGCCAAAATCTGTAAGTTTTGTTTTATCCATAGTACTTTTTTCAATTGATGTTAAATATTTTTTTCTGTACATAAATAGCTTCACTCAGTCCCAGGCGAGAGGTTAAAGATGCTCGAATATAAATAGAGACAGACCAAACTGTCATCACAGCAGTAGTGTATTACTGATTGGTGCTATTAAATTCGGACAGAAGATCTCCAGATTGAGTGTATAAAACACTTTCACTCATCTCAACAATTTTGCTGTAGGTCAGTTCCAAATTATAGTGGTTGATTTGGCAACTCCACCAAACAGTTGAGTAAATAATGAAATTCAGCTTTGATTGAATTTCATGATAACGGTTCATAAGACGCATCCTTGTACTCTTATAGATAGGAATGCTCTGCAGCTACTAAAGAAGAAATGGTGGTCTCTTCTTCACCTCCAATATTGTTTAATTCATATTATTTTGCCTGTCAGTTTTCTTACTAATGCATCTTCCATTTCAGGCCTTCAGTGGTTATTACAGAGGTGGATTTGATCCCAAAATGACCAAACGAGAAGCAGCTTTAATATTAGGAGTGAGGTAAAAAATCATTTTAATTAAAAATGTAGGATGCAGGAGAGAATACAGCATTAATGAGTTTAAGATCGGGGTCTGATTTTTTCAGAGGTACTGAATCCTCAAAGCTCTCATTGACTTCAGCATCTGAAATTCAGTGCCAAGTTAAATTAAAAGGGATTATCATAATGCAGAAACTGCTTTTACTCAGCTCAGTTCGCAAGACTGGCTACCAGGTCTTTCTAAGGTTGCATATATTAGATTGTTGATTACAGTATGTTGTACAAAGAAACATTACTTTTTAAAAGCCATTTCAAATTGGGGATTCAGTATTCAACCACTTTTTTTTTTTTTTTTGTATTACATTTTTAACTTGCTTTAACACCCAACCTAACTTTTCTGGCAATAAAAAAAATGTCACTGTGCCTTTATATCAAAGCATGGACTATGGTCTATTTAGTATTTCAGTACAAAAAGAATTTTTGTTTTCAGTCACACATACTAATAAAGTTAATGACTGGTGGTTGCCTTCACCAAATTTTGGGAAGACTGACTTTGGTTTTGGCTGCAAAAGTTCCACAAGCTTTCTTAGCAACTATGAAGGCACAGCCTTATTTAGAAAATTCTTTCATTTGAAGTCTATTTGGATTTTAGGAACCCTTGCCCAGACTTCTGCAAAGCCTTAAGTTGTAGCTATCCTCATTCCTATATTCGGGAAATGGCTACTGTGATGACTTCAATTGGCGGACTCTGACTGCATTATTAGCTAATGTACTTGGTGGCCCTCTCTGAAGCTGACTTTATTCTGTAACTGACTGACCATGGAGAGGCTGATAACTGCAATCATCACAGACATTTTAAAACAGTGACCCCCAAATTGTGGGGTGTGCCCCCCTAGGGGGTGTGGAGGAATGTTCCTCAGTTTTGGCTCTGGGCCGTGCCTCTGGGGAAAGGGGAGTGGGCAAATTACATTAGGGCGGGGGGACATGACTTAAAAAGTTTGGGAGCCACTGCTTTAAGAAGTGCCTCAGTGTGGTGATCAGAACTACTTGTATGAGATAAATTTGAGGTAAGATTTTCAAAAGTGCCTATGTCCCATTTTCAAAAATAACTTGGGCTCGTAAAAGCACAAATCCCATTGACTTTGTGAGATTTAGGTGCCCAAGTTAATGGGAGTTGGGCTCCTACATACCTAGGACATAAGGTGCTTTTGAAAATTTTGCCCGTGGCCCTTATTCATTCTTTCACTGCTCCAGATTTGCATCTCATTGAGCTTCCCAATAGCATAAGTCTGTGACATTAGAATACCTATTATTTGTATTGTGGTAGTATCTAGAGGCCCCATCAGGCAGTGGGGCTCCATTTGAAAAGACCCTCTCTCCCCCAAATTGCTTAAGTCTAAGTAAAAATACTAAGAATAAAAGTTTTAGTAAAGAAAAATCACACAAGCAGGCAGCCATAACTAACAGTTTAGGGATTCAAATAATTAAATAGTTACGTCTTAAATGGCTTGCTCTCAAGGACTGTACACATACACCCACAAATGTTTACAGGACTTTTTACAGTCCTAGGGAGGGTATGTGTTTTCTCTTTCAAATATGACTGAATTTTCAAGAAATAAAAGACCATGAAAAGTAATGTCAAGCTCCTTTTGACAGTTCTGCAGTAGAAACTGGTCAACATCTGTCAATGAAGCTGTAAAATACACACTAACTTTGGCATAATGGACTGAAGATGTTGAACAAAGCAGCAACAGAAAAAATATTCAGGGGGGAAAATGTCTTTTCAAATTTCTTAACTTGTTGTGAACAATTTGAGCATGAGACAAATTATTCTTAGTAATTGCTAATTTTTTTTCTAATTTTTCAGGTTTTCTAATTGTATAATATTTTAATTCCTTTAAGTCAGGTTACCTAACTCTCTCTTCTTTTTAAACTAGTCCTACAGCCAATAAAGGTAAAATTAGGGAAGCTCACAGACGGATCATGCTTTTGAATCACCCAGATAAAGGTATGTAAAATCAGTAGGGATAAGTCCCATTTGAAATAAATCAATTATTACTGTCAACCCAGTATATTTTTGGCCCAAATTAATGGAACCAAGATCATGAGATGTATAGGGCATATAGGTACATCATTCATACATTAACAAAAGAAAATAAAAAACCTGCCTAGGAGGAAAATACATCTTAAGATGCTTGAATCCTTGTATATTCAGAGGTCCCCTGCCCAGACATTTGAACACTATTAAAACTAAGGTTTCAGAGTAGCAGCCGTGTTAGTCTGTATCCGCAAAAAGAAAAGGAGTACTTGTGGCACCTTAGACACTAACAGATTTATTTGAGCATAAGCTTTCGTGAGCTACAGCATCCGATGAGATGCATCCAATGAAATGAGCTGTAGCTCGCAAAAGCTTATGCTCAAATAAATCTGTTAGTCTTGAAGATGCCACAAGTACTCCTTTTTTATTAAAACTAATAGATTCAACAAATTAACTCCTCTCTCAGTACCCGATATATCATCTCTGCATTGACTTATCATATAAAGACAAAAAAAGTTCCTTTTCGGTGAAAGCCTACAGTGTGATCGTACAGCTGCTTCAATGTGTGGAACTCCTGTTTGGTTAGAATTGGGCTGTTAGTCTTCAGAAACAGCAACAAACTTAATATGTAGTATTGCTGCTTATGTAATGCTAATGCTGAGATTCAGTTAAGTACTTCAGCACATGCCTAACTTTAACCATATGAGTACTCCCATCTCTATTCATCATAGCACTTAAACCCCATTGACTTCAATGAATCTAAATCATGTCATTAAAAACGGCCATACTGGGTCAGACCAAAGGTCCATCTCGCCCAGTATCCTGTCTTCCAACAGTGGCCAATGCCAGGTGCCCCAGAGGGAATGCATAGAACAGGTAATCACCAAGTGATCCATCGCCCATTCCCAGCTTCTGGCAAACAGAGGCAAGGGGCACCATTCCTCTCCATCCTGGCTAATAGCCATTGATGGACCTATCCTCCATGAACTTATATAGTTCTTTTTTGAACCGTTAGACTTGGCCTTCACAACATCCTCTGGCAAGGAGTTCCACAGGTTGTCTGCATTGTGTGAATAAATACTTCCTTTTGTTTGTTTTAAAAACTTTTGTCTTTTGGTACTTAGCAAATTGGGACCTTTAATCTTGATTTAAAAGGTAAAATGGCCTCCTTGAAGTGACCGCGAAACTTCCTATCTTCTACTTTGCCTCTTTCCTCCTCCTCAAATAAATGGTCATCAGGACCTGCCTTCTTCAGAAATCTTCCAGCAGAGGCAACATCAAGTGAATTCTTAGGCATATACAGAGTCTACTAACATGGGAGTCTCATAATATTGCCAGTTTTTACCAGGAACTAAAGCAAAGAATACTGATGTTAGGAGACACTACCCTTTGTACTCTAAAAGGGTCTGTGCATCTTTTGGTAGGTGATCAAATCTAATTTTGGTGCATTTACAGTATATCAGACTGGAGGGATTACTAACATTTAATCTACTAATCACCTGTATTTTACATTTCACTCAAATTATTCCACCAGTACAGAAGCTTGGGTCAGGCCCTGCTGAATTAGAGACACTGGTTAATCTGTGGACTCATTAGCTTTATATAAAATATGCAGGGAACATCCAAAACACTTGGAAAATAGTTCTGCATACCCCTCTAAATCCTTGGTGATCCTATCATGAAATTCACCAAGTGACACAGGACTAGACTAGAGACCTAATAGAGTTTAGGGTTTGTCTGCACATGAAATTATTCCAAAATAGCTGTTCTGGAATCACTATTCCTGAAATCTGAGTGGAGACATATTCCAGAATCAGTTTTCTTCCTGACAAACTTAATCCACTTTGTTGGACTAAAAGCTATTCCTGAACTCCATGTTTAGACAAATCCTAAATATTCTGCAACTTATCAGATGTCATTTGTCTATTAACTTATGAAATAGAGGCACTCATGTATTTCTTTGAACAGATGTGCTCACATTTTTCTCCCTACTGGTACCATTAAGCCAGAATTGGGCAATAATGTAATGAAGTAGAAAAGATTCTTTTTTTGTGACGACTTTTTCTCTTCTAGGTGGTTCTCCCTATGTGGCAGCCAAAATCAATGAAGCTAAAGATTTACTGGAAGGCCAAGCTAAGAAGTGAATGTGGATATTTAGTTGTAAATTAATGGTTTAGTTTATGTATATTAATATCAGTTTTGATAACTGACCCAAGGAAAGTTGACACCAATCTTTTTGACTTGATCAGTGATTAAACTAATGCAGGGAACCCTCCCCCCCCAAGTCTTGGTTGGATCATGTGTATCTTGTTTTGGGGAGGGTGGGGCTTATAAATAGTGGCTTAGAATAATTTTTGAAGAAGTACTATCTTTAGTAGTGGTACAGTTTACCTCTAATTCAAAGTATTTTTCCTAGGATGACATGGAAAATATTGTGATTTGGTCTGGCTAATGTATATTCACACAAACAGCCTGAGTCTTGAGCACTCTGAAAATGCTGAATTTCAGTTTAACCAGGTACATCTGTTTGAAATTCATGCTGCTGTGGCTTAATATCCCAAAGTTAGCAAGATGATACTAATAAGAGAAAAGACTGGGTTGAAACAACCTAAGGAAAATCATGGATTTATTTGCACAATAGGAATAAAACATTTAGAAATGTACATTAATGCAACGTGGAAAATGGAGAAAGTGGAATGTACTGAATTCTCTTGTAAGATAACGTGTATTAACTTTCAAAAACAAGTTGGCCATAGTCAGTGCTATTGATTTGTCTCCATGTATTTTTTACTTATTTCTACACTGATTTTCATTATTTTTACTGATTCCACAGCATTTAAATAAAATGACAAACTTATACTTGTATTAATAAGTACTAAAATTTCATAATATACTAAAGCCTTACAGTATATGATGATTATCTTAAAAGAATAAGGTGTAAGTACTCTTAGGATAACACTGAAGTTTCTAGTAAGAGATGGAAAGTGGAAATTTTACTTGCATGAGCCTTTAAGATAGAGGCTTAGATTCAAAGTTACAAGGAGGACTTTTTTCTTTATCTGTTTTGAATGAGAAATTGTAAAGGAGTTTTCCCCCCAAACTATCCATTCTCCCTTGATAGAGAAAACATTGCTTTACAGCACAGAAGTTATATTATTTATACATGGACCAGAATTCACTCAACTTTTAGCTTTTCTAAATCTAATATGCTTGTATTGTGACCATACTGAGGTCTCTGCAACCTCTCCCTGGGTCGCTCTGATCCCAGTATGCAAAAATGTATGTCTGTGTTTCACTATGTATGAGCGAATCACCGCTGAAATTCTGTGCGTTAAGAAATGAGCAAGACTAAATCAAAGATGGAAAACCAGAACTACTAAATTGTTTTTAAAGGAGTTTAACAAAAAATATAGAAAAGGAGAAGCATGAAAATCTATATAGTGATTCTGATTGTCCAGGTATTTCCCAAACTAAAACACACAGATCTGTAGGTCCAGCTGTGATATATCTCAGGGTATTAAAATAAAAAAACTTTGTTAATGGCTCTCAAATCTACCTC
The DNA here is from genome assembly GCF_965152275.1 of Natator depressus. Classification (NCBI taxonomy): domain Eukaryota; kingdom Metazoa; phylum Chordata; order Testudines; family Cheloniidae; genus Natator; species Natator depressus. The sequence continues at coordinate 10,679,673 of NC_134242.1, forward strand.
TACACTTAATTCTTCTCCCCTATGTCCAGGATCACATTTTTCCAGGTGTCGTACACTGGACCCTCGCTAGAACGCGGGATCTGGGATCCATGCCAACTACTGCGTTATAACGGGGACCGTGTTAAAATGAAATTACTGTATACAGTAAGTGTCACATCCATAAAGTATAGAAAACCTTAGAAAATAAACTCCTACTTGAAGGAAACAAACGAGAAAAAAAAGTGTTGCTTTATTAGAGATTTAAAGTACATTACAATAAACTAGTCTAGTTTTTCTTTAAAAAGTTGGTGAGTTGGTTTTGCTTCTTGCTGCTGTGCCGCTTCTGCTTAGCAAACTGCAAAAGACTGTGTAGCTACATAATTTTTTTATAGGCTCAACATCTTGCGTCTCAAACCATCTCAAAGCAGTCTCTAAGCTGGCTATGGTCGCAGTTGACGTTGGAACGACATCCACTTCTTCTTCCACGGCGAAAGCCAATTGTTCAGCTTCTGGAATATTTGGTCATACTGCCTGAAGAATTTGGTCATCCGTTAGACTTTCAGCAACGGGACAAAATTCTTCTGCTTCATTGTCGCCTCTTATCCAGAACTCCGAGCCCGGACAGTTGCTGGCACAGCTCCTGCATCCACGCCATGTCTGTTCTTTCAACCTCCTCCTCTGTAAATCCCTCAAATTCCTCATCAGACTGTGATCTGCTTTCTTCATTTTCTTCCAGGAGCAGGTGGCCAAACGCCTCTCTGTCCCATCATCCAACAGCGGTTTATTGTTTCAGTGTGTAATAAATTCCAGGAATCGCTGCCAATGTAAAAAGTCTTTTATAGTCAACTTCTTCAGAAAATCGGTGACAGACAACTTGCTTTCTGTCATTTGTCATACCATGTTCCGTCGATTAGTGCTGCTTAAAAATGGCAATAACACCTTGATCAAGCGGCTGGATTTTGGAAGTCGTGTTTTTAGGTAAGTATTCAGCCCGTATTTTACCATGATGGGTTCCGAGTCTTTCGGCCGGAGGATGCATTGGACAGTTGTCTAGCAAAAGAACGGCCTTTTCTTCTAAGCGTTTTTCCCACAAATCCTTTCACACAGAAGGGACAAATTCGGTGAAGAACCACTGTTCAAAAATCTCTCTTGCCATCCAGGAATTTTTGGAGTTCTTGTACGAAAATGGCAGGCAATTCACATTTACGTGATGAAAGCACTGAGGCATGCGAGACTTTCCAATGCACAATGGTTTTAATTTATGCTTGCCTGTTGCATTCACACAAAACAATGAAGTAAGGCGATCTTTTGCCTGTTTATATCCTTTTTTCTTACGTTCATCTGTTCTGACAGCCAGGGTTTTATCAGGCAACATTTTATAATAATTTCCTGTTCCTCCGAGTAACCCTCTGCCTGTAAAATTTCCCTCCGATTCGCAGGGTACGATTGCGCAGCGGCATTGTCAGCAGCGCGTTTTTCTCCCGAAACTGCAATCTGAGAGTGTGTATCTTTTCTGAAATTGCTATAGTCAACCCAAACTCACCTTAAAATTGCTGAATTCGCCATTAAGTTCCCAGTCGAATTTTTCCCCTTGCATGGCTATAAGCAGACCAGAGATTGGAATGTCTTTCTGCTGTTCTTGCACAGACCACGTGTACACCGCAGAATCAAGATCGGCATCAGTCACTAAACAGGCTCGTTTTCTTTGAAGGCCATGCTCTTCATCCAATTTATGAATGTAAGTTCCGAGCTTGTCAGCATTCTTTAGCCATCCAAGAAAGGTGGACTCGTTAACGCCCATATCGTGGCTAATCCTTGCCTGGGTTTCGCCATTTCTAAGTCATTCGATAGCGTCCAACTTCTCCTGCACCGAGTAAGCCTTCTTTTTGCCCATTTTTGACATCTTTCTAAAGATAAATACCTGTCCATTATTACATTACATTTGTATGGCATTCTAGGCCTACAGCAATAGTCTTAGGGCTTGTCTACACTACCATGCGGGGTCGATCTAAGATATGCCGCTTCAGCTATGTGAATAGCTGATGCTCGACTGCGCTTGCGCTCCTCATTCTGGTGGAGTACTAGAGTTGACAGGAGAGCGCTCAGCGGTTGATTTATCGCATCTATACTCAAATTGTACTGTACAGTACTTAAATTTGGGATCCATGGCCATGACCACATTATATCTGAATTTGCATTATACAGACACACGTTCTAGCGAGGGTCTGGTGTACCACATTCTTAAACACACATCAGATGAGCTCATCTTTCTCTTTCAACAGTGCCATCGTGACCACCACTACCTTCACGATTACTCCAGTTGTTTACTTTAGAATTATTTTGACTGCATACTTTCACCAAATTGACACTTTTTTTCCCTAAAACATACGGAAAACAATCCATCCCTTCAGCTGAAATGCATACCTATGTCTTGGTTATCTCTTGCCTTGACTGCTGCAGCCTCTCCTTGTTTTGCATCTCAGCTCCTCTGGCTGTATAAAATGCAGCAGTTAAAATGTCACCCACTGCTCAGAGCATGTCATTTCTCAAATCTTTCGACTGGCTTGCATTCACGGAATCAGGTTTAAGATTGTCTTCTCTTTCAAGGCTCTGCACAACCCCACCCACACCTGTTGTGGTATCTTTCTGCATCCCTCTGGTCCACGTCACAAAATAAGTGACCTTGTTCCTTTGCATTTTCTAGTCCATATCAATATTACTTCCATGCCTGGAATGGCCTCTCCTATTCTTACTGTGCCAGGCTTTCATCCTCTAAGTCCGTCCCTCTTTAAAAGCCTGCAAATGTCAACATGTGTGAATGTGCCACTATCAGTACTCCCATCTATATATAAATAAATTATCACCTCCTCTAAATCCCTTCTAGATTAGAGGATAAAAAAGGTATTTTTAAAGTGTCTTAACTAATGTTTACAAACTCCTGTGTAGAGAGGTTAAGCTTAATGTGTTATCTAGGTCTTCCCTAGGAGAGAAGCTAGGGTTTATCTCAACCAGTTAATAAGTAAAGAGTTTAGTACTAAATTACAATGTCAATAGTCTGAAATATCTTGAGTTACTTTAAGTCATCTTTCTGATTAAAGGAAGATAAGTAACCAATGGAAGATCAAAGTTTATTTTTTTCTACCAGCATACAAAAACATATTGCACATCAAACAACCAAAATAAAAATACTCTACTAAGGACTAACATATGTAGTTTATACAGAATAAACTTTCTGGAAATTGATCTTTTCAGTAGTTCAGGTTATGTCTTAATGGACATGACTAATTCAGCTTAGTGTTTTAACTAAAGCTATGTTTGATTTTTAAATACTGTACAGTTTAATAAATAAACCAAACAAAGCCTCAAAGTAGAACAGTCACTGCCAATGCCACCCAATATCCCTGCAGATTATGAGAATTTAATAAATGTATTCCAGTGGTCTGCAGTTTTTTTCCTCTACATACAGCATTTAAAAAACATGTATTAAAACAGACCAGTTTCCAGACTAAACTAATGGAGAAATTACAATTCAGTGCAAAATATTTTAGACTGCATTTCTTTCTAGTTTTCCTCAGGTGAAGAAGTGGTTGCATATTATTAAAAATGTAACAAAAGCAGCTAATGCTTTCATAAAGAATATTACATTAGGGATTCCCCCCACATCTTTGCCATATTTTGAAAACAAAATAACATTTCCTATAGCCAGCAAGTTTTTGTTTATTTAAATGTTACATATACTATCTCAAGGCACATCTGATGATATATTTATAACACAGTAGGTGTCAAAGTATGTTTAACATATGATTTCTTCAGGATCCCTCCCCTTTCTGAATTCCAAAATGGAGGAACTGAAAGTGCGGTGTCAAGACTGGCGATCCATATTCTATCTTTGGCAAGCTTATACAAGCACTATTGTAAAATGTAATGTAAAAGAACTGTAAACTAGGAACTTCAGTTTATGAAACACCATTCAGCACTGCTTCTTCCTGATTATTTTCTTCTTCTTGTATAGTACTTGACTTCTCTTCTTCAGGACTATGCTGTGGCTTAGAAGGTTCATCTCCAGAAGCATTAGCAGGGCCATTTATTGCTTTTTCTGAAGGGCCATGTTCTTCAATCACATCTTTTGCCTTTAAAAGAAAAAAGATTTAAAAAAACCTACTAGATACAACATGGAAAACCCCAATCACGAGAGAGGGGGGCACAGTCCAGTTGTTTTAAACATCAGAAGGGGAGCCAAGGTCACTTGAGTTCTAATCTTGGCTCTGACACTAACTCCCTCACAGGAACTGCCATAGTGGGATCAGACCAGTGGTCCATCTATTCCAGTATCCTGTCACCAACAGCAGCAACACCAGTGCTTCAGAGAAAGGTGCAAGAAACCCTGCAGTAGGCAGTTATGGAATAGTCTATCCCCCAAGAAAGTTTCCTCCTAACCCCCCAGTAATGAGAGTCTGATTTAAATCGGATTAGGTTTTATCCTTTTCAAATCTCCCCTACTCCTTTTTAGTATTTACTAGTATAATTGGCTATTCTTGTTATCCAATAAATGAATAATACCTTTTCAAATCCTGCTAAGCTTGTCATCTCAATAAATGGCAATATTCTGTGTGTGGGTGGAAACGTTTTTGCCCCCTTTAATGTTACTGAATGCTCCCTTGTTCTGATATGAGATGGGTGAAGAATAGGTTCCCAGTTTACCACCCCCATACCATTCATTCTAGCCTCTGTAGCCTTATGCAAGTCACTGACTATCGCTGCCTTAGTTTCCCCGATTTGTAAAATATAAAAAATAATACCCATCACACAGGAGTCATGAGGATTAATATTTATAAAGTGCTTTGAAGATTAAAAGCTTTATAGGTAGCAAGTATCTAAGGAATTGGTGTGAGGACTTCTAATTTTAGAGTACTATGTTAGATGCAGTAAATTCAACTGAGAAAGTCTGCATTATAATTCAACAAGAGATGAACATCAACTGCTGTGTACTCAGTCACTTTCTCTTGTGATGTTACAGTCATCTCAATCAGTTGCCTCTTTACAAAAGATAAAGTGGTTTTAAAACACCAGAATCTTCAGAAAGGCCACCTGATTTCATAAATATTCTGCAAAATTAACGATTTCATAATTTGGCTTGAAGATGGAAACAAAGTACTTTTGAGACCCATTTCAAATATACATTCACAGAGTAAAAGTATATCTGCCTTGCTAGTTAGCATCAACTATATCATCAATAGGGTTTTTCATTCCCAAACTGTGAAAGACTATGAGCATTCCATCACTAAAGGAGAGAAAAACAAAGCAGCATACATTTTTTAAAAATTTAGAGTTTTTCCTTTTTTCTTACCATTTCGTTCTTGTTTTTGGCCAATGTTTCCCTTGGGAGGTTTCTTTGTCTACTCTGAGATTCAGCTCGTGATATGTAATCAGCTACTGTGACTGTGTGAGGGAAGAAAAATTAAAGATGCTGAACCGTTACAAAATATTTTTCAGATTATTTCATGTTTAACAGTGAGCTAATTTGCTATTGTGCCATTGTTTAGGATTTTCTGCACTTTATGCATAAAATATAGATTTTATAGCCGATAAATAAATCTTATTTGTGAATCACCTAGCAACTCTTTGGGTGATTAAAAATTATAATTAAATCAACATTTAATTTATAATAATTTCATAGTAAAGATCAAATTCTGTCCTTGGATAAACATGCAGGGCTTCCACTGAAAGCAGCACACATCTGCTTCTGCAGGCAGAATTTGGTTGTAAATTAGGGTAAAAAATAATTCTAGTTTGAGGTAGGTGTAGGCTAAGCAATCTGAAAGGAAGGACCATCACTGAGCTCTCATCATGACATAAAACACTTTAGATTGTAAGCACTTTGAGAAAGGGAATTTATTTATACTGGTACATTTTATTGACTGGAAAGTGAAGTGCACAGCTATGGTACCATATAAAAAGTAAGGAAATTTCACTCTAAGGTATCCCATAAATAGATTGAAGGGAGATTAGAAACGTGGGAGGAATAGCTAGAATTAGGAGAAAAACAAATTTTTAAAGTAAATAGTATTAAAATACTTATTTCTTGCAAAGTTCTTCATGAACTAAGCACACCCTCCTGCTATTTCCTGTCCACTCCTGCAATTCAAAAGGCAACTCTGTACTTCTAGAACACACACCTGTGATATACATTTTGAAGGGATAAACAAAGAGGTGATGAACCGAAAGAAGTTACATAGTTTGTCAAATAATCTATTGTATAACAATTGATAATTATATTTAGCATTTGACAAACTCCAGCTAGCTATTTTTCTGGGTTTAATGGTGATAAAATGCTAAGACCTATATCAGGGTCCAAAGCAAAATGTATTAATTTGGTTTCTTTTCCATTACTATTAGACACTTCATAAATGGGTGCAACTGCTCAAGAGTTATCTAGTTTTGAGAACAATTCAGTTCTCACTATCAGGGAAGGTGCTCATTTAAAATACTACTTTACACCCAGATTCTGTAATGACTTACATACATGCAACAGAACTACTCACATGAATAGTTAGGCATGTACTTAAGTCTTGTATGCACAAATATTCATCCAAACTGTGCAACAGTAAGAAACATTACAACTAAATGTCTCAAATGAAAACTAATTTTGTATATTGATTTTTAAACATTTGATTATTCAGTGAGCTTTTCTCATGTTCTCATATTTAAACTAATGGAATTTAAAAAAATCACATTACAAAAGGAAAAAAAGACTCAGTACCATCTCTGCCATAACAGTATCATTATAATCTCCTTCCATTTATTCCTATTATATATTATATACATTTAGCAGGAGAGCATTATCCATGAGGACATTATAAAACTACATATCTTTCACTATTACTCTCACAACCTAACATGCTATTGCTCTTTTATTTTATTTACGAATATTTACTAATATAATCAAAGTTTATGCTGAACAACAGTGGCAACAGAAAAGCACAGCCTTCATTCAACTTCTGAAATATGGGGAGAAACTAAATTGATTGAAAGCAAAATTGAGGGATAGTTTGGGGGTTTTTTTTTGGGGGGGGGGTGTCTGAGTTTTTAATAAAGCATGTTTCAGTTGAAGGGAAATGCTGTCATGGCATTTCAAATGCTGACTAATATCTTATATTTCTCATTTACAATAACCCCTTGTGAGGCTGAAGCTGAAATTGATTTTCTTACCAATCTATTTCCTTCTTTGTAAGTACACATCTATTTATTATAGGACTGAAGAATGCTCATAGGTACCGGACTGTTTGCATTAATTTTTTTAAAAAGAGCACTGAAGCATGTGTTTCAGGAAAAACCTACACATATGAACGATTACATGACCCTCAGCAAACAGATGCAAGTAAACCAGTCAAATTTCGAGCATAGCTGGCTGGAAAACATCTCTTTAAATGTACCAAAATGTCTTATGAATTTAGTCACACATTTTCTAGAACAGGTAACACTTAAAATCAGAGAATTCACCTTTAAGATTTGAAGTGTTAGTACACAAAAGAAATGCCTCAAACCACAGTACCAAAAAACCAGAAACATGCAATTTCATTTAAAATGTCTTTTTTCAATTTATGGATGATTTACTACATCCATAAAAGTGAGGGACTGATAGAATTGGCTTGAGAGACACATAGGGCAGGCAAATGTCATGTAAATTCCCTCACATTGTTCTGTCAATGCACCTCAGTACTAAGCTATGCCACCACTGCTGTTCCAAGCCATCTTCCTCTCACATGAAAAAAGCCAATAGTGAAAATTTTAAAAATATTTGGTCATGTCACTTTCAGGGGGTTGCACAGGTGTAAGTGCAGAACGTGTCCCGGTATTCTTACAGAGATTGATTCTGAACCACTGAAATCAACGGGAGTTTAGTCATTGACTTCAATGGGAGCACAGCATCAGAAGCATAAACTGTATTTACAAATGAAAAATTAAATTTTAAAGGATAAAAAAAAGTTAGTTTCATTAGACAGGTTATGAATTAAATATGTTCTGTTGTGAGAATTGTTTTTTGTCTTGTACACAGTAGTCTTGTTAGTTATTAAGTAATTTTTATTTACAGTAGTGCAGCTATATATATATATTTATAGATATACATAAACAGCAGACACGACATTCCTTCATGCTTGTGATCTGAGGTTACCCACAGCTCCACTTGAGTTACCTGGCTGTCTATCTTCTGCCTGACCCCTGAAGCGACGCCTGCGGCTACGATTGCGTCGCTGGGGTTTTTTGTCACTATCATCTGCAATTGCAAAGTTTACCATGAACTATTCTGACGATAAAACTGTTTTTCTTCAGCAGTTTAAGGATGGGCACAGATTGCTTTTATTAACATGGAAGACAAAATAAGATACACTGAAAGAAAATGGAATTTTGAATTGGAAACATTCAAAATTGATTAGAAACTTGATCTTTCACAGTTTGGTCCAGATTCAGTAAAACACTCAAGCACATGCTTCACTTTAAGCATACACTTAAGTTTACTTTGCTGAATCAATGCCTGCATGTGGTTTCTGAACATATAATAAATCAAATATAAACTTGCTACTAAACTACTAACAAGCTGATCATCAGCCCCACATCACTGGAAAGTTAAGTTTTCCTTACGTTTGCAGTAAGATTTGTCTGACCTCAATGTCACCACAAAACAGATGATTCTTCAGTGGGTAACTTTATACTTTTGATATGTGGGAGACAATTATATTCTGGATACTAGCCCCTTGTTCCTCAAGACCCAGATCCAGGAAAGCACCCCATTCAGGAAAGCACTTATGCAAATACTGAAGTGAATGGGGCTTATTCAGGGAAAGCACTTAAGCATAGGCCGAATGGGGTCAGACAAACAGGTGTTTAAGTGGTTTCTTAAATTGAGGTTCAAGTTGCCAAGGGTTAAGGAAGTAGAATTCTGGTCCCAAGGAGAACCAAAAGTGCCTTGTTTCTCTAATCAGCCTCAGAAGGCACTAATTAAAACAGCAGTACTGACAGGAACCAAAGCAGACCCACGAAGGTTCTGTTAGCCAGAAGTATTATGGACATGGTATAGGATAGCAGTAGAGACCAGTCAGAGAAGGAAACCCCATGGTACTTCCATGGATGTGGAAGACTTTTCACCGAAAGAGAAAAAGTTAGATAATACATTAATAATTATTTTTTAACCAAAAATAGATTTTCCACTGTTCAGAACAATCTTTTGTGAGTTAACTCACTCTGTGGTTCTGTTTCCCAATTGATAACATACCTAAGCCATTCTCATTAACAGAAGCAGTGTCAGATTCTGTCATTCCATCCATCAGAACAGCATCTTCATCAGTCCTTCGCCTGCGTGACCGCCTACGACGGTTAGTACTGTGATGAGATTCACTGGCATCAGTGTCCACAGTCTGGTCTGACTCTGTGTTATCAAGTAAGCTGTAAGGGTTGCTGTCCGGATCTTTAAGCACTAAATATCATACAGAAAAGGCCCATCTAAGACAAACTTCAGTTACAAATAGTGGGTCATGCTGACGTCATTATACATTTTAAAATACAAAAATGTATAAAATCATGCAGTACATTGCCATACAAAACAGTTACGGTTTTATGCTAGTTACTTTGGGCTTTTTCACAAGTTCTGATAATCCAACAGGGTGTATTCTAGGGCACCATAGCACAGTAGAACATGTCAGCATCTTATCAAGAGACCCTGAATGTAATATTTAAAACAAACTTTTAGAACATTAGTTTTTAATCCATTTATTTGCTGAATGGCCCTCTACACCTAGTTAGCAGATACATACATGTGGGGCTTCCAATGTCACAGCCCTGCTCACTCGCTCACCAGACAGGAGAGTGGGAGCCACCAAGGGCAGGAACTGTTCAGCAGTGCCCTGCAGTCGGGGGCTTGTCCTCCTATTTGCAATCCTGGCAGGGGGTCTCTGCTCTACCGGGCCAGGACTGCAACCTCCCCTACACATTGTGCCCTGGTGTCTTGGGCCCTTTGGCCATGCAGGAAGCCCCCTGCAGGTCTGGTGTCAGTGCTGGGAGCCCCCTGCAGCCACGCTGTCAGCACTGACCTTACCCTACCCCTATACCTATCCTCCTTAATTTCTAGCAACTGTAAAAATAAATACATAGTTAAATATAAAAATCAGTAACAGTCAAATTCTTCCACGTCTAATTATCCGTGTGGGTTGGTGAAGGGGTGAGGACTAGGAGTAAAGGTTTAGGGAGAGACGGGATGAAAAGCAAAGCCCTTAAACTTTCCACAACATGGTGCATAAAACAAGCAAATCCTGACATGACTGTACATGACTTACATGATCCAACTGTAAATATGTAAGTTTTGATAGTTAGCTTGCAATATACAGCCTGCTATTTTTTTTTAAAAGTTGCAATATTTCAAAAAAAATATATACATACTTTAAAATAGTGATTTACTTAATTTAAGAAGAGAAAATACAGCCAGTTGTCTGCAATAAAAATTAAACCCAAAATATATTTCAACACACTACCAGAGCTAATGGATGACTTCCCACCACGTGGTCCACCACGTCCACGACCCCCAGAAACACTACGCCCTCTTCCTCCAGGACGTCTTCTGCTGTCCCGCTGATGTCGGCTCTCCCGGTCATCTTCTCCTGCCAGTGACCAATCGCTCAGTTCATCTTTTCTCTCAGATTCAGTTTCAGAGGGATTTGACAGCTCAGAGTTTGTACCTTTAACAGTATAAAAAAGAAAAACAAAGAGATAGACATGAAATTTGTGGTCACATTCTGGCTTCAGATGCACATAGGAATCCCACTGACCACATGGATCCACGTGTATCTGATATAAAAATATGGTTCTTAGGTTTTAACTGATATTTAGCTACTCTCTAAAAAACTCTTAGTTTTGTTTTGTTTTGGAATAACAAGAGAAATGTGCGGTCAGCGATTTATTATGCAATTTTAGTGATTTACAAGTGCAATTCATGCATAACATACATTATTTTGTCTTTCCGTACATGGACACAAGGACTGAGGGATTAATTCCATCTATATATACACATGTGGGCTATAGAATCCAGTTTCTAGGCAACTTCTCTGAAAATTCTCAGAGTTACCATCTTATAGAGTTACTAAGCAACTACTCAATCATGCAACCACTGTAATGCTGGTTTGAACAACTTAACAACTATGTTAAGTTATATCCATAAATCTCAATCCGATACCTCTGGGTAACAAACTCTCCATAATTTTCTACTGGATTAAAAATACAGCTCCTGCCTTTTTAAGCACTCAGACACTGAAGTAATCAGGGATGAAAATATTTTGGCCACTTGTGATTATCTCATGAAGGTACAACACCTTGAAAATTGAACTCCCCGAGATAGAAGAGTTTGTTATGTACTACATCAAGATACTGCCAACTGAACAGCACCCATTCCAGTTTAGTACACAATTCACCAAGAGTACAAAATAGTTTAACCTCTGGCACATGGAAGCAATATTTTTTGGTGCGGACAGTAGGCACAAATCATCAATGCTTTAGCACAGGGAACTCTGGACTTACTGGCATCAGGGTTAAACAAAGATCATGCTAATTGCTGGTCCAATATTCCAAAAAGTAGTTGAAAAATTCTAAAATGACAACCTTAATCATAAGATTAAAATCATAGAATTGTAGGACTGGAAGGTTTTCTAATCCAGTCTCTTGCACTCAAGGCGGGACTAAGTATTATCTAGAGCATTCCTGGAAGGTGTTTGTCTAACCTGATTTTAAATAGCTCCAATGACAGAGATTCCACAACCTCCCTAAGCAATTTGTTCCAGTGCTTAACTACCCTGAGAGGAAGTTTTTCCTAATGTCCAACCTAAATCTCCCTTGCTGCAATTTAAGCCCATTGCTTCTTGGCCTATCCTCAGAGGTTAAGATAACAATTTTTCTCCCTCCTCCTTGTAACAACCTTCTATGTACTTGAAAACTGTTATTATGTCCCCCGTCAGTCTTCCTTCTCCAGACTAAACAAACCCAATTTTTTCATTCTTCCCTCATAGGTCATGTTTTGTAGACCTTTAATCATTTTTGTTGGTCTTCTATGGAATCTCTCCAATTCGTCCACATCTTTCCCAAAATGTGGCATCCAGAACTGGACACAATACTCCAGCTGAGGCCTAATCAGCACAGAGTAGAACGGACGAATTACTTCTCGTGTCTTGCGTACAATGCTCCTGCTAATACATCCCAGAATGATGGTTGCTTTTTTTGCAACAGTGTTACACTGTTCACTTATATTTAGCTTGCAATCCACTAAGATCCCCAGACCCCTTTCCACAGTACTCCTTCCTAGGCAGTCATTTCCAATTTTGTATGTGCGCAACTGATTGTTCCTTCCTAAGTGGAGTACTTTAAATTTCTCCTTATTGAATTTCATCCTATTTACTTCAGACCATTTCTCCAGTTTGTCCAGATCATTTTGAATTCTAATCCTATCCTCCAAAGTACTTGCAACCCCTCCCAGTTTGGTATCGTCCGCAAACTTTATAAATGTACTCTCTATGCCTTTATCTAAATAATTGATGAAGATATTGAACAGAATGGGACCCAGAATTGATCCCTGAGGGCCCCCATTTGATATGCCCTTCCAACTTGACTGAACCACTGATGATTACTCTCTGGGAACGGTTTTCCAACTAGTTTTGCACCCACCTTATAGTAGCTCCATCTAGGTTGTATTTCCCTAGTTTGTTTATGAGAAGGTCATGTGAGATAGTATCAAAAGTCTTACTAAAGTAAAGATATACCACATCTGCCACTTCCTCCCCATCCACAAGGCTTCATTACAAACTCTTTCCCAGTTTAGAAACAGAAAAGAGGCATATCTGAGCCCAATCATAAAATAATTTTTTAATAATTACAGGCACTCTCTTTCCTGAATGTTATTTTTTTCCATATCACCTAGAATTACTCCACAAATTACTACAGAAACAAACGTGACGTATGTTTATGGTTTTGTAGCCTCTTTTGTTCTGAAGGATCAAAGTGCTCCATAAAACCATGTATATAAGGCATGTCTATCCAGCACTGAAATGCAGCCACTTCTTGGTTGGAAAAGGCAGTAAGTCTCAGGCAGCAGCACTTCACAATAGATTCTGTGTGATTTTTCTTTTTAAGTAAATGAGGGGAATTCAGTAAGATCTCTAATTAAAACTACATGGGAAATCTTAAAGAGCCCTGCTGAGCCAAAAGGAGGCGAGGAGACTTACAGGGAGTTAAAAGCCAAGTGGTGGTTCTGCACTAGATTTTCAGAGTTCTTAAGAATGCCGCCCTGAGTTGAGGGAAACTGGGGAGAAACCTTAAGAGGTAAATCGGGCGTAGAGTAACTCAGCCTCAGAACCTTAAAAAAGAACACAGGAATTTTCTGACTAGTTTTAGTCAGGAAACTCTGAAGAGAGTGCTACCTGTTTATAATTGTTTTTAGTCTTTAAAATCAATGCAGTGATATAAAAGAAACGCGGCCAGAGACTCCTCATTTGTTTTGGTTCCAACCGAAAACATGTATGTAAATCTGACACTCAATAGATGGTTTTCTTTGCTTAACTTGCGTCATTCTGAGTTTCTGTACAGTTGCACAGACGATTTCCCTGACACACCTTAATATTATATAACTATACTATTGTCAAAGGGTATGTTCTCACCAAGTTCAGTGACTGGATTTTCATTTCATTTCATTTTTCTTCAATTTAAAACATCTTTTCAATAGGAATGCAAACAAAAAGGATTTTCATAAGGCCTCATGGTCATTTGAGATGCTATGTTAATAATTAAGGTGCTCTACCTCCTATGTTAGCCAAGCTTTGCAGTCACTCAAGTGTGTTCCACGCTATAAGTAAGGCTACGTTTTAGTCACGGGTATTTTTAGTAAAAATGGACAAGTCATGCACAGTAAACAAAAATTTACGCCCCATGACCTGTTCATGACTTGTACTATGTACCCTTGACTAAAACTTGGCGGGGGGGGAGGCTAGGGGCACTGCATGTGTGTGGGGTGGGAGGCAGAGAGGAAGAGAGCTGCAGGGATGGTGCCTGCAGGTGGAGGCAGCACACAGAGCCGCCTGGCTGCGCCTCCGCCTAGGAGCTGAACATGCCAGTCGCTTCCGAGGAGCTCCCCCTCCAGGTAAGTGCCGCCCAGAGTCCTCACCCCCTCCTGCACCCCAACCCCCTGCCTCAGCCCTGAGCCCTCTCCCACACCCAAACTCCTGCTGCTGAGGGGCACGGGCACAATGGCCCGAGACTGCCCCAGCAGCGGCCGGTGCAGCTGGCCTGGGGACCACCCGAGCTGCTCAGGCAGCCCCTGGCCTAGTCACACTGGCCACTGCAGAAGTCTCGGAAAGTCATGGAATTCATGACTTCCGTGACCTCTGTGACAGACTCATAGCATTAGCTGTAAGTAACTTATCTAAAAATGGAATATATATTTATAAATAAACCGCAGCATCATTTTCCTAGGCAGAAGTTTCCATACCTGTTCTGTAATTTAAAAATACTCACCATAACCAGATGTATAATTGGGGCCTCTGCGACCTCTCCCTCTTCCACTGTATGACCTGGACCCTTGTACTGAGGAGAGTGTACTCTCATCAGTAGTGTAGCCCTTTTCCTTTTCAGGACCTCTGGTGGAAGAAGGTCTGAAACCCATACCAATCTGACGCAGTTGTTCATCAATCTGGAGCCTCTCCATCCTTAGCTGTTCTACTTCCTATTTTCACAGAGATAAAATCATAACCAGTTTTATAGCATTATGATATGTTGTTAGAAAGTGAATTCAACCCTAGGTGTCATTTTAGCAGAGTTTGTTTAACAGGTTTTCAGCTCTCCCATTACCAATCAATAAAACATCATCTATTTGATAGCTGTCTGAAGGCCAGAGAAAGCCTTGCGTAGCAGTGTATTTACTTTGCTTATGCTTCATTAATGCTTAATTCCTTCTTTATACTTTGTGCTTAGTTAAGCTGGAGTCAGCACATCACATGCAAAAACAGTTGCCTGACCCATAACTGTTGTTGTTCTTCAAGACATGTTGTGCGTACATATATTCCCCATCAGTACACTGGGCACGCACACACCTAGAGTTAGAGAATGTTAGCTAGAATTATCTGTCAGACTGGCACATGTGTGTTGCACTCGCTCAAGCCATGGACTAAAAGTATAAAGGGTGGAGCCACTTTGACCCCTACTCAGTTCTTTCTGACAGGAATCCTGATGTCTTCAGACTCTGATGTAGCAGGAAAGGAATGCGGGTTGTGGAATATATACGTGCACAACACATCTTGAAGAAAAACAGTTACTGTCCAGTTGGAGATCATCTGTGCAGAAGCCACCTAACTGATGTTATCACTACTAAGAACACTGTCTTTGCAAACAAGTAAGAAAGGGCTCCAGAGCCTATGAGCCAGACACCATGGGGAGCTCCAATTAGTAGCCACATGCATTAAGAAGGAACCAAGAAGGGATGAGGATGACTCTGCCCTTTTATATCCTTTGTCCACAGCACATTGCTGTGATGAGTAATGCTAGCTTGCAGTCTCCAATTTGAGGGCACTGGGAATGCACACATATAATATGGATATATATTCATGCAGAATCACTCAAAGGAGAACCTATGTTAAAATATTAAGATTGAACTGTTAAATTAGGACATGCAAAAAATGTAGGTTAAAACACATTATCTCTGCTCCCTTGCATGTCTGCAAGACAATATGGTGAATTTTGAGATCACACACTTTTTATCAAATATATATAGATTTATCAAAAATGTTCTCCTGCAGCCTTATTTTATTAACCTTATTTGTATTTTAGATAATCTGTGATCACATAATTTAAGGCCAACGAAATGCATATGAGCAAGGGAACAAAGTTGAAGCCATACATACAACCTTAGGGCTAATCTTGAGAGGAACTGAACTTCTACTACTCCCATAGACGTAAAGGTGTTGCTCAAGAATGTAAATATAAATTGATAATTTCCTCTAATAAGCATTTCCAAAATACAAAGATAAAAACATACCTTCAGGTAGGCAATATGGTATTCTAAAAGAACTTGGACATTTCCAATGTTTTCTTTAGTGCCAACAAATACGAATGGGACCATTCCCTGTAGAAACAAAACTCTATAATCATTCTCAAAAAGAGCAACATATTATCAAAATCCCCCAAGAAAACCAACAACAAATTATCTGCCTAAGTATTGGAAATAAATTACAAACACCATGCATAACAATGTAGCCTGGACCGTGGGCTGTATATACTAGATACAGTTGGGGAAGGAGGCAACGGTGACAGACATTTCTGCACTTCTCTGAACCTCAGGCTACTATAAGTTAGAGAAGCTTCACGATTGTTATAATTTATGCTTGGCTGCCTATGGCCCCAACAGACCATTTCAGCAGCTGCAGACTGCTGGGGCATGGGGACGTTCAGTCCATACCACTTTCCAGCCATGCCCACTTCACTAGTTGCCAGTACAGGAGTAGCTGTGGTGGTTTTATGCCATTCCCAAATTCCCCCAAAAAGGGAGAATCCTTCACTAGCAAGTTAAGCCATCTTTTCAGCACAGATGAACCTTAAAGGGATCAAAGTTCTAGCTCTATGTTTTCTAAATAAAAAACAAATAAATATTGTCATGAATAAAGAGTGTAGCAACTACATGACAGTTGTGCAGGGGATCAGGTGAGAGAAATGATACTTCAAATCAAAGAATTTGTTATTGAGAAATATATGTTTATTTAATCAACTTTCCTGAGTTGCTGAAGTTTAAATGTAAATTTATTGTTGGTGAAAGGTGCTGGTTTGACAGCCCTGATGAGTGAAGTCCTCTGTACATCCACGCAATAGGTACAGCACTGGCAGCTGCGGTGTTATCTTCCTCTACTCTGACCCACAAATGTGCCTCAACCAAAACCTACAAGGATCATCCTTTAGGGTGAAAGGGTAATTCAGTCTCCAGAGCCAGTTCTTTGACCTTTCTCCTGGGAATGCCAAGAAGAGTCCCTCCCATCTAGTGTCAATTCTAGTAGTTTTTGTGATATGGATACCAGCCGACCAGCAACTGAATTGAGACCAAAATAATGTCTCATAGGCAACCAAACAGCCATTAGATACTAACAACCTCGGCTATATGTGAAATGGAGATCCCAAACTAACCCACTGAGTGATCCAGTACCCCACCCCTTCCCAGACTTGTCAACTTTCTACAAATACTTTGTTAATATTACACAGAGAGTAAACAGTATTGCCTTTGCTCCTTCCAAAACCATTTGTTAACAAATTGCATTAACGTAATTTTCAAAAATACAAGTTTAATAGTTGAAGGAAAGATTAAATAACTTACATCTTCTCTGGGCAGTTTGTTTTCATTGTCCCCTTCAATCCTGACCCGGACGACTCCAGACTTGTCTACAATCTCCTGAATCACTTTTCCATTTTTTCCAATAACTTTTCCTTGTGGGGAGGAAAATAGCTATTTTTGAATCAATGCTTAAAAGTTTTCTTTAACATAGTTTCCTTGTCATTTCCAAGTTACATGTACTAAAACAGTAATAGTAATAAAATAAAAGTCATGCTTTATGAGCCCAATTATCCACTACCTTGGACTTTATGTCACATTTTTCATCTATTTTACATAGGTACAAATGACAACACAAGGTACAAGTGGGAAAATCAATGCAGTGTACAAATCAGATATGTGCCATGGATGGTGGTGGCTGGTTCCAGATTAGGTTCAAGTGTGAGGCTGAATCAGGGCTAAGATTCAATGGCACTATAATTTTACAAGCTCTTCTTGCTTTATTTCAATGTATCTGAACCAGAACCAGGAAATATTAGATTCCTATATAATGGAGCTAACCCAGAATTTTAAAAAGTCCTTCTAAAACAGAGATCTTTCAGACCTACAGTCATACCACCTTGCACAGTGATCTCGTCAAATCTCATGAGATAAACAGTGCTGAGACATACAGCAGTCATTCCTTTATAATGGACTTCCAAACTCAGGGGTGTTTCAGTAGCTGGATGATTCAGTAGATAGCATTCCTCTCCTAGCACCGAACCCGTGACAAAGTATGATGTTAGAAGCACTCTGCTTAATGAGATGCCTTCTATCAGAGGATATATAAAACTGAAGTCCAGGAGTACACTGGGACAAGGAGCCTTAGGAAAATGTGTGTTTTATCTTGAAGAGGAAGTGGGAACCAACCTTTATTTTTCAACAGCTTAAGAGACAGGAATTATCCTAATCGTAGAATCATAGAAATTTAGGGCTGGATGGGACCTCGAGAAGTCATGAAGCCCAGTCCCCTGCACTGAGGAAGAACCAAGTAAACTTAGACCATCCCTAACAAGTGTTTGTCCAACTTGTTTTTAAAAGCTTCCAAAGACGGGCACTCCATGACCACCCTTGGAAGCCTATTTCAAGGCTTAACTACCCTTACAGTTAAAAAGCTTTTCCTAATATCTAACCTAAATCTCCCTTGCTGCAGATTAAGACCATTACTTCTTGTCCTATCTTCAGTGCACATGCAGAACAATTGATCCTCTTTATAACAGCCCTTAACATAGTTGAAGACTTATCAGGTCCTCCCTAAGTCTTCTTTTCTCAAGACTAAACATGACCAGTTTTTTTAAAGGTCATGTTTTCAAAACTTTTTATCATTTTTGTTGCTCTCCTCTGGAATCTTTCCCATTTGTCCACATCTTTCCTAAACTGTGGTGCTCAGAATCGGACACAGTGCTCCAGCGGGGGCCTCACAAGTGCTGAGTAGAGCAGGACAACTACCTCCTGTGTCTTACATACGACATCCTGTTAAAACACCCAGAATATTAGCCTTTTTTGCAGCTGCATTATATTGTTGGACTCATATTCAGTCTGTAATCCACTATAAGACCCAGATCCCTTTACCACCTAGACAGGTATTCCCCATTTTGCAGTTGTGCATTTGATTTTTCCTTCCTAAGTGAAGTACTTTGCACTTGTCTTTATTTAATTTCATCTTGCTGAATTCAAACCAATTCTCCAATTTGTCAAGGTCATTTTGAATTTTAAACCTGTCCTCCAAAATGCCTTCAAGTCCTTCCAGCTTGGTGTCATCTGAAAAATTTTTAAGCATACTCTCTACTCCATTATCCAAGTCATTAATGAAAACAGTGAATGGTTCTGGACCCAGGACTGACCCCTGCGGGACCCCACTAGATATGCCCTCCCAATTTGACAGCAAACCACTGATCACTACTCTTGGAGTATGGTCTTTCACCTAGTTATGCATCCATCTTATTGTAATTTCAATCACATTTCCCTAGTATGCTTATAAGAATCATGTAGAACTGTGTCAAAAGCCTTACTAAAATCCAGGCATATCATGTCTATTGCTTCCCCCCCATCTACTAGGTGAGCAATCCTATCAAAGAAGGAAATTAAGTTGTTTGGGCATGATTTGTTCTTGACAAATCCATGCTGGCTATTCCTTATAACTAGGGCCAGCATTTTCCAGCAATGAAAACAGAGTAATTTCAGATTTTCAAAGCTATATATTTTGGAAATTCAGAATATGCATTACATTAATGCAAAAAATATTGTATTGTATTGTAATACTGAGGGCTAGTGCCAGCTGTGTGCTGAGGGGAGTGGGAAGGAGCCAGCTGTATTCAGGGGAGGTGAATGGGGGAGAGGTGCTGTGGACACTGCTGAGAGCAGGTGCAAGCATCGTCTGTTCTGCAGCATGGTGAAGGAGCCCTGCCTGCCCAGGGGAAGCTCCACAGGGGTTTTGCTGAGCACAAGCCTGTGTGAGGCAGGGAGAAGTTGGCAGTGAGTCTCAACAGCAACCAGTCCCTAGCCTGCCTCTGCCCCGCACCCTGGGAATGAGTCAGGTGGGTTGCCAGATTTCTATTGCACTAATAGCCCAAAGTCACTTAAAAATTAGCCCAGTCTGTTTATTGAAAGTAGGGGTTGCTCAAGGGGTGTGCGTGTACAAGGAGGAGGTATCAGGGGGGAGGTTTACTGGAGGAAATATTTGGGGGGGATGCTGGAGGGAATGTTTGGGGGAGGGGGTGCTGAAGGGAGTACCTGCGGCCTCACATTTGAAGTTGGGGGCAGTGTCGCGATCCCTGTCATGGTGGCAGGGTGGCTGGTGCAGGCCTAGGACGCAGCGCCAGCCCATCAGTCAGTGCCTCCCTGCAAGCCTCTCCCCCTCCCCAGGGCGAGGAGCCATGGCCTGGCCCTGTCACCCTTCCTGGGCAGAAATCTGGGGAGGGCCATGAACCTTCGCTCCACCCACTTGTCATCTCTGCTCCAGCCTCTGCCCTGGGGATGAGTCATGTGTCTTCAGGTAGAAATCTGGGGGTGCATGACCCTGTGTGCCTTGCCCATCCTCTGATCGGTGAGTCCCGAAAAAAATGGCAATTTACATTTATAACTTTCCATTTCTATTTATAACTTTATTATCATCCAGGTGCTTACAAACTGATGGTTTAATAATTTGCTCCTGTATCTTTCCAAGTATTGAAGTTAGGCTGACTGGTCTATAATTCCCCAGGTCCTCCTTGTTCCCCTTTTTAAAGATAGGTAGTGCTATGTTAGCCCTTCTCCAGTCTTCTGAGACCTTTCCTGTCCTCAAAGATAATTGTGAGCAGCTCAGAGATTGCATAAGGGTATTTAAAGAACCAGCTGAAGCATACATTTTAATTGTTTTAGGAATTTCATCCATAAAAAAAGAAGTATTTCTGCCCCCAGATTAAAAAACTCAACTAAAAGGACACGATACCTCAAGAATGATTAGCATACATGAAAGGATGTGACTATCATACTGTTGCTTGTGTATACTGCAGCACACTATTCAAAAGGCATAACCAGTCAAATAGGACCAAGCATTGGACAATGGTATCTTAGTTGAATCACCATGCCATTCTTAGGGTTCAAAGGAAATTATTTTCTTTTAAACTTAATTTTGAAAGATAATTTTCAACATTAATTTTTACAGAGGATATTTTAGGCTCCATTCCTCCCACCCCCATTTATCAATTTAAATTTTACACAAGCAGGAAATTTAAAAGCATATGACTGCACAAGTCTGAATCTGTTATGAATCTCAAAGCGCAACCATAATATCTAAGCATTCTATTTAATATTTTTTAAATTAATTACAAGATAGAATTGACAACAAGATGTCCACATGTGCAACACAGATGTTTTCAACACTCCTGTTATACCTATTGTTATTTAAAAGGTTTTAGTTTCTGAGTGAAGGGAGAAACTGTCAAATACTGGCATCTAAGCCTTCTATGCATAGTCATACTGAACAGGCTTTCTTTCCCCAAATTTTCAAGTGTTTTAAACTTTTAGCAGTATTACATACCAACAAGATTTCTGGGCACCTGAATAAAATCTTCCACAAATTCCAAGTAACTTCTAGCCTTTTTTACTGCATCAGCACTCTAGAAATGAACACAATAGAACTTTATTTTGAATGCAATATGGTAAAAATAAAGCCCTGTTACAACAGCTGGAAATCCTCCAGACAACAGCAGGAACGAAATTAAATTCATCTAGTTTTGAACTAAATGTTAGAGAAATAACGGAGTTTAAAAAGCTCAGGAACAAAACAGGGGCGAGAGAGTGGCATAAATAGTGAAAAACAATGTTTTCACACTACTTAAAACAAAGTTTTTATATTCTGCAATTTACCACAATTAAAACCAACTCTCAAAAATATCCCCTTTATGTTATCTTGCAACAGCTCACTGACTTTTAGAGAGACCATCAACTGGGAAGCCTATATATTCTTTTTTCCCCAAAATGGCGCGCACAATTTCTGAACCGATATGCTTGTACAGAAATATCTATATAACTAACATCACATCACAAAGAAAAAACAGTTACCTACCCTTCTGTAATTGTTGTTCTTTGAGGTGTGTTGCATATGTTAATTTCATCTTGTGCACAACTATAGTTCAGGAAAGCTTATGCTCAAATACAGTTGTTAGTCTCTAAGGTGCCACAAGTACTCCTTTTCTTTTTCCCCTCAGTGATACCCGTTGGCGTGGTTCGAGCACCTTCTGCCACTTCGCACCACTGTGTGCAGGTAGAGGAAGGCAGAGCCATTCCCAACTCCCCTCAGTTCCATCATACTGAACAGACTCCGATAACGAGGGGAAGGCAGGCGGGGGTCATGGAATGGACATATGCAACTCAACTCAAAGAACAACAGGTACGGAATGGTAGGTACTGTTTTTTGTTCTTCAGTGCTTGCACATGTCCATTCCATTGTAGATGACTCACAAGGAGACAATCATGGAGGTAACTGTAAGACATCCAGTCTGAAACTGGCATAGTCTCTGGACTGATGGGGAATGGCATAACACAAAGCAAAAGCGTAGGCTGATGACAAAACGTCACCGCTTTACAAATGTCCATTATAGGTACTTTCACCAAGAAAGCTGTGTGCTGAGCCTGTGCTGCAGTAGTATGCACTGGGGGGGGTTAGATGGTGGGGTTAGATTAGCCAACTGGTAGCATAAATGAAACCATGAAGAGATCCAGGATGAAATCATCTGAGTAGTCACTGGACTGCCATTAGTTCGGTTTGTAACCACAACAAACAACTGAACAGAAGACCCAAAGGACTTAGTATGCTCCAGATAGAAAACTAGAGCCCTTCTGGCATCCAACAAATGCAGTCTCTCCTTATCTCTATGAGTGTGAAATTTTGGAAAGAAAGCTGGCAAAGAGACTGCCCGGATGACACAAAAATCAAAGACTACCTTAGTGAGAAATTTTGGGTGAGGGCGAAGATGAACCTTATCCCTAGCGAAAACGGTGTAGGGAAGAGGATGCTAGGGGCCACCCCTCTGGCCAAGAAAGTGGCCACTAGAAATGCTACCTTCATAGAGAGGTGCACCAGAGAGCAAGTTGCAAGGGGTTTAAAAGGTGGGCTCATCAATTCTACTAGGACCTAGACCTTAAGGAGGGATGGGATCTTGCACATGTGGATACAATATGACCAAACACAGGAGGATTTTTCTGAAGCAGGTTGCATGGTATTAAGACAGTTCGGACACGTCATACTGTCTCATTCCCCAGTATTCTGTACTATAAAGTAATGTTGAAAGTATGCAGCTCTGATAAATTTTGAACTTTGTTTTGGTCTTGTGTTTTAATGATTTCCAGACTGTATGTAAGTTCCTGAAGGTGTTCCTGGCTTTTTGGATCTTGTTCCGGATGTCCTAGTTTGTTCCACTGTCCTAGCTGATGGTGTTGCCCAAGTATGTGAATTTTTCTACACTGGTGAGAACATAAATCCTCTACCTGTACTGGTGATGGTGAGGCAATATTAAAGGTCATGATATCTGTCTTATTGCGGTTGATATTCAGTCCAATTTGCTGGCTGAATGAGTTTAGTCGAGTTTTTTTTTCCTTGTATATGGTGTTGGGTATGTGATAGGAGAGCGAGATCATCTGCAAAGTCCAGGTCTTCAAGGGATGAGAAGGGTGTCATGACCATGCATGGGGAATGAAAAATCTGTAATTTCCTAACTTTTCAGTACTTGACTTTGCAACCTAAATAACTAACACAGTTTTTTGTATGTAATTTCCTAGGAGTTTTTTTGTTTAAAGAGTAAAAACGAATTCTGTTCTGTGCAACTGTAACAACCCCCCATTATGCATTTATTGGCAGGGTTTGAACCCTGAACATTCAGTGTAAGATGGACACCACTTGAGCTACAGAACTATCTCCATAAACTGGCAGTAAGAATAAAGACGACTCCCAAAGGAGGAAATGATTGGACACAGTCACTACATACTGGGTCTGAGGAGTGGTCGGAGTAAGCCTAGTCTGGCGCTCTCCCACCTGGCATTGGGGGGGCTCATACCTTCCCGGGTGGGTGGGCACAGTGGGGCCATGTGGTAGGGGTTACCACAGAAACACAGGGCTCGTAGGAACCTCAAGAGGTCATCTAGTACAGCACCCTGCTCTGAGGCAGGACTACATAAACCTAGACCATCCCTGACAAGTGTCTGTCTAGCCTGTTCTTAAAAATCTCCGATGACAGGGATTCCACAACCTTTCTTGGAAGCCTATGCCAATACTTAACTATTCTTATAGTTAGAAAGTTTTTCCTAATATCTAACCTAATCTCCAGTGATGCAGATGAAGATGACTGCTTCTTGTCCTACCTGATTGATTAGTTAGCAATGAATGAGTAGTGATCTGTAAATAACATTATGATATGTGAACTGTGCTCCAGTCTATTAAAGGAGACCATACTGTGCATATTATATCCTCTTAAATATCAGCTTTACTTCTGGAGCTTTCAATCACATTACAAAAACTCCATGGCCAGAATGAAGAAATCTAAACAGAATTATAAATCTCTAACTTGGTTGTCATTCAAGATGCTAGGGAGAGAAACACAGAAGACTGGAGTTCCAGAATGATGGAATAGGCAGTGCCCAAAAAGAAAAAGGAAAACAAGAAAAAGGTGTGTGGGGAGCAGGGGCTTTACTGGTAAAAAACTACATACACTCAAATCAAAAAAAGTAACAGCTAAAGTGACAAACATTTATTACATGATACTATAGTAATTTTCATCTTCAAAATGTTTTACAAATATGAGACAGTTAAATATAACACCTACAACACTCCCCCTGTGAAGTGTGTATTTTTATTCCCACTTCACATCTGAGGAAACACAGATGTTAAGGTGACTGGCCCCACAAACTGTGTCAGAGTTGGAATTAGAACTCAGCAGTCTCTGACTCTTGTTCCTGTGCTCAGATCTCATCTCTGTGCAGTAGTAATAAACACCAGAGTTAACCAACTATTAAATATAACGAACAAAAAATTCTTTTCCCCTTACCTCTCCATAGATCCTGAAAGTACCAGTATCTTCCTCAAGCTCAATTGCAGTTACTCCTGGAACTTTCCTCGCTTGCTGTATGTTACTACCATGTGTACCTATTGCAAGTCCCATTAAATCTTCTCTTACAACAAATTCCTCATGAAATGCTGCTGCAAGTTGTTTTGTGCACTAGGGAGAGGTGAAAGAATTTGTCCACCATAAGAAGGAACTCAAAACTGAACAATGTTAAATGATTACTTTAAACCAGAGGTGGGCAAACTACACCTGCGGGACCATCCTGCCCTCCCCCGCAGCCATGCTACCGCACGGCCGGCCAGCCTGCAAGCTCCTGCTGCTCGGAGCTGCATGGTAAGGGGGCGGGGAGCAGGGAGGTTGGATAAGGGGCATTGGGTTCCGGGGGGCAGCCAGGGGACAGGGAGCGGTTGGATGGGGTGGAGGTTCTGGCAGGGGAAGAGGGGGCGGTTGGCTAGGTGTGGGAGTCCCGGGGGGCCTGTCAGGGGGCAGGGGTGTGGATAGGAGTTGGGGTGGTCAGGGGACAGGGGGGGGTTTGGATAAGGGGTGGGGTCCCGGGGGAGAAAGGGGCAGTCCCGCAGGAGGGAGCAGTCAGGGGACAAGGAGCGGGGAGGGGGAGGGGGGGTTGGATGGGTCGGGGGTTCTGACGGGGACAGTCAGGGGGCGGGAAGTGGAAGGGGGCAGATAGGGGGCGGGGGCCAGGCTGTTTGGGGAGGTACAGCTCTCCCTATCCAGCCCTCCATACAGTTTCGCACTCCGATGTGGCCCTCGGGCCTAAAAGTTTGCCCACCCTAGCTTTAAACAATTCCATTCTAAGACAGCTTACTTCTAAGTGTTTTGTAGCTTCTTCATTTCTTGACATGAGCATTAGCTTGGTACGAATGCTGCGCAAATGCATGTCACTCAATATATTTACTCTCTTCACTGTTGATTCACCGGCAGACTACAAAAAGAGAAGTGGTAAGATAAACAATATCCCCTTTTGATAAAGAAAATCCACACTCAGAGGGCAAATTACTGTTTAAATTAAATTAAACTGAATTGTAAATATAAACCCAATTTATAAAGTAACTTATTGATATTAGCCTTCCTCAAGGTCTCAAAACAAGACATACCAAGAAAAATTCAGCTTCCAAAACAAAACCCCACAAACCCATTACCATTGGCTCAGTGTGTTTACAGCCACAGTTTTTCTATTGGACCTATACAGTGAATGTTGCACTGAGATAATCCCACTATGGATTTATTATAAATTGCTAGATTATTTTATTTAACCTTTTTACCATATATGTGCAGGTCACCCACTTATTCACTGGAAAATCCAAAAAAGTAAGACGGGAAAACTGAATCTGAACAGGCAAACTTATATGGAAAATTTTGTCCCAAGGAAACAGAACTGCAAAGACGAATTACTGCTGAGGAAAATAGTACGTAACAGGAGCAGATGCAGGACTCCCCAGGCCAAACCCAATTTCAGTCTCATTGCATTTGAACAAATTTGTGAGACTTGCCTTTACATTTTTCCTATGATACTTGGTGACGGAGTACTAGCTTTTCCCTGGCTTTGACTCACAGTTAAAACTAGATAAAAGATAGGACTAACTACCCTTAACCTATCATTCTGTATATTACAAAATCTCCCTAAGGCTCCCAATTCCCTAAATGGCTATGGTTATGATTATGATCTCCCTTCTACATCCAGTAAAGGGAATTTGTGCAAGAGTGCCTTTACCCTCAAAAGAGACTAAGCATGTTACTTCTGCAGAAAGCTGCATCGCAGGAAACATTAATCAGAGAGACCAAAGATCACTCCCGAACTCAGGCTGCCTTTGATGCAGTACTGACACCAATCCAACGAGCCTACTCCAAAATACATATTTTAAAATGATATTATGAAGAGACACATATATTAAACTGCTTGAAATGTGCATAGCCTTACAAATAAATCAGTTCACAGAGATCTGCAGGCAGCACACAACAATCTGTAGTAGGTAATATCCTGAATATTCATGCACTGTCTGCACAAAAAATAAACTGATTTCTTACCAGTATTATTAACTGTGTAGTTTCAGCATGGTAGAAAATTCGACAAGCTCCTACAGCTTTCTTAAAATCCTTATGTGCATTTTCATTAGCGCACCTAGAAAAATGAATGTTGCAAAGGTTACTTCAGCTGA
The DNA here is from genome assembly GCF_965152275.1 of Natator depressus. Classification (NCBI taxonomy): domain Eukaryota; kingdom Metazoa; phylum Chordata; order Testudines; family Cheloniidae; genus Natator; species Natator depressus. The sequence goes on from NC_134242.1 coordinate 10,706,741, forward strand.
AGAATCATATCAATAAGAACTATTACTCAAAAATGAGAATGTGGCAGTAGTCTATAATAAGGAATGTTTCTCAGCCTGGAAAACGCTAGACTAGTCCAAGGAGATGTGCCGGGGATCCACCTGATTTCACACTGCAAATGTGGAGGAGGTAAAGCTGTCTGCAGCTCCTTGAAAGTCTTCTTTTTCTACTTGTTACTCTATAGTGCAGCTGGCTACTGTAGCAGCTCAGGTGTACAGGGTTGCAGGCTCAGGAAGCAGCCTGTTTGACCAAAGATTTCTTCTTCCATGGCATTCAGCTCAACCACAAAAGAGTATGTGGTCCAACCACCAGAAAAATCACCAAGCCTTCTGGTGGAGGGAAGAAGGAGGGGGCAGGTACAACTGTCCCAGAGTATGACGTGAGGAACATTTCGGGGTGGGAGGTCATCACTCGGTGGTTCCAGCAAGGCTGATTGGAAACCGCATCACTTTCATATTTGATAGAAGTATCACAGTTAATGCCATTTAACTTTAAACTACAACAGGGGTATTCTCTCCAAAAAATAACCCAAGACAAGAATTTAAGATACATATATGAAGAAAGGAATATGCCATGTTGAAATGAATAACAGTGAAGTTACAGTACGTAGAGCTACTCACGCATCTCTCAGATCTTCAGGAACATCCACTGTGCACTTAAAGAACGTGTTCTTTTTGACCGTTTTATTTTGATTCACAGGTCGAAGTCGTTCAAATGTGACTATTTCATTGTACGTGGCATCACAAGCAGCATATTCAATGACATAAAACTAAGGGGGGAAATTTAAAAAAAATCATTAATTAAAAGTAACCATTTCATAAAGATAACAGCTACTATCTCCACCATCAAGGAAATATAAAATATGGGTTTACACATTAAAACATAGTTCTATTTTGACAAAGCTGTGCTCCTGCAATGTTATATGCTTGTGCAGACCTCCTCCCCCAGTGTCCCACTGAAGCCAGTGGGTCTCTATATGGGTGGAAGGGTATGCGGATGCACATCGCATTGTACGACTGGAAACTAAGTTTGCTCAGTTTGTAAATCAAATACTGTTTTTTTTAACTGCCAATTCTGCCGATTCAATCCAGAACCTGAAATTTAAACTGTCTTCATTCTGCTTAGTACATTCCATATACGACTAAAGGTAACGCAACAAGAAATTAGCCGACAATTTTTCCAAAAATGCTTGAGGGAGAACAGAATCCAGCTAATTTTACACTGATGTATTGGCTCTGAGGGAACAGCAGTAAAACTTAAATCCACTGTGTAAATAGGCTGCCCAGCAGATAACTATTGGACATAAAGGAGGAGGAGGTATACTTCCGTCTCAGGCTATGGTGCTACTCTGTATTTACATATATTTATTTCAGTTTCAGGAGACAAAAGGTCTGGAAGATGTAAAAGCTGCAAATATTCTGGCCCTACTGTCCAACCCTTCAGTACACAGGAAGGCCCACAAAGCTCAGCTTTGTGCCGGGATACACATTTTTTACATAGTCTTCACAAATCAAATCCTCTTTTCCATCCCATGGGGCAACTGTGAAAGAGTAGGCAGAATCTTCCCCTGCTCCTACACAAAAACAGATACTTGTTTTTTGTCAACATAAGCAGACTTGACTGAAATACACACAAGGAACAGATATGTTTGGTAAGGCGATGCCATAATTTCCATAAGGTCTTTTCTGACTATAACCACATTTTAAATTAAATTTGGTTCACGGAATGATTTCTTTATTCACAAATAAATGATTACATACAACTATTTGCCATATGTATTGTCTACATAAACTTTTGTTCTCTTCCAGTTTATCTTTAATAATGTTTAAAATGCATATACCTAAACCACATTTTGAAGATAAAAAAAGTCCACATGCTCTTAGAGAAGTAATATTTCTTACCACATTTAGAAGCAGTTCAGTTTAGCAACATGCCATATAAACAGATTACCAAAAATAATCATATGGTTGTTCATCATCAGATACATCTTTTGTGAATTTCAGATTAGTCCCTTGTTTAGCAAACTTAAATCTGAATACCCAGCCAAAGCATCTATAATGAACTCAGAAGTGAATAAAAGCTCGAAGATTATATAATTTGTAACAGATGTAATTCTATCAGTACTTTGCAAGGACAAGTAAGGATACAAGAGATCAAAGCACGAAAACAACTCCTACTATCAATAACTCCGAAAGGTTTGGGGAGTCAGAAGGCTAGGTAACTTCTCATTTGTTTATATAATTAAAAACATATTTGTTGAGTTACATAAAAAAAAAACCATAGATCGCACACCTATGGACATTTGTACTGTTTCTCACTATTTAAAACCAAGTCCTCTAACCAAAAACTTTAGTTAGCTGGTTGGTAGTAAAATCCCAAGCTGCTGTGACTTACAAGAGAAATATATTAGGGCTTGTATTTAACTCCACTGCAGGGGAGTTGACAGATGTTCTAATAAGTATCTCTCAATGTCACAAGTTTAATGTGTCTTTTCTTGCCAGCTTGTTCATCCACACAGATCACAATAAGAGAGAAAACACCTAGATAGGTGACTGTCCTTGACAATGGTTTATTTCAAATGATGTGCTTTAAATAACTCATTGCCCCAATGGAGTTCAACAGAAGCAGCAGAAGTACTAACAAAAAGCTAAGCAAAGATCAAAGCTCATGAAATACGTAACAAATTTTTTATTCCCAACCTTCTTTCCTGACTGAGTTTCTGGAGACGTACTACTCACTAAAGACAAAAAAATACAGCTTTTCAGTTGGAAAGGGTCACTCCAACTAGTACCCATCATATCAATTCACAATACAGCAATAATATTTTAATGGGACAATGTCAGATATGTAGCCATGATTCACTAAACCTAAATTAAGTGTCTGAGTGTGCAAATCATTTTTGTGCCTGCAACTGTAATGGCTATCTATATGAATAACACACATGGAAGACTAGTAGAATCAGGCTCCAATTTATTACAGGAGCGCTGCTGAGATAAACATCTTTCTAAAAGCATCTTTGTCCATATTAAAGATTATCACCTTCAATTATTACTGATTTACTGAAAACTTTAGAAATCTAACTTGCTGTTCTAGCTATTCTGGTTATTTCTAGGGCACTCACCACCACAGCCAACTTTCACTTTTTTTGTTGTTTGTATTTTATTCAGTTTCAAAATGAAGTAAGACATTGAACAGCTTTACTTTCCAAATCTCTTGGTTGATGCATGATGCTGTTGTATTTGGGTTTCCAATTCAGCAGGGCAATATTTAAATGCAACTCCACTCCCAATCCCCACTCAGAAAAAAACCAACCCCCAAACTTTTAACTGAAATATGTAATTAAATTAATGAAATGTCATCATGTTAGGATTTATAGTTTAAGCCCAAAATTCAGTGTATTTTTAACTATTCATGGAAATATATATTTAAAAAAAAAAAAAAAAAAAAAACCATGTCCTTGCTGCATTTTAATCAAAACATGGCTGCATTTTCCTAGTGCATAGGAAGAGAAAACAGAAGAGCATTGAAAAATGTGTTGAATAGAAACAACAGATTAGTCTCCTTTCACTAAGATGAGTGAACTGTAAAGAGAAAAATACAGTAGCACCTCAAAAGTTACAAACACCTCAGGAATGGAGGCTGTTCATAACTCTGAAACATTCATAACTCTGAACAAAACATTATGGTTGTTCTTTCAAAAGTTTACAACTGAACATTGACTTAATATAGCTTTGAAACTTTACTACACAGAAGAAAAATGCTGCTCTCTCTTTTTTTTTTTTAGTAGTTTACATTTAACACAATACTGTACTGTATTTGCTTTTTTGGAGGGAGGTCTCTGCTGCTGCCTGATTGCGTACTTCTGGTTCCAAATGAGGTGTGTGGCTGACTGGTCACTTTGTAAGTCTGGTGTTCATAACTCTGAGGTTCTATTGTCCATACAAATGATGTGAAGTAACTTAATTATTAGAACTGAATCAAATTTAAAATCTTATCAGGATGTTTTGCTTTACATATTTTTTTAACCTCACCAATTCTGTTTGCAAAATAGATTGATTTGTTTCAAATTATATCAGAAACTAAGCACACAGATATACAAGGTACCACACGTAGTCCAGAAATGGTTCATCCAATATACGGACACATAACTCAGAGTTAGGCATACAATGTAGTTCTTACAGAACCTAAACAACCAGATCCAAGGTATACTGACTCAAGGTGTGTCGAACTCACAAAATGGCAAGTATCCAGGAGCCATCCCCATTTACCGAGCAATTTAAAAGAAAAAATATTCATTGTTATTCCCACCTGTGCACAGTCAGCTAGCTACAAGTTACCATCGCCAAGAGCAGCCTTAATTTATGACCTAACCTGCTATCATGGTTTTGTGTTGGTAATACTTAACTTTGGGTTCCTTCTTCTTTTTTCAAGCTATGTTTTGTTTCTGTATTAGCAACAACCCACTCTCACCTGCTCTGTTTTTCATGTCCTTATATCACAGTGTCATTTCTCCATCACAAGATACTGCACACAGATTTAATGAGTCTTGCAATATTTACATTCCATACTTGCTGCACTTCAAATGGGAGCAGATAGTCCTAAGTTTTAAAGTAACTTACCTCTCCTTTCATCATTCGAACTTTTGCCAGCCACCAACCACAAGGTTCTTGGTCATTTGCTCTTGAGTAAACCTGAAAGGAAAAAATACAAGAGGAGCATATTTAAAATATATACAATTAAAAAACCTAACGGGTTAAACCAGCAATGAAGCAGAAAATCTTTTTCAACTAACACAGCTAATCACCAAGATAAAAGCCACAAGTAGCATAAGATACTGCAATTTAAAACTATTTTTGTATAAAATTCCAGTTAGCCAGTCATATGTGCGTCTCATCATATAAATTTTCATAACATTGCACTACACAGATAGGTGTGCAGATTCTGTTAATAATACACAAGGCAGCTTTTTGAGGGGTTTAAAACTAGAGCGTAAAAATTTACTCAATAGCATGTGAAGACACACGATTCTTGCAATTCCACAATAAATTCAAACACTTCTCTATGAGGCTAAAGTGCACAAGAACCAAGAAATTCACAGTTAAGGATGCCATTTTGTCTATAGTTTACCCAGTGACCTGGACTCAGGTCAGCTCATGATAGTGCCACTATACGTACTCCAGTACCTACTTAACATCAGGCAAGTGATGAACTGGGGGACATTCACAACTTTGAATTGTTCCACATGTTTAGTATACATTAATGTAGTACACTAAAGCCATCAGAAAGAAATTTATAAGTAGCCAGGGCAAAACAGACAAAAATATACCCTGCACTGGCCACACTGACTATGCCAAATAGGTTTTTTTTCCTTGATACTACAAATGGAAAAATGTGCACATGCTATGGCAATTCTTAAGACTACATGTCTAAGATCCATCACTCACAATGCTGCTGTCAATACTACCTTCCTTACTGGGTGTTTTAACTTGAAAAAAACCCACCATCTTCCCCTCCACTCTGCAAAACTTGTCCTGTACATATATGTAGCACCCTTTAATAGTAGGAATTTCATGAAGAGATACACTACCCTTCTCTGAGTATCATAATCAATAAGGCAAGTCTAGTCCAGTCACCTCAAGAACATTTATGTTCAAAAAATCTTGATGGAAAATATAAGTGTCAGCCAGTAAAAATAGAGAACTAAATCACCACCAACAATAAAGGATCAATCAAGATGAAAAAAGGCAGTTTCATACTGGATGGAGTGGTACACATATTATCCCTAAAACACAAATATACTTTTTCAAGTTTTTTTTCCCCCTCACACTACCATTTACAACCAAGCACTCTCTGGAGAAAAAGATCTGCACCTTCCTGGCCCATCTTTCCCTATCTGATCCTACCCTGAGGTCAGAAGGCTGAACTTGTGACATCATATTCATTCCCATGGCAAAACCAGTGCTATAAACAGATTGTGATTTTACTGCAGAATGAAACAGATGGAAAAGCTGGGCTGTGATAGAGAATGAAAATATTCAAGCCAAAAAAAAAAAAAAATAGAAATAAGTGCAGAGAACAGAGTAAACCACTGACCAAACAACATTGGAGTTTAGCACACATTCTCTTTTTCATGTTTAATTCTTAGCAAAAATCCCTCTTAAAAAAAAAACAAAAAACAAAAAACAAAACCATAACTGTTCCATTCACATTTAGGAGTGAGGGCTAGCCCTCCTTTGCTCAATGGAATGTAAAATGACACCAGGCCGAAGGGAGGAAAAGACCATGGGAAGAGAGATTGCCAAATATTTCTACTCTGATAAACAAAAAGGAAAGCAGCAGCTTAACAGATCTTTTAATATAATGATGGATACTTGGGCGCTCAGCAGAGACACAAAATATCTATCCAGAAAGGGTCACAGCAGAGCAATGAAAAGCAATCTCTCTTCTCTAAGGATCAGAATATTTCCAGCACAGCCTTCTCAATGTTTGTTAGTCATTGGAGAAAGGAACCAGGCTTTCGGCTAGAACTCTGATCTAGCACATTTTGCTGACAATAGGTCATCAGATTGATCTTGCTTTCCATTCTTGATTTACTGCATATTCCTATAGAATTTTATTAGAATGTGGCTAACCATAACTGCCATAATCAGACATACCACTGTAACTAATAATTCATACTCCAATAGCACCTTTCGTGCAAGGAACTCAGTTCTGTACTCTTAACGTTGCTGGGAAGTAGATACGAATTTCCATTTTAAAGATGGATAAACTGATGCACTAAGCTAATGGAACTGGTGAAGGTAATACAGTGAGTCAGAAGCTGAACTGGATACAGAATTTGCTTTTCCTCAGACCAGTGTGCTAACTACTAGACTACACTGCTTCTCTGCAAAGCTGTATCTTATAATACATGGGCACTGACCTTTCCTACCCCTAATTTTAGCACCTATTAAAAGAAGTGCGTAACTTATTCAGAGATACATTTGCCTTTTCTAATAGTGACATTGTTACACTAATGCTTACTTTACCATTACCAGTTTATAAAACTTAGTTTGCTTCTTCATTGGTATACCGTGCATTTCTGATAAAGATGTTGAGAGATTCTTGCTGTGTAGCTTTGCAGAGCAAATTCCAGGTCACGCTGTCTAAGCCTGTGAATGTTCTTTGAACAGTGTTCAGTCAGGATGGAATTTTCCATTGCATTGAGTCTAGATCAATTTACTGTATCAACTCTGCTGTGCTATTGTGCTTCCCACATGACATTCTCATAAGCAAGTAGGGAAACGTGGACTAGATTAATTTACTATAAGGCAGGTGTATAACTGGTTGAAACACCATACTCAACAAGTAGTTATCAATAGTATCAGTTATCCCGTTAGCTGAAGTGGTAGAGATCTGTGATATGGACCTAAATGTCCAAACCCCATTTCTGACCCAAACTGGGGGTTCTTATGCACAGGCACTGGCTTCCTCTGAGCCCTGTGGGTGTTCAACACCCAACTCTGCCCCAGGCCCCGCCCCCACCCACCTCCTTCCCCCAAGCCTCTCCCACCTCTTCCCACCCCAGGCCTTGCCCCCAACTCTGCCCTGCCTCTTCCCACCCAGTTCCTCCCACTCGCACCCTCCATCCCCGCTCCTCCCCCACACCGTTTCCTGCACACCACGGAACGGCTGATCGCGGTGGGTGTTTTGCTTTATTTTTACTGCTACTACAGCCAACATGGCAAGCAATTTTTAGTTCCATTTATGCACCAGCATAATCTTTTATATTAGCTGTGCAGGAGGAGAGGGAGGGATTTCACTCTCTTTTGGTGTATCAGGATAAAAACGTGGCATGCGTTTCATTTTTCTATTAATTTAATTTTTGTGTGAATATATTGCTCTGGAAAAGATGGAACAAGCAGAATAAGCAGCAGCAGTTACACTACCCCAGCAACATGCTTTCTCCCTGATCTGAAGTTGCCATCACTGGGAATATGAGGGTAGGTGAGTTTTTATGGTTCAGTCAACCACTAGCCTTCAGCTGAGGCTGTTGCTAAGGGCACCAATTAGTTTTAACAGGTATTTTTATTGATGGTCACTCTTACTCATTATTAAATAAACTCTGAATCTTGCCAAATTCATTTCCCATAGGCCACTGCAGCTTTTAGTCATTCTTGTTTTAAAAGGTTTACTTGAACTGGCAAGTCAGAAATGAACGACTCCATATCTTACTATTACGTGCCCTTTTAATCATTCATCTTGGTTTGGTTTAATACACACTGGCAGTGCTCTTTTAAAAAATAAAGATTAAAGAGAAACAGAATGTCACAACTGTCTGAATGTACTGTGCTGAGAACACAGGATATATCATAACTCAAAATGGAATGCCACACTGTTATACATGACCTCTTCAGTTTCCTACCTACTATATACAAAGACAGTTTTATTTATTTGCAGCAAAACTCACTAGGTAAGCCACATAATTAGGGGGTCTGTCAACATCTCAGGTTTTCCTGCAAATTAAAACCCAAATAGTATAAATTTATTATGGTTTAAGAAAATTTAAAACTATGGTTCCCCAGGTAATTGCAACTTAAATCCAAGTCCTCTCTTGGCACTATACAATCTATTCCAAAATATTAGCAGATAAAAAATTACAGTGGAAGTCATATTTTATCTATAGTAGAGTTTATTATGCTGTTACCATATGTTTTTACATGTGTACAAAGAAATGTGATTATCCAACTATTCTACAGTCATATTAAAGGTTTGCTCTACAAGAAGTGCATGTTATAGGGCAACTCCTGCCTTTGGTGTGATCCTGTGGCACAACGGATGCACCAGCCTCAGTTTCCCTTTCAGAGTCCCCAGTAACCCCATGAGAGGTTATCTGGCTTAAATAATACTCTTTCTTGGGGCCAGTTATTACCAAAACATAGTTCAAATAATCCCCAATAAAAGTCCCAAACCTAGCCAACTTCTTACACCCAGCATATACACTGCTTAAAACCCCATTCTTCCTCTCTGCTGAGAGTCCTTCCATAGCATACTCCAGTGTCTTCCACCTAGGCACTTCATCGCTCCTCTCCTGTCCTTTTACCAGGACAACCACCCCAGCCCTTCCAGCTAGAGTGCATCCATGCTCGTCCCAGTGGGAACCCATCCCCAGCCTCTCTGCTGGGGGTCTTTCAACCCTCTGGCTCCAGCTCTTGGCCCGTGGAGAAGTCAGAGGGTAAGTCCCTCCGCTGCTTCCCTGCCTTCGGCTTGCTCCAGCTCTTGACTTTGGCTCTCCAGATTGAAAGCCCCCGCATGCTGTTCTCCTGCCTTCAGCCCTCTCCAGCCCCGGCTCTTTGGCTTGGGGAGGTCAGATACCAAACCCCTCTTGCTGCTCTCCACCCTTCAGCCTTCCCTCAGGAACCATCTACGGCTTTCTGCTCTCACCTACCCTTTCCTGACTTGCTCAGGCAGAGCTCTTAGGCAGCTGACTCACCAGGTCTCTCTCCCTCTCTAGAGCCCAGGTACCCTCTTTTAAGACCCTGATAGGGTCAGCTGATGAATCACAAGTACACGGGCCTCTTCCTTCTTAAAGGACCAATGCCACTCTGTGCTTGCATGCAATACTGATAAAAAATGCATTTCTTTAAATCTTTGAATTACACAATTCCATGCATACAAAAAAATTAGTCACTTGGACTTTCTGCAGGGAAAGTCTAAGAAATCAAGCACTCACGCATCATGAAACTTCATAAAGTTTGAATGCTCTAGCTCAACCCTTATTGTACATTATTTTATATATAGGCATTAAAATATCTCTGTTACTATAATTTATAACAAAAATGAAAATTTCTTATTCTTAAACACAGCATATAATACCATGCTATATTACTAGGTTACCACTTATCAAAGAACAATACTTTTCATTAACATAGACTCCGCTCCTCCATGTGGAGCTCCAAGATCCATACAGGTACAAGTCTCTGAATACCCACATCTCATTGCAAAATGAAATGGTTACTTACAGCAATTGTGGTTCTTTGAGAGGTCATGCAGACGTGTATTCCACCTACGTGTGTGCACACCCAGGGCACCAGAGCTGGAGAATTTTGCCTAGCAATACCTGGCGCTTGCACCTCAGACTCATAGCCCCTGCCCTGGCTATATGAGGCTGCTCCGCTTTGATCCCAGTCAGTTCCTTTGCACTGAATGCCCAGAGACCAGACTCTGCTGTAAAGGGGATGGAGGGTAGGTCGTTGAACACACATCTGCATCACACCCCGAACAACCACAGTTACAGTAACTGTTTCTTCTTCTTCTTCAAGTAGATGCAGCTGTGTAGTCCACTTAAGATGACTCACGAGCAGTACCCACCCCAGGAGATGGGGCTTGCAGACTGCAGTCCTGCCCTACCAAAACTTGCATCCGCTCTGGATGATGTAGTAATAGCATAATGGTTTGTGAATGTATGTATCAATGACCACGTAGCAGCCTTGACAATGTCCCATATCAAGACGTCACTGAGGAAAGCTACTGATGTTACTTGCACTCTCATAGAATAAGCTCTCACCCACTGAGGAGGTGTAGCTGAAGCTATTTCATATGCAGTCCTGATAAGGGATGTCTTCCAATTAGAGATCATCTGGAAAGAGATAGCTTGCCCCTTCATGTGATTTACATATGACACAAACAGACAAGGCAAAACATGAAACAGTTTACTACTATCCAGGTACAAGGCTAGACATGGCCTGACATCTAATATATGGAGACGCTACTCCTCTGTAGATGAATGTGGTTTTGAAAAGAACACAGGTAAATATACCACCTGGTTCAAATGAAACTGAGAAACCCCCTTCGAAAAAATTTTTGGGTGTGGTTATAAAGTCACTTTGTCCCTTGAGAATGGTGTATAAGGAGACCTCTGCCATCAGAGCCTTCAACTCAGACTCTCCTTGCAGATGTTATTGTTATCAGGAACCCAGTCTCCTGACAAAAGCAGAAAGGGACAAGATGCATGGGGCTTGAACAGAGGTCCCATCAAACCACTAGCACCATGTTAAGGTCCCACAGAGGAATCAGCTCCCAGACCAGAGAAGGATGGAGACGAAGAAGCCCTTTTAAGAATCTTGTTCCCATGGCATTGGAGAAGACTGATCCTCCCTGAATGAGAGAGGATGAAATGCTGATATTAACTGCCAGATGCACTCTCAATAAGCTAAGCACAAGGTCCGACGACTGGAGGTGCAGCAAGTACTCCAAGATGTCCTGGATAGAAACCTGCATAAGCTGAATTCCATGGGCCAATGGGCACATCAAAAACTGCTTCTATTTCACCAAATAAGTCATTCTGGTAGAAGGCTTTCTACTGTTGAGTAGGAACTTCTGAATAGCTGCTGAACACTCATTCAACCATGAAACAGCTATACCATGAGAGGAAGGAGCAACGGAGGCTGAACTGACAGTGTGAGAAGGTCAGAGAACCAGCACTGCCTCAGCTATGCCGGGGCAATGAGAACGAGCTTGGCCCAATCCGCCTTCAGCTTGAGGATGACCTGTGGGATGATTAAGATCAGAAGAAAAGCATACAGGAGAGCCGAATGCCAGCTGAGGTGAAAAGTGTCAGTTAGGGAGCCCGGAATGAGGTCCCCTCAAAAGCAGAACAGACATTTCCTATTGTCTCTCATAGAAAACAGGTCAATCATCAAAATGCCCCAAGCTGCGAAGATGACCCGGAGGACACCTAGCCTCAGGGACCACTTGTGACTCAGAAAAACTTTCCTGCTGAGATGGTCTGAAAGATGATTCTGGACCCTGGGCAAGTGGTCGGCTATCAGAGTGATACTCTCCTGAATGCAAAACTGCCACAACCCGATTGTCTCTTGGCAGAGTATCCTTGAGAGTGCTCCCCCTTGCCTGTTCACATAATAAATCACAGTGGTATTGTTGGTAAGTATGTGAATCACTGAGCCCATGATATGGTCCAGAAAAGTGACAGGCATTGTAGATGGCAAGAAGCTCCAGCATTTTGATACGCTGTGAGGCTTCCTGCTCTGACCACGGACACTTAACTTTCAACAACCCCAGATGTGCTCCCCAGCCCATCAGGGAGGCATAACTGACAACAGACCTGGTTGTTAAGGATTGGATGAAGGGATGACAAACATTCTCCAGAAACGTCCACCACCAATCATCCCACAAGTCATCCTCAAGGAGCCCAGGACCAGTGGAGGGAGATGGACCAATTTGTACAAGGGGTGAGGAGTTAAGAAAGTAAATTGTCCTGAGCCACATTTGACGGGGGCGAAAACACAATCTTGCAAACTGGACCACTTGCGTGCAAACAGACATGTGGTTCAAGAGCCCCAGGTTCATCTGAACTGTCCTAGAAGCTGAGACCGCAGACTGAGGCAAAGGTGGCGAACTGCCTTAAAACGGTTGGTGGGCAAAAATGCTCTTGAACTCATAGTCTTTTAGGGCCACAATGAACTTGATTTTCTGAGTGTGAAGTAAAGTTCACTTCCCAGTACTTAGGATGAGACCCAGACAGTCAAGCAAAAGAGCCAGGAGAAAGAGGACCTGCTTAAGGAATAGTATCTCGTGAGAGGGGGCCCTGAAAAGGGACTGAAATGAACCGTGTGGCATAGCCCAATCTGACGGTGCTTAGGACCCAGCTGTCAGTGATGATCGAGCCCCAAGCATTATGAAAGTGAGCCAGCCTGTCCCCAAACAGAGGGGACGGGGGGAAAGGTGCAATGACTAGATCACTGATCTGGAGTCAAAATGGATGCTAGGGGGGCACCTGGGGAAAGCATGTCTATTGGCCAACCCCAGACTTGAATGCCTCCTCCTCTGGAACCTATGCCCCTTTCTGGGATAGTCCTGTTATCTCAGGGGAGGGAAAGCTGCCCAAACGTGCACTGCCTATGATACTGCTGTCGACGACCACAGTGGTGGTCTCTGCACTGCCAATGCGTACATCTCCAAGAGCCTAAGATAGTTCTACGGTCCTTGAAGGAGTTAAGAGTTCATCCATCTTGTCCAAAAAAAAGCACTCTGCCATCAAAGTGCAAATCCTCTATAGTCCGCTGCACATCAGGACCAATGGCCATATTCTGCATCCAGGACACACTTCTCATGGTCACTATCGAGGCCATCACTCTGGCCCAACTATTTATGACGTCCAGTGCAGACTGCAATTAAGTCTTAGCCACCCAGCAGCTTTTGGCGATAAATGCCCAGAATACTTCCCTGGAAGCTTCGGTCAGCTGGTCTGCAAACTTCAGACATAGCCATCCAGTTCACAAAGTCGTATTTCAACAGCAATGCCTACTGGTTAGCAATCCACATATGCAAGGAAGAGGAGGTGTAAATATTCCTATCCATCAGGTCCATCTGTTTAACATGCTTAACCTTGGAAGTGGACTTAAATCTGCTTTGCCAGGCTCTATCATTCACTGTGTTTACAACCAGGGAATTTGGGGCCAGGTGGGTGTAAAAACCTCAAATCCCTGCACTGAGACAAAACAGCATTTCTCCAAACGCTGTGAAGCCGGCATGCTCCAGATAACCCTAGCAGGCTCTAGGAGCACATCATTAATAGAGAGAGCAACTCTCTGAGAGGAACTGGAGTCAACAGTACAGATATCTGACCTCCCTGTGTGGTACTGGAGAGTGGTTAATGGGACCTACTCCATCCCATGCACCAGCATTCACACCGTGGTAGTCTGCGCTCCTTCTGCAGGAGACAGATGAGTCCCCACGCGAACTAGAGAGGCCTCGATCAGTCTTATATAACCTTTTTGTCAGTGCACTCAACAGGGAGCGACTCCTATGTCTCTTCAGAGAGGTGCTGAATCCAGAGCATGGAATGATAACACTCTTGGAAGCCGAGGGCAACCTCCGATCGGATTTAAACCTCGGTGCTGAAGCAGGCCGCATGGCGTGTCCAAGTAGGCTGCTTTACACAAAGATCCACCCGAGTCCATTTTGTGAACAATTTGCAAATCAAACACCATTCGTGTGGCTTAGCCTAAGCACAGAAAGCACCACGTGTGAGGATCAATTGCCGGGGATCGTTCCCCCACATAATGGGTGATGTTTAAACTCTGGTGAGGATATCACCAGGGGAATATTTAAATGAAAGTTAACTAACACTAAATCTAATTAACACTATACTAAGAGTACTAATTAATTATATACAACTAGAAAAGTCACTAAGGAATATAGAGATTGTGAGGTTAAGAACCACACAGAGCTCCAACTCCAGCTACTGGCAGTAAGAAGGAACTGGGGTGTGGGGAGAGGGAGGAGAGGGAGTCGTCAAGGCAGTGCTGCCTCATTTAGCCAGGGTAGGGGCTATGAGCAGGAGGCACAAGTGTTGCCTCCTACGGGTACTGATAGGCAAAATACTCTGGCTCCGGTGCACTGGGCACGCACACACACACACCCTCCTCCCTAAGTGGAACACAAGGCTGGATCTACTCAAAGAAGAGAACCTTAGTCAAATATGTTTAATACAAAGACAACTTTAAAAAAAGGAACCCTAACTTGGACAAACAAAATCACGTTTCACAGTACATTTTCTCTCGTAAATATTTTACATATTATTTATTCAAAGAGCAAAAACAAAACATTCATTATAAAATTAACTTGAATTTGAAACATTTCCACAACTTTCTAGGATGCACAAAGCTTGTTTACACAGCGAATTACTGTGCAGCAACACAGTGTGTGAATCTACAGCACACAAGCTTGCTGTGCACTAGATCACTGTGTGGAAACTACTACAGCAGAGTGAAAGTCCGGGGGGGGAGAGGGGGGAGTGTGTGTGTGTGTGTGTGTGTGGTGGGTTTTTTGTCACACCTCACAACACGCAGACTCCATGAACATTTAAAAGAAAAAATCAAACTACAACACACACAAACAAAAGTCATCAACCAATTTCAAATGTTCTTAACTTTAAATTTACTCAACACGAGCTTCCTTCAAACTTGGTTTTATCCTTGAATCTACCATAAATGAGTTCAGTCATCTTGTGAGGAAACAGAGGGTTAAGGACCTGATCCTATACCACTGAATTCAACTGGAATTTTGTTATCGACCTGAATAGGCACAGGTTCAAACCTAAGGGCAAGTCAGAGATGCAGTAAGGATCAGAAATCAAGTTCTTAACACAGCTGGTTCTTTTTGACCAAAAATGGTTTTTTAATTAAATGGAAATTTTCAGTAGAAAATTTCTGTTTTATTGAATTTTTATGGGGATGGTGAGGTCATCATTTTTGATTGTCAGCAGTTTTTGAGAAAACGTGAAAAGCTCCATTAACATTTTTAATGAAAAAGGTTTATTTCCTATGATTTTTTTAAACTGAAAATAATTTTTTCAACCAATTTCTTCTATATTGTAACTTCTAGTTCGTAATAACCGTATTCCATTTATTCAACCATTCTAGCTTTCAAAAAGTACAACCATTACTAGTGACAGACACTACATATATTAGATGTTCACTTTTAAAGCTTAACTCTACTTTTTCTTGTGACTATAATCACTATTAACATTATCCTGTCTGAATGGTCACTTCCACAGGAGGGCAAGGTAGGAAGGAAACATGACAGTCAACTCACCTCCACTTCATCTCCTTCTCCTATTTCTTTCTTGATATCAGGTGGAGGTGGTAATCTGACTTCGTTAAAAGGAACCTGGCGCTCTGGTTGCCAACTGAAAGTTGAATAGATATTTCACTGATTATTTCAAGAACTAATTCTGGTCTGGCAAGCCTTAAAAATATTCATTGACACAATTCATTCTTAAAATATGTTCACTGTTTAAAATTCAGTTCTGTATTTCTTATTAATTGGCAGTGCCTACAAGCCCTCACCATGAACCAGGATTCCATTGTGGTAGGCAGTGTATAAACACAGAACAAAAGATTATAAACTCTTTGGAGCAGGAACAATCAACGAAAGTTTAATTTCTAAGAATTTTAGAAATAAAATTACTATCTGAATTGACAATCTACTTGGAAAAAAATAGTTCTGTATGAAACTTTTATATGTAACTATAGTAAATACAACACAGGAGGAATTAGAGAAAAATATTTCTTCATTTTTTTTGTTTACTTTTGTGCATTTTATATCACTTTGCATATAATCACTCTTCCCACATGTAGTCAAGTCAGTTTTTCCCTTGCTGAAAAACTTCATACAAACATCAGAGGAGCAGAAAAAGCCTTATGATTTTTTAAAATTCAGGGTATTATATTTAAAAGGCTGTTACATCAAAAGCTGATGCTGCTCAAACAGTTCCAGGAACCGGTCCTTTCCAGGTAAAACGCCTGATGTCCAATGTGTGTAAGATGGTCTCTGCTGGAGTCTCATGAGGCTTGGGATAGAACACAAGAAGCTGGATTGGCTGGTTCATATGAAAGGATGATGTTACCTTCAGTAGAAATTTTGGGTGCGGGCACAGCATGACCTTATCTTTGAAGAATACTGTGTAGGGAGGATCGGCCATGAGCGCCCCGCTCTCATTCACCTGTATGGCGGAAGTAATGGTGACCAGAAAGGCCACTTTCACGGATAAATGCAGCAGGGAACAGGTGGCTAAGGGTTCAAATGGCAGTCTGGTGAAGCATTTTAACACCAGATTGGGGTCCCAGGCCAGGGTAGGTTGGCGAACTTCTGAGTAAATGTTCTGGAGTCCTGTGAGGAAGCGTTTAGTAATTGGGAGCGCGAAGATCAAATTCCCATCAATCTCATGATGGAATGCAGTAATGGCCGCAAGATGGACTTTGATTAAGCATTTCAGCTCCAGTAGGTATTCCAACATGAATGGTAGGAGTGCTGTGGAGGCTGTTGAGTATTTTTCTTGATACCAGGAGGAGAATAGCTTCCATTTTTGAAGGTAAGTGTTGTGTGTGGCCACTTTCCTGCTGTTTAGTAACACCTGTTTAACTTCTTCCAAGCAGGCTAGTTCACCATGATGGAACCATGTAGGAGCCACGCTTGTAGGTGGAGTTTCTCCGGATTCGGGTGAAGAGTGTGACCGTTGTTCTGAGACAGCATGTCCAGACAACCATGGAGAGCTTGAGAGGTGCATATCGCCATGCACATCAGGTAAGGTTGTACCATGCTTGTCTGGGCCATATTGGGACTATGATGAAAACCTTGGCCTTGTCTGTTCATATCTTGCGTATCACGCGCGATATCACTGGAATCGGTGGGAAAGCATACATGAAGTGTGCATATCATGTGATGAGAAAGGCATCCCCCATTGACCAGTGTCCCATCCCCACTCTCAGGCAGAACACTGAACATTTGCTCTTCATTGGGGATGTGAACAAGTCAATGAGGGGAGTGCCCCACTGGTGGAAAATGGAGAGCAAAACTCTCCTATTCATTTCCCATTCATGGTCTTGAGAAAAGTACCTGCTTAGCGTGTCTGCCGTTGCATTCTGACAGCTGGGAAGGTAGGAGGCTGAAATGTTTATTTTGTGGTGTATATACCAGTTCCACAGTTTCATGACTTCGGTGCACAGCAAGTGAGATTGAGCGCCCCTTGTCAATTGACCTGCGGCAAAACACACAGGCAACGTTGTCAGTCATGATGCAAATGGATTCATTCTTTATGTGCAGTAGGCACTGTGCAGTATACAGGCACTGTGGACTAGGCGCAATTCTAGTAGATTGATGTGTAACAGTCTCCACAGGAGACCATTTGCCTTGAACTGTGCGCAGGTGCATATGAGCGAGGCGTCATGATTACTATTGAAGGGGGCTCCTGTTGGAACGGGATGCCCATGTATACATTTTATGGTCTTGTCCACCAGTGTAGACAGTCCAGGACACTGGGTGATATTGTAAGTCGTATGTGCAGGCTGTGCTTG
Organism: Natator depressus; assembly: GCF_965152275.1. Taxonomy (NCBI): domain Eukaryota; kingdom Metazoa; phylum Chordata; order Testudines; family Cheloniidae; genus Natator; species Natator depressus. The sequence goes on from NC_134242.1 coordinate 10,724,618, forward strand.
CTGAGTATGTATACCGAGCTCAGCCAGCCCTGAATGCAGCGCATATGTAATCTTGCATGTCGTACCACAAATGCTGTGACTGCCATGTGTCCTAGCAGTTGCAGGACAGTACGAGCCAGTATTTGGGGACTGAATCTCACCTCTGAGATAAGGTTTGTCAGAGTTGTGAATCTGCTCAGGGGCAGGGATGCTTTGGCTTCTATGGTATCAAGATGTGCCCCAATGAAGTCCAGTTGTTGGACAGAGACTAGAATGGATTTTCGTTCGTTCATCTGTAGTCCAAGATCCCTGAATAGTGTGATCATCGTCTGGACTGAGTCCAGTGCTTCTTGTTGAGTTGGGCCTTCGAGAAGGCAATCTTCCAGGTAAGAGAAAATCGTTATTCCCTGTTTGCGCAGATGTGCCACTAATACACCTAGGGTTTTGGAGAAAACTCTTGGTGTGGTGGATAGGCCGAAAGTTAGTACTCTGTTCTGGAAGTGTGTGTCCTACTGTGAAACGCAGAAATTTCCTGTGAGCGGGGTGTATAACAACATGAAAATAAGCGTCTTGGAGGTCAAGGGCTGAAAACCAGTCCCCCTTTTGCAGCGCTGGAAGCATCATGCCCAGTGTCACCATTTTGAACTTTTGAGTGTGTACGAATTTGTTGAGTTTCTGGAGATTCAAGATAGGTCTCCATTCCCCATTCTTCTTCTGGCTCAAGAAGTAGAACCCTTCCCCGTGTATTGCAAAGATACTCATTCCATGGCACCTAGTTGTAGAAGATGATCGACTTCTTGTCATAACAAATGCTAATGAGAAGGGTCCCTGCAGAGGGATAGAGGTAGGGTAGGTGGTCGGGAGGTAAAGGGGAGGGTACATCCCTATTGTACAATCTCTAACACCCATTGGTCCATTATTATTGGCACCCAGATGCGGTAGAATGGGCAAAGACCATGCCCAAAGGATGAGGACGGATCGGGTGAAAGCGCTGCCTGGTGAGGGAGGTCATCCAGACCCTCAACAAAAATTTCAAAATTGTGGCTTGGGCAGAGCCGATTGAGAAGTCAATGGTTGAGCTTGAGGTGCTCTCCGTCGCTGTGACCGTTGGTGATGTCTTTGGTTCTCGTACTGTCACTGTTATTGCTTTCGGTTGGAAGAGAAATCCCTGTTCCTTTGCAGATGGAGTGTAGTTCCCCAAAGTGTGAAGGGTGGCTTGAGAATCCTTCATTGCGTGGAGCACTTCAGCTTTCTTCTTCTAAAAGAGCTTCTCTTGGTCGAAAGGTAGATCCTTGAACTTGGTTTGGAGCTCTCTAGGTATGCCACAAGATTGTAACCAGGATGTCTGTCACATAACCACGGCCATAGCCGTGGTTCTGGTTGCCATGTCCACAACATGCAAAGACGTTTGGAGAGCTGCTTTAGCTGTGAGTTGACTCTTGTTTACAATGACCTGGAATTGTGATTGTTTCTCCTTGGGGAGCTCTGCTGTGAACGAGCTGAGTTTCCCATAATTATCATATTTAGCCAGCGAGGCTGAATAGTTTGCGACTCGGAATTGTAATGTTGCCGAGGAGTAAATTTTTCATCCAAAGAGGTCGAGCCTCTTGTGTTCTTTATCTTGTGGGGTTGATCTAAACTGTTGTTGTTCACTGATTAGTGGCATCAACCACCAAGGAGTTAGAGGGCGGGTGCAAGAAGAGGAAGTCCACCCCTTTGGCGGGGACATAATACTTTCTATCCGCCTTTTTGCTCATCAGCAGAATTGAGCCCGGTCTCTGACTGACTGTCTCTGCTCGTTCTAAGATCACACCATTGATGGGCAGAGCGATTCTGGAAGTAGATGCAAGTTGTAAAATTTATAACAGCTTGTGTTGGTTTGTCTGCACTTCCTCCAACGGGATGTCCTGGCTTTGAGCAACCCGCTTAAACAGTTCCTGGAACTGTTTGAAGTCATCCACTGAGGAAGGTGGCGGTGGCACGATTGCCTCATCTGGGGAGAAGAAAGAATTGTGAGCAGGAGATGTCGCTTCCTGATCAGTGGCTGTTTCTGTGTTGTCCCCAACATTCTGAGCCTCCGTTGGTTACAGGGTGGGAGACGTGAGATTAGACCTCAGCTCACCTCTATGAGCCGTGGGTGGCCTGGATTGGAGGTCCCGGAAAGTTGCCCAGGGTTCCCAATGTGCCCATTGCTTTGGGAAGGCCATGGGTCGATACATCCATGGTGGCCCGTAAAAAAGCTGGTTATGAGGGTATTTAGGACCCATTTGGCTTCAGGCTGGTCGTGGGTCTTTTGGTGATGAGCGGTGCGGCAAGAAAGTGCATGGTTCCTGCACATTATCATCATTACTGGATGAGTGTACCATGCCATGAGAAGTATGGGGATCTCTTCCATAACTTACAGGAGAGCCCTCAGTACTGAGCAGTGGGGACTGCAGCGCCGATGATATAGCCAAGTCTCTTTGTTGCAGTAAATTCTGTGGCAGTTCTGATGTTGGTGCCATCAGTGCCAATTGGGGCGCTCTCGTCGGTGCCCTCAGATGTAGTGTTGATTTAGCTGGTGCGGTCGGTGCCAACTTGGTTTTTTCAGCCAGTGTTGACTGCAATGTCAGAGCCAGGAGTGGAGGCATGGTGCCTGAGGAGACACTTGGCACCACGTCCATTACGGGTGAATTTGGTGCGATGAAGGACGCATGTTGCTGTCTGTGCCTCAACCCAGTCTCCTTCGCTGGGGACTCGGCGGTGCTGGAGGTCACCCAAGCATGTGTTGGCATTGGAGCTACCGACTTGGCAGGAGACCACAGAGAGCAACGTGGAAAAATAGGCAGAGATGTCTGTGCCCTCTTCCTTCGTCTTTTAGAGAAAGGCATGTCTCCTGTCCCTGCAGGGAGGATGCCCAGAGAGGAGGTCCGTTGGTCTGGCTCTGGTTGGAGAGATTTCTCCATCAGTATCATTTTTAAGGGGACATCTCGGTCACGCCGAGCTCTCGCTTTCAGATTACTGCAGCAGCCGAATTTTTGCGGGACATGCATCTCCCCAAGACACTGGACACACAAAGAGTATCCATCTGAAATGGGCACTGGTACGCAGCAAGGACCGCATCACTTAAAGCCTGGGGAGCCAGGCATCTCTGGTGGTTAACCGACCCCCGTGCGGGGAGGTAAGTTGGGAAAGCAAACTTTTTTTTTCTCTTAAATCTATCACTAAGACTAACTAACACTAACTATAACTTACAAAAGACTAAACCACCATATAAACTGCTATCTTCTAAAAGGTTTGGCAAGAATAACGAACACTGCCCCTGAGCTCCGTCTTCAGCCGAGGACGGTTGAGAAGGAACTGGAGCGCTCGGGTCGTGTGCGCACTAGATGCGGCACCAATGGCATCGCAAGACACCTCCTGCGCACACGACACGCGCAGCCACTGCTACCATAAATCGCTGATTGATGGTTCCAGGACGCATCGACACCTGAAGTGGAGCACCCACAAGGACAGCACTCAAAGAAGAAAGGAGGATACCTTGTAACATGTCAGGAATTCATACTCTGCAAATGACACTCTGCAATTCACTATATGTAACTGAAGGAAGAAAAGAGAAAACGCTTTCCTCTCCAAGAAATCAAGCCTTTTGAAATCCTTATCCTTGAGAGTCGCTCTCACTGGGCTCAGTTACCAAGCTTTCTCTCAGGCTGCAGAGACTACTAGTATCCCTGGTATTCGAAGACTATAAAATTGTTAGAAGCCTCTCTATGGCACCTTGTATTGTTTTCGCTCCTCCATTTTCTGTAAGGGCAATGGGAGCAGTGGCCTACCATAGAACTGTAGCTGGCTCTAGGAGGCCCTCATTTATGGGCAATGCTATCCTGCCAAGAGAAAGGAGTACAAAATATTGAATATCTAACAGGCCTCTTCTCTGATTACTGATGCCTCAGTTTCTTATATATTAGCTGAGAGTAATTCCTGAAAGGCCTGAAGGTCATCAGGTGCTGGAATTGGCACAGAGACCTTCTCATCGGGGACATAGATGACTTGTCTTTGGGAGAGGCTGCAGAACATTGGTTCAGTTGTTCCAGACCTATTTTTTCCTCTTGTTCTTCGTCTCCATCCAGGATGGCAGCAGGTATGGCTTGTATAAATGGTCTTGAAGTCAGTGTTGCAGAAAAACAAAGTCTGTGTTTATGTGAGACATCTGGTCCAAAGATTCTAGACAGAAGCCCTAGTATGCCCAACACAACCAAGGTAGTACATAGTTGATTAGGCTTACAATGGGCAAGTCAGAACTCTGAAATTAGTGTCTCTGGCTTGCAGGGATGAACCATCTTCAGATCCAGGGGAGAGAGGAGGTGAAGGTTTCCATCTGGAAGGTGCAGAAATGGTATGCTTGGAAGAGGAAGAAAACATCTCCTCAACTGGTGCTGATCTTTAGGAAGATGTTAGAACTAGGAATGCTGTTGATGCCGAGGTAGATTTTGGAAGCAGAGGCTCTTGCCAATCCCTTACTGGTACCAATCTTGGATGTCATTTCCCTGGTGAAAGGAGCACTGATAGACTGGGTGGGTCTTTGTGGACAGTCCTGTCCTGGAGCTCCGACTTTGATCTTCAGGATCTGAGGTACTCTTCAATGATAGCCCTAGAAGATTTCAGACAGATACCCCTAGATTTTCTTATCCTTTTGGAAATCAATCACCAGACTGAGCAACAACCAACTACAAGGCAGGACAGACAGCAGCTGTGGCCATCTGTGAGGGGAATCAGACAGTCATAAGATGGGCGAGCTTAAAGCCTGATGGCTTTGAATCTGTCATTACAGGCAGCAGTGGAAAGAGGCACCAAACAGAATTCATAAAGAAACAGATTTTTGGAAATAAAACAAGAGGGAAGAGGAGAAAATTTTAGTACGGAATCAATTCTGACTGACCTAAGCTAAACTAAGGAAATTCTACAAGGAAGTGAGAGACATAAGAACATAAGAATGGCCACAGTGGGTCAGACAAATGGTTCATCTAGCCTAGTATCCTGTCTTCTGACATGATCAATGTCAGATGTTTCCGAGGGAATGAAAAGAACAGGGTAATTATCAAGTGATCCATCCTTTTGTCCAGTCCCAGTATCTGGCAGTCAGAGGCTTAGGGACACCCAGAGCACGGGGTTGCATTCCTGACCATCGTAGCGAATACCCATTGATGGACCTATCCCCCCTGAACTTATCTATTTCTTTTTTGAACACTGTTGTACATTTAGCCTTCACAATATCCCCGGGCAACGAGGTCCACAGATTGACTGCGTATTGTCTGAAGAACTACTTCCTTATGTTGGTTTTAAATCTGTTGTCCATCAATGAAACTATAACTGACCCCTGGTCCTTGTGTAATGCAAAGAGGATAACAACATTTCCTTATTCACTTTCTCCACACTAGTCATGATTTTATAAACTTCTATCATACCTTCCCCCACCTCATCATCTCTTTTCCAAGCTGAACAGTCCCTGTATTTTTAATATCTCATCATATTGAAGCTGTTACATATCCCTAATCATTTTTGTTGCCCTTCTCTGTACCTTTTCCAAATCTAATAAATCTTTTTTGAGATGAGGCAACCAGAACTGCACACAACATTCAAGGTATGGGCATACTATGGCTTTATATAATGGCATTATGATATTTTCTGTCTTATTATCTAATCCTTTCCTAATGGTGCCTAACATTGTTAGCTTTTTTGACTGATGATACATACTGAGCAGATGTTTTCAGGAAACTATCCACAATGACTCTAAGATCTCCTTCTTGACTGGTAACAGCTAATTCACACCCCATCATTTTGAATGTGTACTTGGGATTATGTTTTCCAATGTGCATTACTTTGCACTGATCAACATAATTTCATATTCCATTTTGTTGCCCACCCAATTTTGTGAGATCCCGTTGTAATTCTTTGCAGTCTCCTTTGGATTTTAACTATCTTCAGTAATTTTGTACCATCTGCAAATTTTGCCACCTCACTATTTACCACTTTTTCCAGACTATTTTAAATAAGCTGAACAGCACCCATCCCAGTACAGATCCCTGGGGATCCTGCTATTTACCTCTCTTCACTGGGAAAACGGACTGTGTATTCCTACCCTTTGTTAGAAGTATTTTAACCAGTTGCTGATCCATGAGACGACCTTTCCTCTTATCCCATCACTGGCTCTGTCCTACTTTCACAGATGGTAAGAGGAAACTGAGGGATGGTTGTGCCCTTAGGTGGCACGAGGAAGGAACAAGGCTATGCAAGGCACAGGCATGGTCCCAACAGACACTGCTGTAAAAAGATTCCAATCCTGCGTGCAAGAGGCACAGATGCACCTGAAGTTGGGATCCACACAGGCAAATACTCGAAGCAGTAATATATAAAATCCTTTCAAAATTTACAATATGAACGTACAATATGGTACTAATACACTTCAAAAATCTCCAATCTGTACACAGAAACTGTAGCTGAACCAGCTGAAAGATGAACACATGGGTTCTGGGTGACAAAAATACTGCTAAAATGTCAGGGAGTAGCTAAGTCATATAGGGAAAATGAAGCCTTCCTAAAGATAACCCCGGTAAGAGTCCCAAGAAAGTAAAAGTTAATTATCAGAATGAACTTGGTATACTAAATCTTCTAGTGTTGGGAAGGCAGTTAAACTAAGAGGAAAATCTGAGACTACACTAGTAACTGTGGAAGGAGCCTTAAATATCAGGTGTTCTAGAAATTGATCTTATAAAATCAATATAATTTTTTAAACCATGGGGTTGTTTTCCTATAGAATACTTACTTGTTTTCAAATACAACTGTGAGTGAATCCTCATGGACATCTTTGATAAATCCCTGCAATAAGAAGAAAGCAGTAGATGTGATATCTTTATTTTAGTTTGGCTTTTGACACAGTTCTACACAACATTCTCATAAGCAAACTAGAGAAATGTGTTCCTGATGAAACTACTATAAGGTGGGTGCATAACTGGTTGAACTACCGCATTCAAAGAATAGTTAATGGTTCACTGTCAAACTGGAAGGGCATATTTAGTGGGATCCCAAAGGAGTCTGTCCTGGGTCTGGTACAATTCAATATTTTCATTAATGACTTAAATAATGGATTGGAGAGTATGCTTATAAAATTTGCAGATGACACCAAGCACTTTGGAAGGGAGGATCAGAATTCAAAGAACACCAACAAACTGGAGAATTGGTCTGAATTCAACAAGATGAAATTCAACAAAGACAAGTGAAAAGTACTTCACTTAGGAAGGAAAAATCAAATGCACAACTATAAAATGGGAGAAAACTGTGTAGGTGGTAGTACCGCTGAAAAGGTTCTGTGAGTTACAGTGGATCACAAACTGAATATGAGTCAACAATATGATGCAGCTGCAAAAAAAGATTAATATCATTCTGCGGTGTATTAACAGGAGTATTGTATGTAAGACATAGGCTCTAGTTGTCCTGCTGTATTCAGCACTGGGGAGGCCTCAGCTGGAGGACTGTGTCCAGTTCTGGGCACCACACTTCAGGAAAGATGTGAACAAATTCGAAAGAGTCCAGAGGAGAGCAACAATCTGACCTACAAGGACAGGTTTAAAAAAACAAAATTATATATATATTTAGTCTAGAGAAAAGAAGACTATGGGGGAACCTGACAACAATCTTCAAATATGTTAAGGGCTGTTATAAAAAGGATGGTGATCAATCGTTTCCCACATCCACTGAAGGTAGGACAAGAAGTAAAGGGCTTAATCTGCAGTAACATAGATTCAGGTTAGATACTAGGAAAAAACTAACTATAAGTATAGTTAAGCTCTGGAATAGGCTTCCAAGAGAGTTTGTGGAATCCCCATCATTGGAGGTTTTTAAGAAGTGGATGGACAAACACGTGTCAGGGATGCTCTAGGTTAACTTAGTCCTGCCATAGTACAGGGGGCTGGACTTCATGATCTCTCAGTGTCCCTTCCAGTCCTATATTTCTTTGATTCTAAGTGTTTTAAAAGAGGTTGCTGGATCGTTAATGTAGATTTTCAATAAGTCTTGGTACACAAGGGACGTTCCAGAAGACACGAAGAAAGCTAAAGTTGTGCCAATGTTTAAAATTGGTAAACGGTATGCAGGAGTCAGGGCAGAGGGCTGGGGGCATGTGAGGGGGGTGTAAGAATCAGGGCATGGGGTGTGGGGGGGCTGGGTATGTGTGGGGGGTGCTGGAGTCAGGGCTGGGGTCATGTGGGGGTGCAGGGGTCAGGGCAGAGGGCTGGGAGTGTGTGTGGGGGTGCGGGGGTCACGGCAGGGGGTGTGGGCTAGGGTGTGGGGGTGTGGGTGAGAGGGGTGCAGGGGCCTTGAGGGGGTGTGGGGGGGATGCAGGGGTCAGGGCAGAGGGCTGGGGGTGTGTGCTAGGGTCATGGGGGTGCTTCCAGCCCCCTGCCCAGAGCGGCTCATGGCACGGAGCTGGAGGGGATATGCCCTGATTCCACCCCCGCTTCCCCAAGGCCCCGTCCCCACGGCTTCTCCGCCTCCTCCCCAGAGCAGCAAGTGCGCTGCGGCTCCGCTTCTCCCCCTCCCGCACAAGGGCCATCAGCTGATCAGCAGCAGGGATGGAGAGGAGGAGAGGCAGGAACCCAGCATGCTGGGGGAAGAGGCGGGGGTGGGGGGAGCTTGCCTGCCCTGCAGCAGCCACCAGCAGGACCAAGCTTCTTCACCCTGCCCCCGCAGGCAGAGAAGAGTGGGCTGGGGCGGGCAGGATTTTTAATGGCACGCTGCTGCCGGCCTGGGTTCGGCAGCGAGCTGAGCGGGGCTGGCGGCTAGGACCGGGCAGGCAGCAGCGTGCCATTAAAAATCGGCAAGCATGCCGTCCTTGGCACGCATGCCATAGGTTGCTGACCACTCGAGTACACCATGACATGGGGATTGCTGACTACAGGCTGATTTGGCTGGAGTGAAGTGGCCTGCAATGGCATCACATTTTGCACACTCTGCAACATCTAACCAGTTATTTAAGACGTTGTGATCTAGTGAAAATTCTAGTGGTGAGTCACTCACTCAGAATGACCTATGCCTTATTCCAGGTGTACACCTCATCCAATCTATGAGACCAGATTTGGTCATCAGAGACTTGTGTCCAGGAGCTGTTACAGTTTTCTCTGCTTTGGCAGAGCATCTGAATTGCTATAGTGACAATATAAAAACTATTAATAAGTATTCGAAAAACATCAATTGAGAAACTGCAGAGTTCACGACTGACCGAAAAATGTGTACTGTAAGGCATAGAAACACGACAAGCTCTGACACTTCACTGCTTTTCAGAGATGAGTTTCCACCCTCCCATTCAGGTCAAAGAACCAGTATGCAGTACTGGCAACAGGAGGCGAAGAGCAGACCCCAATGGCTGAGGACGAGCTACCACCTGCTCCCAAGGCCACTGTACCCAAGAAACAGCGGCTTAGTGGTCAGGGCCATTCTGTAACCACTTGAATCCTATACTGCCAAGGGCCATCATGGTACGTGCAATATTGGGGTATTGGTCAAAGAGGATAGAGGGAAAGTGCTCTGGGCAACCTCCCCCACCCCCATGCCCTTTTTGTGTTTTAACATGTCAGAAGGAAGCCTGGGGGTGACAGTGAATGGGCTGTAAACAGAGGGAAATGGTTTGTACATTTCAGCAACTCTGGGGTTGGCAGAGTAAAGGTATGCATATTAATGGGGTTTATTGAGGCACTGCTGCATTTCCTGATTTTCACAAGTATGAATAAGCTTGGCTCAATTCAACATTCTGTAAGGAGACAACACATCATCAAGCAACCTTAACTCTGTATGAATGTAGGTTTCTCCCCTACCCCCATTGCATGTACTTTGATTTATGTAAGGTGTTTGACTTGGTACCACATGACATGACATCTTAATTTAAAAAAAAAAAACGACAATATAAACTTAACATGGCACACATTAAATGGATTAAAAGCTGGCTAACCAAAGGGTCTCAAAATGTAAGTATAAACAGGAAGTGAGCACTGAGCAGGTGGAGCTCCACAAGGATCATTTTTAGCAATAACTTAGAGGAGAACATAAAATCACCACTGATAAAGTTTGCAAATGACACAAAAAATAGGGGAGTAGTAGACAATGAACAGGACAGGCTGACAGAGCTATCTGGATCACCTGGTAAGCTAGGTGCAAGCACACAATATGTGTTTTAATACAGCTAAATGTGAACATCTAGGAACAAAGAAAGTAGGCCATACTTTTAGGATGGGGGACTCCTTTGTGAAGCAGTGACTCTGAAAAAGATTTGGAGGTCATGATTAATCACTGCACAAGAGCACCGAGTGTGACGTTGTGGCCAAAAGGGCTAATGTGATCCCTAGATGCATAAACAGGGGAATCCTGAGTAAGAGTACAGGATATATTTTACCTCTGTATTCGGCACTGTGTGACCACGGCTGGAATACTACATCCAGTGCTGGTGTCCACAATTAAAACAGGATATTGATAAATTGTAAAGGGTTCAGATAAGAGTCATGAGAATGAATAAATAATTAGAAAACCTGCCTTATAGCGATAGATGCAAGGAGCTCAATCTACTTAGCTTAACAAAGAGAAGGTTAAGGGATTATTTGATTACAGTTTATAAATATCTACATGGGGAACAAATATTTGATAATAGGCTCTTCAGTCTAACAAAGAAAGGTATAACATGATCCAATGGCTGAAAGTTGAACACAAAGAAATTCAGACCAGTTTTTGACCAGTCCTGAGAGTTTTCTAAGTGCTCTGATTCAAACCATCTTGAAAGCAACCAGTCTTTATATTACTGATAAAGACAGATGATTATAAGGGGCTGCGAGCAACCAGAAGAAACAGAGATTACACTGAGGGCCCATTTGTCAGGTTAAATCTATTCATTACACAGACTTGAAATCCGGATGTCTCAGATGCTCACTTTGCAAAGACTGTATCTTCTGAACTTGGCAACAAGGCTAGGGCCTTTTCTTTAGAATATCAATACTGCCATAGTTATCCATGGATGTGTCACCTTAAATTGGAACACTGCATTGTAATCTACATATATCTATGCCTTAAGACCACAGGAAAACTGCAGATAGTTAAGCTGCAAAGTTAAGCGGGACTTCTCATACAGCTATGCTCCAAAATCTAAAGTGAGCTGTAGCTCACGAAAGCTCATGCTCAAATAAATTGGTTAGTCTCTAAGGTGCCACAAGTACTCCTTTTCTTTTTTAGATGAAATATAAGACTCATTTTGACCCATTAAGTCCTAATTTGTACCTTACCTATCTTTGACACCACCTATTTCCTTGTGTGAATCTGCAGCAAATGCAATTGTCTGAGGCACCTAAAGTAGCAGTCTACTGATTTAAATGAAGTTAGCAGCAAGACATTCTCACTGAGGAGCCCTCAGCTCCACAACTCCCTTTTATCATTTATTATTTGTATTGTGGTAACATCTAGGAGCCACAGACATAGACCAAGGTTCCATTGTGCTAGGCACTAGACACAAACATAACAAAAAGTCAGTCACTGCCCTAAAGAGCTCCTTGGTCTGCAAGAGCATTAATTTGATAACCTTCACAGAACACTGCAAGACACATCTGTTCCTCAATAAGTAACATTTTTAGAGCAGATGGAAAGTTTTTTGGTGGCACTGAGGCAATATGTAATTTTTTAAATATAATTTACAGATTTGTCCAAGTGCTGAGGTAATATTATTACTAACACATTTCATAAATCTAACAAATAAAGAGAACAGTAGTCTACATCATATTTGTTTAGTTAAACGTGAGATATTAATTCCTGTAATGTGTTATAACCTTAGTTTGAAAAATGCAAGGAAGTGGAGAATCAGGTCTTAAACCTTGATTTCAGAGGAATTCTACACCAGCGTAGTAATGTATGCTTTAATAAATGAGAACGATTAAAGGACTGGAAAACACACCTTAAGGAGAATTTGTGAACTTGATTACAATCTATAAATACCTACATGGGAAACAAATATTTGACAATGTGATCTTCAGTCTAGCAGATAAAGTTATAACAAGGTCCAATGGCTGGACACTGAAGCCAGACTAATTCACAGTGGAGATCAGGTATACAATTTTAACAGTAAGTAAAAGAACAACACTGGAACAACTTACCAAGGGTTGTGATGGAGTCTGCAGCACTGGCAATTTTAAAATCAGAACTGGATGGTTTTCTAGAAGCTATGCTCTAGTTCAAACAGGAATTATTTCAGGGAAGTTCTATGGTCTGTGCTATACAGGAGATCAGACTACATGATCACAGTGATCCTTGCTGGCCTTGGAATATATGAATAGATTTGTTTTGTTACTATGAGCCATCGCTTTGCGTTTACAGTAGCCACTTTGGATGTTTTGACAGAAAGTGAGAGTTTTCCCTAAATTAATAGGTAATGAAAAAAATTAACATGTTTTTTCTCAGAGTAACTGGGAAAAGTACTCTGTCACAATGACTTTTATTTAACCATTGGTGACTGTGAAGATAATTATGCCAAACCACCACTTTGGAAATAAACAAAAGAAATTGTCAGAGAAAAAGGGAGCAGTAGGACGGAGCAAATAAAACAATATGGTGAAAAAGGCGAACAGGTGAGCTTTAAATAAGTGAATGGTGATAATTCTGTAACTTCAGCAAGAGGACTATCCAATATAGGGCAAACCCAGAGGTATCTTATGCACTCACAACATATCAGGGGGGAGGGGGGACAGGGAGGGACAGAGAGGAGATGCTTGTGCGCAAGCAAGGTTTCTTCTATGCTAGACTGGGAACCAGAGTCTCAAAATAAAGGTTTCAGAGTAGCAGCCACGTTAGTCTGTATCCGCAAAAAGAACAGGAGTAATTGTGGCACCTTAGAGACTAACAAATTTATTTGAGCATAAGCCCACGAAAGCTTATACTCAAATAAATTTGTTAGTCTCTAAGGTGCCACGAGTACTCCTGTTCTTTTTTCAAAATAAAGGGTCTGCGCACACCATGGAGATCTCTGTATCAAACCCCACAAAAGAGCTACTGATGTATTGGGGGAAATCAAGGGGTGCAGGAAAAGGCTCTACTACAGCTCAGGTGTGGCCACAAACTCACATGGTGAGGAGTGCAAGGAGTGTATATCTGTCAATCTTCCCTACATCCGAGAGCAGGTTTGATTCAGCCCGGTTGTGTGGGGCCCCATGGGTGATACTTCCAAATTGATGTTAAGTGTTCCCAAAAAACAGAAGTTCCCTTACCTGAGGCTTTGCTTATGGGTTTAGGATTAGGCCCACCTGAAGCGAATCATGAGTAATTAATGACATCAGTATTCTGATACAGAATGGCAGTTCTACAGCTTTTAAAAATGTAAGTGAATTTAGTGGTGGGGACAGGTGCCAGCCTCCTATGATTCCAGGGTAGGAAGGGGAGCCTTTATCCACAAAAGAGGCACAGCAGACAGTAGTGCAAGTTTCCTCCCAGATGTATCTCAACCACAAGTAGGAGGAACAAACTCTAGAAATGAGTTCAGTCTCATTCAGTCATTTGTCTGTTTGCTGATATTGCTAACAAGGAACGGTGGCAATTTCTGTGTCATGAAAACCTGGCACATTACAAACTTGACTACGTGCACCTTATTCATTGAAAGAACCTCACATCATAAAGGTTTCGGTAACTAGAGTTGTGGGCTGTGTCTGAAGCTCTGATGTTGAGGTCAAAAGATCTGAATACTATTACCAAATCCTTAAGCCTTTTAATGCCTAAGCACTGTATTTTTATAACGATCACATATGTGAATTATTTCATGTAATACATAAATAAAAAAACCCTCCTCAAGGTGGATAAAAATGGATGATTTTTTTTAATATAAAAATCAGATTTTTTTATTTAAATCAGACTTTTATTGTTATTTAAATTATAAGTTTTTCCCTTCAATAATAAACCTGTTTAAATTGAAATCCAAACTTAATACAAAATATGTTAAGGCCTAACCTTATTATATCATCTTAAAACATTTAAATAAAAAAAAATTATAATGCTGAATCTATGAGCCTCTATCAAACACTCTGAATTGAAAGCTGCTTTTCTATATAAACAAAGTAATGAGAAAAATCTAACTTTTGAGGTCAAGCTTTATAAATATGGCACAATAGATCATGTACTGTTTTAAGGCCTTGTTTTGTTTAATAAAAATACATTTTATGTGCTGTAATGTCTCAAATTAAATTCCAGCTACCATCCTAATGCAGCTTGACACAAATCATGAGCAAAAAGTTAATCATTCACCATTTTCTAACATATTAAAAGTGTACAATTAATAAGAATCTGAAAATATTAAGCTATATCACTGCTTAAACAAATGTATATAGTTATAGTGTACCTTCCTATGTAGAAAAAAGATGTACCAAACCTAGCGTACACATTCTAATTAACTGTAAAATCAGCATGTTTTAATGGTTATATCAACCAATGCGAATACATCTCTCTTTAGAAAATAACTGAAGCACAAACGGAAAAGTTGATTAAAACTGGATATTTAAATCAAGGCTTTTACTTGGTATTTAAATCAACCTACCCTGGCCCCACTTGGCAGTTTACTATTAATGGTCACTTCTTAAGACAGAATTTCTGGGGAATCAGAATGACATCTGGTACATACACAACTTTCCTATGATTACCTGAAGCAATAGTCAATACTGGCTCAAATTTAGCCTGGGCATAAGTGTATATTATTTCCACTGGTAACAAACAGGGAGTTGCACCTGCTTATGCTAGGGATATTTTTGGTCCATTGTGTGTTATTTTTCAGCATGCAAGTCTAGTTATTACAAATGTGTGTTGGATAAAAAATAATCCTTCAAAAATATGTTAACTTTATTTTATCAACAAAATGTACTTTGACCTTACGGTTAAATAATAACTGAGACTACAAATGCACATAAATCAGGAAATTCAAAGGTATAGTGTCTGCAGTAACTACAATGTGGCGCCCTAGTACGTAAGTAGTATTCTGCATTGCTGTATATGCCATTAAAGGCACACAAGCAATATAGCAAAATACAATTGCAACAGTATTGTACCATTTAGTTTCTTTATTTTTGACCACACTATTAAAACCTGGGGTTTTTTTTAGATGCTCATCTGAAGGATCCTGCAAAGATTAATTTACCTGGTGTTCAACTTATCTGCCTTGGCCTCATCATACCTTAGGCCCCAATCCTAAAAGTTGTTCCATGCAGGCAGATCTCAGCCCACATGAAACCACTTGAGGGACCAGGGCTTTAATTTGTGAACCTTCTAAGAGGAGTAAGATGCGAAGAGTACTCTCTGTCCATTGGATAAAGTAAAAATGATTAACAGAACCTTGTCAGATAATGTTTATTTCAAAAAATATTTAAAATTGGTTTGGAGGTTAATGGTTTAGAGCAGTGGTTCTCAAACTAGGGCCGCCGCTTGTTCAGGGAAAGCCCCTGGCGGTCCTGGCCGGTTTGTTTACCTGCCATGTCCGCAGGTTCGGCCGATCGCGGCTCCCAGTGGCAGCGGTTTGCTGTTCCAGTCCAATGGGGGCTGCAGGAAGGGCGGCCAGCACATCCCTCTGCCCGCACCGCTTCCCACAGCCCCCATTGCCCTAGAGCAGCAAACCGCAGCCAGTGGGAGCAGCGATGGGCCGACCTGCGGATGCGGCACATAAACAAACCAGCCCGGCTCGCCAGGGGCTTTCCCTGAATTAGCAGCAGCCCTTGTTTGAAAACCACTGGTTTAGAGTTAAATCGGATTATTATATTACAAGAGCTAACCATCAAGAAATCCCTCTTGTAGCATACACCATAACCAGTTACCCTTTTAATTAAATTGATTTATATTGTGGAAAAATAGATTTTGATCTTTTCTATTTTTAGAAAAGTACATTAACCATTTTCCTTACTAAATTATGTCATTTACAATACACACATAAAAAACTCTATAATTCTAGCAAATGAAGTGCAGTTAGTGAGGGACAAGAGAAGCTATTATTGATGCCATGTTCATAGCTCTAAAGAACTAAATACAGTAAAACATATGGCAACCTTGAATTAATATTAAAGATTTTTGTAAGCACATGATTATAGCTTAGCTGCAGTTAAGTCATTTATACAAGAATTATTTTACACAATTAGCAGCTTGGCTTTGTATCTGTTGGCATGGTGGGTAAGTTTCACATCTCATGACATGATTGAGGTATACTGCAATAGTGAGTTTGAATCCAGGACAGAGTGCCCTCAGGTTTCATCCTGTCATGCTAATATGTTTTTTTTCCCTTCAGAAAAACAAGGTAATGCCTTCCATACACTGACCTGAGAATACACAAATCTTACCTGAGATAGTGATCCCCTTGTAAGTCTTGCTATTCTATCACTGCCCGGGGATGCTGAAAGCATCAATCCGATTCCCCCCTCCCTCCCTCCCTTCTAAACCCTAGACAGAAAAATTAAGCAATTTAGATCCTAGACACACATGCAACTTTTATTTGCTTAACATGCAACAGCTTTTTAGGTCAACCAGACCTGACCATCAGCAGATGTTATTTCACCGTATTTATCTACCAAAACAAAACAGGATCTTCTGAAAGGGTGTGTGGGTATGGATCACAAGGTGACCAAAAGTCTTAACTCAATACATTTCAACCCCAGAAAGAAACTGGAATATAAACCTAACTCTTAATAACTGGACTACATTCAGTATTAAATGTCATCCTTACTCCAGACCTCAGTTAATAGAGCTGACCGCCAAACTAGTCATTTCTAAGTAAAACCCACTTAGGGTCATCTCCCTATGGCCCATTGCTTCCATTAACCACCCTTTATAGTGCTAAATACACAATAGTACAGATCCAGCCCTTCCAATTCTCACTTACTTGGAGGGACACTTCATCATTCCAGATTATAAAGCAGGCTTTTTATGATGATAATTTTGAATGTACACATATCCTTTCATCCAAAGAGTCTAAAGTACTTCATAACACTCTTGTAAACCCTTGTATTCTTCAACAGATGAGAAAACTGTAGCATAGTTAAGTAAATTGTCCAAGGTCACAAAGCAAGGCAATGGCAGAGCCAGGAATAGTATCTAGATAAAATTCCTGACTACTCTAACCAGCAGAAAAGGCTCCCTTCTCTTTTTTAAAAGCATCTTTCTCTTACGATGAAGGATTTTAATGTGTGTTCTGATGAGACTTTCAAAATCTCAAAAAGACTTTTAAAATTTCTTTGTCAAAGTCAAACATCACTCTTGATCTGAATAAAAAATTCAACACTACATATTAAGAGTGGAAATACAATTTTCCCTAGTAAGTTCTTTCCATCAGAGTCCTTCTTAATAGTTTATCAACCAGCTACCTATTAAAAGACAAAAACTTGTAAAATCAGCTGGTTATGATCCTTAAAACACCAACTGGGTTTACATACTATAAAAATTACCATATGATATCCAATGTAAATCCACAGACCGAACCAACAGGAAACTCATGGTAAGGGCAAATAAATCACTGTCTGACGTAGTGGGCTATTACAAATCTATGATTAGATGTAAGTGATTAAGGGAGTCCTGAAATTAAGTGCACAGGGAGCAGAGCATAAAGTGAGTGCTCACAATGATGGCTGCAATCACCCCTCCTGTGAAGGAACACAGAGAGCTCTCTCTATAAAAAGAGCTGGGATTCTCAAACATCTCAGGCCTGGCTTAGGGAAAAAGACTGACAGGCAACAGCTGAGAGTATTTTGTATTGATTCTGTAACATCCTGGCATACCAGGGAGGGTGGTGGTGAAGGAAGCTTTCTGATGACATAAATAAACTCCAAGTCCCTAAGCATTATATTATATGGGCTTTTATTTTCAGCAATTTAATCCACCCCCCACGCTCCTACAAAACTCTTCTAGTCTTCAAATAATAATCCAAACCCTCACCCCCAAAAAGGAAGAAATCTTTCTCCATTTGTCAGCTGACAACCTGCCTCAGAGCCAATGAAAGCAGACTCCCCCTTCCACTTTACATGGGACTAGCCCCATCATTTGAGACTAAACCTCATCTAGGCGCCCCCAAACTCCTGCTCAAACCCTACCACACACGCAGATGTCTCCTCCCAGCCCAGCCACCTTCCCCAGGCAGCCCCTCCCCCAGCCCACCCCACAACCCAACCCCCTTCTCCCAGCGCCCCCAAGCACTCGCACTCCCTCCAGCCCACCCTTCCCCACTACACCCAGGCAAACCTCCCCCCCGCCCGCAAACACCCTTGCCCCGCAGGCCCCGCCTCGCTATCACCTGCCCGCCCCGGGCCCGAAACTACCCTAACGGTTTCTTTGGGTGAGAGGGACAGGCCGAGCCCGGGACACGGAAACCGTTACCCGCCCCGCTCCCGCTGCTCGCCGCGGACCGATACCTTGTAGAAGGCCCCGTTGGAGCCGCGCACTTCCACGGTCAGCTCCTCCATGTTGAGACCGCAAAGGACGCCGGGACAGGCTTCTAGAAACTGTCACCACTGGGGGGGAGGGGGTGCTCTCCGGGCTCCCTCTCCGAGTCCTCACACGCCGCGGGGCGGCGCTGGCTCGGCTCCCTCTCCCCTCGCACGGGGGGGCGGGGGTGTTCCCGCTCGGCTCCCCGGCCCCTCCCCACACACTGCAGCGGCTAAGTCCCTCTCACGCCGGGCGGGGCGCCCGTCCCTTCCTCGAGCTCCCTCTTCCTGCTCGGGTCGCCTTCGGCCTCCCCTTCGTCCCGCTCGCGCCCTGGGCCCCTCTCGCCCACCCCGGGGCGGAGCAGAACCGGCTCCCCCAGGGCGCGGGCTGACTCCGAACGCGCAAAAGGGCTGCCTGCCGCCTGTCCCCAGCGCTCCCGCCGGGCCGCCCCCCACAGAAGCGGCGCTGGCTAGTGCCCAGCAGCAGCCTCGTTACCCCGCCAACCCAGGCCTAACGCTAACCCCGCGCCTAGCCCATTCCCCGGGCGAACTCCCTCAGGGCGCCAGACGCGGGAGAGGGGTGGCTAGTCCCCAGGAGAAGGGTCTCTTCCTTCCCACACGCTCACACAGCCTGGGCGGGAGCTGGCTCATTCCCAGGAGATGTTTCAGAGTAGCAACCGTGTTCGTCTGTATCCGCAAAAAGAAAAGGAGGACTTGTGGCACTATGGGGGCTCACTCCCTTCCCCCGTTTACAGCTGCTAAGCCTCCTGGGACAGTGTCTGGTGACTACCCCTTACCCCCAGGAGGGGCTCTTCACGATCAGACCCAGGAAACCTGTTTCCCTTCCCCACCCTGGAGAGGGGGCCTTCCATAGGCACAGGACAGCAGGCTACATCTTTCATTCCTTCCTCACCACCTCCCACACTAGGGTGACCAGACAGCAAGTGTGAAAAATCGGGAGGGGGGTGGGAGGTAATAAGCCTCTATACAAGAAAAAGCCCCAAATATCAGGACTGTCCCTGTAAAATCAGAACATCTGGTCACTCTATCCCACACACAGTTCTTCCACCACTCCCACAACCCTGTATTGTTTACTCACTGATTGTTTGTGCCCTGCCAAAGAGTTGGATCAAATGTTGTGAAGGGGGAGGCATAACACTGGAAGCGGAGTTGTGGGTGGCTGGAAGGGAAAGAGGAGGGTGGTGAATGACGGAGGAAAGATGTACGGAGCGGAATTCAGTATGTTTAAATCACTCAAAGTTTGATAAGCCTTACGCCTGTTATCAGCCAATTCACTGTGTATGTTATCTCCCTTCTTTCTCAACCATTTGTCTGTCTTTGTCCTTTTGGATTACATGTACTTTGGGGTAAGGGCTGTGTCTTTGGTGTTCGGAAAGCACCTAGCACGTTGTGGACACTAATATAAACAAGAATCCGCAGGAGAGGGAGGATCTCTAAACACACAGGAGGGCCTGACTCCCCAAGAAAAAAGGCTTGCCTGTATATACACAGACACAGGGGGCAGGACTTTCCCACACATACAATGGGGCCCTGGCCTCCGCAAACTGCCACAGACTTTTCCCAAATAGTCACATAAGGGGCTGAAGGGGTGGCTCTCCAAATTCACACAGAAAATCCTTAGTCTGGGAAATAATGCATACGACTCTATGTACTACACAATATGGAATCAGGGCCTAAATGAGTACTTCTCCGAACCTCTAAAACAAAACAAACTCCTTGCAATTACAAAATGTCAAATGAATGGGAAAGGTTTGATGTTATTCTTTCTTTTTCAAATGTGTAAACATATTCTGTGAGATGAAAGGTTAAAATTTTAGAAACTGCCTGCTAATCTGACAACTATCTAAACTCCTAGTTAAACTATAAAAATTAGTTTTTCATAGCCACTGATGGTTACAACACTTCATATTAATCATGTTCTCTCATTCATATATTAGGAAACTAATTGGAATATACACAATCTCTGTAGGCAATTTATTCCAGTGCTTAACTACCCTGACAGGAAGGTTTTCCTAATGACCAACCTAAACTGCCGTTTTTGCAATTTAAGCCCATTGCTTCTTGTCCTATATTCAGAGGTTAAAGAGAACAATTTTTCTCCCTCTTCCTTGTAACAACCTTTTATGTACTTGAAAACTGTTATCATCTTCCCTCTCAGTATTCTCTTCTCCAGACTAAACAAACCCAATTTTTTCAATCTTCCCTCATTGGTCATGTTTTCTAGACCTTTAATCATTTTTGTTGCTCTTCTCTGGACTTTCTCCAATTTGTCCACATTTCCTGAAATATGGTGCCCAGAGCTGAACACAACACTCCAGTTGAGGCCTAATCAGCACGGAACAGAGCGTAAGAATTACTTCGTATCTTGCTTACAACACTCCTGTTAATACATCCCAGAATGATGTTTGCTTTTTTTGCACCAGTGTTAAATAGTTGACTCCTGTTTAGCTTGTGATCCACTCTGACCCACAGAGCTCTTTCTGCAGTACTCCTTCCTAGTCACTCATTTCCCACATTGTATGTGTACAACTGATTGTTCCTTCCTAAGTAGAGTACATTGCATTTGTCCATGTTGAATTTCATCCAATTTACTTCAGACCATTTCTCCAGGTTGTCCAGATCATTTTGAATTCTATACCTAACCTCCAAAGCACTTGCAACCCCTCCCAGCTTGGTATCATCTGCAAACTTTATAAGTGCATTCTCTATTCTTCTTTCATCTGGCTGGTGTAGAGCAGCAATTACAATTTCACCTAAAGTTGATCGAGCCTAATGGCTACATCAGGAGTAGCAGAATTTATTGCAGTAATGCCTCCTTCATATTTATAAATTGAGCAGTAGGTAGTGATATGTTCAATGGTCTGTCGTGGGGAACCACACTCGCACACTGGGGACTCCTTTATTTTCCATTTCTACATTAGATATCTGCATCTACCATGGTTGGTTCAAATTCAGTTCAGAGTTGACCAAGACGACTGTGTGAAGGACATAAATCCACACCGTGTAGAGGTCAAGCAAAGGAGTTTATTACGTACAGCGCAGACGGAGTGTCACCTCGCTTATTAGGCTCAGAGACACTGTCAATCAATTGATTACAATGGAATATATGGATTTTCCATGGGTGGGGAAAGTGATGGAGTAGGCAGTCCCACACCCTCGGATAGGTCTAGCTGCAAGACATGATAGCACAGTAGCCAATGGTCAAAAGGTTACATAATGTCTCCGCCCATGGTCTCAATGTTAACAAATTAACATTTAGCATTTAATTAGTACTTTAATAAATGTACTAGTATAGAATATATGTTGGATTCAATTTGGGGTCCATAGGAATGAAGTAGCTCCTTTGATTGTCCAACAGATACATATCTAGGGGTAAAAGAAACAGTGAAAGTATATGGCAGTAAAGATTGTCTTTCAAGTTGCTTATTTATGTTTTAAGGCAGGCATTGCTTCCTGGGCAAAGGAGGTGGGAGGAGGCCATATCTTATACTGACATGCTTGAACCTTTCATAAACTCAAGGTTGGATGTGTGGGAAGAACATCTCACTACAGAAGAAACTAACACAACAGAAACAGGGCTTCTTTGTTCTATTTGCAACTTTGAATAAGACACAATTATTGCCCCAACATCTGGTGTTTTGCTGACCAGGCATATTTTAGCAAAAGCAAGATTATTTTTGGTTATTCTGCTTTCTCTTAGCTATTGCTAGGCCTCTGACCTCTTGACCAAACTCTGGACTTTGGGCCTGTACACAAATCCATATACCAGGTTATTACATTAGCAATGGATTTTAACCCTTCACCATGGAAGTCATCGATAAAGATTTTGAACAGAACCAGACCCAGAACTGATCCCTCTGGGATCCCACTTGATATCCCTTCCAGCTTCACTGTGAACTACTGATAACTACTCTCTGCGAACGGTTTTCCAACCAGTTATGCACCCACCTAATAGTAGCTCCATCTAGGTGATATTTCCCAAAATTTATTTATGAGGTCATGCAAGACAGTATCAAAAGCCTTACTAAAGGCAAGATATACCACATCTATAGCTTCCCCCATCCACAAGGCTTGTTACTCTGTTAAAGAATGCTATTATGTTGGTTTGACATGATTTGTTCTTGACAAATCCATGCTGTTACTTATCACCTTATTATCTTCTAGGTGTTTGCAAATTGATTGCTTAATTATTTACTCCATTATCTTTCTGAGTACTGAAGTTAAACTGATTGGTCTGTAATTCCCTGGATTGTCTTTATTTTCCTTTTTATAGATTGGCACTCTATTTGCCCGTTTCCAGTCCTCTGGAATCTCTCCTGTCTTCCATGTCTTTAATGGCTCAGATATCTCCTCAGTCAGCTCCTTGAGTATTCTAGGATGTATTTCATCAGGGCCTGGTGACTTGAAGACATCTAACTAGTCTAAGTAATTTTTAACTTGTTCTTTCTCTATTTTAGCCTCTGATCCTACCTCATTTTCACTGGCTTTCACTATGGTAGACGTCCAATCGCTACTAACCTTTTTCGTGAAAACTGAAACAAAAAATCATTTAGCACTTCTGCCATTGCCACATTTTCTGTTATTGTTCCCCCCCACACCCCATTAAGTGATGGTCCTACCCTGTCCTACGTCTTCCTCTTGCTTGTAATGTATTTGTAGAAAGTTTTATTGCTACCCTTTATGTCTCTACCTAGTTTAATCTCCTTTTGTGCCTTGGCCTTTCTAATTTTGTCCCCACATACTTGTGTTATTTGTTTATATTCATCCTTTGTAATTTGACCTAGTTTCCACTTTTTGTAGGACTGTTTTTTGAGGGTCAGACCATTGAAGATCTTCTGGTTAAGCCAGCGTGGTCTTTTGCCATACTTCCTATCTTTCCTACACTGTGGGATAGTTTGCTCTTTTGCCCTTAATAATGTCTCTTTGAAAAACTGCCAACTCTCTTGAACTGTTTTTTCCCTTAGACTTGCTTACCTACCAACTCCCCAAGTTTGCTAAAGTCTGTCTTCTTGAAATCCATTATCTTTATTATGCTATTTTCCCACCTACCATTCCTTAGAGTCATGAACTCTACCATTTCATGATCACTTTCACCCAAGCTGACTTCCATTTTCAAATTCTCAATCAGTTCTTCCCTATTTGTCATTTTCACTGGCATTCACAACATAACAGTTCTTCAGCACTATGGTGGATGGGTTGGGAGTAAGGCTGGAGCACTGCCAACTGTGGTGCTGCCAGAAGTAGCCAGCAGCCAGTGTCCTCCCTGTGACAGAGCCATATCCTCTTCCCTGGCATGACAACAGTCTTCTCTAGCTAGATAGCTAGATAGCTTCTTCAGCCTTGGATATCTCCCCATGAATACTCTCAATGAATTCCTCATGGGCACGGATGCTCCTCAGCCTAGGTACCTCTCCCTGCAGCTCTCCCACCTGCTTTCTGAGAAATTCCACCAGCAGACACCTTTTACACTTTTTCTTTCCCTATTTTAGCCTATGATCCTAGATAATTTTCACTGGCATTCACTATGTTTGACGTCCAATCACTACTAACCATTTTGGTGAAAACTAAAAAAAGTCAGTTAGCACTTCTGCCATTTCCACAATTTCTGTTATTGTCCCCCCCCCCCTCCTCCGCCCTCATTGAGTAACATGTCTACCTTGTCCTTGGTCTTCCTGGTGCTTCTAATGTATTTGTAGATTGTTTTCTTGTTACCCTTGATGTATCTAGCTATCATGTGAGCATCATTTTTTTTCAGCAGGTTAGAAAAAAGTTTTCTTTTTTTTCTCCCACTCAGATATTTCACATTTTTGTTTGGGGATCTGGTAGTACTAGGGATACAATGGCTGTTTGATTTGCATCCTCCTTAGTCCTCTCACATGCATAAATATTTTCTCTTTACTGAGTTACATTAATTTCATTTCAACCTTTAACTACAACAAATATTGGATAAGTCTTTATAGGACAAATCTCGGCTGGTTGTTAAATGATTTTGTGTCATAAAAAGAGGCAATAAGGGCCCAGTTATGCAAGGTGCTGAGTGCCCTTCATTCCCATTAGTTGAGGGCACTCAGCACCTTGGAGGATCAAGCTATGAGAGGTTCAAAAGGAATATTATCTAACAAACAGTTATGCAACCAAAAAGCCAATGACAAAAAATTGAATTGCTTAAAGACTTTCTGTGGTAAGTCTAAAAATATTTCTGAAGCTATTCATTGTTTCAGTGTTAAATATTTGGAAAAAACTGTGTCATGGGTTAAAAATGAAACCTTAAATATTAGGTATCATCCTCAGCAGTAAAAATGGCAAACAAAATTCCATTGTGTATTAAAAAAGGTACGTAATAGGTATCAAATGAAGTTATTTTAGAACTGTAAGAAGCACCCCATGACCATATTTGGATTATTGTGCACAGTTCTGGTCAATAATGATAACAAGAATTGGTTTGAGCAAATGTAATCTGCATGTGACTTTGACTGATTAAAATAGTTTTGCTGAAAATATGCACTTGATGGTGTTTAAAAGGACAAGCTTGTTTACAGACTATTCGTGCGGCAGGTTGCTGCAGCTGGGTAAAAATGGGGCACAGGGCAGCTGTTTTTAGGAGGTTGGACAGCCATTTGGAAGCAATCAGACTGAGGAAGATGACTGCACCAAATTCCGCTTTTATTTAGATTACTGTAAATCAGGAGTGACTACTGAAATCAATTTAGCTACTCCAGACTTGCACTGGTATAAATATGAACAGAAACTTAATACCATGCATGAATCTTCTTTTGTGTTCGCTAAGAACAAGCACGCAGCTTGCAATGATTAGCATGAATAGTGCCCATCACGGGCTAAACTTTTAAGGTACTGTAGCATAATTTAATCCAACAATAGTACTTAAAGGTCAGATTTGTAAAGGTATTTAAGTGCCTAATGATAGTAGGTGCCTTGTGGGATTTTCAAAATTGCCTAGATGCCTAATTCCCATTAATTTCAATAGCACTTATATGTGCCTAAATACCTTTAATAATCTATCTCTAAGTGCTTTGCCTAATCAGGGCCTAAGTAACTGCAGTCTGCGTTTTATGTAGAGTTTTTACTAACTGGTTAAGTCTAGATCAGGGATCTCAAACTCAAATCACCACAAGGGCCACATGAGGACTAGTACATTGCCAAGGGCCACATCACTGACACCTTTCAATACAAAGATACAAAAGCCCCCCCTTTGCCCCCACCCCCACTCCAGCCCTTCCATGAGGCCCCGCCCCTGCCCCTCCTCTTCCCATCCCTTCCCCGTCCTATTCCAACCCCTTCCCCAAAGTCCCCGCCCCAACTCCACCCTCTCCCTGCCCCTATTCCAACCCCTTCCCCAAATCCCTGCCCTGGCCCCGCCTCTTCTCCACCTCCTCCCCTTAGCATGCCGCATCCCTGCTCCTCCCCCTTCCCTCCTGGAAAGTCGTAAGCACCACCAAACAGCTGGGAGGAGCTGGGATGCAGCGAGCTTGGGGGGGTGGGAGAGCTATGGTGGGCTGCAGGAAATAACTCCACAGACCGCGTGTTTGAGACCCCTGGTCTAGATAAACATCTAACATTTTTATGGCTGACTTAGAACAACGCTACCTCAGCTCTCATCTCCTAATGCCCCTACTCTACTTGCGCTAGATTGATGACATCTTCATCAACTGGACTCATGGAAAAGAAACCCTTGAGGAATTCCACCATGATTTCAACAATTTCCATCCCACCATCAATCTCAGCCTGGACCAGTCCACACAAGAGATCCACTTCCTGGACACTACAGTGCTAATAAGTGATGGTCACATAAACACCACCATATACCGGAAACCTACTGACCGCTATACTTACCTACATGCCTCCAGCTTTCATCCAGACCACACCACACGATCCATTGTCTACAGCCAAGCTCTACGATACAACCCCATTTGCTCCAACCCCTCAGACAGAGACAAACACCTACAAGATCTCTATCAAGCATTCTTACAACTACAATACCCACCTGCTGAAGTGAAGAAACAGATTGACAGAGCCAGAAGTTACCTACTACAGGACAGGCCCAACAAAGAAAATAACAGAACGCCACTAGCCATCACTTCTGGCCCCCAACTAAAACCTCTCCAACGCATCATCAAGGATCTACAACCTATCCTGAAGAACAACCCATCACTCTCACAGATCTTGGGAGACAGGCCAGTCCTTGCTTACAGACAGCCCGCCAACCTGAAGCAAATACTCACCAGCAACCTCACACCACACAACAGAATCACTAACCCAGGAACCTATCCTTGCAACAAAGCCCGTTGCCAACTGTGTCCACATATCTATTCAGGGGACACCATCATAGGGCCTAATCATATCAGCCACACTATCAGAGGCTCATTCACCTGCACATCTACCAATGTGATATATGCCATCATGTGCCAGCAATGCCCCTCTGCCATGTACATTGGCCAAACTGGACAGTCTCTACATAAAAGAATAAATGGACACAAATCAGACGTCAAGAATTATAACATTCAAAAACCAGTCGGAGAACACTTCAAACTCTCTGGTCACTCGATTACAGACCTAAAAGTGGCAATTCTTCAACAAAAAAACTTCAGAAACAGACTCCAACGAGAGACTGCTGAATTGGAATTAATTTGCAAACTGGACACCACTAACTTAGGCTTGAATAAAGACTGGGAGTGGATGTGTCATTACACAAAGTAAAACTATTTCCCCATGTTTATTCCCCCTGCACTGTTTGTCACACGTACTTGTCAACTGCTGGAAATGGCCCACCTTGATTATCACTACAAAAGGTTTTTTTTTCTCTCCTGCTGGTAATGGCTCACCTTACCCGATCACTCTCATTACAGTGTGTATGGTAACACCCACTGTTTCATGTTCTCTGTGTATATAAAATCTCCCCACTGTATTTTCCACAGTATGCACCCGATGAAGTGAGCTGTAACTCACGAAAGCTTATGCTCAAATAAATTTGTTAGTCTCTAAGGTGCTACAAGTACTCCTTTTCTTTTTGCGGATGCAGACTAACACGGCTGCTACTGTGAAACCTGGCATTCTCAAGAGTATCAGTTCCTGTTCTGTTGTTCACTGTGAGCCAAATCTTGCAACCCCATGCAAAGCCCAATAGGTTGCACACATACAAAATGGGAATTGACTGCCTAGGAAGGAGTACTGCAGAAAGGGACCTGGGGGTCATAGTGGATCACAAGCTAAATATGAGTCAACAGTGTAATGCTGTTGCAAAAAAAGAAAACATCATTCTAGGATGTATTAGCAGGAGTATTGTAAGCAAGACATGAGAAGTAATTCTTCCGCTCTACTCCACGCTGATTAGGCCTCAGCTGGAGTATTGTGTCCAGTTCTGGGCGCCACATTTCAGGAAAGATGTGGACAAATTGGAGAAAGTCCAGCGAAGAGCAACAAAAATGATTAAAGGTCTAGAAAACATGACCTATGAGGGAAGATTAAACAAAACCAATTTTTTCAGTCTGGAGAAGACAAGACAGAGGGGACATGATACCAGTTTTCAAGTACATAAAAGATTGTTACAAGGAGGAGGGAGAAAAAATGTTCTTCTTAACCTCTGAGGATTGGACAAGAAGCAATGTGGTTAAATTGCAGCAAGGGCAGTTTAGGTTGGACATTAGGAAAAACTTCCTAACTGTCAGAGTGGTTAAGCACTGGAATAAATTGCCTAGGGAGGTTGTGGAATCTCCATCATTGGGGATTTTTAAAAGCAGGTTGGACAAACACCTGTCAGGGATGGTCTAGATAATACTTAGTGCTGCCTTGAGTGCAGGGGACTGGACTAGATGACCTCTCGAGGTCCTTTCCAGTTCTATGATTGTGCTCCCTCTACATTTGGGCAAATGGGTGGTAGCTGATTAGTGTAGTCATAGATTCACCAGATCGTGCCCTGTTCCCTCCCGACTTCATTCCACAAACCTCCCCCACTGTATTAGGACATAGGCGCCTTCATGGAGCACAGCTTTGGATCTCCAACATGTAACTTCTTTTTCACATTTGAGCAAGTGGTTACAGAAAAAGGGTCAGGATTCTGATTTGTGGAATTAGAAATGGCATAAAACTGATTAAATGTAAGATACTAATTATTGTACAATATTTTTCATTATGTGAGATCCCAAAGAATTTTTTTCACACTACATGTAATCCTGTAATCTCACTCCTCAAAAGTAGTTCCATATAAATCAATAAGACTACTCCTGGGAGTACCAGTCATTTACATAATGGGTTTTTTAAATATACTTAGACAAAAACTATGTTAAAATTGAATTAAGATACCAGTTATATGGCTGAAATAATTACAGGGATATTGTGGTTACCTCAAAAATCACCCTTATAAACCTAGGAAATTCAGAATTTAAGTTAAACTTAAATGAAATCCAAACATTAAAAGTATAGAAATACTCAGACAGGGCATCCAAATAACCTTAACTCTGCTCTAGTGACTTTATGCAATAACCATATGTGTGTGATTAAGGAATTCTAGTGTCTGTGGTCCCAAATACGATTGAACTGATTTTTTTTAAAGACACACTAGATTCCCCCCACCCTCATAGCTGTAGAGAAAAACTTGAAAATTTGACTTTTATGTACCCTAAAGGCTCAGAAATAAGAAGGTAAATAAAAATAACCTTTTTATTATTGTTATATATTACAAGGTAATCAACTCTTTCTGTTACAAGAGATATTAGTGTCTTCATTGACTTACAAGCCTTTCCAGGAAAATGAAAGGGAGCTGTTGCATCTTACTGGGCATAGTCCCAGAGATTTGTTATTAAAAACAAGAGCAAACTGTCTAAACATTTTTCTTTGCAGAAATATTTAGGCAAAATTGAGAGTGCAGACAAATTCAGACTTGTTTCTTCATTTACTAACCAGAAGTGTTATGATCTTGTTTTTACATTCCATTTTACACATGAAAAGGCTACTGTTACATTTATAGTACACACACAAAGATATTAGATTTTAAAAATTACTCTTTTTGGAAGGTTGCAATTTAATACTACTTTATTTCTTAGAATCTAGAACCTCAACACCCAAGAACCCCAAACCAGAGAGAGACAAAGCAAGCTGCTCCATAAGGCAGAGAGGCACAACAACTCAACTCACCTGGCTCTGGGTTGGCGCCTCACCAACTTACTGCTGAAAAAAACAGATCTCACACACTTCTGTACAAAGCCCCGTACCCTGAAAGCAGGACCAGAAAACCACATGCAATTCAGCCAGAGGTTATCGGTCCATTACGGGAGTGAGTGGGTGAAGTTCTGTGGCCTCAGATGTGCAGGAGGTCAGAGTAGATGATCACAATGGTCCCTTCTCCCCTTATAGTCTACGCAGCATAAAGCGATAGCTTGTAATTTTAACACAGTTTTCAATACCACAGCTACCACTTAGCAACCTCTGTGATGCAATGAAAACCATCCCTGCTAACTCCTCTTTGAAGTGGGTTAAATGTCTACGGCTTGTTTGCTTGTTCTTAGGGTTGCCAACTTGCTACTCGCACAAAACTGAACACCCTTGCCCTGTCCCCCGCCCCTCCTCCGAGGCCCCGCCCATGCCCTGCCCCTTCTCCGATCCCCTGTCCCTCGTCGCTCGCTCTCCCCGCCCTCACTCACTCACTCATTTTCACCGGGCTGGCTCAGGGGGCTCGGGTGTGGGAGGGGGTGAGGACTCCAGCTGGGGCTGCGGGCACTGGGGTGGGGCCAGAGATGAGGGGTTTGGGGTGCAGGAAGGGGCTCTGGGCTGGAGCTGAGGGGTTCAGAGTATGGGAGGGGCTCTGGGCTGAGGCAGGGGGTTGTGGTGTGGGAGGCGGTACAGGCTCTGGGGTGGGGGTGCGGGTTCTGGGATGGGGCCAGAAATGAGGGGTTCAGGGTGCAGGAGGGGCTCCGGGTTGGGCAGGGGATTGGGTGTGGGGGATGGGGGCTCTGGGCTAGGGTTGAGGGGTTCAGAGTGCGGGATGGGGTTCTGGACTGGGGCAGGGAGTTGGGGTCGGGGGGGTGAGGGCTCTGGCTGGGGGTGCAGACTCTGGGGTGGGGCTGTGGATGAGGAGTTTGGGGTGTAGGAGGGTGCTCCAGACTGGGATTGAGGGGCTTGGAGGGTGGGAGGGATACCAGGGCAAGGGGTTGGGATGCGGGGGGAGAGTCAGGGGCGCAGGCTCCGGGAGGCAGCTCCCAGAAGCAGCGGTATGTCCCCCCACTCCGGCTCCTACGCAGAGGCACAGCCAGGTGGCTCTGTGCACTGCCCTGTCCGCAGGCACCGCCCCACAACTTCCATGGATTCCCGGCCACTGGGAGCTGCGGGGGCGGTGCTTGGGGCGGGGGCAGTGTGCAGAGACCCCTGGCTGCCCCTTTGCATAGGAGCCAGAGGGGGGACATGCCGGCTGCTTCCCGGGAGCCATGTGGTGCGGAGGCTAGCAGGGAGCCTGCCAGCCCTACTGTGTGGCGCTGCCAACTGGATAGTCAATGGCCCAGTCAACAGCACTGACCGGAGCCGCCAGGATCCCTTTTCAACCGGCTGTTCCAGTCAAAAACTGGACACCTGGTCACCGTACTTATTCTGCTGCTTTGGCAGACTGCTGATATCCCTAGACTCTCAATTCCAGATCCTTCCATCCACAGCAGGAGCTTGGGCAACTGCAGCAAGTAGAATCTGATTCTGTAACATGCTGAACATACTCAGCTCCCAGTTTAATCAGTGTGAACAGCTGAGGATGTTTTCGATTTCTCAGGAAAAGGCCACTTAAGCTGCTAGTAGATGGCAATAGTACATTACTTCACTATGTTCTACCAATGGCCTCACAGAGTTTGCTATGGAAAGATAATACAATCCTGGGTGTATGAAACTGGAGACAAGCCTGTTGAAAGTCTCTGGGTTAAGTTTAGAGGTGAGAGCAACAAGGGCGATGTCATGGTGGGTGTCTGCTATAGACCACAAGACCAGGAGGATGAGGTAGATGAGGCTTTCTTTGGACAACTAACAGAAGTTTCCAGATCACAAGCCCTGGTTCTTATGGGGGACTTCAATCACCTTGACATCTGCTGGGAGAGCAATACAGCAATGCACAGACGATCCAGGAAGTTTTTGGAGTGTGTTGGGGACAACTTCCTGGTGCAAGTGCTGGAGGAACCAACTAGGGGCCATGCTCCTTTTGACCTGCTGCTCACAAACAGGGAAGAATTGGTAGGGGAAGTAGAAGTGGGTGGCAACCTGGGCAGCAGTGACCATGAGATGGTCGAGTTCAGGATCCTGACAAAAGGAAGAAAGGAGAGCAGCAGAATATGGACCCTGGACTTCAGAAAAGCAGACTTTGACACCCTCAGGGAACTGATGGGCAGGATGCCCCAGGAGACTAATATAAGGGGGAAAGGAGTCCAGGAGAGCTGGCTGTATTTTAAAGAAGCCTTATTGAGGGTGCAGGAACAAACCATCCCGATGTGCAGAAAGAATAGCAAATATGGCAGGCGACCAGCTTGGCTTAACAGAGAAATCTTCTACAAGCTTAAATACAAAAAGGAAGCTTACAAGAAGTGGAAACTTGGATAGATGACTAGGGAGGAGTATAAAAATATTTCTTGAGCATGCAGGGGTGTAATCAGGAAGGCCAAAGTACAATTGGAGTTGCAGCTAGCAAGGGATGTGAAGGGTAAACTTGTGGCAATCGGGGGAGGTCCCAGACAATTGGAAAAAGGCAAATATAGTGCCCATCTTTAAAAAAGGGAAGAAGGAAAATCCAGGAACTACAGACCGGCCAGCCTCACCTCAGTCCCTGGAAAAATCATGGAGCAGGTCCTCAAGGAATCCATTTTGAAGCACTTGGAGGAAAGGAAGGTGATCAGGAACAGTCAACATGGATTCACCAAGGGCAAGTCATGACTGACCAACCTGATTGCCTTCTATGATGAGATAACTAGCTCTGTGGATATGGGGAAAGTGGTGGACGCGATATATCTTGACTTTAGCAAAGCTTTTGATACGCTCCCCCACAGTATTCTTGCCAGCAAGTTAAAAAAGTATGGATTGGATGAATGGACTATAAGGTGGATAGAAAGCTGGCTAGATTGTCAGGCTCAACAGGTAGTGATCAACGGCTCGATGTCTAGTTGGCAGCCTGTATCAAGCGGAGTGACCCAGGGGTCAGTCCTGGGGCCGGTTTTGTTCAACATCTTCATTAATCATCTGGATGATGGGATTGATTGCACCCTCAGCAAGTTTGTGGATGACACTAAGCTGCGGGGAGAGGTAGATATACTGGAGGGTAGGGATAGGGTCCAGAGGGACCTAAACAAATTGGAGGATTGGGCCAAAAGAAATCTGATGAGGTTCAACAAGGACAAGTGCAGAGTCCTGCACTTAGGACGGAAGAATCCCATGCACTGCTACAGGCTGGGGATGGACTGGCTAAGTGGCAGTTCTGCAGAAAAGGACCTGGGGATTACAGTGGATGAAAAGCTGGATATGAGTCAACAGTGTGCCCTTCTTGCCAAGAAGGCTAACAGCATATTGGGCTGCATTAGTAGGAGCACTGCCACCAGATTGAGGGAAGTGATTATTCCCCTCTATTCGGCACTGTTGAGGCCACATCTGGAGTATTGTGTCCAGTTTTGGGCCCCCCACTACAGAAAGGATGTGGACAAATTGGAGAGAGTCCAATGGAGGGCAACGAAAATGATGAGGAGGCTGGGGCACGTGACTTATGAGGAGAGGCTGAGGGAACTGGGCTTATTTAGTCTGCAGAAGAGAAGAGTGAGGGGGGATTTGATAGCAGCCTTCAACTACCTGAAGGGAGGTTCCAAAGAGGATGGAGCTAGGCTGTTCTCAGTGGTGGCAGATGACAGAACAAGGAGCAATGGTCTCAAGTTGCAGTAGGGGAAGTCTAGGTTAGATATTAGGGAAAACTATTTCACTAGGAGGGTGGAGAAGCACTGGAATGCTTTACCTAGGGAGGTGGTGGAATTGCCATCCTTAGAACTTTTTAAGACCTGGCTTGACAAAGCCCTGGCTGGGATGATTTAGTTGGGGTTGGTCCTGCTTTGAGCAGGGGGTTGGACTACATGACCTCCTGACGTCTCTTCCAACCCTAATCTTCTATGATTACCTTTATACATCCCCCTGCATGGTGAGTTCTGGAGGCAGCTGTCAGCAGTGGGAGTCCCATCAAAGCAGTTCCATTAGAACTGTGCAGTCAGGATGATCTCTGAGGCACAAAACTAGTGTGGAAGTACAAAGTCTCTATATGGATGGTTCAGGCCTCACACTGATTCCTACAGGATCTGTAGAGTTTGGGGGAAGGCCTTGTGGCCTGTCCTGCAGAGGGCAAGCCCTGTTCCCTAACAGAAAAAATTAGGAGAAAACTCCAGGAGGAAAGCCTTGTGGAGTTTTGCTCCCATTTTATCCTCACCTACTGTTTTGCACTATTTATCCCGATTATGAGCTAATAAGAAAATATTTACAGCCAAATTTTGAGCAGCCATCCACAAATGCACTCTACATTAGCAAGTGAATAAGCTTCTGTTTGTAGATGGGATAAACAAAAGATTTGTATTCACTGGAGCTGGAGATGTAATTTTCTCCTCGGGCTGGCATACCTGTGCTAGCTCTGATCAGATTAGTGCATTAATCACAGCAGGGCAGATATGGCAGCTTGAGCTGTGGGATGGGCTAGCCACCCCAAGTACAATCACATCTGAAACTTTAAGTTCATACTCAGGGTGGCTAGCCTGTTCTGCCATGCTAGCTCAATCAGAGCTAACACCAGTATGTCTACCCAGGCTGGAAAGTACAGCTGCAGTGCAGACATATCTTGCGTGAGCAAACCTCAAATACAATTGCAGATATTGTGAGCACAGTTTTACAGACAGAGGGCCATATTTGAAAAAGTGGCCAATGCAAATATGCACCTGCAGTGCACAAAAAGGTCCACATGCAATTTCAAAAAGAAAAGGAGTACTTGTGGCACCTTAGAGACTAACAAATTTATTTGAGCATAAGCTTTCGTGAGCTACAGCTCTGATCAAGTGATCTGTAGCTCACGAAAGCTTATGTTCAAATAAATTGGTTAGTCTCTAAGGTGCCACAAGTACTGCTTTTTTTTTTGCGGCTACAGACTAACACGGCTGCTACTCTGAAACATGCGATTTCAAAAATCACTTTTGAAATCAGAGTTCACAAAGGGTGCTGTTAAGCTATTTAATGGATGTATTTCTAAACAATTTTTATGGAATGCAGTTTCAAACCATTTTGTTTACTGATGCACTGAAGAAAAAGTACTTGTCTGCTACTGAAATGAGTGAAGGAAGTAATAATAATTGCCAAGCCATTATCCTTTGCATCTGTCTTGGGATGGACAATATAAAAATTGAGATTGTAATGCTAAGTTATTTTTGTGTGTATTAATAGGGATATTGTGACGGGATCCCCCCGGGGTGCAGCCTGGGACTGTGGGACCGCTGTGTCCCCTTAACTCTCTCCAGCCTGGGTTGTCTCTCACAATGCTTTGCTAGTGACCAGCAGCAAGCCCCTCCAGATGCTGTCATCACTCAGCACACCAGCATGTGGAGCCCCACTCCCAGCTAGATTGCATGAATGCTCCCAGAGCCACTCATGAATCACACCGAGAAAGGCACCAGAGCCAAATCCCCCCAGCTCCCAGCACTGTACCTCAGGAATATACCATCTTGCACTGCTCAAGATGGGTAGTGCAGATTTATTAATCGGTTCACCACTTCAGCAATGGAAAGTGGATGTATACTAGCCTTTGTGAAACCTGAGCAGATTTGCAACACACTTCATACAAACTCACTGGTAAAGATAAACAGTTAAACAAATTTATTGACGATAAAAGATAGATTTTAAGTGATATTAAGTGATAGGCAAAAAATCAGAATTAGTTATCAAAAGAAAAAAATATAAGCATGCAGTCTAAAGTCTCAACCCTATTAGACTGGACAACATCTGGATTAAGCAGTTTTTCTCACCCCACTGGATATTGCAGTCCTTAATATACAGGTTTGTTTCTTAAACCTGGGCTAATCTCCTCTGTTAGAGTCTTGTCTTCTTCTCAAAACTTGTCTACACTGGCAAGTTTCTGTGCAGGCAAGCAGCCTTTTGCACTCAAACTGCAGATGTGTACACACTGCCAAGCCTCTTGGTGTGCAGAAACTCCTCAGTTGCAGCGCTGCAATAAAACCATCTTGACGAGAGCCGTAACGCTATTTGCGCAGAGGCTCCAGCGCTCTATTGCCAGTGTAGACACTTGATTGCTTTCTGCACTGGAATTGGCCTCCAGAGCTGTCCCATAATGCCTCAAGTGATGGCTCCCCTCATTATTTTGAACTCGGCTGCCCTGGAGACATGCGGCCCTCCCCTTTCAAAGCACCGTTTCCGACAGCCGTTGTGTGCTGTGCTGATCTGCTCTGGGACACAAAGCAAACCATTAATGTGGAATGCTCGTGCTGCTGAACACAGAGGCAGCTATCTGTGTGTGTGAGAGAGAGAGAAAGAGAGATTGCTGTGCAGAGAGCCCAGGGAAGGAGGGAGGGAGGGGCTGATGGGGTTTCCCCCTCCCCCTGCCTCAGGACTGGTTGCTTCCTGTTGCTGTCTGAACTTACAAGACAGCATGGTGACACACTCTCTGTCCCACAAAACACACTGTCTCTCCCCCCCCTCCATACGCACACAAACTCCCTTCACACACTCTTCCCCCCCCTCACTTCAGCTGAGAAATAGCTGGCAATGTATTAGGATGCCCATGGAACAATGGGATTGGAAAACTTGCATCATGTGATGCTGTGCCTGCCCCATGAGGCATTGCAAACCCTTCTTAAAGCACCCTGTGGCCAGTTGCACAATGGGATAGCTACCACAATGCACTGCTGTCTTTGCCGTTGCAAGAGCTGCTAATGTGGATGCGCTCCAGTATCACAAGGAGCACAGTGTGGACACGCAACAGAGGTTTAATTCCAGTGTTTTAATAAAAGTGTTATAACTTGTGGCACAGAAACTTGCCAGTGTAGACATACCCTCAGTGACTTAGTTTCTTGCAGCATAGGTGGGGGCAGGAGAAGGGCCCAGTATGTGTCCACTCTGTCTATTTTATACCCTCAGTCCATGTACTTGGAAAACACAAGTCCAGGCATGTCTGGGGGCATTGCTAAGTTTCCAGCAAGGTTGAACAATTCTCCTGGTGTGGCCTCATGGAGGTGAATCACTGCAGTGTAGCTCCCTTGCTGGACAATGGCTATTGATGGGTGGATTGATACCCCGCCTGGCTGTTGGTTACTTTCCTTGGTGTTGCCTCTGGCTGATTCCCCAACTTACAGCATAGTTCAGTGACAACCATACCACACAATTCTGATAACTTCATATGCTATAATGCTATATGTATATGGATAGAGAAATGACTTTCAGCAAATCATAACCTTTCCCGTGATATCTTACAAGGCATGCTTTATATATAAGATTACAATTATATAAAAATGAGGAATATGGGGGTTCCAGGATGCTCCCCCAAGGTATAGAATGTCAGAGATATAATAAGGCATTTATTTTCCTAGTGTCTGGACACACATAAATTCACCCCCATTAAATATTTCACAGATATAGGGTTCAAATTCACTCTATTTAGAAAATGAAGAGGGTATGAATAACTCACAAAATACAATAGGTGGCATATTATTAGATGCTGGCTGCTGTTGCTGGAATCTAAAAAGAGGAAGTGATTGAGTCAATTCATCATCAACCATATAACGAAGGCCTGAAGTACCAACATTAAAAGAAAATATTTCTTGACTGTGCTCCACATCTACACTGAAATAGCTCAGATGTGTAAGAATTTCAAGAGTTTCAACTTTTCACCCATTTGTTCAGGAGCCACTCAGCGACATGCGTGCTCACCAAAATAAAAGACTTATTCCAGGCAACAAAGTACTCGGTGTTGTGTGAAAAGTAGTTTTAATGATGAGTGAAACAAACTTCTGGCCTGCTTTTGCCACATGGGTGAGCTTCAGCTTTGCCACTGTGTAGTTGGACCTCATATGCTGTGAAAACAGAACTGACAGCTGTCATTCAAAAAGCAACCATCATATGAAAGCTACTCTTGGCCATGGTGACAAGAATCCTGGTACAAGAAACTCATACTATACCAGATAACAAAGTCAGGAAACAAAACTAATCTTTAAACCCTTATCCTATTTATGAAAGCTTCAAGAAGCTATTGTTATTGGGTGAAATTAACCCAGTATAGAGGGGCTGTAAAATGCCTCCATTGCCACTTAAATCCAGCTTTATTTTAAATGGTATAGATAGCCTTTTGTAGGCCCTGTGCACTGGAGTGAATTTCACCCATTCACAGAAGCTGCCTTGCATACAGTTGGCAAGGAACTTTGTTGTTTTGGAAATTTCCATTCCCAGGGTAGTGCTGGGACCTCTGTACATCCCTAGGGATCTAACTCATCATAAATACAAAAGCTCTGCCCCCCTTTGTACCAACATATGAAGATGACTTGGGATATTGAGGAGTAGGCTGATAGTGAAGGAACGCTGAAGTTTGCTCAATCCCCCAGCTTCCCATAGTTCTGCAGCATCCCCCAATACAAGGCACTGCCTAAAATTTTATCCCTTTATATTTGTTCCCTTTATATTTATCCCTTTATATTTGTTCTTTCTTGGTTTATTTCTTTCTTTAACCTAAAAGAAAAACACATAGACTGAAAAAAAAAGTGTTTTGCTTTTTGTGCATGGAAAACATGACACCTATAGAACATCACAGACTTTTAAATTAAAATATCAGGTCTGCACTAGACTTTTAGGTTACAACCCTGCAGCCCTTTCTTATGTAGATAATCCTCATTAATGTTCCCTTACCTATGTTTCCTTGAGCAGTGTGGAGCACCTAGTTGAACTGCCAGTGGGAGGTCTGGGTGCTCATCCCCACTAAAGATAAAGTCCTTAATGAATTAGGAATAAATAAAAATACACAGGGATGTGCATATGTTGTAATTTGAATGTGGGCAAGCCTCTCTTTAATCTTTGTATACTTTTGGTTCTGTCCACATGGAGCTTTAAGCAGAGTTTAGGAATCATATTTAAACCCAGATTAAATACAATTCTGGCTAAACCAGTTTCTAACAAGTTTAGCCAGTAAATGTGATGGGACAAATCATGTTAGAACTACGCTTGAAAATATACTGTAGATTAGACATGTCTTTTTAAATATGACTGCAGTGTGTCCCTATCCATAATGATCCCCAAGATGTGTTAGGAACTGGATTAGCTAGAATCACCTTTAAACAGAGTTTAATCAGAGTTCCTTAAGTCATTTCCCAGCCTGTGAGCAGGGCCTTGATGGAGTGGTAGCAGTAATGTCTTGAGGCATAGCTTAGAGGTGGATGCTAACTAAACAGAGAACTTCCTAGTTTTTCTGAATTTGTTTGTCACTCTTAACAAGGCTTTACCTTGAGAGAGAGAGAGAGAGAGAGAGAGTGTGTGTGTGTGTGTGTTGGGGGGGGGCAGGAATTTAACCTTTTACGGTTAAAAATAAGATAGCAATAATTATATTAAATTATGCTAGGGATAAATGTAATTTATTCCTTTTGTGCCCCATAGGCTTTCCCCCTCTTCTGTCGAAAAGATCTTTAGAAAGCAACGTAACATAATTTCGAATCTAACATAGTGAGCATGCTGATGCAGGCTCCAACTATTCTGTTAATCCTTTAGGCTGGCTTTCTTGAAATTTCTATCTATTATAACATGCAACATGTATATTACATTTTAACATTTATATTATTACAATATATTGTTCTATTCTTAAGCCTTTTGAAGCTATGTGTATCAGTGAACGGGAATAGCTCTGATTCCATTTCCAATACTATGTTATTTTAAAGTAAAATAATAAAGATCATAATTATTAATAACTAAAGTACACAAGCATTGAAATCTAATTAGAACCAGCCTCTGGGATACTGCAATAATAATTGCAAACAAGTGTGTACCACACCATTCTTCTTTTTTTAACTTCCTCTTTGTGCCACAATCTTCAGTTGAAAATCTTCCGCAGAAGGCAGGCCCTTGGTGTATTGTGTAGTAAGTATGGCCCCAAAGTTGTAACTTTTTATTATTTAAGAATTGCCCAGGCATCAAGGCCTTTTAGAAAAGACAGAACAGAGGGCTGACAGAATAAAAACCCACGATCTAATGGCTAGATTTCTTCAACAGTCTGAAGAAATTCACAGTTGCTGCAGTCTTTTGCAAGAAGGTACCGCTGGTGCAGCTAAAAGAGACTTCTCCTTTTTCCCCTGTCTGTGAATGAATGAATTTAAAAAATCAAACATTAAGATATACTATGAGGTGCTAGATACAGTAGTGAAAACAGGGGACTCGATGGAATCTAATATTGCAATTAAATAAAGTTATAAGTATAAAATGGGTGTCAACTATTTGTGATACAGCTTAGGGCAAAATATTGTAAACTTTAATGACAAGGTTTAACTCATAAGCAATCCTGTTTGGGAAAGAAAGGGGTTGTGTTCATATTGATTTATTTAATTTAAGTAATAAAGTGAAGAAGTAAGGCTAATATTCGCAATCAAGCATGCTTATGCTATCAAGTTAATGAAATGTACCTGTGATGAAAGAAGCAGTAAATAAAAAGAACTGAAATCAAATATTGTGTTTATAAGGGCACCTGGTCTCAGAGTGGAAGAATCAGAAATGTAACTGTTTGGTTAATAATTCACAGATTCAACTCAGCCATTCATACCAAGGTCCCACCAATGTTATTAAAACAAAGAGAACAGAAATGGAAGATTTATACAGCTTTCTGATCTGCTGGAGAACAAGAGTGCTTGAAGTGTCTTTGCATTGTATAATGGACTATTAAACAAGTTTAAAGACCATCAAAGAATATAGAGAGATATTGTATGAAATTTAAACTGGACATTTCAGCAACTGGCGAAGGTTGATGGAGAAACTGAAACTTGAACAAGCATAATTGCAAAGTTAGACATGGGATGCACCACAAAAGGGTGGAAAGTGACTTGCAGAAGTAATGACAGGTTTCAGAGTAGCAGCCGTGTTAGTCTGTATCCGCAAAAAGAAAAGAAGTACTTGTGGCACCTTAGAGACTAACAAATTTATTTGAGCATAAGCTTTTGTGAGCTACAGCTCACTTCATCGGATGCAGAAGTAAGTTGTTGACTGGAGCAAACCAGCCAGTGTTCAAAGTATGTCCCAAGATGGCTCTACCAACATTTACATCCTAATTTGTCTTACACAGGCTGGTGTGACAAAATGTGTTGCGTAAAGAGACAGGAAAATTCCAGTGCAAGTTGCTAGAACTGGAAAGCTGATGTCTTGTTCCCTGATTGGATGGTGAAAGAGGACAACTCTAATTTTAGTTGGACATTTCAAATCTTCGATAGAAGTATGGGTCATGTTGTACAGATATTGATTTTAAAGACATAGAGAGTTAAGGGTGTTTATAATTTTTTAATTGTTTAATATTAAATAGGTTTGAGGTTAATTTTAAATAGAGCTTTTGCTTTTATTTGGTGAATACTTAAAAGCATTTATTTAAATTAAAAGTTTATTGGTTAAACATAAGAAAGAACAATTAAGATGAGCATTTATACTGAAATTGTGGTTGAGTGATTATGCAAAACAAACAGTTCAATTTTATTTTTTTAAGTTAAAATATTAGTGTTTATTTTTGGAGCAACTTTTTTGATGAAAAACGGTTACTTTTACTTTTAGTTTTGATGTTAAATGCATTTACTTATTCTGTTTGTAACAAACAGACACAAGGTGGAAGAGAGACAGGATAGAAAAGATGGATGAAATATGGCTTTTGTTGATGTTTTTGGAACACTGGATAGTTATGAGTAGATGCTTTGGCTGGCAAGTCAACCACAAAACCTCCTGATTGGACTTTGGGTAGTTGTGACTTGGTTAGGGCAGTTATTTTGTTGGATTTTTTTAAGACAAGGCAGGTTTGAATGGATGCAATATGATTGATTTCATGATCTGATGAAACGTCAAGAGAATGAGATAGGAATAGGATAGGAAGAAAGAAAGAAATTGTGGGGCAGAAAATAACACATGAGAAGGGAATACCATATACAATATAGGATTTTATGTGCCTTTGTAGTGCTGGCAGTTAAATATCTTCACTTGTGGGCTGAGTCCTGGATGTCATGATAATGTGAGAATTTTTAGCACTCACCAGTGAAAACAGTTTCTTAAACAAGAACAAGGCCAGCTGGTCTTCCTCTCAGAAAGAAAGCCCTTTAGATGAATCAGTCAGGGAATGAGCTAGGATGGAGGAGATGAAGATGTGGTAAGACAAGCTGGGATGGAAGGTGCTGGGATGATGATGAGACAGAGAGCTGAACTAATAATGTGTTTTTGAAAAAAGGTTTGAATTTTTTGTTTTTAAGAAACCAAGAGAGCGAAAAAGTGGGCAGCAAAGTATATTCTCCTCATTATTTTTATTTACTAATTAGGCTGTTACACTAATTTTAGTCTATTAACTTTTAGTTCTACATTTTTTGTTTTTATTAAGCATAATTTTAATAGTCCTTGGATTATAGTAACATAGCTTTTGGGGTTTAATTTAGCTTTTTTGTTTGCACTTTTTACAACATTCAATGTAGTAAACAACTTGACTTATTTCTCCTGGTTATTGAAACATTTTATGAACTTTTACATACTTTTAACATCTTAGCTTACAATAGGGGTACATTTTGTAGGCCTAATAGTCACAACAGTCACAATCTGATTGGTCCATGTCACCACCTCCAAGAAGAGGAACCACGTTGGACCACCCAGCAGAAATTGGATAAAAGGGCCATGTCTCCTTCATCACATTGCTTCCCAAAAGCTGACACTACTTGGAAGAGAGAAGACTG
Organism: Natator depressus; assembly: GCF_965152275.1. Lineage (NCBI taxonomy): Eukaryota > Metazoa > Chordata > Testudines > Cheloniidae > Natator > Natator depressus. The sequence goes on from NC_134242.1 coordinate 10,766,991, forward strand.
AGGTCTTGGGCCAGCCACCTGGGAGTCCTCCTGGTGATATCAAGTGACCACCTCTGATAAGCACCTTTAACTGTATCTATTTTCCAACTATTCAGGTTGCCTGCTAGCATGCCAAGTGACAGTCATGTGAGTGCTTCACTCCACCTGTGTTTGCAATGTCAACTCCTGCTTTGAATAGTAACTGATAGCTGAGCAAAAATCTGATGATAAGCAACACACTGGTTTCCCCTTGGGTGACTACCCAAATCAGTCAGTTGACCAATGCCTGAAACTGAGTACCTAATGAGTAAGAACGTGTACGTGGTTATATATGTGTTTTAAAGATTGACACAGGGTTACAGTGTGGATCCTTGTTTTGTAACAAGCTCCAATCAAGATTGTTGTAAAGTAGCTTTGAAACTGAACAAGTTACTGTTGTTAACTAAGATTGTAGAACATTGTATGTGTGTCTACCGCATGTACCAATGGCTTCATAGTGCCATTCAAGTTCTAGGTTCATACGGCACTAAACCAAACCAACTGTACAAGCCTCTTGAACTGCACTGAGTATATACCAGGGGTTCTCAAACAGGGGGTCATGAGGTTATTACATGGGGGGTCATGAACTGTCAGCCTCCACCCCCAAGCCCTGCGTCGCTTCCAGCATTTATAATAGTATTAAATATTAAAAAATGTGTTTTTAATTTATGAGGGGGTCGCGCTCAGACGCTTGCTGTGTGAAAGGGGTCAACAATACAAAAGTTTGAGAACCACTGGTATATACAGCCTGTCAAATGTAGGAGTTTATTAGATAGTGTCAGATCCTGGGGCTAATATATTTTGCGGAGAATTAGCTTAAAAATGGTTGACTACTTTAGATCCATTGGGAAGGAGATCTTGGTGAACTGGCATAGAAGTAATTGACCAACTTGTCTTGTGATCTAAGTTGGACTGGTTTTCCTTTCTTGCATTAGCAACACCAGAATTGATAACCAACGGGCACAAGTGAAGCCCTGTGCTGAGGGACCCTTAATCACCAATCTAAATAGTCAACTTCCCAAGCTTGTGATTGAGTACGTGTTATTTTCTGTTGTAGTTGTGTGATTTAATTCTGAAAACTTGAACAGTTATACTGACCAATTTTCTAGTTTGTTAAGCAAATCATAGCTCAATACTGTTTTTGCCTTCTTATATCCTATACTATTAGTTGCTTTTTTAAAGATAGTTATTAAAACTAAAATCAACCTTTTCTTTAGGTAAGCAATCAAAATTAAGAGAACCCAAAAAAGGTGGTATGGGTAATCAGTTAAGCAGTTGCTTAACTAAGGTTTGTTTTATAACCTATCTTTCCTACAATTATTATGGTAAAGGAATGTTTTCAATACTATGCCTCCAATTCAGCAGAATACGTTCTTCTCTCTCATCTCTCTTCTCCATCTCTAGGGCCTAGATTCAAGCAAAGCACTTAACTCATGTTAAACTTGAACTTGGTGGGTCTTGTTTATCTTTAAGTGTTTTCTCAGCAAACATCAAAGTGTGGAGTTTTTGTTCATCTTTATGAGCATGTGGCTTTGGAAAGACGACTGATAAATATACTGATTGTGGAGAAGGAAATCAGATATTACTTTGGAGAGAAAATTAGGGTGTAGCTTAAGCTGTACCTTCTCCTTTTAAAAAAACAGCGTATGGAGGATCTGTAACCAGGGCCTACACCTCCCTTACTCTCCTTGCTGAGGTGACGGCTATTAGAAAGTCCACCTTCACTGAGAGATGTAACAATGAACAGTAGGCTAACGGTTTGAAAGGGTGACCCATGAGAGTTGATAAACACTAAGTTCAAGTCCCACAGTGGAATAGGGTGTCTGATGGGGGAAACAAGCTTTCTAGGCCTATTAAAAACCTAGTGCCATAGGGTTAAAGAACAGTCCTACCCATAATATGGGGGTTTGTCAGAGAAAAGACCTATTTGGGGTGCTCCCTAGGGCAAGCTACAGTACAACATGCACCCTGCCTCAGTTTCCCCTATCAGATAACCAACTAACTTCACTTCAGGCACTTCTCTCTCAATATCTCTCTCTCCTTAGGGCTGATTTATTATTACAATCTCATGCAAAATAGTTCATAATAAAAGTCTCAACATAACATCCATTCATCACCCTCACGTAAATAGCCATTAAGATCACCTAATGTAGTGTAGCTCATCCCACAAGACCCCACATACCACATCCTGATGCCTTCGACCGTGCCCAGACTCTCAGTCCTCTTTTGTCATGCTGGACAGCCACCCCAGCCCTTCCAACTGGAGTGAAACCCTGCTCTTCCCAACAGAAACACCCACAGCCTCCCTTCTGGGAGCATCCTTGCCAAGGGAGCATCCCTCACTCCCCATGGCTCTCAGAATTCCTCTGGCTCCAGCTCCCTGGCCCTGGAGATGTCAGTGGATAAGCTCCTCCACTGTTCCCCTGCCTTTAGCCCTCTCCAGCCCTTGGCTCCAACTCCCTCTGCTGCACCCTGTCCTTTAGCCCTTTCTCATCCTGGTTCTTTGCCTTGTGGTTGCCAGGCAGCAACCCCTCTCCTGCCTTGAGCCTTCTCTCAGGAACCACAGTCAGTCTCCTTGCTTTGGCAGCTCTCACGTCTGGCCATGCTCCTGAATGACCCAGGCCATGACTTACCAGGTCTCTCTTCTCGAAGGCCTACGTGCCCTGTTTTAAGTGTAATTAAATGGCCAATTTGGAATGTACTGATAAGGCACAGGTGCATTGACCCTGCTCACTCTTAAAGGGCCAGGGTCACCCCGTGTCAGGGCGAAATGCTGAAATTGCCACCAGGTGCACTTTGATGGAGCTGACCACCAACCTTGACTTTTTTAAGTTTAACAAATAATCCAAAGTGTTTTGAATCATAGATTGCGTAGAAGATACACCATAGCTAGCCTCCCAGAAATGCTTCCACTTACTAAGGTAAGTAGCCCTTGTAGATGGTTTGCTACTATTAAGTAGGATTGCTTCTGAAAAGTCCTACTCTGGGTTTAAGCCACTGAGGAACCAGGTCATGAGGCATAGCAACTCAAAGTCTGGCTGCAACACCTGCCCGTGAATCCGGGATATCAAGTCCTTGACTAAACGGAGGAGTAAGGGTTTCCTGACGGACAACTTGTGCAGATCCCAGAAACATGGCTGCCTTGCCCCAGCTGGTGCAGCAAGTATCATTTTGCCTTGCTCTTGCTTCAGCTTCAAAATGATCTTGGGAATCAGTAGCACATCTGAGATGCACCCAGGGCTGTGACTTGCCTTGGAACAGAAAAGGGAACACTTCCTATTCTGATCAGCTGCAAATAAGTCCATGTGGCTTGTCTTGCACTATCGATGCAGGAGGCCTGTCCGAAGCACGTAACAAGTGGTGCTGATCCTCAGTGCTCTGCAGAAGCTTGATACTAACATTGAGCAAGTCGATCAGTGCCATGTAGAGAAACTTCCTCCCATCAGGGATATGTTTCCCTAATGTAGTGGTTGCCCGGTACTGACTTCAGACAGGCTTTTGGTACCAAGAAGCGGGACTTCCCTTCTTCAGGAGCAGTTTCTGTAGTGCAGTGGAGATAAGGATCGAGATGCTGGAGACACTCCCTATAGCACCCAGTCCAGTGATGGGCAGATACGATACCAAAGACCAATTTTGTCTAGATCAGGCACTCCATTCTCTCAATCTGCTCTTGTAAGGGTGACTCCTATGGGAATGGGGACAATCCTTAGAGGAAGTCCTGGAGTCCCTCAAGTGGGAGATGTAGGAACCCTCTTCAGGCTCTCAGGAGGAGTGTGAATACTCCAGAGGCCGGGATGAAGAGGAACCGGGCATTGTTGCTGGAGAGTGTGATCATTATCTATGACAGGTCTGTATCGGCAACAACTTTGGGGGCTTCCTGGCTGCCAGTACATGTGCTGAGGCAGTGGTCTCAGAGCTGGCATCGAGATTGCTGTAAGCGGACCAGACCTGAAGTCACAGACACCATAGCAGATCCCAGCATGGAAGCCAATGTGTGCACTATGTGTGACGGACCTGAGAACTCAGCAGATTCTTTGCAGCTGCACAGGTTTCCAGCCTGGTTAGTACCAAAAGGGCCTTTACCCCCCTGTGAGTAGAGGCTGGGCTGAGGAAGCAACCAGCCTCAATGGTCCCAGCACAGGAACCAGAATCAACAACTCTGGCCTGGTTGAAGCCACCAGGATGTGGTACCAGGGAGTGGTGGGCCGAAGGGTGCACTCTACCTTTGGTACAAGAGTGACTAGCCTCTATGACTGAGGAGTCCCACACAGAGAACTCTATGTGGAAGTCATCCTTTTCTTTGGTTTCAGAGGCCAAGAGTGCCCCAAGAGCTTGTGCCTCTTTGAGGACTGCTCCAGTGAAGGGGATCTCCTCCTGTCTCTATCCATAGCTAAGGCCAGGAGGGCCCTCAGGGATGGAAAGGAATTCCCTTTAGCTGACCAAGGTGGTACTGATGCCAGGCAAAGAGTGGCTTTCACAAGGATGTACCTGAGGTGTTCTCTCTGCTTCCTACTTCTTGTCTTGAAGCATCAGTAAATCACACACCTACTCCTGACACAACGCTTATTCAAGCACTTCAGACAGCAAGAGTGAGGGCTGCTCATGGGTGTTGATTTGTGGCACCCAGAGCAGGGCTTGAAGCCAGAGGACCCTGGCACACGCTTTCCTGGTACCAGGCAGAGCCCACAGTCCAGTAACTACTAACAGTGGAGAATATGTTAAATGAGAGGGTGGGGGAAGAAAGAAGGTCCAAGGACTCAAAATAAGTGCCACTAACTAACAAGAAGAATTAACTATAATGGCTTGTTTGCAGAACGAATGAGCTAACAGCACACACTGACCACCAATGGTAAGAAGAAACTGAAGGTTTGGCAGGGCGGCTCTGCCCTTATGCCCTTGGCTCAAAGCATGGGGGATACCAGATCACAGGTGTGGTCACCACTATGAGTACTACTAGGGAAAACTCTCTGGCACTGGTGCACAAGACACACACAGACATAGTCCTAATGTAATGGACATATGCAATCATTCAAAGAAGAATTTCAGTATCAGTAGTTCTGCCAATATTAGCCTTATTTAATTCCCACTAAAGTCAGGAGGACTCTTTTCATTACTTTAATGGATGTTGGATTGGCGCTATTTGATGTTAACTTTGCCTGCTGAACTTTTTCAGTGATATCTGGGGGAGAAGAGTTACCATTGATAGTCAAAGGCTACAGATAACACATTTATATTCAAGGTGTTTCAAAAACACTATGGGCAATTGCCTTGATACAGATATACACTGCAACTCACCCAGTACCACTGCTAGATACAAAAGTGCATAGTATACATAATCCTTCAGTGAAATTAGCAGTCAAGAGGTTAAAATATGGCTTCAGTGGCTTTAGTATTTGCTGTCTTAGCTTAGACAATCTTGTTCTGAATAATCATTTGGGTGCATGGATTGCAGAGGTATCAGATTAACTGTAATCAAGTTGAAGATGATGAGGTAGAATTTGACCACTTTCTTGTCTTTTCTCTGTCTTCCTCACCATATTGTAAGATTAGCAGAATGGTGTTTTCCACTGTGTATCTATTGGATAAGATTAAAAAGAGGATTAATGAAGCAAGCTACTTCAGTTATAAGAAGGCAATTCTGATGAAAACTGCAAAATTGACCTAATTTTTTTGCTTGGTCTCTTATTACACAAGTACTAATAACCTTATGTCTTCAGAATACAACCACTCCTTTTATTACTACTTTTTTGTACTGGTACCAACTGCTCTAGGTCATCTGTCTGGCATGTTAAAAACTGTATTTTCTGATTCCACAAGCACTTCATTGCTCCAAGACTCATCATTTTAGCGCTAAAAATTGCTGGTGCTCTAAACTAAAATTTGCACTATGCTCCATAATTTTCCATACCTACTGGTTCTAGCCTATCTTAACGGAATAATACCTCTAGCACTGGGATTTCCCCTGCTGTGCTGAATGGGTACTTCTGAAAGGAGCTCCTGTGCTCAGCATGTGAAATGTTAGTTAAGACAGTGAGGGAGAAAAGTCTAGTGTCAGAGACCGAATACATTAAGATACTATCAAAAAGTGAGACTAGAAGGGATTAGTGGGAAGAGCTGAAACATGGGAGAAGAGAAATGGAAAGGCAGAGAGGAGATAGCAGATGAAAGGGGGCAAAGATGAGAACAAAGAGAGGATGGGGAACAGCAGATGAAAATAGAAGTGGAAAGGGAGGAAAAAGAATAGCAGAGAAAGGAATGGAAACTTTGATGAGGAAAGAAGGGAATATGTGAGTGGGAAAGAATGAGAAAGGGGGAAAGACAGGAAGATAAAAAGATAGATGGCAGGTAGGGAAAGAAGACACAGATAAGTAATGTATGGTGAATGAAGGGAAAGCAAGTGATGGGACCAGAGTAAAAAGGACAGGGAAAATGGAGGTGATAAGGGGAAGTGAGAGACTGCTAATGGGACAAAAAGAGAAGCTTCTGGGAATAGATGGGTATTTGTGTGGAAGGCCATGACCTAGCAACATTTTTGTTCTGTCATTGTCTATTGTAGTGCCTGCTCCTGGAAACACTTAGGGTATGTCTACACAGCGTATTGGAGCCCACGGGGTGAGCCTCCTAGCCTGGGTCAACAAAGTTGGATAGTGGGGCTAGTACTAGTGCTCTGAAAATACTTTGTACACAGCGCTCAGAAGTTGGGGCACATGCTGAAGCATGGGCTCTGAAGCCTAGGAACGGTAGTGGGTACAGTAAAGAATTAAACACTAAGATAAAGTCTCAAACCTTCAAAGAAACTCAGGCCCCTTCTTTGTTGCCTTGGTAAGGTCCCTATCACCAGGCCTCAAGCAGCAGCTCCTATGGTGCTCCTTCTCCGGAGCTCTGAGAGTAGGTCAGTTTATCTCCACTGCCTGCCCGCCACTGAGCTACTTTTTTAAGCTCCTCCTCCAACCTGTGCAAGCTTTGCAGGTGCAGTGGGATGGGAATGCCTGGGTCCAGAGTATCTCTTTAACCCCTTCCCTTCCAGTGCATGGTTTGTAGACCCCATCACCGGACATAAGGGTGTGCCTGCATGAATCAGATTGCAAGGATCTGGGCCTTTAAAAGGATGTGCACATGCCCATTTGATGGTACCATTTAAACTGTATACCAAATATTTTGAAAATTATTTGTAGTAGTATTACTGTAGTGCCTAGGAGCCCTAGTCATGGTCCAGGACTGCACTGTGTTAGGCACTGTACAAACATAGAACAAAAGATGGTCCCTGCCCCAAGAACCTTACAGTCTTAAGTAAGACAAAAGACAAGAAATAAGCAGTTTTATCATTAAATGTTCTTTTATTTCCAGTTAAAATAAGGACATTGCTGAAAAAAATTTATCCAGTTTCATAATGATGAAGTCTGTAATTTTAGCTACCTATAAGAATTCCTCGGGGTCAAAAAGTCCTAAAGCCCCCCAAACCCCTACACAGAAGCAATTTAGGTCTCTGCAGATATAACAATTTGAATTAAAAGTGCAATAAGGGCTGCATCCTGCTGTAAATGAAACATTTCCCAAGTCCATCTCTGCTTTTCAATCTCTGTAATTTTTTTGTTAGATCAAGAGTTACTCATTTTTGTTGGCAGTAAAGAAATTCCAATTTGAACTGCCTTGTGTCTTCAATAGGAATTTTCCCAAAGTGCAGAAATAAAAATGTAAAACTTTGCTGTGTTTCATTACTTTTATTCTTTTGAACATTGCTTCTCTGAAAGCTCTGTGTGAAATTATTAGAAGACAGGTTTTGAAATGCTTGTGAAAGTAGATGCATATATGGGGTTCAAAGGGCCTTATTTAAAAAAGAAATTTGTCAGTTACCCAGATCTCTGGTTGGTTATGCCCATTCAAGGATACAGAATCCATCATTCGTATGATTATTTTTACATCTGAACTTTTTTTTATACTAGATAGACTTGAAACTTTCAGGGTCATTTGCCCAGCATGTAGTGGAATGTCCTGTGCTATAGATTCCAATTAGCAAGACCATGTTCAATGGTCTTGTACCACCAATGCTGTCTAACTGCTTTCCACTTGGCTTTATATGTTTCTTCTTTGTTGCAGCTGCAACCAGGTCTATCCACCCTTTGATGGAAAAATTTCAATTACCCCAGGGAGAAGCTTTTAGCTTTATTAAGCATTGAAGTCTATACATTTGTTCTTTAGTTGAAGAGCAGTTCAAAGGAAGAGTTTCTCAGGAAGTAATCTGATAAATTAGGATAAATCTTGTGGACTTTCACGGCTAATGTTTTTCTGTAATCTGAGCCTAAGAATCTGCCAACTCAATATACTGTTAAGCATTTCTTTAACACTTTTAGCCCCGGAGAGATGTTTTTTACACGTCTTTACAAGTAAATGGCTCTTTAGTGGTTGTGAGACTGCTGTGCTCTTGGCATAAAACTGATGTCACAGAAAACTGGATAGCTCAGGCACTATGTGACAGGATACAGAGCAGTTCATTAATTATGATCTAGCTTAAGTGGACACTGAGAGAAAATTGTCTCTATTGTTGGCCATGTGAATAAACGGGTGGTTTCAGTTCTTCGCTGACGTGTCCATGTCACTGCAACTAATTTTGGTAACCTCAGAAGAGAAACAAAGGATTGGATACACATGGTGGCTGAACTACCTTCACATTGCGGAGGTGGGCCTGCTAGGACAGTGTGGTGGCAAAGTGACATGGAGGAAAGCTTGTACTCCTGCTATGTAAGCTATATCTCTCCTACAGAGACAAAGAGAGCTTCCCTTTCTAACGCTGTCAATCTTGTACCTTCCCTCATCAGTGGGTTCATTTATATAAATAAATGAGGCTGTCACTTATATTTTTTAGTGTTTGAAAATTCCACAAAAGTTGCACGTCAGTGATTTGAAATGGAATCCTTCATTATTGCCTCTATCTTGCAAATTAATTTATTACTGCATTTGAAGTCCTAAATGCCTCTTGAGAAAGCTGAACATATGCTCTAACAATCTACCCATAAAGAGCAAACATGAGAGTCAGAAATTTAAAGAAGATAATCTTTTAGTTGTACGAAAATCCTGTCATTCTTGCTTTACTGTTTTTAAGCTTCACATAATGCTGTCTTTCCCACCCCCGCTTACTTCCGTAGAGCTTCAGTTCTTCCTAACTCATCCTGTTCTGAGTGATGAGGGAAAACAGACTCATTCTGATGTGCTGAGTAAAGGGCACAAGAACTAAGTTTATTGTTAACATCATCAAATTAGTCAGAACAATGTGTTCTTTAATGGAACATATTCTGGAAGGGGTTCTCAGGAAAGAGTGCGGAGGAGAGACATATATAGCAGAGGAAAGAATTTTCAAAACTTGGCATCCCTCATGTGTGTGGATTTCTAAAGCACTCATTTTTGTATATAGAGGTGATAACAGCTACCAATTTCAAGCACAGGTAATAGAATTTACACAACCAAATACCATTTTGCCAGAAACAATACCCTTTTCAATTGGTCTGGTAACACACAGTGCTATACCCTAGATCATTACCCAGGCTGTCCCAAGACACAAGACTACTACTACTAGCACAAAAAAAGGACTTTGGTGAAGTTCTCTGCTGTGCAGTGATCCAGCACAAGGCCTAATACCACTTCACAGATATGTAGGCCCTTGCGCTGTCCCTCTGATAGGTAAGAATTTCACCCTTTATTAGTAATTAACCCCCCTCCAAAACAATAAATAAATGTACAGTAAGAAAAGAAACCTAGAAGCTGTTTGATCTCTTTATCATCTACTTACAAATAAACCAATTCATGAAACCTAAAACAGAGGAGAAATAATTAACAATATACAAATTATTTCTACATCTAAGTCCCTCCAAGGATGTCTAGTGATATCAAAGCTTTGCCTTCTCTTTAACAAACTGAAAGTCACCTGACATGAACTATTGAAGAATGATTCTGCTCTGCACAGTGATCTGTAAAACCTGGCACTATGGCTCCATTTTTATTGTCTCAATGCTTTCTATACAAAATCTGATTGGTTGACAGGTACAAAGATTTCTTTTTCTAACTGATGGCTGTGCAAACTCAACCTGGGATCTGCAACTCCTTCTTTCCTTCAGATATCCTTCTGCGTTCTTTCCTTCTGATGCAGCATCACCAGCAACAGAGGTTCTGCATGTCATTTTAGGCCCACAGTTCCATTTGTGCAACACCTATTCAAATATCACTTTCAGGACTACATAAGCAATGGCCTTTCCCCTCAGTGCATTTGGGCAGGAGTAACTGACTGAAAAAAAGTAGTGAAAAATTCGGATGATGAGGCAAAAAAAGGCATAGACTCCAACTCATTCCCTCTGAGTTGTATTGGCCCCTGCAAGGCTAACTGGTGGAAAAAGCAGTAAAAACATATTTTTGTCATAAAAGTCAGCAGGTAAGACTCTGAACACACAGAGAACAGCATAGATGCTCAAACTAGGCGTGCTGGGAGTGCTTCAGCACTCCCTGGCTTGAAGAAGTAATAACAACCCAAATATGTAGTTTCTGCCTACAGGACCCCCCACTATAAAAATTGTTCCAGCACCACTGGAGCGCAAAGCTGTTGAGGAAGAAGGTGCTGTTTTTCCCTTTTCAGAACAAGTCTGCATTTTAAGGTCTATGCTAAGAATTATTTTATTATTCTGCATTGTTTTAAAAATAACCTTTTAGAAACTTAAAAATAAAATTCTTTTGCCAATTTTGTTTAACTATGATATTTTCTCTAGGGTTTCTTATGAACACAAGACACTGAGGATGAGCGTCGTTTTCTTTTTTATATATCAGCACCATCAGTGATGGCAACCCAACTCTATGAATAAGATTTATTAGCTAGCTTGTGCCCCCTCTGATGGCTGAATAGCTGATGCTGCAACAACAAAGCATAAATGTTTTAAGGTGCTTCAAAAATAATGTCTATTTTGGTTTGATTTCAGAGTGGTAGTCTGTATCAGCAAAAACAATGAGGAGTCCTTGTGGCACCTTAGGGACTAACAAATTTATTTGGGCATAAGCTTTCGTGGGCTAAAACCTACTTCATCAGATGCATGGAGTGAAAAATACAGAATGCATCTGATGAAGTGGGTTTTAGCCCACGAAAGCTTATGCCCAAATAAATCTGTTAGTCTCTAAGGTGCCACAAGGACTCCTCGTTGTTTTTATTTTAGTTTGGTTTGAGTTTACAAGCAACAAATTGGTAGATAAAAAAATAATTCACATTTAGAATTATTAGAAAAGTCCCATCCCCACTGGATTTATAACAATATTAAACTACCACGAATAACAATTTTGGAAAGAACTACCTGATAATATCCGTTCTGTAACAGGGTGGCTGACCCTAAGAACATGCGTAGGAATGTACAGTTCTTTTGCTGAGTCACACTAGGCTCAGACGCTAAAACCCTGTGTTATAGTACAAGGTAATTACTGCTGAATCATGCTGGTAGATGCAGTTTTGGGAGCTTGGACAGACGAGATACTGTGGAGAATCCTAAAAGAGCCAAGCCTGGGGAGGAAGCTTATGCTAAGGTTTATACTGTGTTGCTTTTTGAATGTTTGAGGATGGGTTACGAATGCAGCCTATTAACAAGTCAAAGATAAAAGTTCCCTCAGTACAAGACATAGAAAACATTGATTTGTTTCTTTTTCTAACTTGGGCATCTAAAGTTAGGCAGCTCAGTTCACATTGCTCAATGCAGCCTCCTAAATAAACAACCTAATTTTTGAAGGGGCCCTTCACCTGCAGTACCGATTGAAATTAGCAGAAATCTGAAAAAATTGGCCATGGTCCCTGCAATCTAAATAGACAGCACAAATCAGACATGAAAAGCATTGGATGGGTTACTCTTAGAGGGGCTATGTTTTGTGTGCAATAATGGAGAAGTGACAGCATTTTTCTGACACAGCTTAGCATTTGTATGTTTCACAGAATTTGAAAGAAGAGGAATTTGGGATGGAGAGGATGTTCCAGTCATAGGAAGCAGGGTGGAAGAAGGCATGAGAATGAAAGGAGATGAAGGGAGAGGTAAGAGTAATTGGCAATGTGGGAAGCGGTAGGAAATAGGATCAGTGATGCAGCATGCAGAGCCTTGCAGAAGAGGGGCTCTCTCCTTCACAAAAACTAAAGCCACAAGACTTATCTTGGGGGAGGCAAGTGTCTAGGGAGTATCCACAGGTAAATAAAATACTCAGCTTAAAATTAAGCTAAGTAAGGTGTGCACTAAATTCCATGAGACTGATTATAGCTGAGTCTATAAGCTGCCCTGTGGGTAAAACAAGGACTCCAGAAAGATCACCTTCTTAGGTCAGAAAGATCACTGTCGCAGACATGATGCCCCAGGTAAAGGTGGTAGTAGCCCTTACCTCGGTGCCTGCCCCTGAATGCTATAGGAGCTCTGCAGCTGGAAAAGGCATTTATCTTCGCTCCCTTGAGAGGCTGCATTACACTCAGTTTTTAAATTACATGATCTCAGGCGCCATCAGATTAAGATGTCAAGCTGGCAGAGATATTAACCTTCACTAGAGCAAATCTTTACTCTGATGGAGCATAGATGCTATACCAGAAATTTTGCTCTAGCATAGTGTGACGTTGCACTCCAGATGTTTTATGGAAATATGGTTATGAGTGTGAATATGATGTAACTGGAATATGCTTTATGCAAAAGGTCTCTTGTAAGGTATCATTACAAAGGTTATAACCTACTGAATATATTCCTCCTATTAGTATGCATGTACCATTCTTGTATCTGAAGCTAGAAATATGAAGTATAACTCTGAGGTCCTATTGTAATTATGCAAAGTGTGGGCCATTAATGGTGGTTTAGAATCTTGATGACTCCCATTGACTAGGGCAATTGGTTGTAAATGGTTTATACACCTGCAAGCCTTCCTGTGTATGTGTGGGCCAACCCAGGAAGAATGGAGACTAGGGGTCTTACAGTGACATATGACCATGTCACCTGATAATAAAATCCATCTTAAATCTGGTACTTTTCCATTTAGAAGGAAGGGTGGGGACCAGAGAGACAAAAGAGTCCCTCCTTGTGTCAAAGCTATAAAAGGGGGAGAAGCAGGATAAAAAGGGTGGCCAGCCATGAGAAAACCCCTGCTTACCTCCTGAGATGTCTCCTGGAACTAACAAGGACTGTACCAGGGGAAAGGATTGGGCCCAGACTAAGAAGGAGTCTAGTCTGTGAAAGAAGCTTACTGGAACATCTTTGAGGGTGAGATATTACCTGTAATCAGTTTCTTAATGCTTTTACATGGGTATCTGCTCCTGTCAAAGTGACTTCACTTGCTCGTAGTGATGGTTTTGGGGCCAGTCAATGACCAACTTCACAGAGGAGGACTTCAAGGTGCTGGTGAACTGCCTTCTCCAGGGGCAAGTTTGGCAATCTGGTATGGGGGTTGCTGGAAGGACAGACTATGAATAGGGGTGCCCAATGCTGTGGGAGGCTACAGGAGAGATCTGAAAGTCTTTAAAAAAAAAAAAAAAAAAAAAGCAGAAGGCACTGCAAAGACGTCAAGAGGGTGGCACCAACTAGGCAGCGGCAGGAAAGAGGAGTTTTGGTCAGAGCTGGGAGAGGGGACACATGTCCTGTTGCATTATGAGTATTGTGGTTCTCTAGTCTACCCTATGGAAGGCAATCCATTGCATTAGAAAGATGAACACTACTCTCACGAGCTTGCAGACCTCAAGGGTGTGCGCAGGAAACATTTGTGCCTTAACGCATATTTATAACCCAGGCAAAATGTAAACTGTGTAACTTCTTCCCACTGCTTTTCCTCCTGCACCCCACCTCATTGTATTTCCTCTTTCCAGATCATGTCTTGAGTTCTGCCCCCATGGAGCTATACATGAGCTCACCAGAATCCAAATTCACTGGAATGTGAGGGGAGACAGTCAGATAATGAGCACTGTTAGTGATACTCTTGCAGCATACAGCTACTGTTCATCGGAGTAGTTAGATGGTTTGGGAGAATAAAACCTTTAACAAGAGGACCACCAAGCCAGCAGCAGTCCCTCAAGGTAGCATTGGCTGGCACCAGCTAACATCTCTAGTGGCAAGAGCTGCCAAGCCCCGGAGGGGATGTATTCGAGGCAGAGAAGGAGGAGAGATATGATACCTGGGTGAAGGATGCGACATCACTGCCCTCATTTTGTTCCTTCATCACTCCGCAACAAGGGAGGTTGATAAGGGCACCAGGGCCCTCCCTCTCCACTGAGCTTTGGCCCAGGACCCTGTGAGAGGTAGTGATATCAAACATCCTGGAGTGCTTCAACTCTGCCCTCCTGGGCGATTTCCTACCATTCACTTCCCCACACAGCCTTAAAGTCCTTCATGTTGAAGTCCAACAGAAGATAGTCCAAAACAACTGAATCTTCAGCCCAGCTGGTAGCCCTTTTCCTTGCAGGCTAGAACCATCTTCAAACTGGCCCAAGTTCCTGGATTTCACTCCCACTGCCTGGGGGCTGTCACACACTCCCTCCACCCAGGACTTTAGGCAGGCAGCAGTCCTTGATAAGCCCCTCTCTCCAGCCAGGCTCCCATTGCAGCGCTCAGCCTTCAGGCTTCTCTCAGTCCTCAGACCAAGGGAGGAAGATCCCAATTACCTCTCACTTGGGTCGCCTCCCTAATCCCTCCTCTAGGGGCTGGGATAGCTGATAGCTGTCACTTACAGACTTCTCTTCTGCAGTAAGGACTTCTGCTATGCTGTTACTCAGGAGCTCCCACAATAGCTCTGTCTTGCTATCCTGTCTGCTCCTCTTCTGAGCTGCCTGCCTCCCTTTTGAGCTTCTCCTCCAGCTGGACCAGCTCTGCAGGTGTGGTAGGGCAGTGTCATCTGATCCTAGAACTGCTCTTTTACTCCTTCTGTCCCAGTGTGGGGTTTTTACACCCCATCACAGGAACCTGGGTGGGTATTGGGGGGGGGGGGTCACCTTCCTCTGCAGCACGGATCACTGACAGGTTTAAACTAGTGTAAATGGTGGATTCTCTATAACCTGAAGTCTTTAAATCATGATTTGAGGGCTTCAGTATCACAGCCAGAGGTTATGGGTCTATTACAGGAGTGGGTGGTGAAGTTCTGTGGCCTGCGATATGCAGGAGATCAGACTAGATAATCATGATGGTCCCTTCTGACCTTACAGTCTATGAGTCTAAAATCTGGAACAGCTCCCCTCATTAGACTGATTTTCACAAAGAACATAGACTCAGTCAGTCAGCTGCTCAGTCAGCACACAAATTTCCATGGTGGCAAGGCACCTACAAGAGTCCTGTGAGTCCACCATGCGTACCAGAGGTGGCAGGACACCAACAATATAGTAGGCCCCACTGATCTGTCATTTCACAAGAATTGCTCTTACTGCCAGCAGTACTGCGCCAGCCAAATGCCCCCACTCATCTCCACAAAGTAGTGAAACATGTAAGTATTCTGCTGCTGAGGGCCACAAGCCAAGTAATTGAGGAAGAGAATGGGGGCACATCCCATCCCCCTCATGTCTGTGTTCCATCTTGATAGTCAACCCCATCTTTTTTTTTTTTTTCCCATACCAAGGAGAACCTGGGCATGCCCTGGACAAGCCTAACTCTTTAGTGCCTACATCTGGCTTTGCCTCATGTGAAAATCCTTGTTGGATGCCTAACAATAAAGCAAAAATATTGAGTACACATCCCCAACGGTATGCGCAGCTGGCTTGCATACACTTAAATCACTGTTGATTGGGACTGTGTGCAGACAGTGAAATTCCCTACATGGGATACTGTGCCCTTAGCCGGCAGGAAGTGCTGTCTATACTTACTGGAAGGGTGTGTTCTGAAAATGCCAACCCTATGTCCTCCAATCAGTACATATCCTCTAACATTATAGGGAAACCACGTGAGCTGACATCACTTGACCTTTATCTCCAACTCTCAAATTCAGAGCACAGCAGCCTTGTCACTGAGGTG
Source organism: Natator depressus (assembly GCF_965152275.1). NCBI lineage: Eukaryota > Metazoa > Chordata > Testudines > Cheloniidae > Natator > Natator depressus. Next base: position 10,782,980 of record NC_134242.1, read on the forward strand.
GCAGCTGGAATGATTTTTATTCATGATTTTTTTTAAAAATTATTTTAAATCTAAAGCTAATATCTTCTCTTCATTGACCCGGGACTATTCAGTCCAGAAAAAAAGAGCACGAGAGCCCTTATTGGATGGGAAACATGCAATAATTTTTAAATACGTTATTTTCACAAATCAATACATGCTCTAATTACTCTTATTTCCGTCACTTGTACAACCTCGATTTATCTTTGAGACAGGGAGCAGCATGGCCCACAATGGGTAGGGCACAATTACGGGTGTCTAGGATACAGCTCTCCTGTTCCCAGCTGTAGGGCCTTTATATTCTCCATGCCTCGGTTTCCCTATCAATAAAACAGGGATAATACTTAATCATCTTCATCCAGTGCTTTCAGATATTCTGATGAAGAGCAGCCCTGTAAGCGTTAAGATTTATCTGGAGTGACTTGCCTCTAATTTTACATTGGTATTTAACAATTCAATCTCTTTTGCCTACTGTTTTACTGGCAGTTGAAGATTTTGAAAAGTGAGTTGATGCATAAAATCCTCAGGTTTACCGTAAATATCCATTGTTTACAAGGGGCCAGGTTAGGACTGGTCCTTTCATGGGTGTTTTTGAGAGTAGGAGCAAAGAGCTTCCAGCCTCTTTGTTGATCTTATACAAGAACCAGTCATAACTGCAGTCTCTTCACTCAGAAGAACACAGGCACTGCTCCTTCTGTGCCACGCATGTGGCATCTCAAAAGGAAAGAGAAGGAGGCAGAGTCTCTCCCCCACCACGGCAGTCCACACATCAGGCTGAATGCACTGGGATGGGGCAAGTGCACCATGCTGTGTACAGGGGAAGCCTGGGGTGGGCACAATCCCCTCCCCAAGCTTCAGCTAGGACAAAGCAGCTTTGCTCCCCTTCTTGGGATTGTGCCTTAAAAGGACAAGCTAGCCAATTCTGTGCATCTTCAGCATTAAGTATGTGAAAAATAAACTAACAGCCAAGACCACCTTTTCCTTTACATTTCCAGGAGGGCCTGATCCAATGCCCACTGATGTCAATGTGAGTCTTGCCATTGAAAGCAAAGGGCTTTGGATCAGCCCCCAAATGAATATCTCACTCTTATCCATCTGATGGTCTAGATCCTGAGCTATAAATCTTTGGGGAGGGGGAAAGCAGGAAGAGTTTACAATGGAAAAACAGTGACCAATTCCTAACAATACCAATGCTAATGGACATTAGGATTTCCATCATTATAGCAAATGAATGTTATGATGCACCAAATTCCACTGTTCACTCACTATCAGCAAATATGAACCATGCAAATATTGTTTGTTTAGTAACTCTGCCTTTACATTTCTGCAGATCTTCTCTATAATTTAAACTTGCTGGAAATGTGAATACAGCATGAGCACGGATGAAGAAATATCATCAGGAGTTGTTCTATATGTTGTTCCACTGCTGCCACCTAGAGTATAAAAGTAGTACGGTACCAAGAAACTGTCAAATACATTTAATTAATGCCTGTTTGTATTAAAGAGTGAACACATATAATAATATTCATTACTTTTTAAATATTTTGTTCCACTGCTGCCACCTAGAGATACAGAAGTAGTACAGTATTCATCCAACTATACATATTTAATTAACGGTTATTTGTATTAACTGTGGGTGATAGCTTACCTTTCTAATGTTTTTACCTGTGGCACTGTTTCTTTGTCCTCAGTAGCAGTTTTACCTGAGTAAGAAGAGCAGAATTTGACTTTAAAAGAATGTAACAAATCAGTTAAGTCAAATATTTAATTTTGCCTTTTTTATTTAAAAAATAAGACTAGACTTATAGAAAAACATGACTTTGCAAAATGCTTTTATGGCACACACAATTGTATGTATGCCTAAGGGACTGTAAAGAGATTAATGAATACAATTAGAACAAGAAAAGAAGTACATCAGTATTAAATGAGAGTGATAATTAAAAGAATCTTCAACAACTAATGTATGTGACTTACTGCTGTATTTGAAAGTGTAAAGGAGTTCCCCTTTGATGCCTTGAGGATAGCTGGGTGACCATGAGAAGTAATTTTAGCTATCCTTGTTCTTTTGGCGTATTTGATTTCTAAGAAACTTTGAATGACTGAGCTAGAAGGCCTCAAATAGCAAAGAGCAGCCACCAGTTTACTACCTGCATTGTTCCTTCTTCCTTTGGAGCCAGTGCCTTTTGCTGACTTAATCACTATAATAATCACTTTTCTTGTGACCCTCTGCAGCTTTACTGGGATTCCTCATCTTGTCATGTCCACTGTGAAGGTTAGCACATTCCATACCCTTGCCTGACAATTCTGTTGCAATGCCTCACATCTCAGGAATTTCATGCAAGGATCTTCTTGATTCCTTCCTCTAATGGTAGGTTTGATTCAAAAAAACAAACAAACCCAACCCTTTACCTGAATTTTGACCACAGAATGTTCTCAAGGAGACTATCACTGGCTTCTGGAAATCAGCAAGAATCCACCCACAGGTCTCTGTTGTTCGTATCACATAATCTGATGTACCCACCCACCACCTTCCTATAAAATAAGACTGACCTATCTGCAAAGTAACGTTATTTTCAAAACTCCTCTCCAGCTTCTTCATACTCAGACATAGCTGTTATCACAATGGCCTTGGATGAATAACATTAATTGGACAATAAAATGCGTCTTCCTATCGTTTCCAAATACTTCACAGTAGGAAGACTATTGTGGGCAGCATTTAGTATAAGGAAGATAATGATTTTGTTCTAAGAGACTATATGGGAAAACCCACTCCTGTTTGATTTAGAAGTCTATAAACAACCATGGTAATAAAGGTTTGACACACAGAAATTTTAGTAACAAACTGTTGCTCAAATCCCAGTCCCTGTCACACATGGGTAGGGCTAAAAAAGTTGTGCCCCACTCACTTGAAAGGGGTTACTATCCACTTACTCGAAGACTTACTGTAACATCTTCCCTTGTACTGTCAGTAGCATCTTGGATATCTTTGTAAGTTTTATTTATGTGTCATCTGTCCTTCCTGTACAACCGTTGAATGACTTTGGGGAAGACAGAATAGCTTTTTTTTTTTAAACTAATCCTTTTGACTATGAGACTAAGGGCTTGTTATGCCATGCTTGAATTGATATTTCAAAGAGAATTAAAAAAATGAGGCAGTTGTGACTGGTGAGCCATTATTGGAATCTGATCTGGAATCTCTCACCATGGGCAAACTGTGATTCGATATATTGTGTAACAGCTCAGGTTTTAAACACGCAGTACTCATTAACACTGGACAAAATTTTTGTGATGAAAAAGATGTTTTTCATCAAAAATAAGGGTTATTGAAAAAGAAGGATTTTGCATAAAAATCATTTTTGGTGAAATTTTGTTTTCTATAATATTTTCAAAACAAAATTTAAGGGGGAAAATGCTCAATTGATTCACATTTTTCATTTTGAAATTGCGCATGTTGTCTCTGCTTAGCCTGTTTTCCAACTATTAAAAGTTAGAACACCATGAGGAAAAACCCACTATCCCTGACCTTTACAGTTGGAAAACAGGAACAAAGTGTAGAATATTAGTTCTCAGAGTGAGAACAACACTGCCACTTATAAATGAAATATCTCTCTCTCTCATAAGAACAGGCATACTGGGTCAAACTAATGGTCCATCTAGTCCAGTATCCTGTCTTCTGACAGTGGCCAATGCCAGGTGATTCAGAGGGAATGAACAGAATAGGAAATCAATAATCAAGTGATCCATCCCTTGTCATCCACTTCCAGCTTTGGAAGAAAGAGGCTAGGGCCACCCAGAGAATGAGGTTGCATCACTGACCATCTTGGCTAATATCCATTGATGGACCTATCCTCCATTAACTTATCTGATTCTTTTTTTGAATCCCATTATAGTTTTGACCTTCACAACATCCCCTGGCAACAAATTCCAAAGGCTGATGAGTGTTGTGTGAAGAAGTACTTCCTTTTGTTTGCTTTAAATCTGCTGCCTATCAATTTTATTGGGTGACCCCTTGTTCTTGTGCTATGAGAAAGAGTAAATAACACTTCCTTATTCACTATCTCCATGCCATTCATGATTTTGCAGACCTCTATCATATCCTCTCTTAGTCGTCTCTTTCCCAAGCTGAAAAGTCCCAGTCTTTTTAGTCTCTCTTCATATGCAAGCTGTTCCAGACCCCTAATCATTTTTGTTGCCCTTCTCTGTACCTTTTCCAATTCTAATCTCTCTCTCTCTCTCTCTCTCTCACACACACACACACACACACACACACACACACTCTTTCTTACTGTTTCCCAATGTTTTCCAGTTTGCGAAACAGTAACAAATTGTGAAAAGACAGGAAGAAAGCCACATTCCCACACTTAACATTTCCCAAAGGAACATTTCCTAACAGGAAAATTTCTAAAGTAGATTTTTCTTATAGAATTTTTGTCTAAAAAGAAATCTATGTTTTCCAGACAAGTTCGATCAGTAATCCAATGACAAGAGGTAAGTAATCTGTCAGGTTATTTAAATATATTTGCATCAATTCTGGACCTAGCTCAATCATGAATCTTAGTTGGTTTCAGTGGTTCTTTTACGTTGTTTTCTGATTTTAATGATTTAACGCTTAGATACCTTCCGCCCCACCCCTCTCCAAATGGCAACGTAAGGGCTGGCCAGAATAGAACATCTGGGGCTCTCTTCTTACAGTTTTCATTACTCATATGTATGCTGTGTATTACGCTTAGTATCTCTGACTCAAGCTGTGTTCTATTCTGACAATGTTGTTTGCACAGAATCCCATCATATGTAACAATCTTATCCCTGGAGTCAACATAAGTTTTATGATTTGAGATACCTGGGTTTTTTTTCGGCAGATCATCTATTAAGAATTACTCTCTCAAGACATTTCTGGAGAGGTTGGGTCATTTAGTATCTGAATTTGTCAAATTTTGTCTCAGAAATGGATAGTATTTGAATCCTATTTACTTCATGTCCTTCTTTCTTCAGCTCTTTCCTTTCAGAATGTATAGGTACTCTACAAGGTATATCTGCTATAAAATGTTCCTTACCAGTTCTGTTTTTTCACAAGTAATGAGTACTTTTAAAGTTTCATGATTTTTTTAAATTTGATGTAGTGCCTTGCACAATTGTTTCTGTACCAAGCGTTCCATGGGTTTATGTATTCCTGTCCATAAACACAATAAAACTGATCACAAACACACCAACAGGAAGCATTTCTGTTTCAATCTCAGCATAGTTCTGTTGTGTTTTAGTCAGTGCTTTGGAAGCACATGCCACTGGGTGATCATCTAGCCAAAAACAAAAAGAATGAGGAGTACAAAAAATAAATGTGTTAGTCTCCAAGGTGCCACAAGTACTCCTCGTTCTTTTTGCTGTTACAGACTAACACAGCTACCGCTCTGAAACCTGTAGCCAAAAACAGTATGCATCCCACATGAGCTTGCATCATCTGTTATTTTGTTCTTTATTAATCTCAAAATATTTCAGGGGAGATGTTTCTGTCTCAATTTTTTCTTCAATTTCTAAAAATTACTATTTTGCCAGCCTTCCCAGTGTCATGCCATACTGTCATCAAGATGTATTCTGAGTGGAACATTTAAGTGTGACAAATTAGGGATGAATTTGCTTAAATATGTTAACATGCCCATGTATTTCTCTAAGGCTTACCTGTTACAGGGTCTCTTCATTTTGTACAATTGTCTTCACCTTTTTGGGTGGAACTGAACTTCTTTGTCACTGAATATATATCCTGTCCTGTATAACTAGCCTCATTTGGCCTGATCTGGTGTTTGGTTCCTGTTAAGTTTAAAGTTCTGTTTCTTTGCATGCTACAAAACATTACTCAATCTCTTAATGCACCACCGATCATTTTAATTACAAATCAGAAACAATCACTTATACCTCTTCCAGAACCTCAAAGATTGAAGCCTGATGCTTTCATGCAACTTAGTTACTGAGTCAGTTCTGAAGAGAAAACTTTTAAAGGGTACTTGCCAACTGCAAAGGAGGATGGTACAGAGTTTTTCACTTCCTTTATCAAGTTGGACCTACCAGAACTCCTGGCTTGCACGCAAAATGGAAATCCTTGTGCATTTCCAAGTTCAGACATGATCTCTTCCACTATTTTTTGGATCTATAACTTGCAGCCTTATCTTACTTGGTTTTGTTACAGTGACCTTGCTGTTAATTCAGTACATGTCAGAACTCACTCAATAAAAATTAATTTAACCATTGAGGCAAGTCCAACTGTAATTCTCTATTGGTGCTAATGGAACTTTGTATGGTTCATGTATTGTGTCAGCACACTAGGATCTATATTAATTTAATACATTATCCTTAAAACATACTATTCTGTTAAACATTCCATTAAATTCCTGAAGAGTATCTTTTGCATCTTGTTCAGTTGACAAGTTATATACTCAGTTGATCCAGTTGATCATCTGCATTTGCAAACTGCTCTTCACCCAAACCACATGTTCCTGTTGTACTGTTTCAAACTCTACTGAGTGGTATCTCTTCTTGACAGACATGCCAGAGTGGCTCATTTTGCGCCTGCTATATTAAACAAGCATAGTTTTTGCTTTTTAACATTAGATGAACATTCATCTTTTTGTATATACTTACAGTAATTAAGTTGCACTCAGTGCCAATATCAATTTTGAGATTCACTTTCTGTTTATTTCCAATATCATAAACCAATTGTAAAATCTTGCCTTGTAAATTTATCAAGAGGCTCCGAAAGAACACTGCTTTTGTATCATCAGAGCTTTGTCCTTAAGCTGTATATTTATAAATGTTTTGCTTTTGTATTTCTTTGCAATTTTTCCTGAGAGTGTCTCACCTTTTGCAAAATATTTGCTTTTATTGCATACATCCCCTTCCCCCCACATCCCACACACATACACTTTGTGTGGGGATAATTTTGAATCATGTTGCATTTGCCTCCACACTTATATAAAACAAATCTGGCTTCTGCCATTTGTTTACTTTTTATTCAGCCTTTATGCCATAGTATGGATTTTCAATTAGATGTGATTCAGGTTTTTCACTGCTTGCTAACACTTTCATTTGGGAAGAACAGTTTTTCACTAGCTCTGCAAATATCCAATGTCATTTACATTTTCTTTGACAACCAGGCCAACGCAAGGTTATCAGTTATACCACAGATAATTCAGCCTCACTGTTGAAGTTCACATGATTTAGCTTTATTAGGTAGATCTGTAACATAATGGTGAGGGGTCTCACCTGGCAGTCAATTTCTTGTAAAGAAAATGTGACTTTCCTAAGTGACATTCTTATGTGGATTATTGTGAATGACTTGTATAGCATCTTGCAGTCCTTTTTATGCTCGCACTGAAATATACTGTAGATCTTCCAGTGCCTCTGGATCTGGCATGGGTAGCAAGGTATGGAGGATTTCACTTTCTGGTTTTTCTACAGTATCACTTTCTGCCAAGAAAACATGGAAGTGCTGCAACCACCTTCTCTAGTTCTCTGGTAGATTTCCTTCCAGCCTGAAGGAGTCATGTCACTTCATGTGCTCCATTTTCCCACAGTTTACTTTACTTCTGACACAGTTAATAGAGGTGCAACACAGTCAGAGGACATGGGTCAAGGTTTCAAGAAGCTGCACCCCTCTCACAAGACAGGGGCCAACACACCCACTAACTCCAGTGGCTCTCACTGCTCTAACATAGTAGATGCTTTCAAGACACAACTGCACTTCTTCCTATAGTTTGGCTTTTTTGGTAACTTAAATAACAGCAAACACAAATTTCAGCCTAAGCTTTCTCCCCAGATTTGGCTGTTCCTACCACAGGGACTTTCCCAAGGACCCTTCTATCCCAGCCCCTTCTACACCACAGAGGCATTTCAATCCCCTTTATATCCTGAAGCTAACATGCTACACCTGCTAGCATGAGTCAGCAGTAAGTACTCTGTATCTTTATGCAAAGTTCTTGCTCTTAAGCTTAGGGTGACTTTACAGAGTCCCATATATCAGTGCAGGGATCTAGAAACTGTCTGCCAGCCTTGTCACAGAGCCTTATTTTCCCCAAACTGATATCCACAATTTACTTTAATCCCTTCTTTGTCATCCTCAATTTTTTCAGACAGCACTTTTCTCTTCTTAGTTGGAATGGCCTTATCTCAGAAGGGTTCTCCCAGGTGTAGCCTATCCCCCTGTGTCACAGATCACAAAATACGTCTGCTAGAACTATCACATTGTCCTGGTTAGCATCCCACTTCATTCTGCTTCTCAAATTTGTGTTTATGTTTTCACAGTGCAGTCCTTGGCTCCTTGTATACAGCTCTAGAGAGCCACATTCTTTCTATAATAAATTCCTCTGTCAGAGTTGCCTGTGTAACCTAAGTGCTGTTTTCAACTGCTCCCACAATGAATACCCAACCTCTTTTGTAATTTCCAGTTCAAAAAACACTGGACCAAATTCAGAGCTGGCAAAAGCAAGTGTAGCTCTGATTGAAGTCCTTTAGAATTGTGGTTGTCTATATCACAACTGAAATCTGACCCACTGCACCTATTCCATTGCATTTGTCTATGCCTGTATCATTTCTGTATCTGACGTTAGGAATATTGACTACTTTGGGTGATGCCCACTGCTAACACTTCAGGTACAACAATGGAAAAGCCAGACAGGACTGATGACCCAAAAGTGAGGAAAATGGACTGTGAAAAGGCTTGGCCTTCCTGAGGATGCTCCATACTGTCACTGACTCATGGACACTGTGATGCTACAGAGTCAGGTGATCTTGTCACCTAATACTAAACATTACCTGGGACTTCTTGTAACTTTCCACTGGAAGGGAAGGGCGGGGTCAAGTTTGGGAAACAAAGGATTCCTGCCTCATGTAAATCCTATTTAAAGGTGGTGAGGAAGACAAATGGGACTTCTCCTGTCCATGGCCAGTCTGCCCAAGAAGAAAGACTACTAAAGCTACCTGAAGGGAAGACAGAGGGTGAGTCCAGGCTGAGATGGGTGCAGTCTGAAAAGAAATATAACTGGAACTCTGAACCACAGAAACATTGCAACCTGCCTAAAATAACATTTAGGGTAAGAAATTACATTTTGTAACCTGTTTCTTAAGTATATTGAACTTAGCTTGTGTATTTTTCCTTATTTGGTCAGTAATCTGCTTTATTCTGCCTGTTATCTCTTATATTCACTTAAACTCACCTTTTGTAGTTAATAAACATATTGCTTATTTACAATATAACCCAATTTATGTAATTTCTAAAGGGCGGGGGCAAGAAGTTGTGCATATCTCCCTCCACATTGAAGGAGGGGGTGAATTTCATAAAACATTTGGGTTTGTACCCCTTAAAGGAAATGGGCACCAGAGTGTTGGGGCAAGCCCCTAAGGCTGAATCTTTCCAGAGTGGATGTCTGTCTCTGTACAGCTGGGTGTGGCCCTGCCTGTGTGCTTGGCTGGAAGAGGTTTGTGAGCCTAACCCAGCAAGGCCAGGTAAAGAGGACGCAGGCTGGAAGAATAGGCTGACTCAGTGGCACCGCAGCACATCCAGGGGATTCAGGTTGCCTGGGGTCTTCAGAGGCGGGGGTCCTTCCGCTCAGAGTCTTCGGGGAACTTCGCCGAAGACATGGAGCGGAAGGACCCCACACCGCCGAATTGCCACTGAAGACCAGGAGCGGAAGAAGCGGCAACGGGTCCTTCACTCCAGGTGTATTCGGTGGCACTGAAGGACTCCCCGCTATCGAAGTACCGCCAAAAACTCTCATGTGGGCCCCTGAAAACTCTTGTGGGGGTCTCTGCGGGGCCCAGGGCCTGGGGCAAATTGCCCCACTTGCCCCCCCTTTGGGCAGCCCTGAGCACATCAGGTGATACCCCAAAGGGCCCAAACCCATCACAGTGGCGACCACATCTGCACACAGTATTCAAGATGTGGGCGTACCATGGATTTATATACAGGCAATATGATATTTTCAAACAACTGCAAACCCCTCTATGGCCACTCTTAGGGTATGTCTGCACTGGAGCTAGAAGTGTAATTGACTGAAAGAGTGTAATACAAAGAGTAGCTGTGGCGGCGTAAGCATTGATACAGGCTAGCCACTCAAGTGCATACGTAGAGTCTTGGACGGGATCGTAGTCAGGGTAGCTAGCCGCTCATGCCATTGGCACCTCTTCGCCAACACTTCTGTTTTTGATCAGAGTTAGTATGGGTATGTCTGCGCAAGCTGGAAATTATTCCTTCTAGCTCCAGTTGAGGTCCCCGAGCTTAGCAAGGGATGTGTTTTGGTGACTCCCCTGATGGGACAAGGCAAAAGGACAGCACAGGCTAGGTCCCATGAGATTTTTCAGCCCCCACAGGGTAGGCTTGCTCTGAGGGCTACTTCCTGCTTTCTGGTTTCCAGCAGGCAACCTCTTCCCTCTTCTACCTGCCCAGGTGGGGCCACAACAGGGCAGTCTTCCTAAGCTCTGCCTTCTGCTGCTGCTGCAAGCGGGCCAGCAGCTGTGCAATCCATACCAGGAAGGCTTAACTTCAGAGCAATTCACTTCCATGGTGCCCCAGGTGGAGCTGCTCAGGGGCCAGGTTTTGGCCTAAGACAGGAGCTGCTTCCTCCCCCATTGGCCATGCAGGACTTGGGGTTCTATGGTGGTGGAGGTTAGGAATCCCCAATGAGGCCAGGCCTGAGCCCCATGGTCCAGGCAGAGCGTTAGTAGGGAATCCTGGCTGCCTCAGGATGTGGGCCATGCCCATGAGGAATTGCTTGTTGCCCTGTGGGACTTGAATTGGCAGCAGTAGTAGCTGCTGGATGTGCACTTAGCTGGCTTCACCCCAGCCAAATGCTCCTCCAGGAGTGCACCCAGTCTGCCCCCCTGCCTGCAGGGCAGAATTTCCCTGGTAAGTCTGCCTTGCTGTGGTAATTTAGTTGGTCCTTACCCTGGGCCCATCACTACTCCAGCAGGGCAATATAGTGGCTCGGTTGATCTCCATGATCTGGGATGAGGTCTGATGCTCCCTAGAGTGGTTCTTATTCCTGGTACAGAGACCCTTTCTATCGGAGCATTCCCCTATGCTTGTGGTCTCTCCTTAGTTGCCTGTGGGGCACTAGCCATGCCTGCAGCCTAACCCTAGAAACAACTGTCATGGGATGCTCTACTCACTCCTGGATGGCACCTCCTTCTGGCAATTCTGGGGATTAGTTCCACCCAGTTCAGCAACCCTTTCTTCTATTCCACTGTTGTAGCGCTCTTCTGAGTCTCACTACAGCTGCTTCATAACTCAGCCCTCCAGCCAGGTCACACTGATTTCTCATCCAGGAGATGGCAGCAGCCCTATGGAATCTTGGTTGCTAAAAGCAGTATCTGTGGCCAAGGGAGCACTTGCACCCCACACCTTTTTATCTTACACTACACTGTTTGAGGAGTTTCAGGGGGGCTGAAGGACTATGCAGGGCCTGGCATATAACAGAACTCCAACTTTGGCAGTTCTTGGTCTTGCTATAGCTATCTGGTTATATGGAGTGGCCTTTTACTTCTAGTCTCAGGGTTAGCCCGATCTCTACTGGGTATTCATGATCCACATGCATCCGCCTGGCTGCCAGGATGTGGAGCAGTGTCAGGAAGCCACTGACCTTACAGGTCCTTAGGCAAGTAGTTAAGGTTCTTCCTGGGGGTCTACCATTTGGGTGGGTGGGTGGGGCAATATTCTTCAAGGCAGCCTTTCTGTTGGATTTCTTTGGGGTCTTGCGGGTCAGTGAGTTGTTCTCTTCAGCCAAGGAAGACTCTTTGGGGCAGGCTTTCAAACTACAGGACATGCAGTGGGAAGGTGATTCTCTCCAGCTCAATATCAAAAACCAGTCAAACTGGGGTTGGCATGGCTGTTGCTCTGCATCTCTCTGGTGAGGGGGGACCTGTGTCCTGTACTGGGCACTGCAGACATATGTGGCTCAATGGCCACCCAGTGAGGGTCCCCTGTTCCTGTATGCAACAAATTCCAGTTTGTGGGCATGTTTAGGAAGGGACTGTCATTCTTGGGCTTGCCACCAACGGAGCAAGGCTCCCACTCATTCCACATAGCGGCTGTAACAGCGGCTAACCAGTTGGGTCTGAGGGTGTCAGAGGTCCAAGATATAGGGCATGAATGATCGAAGGCCTCTAAGTTCTACGTGCAGCTGCCTGAGGGGAGGCCAACACAGGTGGTGAACAGTAAGCACCACTGGTTTTAACCATGCCTGCTTCCTTCCCCATGTCTATCATCTAGAATGCATTGGAGTATGCCTGTGGCTGGGGATATGGATTTATGGGCACAGCACTGTGCACTGGGCTTACAAGAGAATGTGTAATTTTACAAGAGAATGTGTAATCACAGCTGGTTCTTGGGCCAGATGCAATTTTGTCTTGACACGGCAGATGGGGCATGTGCTTGGACCAGCTCATGCATCTTTTACATGGGCTGGTGACTCACAAGGAGAAACCAGACATCACTGTTGTTCACGTTGGGGATAATGACCTGGGAATGTGCTCTCGGCTCCAACTACTTTAGAAGGCTAAGTGGGATACTGGACTGCTGGTAAACATGTTTCCTGGCATGAGATAGCATGATGCGAGCCTGCAGGGTTTGGCAAATTGCAGTCCACCCATGAAAAAGGTGGAGCAAGCCCAGTGGAAAGCATCGACATGGCTGGAGTCCCGAGGTGGCTCGGTTATCAGGCCAGAGTGTGACTGAGTTTTATTAAGAGGATGGAGTGCACCTCTCTGCTATAGGTGCTGACTTGTTCCTGAATGATCTTGGTATTGGGTTGGCCAAACTTCTAGGTAGCCCATGCAGTGTGTGTGGCGGGGAGGAGTGGGGAGGCAGCCAAACTGATGCTGGCGCCTCCTTGTGGCAAGTGCCCGGTGCAGGCACTTGCTGACTTAGGCTCCACATCCAAAAAGATAACATAGTGAGCATCTCCTTCCAAGATGGGGGCATCCTGTCTAACCCCTGGGGAGCAAATACAAACCAGGGATCAGAGCACTACCCCAGGGAGATCACCCCCCAATGCACTTGACAGTGGTGATGGCTGGGGATCGAGGTCTCCTCTTGTTTCAACCCCTGAAAGAGGGAGGGATGCTAGCGGGTGAGTGGAGGCACCCAGAGACCCTTCTGGTATGATGACTGGTTCTCCATATGGTGCAAGTGACTGCACTGGGCTGTTCCCCAGTAGGAACCTTGGATGTAATATGGCTAATGAAGTGGCAGCCTGGTTAAAACCCATACAATATGTCCTTACCTTTTTCCACAGAGTGAGCACACCAATAGACATACCCTTACATTTATTTAAACTTGACTTATAGCAGTTTAGCCTGCACCTACAATTTACAGATTCTTTATAAATAACTGATATAAATCAGGTTTAAATTGAAATAAACATTTCCATGATTAAGGGCTTGTCTTTACTAAACATTACCACTTTTGGCAACTCGAGGTACTTAATGCGTTTGTAAAGGCTAATGTGGACTCTCCCCACACATTTAATCAAGGCTACAAATCTTTGTTTTCTACCCTAGGAATCAGGTCAGGGAAAAGGACAAACCTTTATAGAGTGGAAGACCTGACATGAATGTCTCCATGAGCCTCCTCCGTTAAGCACCTTAAGTTAATTGCCAGTCAATTAACTTGAGGTAAAAAATGTCTAGTGTAGATATACCCAAGTCCCACAGGTTTAACTAAGTTGGTTTAAAGGCAAACTTTTAACTTGTTTTCATTGCAGAGCTAACTCAAATGTTCCCTTTAACTCAAGTCCTGTCCACACACAAAACCCCCTAGCTCAAATACGATGATGCTTTTAAACTGAACTGGCTGGCCCATCTCGGAGTATAGGCTCCAGCTCCAGTTAGGAAAACTCATTGGCTGCTAACACACAATCTCTTTAGCTCAAATGTTAAAAGTGTGGCTGTGATCACTGGAGCTAGGTTAACTCAAGAGGAGTTAACTGAAGTGTAGATAACTTTAGTTAACTTTGCAGTGAAGAAATACCCTTAGTGAAACTGATGCAACTTTTGCATAGACCAAGCCTTAAATCTGGTTTATATCAATTTAGATAATCTCCAAGGAATTGATTTATCTACACATCCAGAATAAAAATTATTTTATGATGGAATAAGTACTATACTTCCAAAACAGAGTAATTATTCCAGAATATAGTCACTTTTATTTTGGAATACAGTGTCCATATGGGGAATTATTCCAGAATAGCTATAGGAGAACACTTATTCTGGAATAGGTATGCTGGTTAATTTCCCTGCGTAGACAAGCCATGAATCAACAGAACATGTCCAAGACACAGGATCTCAGATTGAAGGATTGGGGCACAGCTTGCTTAAAGACAAGTACGTTGCTGGGTCCACCAGAGCGCAGAAAAAGCACAAAACACAGAAAGTATTATACAGTGCCAGCAAAAATCCCCAAAGTATGGATGTTCTAAGATATTCAAAGGCCATTTGCTGCGTCTGCAATATCACAGTGAAGGAGCAAATTAAGAACCTTTATTTACTTTTACTATATTACGGTAACATCCAGAGGACTAAATCAGGCATTATGTTAGGTGCTGTTCAAACAGATATAAAGGAAAATTCTACCCCCAAACAGTTTACAATCTAACTAGCAAAACTAACACACAATAGTAGATTATGAGCATAATGGCAAAGGTTTGTGTTTTGTGAGTGACTCCACTCAAGTCAGTGAAGTTACTCCAGGTTTGAGGCCTGAATCTGGCACTGAAGTTGGTACTTTATCCTTAAACAAGGTCTTCTCCCTATAGTCCACCTCTGTTTTCTGTCTGATCTTACTCTGAAGGGATAAAGTTGAATTTGCACATCACAGTATTTCCCATGGAAACAGATTGTGATGTTATGATGACTAGCAAACAAAACAACACCACCACCTGAACTGTTGGAGGGAAAAAACCCTACTAAACACAAATATACATATGTAACATTATTAATATACGTATTTCTAATACCTCCAATACCACCTTCTACCTGAAAGCATGACTCTGCTGTACAAAATTAAAGATTGTAAATTAAAGGGCTGAACCAGCATACATTGGAGTCAATGGAAAGACTCTCATTGGCACCAATGAGAATTAGATCAGGCCCTAGAGCATCACAACACCCTGTGAGATAAGTAAGTATTATTATCCTCCTTAGGCAGAGGGAGGAAATGAGGCAGTGTGACTGACTGGTCATGTGACTCACCCAAGGTCACCTAGTAAGTCTACGAAAGAGGAGTAGAAAGAATTCTAATTATTGAACCCCAGTCCTGTCCCTTAATAATAAAGGTGTTCTTTCCCTGTATTGGAGGCCTAGGTGGATTATACCTATATGTTAGTAACAATCCAGCAGACTTAAAATTCCACCTGCCCTGCAGATTTGTTCTGACCCAATGGCAGCAGCACTGAGAACCTGTTGCCAAAAAAAAAGACAATCCCTTTCTGCAGGACAAGAAAGGACTGATCATAAAATACAGAGGGAAATGCAAAAATGCAAAGTGGGTAAATATGAATATTTTTAAGACACTGTTTGCAAAATGTATAAAAATACTAAACTATAGAGCCCAGTTTTGCTCCCACTGAAACCATTACCAGTTTTGTTACAATCATGCATCCAGCCCAACAGGCCCATTGTTAGGTTTGTGTTTTTTAAAATACTTTTTATTATAAAGAAATATATCTAAAAGAGCCCCTGCGATAAATGGCAGCGGCAGAATGGAATGTCTGAATAAACCCTTTGAAGCTTGCAGCTTTATAAGCTCAGTGTCTTCTGAAGTAGTTAGAGACAAATGGAGACAGCTAAGGCTTTGCACACTTACTTCAAACATAAGTGAGTGACTATCAGAAAATTGGCGTGGCCATTAAAACTTCAAAGGAGAAGTGTGACCTGAATTTTACTTGCCATAGTCCATGATTTGTTACTGGAAGATCTCATCAACTTTTTCTAATTATATTGTCTCAGTCTGATTTTGAGGTCATGACTCACGTAAACATTTCTTTCCCAGATGGAATTTTATTGTTAATATGTTATTGCTCACATCATCCAAGGCAGCAGTTCATAAACTGTGGCCACAGACTACTGCTGGTCTAAAGAGCACTTGCTGGCAGTCTGTAGGGAGCTGGCTGGTCACATGGTGTTGGCTGCTCGTCCTTGTTTCTAATAGCTAAATCACATTAATAGAAGCTAAAAAGACATCAAATAATTTCCTAATGGTGATTCTCCAAATAGGCCATTACTGTAGTTACCACAGGGATGTTACGTGACTGCGAATCAGAGGTGAGGTGGTCTACTTAGTCATGGAGGAGAGAGAAGGTGGCTTATGTATTCATGAATGGGAGGGAAGGGGTACATGAGACAATCTCTCTATGAATCTCTCTACACTATGTAAAAAATTTGAAAACTGCTGCTCTAAGGCTAACTTGGAATGTCATCTTGTCCTCATCTAAGAGGTTCTGCACACACTTCTGCTTACACCTCTTCTCATATCTCCCCCCACCCTACTGTTCTGCTAATTCCGCTTCCCTTCATATCTCATTTTATCTTTTTCTTGCAAGCACCTTTTGTGCCTTCTTCCATTATGTCCCCTCTGCCTAAAAAGCTTTCATTTATCCTGCGTAACATACAATCTCCCTCTCCTCCTGCATAACACTCCTCAAAACCCAGTTCTTTCCACAGTCTTTCTAACAATGACCAAACTCTCAAGCTAGCCTAATACAAACTAAAAGCCATATTTCTGATACCCATACCTGAGCAGTACCTTGCACTATGAATAGTCCTATTGAAGTCAATGAGACTACTCCTGAAGAACTGTACCACTTAATGTCAGAAAAGGCATCAGAATATGGCCTAGAAATAGGAGCGAATACCTGCAAAAACAAGTAACTGAATAGCCTTAATTTGTGGAAGGTCTCCTTCCTCCCCCTTGCCTGATGTCATCTGTTTTTGTGTCATATCAGGTTGTATCCAACCTGAACTGTAAGCTCCTCAGGACAGGGACCATGTCCTGATTCCCTCTATAAAACACCATACACACCTATCGCCCCATGTACAAATGTTTATATATATAAATAATATCTTTATGCTACATTCTGTTGAAACATAATCAGAGAAACCAATAGAATTTGGGACGACCGCCCTTAAGATATTTAGTCTAAGAATCCAGTCATACGGGTCCATAATGGTCTGTTTCCATTTCTGTTAGGGCTCACAAATAAATGTAACCTGTCAGGGCTTGCCTACGTGGTGTGTTACTCTGCACCAGTGGGGTGTAAATTCTAGTCGACACTAGCATATCATGCACTAAAAGGTCCCCAGGGCACGTTAACATAGTACTGTTTGAAATGGGACTACGTTAATGTGCACTGGGGAACCATTACTGCACACCAGCAAGGTCCACATAGGCCAGTTAGTGTGCGATATACGGGTGTGGACTAGAATTTACACCCCATTGGTACAAACTAACACACCATGTACACAAGCCCTCAGTCACATAACTGTGGACAAAATCATGACATAGACCCTGCATTTGCAGAGTGTTTGGGACCATTGCCAGTGAAGTCAATGGGACAACTCATATGAATAAGGACTAGAGCTGTATAAATATGGTTCAATGACTGAAAAAGTTTCATCTGAAAAATGTCAACCAGCTCTAATAAAGATTACTCCAGTTCAGGAACTTGCATGATTGAGCCCAAAAGGTATAGTTACTTCACTTACAGAGGGACAGGCAAATATGGCAATGCTTGATACTTATCACTTAAAAAGTTATTATACATCTGAGATCCCTGCCTGGACATCTCCCATCTTCTAAAAAATGGCTCAGTGAGAATTAAATAGAAAAAGATGTCAATCCACCCCCTTGGTGCCCCAAAAATTAGTTAGATTTGCACTCCATAGAAAAATAACTATTCAGCAGCACAACAGCCAAAATAAATGAAGTTAATGTAACGAACCAGTAATTTAAAGCAGCAAGATATACGCTGCCTTCAGGTTTCCCTTAGAGGCCCTCACAGATGGATGATGGTCTTTGCAATGTACCTTGACAGTCAACAATTTCAGGCTACTTCAGACAAAGGATTTTGGTTCCATTATATCAGTCATATAAGTTTCAAATCACTGTACAGAAGGCCCTATATATTCCGTGATCCTGCAGCCACAGTATTTGTATGGAATTTGCCCCTCTCCACAGAATTATGCTCCAAACTCTCCTCTTTCACTTTAATATATATTTGCAGATTATAATAGCTATAGTTGTGTGTAATTTTGTAGGGAAGGGTGGTGTGGAGCATGGGAATGAAGGGTATTTCACGGGGCATAAATTAATATTGCAACAAAATTTAGGAGGTTTGCAGCAGAATTTAGTGATTGTTGCAGCAGAATTTAAGGAATTTGGTTCCGTTGTGCCTCGGCATATATGGGGCCCTGATTATATATGTAATGGGACTGTTGCCCCCTTACTAACATTCAGTGGGGGTGTTTTAGTTGCTAGCTCCCAGTACTAAAAAGGGGGAAGGGTCGATGGGGAATCAGGACCCTGAGACTGACAGCCCCCAGGAACAATGGGGAGAGGCCAATGCTCCAGGTCAGCCTGAATGACAGGGCGGGCAGGCTAATCAGGGAGTCAGGAGGTCAGGGAGGTCCCGTCCTCCGTGTGAGCGGGATTTGCCTGGGTCAGACAGAGTGGGGCCGAGCTAAGGAGAAAGCAGGGGCCCAAGCTGAGCTGGGGAGCAGAGCTGTGCCAGATCCAGAGGGACCAGACCCTGTCCTGGGAGCAGAGCTGCAGCCCCAAAGCCAGAGGCACAGCCCAGAAAGAGCAGACTTGCCCTGGGAGCAGAGCTGCAGCAACTAGAGCCAGAGGGGCCAGCAAAGCAGCCCAGGAAGCAGGTCAGTGCCTGGAGCAGAGTCACAGAAGCAGCCTGCAGAGCAGACCTGTCCCGGGAGCAGAGCTGTAGCAACCAGAGCCAGAGGGGCCAAAGAAGCAGCGCAGGGAGCTGGAGGCAGAGCAGCAGCAGCAGTGCAGAGACAGAGTGGTGGAGCTGGGGCTCAAGCAGTCCAGAGCTGGGTGCGGTGAGCAGCTGCGGAGACCAAGGGGGACCCTGGGCAGCAGGCCCAGCACAGGGAGACGCCTCAGCCAAGAGGCTTTGCAGACCAGGCTTGGATTGTAACCCTGACAGGGCGGGGGCGACACTGGGAAGAAGGGTCCTACCACTTAGAGCCTGAGAGCGTGTGGCCACCACCAGAGCAAGTGTCCAACTCACAGCATCCTTATAGCACAGCCAGGGCCTGAGAAGAAGGCCTGGGACTTACAAGGAACAGACTTTGAACTGCCTGGACATTCCAGAGACACTGTTTGTGATGTTCCCTCCCACAGAGCGGGTTGATGTGTTTCCTTTAACCTTTCCCATTTTTCCTTATTCTTTTTAAATTTAATTGTTGATTAAATAACTTGCATTTGCTTTAACTTGTATGTAATGGTCAGTGGGTCAGAGAAGTGCCCAGTGCAGACAGTACCCCAGAGTGGGGACACCCTAGCCTCTGTCCTAGGTGACCACAGCAGGGTTGGGGGTCGAGCCCCCCAGGAATCCTGGGCCCATCCTTGTTGGGATTATGAGGACTCTGCCAGACAGGAGAGTGGAAGGGGAGTCCTCAAGGGCAGGGAGGCCACTGGGTAAAGGAAGTGGGAGTGAGGACTCAGATCCTTTCGCTAGCCCACTTCACCGGGGTAGTGCAGAAGCCAGGAAAGTTCCCCACAAGAGCGGGGCTATTCCCCCGCTTACATAAAGCAGTCAATTAAAGAAAGTTCTGACATTGGTAGTTTTAGGTTTTAGAAAATGTAAACACTATATTTATGGTAAACTATAATTCTACTTTCCCCAAATGAATACTTACCTTTTCTATTGGTTCATAAGAGACACTTCAGATTGCCAAAGTAACTGCAGGAGCTTCAGCTTCCCAGCTGAGGGCAACGTATCTCTTAGCTACAGGCAGTGACAAATGGATACATTTCTTCTTTTATTTATTGGCAGACAAGTCCCCCTATTACTAGGAGAACACAAAATTCTGGAAATCAAGGGAGCCTGAGGTGAGTCACTGCAAATGAGAAACCCCAAAGTAAATTATTGAAGATGATGGGGATTTGGCATGTAGCAGGAGCTGACTGAAATTTTTCAAATGACAATTTCTTTGAGCGTGAAAATGCCCTTTTTCAAAACGAAAAATGTTGACAATCATTTTGGGTTATTCTGTAGCATTCCCACAAGCCCTGTGTATGGGATGGCATGCTGGGAGCAGCGCATGATGTTTCAGGAGGAAGTAATGTGCTATGGGTGTATGCCAGCAGCAGATTACTCCCCTCTCTGCTTCGGCTCAGGAGCACTGGGGCTGGGAGGCAGACCCCATTCCTCATACACCTGCTTGTGGGGAGGGGAGTAGTAGGCACACCATGCCTGCTTTCTCTTAATTACCCATACCCAAGGTCCGGGTATTTGGAATCCAATGGGACTGCTCATGGTAGTAAGCTCTATGCCCACTAGTAGTATGTGTTTGCAGGGTTGGACCCTTTGCTTTGTAAGTTCTTCTAGGTAAAGACCTTGTCTGTCTCCTTGTCTGCAACCTTCCTGGCATATTTTTAGTGCTATGTATATAAATAAGGGTCAGATGCCTTCACACAGCTTCTCCCCAACTATTCTATTGCGGATAGGAGTTGGGGGAAAGGGAGTATCCCAACCTTGCAGAATGAGTTTCTGGCCCATTCCCAAACTCTAGGGATCTGTGTGGATGCTGGGGTATCAGAATAATCTGTGAGGAGGCTCTCTGTCTCCACACTGCTCCCCTCCACCTCACTTCCTGGCATCATGGCTCCATTGGAGATGTGCTACTAGAGGCCCCCTGGCCGCGTCTGTCCCAGAGAATCTCTTTGAAGAGGTCTCATGGAACAGGCAACCAATCAGTATTATCTTGTCTGGGGAATCGCCACAGAATCAGAGTGAGGGATGCCATGTGTCCCCAGGGCCATCATGGGGCTATTCACTTCATGTGTAATCCCCATCTCCTTCCCCACGTGGATCCTGACTCCATGGGATCCTAAGAATGTGGGGAGATGGTACCACAAAGGTGGTAGTGGGAGGACTGAGAGCCACAGATCTTGGGAGTATGGGCATAGTTTTGGGGGGGAGCATTGCCCCCAAACTGCAAGCCTTGGGCAGCCATGGAATTTGCCCCCACGCGTCGCTCCATTGGCCTGACTGGAGCTGCCCCCCCCCCCCCAAATAAACAAGTCAAACTACACCTATGCTTGGGAGCACAATCTGGCCTTAGGTTAACAAATTCCTGGATACTGTGGAACCAGATATCAGTTGCATGCCTCTAGGAGCAGTTGCTGTTATAACAACTGTGGGTAGGAACTTATTTTTTAAAAATCCAATAAATAACTTAGCCACCTCCTTTAAAGCATTCACCTCTCAGCTGCGACTATGAATTTCCTCCTGCTCATGTCTGGAGAGCAACTTCCTCTAAGTTTGCTCAATGAAAGGAGTTTATTGTGGAGACCTGTCCTTTCCAGACACACAAAGATGCACCTTAGTTGTGCACTTTTCTCTAAAGCAGTGAAATTTATTCATTTAACAAAAAAAAAAAAAAAGAAAAAGAAAAAAAAAGAGGAGATTGGTCTTTGTGCTCACTAGGACCATGTCACAGTAGCTTGTGTTGCTGCATAATGAAGCACCACTAGACAGAACAGTCACTTGTGGCAGGTAGCAAAGAAATTTCAATAAAGTAAACTCTCAGTATTATCAAAATTATACATTTGGGGCTGTTAGCGTGGCCTAGAAAAAGATGAGGACAGGCTCATCTCATTAAATGAGAAGAAATAGTGGAATTAGCTTGAATCTAATTACAAGCCACACTATCTAATGTAAAAACATGACTGTTTTTTCACTCCCATTCATTTTGGCTAGTAATTAGTTTTGGCCTCTAAAATGCCACCCTTTAATCATCCAAACACAGATGTGATTTGCCGTGCAATTTAATCTTGCTTTAATGAAGAACTAATGGACGCATCGCAAATTACTTTCCCTGTTGGAGAAAAATTCTATTTCCTGCTTTTCAAAAGATCAAGAGTATCTTGTGATAATAGCCCAAGCGGCCCTGGCAGCCTCATCGCACAGAGCAAACAAGCTCTTTTACTCAACTCCCAATTCAATGGAGAAAAAGAGGCTACAATTAGCAACAAAGCAGGGGAAACGCAGCATTATAGCCGAATCACTTTCTGCAGCTCAACCCCCAGCAACCACTGCCTTGTTAGAGCCAGGTCTAAAGTGTCAGGAGCGAACAATGTGCTGTGATAAATTACTCTCTTCAAACAGCTGCACTGCTAATTTTCAATTATACACACAAATGGCTCTCAGATTGGAAGAAAATGGAGTGTGCAGGGAGAACAGTGGTAGATTTCTATGTTTGTTTGGTGGTGAGTGTGGAGGCGGGAGAGTGACATCCTGAAAAAAAAGCTGTAGCGTGTGGAGTCCGTGTTTCAACACCAGATGACGAGCCCTCCCAAATCTTACAGAACCTGGTGGTTTCCTTTCCAAAGCTCAACTCTGCTGGGGGGAGGAGGGGAGAAGCCAAATTAGTTAGACCCATTTTTAGATCTAAAAGGCTTTGACTCAGACCAAAGCATCAGATGCGAAATACCTGAACTCTTTGGAGATACAGTTTCAAATCCTAGCCCAGCTGAGTTACCCCCTCATCCTACCAAGGGAGATACATTGCATTCCATACAATTCATTCTGTGGGGTTACATTTGGTTGAAGCATTCAAACCTGAGGTTCTGTGGGGACACTGAAGATCCCATTGCACTTTTTGTAACAGCAGGGATTTGGCCCACTGCCTTGGTTAACATTCTCCATAATCCAAGCTGCTGTTGCACAATGGCCTGCTGCCTTCCCATCTCATAACTCATATAAAGCCAAATCCTGAAACCATGACTTGGGAAAAACTGTCACTGATATCAGTAGGAGTTTTGCTTGAGTTATGACCCCTAATTTGTAAAGCATTTTGAGATGAAAAGGGCTATGCAGAGGTAAAATGGTATATTGACCACATTATCCTGACTGTAAAGAGGCTGTGGCTGAGCTAAAATGATTTACAAAGGGTTGATCACTGGGTCAAATTCTTCTTGCCTTACTCAGCCTTATAGTCCCATTGATGTCAACTGGAGCACTTGCATGAAAGACCAAATTGGATTTGGCCCAGTACAATAAGGTTTAAATAAACACAGCCATCATTTGTTTTTTAAAGAATGGGAATAAAGATCAGTGTTCTGCAAAAGCAACCAAGTTGCATCAATGTAGAATAATCGCTTTATCATCAGTTTTGTGAAAATGGGAACATTAGTTTTGCCTCAGTTAGTTTTGTTAGTCATCCCTTTTCAAAAGTGACAGCTCATTTTGGGTGCATAATTTTTTGTCTGTTCAACTTGAGACACCTTAAAGGAGCCTGATTTTCAAAGAGCAGGTGCTCAGCACTTCCTTAAAATCAGGTTTCTTTGACTTTCTCAAGTTGAGCACCAAAAATCACTGGTTGCTTTTGAAAAATTAAGGCCAAGCTTCTGTTTTTTCATGAAAGAGAAGACAGTTCTAGCTAGTGAAAGCTGTGGAACTGCTCTTTGAAAATAGTAGCGTCTTGCATGGGTCAGTGGCCAGCTTGGTAAAATTATTTGGTTGCTGCAGGACAGAATTTCACCATTTGCCAAAAATGGCTACTCCTGCACAGTTCTCATAAAAACATAAGGAGAAAACACACAAGGCAAGATACTCAGCTGATGTAAATCAGCAGAGCTCCATTAACTTCAGTATTAAAATCAATGGAACTATGCCAATTTACACCATGTTAGACTCTGGTCCATAACCTCTTCACCATGCGCATAGGCACTCATACTAACCCTAAAAGTTCAGAGTAAGTTTTGGAATAAATTTTAGGGTAATCACAATTACACAGTATCCTCGAAATGGTCAAATGTGACATACCTAATTAAAATGTTTATGGAAGGGGCTGGCAAACTCATCAGATTTGTTTTATAAATAGCTATCATTCTGAAAGAAATGGAAAAAAAATCCAGTTGATTTTAATACTTCTCAGGCTAGCTTTTTCCCCCTTTCAATAAATGCTAACATTGTATCTCCTAATTATGAAGCACATTACCATACAAAAAGGATTACTTTTAAATTTAAAAATGACAGTCACAATTTAAAATGACTTTTCTCAAATATGGCTCCTTGGACAAGTTAGAGAGAGCGGTTGCAGTATTGAATTGTAACGACACTTTTTTTTTTGCTGAAGTGGGATTTTACTCCCTCTAGTTTATAATCGTTACAGAAATTTAAACCTCAAACCATTTCAGTCCAAGCTTATACTAAGCTTGTTAGTGGTTTCTGATGCTGCATATGATAGTGCTAAAGCATTACCATAAATCAGCAGAATTAACTATGATCTTCAGAAGCATGCCTGAAAGTGGGTGACAGAAGTCTGCAATTTGGTGCTCTGAATATTATGATAACATTCTATATTAAATGTTTATAATCTACTTAGAGTTGAGCTTCAAGTATATTTTATATTTGTGCTTTACCCAATATAAGAAATCATGGGCTATTATGGCCATCTGTGGCAACATTATTTGCAAATCCAAAATTAAAGAAAATATAAAAACATAAGGTGAGCAAGTGTTTGTTTTCTTCTTGATATTGTATTATTAAATTAAGGAAATTAGAGTTTAGTTGCTGGTTTGCAAATTTAAATACTGTCTAGAAATAAACATACTTCCTCTTTTCTATTTGTATATACAATAATCTGTAGCAAACTGACCGGATTTTAGAAACTTCAGACTAATACAATGTACAAACTCTCTTGGCTTTAGAGATACAAGGTCAATTTCAGCATAGATCTTAGAAAACGACTTATCTAAATTATTCATCTAGTCATAAATAAGAATTAGGAGTTACGGATAATAAAATCATACACTGTATTCTTGATATTCAGTACCAAAAACATTGTTACAACATTTTACAAATGAAGGCTGTGATCCTGAGGAAGTGAGATCCATAAGTTAAAAAACAGACCACCTGCCCTATATACTGGGTGCCACATCCTCCCCACTCTTGTTGCCGCCTTCCCACTGTGGGAATCCCACATCCACACTTTTCTGATGATAAAAAATGGATGTAATTGGTATTTTCCCGCTTAGAAAGTACCAATACTAGTGCATATTTGAATCCCTTATTCAATTACGTCATTTAACAATAGCCCCCCATCCTCTCAAAGGCTAATGGGTAGCTCCAGATGTGGATGTTTCACCAGAATGCAGTTGGACCAATACAACAGTCCTGCTCATGTAAACGGCCTTCAGAGATCATGAGCCAGAGCCTCACCAACTCCTGGGGGAATGCTGTGCCACTGCATGTGCATAATTAATGAGCCACACATATTTTTAATTTTTTTGCACAGAAAAAAGCTTCTGCTGGAAAGTTGCTGCAGTTCTGCCTTTTTTCCCACCAGAAGACACTGTGGCAATAGAACAGAGCAGCAGCTCATGGCCAGCTAGGGAGGAGAAAGAGCCTGACTTCTTCACAGTGCCATTCTGGCCAGGTCAGAAGACCAGGGATATGGGGAGAAAGACATCGTGGGGCTGCTGGGGGGGGGGGGCGGGTCAGACAGGGGCTCATAAGGGCTAGTGGGGGAGGACAGACTGGGGAAGGGACTGAATGGGAGTGGAGGTGCAGGACCACAGGACGGAGGGAGGTGCAGGGCCACATAAGGACAGGGGTTGGCTAAGTGGGGCACAGAGTCACATGGGGACAGAGGGAGGAGGTGCACGGACACATGGGGATGGGGAGAGTGGGTGTCTGAATGGGGGTGGAGGGACACATGGGGACGGGGCAGATGTGCCTGACTGAATGGGAGAGGCTAGGGGCCATCCAGGGTCTGAAGAGGGGAAGCTCCCTAACAATCCCTCACCACCCCGTCAAAAAACCTGTTCCATACTTTTCCCACCCACACCCAACAACCCTCCAAGTTCACACTCAGGCTCCTTCTCAGCAATTACTTCCCTCTCCCACAGCTCCTCCATTACCCCTGACTCCCCCAAGCCTTTGAACTGCTTCTGAGGGGTGCAGGAAATATGGTTCTGTATTGTAGTTTAAATGAATTATTACTCAGAGTTCTGTATTAATATGCCTAGTAAGGGAATCTATTTGTCAAAAAAACATTTCCTGAATCTTTTTTGTTGTCTGTATTGTTGTAGACATACTTGTTGACAAGTATTTTGAAATAAATGACCAAAATAACTGAAACCGGTGTGATTATATTGTTATAATGACAAATAAAATATGTAGAATTTTGAAGAATTTGAAAATATTGTGCATAGAATTTTTAATTTTTGTTGCAGAATTTTTAATTTTTTGGCACAGAATTCCCACAGGAATAGCCTCACCTAATGAAAATCAATGTAGATCCATAGACTTCAAGAGAGCTAGGCCAAATTTGCACAAGTTGAGGATATGGCCCCAATGACTTTTCAGGTAATTTGAGCCAAATGTTAGAAAATAATGGCCTTTCTATTGCTGGTAAACTGTCATTACCAAACAGCTGGCCTTGACAAAAAGATACCGAGTTTGCAAATGAAATACCAGCCAGGTGGGTAATCCCATGGGTTTCCCTTTTAGAGGAAACTTTTTTAAGGAAACAGCACAAATTGTAGTAGATTGGTGCTTGTGATGTTGCCATCGCCAGTCCTCAAATTGGTGAGCTGAGAATAGGGTATCTTGTAGAACCTTACTGTACACCAAGCTGAAGCTACATCAATCTCAGTTCCAGCAAAAACAGCATGCTGATGGAGAAGAGAAATGAATGCTATTAAGCCAACTTGAGCCTTGACCGAGCACAACTCATTTGATTTCATTGGGAGGTGTTCTTGTTTACACCAGGTCTGTTGGATTTAGTGTAGGGCTCTTTTTCATCTCAGAAACAAGATCCTGTTCAACCTTAAATTACTGCTGAAAGGATACAAGGACACCCAAACATTAACATAGAATGGTAGTATCTTTGTAAACAGCACAATCAATATATCTGTTGAAGGGGAAAAAAGAAGATACTCACCTTGTGCACGACCGATGGTTCTTCGAGATGTGTGTCCCTATGAGCGCTCCACTGTGGGTGTGTCTGCATCCCTGCGCTGCTGATTGGAGAACTTTGGTAGCAGTGTCCGTTGGGTCCACACATACGCTGTCACTTCTCACACTGTGCCAAGAGGCTAGCCAGTGCGCGTGGGTTAACTGTCCTCAGTTCCTTCTCTACCACAGAGTCATAAGCAAGAACTCTGAAGTAGAGGGGAGGAAGGCAGTATTGGAGCACCCACAGGGGGACACATCTCGAAGAACCATCGTTACCACACGAGGTGAGTAACTTCTTTTTCTTCTTCAGGTAGTATCCCTGTGGACACTCCACTGTAAGTGGCTCCTGAGCAGTTCCCCTGTTAGAGGGCTGGGACTTTGGAGTCGGGGCAGTCACAGATGACCGTACTGTGGAGCCAAAGATGGTATCAGAGGCAGAGTCCCCAGTGACCTGTGTTGGTGTTCTGCGAAGGTGTGGACTGATGCCCACATTGCCACTGTGAAGATCTCTGAGATAGGGACATCCTTAAAGAAGGTGACAGATGAGAAGAACGATTTTGTGGAATGTGTTCAGATTGAGTCTGGAGAGGTCATGTTACGAATTTGGTAGTGCTGTTTGATGCAATTTGAGATCCACTTAGAGAGTCTTTAGGCTGATATTGCTGAGCCCTTAGATCTTTCCGCCATAGAGAAGAACAGTCTAGGGGGACTTCCTAAAGGCTATTGTTCTATCAAGATAGAATGCTAGGGATCTCCTAGCATCTAAGGTATATAGTATGACCTCCTTATTGTCTCAGTGATGCCTGAGATAGAAGATGGGAAGGTGCACTGACTGATTCATTTGAAAAGAGGAGGTTACTTTATGGATGAACTTTGGGTGTGGCCGCAGTGTTACCTTATCTGGGAAGAATGCTAGGCAGAGTGGCCTCCCTCTGACACAGACAGAGAGGAACCACTCCCTGTGTCCTGGTGGGTGGAGCCAGGCCAGGCCTGCCCCTTGTGCTGCAAGCAGAGGGGCAGAACAGGAAGTATAAGAGGCAGGGACTCCAGCTCAGCTGAGGGAGAGCCAGGGAAGGAGTCAGACGCTGCTGCCTTGCTGCTGCCCCCTGAACCAGGGACTGAGCTATATCAACCCTGTCTCTGGAGGAACATGTGGAGGAGCTGCCGAGTGGCAAATATCCAGAGGAGATGCCCCAGAGCAAATACCCTGAAGAGCTGCTGGACCTGCCAGCTGCTGAGGACCCCAAGGACCTGGGAGCAACAAAGCCCTACAACCAGCTAGAGGTAGGAAGTAGCCCAGGGAAACCAGACATTAGTCCAGTTGTGTTTGCTGAAGCCATGGTCAGCGTGTTTCAGCAGGATTCCCACTGACCCAGTGGCAGGATTCCCCGCCACTGTTAGGGCCTTAGGCTGGGACCTGGTCGAGTAGGGTGGGCCTGGGTCCCCCCACCCCACGCTGCCAACCCCTGGGGTGGCAGTTTACCCACCCATAGGCTGGATGGCCTGCGTTTGTTTGCAGTCTGCTCCAGCCAGGGAGCTGGACCATAGACCACTTTGCTCTGCCCCAACCAGGGAGCTGGGCCACTAACTTTTGGCTCTGCCCCGCCCAGGGAGCTAGGCCACAGATGTTTTTGCTCTGCCCTGCCCGGGGGGGGGGGGGTAAGCCTTATTGTGCTAATTCCCTATTGATTGGCTTTCAGCTGCTAGGTGGCATAGCGAGGCGAAATAGCATCCCTCTGATGCAGACAGGGAGGGACCCCTCCAACCCACTACAGGGGGGATGCGCCATCAGAGCTACTATCTCCCCTATCCTTCTAGCTGTGGTAACTGCTATCAGAAAAGCCATTTTAATCTATAGGTATGTTAGTGAACAGGTAGCCATAGGCTTGAAGGGGGGCCTGATCAGTGGAGCCCTTCATGGATACAGATGCAGATATCTGCAGGGCTCTCCCAGGAATCGCAGCAGCAAAAGGAGCAGAACTTGGGGCTGCTGCTCCCAGGAGCCAGAGCTCTGCGCTGGCAGCTCCTCCGGCGTGGCTTGTACCGCCCCCAGCCCTGCTCCCGTCCTTTCCACGCAGCTGTCTGTGTCTCCTGTCTGGGGGCATGCGTGCCGTTTGAACAGAAGAGCGTGACCGGGAACAGCTGCCGGTGAGTCTGGTGCGTGTCTCTCGGAGCCAATGAAAGTCCGAAGGAGAGGACTCTGTATTGGTAATGGTCGTGTCCCAGAGTAAACCTGAGAAATCATCCGTGAGCCTGTAGTATTGAAATATGAAAGTAGGAGTCCTGTAAGTCAAGAGCCAAAAACCAGTCTCCCTGTTCCAATGATGGAATGATCATCAATAAAATTACCATCTTGAACTTCTGAGCTTTGACTAACTTGTTGAGAGCTCTAAGATCCAGAATGGGTCTTTAACCTCCCTTCCTTTTAGGCATTAGCAAGTAACAAGAGTAGAAACTCTTGCCTCCTAGATGCTGAGATCCTGGGTCTATAGCTCCTAACTTCAGGAGTCAATCTATCTCCTGACGTAGTAGACTCTTATGAGAAGGGTCCTTGAAGAGAGATGGGGAAGGGTGTTGTGGAGGGAATAATCAGGTCACAATCTCTAGAATCTATCTGTCCGAGGTTATGCACTCCCAGGTACTGCGGGACGCTGCCAGATGGTGGCAATATGGGTCCATGGACTCAGATAGTAGTGGGGAGTGGTCATGTAACCTCTCGACCTGCCCATCGAAACTGGTGCTTAGAGGCAGGGGGTTGGGTCAAAGATTGAGAACCAGAAGGTTTCCGTTTAATGAATGTTCTGTTTTTCCTTTAGGGCTCATAGTGACGTTGTGATGGAAACTGAGACAAAATAAGGCTTGTGCTGGGACTGGGGACTAAAATGTTTCTATTGCCCTGGTGTGTAGATTCCCAGTGACCTGAGAGTGGCCCTGAAATCCTTCAAGGAGTGGAGAGAGGCATTAGTCTTCTCAGTGAAGAGCTTCACACCCTCGAAGGGGAGGTCCTCCATTATGGTCTGCACCTCCTTCGGGAATCCCAAGAGGTGGAGCCATGATGCCAGTCTCATCACCAAAGCCACAGAGGTGGATCTGGCAGCCATGTTGTTTTTGCCACTAGTTGCCCCTCCTGAATGATGGCCTTGAAGGAATCTCAAGAACTCTCTGATAGCTTGTCATTTAACTTATTATAATTTGTGTAATCATATTTTGCCAAGAGCACCTGGTAGTTGGCAATACAAAATTGTAAGGTGGTCAAAGAATATGCCTTCCTACTAAAGAGATCAAGGTGCTTCCAGTCTGTGTCACAGGGTGATGCCCTGGAATGGTGTTGTCAGCCACAAGAGTTTACAGAGTCCACTACGATGGAGTCGGGTGGTGAGTGAGTGATTCCTTTGTGGGGACATAATATTTCTTGTCTGCCCTCTCGCATGTCGGGGTTACCAATGCCAGGGTTTGCCACACCATCTTAGCCAGGTTTAGGATAGACTTATTGATTGGGAGGGCGATTTTTGAGGAAGACGAGGAGTGGAAAATGTTGATGAGCTGGTGGTGCATGTCTTTGACCTCCTCCAGTGGTATGTGGAGGGTGGTCTGCTACTCTTTTTGCCAGTTCCTGAAACAGGCAGAAGTCATCTGCCATCGACAGTGGTGACAGAATGACCACTTTGTATGGGGATGAGGAGGATATGGCCTTAGGTGTTATCTCCTCCTCCATGTCCTCTCCTTGCTCCTCCATTTCTTAAGGCTCTGAGGCCCTCGATGCTGTGGCCGAGGGATCGTGCCTGGAGGGTTGTTGGACAATGCTTGAAGCCCGGGAGGCAGGCTGTTGGTGTGTCACCCAAAGGTCCCAGTATGGCCACTGTGGTGACATAGGGCCTGGCGGAGGTGCCCCAGGGGTGGTCGTACCAAGATGTTGGTGGTGCCATCTGCTGGTACATTCCTGCTTACTATCTGACCCCTCACTTGATAGTGGAGGGGCATGGCATGATAGCAGGGAGATATCCCATTGCCAGCAATGGCTCGGTGCCATGATCTCAGTATCAAGGGGTGAAGAGTCGAGTGCCTCCGTCATGCCTATGTCATCGGTCTGATGGAATTCCGCCAGTACCAAGTGTCCTGGTGTCAGTGATACAAAGTGAGATGGTGATTGCTTTTGGTTATCCCTGGGCTTGCTGAGGAGACTTCCCGCTCTTTTTTAACTTGTGAGAGGAGTCCCCAGTCTGTTTCTTTGATCCACTGTCCTTTCAAGTCGAAGACTGAGGGAAAGACTCACGTCCACCGGAAGGTTGGGGTCAGAGAGATGCTTCCATAAAGATGATTTTTTGGCAAAGTTTTCTGTCCTTGCAGGATCTTGGCTGGAGTTGCTGGCAGAGGGAGCACTTCTGCTGGATGGGGCCCTCGCTGAGACAGTAGATGCACTGAGAGTGCTTGTCCGCAATTGGCATTGCCTTGCTGCAAGTGCAGCACTTCTTGAAGCCCAAAGAGCCAGCATAACCTTGTCCAGTGGGGTCCCCTCTCCCCCACTGGGTGTTGACAAAAGAACAAAGTCCTTCCTTTGTCTTCTTTCTTCTTCCTTTTTTTTAAAAGGCATGGCCAAATAAACAGAAGAAAAGAAACAAAAGAGGCTTCAAAGGGAGCTGAAATTTCGTAAATTGACCCCACAACGTAGATGCCTGAGGATTCCTCCTCCATGATCTCTCTGCTTCTGGGCCCCACATATAGAAAAAACATGGTGATTCTGCTGTGGTTTGGGCCCTCTGTGGCCACCAAAGTACCTGGAGGATTCAGCCGTGTGCTAAGGTGAGATTAACCAAATAAACCAGGAAGTAACTGATCATCAAAATATAGAATGCAGGTAAAAAAGCAAGTAGCAGTAACCTGCTCTTTTACTGCTAGTTCTCACACTAGGATACTTCAAGGACTCTACTTCTCCTTACATACTTTTTATTCAAAAGTCTAGAGAAACAATCCTGAAAGCCAGTTGGCTGTAAGTTTTTATGAGCATTTTTGAGTTTCTTTAAACTATAGCATGTTCCTAAATGAAGTGTGGGAGCAGGAATTTGCCCTTATGCATTTTTGTGCTACTATGAAGACTATGAATTAATGTTTTGTGATGTTCCTGAAATTAGAAGCTCCATGAACCTATCATTTTATGATATTTATGATTTGCTTCATAATTCATTCTCCACAGACGAATCAAAAGTCCAAATGCAATTGCTGTTGTGGGATAATAAGGCATGAAGTGGTGTGTTTGGAGTTAAATTTACATAAGAAGAAAGATGTTGGAAAAGTTTTTATGATGATCAGAACAACTGATGAAGATGCCAGACTGCTAGTTTCCCAGAAACTACTGAACAAAATACTGTCTCACTAGTGTGAATAATTAAAGGCGTATCAGAAGATTTGATGGTTTTACAAAAGGGGGAGTTTTTCATAAAATGTTACATTTTTCTGACTTTGTGATCAGAGGTTTCAAGTCAATAGGGCTCAATGGGGGACCATCGGGTCTAAAGGGCTACGCCCCCTTTGTGGCGCTCATGACATCTAGCGGTAAGAATCCCCAAGGCCATTCTTTCTCATTCAGGGCAGCAACGCCTAACAACAAGTGTCCCCAGGGCCACCCTTCCTCTCAGGGCAGCGGCAAGAGGTCACATGCTCTCTCAGGGCAGCACTGCCCAGTGTCAACAGTCCAAGGCACTAGTGCCTAGTACCAACAGTCCCAGGCAGTAGCACCTAGTAGGGGAACCTGGGCCCACCCTACTCCACCAGGTTCCATCCCACAGCCCTACAAAACCAATCACCACCGCAAAAGGGTTCAGGTCCCTTGACCCGTCCCCTGGGTCACTTCCTACCCCTAGGCCCATATCAGGCATCTCCCCAGCTGGCAGCGACTCAGCGTCCCCTTCTTTCAAGTGGTTCGCCGTGGCATAATCAGGGTCCCCAGCCTCAGCAGTCTACAGTCTTGGTGGTTCTTCCATAGGAGCCTGCAGCTCATGCCCGCTCTCCTCCTCAGACAGCCCACCCTGAGCTGAACTGCTCCCTTTCATATGCTCCCTCCACTGGGATCATGCCAGCAAGGGTGAGGGGGTGTGGCCTCTTGGGGCCAAAGTAATTGGTTAACACCTGCCTGACCAGTGCAGGATTCGTACATACTGTCACACTCCCCCAAATGGCCCCAAGGTATTGTGGAGCTAACTGTTTTTTCTTGCTGCCCTCATTGAGATGTGTTTTGTAGTTAGTCTAAGTTCTGTCTTGAACTCAAAGAGGCAGAATCCCTCCTAGAGCTCACTGAAATACAAGGGGTGCGCACCCACAGGTGTACCCATTCAGAAAGTGCCACATACCTCCCTGCTCACCCAGACACAACTCCAATAGCCAATCAGTAGTGGCAGCAGTGCTATGGCCCTGCCTCCTCCCTCTCTCTTTGGAGTGTCTGGGACGCAGATGGAGAGAGATATCCTTGTTCTCTGTGGAGTGCAGTTGCTGCAATTGTACCATGCTAATACACAGGAGTTTCTGCCCTGCCCCTGCAAGCCCCCATAGAGCAGCAGGGAACAAAGTAGTAACATACTTAACACTTAATATTTTCAAAGTACTTCACAGAAAGTAATTAATTAAAACAAATTAATATACATACACACACCATGAAAAAGGTACTATGTTATGCTCATTTTACAGCTGGCAAAAACGGAAGTACAGTGAAGTTAAAACCAAATTTTTCAAAAGTCTCTGATTTTGGGTACCTCAGTTCTGGGTACCCAACTTGAGATGCATTAAAGAGGCCTGATTTTCAGAGGTACCAAGTATCTACAGCTTTATCTTGGAGTTGTAAGTGTTCTGCACCTCTGAATACCAGGCCCCATCGAAGATACAGCAATTTGAGCAGCCAAAAACTGGAGGCCATTTTAAAATGTAGGGGCCTAAGTACCTTGCCTGTGGTCACATGGTATGTCAGTGGCAGAGGCAGGATTGGAATTCTGGAGTTCTTGGCTCCCCATCGGGTGCTTAGTCTATGAAACCACCATGCCATCTAGAAAGCTCTTCACTACCTTATCTTATCTAGTACTGGTAAACTGCAGTTTCCACTCATGACCACACTGAAAGCTTCGGTTTGTCTTTTCATTTTGTCTTCCTGTGTCAGATGACTGGAACTGGAAGCATCCAACAACCACAACATGCAATATAATATCAGAATAGTCCATTTTGATGCTTTTACTCCTTTCATTTGAAGCATATGATGCTTATCATCAATGGAGAGTGGATACCAGACGTAATAGACCATTGTTGTGATCCCGTATATCTATTCTTAAATTCCTACATTCCAAATATGAGAACTGACATTTGTGAATCAGCTAACAAGGGTGGCCATCTTGGCAAAAAGTGATTTCACTTGTGAGATGGCAGCTTTTAAAGGAACAGAAGTTGCAACACCATGATTTTCAGCATGACCAGACTGTCATCCAGGAAGCAAACTGTTCAGAGCAGTCAATGCCATCAAAGATCATCTGTGGAACAACCTCCCAGAGGGTAGAATTCATCCCTATATAGGGGGCCAACGCAAGTCCGATGCTCCATTCAAGTCCCATAAAGGCTGTATTTTGAAGATATAGGCCTTGTGAATTTCATCCTGAATGAATGTTGTCATCAGTGATGATCTAATGCAGGGGTGGCCAACCTGTGGCTCCGGAGCCACATGCGGCTCTTCAGAAGTTAATATGCGGCTCCTTGTATAGGCACCGACTCCAGGGCTGGAGCTACAGGCACCAACTTCCTAATGTGCCTGGGGGGTGCTCACTGCTCAACCGCTGGCTCTGCCACAGGCCCTGCCCCTATGCCACCCCTTCTCATCCCCTCCCCTCAGTTTGCTGTGCCCTCACTCCTCCCCCCAACTCCCCGAGTCTCCTGCACGCCACGAAACAGCTGATCAGGAGGTGGGGGAGGGAGAAGGAGGCACTGATCGGCAGGGCTGCTGGTGGGTGGGAGGCGCTGGGAGCGGGGCGGGGGGGAACTGATGGGGAGCTGCTGACGTACTACTGTGACTCTTTGGCAACGTACATTAGTAAATTCTGGCTCCTTCTCAGGCTCAGGTTGGCCACCCCAGATCTAATGAGTGGTCTCATTACGTGGAAGGTGCAAGAAAACTTCATTCATGTATTACTACAGTGACTGGTGCTTATAAATACTTCGTTCAGATTAAATAGGAAAGGGTGCTCATAGGCTGTTAGCTGATGCCATCAAAGACTGAGCAGAGGGCAAAATCCCACTTTTCAAAGTTTTTTACCCAATGCCTGAGTAACAGAATCTAAAGAAATAGAGAAATGTTTATACCTTATTCATCAGTGCTTCACCAAGTTTCAGAAAACTCTGAAGTTAGAAAACATCTTAAGTGTGTGTTTCCTAAACAGATTAAAAACCAGAACTCTAGTTAGCTTTTGTCTAGCTCTTTTGCTAAGGGTGTTCTTCTAAGAACATGCAGGAAATAAATGATCAACATTGAAAACCTTGACACTTCCTTAAAAGCCTTATTTTCATTGTTTAAAAATATGACAGCAAGAATTAATACTGGTTCTTCTGTTTCAATAATGGCTGTGATGTTGAAACGACAACAAACATCATTACATTTATATGCACATTTATGTAGACAAAAATTGTCATTACTTATTTTGGTGGAACATTTTATCATCTGCCCTATAAACAAATAAAATCAGCATAAGCTGTTTTTAGCCATCAGCAGTGTGTCAACATGAGTAACTTATAGCTAGACATGCCAGCCCTTACTGGAAAATATCCAATTCCATTTTTTAAAATGCTTAAGATTTTTTAAAAAGTATTTATTTTTGAGTTTTACAGAATCTAGTGAAACTACTTAACTTGATTGTTCACAGCAAATAAATAGAGAGCAGAAGGTAGAGTGCCCTCAGACACTGTACATTTAAATGAAAATATGGGAAAAATCATGATTTCTCTTGATGTGTCTATTTGCCTGTTTCGTCTTTAATATTTACAACTATGAAATAAAGTATGACCAGAAAATAAAAAGCAAACTTAGGAAAAAAGTGCCACTATTTTTTTTTTATTCCATTTGCAAACTTCTCAGAATTGTGTGTGTCTCTGGCCTTCCTATTATCTATTTTCTCAATTCTTCCTTATCACATCTGCCCATGTTCCTATTTTTAAGAAAGGTAAAAAAAGCGATCCAGGTAACTACAGACCTGTTAGTTTGACATCTGTAGCATGCAAGGTCTTGGAAAAAATTTTGAAGGAGAAAGTAGTTAAGGACATTGAGGTCAATGGTAATTGGGACAAAATACAACATGGCTTTACAAAAGGTAGATCGTGTCAAACCAACCTGATCTCCTTCTTTGAGAAGGTAACAGATTTTTTTTAGACAAAGGGAACACAGTGGATCTAATTTACCGCAATTTCAGTAAGGCATTTGATACGGTTCCACATGGAGAATTATTAGCTAAATTGGAAAAGATGGGGGTCAATATGAAAATTGAAAGGTGGATAAGGAACTGGTCAAAGGGAAGACTACAGTGGGTCACACTGAAAGGTGAGCTGTCGGACTGGAAGAAGGTTACTAGTGGAGTTCCTCAGGGATCGGTTTTGGGACCAATCTTATTTAATCTTTTTATTACTGACCTTGACACAAAAAGCGGGAATGTGCTAATAAAGTTTGCAGATGACACAAATTTGGGAGCTACTGCCAATACAGAGAAGGACCGGGATATCATACAGGAAGATCTGGATGACCTTGTAAACTGGAGTAATAGTTATAGGATGAAACTTAATAGTGAAAAATGCAAGGTCATGCATTTAGGGATTAATAACAAGAATTTCTGTTATAAACTGGGGACGCATTACTTGGAAGTAACAGAGGAGGAGAAGGACCTCGGAGTATTGGTTGATCACAGGATGACTATGAGCCGCCAATGTGATATGGCCTTGAAAAAGCTAATGCGGTCTTGGGATGTATCAGGAGAGGTATTTCCAGTTGAGATAAGGAGGTGTTCGTACTGTTATACAAGGCACTGGTGAGACATCATCTGGAATATTGTGTGCAGTTCTTGTTTCCCATGTTTAAGAAGGTTGAATTCAAACTGGAACAGGTACAGAGAAGGGCTACTAGGATGATCCGAGGAATGAAAAACCTGTCTTATGAAAGGAGACTCAATGAGCTTGGCTTGTTTAGCCTAACTAAAAGAAGGTTGAGAGGAGATATGATTTCTCTCTATAAATATATCAGAGGGATAAATACCATGGAGGGAGAAAAATTATTTAAGCTCAGTACCAATGTGGACACAAGAACAAATGGATATATACTGGCCATCAGGAAGTTTAGACTTGAAATTAGATGCAGATTTTTAACCATCAGAGGAGTGAAGTTCTGGAACAGCCTTCCAAGGGAAGCAGTGGGGGCAAAAGACATATCTGGCTTCAAGACTAAGCTTGAGAAGTTTATGGAGGAGATGATATGATGGGATAGCCTAATTTTGGCAATTAACTGATCTTTGACTATTAGCGGTAAATATGTCCAATGGCCTGTGATGGGATATTAGATGGGGTGGGATCTAAGTTACTACAGAGAATTCTTTCCTGGGTGTCTGGCTGGTGAGTCTTGCCCACATGCTCAGGGTTTAGCTGATTGCCATATTTGGGGTCGGGAAGGAAATTTCCCCCAGGGCAGACTAGCAGAGGCCCTGGGGGTTTCTCGCCTTTCTCTGCAGTGTGGGGCACGGGTCACTTGCTGGAGGATTCTCTGCACCTTGAAGTCTTTAAACCATGATTTGAGGACTTCAATAGCTCAGACATAAGTTTGGGGTTTGTTACAGGAGTTGGTGGGTGAGATTCCGTGGCCTGCGTTGTGCAGGAGGTCAGACCAGACGATCATAATGGTCCCTTCTGACCTTAAAGTGTCTTGCCACTAACTGCAGTTATGATTAATCTAGGTATACTGTAGCTCCCTCCATAGCACCCTCCATGTCACGGACACTGTATATGCTTATTTGTTAATGCATCAACGTCACCACTATTTTGCAATGAAGTTGTGGAGGTTCTCATATGGAAAGAAGCACAGGGATTCAATTCTAGCACTTCAATGAGAGTTTACTTCAATGAGAGTTATTTGGGTTTGAATGAAATCCACTGCTCCAGAATAAAGCCTGAATATTCAGGATCTATCTGGGTGGAGTATGGAGCAGTTGGAGAGGGCCAATGAACAAGCCTGCTATCCAGCTCTCCCATAACTACTATTACAGACTATAGCTGTGCCAACCTGAGTGTCCTTGAGCAACAATTGGCAAGTAACATGGAACTGGAAGGCATGAGCTGGAGGAAGTGAGAATGAACACAGCCATTCAGCACCAGTCTTTCAGTGGATGGACAAACTGCTCATGGGAATGGCTGCATTCTTGAGTCCCTGCTGTCATTCCCAGTGTGTGTGCATAGCTATGGATGTTGGACTGGTCCACTCAGCAGCCATCTTGCTCTGAAACAGTTGGGGCAGTGCTCTTATGCACATGAGTGGAGGGTGCATCTGTGAATGGATGCAGTGATGAACAACTTCACTGGCCCTTCCTTGCTGAAACCTGCAACTGAGGGCAGGTCTACACTACAGGGTTAAAGTCAACCTAAGTAGCTGGAGTAGACGTACCATAGGTCGACTTATTGCAGTCTCTTCCGTTGACTTGCCCTATGCGTCTCGTTCCGCTGGAGTACCAGAGTCGACAGGAGAGTGATCGGCAGTTGATTTAGCAGGTCTTCACTAGACCCGCTAAATCAACCCCCGGTGGATCAATCGCCACAGCGTGGATCCATGGTAAATGTAGACAAGCCCAGAGAGTTGGGTCTGCATATTGCCTGCTACTCCAGATTAGTGCTTAGAATACATGGTAAAGGCAAGGTCACTTGATACAGAGATAGAGAATGGGAAGTAATGAGTCTGGAGCCAGCACGTGTTCCCTTTCCTTAAATAGCTGAGAGCAGTTCCTTTTACAGAGAAGGTTTGGATGTACCACTGTGCTAAATATGAAGTATTATTTACTTCACTCAACAGAAACCATGCCTTGAAGCAGCATGCACAAACACAACCTCAGCGGATGCATAGGCTAAGTGCCTGTCGATCTCTGTACTGAACTGGGCATTCAGGATTTTTATACTT
Source organism: Natator depressus (assembly GCF_965152275.1). Taxonomy (NCBI): domain Eukaryota; kingdom Metazoa; phylum Chordata; order Testudines; family Cheloniidae; genus Natator; species Natator depressus. Next base: position 10,822,343 of record NC_134242.1, read on the forward strand.
CTTCAGACATTTCTCTTTCCTTAGCATTAAAAAATAAATCAGAATAAAATACTTTATGACCCTTTTGTGTCTGGCTGCACTAGAAGAATGGCACAAATCACAGATGATAATGTGGGAGACCTTCCCTTGTATAAATTAATCTTACAAGTTGCATGAATAATGATCTAGACTCATGAGAAACCAAGTTTCTGACCACTTGTGGGCATTAAAAATCCCATGGCACTTTCTGTATGAGTTGAGGTATTAGCCCCAGGGAGAGTGGGCTAGTCATTAAGCACTCAGATAAAATGGTGATGGGTGCAGTATATGAAGTCAGATAAATCTATAATCACATTCCAGTAATTGCATTCTCCCTACCTATTACAAAATTCCCTCTCCACTCTCAGTTGGCTATGTCATACTTCTTCACTTTCTTTTCTAAGCTGCCATGCAATGTTGCTGTGCAGTTTTGAAGAGTTTGCCGAGTTTCATACAAGAGGTGGGTTTATTTTAGTGGTAGGTGAAATGATCCACTAGAGAGTGAGTTTGTCAAATAAAGTTTGTAAAGCTCTTTGACATCCTCTGGTTGAAAATTTTCACATAAATACAAATCATTATCATTACCACTTAATACACTAGCTGAATCCACATCAGGATATATAGGGCCAAATTCTGCTCTCATTTACATTGCACTAAATCTGGAGAAAATCCATTGACTTCAGTGGACGTACTCTGCATTTATCCCAGGCTCACTGAGAGCAGAATTTGGCCACCGTGCCTTACTTACTGTTCATTGTGTTCACTTTAACCCCAAGTGTGTCCTGAGTATCAATCACATTCAGAGCAGAATTTGGCCCAGTTACAGCATTGTAAATTTGGATTAGCTTCACTAAAGTCAATGGAGCTATTCTAGATTTACCCCATAACTGAAAGCAGGATTTTAGTTCCACATTTCTTAGGAGGATATTTGCGGTAAGGAGAGGTCTGTAAGACTACTGAATGTGGACGGTAAGAATACTGAATGAATTCTGTTATTGCAGCAAACCAAGAGAGAGCTACTTTAATAAAAGTTGACACACACGAGAGACTGAAGAAACAGCTGGAGAACAGCTGAATAGAACCACCTGACATGGGTCAGGATCATAAAGGACTAATATCCCTGCCACATGACAAACGTCAATACCACTCCAGTGGCTACAATTACATCTGCTTTTTTTGGGTAATAATTCAAATGCAGACAAAACATATTCCCAGCTAGAAAGACAAGAACAAACTAATACAACCAGTTAAAGGGCCAGTAACCCCTATCTCCTATAGCTATTGTTACTGCTCCTGGAATAAAGAAACACTGGACGTTTCACCTTGCCACAAACTACCTTGACGGTCCCATGATTTCATTTTAAAAAAATGATTTGTATTATATTCTCTCTCTTCCTTTGCTTGCCTCAGGGATAAATGTTGTGTGACATGTTATTTTTGTTAAACAAGATATAACAGCAAAAGAAAGGCCTCAGGTATACGGTTTTAAAAAAAAAAAAACTTACAAATATGATGGCATAGGGAAAAGGAGATATCAATTTGGCTAATTTTAAAAGTTGCAATATTTTTGTTGCCATGTTTAAAAATATCTTTGATGACCGTGTGTATTGACCAGAAATGTGTGTGTGTGTCGGTGGATAATGAAAAGAAAGCAACTAGAGTTTTGCTACTCGTCCCTGATTTACATTAGAATAACATCTGTAATATAGTTGTTTAGAGTTCAGATTTAGCACTGTATAAGCTGTTTTCTTAATACAGATCTATCCTCTGTCTAGATGATAAAGGTGAAATAAGGCAGAGGCAAAAGGTTTAGTAACAGCAGGTGAAATAAAGCGAGGAAAAATTTGTATACAATCTGTTTTAAATGTTCGGGAGGGCCAAGGGGAAACAAAAATAAAACATTCTTATCAAGAAAAAAAAAAATCAGACAAAAATTTATCATAAATGAAAACAATTTACTCATGCTGGTATCCTTAAGTGGCACACACTCTTCTGCTGCTACATTCTCTAATGATATTACTGCATATGGCACATCTCATCTAATCTGTTAGTAAAATCCTAAAGTCACTTATGTCAGTCTCTAATGCAAGCCAAATGAGTCTTCCCAGTAATAAGAAGCTTCGCAGAATTAGTTTTCGTTTCGCAGAAAATTGCCATTGGGGATGGCACTTTTATCTAAAAATTTCACTCGTGCATAAGCAAAAAACTCATATTATTTGGTTACATTCCATCAGTATGAGAAATAACATTGTGAAAATTCTATGCATGCTAATGATATATAGAAATCCACCTGCTTTCAGATAAAATGAGTTTAATTTTCTGTTGCCCACTGCCTGGTTGGCCTTTCATAAATTACTTATGCACAGCTATTATTAAAATAGAGGGAAAGCAAATTAGAAAGTCCTCATATCTCTCCACTGGATTTAACCAAGGCAGGGCTATGACAGCTAGAGTCAGCATTTTTGAAAAAATTCTGCTCTCTTGAAAAATTTTGCATCTCTATACAATTCTATGCCACTGTTGTAAACGTTCTGACCTGCCTTCTTACCAAATTAACCTAAATCCTTTCTATTTTTCAACATTAATGGAATCCTCTAGAGTCCTGCTGATATATATTAAAATATATTTATTGGTTAATTTGAATTCTAGCATTTTGTACCTCATTTCCCAGTACTTCTGTTATATCTGAACAGCTTGGAGCTTTAGCATTAGAAACTTACAAATTAAGATAAATACATCTGACAATTATCAGATCAAAACAACTTAACTTTCATTGGAATGTATGATTGCAAATTTCCCTTCCTGATGAAAGAAAAAAAATGAGGACTGTCTGCTTGAAACAGTTAATTGGATTTGAAAGTACTGTACATTTCAAGCAGTTGGTGCAGCTTTTGGTTGGTCAATGACTACTTGACCTCCTGGTTTTACAACAGACAATTTGTTTTCGTTTCTTGCGGATCTTTCAAGTCCATAGTTCATGGTGACTAAGTTTAATTTCTGTTAATGACATTATTTTGCTCTGTTAGGATAAAACTTTCTAGTGATGTGTTGAGCAGCAGTGACAATCCCATTACGGTGAGAGGAGAAATGCCTTCTCAAATTGCACTCTTTAAATATTGTATGTAGCATTATTTTATTTTAAAGCAACTTCTTTGGCATTTTAGGCTGATATGCACAAGAGTAATAATACCCACAGCTATTGTGAGAAATGCTTGTTAAATAAATAAATAAATAAATCCTATTAATCTTTCAGTCTCTGCCCAGGCAAATATTCCTGCTAAGCCCAGGGGCCCAATTCTGATCCCGCTTACACCAGGTACTAGTATAACTCCTTTCACTTCAGCAGAATTACTTCTGATTTACACTGGTGTAAGTGATATCAGAATATGGGCGAGAGGCTGCATGGCTGGGACCCTCCTTTGTACAAGAAGTACAATTGTGTAGCCCTCACCCATATTTGTAAGTACTTCCTCACACAGCTAGTCATGTGAGTAAGTGCTAACCTGAGTCAGTAAGGGCCACACAGTTGGGCTCTTAGGATCTTGGCTAGAAACCCTTATCATTGTCACTGAAGAACAACAGAAATGTTTAATTCCCAAGAATGCTTCTTAATGCTCAGTGGAAGTTGCTAAGTAGTCAGTTATTCATAGCATAATAAAGTAGAGCTTGATTCTATTGAATATTTCACTTTACTACGTAAGTAGCTCCTCTGAATTTAAACAGGACTACCTGTGTCATAAGGTACTCCTCTATGGGTCAAATCCTCAGCTCAGATCGGTGCAACACTACTGCAGTCAGCGGAACTGCGCTGATTCATACCTAATGTGGATCTGGCCTAATGTGAACATGGACGGCACAATCGGGCTCTAAATTATTAAAATTAATGAACCATAACATTTGCTGTTTAAAGAGAATGGTGAAGCATAAAGTATATGTTTCCTTTGGACCGCTGTACAGAGCATTTGGGGTCAAATTCTCAGCTGGTATAAACTGCTGTAGTTCCACTGACTTCAGCTGAATGACACCAATTTACTCCAACTGAGAACCTGGCCCTCCATAACTTGTAAAAAGGAGGAATGTGGTATAATAGTCAGAGCAAGAAGTTAAAAGATACAACTTCTAGTTTCATTCCTGGTTTTGCCATTTTCTTGTCATGAGACATTGGGCAAGCAACTCTGTATGCGCCTCCTTGTGCCTCAACTTCTCCATCTCTGGAAAATGTGAATAAATAATACCCTGCCTCACAGACATGTTGTAAATCTTAATGAATTATTGTTTGTAAAGTGCTTTCAGATTCATGGATAGAAAATGCAATGGCAATGCAAGATACAGTATTTTACAGCACTCATTTTTTTAATTGCCATTTCCTACTGGAAAAAGCATTTGTAGAATAGTTTCTCAAATAGTTTTATTGTAAAACAATGTACATATACAGTTCTAATAAGGTGGTGTGTTATTAAAGTTTCATGAGTTTTGGGAAATCCTTGTAACACAGGGATGACTTTATCTCTGTGAGTAATACAGACTTCTCAAACTCATGCCAATAAAAGCTTTACAACACACCACATTATATTTACTATCTCATACTCTCAAGTTTCAGTTACCCAATCAGAGTGCAGAAAAAGTACCATGTGACTTAGCAGACCCGTGACACAAAAGCTATATTGCCATCCTCAAACATTCAAAAATCTTGTCAAGCAAAATTATGAGATTGGCTTAAAATAGTGAGTTTAAAAAAAATAAACACTACATTTGGGGTTCTTTTTATTTGCTTTTCAACATTAGTCAGTACTCAAGTTTATGTTCTCCAGCTTTTCTCCACATCCACCTGGTCTAAAATTTATTTATTTTTTAAAATGAAAGATGAGATTCTCCCATATTCATATGAATCCAAGAGCTGGGATGGGCTTTAATAAAAACACCACATCTCACAAGACTTGAAATAAAATCAAAAGAGTTGGCAACAATGGAAGAGGTTGAAATTCATCCCATGCAGAGGATCAGCACAATGTCTTTTTCTCAGTAAAGTACATCAAGTTTATATAAATAAAAAATAATTTGGTAAAAATCAGAGAGCACAGTAACAGGAGCCTGTTGTCCGCAGTTCTCTGCTCACTTCCTGCAGTCCACAGACCCTCCTGTCACATTAGGTCTCTACAGGCACACCCCACAGTCTTACACAACAACATCTACTACAGACACAAATAAGCTGTATTTTGAGGCCGCACATGGGACATAAAGGCTTTGTGCTGGTCCTCTATACAGCGATGAATTTCCTCAGTAAAATGAAAATGTCAAATTTCATCTGTTTGTATTACAGTAGCACGTAGGAGTCCCAATCATGGACCAGAACCCCACTGTACTAGGCATTGGCTGAAATACATTCCACAATCCACAGGCTGAAATACATGCTCATAAAACATTGGTCAAATAATTCTGAACAATAAATCAATTAATAAAAATCTAACTCTGATTGCTGATTATTTGTGAACAGAAAAAAGGGTTAAATAAATAATTCTCTTTATATAGCTCACCCAGCTGTAGCAATCAGCAGTGAGATCCTGAAGTCTGGAAAGCATGACATAAATGTAAAAAGTAGCTTAAATTCAAAGTGAAAACCCATGATTTTTTCCTACACTCTCTGAAGTACAGTATGTCCTATGCACCCAGTAGAGGACACCTTAGAGTATTAGACTGTTGAAATGTTATAATCAAAGGTCTGTCAAAGTTTCCATTAAATCCCTGATTTTCAGGGTTTAATTAATAACAACAGTTAAAATTAATGTGAAAGGAATTAGAGCCACTGTCATATTCTTATTGCACATTTATTCCTGATTTCAAGTCTGTACAATATATGGGATTGATCCTGCTCTCTTTACTCACACAAAATTTCCTACTGAAGGGGAAACTCTTTGAAGATAAAACTCCACATTGAAGTCAGTGGGATCTCTGCCTGAATAAAGACTATGGTATCCACCCCTAAAACAGTCCCAGGTTTGCAAAAAATTAGGCATTAATTGGATGGACGTTTATTCATAGATTTCAAAGCCAGAAGGGACCACTGTAACCATATAGTCTGCCCTCCTGTATAAAACAAGCCATAGAATTTCCTCAAAATAATTCCTAGATCTTTTAGAAAAACATGCAATCTTGACTTTAAAATTGTCAATAATGGAGGAGCTACCATGACCATGGTATATTGTTCCAGTGGTGAATTATTTTCACTGTTAAACAGTTTTGCTTTATTTCCAATCTGAACTTGTCTAGCTTCAACTTCCAGCCGTTGGATCATGTTATAACTTCCTCTACTAGACTGAAGAGCCCATTATTAAATATTTGGTCCCATGTAGATGCTAATATGTAATCAAGTCACCCTTCAACCTTCTCTTTGTTAAGCTAATTTGAGGAAGTAGATTATTGCAGAATAAATTAAATACGGTTGTAGAATAGAAATTCAAGCCACAATAATTTGCTTTATGATAATTTTGAAATATATCAAATGTGTCACCTTTCAGTAGAATTCAAGATCCTTTTCCTACAAGCTTCCACACACACAACTCCCCAGCTAGGGCCAATTCTGCTTCATTGAAGTCAATGGGAATCTATCCATTTATTTTAATAGGAGCAGTATCAGACTCATTGTTATTGGGAATTTTATCTGAGTCAGAACTACAGGATTGGGCCCCACGTTTAAAAAAAAAAGACTCTGTAAATACTGAAGACTATATTTTCCTCTGGAGGCATGAGAGAGAATTAAATGCTATGTTACTGTACCAACGGCTGCTGGAGTCACTGGAGACTGACTGAACCACCCTGTCACGTGACAAGGGTGTGGACTTTTTGTAACATGGGACTATGTCATATGACTAACGCCAGGAGATAAAGACTGATCTCTTACCAAATCTGACAAGTAAGCTAAATATATGGAGGGAAATGGAGCCTGAATCCCTCAGCCTAGAAGGGAACTGGGCAGAAAACTGATGGAGATGGTGGCTGCACTGCTCAGTTTTCCTAGAAGCAAGTAATATTACAGAGAAATCCAAGAGAGTAAAATCCTTTAACATACTGCTACTGCAGCAGGCACAGAGATATTGGAGATATGCAATATATTTCAGTAGAAGCACGAAAAGAACTGCAAATTGTATTCAAAAGTCATTCAAAAATGTCCAATACTTTGATATACATAAGAATGTCACTTAGGAAAAGCACATATTCTTGACAAGACAGAAGCTAAGAGCTGAGAGCATTAACCATTATGTTAGAGACTTAAATAATAAAACTAAACCATGAGAATTTGAATAGTTAACAGAAGAATTAATCAGACACCAAATTATTTGTTGTTAAAAATTGATAACCAGGTCAAAACAAGGTAATGTGAAACTGATTTCACATTACAAAAAAACAGTGGATATTTCTAGAACTAGTGAAAGCTATGCTGCCCCAAGTGAAAGTGTTAGCAAGAACTGAAGTCCATCTAATTAAAAATCCATACCAAGGCACAGAAACACAATACAGTGGGGCAAGCAAACAGCAGAGAACCGATTTGTTCGCAATAAATGTGGATGCAATTACAATGTAAGAGTATCCAACATAAAGAATTTGATGTAATGCTGCATGCAATTAAACAACCATTTTGCAAAAATATGCTGCTCTTATTATTACTGTGTATTACAGTACTATCGAGATTGGGTCCCCATTCTGCTAGACACTGTACAATTCATAGTAAGAGACAGTCCTTCACCTGAACAGGTTACAGTCTAACTACACAACACAGACAAAGGGAAGTATCTCAGTTTTACAGATGGGGAACTAAGGTGAACAGGAGTTAAGTGACTTGCCCATGGCCACACATGAAGTCTATAGCAGAGTCCGGAACTGAACCCAGGTTGCCCGAGTCTCAGTCAGACTGCTTCAAATCCTTTCAGTACAAACCGCAAAGAAGTATAAAAGCAAAATGCATTTGTGCACAAAGACCTGGAGGAATTCCATGTGTCCCATGAGGAGAAGATCAGTTTATAAAATCGGATGGTTAAGGTGTATATCTTGTCTTCTAAAGAATATGAGGAGGTATTTAGTAGACTGGATGCAGTAAAGATATAAAACACCACACTGATATAGATTCCAACATCCTGCCACAAATAAACATATCATTTAAATTCCCATTAGCACTGAGAAATAAAGAAACAGTTTGACCAATTGCAGAACTACAGAAAGTTGGGAAAAGACCTCTTCAAGCAACCAGCACTGGAAGGAGCTAAATTTAATTAACATCAATACTAAAAAAAACAAAACAAAACTAGGACACCAAACCTGCAAAAACTTAAGACAAAGTGTGATGCTCACTATCATTATTAATGCCAGTGACTGCTAACAGCCGTAAGGCTCCTGATGGAGGCAATGTGCTCGGAGAAGGAGTAGAGCTCCATGTCTTTACTGAAGAACTAAATCCCATCTCCCCTCCCGTAGCCCAGCCTTGTTCCTAGGATCTTTCAGGGTTTAAGAAACAAAGAAAAAGATTATATAGGACCTTATTCTTCTCTAATCTATACGAGGATAAATCGGGAGCAAGTCAACCAAAGTCAATAGTTACACAGGTGAAGTAAGTAAATAGTTATTTGTAGGCATTTAGAGTTTATTTTATGAACAATTCTGATTAATTTAATCTTACCATCACTCAGTTCACATCTGGCTTCAATAGCTCTGTCAGCAGGAGCACTTACCTGGGGCTCATGATATGCTCTGTGCGGATTCCTGAGCAGAGTGGGCAAACTGACACAAATTTACAAACAACTTTGAATGATGCATTGCAGCATGGGACAGCGTTCTGCTCTCTAGTGATCAGCGCACTGCAGCTTGAATTAACTAGACTGTCACCAAACAAAAACAGAAATAAATGAGAATTTTACAAAGCAAAGTAGTTTGTACATAACATACTAAAAACATCACTGGGTCCTGTTTGCATAAAAGTGTAGCTCACATTCAGCGTAAGGCCAGAAAAAAGACAACATCTTTCTCTTATGACTTCCTGAAAAGCTCACTACTCTATATTTGTTTGATAATGGATTTGAATCTATTGTTGTGTATTTCACTCTTCATCAACAGGAGTACCTCAGTGCAGAGAAATATGATTCTATCACACTGGAACAAAGGTGAGACAAGGAAAAATTAACAGATGTAACACTATTTGCCTCTGTGAACAATATATGCTATTTTATTATGAGGTAAAGTAAACAGATGCATCTAAATGCATCATAGACATAGAATCAAAATTCTTTGCTGGATTCAAAGTTCCTCACCTTCATTAATCTTTCTACTCATATATCCATTTGGTTGGTTTTTTTTTAATTTCATTTATTTAGACAATGTAGACTGTGCATCTGAAGGAAATATAACAGTGGGTATGATACAGGACTGTGTCTTTTTTATCAATTGTGATCAAATGATCAGCTTCTGGGTGTATGTGTGTCCAAATTCAAAAGAGGGGAGGGAATGAGAAAGAAACCAAAGGGTGCCTCCTGAATGAAGAATACTGATTCGTGTATACAGCATAACAAAAGGAGATGGTAAAAAGAGAGAAGATGTGGGCACTCATTTACCACAAAATCAAGATATTGATCAAGAAATTAATCAAAAAACCTAAAGACATGAAGAGAAGAAATTCTTTAACTGCCTATACACCAATTGTAGGCACCTGGGTAACAAACAAGAATTGCAATTGCTCATTTATGAGAATAAATTCTATTTAGCTGGTATTACTGAAAACTAGTGGACTGATTTGCATAATTGAAATGTTAAAATCAATGGTTACAATCTATTTAGAAACGATCAAGTGCACAAAAGGGGAGAGGAAGTGGTATTTTATGTCAAAAATGGCATTACCTGTTTCTGAGTCACTTGTAACTCAGAAGAAAATGATCTTGAATGCTCATGGATCAATGTCCTAACTAACAGATAGAGCACAAGTTGGAGTATTAGTTGGTATCTGCTTCAGACAACCAAATCACACTAGGGAACAGAACGACTGGCTCCTTATGCACCTATCTTTAATGTGTAGGGAAAAAAGCTGCATGATCCACGGGGCACTTCAATCTGGGTGACATATGCTGGAGGTCTCATGCTGCCAGTACAAAAACATTCCTGGAATTTCTAAATATTACAGATGACCATTTCCTAACTCAAAAATTGTTGCAACCAACACGGGGGAATTCTGTATTAGACCTCATTCTAACAGATAAAGAGGAACTGATCACAGAACTCAAAATTAGTGGTATCTTAGCTTTAGGTACAAATGATCATGACTTGATAACATTTATAATGTATAAACAGAATAAAATCCAAACTATAATATATATATATATATATATACACACACACACACACACACACACACACACATACATACATACTTGGTGCTTTAAAAGGGCCAATTTCACAAAGATGAAAACAGTTATGAGCCAAATCAGCTGGGAGGAAAAATTTAATCCAAAAAAGTGAATGATAATTGGGAACTGTTTAAAAATACTTTACTAGATGACCAAAAAGCCATAATTGAGGAAGAAGGCTATAGTGCTTAAAAAACTGACCTTCTTTAGAGGGAAAGTGAAGGCAGATAGATAGATAGATATTTTATATAAAACAAATGGAAGAAAGGGGTTGTTGATAGTAATGAATATAAATCAGAAGCTATGAATTGTAAAAAACTGATAAGGAAAGCACAGGGACAAAAGGAGAAATCTATGACCTGCACAGTTAGGGACAATAAGAAGTTGTTCCAGTACATTCAGAATAAATATAATCCTAACAGTGGTATAGAAATGGTACAATTATCAATAATAATGCAGAACAGGCAGAAGTGTTCAACAAATATTTCTTTTCTGCGGGGGGGCGGGGAACAGACGACACAATCTCATCATATGATGATGGTAATACTCCTTCCCTTCCACTAGTATCTCAGGAGGATGCTAAACAGCAGCTACTTGCATCTAAAAGTTTTAAAAGAGCTAGCTGAGGAGTTTGCTGGACCATAAATGTTGATTTTCAATATATCCTGGAACAGTGGGGAAGTTCTAGAAGACTGGGGAAAAGTTCATGTTGTGCCAATATGTAAAAAAGGTAAGCAGATGACCTGGATAATTATAGGTCTGTCAGTATGACATTGAACTCAGGCAAGATAATGGAGCAGCTGATACAGGAATCAATTAATAAAGAACTAAAGGAGGGTAATATCATTAATATCATTTTTAAATGATATTTTAAAATTTTTAAAGGAGGGTAATATCATTAATGCCAGTCAACATGGATATATGAAAAATAGATCCTGCCAAACAAACTTGATATCATTTTTATTTGGTTGACAAAGGTAATAGAGTTGATGTAATATACTTAGACTTCTGTAAGGTATTTGACTAGCTACCACATGACATATTGATTAAAAAACAGAACTATATAAAATTAACATAGCACACATTAAATGGATTAAAAACTGGCTAATTGGTAAATTTTAAAATATAATTGTAAATAGGGAATCATCATCAAACAGGTGTTTCCAGTGGGGTCTTGCAGAGATTGGTTCTTGGCCATATACCGTTTAACTTTTCTACTTAATCACGATAAAGTTTGCAGATAACAAGCATTGGGGGAGTGGTAAATAACGAAGAGGCCAGGTCACTGATACAGAGCAATCTGGATTGCTTGGTGAACTGGGTACACACAAACACTTTGCATTTTAATATACATCTAGGAACTAAGAATATAGGCCACACTTAGATGATGTGGGACAATATCCTGGGAAGCAGTGACTCTGAAAAAGAGGAGGATTGTGGTGGACAGTCATCTGAAAATGAGCTCCCAGTGTGATGTTGTGGCCAAAAGGCCTAATGTGATCCTTAGGGCTGGTCTTCGCTATGCGGAGATCAACACTGCTACAGTCGATGCAGCAGGGGTCCTTTTAGATGGTAGAGTGCTCTCTGGTCGACCCCGGTATTCCAGCTCTCTGAGAAGAGTAAGGGAAGTCGACCGGAGAGCATCTCCTGTTGACGCAGCGCAGTGAAGACACCAGGGTAACTCGACCTAAGCTACGTTGACTCCAGCTACATTATTCACATAGCTGGAGTGGCGTAACTTAGGTCGACTTACCCCAGTAGTGAAGACAATCCCTTGGATGCATAACCTGGGGAATCTGGAGCAGGAGCAGAGAAGTTATTTTATCTCTGTATTTGGCACTGGTGTGACCGCTGCTGGAATAGTGTGTCCAGTTCTGGTATCCACAACGGGTATCCACGGAGCTCCAAATTAAGCTGCTACTTCAATAGTAGGAAACTTGATGGAGGTGGGTGGCAATGGTAACACTGCTACTTGCCATCTAGTTAAATCTCCCTGAGGCTCAAGAGGCATCCTATAACTGGCACAGTGAGGAATAACATATACTTCTCTACCTCCCTTGCACCCGCTCTAGTGAATCTGTACCCATGTTTGTAAAACATTTTGAAAGGATACCTTCTGAGTACTATTTACTAGAATACCTATATCTGCCAGCCTGCCAGCCAAATGGCTGCTTAGAAGGAAGTAGGTACTGTAACTGGCTGCAGGCTCTCAAAGTACCATAGTCCTGCATGTTGACTAAAGTTATAACCAGTCACAAAGTCATACATTAAGGGCCATTTTTTCATGGCTTCATACAAGCCTCTACCAGAAATGCACAACTGCAGTGCATTTGTGGAGCTACCCACCAGCGTGGAATGTAAATGGAAGAAATCATGCGCACTGTTCATGAACTGCAAAGTTGCCTAATCGGCCTGGTATTGCTCTCACTAACATCGATTTGACACTGGAATAACTGCAATGACTTCAGTGAAGTTACTCCTGATTTACACTGGGGTCTAGAGAAAAATCAGGCCTACACAAGCTGACGAAAACTGACTTCCTCATCTTACCAAGCAAATTACACAAGTAGCCCATGGAAACAGCCCAGAGAACCTCCTCTGAATGAGGCTGTAACTCATTTAAGTCACTTAATGAGACAGGATAATAGCCATTATTTTTCAATTGGCCAGTTCATATTGTGACACTTAGAGGGAGTGAGTCTGTCAAGTTTTTGTCTGCTTTATTTGATTTTTCACCATACTGCCCCTGGCCTCTCTCCATTGTGCTGGGAGTGCATTAAGCATTGGAGGAGCAGTGAGGCTCAACCAGTGTAGGGAGAGGCTGGAGATGGGGAATGGAATTACAGTCAGACAGCAGATTCTTTCTCCTAGCAGAACCAAGTCTATTTGAAAGGTTTTGCTGTTTTCCTCTATGTCTTACATATATCTATATACCACATTACATGGAGGAATAGGATTTCTGATATTTCTGCTGAGATGTTGGGAAGAGATTGTTTTATGCACCTGTCCATGTTGAGACACATTTCTAAGATCTTAATTTTTAAGAGATTTTATATCTTTTAATCTGGACTCCTTCTAGACTCAAAACCTCCAACAAATGTCCGATACCGCCAATGAAATATATTTCAAAAGGCCTGCTTCACTATAACCCTCCAGTTTATATAGTCTTTTGCACCAATACAAAATGGGTGTAAATCATTACCACTGTAACTGGGTAGCATTTTATACACACTTTGCATTGGCATCAATAACTCCACAAATGCAGGACAATATTAAGTTGGGCCCAAAGTCTCTGTAAGCACCCCACTCTGTGGCAGTTTGGGAGTTTTTTCAGGATTAAAGTTTTATTGATCTTTTAGGTTTTTACAGGTCTGGGACTAAATAGAAGACTCCCAACAAAATGAAAGGAGAAAGAGGAGAGGGAAAAATTAGATTGTCTAACTTGAACTGAAAGCACTTTGTGAAGGACCATCTACACGATGCTGCTATATGAATAAAATGTTAATAAACAAAGACGTTATTAAAATAATAGCCCCAGGGGTACTGGAGGAGGATAGGGAAGAAATAACAGTCATGTAACATTGAACAATAATATGTGATACGCTGTGTGGTACTTCTGTACGTATAATAAAATATTAAGGTGGCAAATATGGGAAGGCAGGCATTTAGAAATGGCAAAGACCTATTAGTTTATGGCAGCCAAGAAGACTGTAATGGAGGATCTTAGTAAGAGTGCAGAACTGCCAGCCAACACCTACAAACACAGTTCTCGTGATCTTTTGGCCTCACTGTGTATAAGACTGGATGTATTAATAAACTTTAGATACTGTCACTTGATTTCTAATGAGAGAATTATGGTTTATCACATCACTGTGAGAACATCCATTTACTGCTCCAATTATAATAAAAAGGCATATTTTTTTCTAGGTATGGGCTGAGCAGCCATGAGAGATTCCAGAAATATTGCAAGTCTTTTTTGAAAATGTAGAAAAACTCCCAGGATCTACTGCCTTTGTGTGCTGTTGCGGGCACTTTTCCAGGATTGTGTGCATGTGCCATTCCTATTAGATGGCTAAACAGAGAATTTGGATTTCTAGTGGTCTTGATCTGGCAAGAGCCAGAAAAGCGGTTTTTCTACACCAACCTCACCTGTTCTTCAGCTGGTATAAATTAGCATAGCACAACTGACTCCAATGGAGCTATGTTGATTTATACCAGCTGAGAATCTGGCCCTTTTTTTTTTTTTTTTAAAGTTTGGCCAGCATGAGAAACAAATTGTGTAATTGAGGGGAAGTGAACTGAACAACATAAAAACTGAGATTCAGATAACAAAGATCAACAGGAATTATTCTTCTGGAGCTGTGGATAACAATAGAACTGCCAAACTGAAAGAATATCTAATGAACAGAACTATCTGAGAAAAATGATTTAAAAGCATTTGATTTATGGAGGCATTTCCTTACTGGTATGTGATACCTTTACACAGCATAGCAAGTGTATTGAAGCGAAGGCACAATTGTGCCATGTATCTGCATGTACTTTAGATGGTGTTCTGTAGCATTTATACTTCAAAACACTAAACAAATCTTTGAGCGGTCTCTGCCATTTCTAACTCGTAAATAGGTACTGGTTGCATTGAGCAGACTAGGTCACATGCTCATACGACATTGGACAAGACTTGGTCCTGTGGAGGATGTTCTTGTTTCTTTTTCTCCTGCTGCTGCCCAAGCAAATGCTGTTGCCTTTACAATGCAGGGCATTCTTGGGCTCCGCATGTGCCAGTAGGAAGAAAGCCAAGTCCCTTCCACAAGAAGCAGAACTGCTGAGAAACAAACAACTAACTACTGTCCAAGGACCTTCGATCATTTAATGGGGAACCTGCCAAAACAAGCATCGAGAATTCTATTAAAGACATGTGATTTCAAAAAAGAGAAACGGGGCCTCGCCAATCAGTCAGATGTTGTGCAGGCCAAGACTATAACAGGATCCAAAAGAGAACTAGATAAACTCCTGGAGGATAGGTCCATCAGTGGCTATTAATGGCTATTAGCCAAGATGGGCAGGGATGGTGTCCTTAGCCTCTGTTTGCCAGAAGCTGGGAACGGGCAATGGGGGATAGATCACTTGATTACCTGTTCTGTTCGTTCCCTCTGGGGCACCTGGTGTTGGCCACTGCCGGAAGACAGGATACTGGGCTAGATGGGCCATTGGTCTGATCCATTATGGTCATTCTTATGTTCTTAACCAGGGGGACGCAAACATAGAAGGCTCAGCTAGATCTGGGAGGTTGTAGTCACTTGAGGATTCAGTTACACTTGGGGTGGCTGTGTCATTACATTATGGGCCCAATTCTCCTCTTACATCTATTTCACAAAAGCATATCTCCACTGGCTTCAACTGAGGTATTCCTGTTTTACACCAGGGTATGGCCACTCAGGTTACCCTTAACCTTGCCATTTTCTTAGAAGATCTGTTGTCTCTGCAGTAAGACACCTAAACCCAATAAGCTGGTAAAAGGCAGAAAAAGCTTGAAACTATTGTGCAATTGCTCCAGGAATTTGCTGACTATCCCACAAGACAAGTCACCAGTGTACCATGTCCAGCTGATCACTGGGGAGCGCAACACCTTTCATTCCAAGCTAAGATTCAGGAGGATTGAAAGCAGAAACAGCCTTTAAAACTGACTCTCCCAGCTACTCAGTGTATAAAGAGAGGAGATATGATACTGAATGGGAAAAGGTATCATTTTGTAATTAAAACCTACTTTGACATTTATCCTGAGAGATAGGATAAGAATGATCTTCTTTATATTGTGTTTTGCATCTCATTTTTATTCTTCTCTAAATATCATGGATTACAACTCTTCTGCCAATGAAGACTGAATTAAAAGAGGAGAGAGAGGGAAACACTTCCCTAGAGAGAATGGTGAACAGAGACATTGGTCATACTATCAGGGACAGTTTAGGGGCAGGTGACCACCCGGTGTGCTGGCCTTGAGCAGCACCAGGCTTATGGTGCTGTTTTTGTTGTTAGTGACAAAAGGGAAAATAGAATGTTTTAAGTAAAATGTTTCAAGTATTCCGTATGTAGTTTCATTTCTCACAACTTCCTAGAATGTTCTGGAGCTTTGTAGAATCTCATGGAACCTTCCAGACTTTCTGAGAACTACATTTTCCTTGAACCTCCTAGAATGTAGTCAGCCATGCCCTCGCAGGTATATAAGGGGCGGGGCATTGCCAGTCAAATCAATGAGAACTGTTTATGAACAATTTGAATGAGAATAAAATAAAGCTTCAGGACTGCTGCGGCCAAGTCTATGACAATGGTGAGGACATGGAGGAAAGAAACAGTGGTGTCCAGGCAAGGATCCTTGCGCTGAATCCAAGAGCTTTCTTCTGGACTTGTGGCTGCCATTCCCACAACCTGGTTGTGTCTGATGCAGTCATCTTCTTTAGATTCATTATCTCTCTTCAGAGCACTGCAAAGGATATACGTCCTGTTTTCAGTCTCAACTATCAGGTGGAAGATCCTCATGGATTATATTACAAATCTGACTGTGAAGCAGCTAAGTCACACTTGCTGGGAGAGCCTCATTGATAGCATAAGACCAGTGAGGTACCAAGTGACTGAAGTTTGCGGCACCCTGATGGAACTGGTCTGAGCAGGGGGTTGGACTAGATGACCTCCTGAGGTCCTTTCCAACCCTGATATTCTATGATTCTATGAACTTGCACAGTCGAGTAAGGCCAAGGCCAGAAACTGACACAATGTGCAAAGCCTGGCAAACCAGATCACTGACTTCAAATTTCTGGTCTCAATTGTGGTTTTGCATGATAGCTTGTTCCAAGTAAACATTTTAAGCAAGGCATTACAAACTCCGTCAATGAACATCGTGACCACTGCTACTTTGATGAGAAGCTGACTTGATTTCATTGTAGCCTATAGAGACAATGGGTTTGAAGATGCCATCAAACTGCCAAAGAAATAGTGGAAAACTTAGGAGATGAGCCTGTCTTCAGGGACACTCGTATTCACCAGAAGAAGACACAGTTTGGTTATGAGGGCAGAAATGAGGTGATGGGAAGCTCGCAAGAAAAATTCAAGAGGGAGTTTTTTTGCTCGCTCACTAACACTGCTCAAGTGCCCATCGAAAAAAGGTTTGGACAAATGAAGCACCACAAAAAGACCTGTGGGTGGGGTGGGGGGGTTGTATGACCTTAATAAGCTGCCGGCGGAAAACATTTTTGAACAATTGTATGAACCTTCACCGGAGGGTGACACATGGGGAATGTTTGGACATCAATGATAAAAACTTCTGTGTTGAATTGGACAACATCCGTCACATTTTGCAACATGAAAAGCGCTCTCCGCTCCAAGTTCTCCAATTCATTCATAATGCAAAGCTGAAAGATACTTTTCCTAAGGTGTGGATAGCTTTGAGGTTTCTGCTCACACTGCTGGTCACAGTCATGAGTGGTGAACACAGCTTTTCAAAGCTCAGGCTCACTAAAACATATCTTCGATCGACAATGGCCAACAAGAGACTGACATCGCTTGCTATTTTATCGCTTGAAAATCTCTCTGACGCTGTGCTTCAGTTCGCAAGGGCAAAGGCGAGAAAAACGATTTTTTTGACCTACAGGACTAGGGTTAACATTCTAAGGCTGTCACCTACTGTAACACTATTTACTACTGTCCAATGCTGGTGCACAGTTCAATTTCTTGATGTTAGTACATTTCAGTTATCCTTAAAATTAAAAAGTTTCTATAAACTTAGAGGAAATGAATTTTTTTTATTTGCTTATATATGGTATGAATAAATACAGATTTACATATCCTAGCATGAAAATATATCATCTTATATGACAGGGATAAATCATGCATGCAAATCATGCATCAAAGTTGTGAAATAGGCTACAAATACAATAAAAATAAGATATTCAAAAGTTTAGCAAATGGGATGGGGGGGGAATGCTGAAGATGCTCCTTGTTTGGGGCACCATCTGATCTAGGGCCAGCCCTGCATAGTATACAGAGGAAACCATGAACACATTATAAATTTACTGCCTTATAGCTGCAGCGTTTTTGCTGCATCCTATGCTTGGTTTGGGAGGTTCTTGGCCATGGAGTGGTCAGCTGTGTGGCCCTTCTAGCCCACAAATCTCACCAGATACAGGAAAAACCCATATTTGTTGAAAGCCAGTGTTTCTCTATGGAGATCCCAGAAACTCTGTAGTAATCTTCAGACTCTTCATTCCTCATGGCACCATGACTCTTTCAGCCTCCCTGTCCTGGGCTGGCCCATCCTGCACCTCCTTCAAGGGTGATTTAAAAGAAGGAGTTTTTGTAAATTAATTAATATTGGTTAGAGGCCTGATTTTCAGAGTCAGTGGGAGCTGCGGGTGCTTAGTACCTCTGAAACACTAGCCCTATTTGCAAGGTGCCAACAGTGAACTTGATACCTTGCAGAGGTAAGAATGAATGGCACATGCCCTGAAGTGTTTACAATCTAAATGGACAACAGACAGGCATAGAATGAGTATTTTGTGCAAATAAAGGAGTAGAAGTCAGATCAATGATCATACATCTCATTTGTTTGATTCGGGGTTTAATTTCATTTTATTTAGGGAGGATAGGCATAATCTAACATAAATGTAACACACTGGCTTAGAACATATGATCAGGGCTCCTTCTGTGGGATGCTACCATGGGACAATCTGATATTTGCTAACAATCAAATGCTCCTTTAGCGCAAGTGATATGGGTGTGCGCTTTAGGTGATGGAAGTCCCTACTGACAACCATAGTGTCTGTGTGCAGCCACTGTTTGTTACAGAAACATTAATTAACTAGAGAAAATCCCCATGGCTTTTACTGCAAAAAAATGTCTTGGTGGTTCTCCCTCAGCTCTGCCACACCCCGTCCCTCAGCATCCAGCCACACATCCAACTTCAGTTCACAGCGATATGGAGAAAGATAGTTGAGGGTAAGGGACTTGATAATACACTGCCTCCTTTTGTCAGATTTTAGCCTAAAGGAATCAATTTTGCACCCCTTTCATCACTATTCCCTGGAAATATGGGAGGCGATATGACCCTTATTTGGACTAAGGTTGTAGAGTATGATACAGGGTTATCATGATTATAGAAAGCTGTAGCCTCCCAGCTCAATCACATCCAAATGAGTAAAACCATTTGAATTGGGGTTGATGGTACTACAAGATTTGCCACGCTAGATCAGATTATTTGTCCATTCAGTCTGGCATCCTGCCTCTGACAGGAGACAACCCTTGATGATGCACAGGAAGGCAACCCCCACTTGCTTGGTTGTGCAATGCCATATATGGGGGTAAAATGCATTCATGACTTAAATACATGTATGATTGTCATTGTCTCCTAGAGTGGTCTCTCAACGGGTCTCAACTTCTCCTGACTGACCCTCCTTAGTTTGCTCTCAGTCAGGTCGGTTCCTGGACCTTCACCTCCAACTAAATCCGTCAAGCCTTCACTCTGTCCCTTCAGCACTTCACTCAGCCCTGTCAGCACTTCACTCACCTGGCTGTTTTCTTGGAGGTAGCATGGGGCAGGGCTGTCACCCCTTTTCAGCCCCAGGTCTTTCTGCCTCCCTTTCCTTCTCTTTACTCTCCCTTGGCCTTGTTTCCTCTATTGGTTGAAGCTCTGGGTGCCTGCCTCCATGATTGGCAGCTCTGGCAACTGCGTGGGGTTGTGATCAAGCTGCTTGCTTGTAAACAGAAGAGACTCTCCTCCCTCTTCAGTCTCTGCTCAGTATGGGGTTTGTAGAACCCATTACAGTGATCAGTATTCTATATGGGATGGACATACTATGTTATCGAATAACTGAGTACCAGCTACATCGTAAACACAACAGCAATTACTTTTACATATAAGGCACAATTTGTTTCCCAAAGTAAATAGCAAGTAATAATTCTTGTCTCCTAGTCTGCACATAAGGGGAGGAAGGCAAACTTGTGCTGGGAAGCAGGTGATTGGCAGTGGCTAAATAATACTCTCTGGAAATTTACCCTGGTATTAGGTGGAATGTTGCAGCTCAGAGGACAAAACCCACCCACCTCTCTGCAGCGTTGCCTTCAATTCCTTTAATGTTAACAGCAAGAGAGCCAAGAAGGGCAAACCAAATCTTCGTGGGCCACATGCAAGGGATGCACATTTGCTACGTTAGCCTGGCAGAGTTCAGAATCCAGCTTCGTAATAGCACAGGCTTTATTCTCCACACAAAATTACAGTATGCACTGTTCAACTGTGACATACAGAATGCTTCCTTACTGCCTTACTCTATATTTCCCCTTCATTAACTTTCAGTATATCCATTTGCAATAATTCAGTATTAAAGTTGTATATCTTGTAGGTGTAGGTTTGTTGTTCAAAGTGACTAAAGTATCTAGCTCTTCCCCCTCTGGTAGCTGGTTATTTTACCCCGGATTTGTGCATTTTATAAAAGAAGCCTTCTCCCTCTTAACCTATTCATTTTCTTTTGTAGGATGTTTTTGTGGTTAAGGAACTGCACCAGGACTCAGGAGACAGGGTGAATTCCCTGATCTGCCACAGACTTCCAGCGTGATCTTGGGCAAGTCACTTAAGTTCTCTTTCCCCAATCTATAATATGAGGGTAATAATACTCCCTTTTCCCTTACCCGTTGTCTGTCTTGTCTATTTACACAGTAAGCTCATTGGAGTAGGGACTGTCCAGGTATTTGTATGTACCCACAATGGGGCTAAGGATGTCTAGATATTACTGTAATACAAATAAATAGGAATTGTATGCTGTTTCTTTGGCTATTTTGAAATGCAGGATACTGTTAGGCCAAGCAGAAAGGCTGCTGTAGCTGCACTCATTTAGGTAAAGAGCAGAATGTATATAGCTAAATCCCAAAAGATCTTTGTAACACAGGTCCCAGAAGAACTCACCAGAGCTGCCTGGGTACAGAAATGAATTTCTGTCAGACACATCCCCAGTCTGGAGAAGGAGTCTCTCTTTCTGTTGGACAAACAGAAAAAGTAATGGTTACGTTTCTAATCACAAGCTGTAATACTGGAACTAAAAAAGAGCACGAGAAGCAGCAGAATCGAGCGGTTAAAGCATATGACTTAAAAGCAGGAAACCTGGTTCTACTCCTGCATCCGACAGCTGCTGTGTAGCCTATGGTGAGTCATTAGATTCACTTTTAGGGTAGCCTTATCAGGTATCATACCTACAAAAATATTGTACAGCTTAACCAATTAATGATTACGAAGTGCTTTGAGATTCTTTATTGGAAGATGCCACATTAGTGCTAATGAACCTCAAAAAACTCTACAAATCTGTCTAGACTATGAATAAAGGTGTTTGAATGGATGGAATTACTGAACATGAACACCAGTGCTACTCTGGATAAACATGATGTATCAGTCTTTATCTCAACCAGGGCCTATTTCTTCACTGACTGTACCTTGCATTGTCATTTATACCAGTGCAAAGTAGGTGTCAAATGCAACCCAATCAGAGATCACCATTGTATTACTCCAGTTTTATACCTGTTTATAGAGGAGTAACTAAATTAATGCTGTGGTGATTCAGGCCCACTTTGTACAGGTGTACACAACAACACATTGGGCAAAGCAGTGGAGAATCAAGTGCTCTGTCTCTTCCCCAAAATTGCTAAAAGTAATTCTGGGGTAAGATAGCCTCCTCTGCATAAATAACTAGCTATTTTTCTATGGTTTACAGTTCTTTAATACAGAAATCCCTCCCTGTTAAAAGTGATCTATCAGAAATATTGTTATGGCTAACCACTTCCATGATGCCGTCACCAGCAAGGGTTAGGTGCTTGAGTGGGTAAATTCTAAAACTTGGCTTTTTTAGTGCAAGGAGTAAGTTTCCCCTCACTGCTCCAGGAATGTGCTTTAACCTTGACCTTGAGGAATAATTTGGAGAGGTGCGAGAGCAGTTCAGTCTCCTACAGTCAGTCTTTGGCTTCCCTCCTAAAACTCCTGACAAGGCTGCTAATCATTATCAAGTGTGAGGATGGTTTTTAATAAGTTTAGTGCTTGAGAGTCTATGGTATTTGTTAACCTAAACCAGATCAGTCCTAACTCTTCTGCATTTGCCTGCTGCCACTCAACTTAACCAGGTCTATAGTTACCTTTCAGTTGACTAGTGTCAATGATAATAATGATGATACATTTTTATTTTTAGAGCACTCAAACATGGCCTCTAAGCTCTGTGCACGCACACACACATATAACTAATAACTGAACATTTCCAAAGGGCAACAAGTCCTTTTAGAATAGTAATGAATACAAAAATCATTTTGTGCACTGCATGGGAGAGGTGCATTTCAAGATTTTCCTATATAGCTTCTATGAAAATTGGCCCCTAAGCAAGGGTGTGAGTCATTGATGAATACAGCTCTAAGGCTTCAAACTGTGCAGCAAGAGCTGTAAAAGACATTAGAGGAACACAGGGGCGGGGGAGGAGAGAGCGGGGGGTTAGAAGGTTATTAAATAAAACCTAGCAATGGGTTGACGTGAACACTTTCTGAATGTTTTGAAAATGTACCACCTGATCACTGGGCATAGATCTGACTGCAGTCTTGGTGCCCTCAACTGGCTGATGCTAACAGATGCTATAAAGACAGCTCTCCACCTTCCTAGCCATAACTAAGGTCCTGTGTGAACTACGAGCCCCTCACTGCTGAAAGTAAATCAATATACTATACTGGGAAAGTGCTGCTACTATAGACACTCGTATACTGGCAAAGCTGGAGCCTACACCAGTATTAGGGGGTAGCCATGTTAGTCTGTATCCACAAAAACACAAGGAGTCCAGACTAACAGATTTATTTGAGCATAAGCTTTTGTGGGTAAAAAACAACTTCTGGCACCTTAAAAATTAACAGATTTATTTGGGCATAAGCGTTCGTGGGGAAAAAAACCCCACTTCTTCAGATGCATCTGAAGAAGTGGTTTTTTAACCCACGAAAGCTTATGCCCAAATAAATCTGTTAATCTTTAAGGTGCCACTGGACTCCTTGTTGTTTTTACACCAGTATTGTTATTCCATCATCCCTAAATGAAACAAGCTAGACTGGTAAAAGTGCAGTTATGCTGATTCAACTGTGTCTACATCAGGGCTTTTGGCCACATAGCCATGTTAGTAAAATATACATCACACTCCTAACCACCACAGATATGCCAGAAAAACTTTTAAGGGTAGACCAGCCCTCAGAGATTCTACTGGAGACCATCATAGTGTTGGGGACACTGGGGCATGGCCACTAGGTAACTCGAGGGGATGGAAGACCACGAGTGTCGATGAAGCCCCCTCGCACTAGGCCCAAGTGTCCTTGGCCCCCCCGCCTGGAGGCACACACAGCAGTTATGCTGAGAATCTGCAACAATATGCTGCAGATGCAGACTGCCTGAAACTAAGCAAGGCCAAACAGGGCAGATATGGAAGAACAATGCTGAATAAAGCAGCTTTATGTATGGTTTAAGAAATGATACAGAGAACAAGGGAACTAGCTGGGAATTGGATTGGCTGGCTATATGGATACTTAGGGCAGCTTGCTATTGGATAAATATGCTGGGAAAAAGGATGTATAAAAGCCTGTGTAACTTCCTGCTCTGTGTGCAGGATTTGAGATTTTATTCTCCCTGTACCTTTTTGCAGCTGCAAATAAACTTTTCTGCTTCTCCACCCCGTTGTGATTATTGGGTGTAGCACACTGGGTAGCGAACCAAAGTCAGCTGTTGTTTAGCCTCTCGGCACTGGGTGCCGGCAACAATAGAGTAGAGATGGATTGGATCACAAAGTTCAGATACACACGCAGACTTCCACAATGTTCAAGAGTGTTCGATTTTGGTCCAGATTCTCTTTATTATGAAGAAATAAAAGCTGGTACCAATCTGATTTCATTCATTGACTAGCAATTAATGGACATTCTATAATTGATACCACAACGATTCTGGATATTGGGTACATCACTTTATGGTGCAATCTGTTTCTACCTACCCAAGGTGGTAGTTACAGGGTGCAGTAAAGAAATAATGTTTTTAGTTAATACGAGCAGAAATTACCATGACTTCTTCCTGATTCCTTGTATTTACTTATATTCATCTCAAATCAGATAACAATGCAAGAACCTTTGCAGTGTCAGCCCTGCATCTCTACTCTCATATCTTCCAATTCTTCTTTTCCTCATTCCTGCTATCCCCATAATCTTTTTTTCCCCTTCTTGGCTTCTTTCATTTTGCTACCTACTCAGTTTACCAATCTGTAAAGCAGGTCTAAAAATATTTCCCTCCCTGAGTGCTGTGAAGCATTTTGAGGTCACCAGATGAAAGGAGCCATATGTAAACTATATAATCTTTTGGTTTATTTTTATTAACTTGCAATCCTGTAGCTTCGGTTTTAAAATGGCCTTAAAATGCCCTAGGCAACAGCCTTTTAAATAAGATATTGTTTTTCCTGCTGACCTATACAGACTGCAGACATTTTTCAAGAAATGTCTACACATTTGTTTTTTCTCTCTGTTTACAGGTAACAAATTTACCTCCATAGTCATTATCAGAAGCCAAACCATCATGAAAAGCTTTATTTTCATGCATATGTGCTGTTTAATGCACTGAGCATAATCAAAATTAGTAAGTCTAAAACTGGATTTTTATTAGATACAATAGAAACTTGGAATCTTTACAAAGCCGAATAACTGTGGTTTTGCAGTTATATATTTTGAAAAATGAACATAGTGGTCTGTGTAACCAAAGAGTCCATAATTTCAGTGGGAGAATAAGCTGGGGAAATTGTTTGTCAAGTTATAGTCTTATTTTGTTCAAAATTACTTCTCTTTCCTTCCATAAAGCTCTAATACAGCACCCATAGATTCTACCAGCAAGGAAGCATTTTCTGTTTGTTTTTTCACTAGAAATCACACTCTCCATTTTAAACAGGGGAGCTTGACAACTGAGTTCTTGTTAAAAAAAACAAACACTGAAATATATAGACATGCAGCACCATCTACTGGATTAATATATTGTGTATAAATGCATGACAGACATGTACAGAATATATTTCAACAAGGTAAAGGTAGAAAACAGTCATACACTCCAAAACTTATTATAGTGATGTATTTAGTCAGCATCAGGGCTCAGATAAATCCATAGATATGGAATTTCCAACGATATCATGAAATAATACTTAGCACTGATTTAGCTTTTTATATTTTCAAGGCACTATATAAATAGTACACACAAAAAACTATGTCAAAAGAACATTACTAAGGTTGCAATGTCAAGCAAATTAGGACGTTCAAGAATTAAAATTTCCTGTGCAACCTTAATTCAGCTTCCTTGTGTTATTGTACTTTAATTACATGACCAGATACTATTTTTTTCCCTGGGGGCCCTGTCTAATTCAATGCAGAGGACGAATGGTACTCAGTCCATGAGCAGCTACTTAATAGTTTGTTTTCTTTTCATTGTTCAGTGAATGCCTCCCCTATTTACTGCACACTATTCAAACGCTGCTCTGAAGACAGAATTATAAACTTCCTCATAATATCTGAGCGTTTCACAAAAATTAATTAATTTTCACAACACCTTTGTGAAATGAGGGGGTGGTATTATCCCTATTTTATAGACAGTGAATTGAGGGCCAGAGAGATAAAGGTTAAAAATGTCCATTAATTTTAGATGAACAATTTCAGATGCCTTAGCATTACAGAACAATTTAAGGTTTCAAAGTAGCAGCCAGGTTAGTCTGTTTCCACAAAAAGAAAAGGAGTACTTGTGGCACGTTAGAGACTAACAAATTTATTTGAGCATAAGCTTTTCGATGAAGTGAGCTGTAGCTCACAAAAGCTTACCCTCAAATAGAACAATTTAAGTGTTCAAAGCATAGCTCACGTTGACTTCAGTTGCAGCTATGAGCACTCAGCACTTCTGCAAATCAGTCCCCAATGTATTAAGTTGGGCACCCAAAAATGAGAAACATACATTTAGTGACTATCTGTGAAAAGTTAGGTTTATGTGATTTGCCTAGCATCACATAGGAACTCTGTGGCAGAGGCAGGGACAGAATGCAGTTTTCCAGGGGAGCATTCAATTGCCTTCATCTTGAGACTATCCTTTCTCTTCCTGCAGTCCCCTGCCTCCTTCACTTCACAGCTTTCAACTTCTGCAACAAATAGAGCAAACATCCTACAAACAACAGCCTCCTTCAATAAACATTCCTGACTGATTCCCAGAGCAGGTCTAACCTGTGCACTGAATGAGGCAGGCTCCCCTGGAAAAAATAGAATATGATCATGTACTTAAAGACCGTATCACAATTAAAGCTGTATGAAAACTGGCACATCCGTCCTTTAAAAAATGTCACATTTCTGGAAAAAAAAAAAAAGTTTCAAATTGGAACAAAAAGTCAGATATGTGAAATTTCCTGTGGAAGAATCAAAACAGAGTTTTGTTTTGTTTTTAAAATCTCCAGTCCCATCTCCCTGGGGTTCCAGACTCCCCAGTTCTACATCTGCCTGTCAGGTGGGCAAAATCTGCAGAGCCCCAACTCTGTGACAGCTTCCTCCTCCATGCTGCCTAGGCCCCGCAGGGGGATCACTGAGAACACAGGAGAGAGAGAGTCTCCCTGCTCCCAGTTTGGGCACATGCAGCCAGACCTGGCACAGCCCACAGCAGCCTAGACCTCCAATGAATTTTTGGGGATTTAGCTGCCAAAATCTAAGGAACATCTCCTAAACATGTGCAAACTGCAATTTTTCAGAGGCTTATAACTTGACCAAATTTGGCTAGATTTTCATGGAATGGCAAAAGGCAAATCCCTGACAGTTTTCAAGTCCCTGCTCCCACAGGTGCTGACTTTCCAAAGTGCAGTGGGGTGCTCGACCCCCGGCTCTGACCCAGACCCTGCCCCCACTCCACCCCTTCCCCCAAAGCCCCATCCCCTGCTTCTTCCCACCCAGTTCCGCCCCTCCCCCAAGTGCGCCGCATCTTCACTCCTCCCCCTACCTCCCAGCTTCCTGGCCGCTGCGAAACAGCTATTCGAGGCAGGCAGGAGGTGCGGGGGGGGGAGGCACTGATCTGTGGGGCCGGCCAGTGGGTGGGAAGCACTGGGGGGGAGAGGGGGACTGATAGAGGGACTGCCGGTGGGTGCTCAGCACCCACCATTTTTTCCCCGCAGGTACTCCAGCCCTGGAGCACCCAGGGAGTCAGCGCCTATGCCTGCTCCAAAGCATGAGGGTTCTAAAGCTTTTCAAAGAAATGGCCACTAAAATTTTTTTTAATGGGTATATCATATTTTACCCCCAGCCTTGTTCTTGGAAACAAATGAACCATTCGGGCTGAAATTTTCCAAAAAGTAATCAGTCTGAGGCAGACACACAGCATGGAAGGTTCAAGCCCAAACAGTTAAAGTTCGGCAAAGTTATAAGCAACTGAAAACAGGGTCTTATTATGAGAAGTGTCAAGAAACCTTGACAGTAAATGGCTACCAGCTCCCCCAATAATTATCTAACTAATTCTCATAACAACTCATGGGAAGGGTGTGTTATTATTTAATTAAAAGATCTCTATAGCAATCAGCTATCTCTTCCATGTTTTCTGCCATGTTGCCAATTCTCAATTTCATGAGTCAAGGGATTTTGGCTAAGGCTGGAGCCAGTCTGGGGTTGAGGCCAGAAGCTCCAGTCCCATAGTGAATTTCAGCTCTGTCTAAGAAAATCCCCTCTGTTTGGCTGCCCTACCCACTTGCTTGCCTCCTCAAAAAGAGCAGCCAATTAGGGCTGCTGAAGGAAACAGGTTGAGCTCTCCTTACCTCCTCTCAGGAGCGGACACTATTCTCACAGGAAGGGAGGCGGGAAGGAGGGAGCAGAAAGAGTCTAGCGGCATAACAGCTCCGCTTTCCCAGGATAATGCGATGGCTCCTCTGCTCCTCCACCTCCCTGCAACACCAGGCCTGCGAAGCTGGAGAAGATGACTCTGCTGCAGCCCCTGCCCTAGTGTGGGAGAGGGGTGAAGAACACCAGGAGCTGCAGGGGGAGGAGAAGTGAGGCTGGTGGGGTAGAACTGATGTAGGATCCTGGAACAAAATTAACTGCTAGGTAGTTGTAGTATGAATTGACACCAAATTAATTATTTAGAATGTTAGGGTTTAGCTGGAAGCTCCTCATCATCAGGCAGCCAATAAGGTACCATCAGTTTGGGGGAGGGGGCGGCAATGTCACTTTACTTGATAAATTTGGGAGATTTGGGAACACTAATGCCAGGCCTACACTCAGAGTGCTTTACTGATAAATGCCTGAGGGAACACACCTCTGACAGACATCACTGTATTGGCAAAAGCCCCGAGTGTCGATCTAGGAGTGCTTAGCCTATATAGTATACTAGTATACCTATGTCAGCAAAGGGTTCTAGTGTAGACATGGCCTAATTGTCCCATACACACTACAGGTGAGCAGGGAGAGTTCAAAAATTAAAGGACAGACTAAGAGACTCACCCGAGACACACAGCATTTCAGCACTTCCATTTCAGCTTCCCCACAAGGATCTTCAGCCTACTCCTGTCATAGAGGTGACTTGCCCTCGAAGGAAAGTTCTACACCTTCCAGGGCAAAAGAGTCCTTATAAGGACAACAAAAACACAAAACAAAGGAATCCTCAGCCTAGCCAGGCTCAGCATCCAGCCCTTCTTTATAGGCAAGCCTCACCTGTCTCCACCCTTACTAATAAGTACCTCGGCAGTTAGTCCATTCAACAATCCAGTTTAAGCCCACCCTCACAATAGGCTCTAGTTAGCCACAGCCCTCACAGAGCTCCTGGCTCTCAGCCAGGCTTCCTACCCCCAGATAGGAACAGTCAATCTGTTTTCTTCCCAGTTAGCCTTTACCTGCTAATTCTGTTGTCAAAACTAATGTATCATTTAATAGATCACTGCTGCTCAGCACTGAAATGCTGTGCATTCCTCCTTTATGTTTCATGTCCTATACATGTGTAGCACAGCAAGGCTAACTGAATAGAGCAGACTGATCCAAGGCCTACTGGCCCTTAATAGGGCAGGCTGCCTGTTACAGAGACCAAAAAACACAGTATCTTTAAAAAAAAAAAAAACCTCATGATTTTGGGACCAATCTCATGATTTGGGGGGGTCTGAGTCATGATTTTTGAACTTTTGGGGTTGGCGATAATGAAGTTGTGCTAAATGCATGGTTTTGCTCATGTCTACTGCTCTGGGTGGCATATTTTTGTTCTCTGTGTTTACTGCCACTTCAGGGACTTCATGAGTTCAATTATGACTTCCAGAGCCAGAATGGCATAAAGGGCAGGTGGTGCAGCTAGGTGTGGTGGAATTATTCATGTGGAGGCCAAAAGCATGCTCCCTGTAGCCTTGCTACACATTTGGAAAATGTAAACTTTCACGTCTGCTGGTTCACTGCTCCTGACAAAATGTGGAGCACAAGTAAGGAAAACAGGACCCTGATATGCCCCTTTACACTGAATAATGGCAGACTTGACATGTTTCTCTGCTTCTCCCACCATCTTTTCCATGCTTTTTTCCATGCCCAGATGCATGGCATACCATCCCAAGCTGGTCTGCAAAGCCTCTACCCTCTCCTTTTAAATTCCTCCTGAAGACCCACTTCTTTCATGATTCCTACAAGTTGGCCATTAGTCTTCTTATTCACTGTGTTCGTATATCTCATGAAAAGAACACTCTGTGCTTTATTATGCCGTGCACTAACCTCTCTGAGTAAGTATGTAATCTTACTGTTGCCCCATCCTCCCTCCCTCGCCTGCTCTAGGGTCACACTATTTCTCTCATTGCATCATTTTCCAAAAGTAATCTGTAAGATGCTTGGGGCCGGGCGCTTTTAATTTAATTCTGTTTTCTTCTTTCTGCCAAGGGAGGCACCTAACAAACTTTTGGGCACATTTATAATAATACAATATAAGCCTTTGCCATTTGAGAACAAGAAGAATTGCTGTTACCTGTTCCATCAGTGGGATTTATAGCATCTTTGCAGGCCAGTCAGTTGCGTGGAAGACTCTCATATATGTGTAGATTCACATATAGCTGTGATATTCCAGCTAGTAGAAGGCAGTGGTACAACCTCTGACAGTCTAATCTCCAAAACTGAAAACCACCTCTGAGCAGGATACCCAGCTCTTGCTGGTCCTGGTGGGCAAAGAGTTGTGGGGCTGAACCTGGATTGCTCATGTAGGGATTGAGCTGGGGACCTCTACAGCTTAGTGCAGGGATGGGCAAACTTTTTGGCCCGAGGGCCACATCTGGGTATGGAAATTGTATGGTGGGCCATGAACGCTCACGAAATTGGGGTTGGGGTACAGAAGGGGGTGAGCGCTCTGGCTGGGGGGTGCAGGCTCTGGGTGGCACTTACCTCAAGCAGCTCCTGGAAGCAGCAGCATGCTGCTTCCGGGAGCAGCCTTTGACCCGGCTCCCCAGCTGGAGTGTGGGAGCAGGGCCAGCCCCAGACCCTGCTTCCAGCAGAAGGTCGAGGGCCGGATTAAACTGGCTGGAGGGCCAGATGTGGCCCGTGGGCCATAGTTTGCCCACCCCTGGCTTAGTGCATGAGCCTCTACTGCCTGAGCTAACAGCCAGCTGGACCCTAGCTAAGGCTGCAGAGCAGACTCATTAATCTCTAAATGGTCCTGGTGCCGCGAGAGGAGACAGAACACAACACTCAAGAGGTGCGTGGGGGGCATGAACCCCTCAGATCCCCCAGCACCAAACCCGTCTCACTATGGGGCGGGGAGGCATGCCTCCCCCAACTTTCCAGCATGAAATCCCCACTGTGTGTGTGGGGGGAGAGGGACACAACTCCTCCCCTACCTTTCGGGGCGGGTCCACAGCAACCTTCCCGGCCCCACGCTGAGGTAACAAATCCCTAGCGCCTCAGCCCGGGGGACACGGAACTCTCTGCGACGGGGGGACAAGGCAGCGCCCGGGAGAAGAGGGTGGGGTGAATTGAGACACGTGTCGTGGGCATGGGGGCTGGGGTGATCGGGGGGGGGTTGGGCGCGTGCGAGGAGGGGCGGGGGGGGGAATGTGTGACCGGAAGTCGGGTTCCCTCCCGCGGCTGACTTCCTGTTTGGTCAGTAACCAAGGGCTTCCCGTTGCTAAGGGAGCTGGCGCCGGAGCCTGTGCCAGGGAGCCGGAGCCGAGGGGGCTGCAGGGACCCCAGCGCCCCAACATGAGCAGTGGCGACGCCGACAGCGGGTCCTCCGCCTCGGTCCTGGCCGAGCTGGACTGGGACGATGGGTTCGCCATCCCCGTGGCCAACGCGGAGAACAAGGCGCTGGAAGAGGAAGTGAGTGGGGAGGCTGCAGCCCGACAGGGGGACACCAACACCCCCCCCCCACGGCTCACCAGCAACGGGGCATGAACCCGACCCCCCGCCGGAGGACTGACGCCTCCCCGACTCGCCAGCGAGGGGGGGGACACGGATCCCCCTCCCCTCCAGCGGGAGGGAGACATGAATGGCCCCGGCCCCTGCCCCTAACGGCGGGCGGGGCGGAATACGAACCCTTCCCCCCCGCCCCCCCCAGGGAAGTGGGGGGACATGAAGCATCCCCTTGCCTGCTCACTGGGGTACGAACCCCTCCACGGGTCCTAGGCTAGGGCCCCCATTAGGACTAGATGGGAAACACCCCCCAAAACACCCCACCTGGGGTTCCCTAGGGAAGAATCTATCCCAGGCCAGGGGCCCTCCCCCACGGGGGCTCATGTAGCTAATGCTACTCTTCAGTCTATGCACGGACCCAATGGCCCAGCAGCATGGTGCTGTGCTACTGGGTCACCTGTTGACAGCTGAGTTATAAATCCCAAGGGCTACCCACACATAAAGCTCCCATGGCATTTTTCACAAGAGGAGTAGGGTTAAAGTGATTTCCTGGACAAACTCTTCATCCTTCCCTCTCCTTCTAGGCTGGTCCTGTTTTTGTCATCTTCAGCTGTTCTTTACTGAGGTCCTGATCCATGCAGGGACATTCTTATAACCTCAATGTCCTATTACAGGTTTCAGAGTAACAGCCGTGTTAGTCTGTATTCGTAAAAAGAAAAAAGAAAAGGAGTACTTGTGGCACCTTAGAGACTAACCAGTTTATTTGAGCATGAGCTTTCGTGAGCTACAGCTCACTTCATCCGATGAAGTGAGCTGTAGCTCACGAAAGCTCATGCTCAAATAAACTGGTTAGTCTCTAAGGTGCCACAAGTACTCCTTTTCTTTTTTCTTTTTAATGTCCTATTAGTCTTCCTGCACAGATCTCGTGATCTCTCAGGACATGGGCTTGATTCACCATTACCCTACACTTCATGCAGTTATTTACACCAGTGCACAGTGGAAGTAATGTGCTACAGAATTAGAAAAATAACAGTTTCACACCCACTTTGCACTGGTTAAAATGACTGTGCCAGGTGCAAGAGAAGGATGATGAGGCTCTTCTTTAATTTGTAAAATTAATATACACCTGTTATATACAATGACTGAACAACAGCATATGTAACTACATTCTGGCCCTTGGTAATTTCAGTTGGATA
The DNA here is from genome assembly GCF_965152275.1 of Natator depressus. Classification (NCBI taxonomy): domain Eukaryota; kingdom Metazoa; phylum Chordata; order Testudines; family Cheloniidae; genus Natator; species Natator depressus. The sequence goes on from NC_134242.1 coordinate 10,855,323, forward strand.
CGGTATTCTTCGGTTCCTGCCGTAAACTGCGTAATATTGTTATGCACTTACTGTTAAACACTGGAAGATCCACTTGCAAGAACAGAGCTATACTTCATATAATCAGTTACTTAGGATGCATTTGGATAAAAGATGCTATATAAATAAATGATAAACATAATTCCATGTCACATTGGGTTATCTTTTAAGGCATAAGTAACATTACTTTTTTAACATTTTTATTATCTAGACCAACTATATTTATTTTTCTCTTCCTTCATTTTTAAAGAAATGAAGTCTATTGTCTATATTTGTGTGGTTTACATTATACAGTTTATATATTGTAAACCGGCAAGTATTGCTTGTTAAATAGTATATATTGCTTTCTGAAGATATATTCAATAAACTAGTAGATTTTGTTTGTTTACAGCTGCAAAAGTTGCAGAAAGAAAAAGCAAACCTAAAAAATCAGTTGACTGATTTTGAAGAGCGTATTGAGGCAATGACATCACATTTGAAAAACGTCAGACAGGAGTTCAACTTTACACAGGTAAATTGTTGTAACTAGTAGATCCTCCTTATCCAGTTTAGAATTCTGCCTGATATTTTTCTCTAATTTGTACTCATATCTACTTGTCTGAATACATTTTACTACTGATGAGAGACCTCAGAGCCTTCCAGTACTTGCCTAGGAAATAAATGAAGGCATGTCTCAAAAATATTATTAAATTAATTAAAAATGAATAAATAATTATTGTGCATGGAATGAAGGCACAGATTTTAGGATAGTTTGGCAATAGGTACTTACAGAAGTAATAGATAAGTCTGACCCAGGGGAAAAAAAAAACTGTTTCAATCTGGAAAAAGAAATTGTAAAAGGAGAATGTTTTTATTGATCAGAAGATGGTTAATTGCCAAATGCTAATGGGGACTTAATTCTTGAAAAGTGAAACAAGACTATAAGGGGAGAGAGAACTCTGCTTTACACTCTGAGAGACATATGATTAAGACATATGGGCCCAAATTTTCAGATAAATGCATGTCCTCATACATCTAATCTAGGGATCTCAGCTGTTGTGACTGCACATGTTAGCAAATGAGGCTGTCTCTGAGTATCTAGAACCCAAACCCTATAGGATTTTATAGATCAGTATTAACAGCTTGAATTGCACTCAGACCAAATTGGGATCCAGCATAGACCTTGGTATGAGATACCATTAATGATATAAAAAAGTTGTTTTTCTAAAAAGGTGCATAAATGAATGCTGTAACTTTCTATTGTTTATAGCATGGAACTGGGACTCAGGAGACCTGAGGCCTGCCTCTCACCTTACTTAAACCACTATAAATTAGGAACAACTCCACTCAGATCAATGGAGTTACTGGTTTCACACCAGTATGAGGGTATGTCTACTCTGCAATGTCTACCCACGGCTGGCCCTGTCAGCCGAGTTGGGCTCAGGCTGCAGAGCTGTAAAATTGCAGTGTAAATGTTCCAGCATGAGTTCTGGGACCCGCCCCACTCACAAAATCCCAAAGCTCTTAACTCCAGCCTGAGCCTAAGTGTCTGTACTGCAATTTTCCAGACGCACAGCCCAAGCTCTGCAAGCCCAGCTCAGCTGACATGGGCCAGACACAGATGTGTAATTCTAGTGTAAACATACCTTGACAGTTCAAAATCAGATTTCTGGACTTTGTTCCCTAATCTGGCACCAATTTGCTATGTGATCTGTAGAAAGACATTACCCTTCAGTGCCTCCATTTCCCCATCTGTGAAAATGAGTACTATTTAACCACTTTCTTTAAGCATTTGAAGAGCATCTGTTGAAAGTTACCAAATGCAGACTATATTTTACTGGGACCTCCTGATAGGCTTTTAGCAGCTTCATAACTTTATTTTGACTATATCAGTTCTTTAGAGGTTCATCTGATAAAAAAAAAATGACTTACCTCATGGAGTCTCCACAGAGATTTCACTTTGTCATCCACTGTGAAGGTTACTTCTCATTCAGGAGGCAAAAAATTATTTTCTATTCCCTACTGCTGGAGAATCCTCCGGAGTTGCAGAGAGCCTGATTTGTTCGGGTTAGTGTGCAGGTGTGAGGTTGTGTTGGTGGCCTGTGATATGCTAGACTAGATGAGTTTAGGCCTTCAGGCCTTAAACTCTATGATTAGTTATGTGGCTAAGAGTTAAGGCTCAAATTTTCAAATGATTAGTGGTTTAGGGTGCCTCTGTTTTTGGATACCCAACTTCACATACTTTAAAGGGGCCCAATTTACACAGGTGGGTGCTCAGAACTTTCTGAAAATGAACCCCTTTAAGGAGTCTCAGGCTGGACCCCCCCAAATCACTAAATCACAGCCTATGATTTCAAATGGATGTCTGAGAAGAAACTCGGATAATGAATCTACTGATACAACCCATGTGAAAGGGCACTGAGAGACTGATAGATGGCTTCCCTGCAGCTGAACAGCCTCTTAGTTTTAATGTGCTAGATGCAAGTTTTAATTAGCAATTGAGATGAAGAACACCATGTGCTCCTTCTTCTGTAAGAGAAGGACTTCCAGTAGGTAAAAGATTGGGTATTGTATAGGGGAAAATATATTAAAGCAATTTTGCCAGACAAAAAGAGGCACCCAGCTGGCATGTGGCAATATCTATGTCAGCTAATCCATCCCAGCTCAAAACAATAGAATACTCTTTGCTGCTTTGCCTCCTGATTCAGACAGAAAGCTACATAATGATGGAGAGACTAGTTTGAATATGATTATCTGTACTGTTGTTTGGCTCTGAACTATAGAACAGTGAAATAATGGATTCTGAATCTTGCATGAAATATTTTTGAATCACTTAGCTAGATAGGGAAGGTTAATCTGAGAACATTTGATACAGGTCATTGATTTTTTAATATTAATTCCATATCTAAAAGTCCAAACACCGGTATGTGGAGTTGCTCTGAATTTACACCAGTGCAAATCAGACTCTGAATTTCAAAAGCCTCCATACGCATTTTTATTTTAGTTCTGTAAAATCCCTAGATGTAAATTTCATAGTTTTATATCAGTGTTACCTTTATTAGAGTTCTGATTCTGGTGAAATAATAAAAATGATATTGCATGTTAAATGCCTGTTAACGATTCCATGCAAAATAATGAACTATATTATTCTATAGTCTCTTTACAGAGCCAGAGAGAATGAAATTGAAACCGAAGAGCACTTTAAAGCCCTTGCTGAGAGAGAGCTTGGACGTCTCAAAAAAGAGATTCAACGGCTGGAAAATCAGATGGTTTCCTTAAGGGAAAAGAAAAATAGTCAAGAAGTAAGATTCAAAAATATTGTAAAATGTAACCTGTTCTGTTTATCACTATTCTTCTTGCAATGAGTAGTGTTTTTTCCTTAGACAAATGAGGTCATAAGACAACAATTTTAACAATAGTACTTGTTGATGGAGCACGAATGCCTGTGACGTCCCACAAATATTTATGACCCAGTCCTTCATCCCTTGCTCAGGAACATGTTAAGAGTTTTGTGTTAGTAAGAACTGGAGAACAATCACTTACCAAGTCTTTTCTTTTTTTCAAACCATTAAGCTAACTTTTATTCCTTCAGGTTGGCTCTCTTCCTTTTTGTTGACTCTCTTTGGTGCTCAAAATGGCCAGATCCTCCTCCTGGCTGTACAAGGCCGGATTCTGCCATTCCCTCTCACATTGGGAAGTCCCCTCTCAGTCACTTGGCACCACTCTTGGAGTAGGAGTATCCGCATTTGGCTCTTTGGTTGGGGTGGGGGTGGGGGGCGTAAACTGCATTAAATGATGAGTTGGATCAATTTCTCACCAAGCGTGTATTAACTCCAGATAATAGAATAGGCATCTTGTGCCAAAGGTTCACTCACCTCAGGTTAAGACAAATTTTTTTCTTTTTTAGGTTTATGGAAACTTAATTGCCTTGGTTCTTTTTAATGCCAGGACCATATACTGGCATTATTCAAACTGAAGACATTTGCCATAGAAAAAGACTCATCCACTTAACAGTCTGGTCTTCAGACACCACTAAATTCCCAAGACTAGTCCGTATCCACTTACATTGTCTGTTTTGATTTTGTGCTTAGAAAGATAATACATAACTTAAAATTTAATTTCTCTCAAACTTTTCCAGAATAATATATTCAAAGCCACTCAGAAGCTGGAAGCCTTAAGATGCCAGATGAACTGGGATCAGCAAGCTCTGGAGGCCTGGTTAGAGGAATCAGCTCATAAAGACAATGATGCAGTCACAATCCAGAAGTATGCTCAAGAGGATGATGGGAAATTAAGAGTATGTAGATATACCATTTTAAAAAAAATTCATTATAATATGTATATTTTCAACAGGAACATAAGGCTAATTTTAGCATCTAAGGATTTCTCATGTCATCAAGTTAGGTAGACTGAGACAGAGAGAGAGGCAAGACATTTTGTTCAACAGCACTTTTAATCTGTGATGGTTTTCCATTTAGTACATCAATGAAATTTCATTTAAATTCTTTTTTAAAGGTTATGTAGGTGACTGTTTTTATAAAGGGCTAAAATGCACAATTTAATACTTATTAGAATTTGTTTGTTCTGCTAGATAAGGCTGAAGTTTACCCTGAAAGTACATAAATATTTAATTATGGCCAGTAGTCACCGTGGATAAAATTTTAAACAGAACTTCATGCTGAATTCAATAGGAAGTTCATCCTAGAAATCTAGGACATATGACCCTCTGAAAAAACAAGTGCAAGTAATTTAGATGTTCCTGTTTAAACTAGAACTGAACTGCTTAATATCAATGAGGATAAAATAAGGCTATTTGAATAAAATTGACTAGAGAAATGAAAGACTGATATTAAATATAAAGTAGACTCATCAAGCAACTAGTTCAAAATTCATAGATGGTTCTCAAGTAGCTTATCACTTAGGTAAAGAGTATTTTTGTTGATAAATGTAAGTGTTCTTTGCACACAGTTCAAATTAAAGCTAATTTTACTATCATGTGTATTGAATGAACAGACAATTCAGATACCATAGCTTACCCAAATAGTCCCATTGATGTTAAAGGGACTATTTCTATGAGTTGGGGCTGCTTGCATGAGCAAAGGTTTACAAGATCGGACACTTAGCTTTTTATGCATTTCAAACGCATGACATAGATGTCGTCTCATTAACTCCCAACTTAACTGTAGCAGAGCTTTGTATTTATTTATAATTAATTAACTATGTTAGTCCTTAAATCATTTCATTTCAGGTGCTGACCCAACAGATAGAAAAGATGACTATGGAAGCTAATCAGAAACACAAAATTCTTGACAATGAGCTTACAGAAACCATAAGTGCTCAGGTTTGTGTATGAAGCAAATGAAGATTATTTTCCGTATTTGAAGTACTTCTTAAAATTAGAAACCATTGCTAATTGGGCTTCACTTCTTTACAGATGGAGCTGGATAAGGCAGCTGAAGATTTTCGCAGAGTTCACCATGAAAGGCAAGAGCTGATCAGACAGTGGGAAAGTACAATAGAGCAGATGCAGAAAAGAGATCAAGAAATAGATCACTGTGCTTTGGTAAACCATGTATTCAGAGTTTGCTTTATATAAATAGTGGGCCTAACCTTGCACCAATAATGAAAATGGTGCTATTGTCTCAAATAGAAGAACATTAAAAACATAATGGGCCATATCCTATTCCTTTCTGCATTGGTCTTCTTTACATTTCACTCAGCTGTTTCAAATTTAAGATATATTACAGAAGATTACCTACACAGTTGCATTGCATTGCATCATTTTGATAAATATTCTTAGTCTTAAAGGGGTGTCTGTTAAGCTAAGTAAAGTCCCTCTCAACTTAAGCGATACTCTTCTGCACTACCATACAGGAGTCTCAGGTTTAATTTTCAGTTCCGGTCTGACGTTCCCTGTTCCATCAGGAGCTAGAGTGCCTTGCAACTTCTGATAATGTTCCCTCTGTCTTGTCTTATCAGCACTAAGAGCAGGTAGACTTCTACCCATTCCTCTTAGAAAAGGATAGTGGGCTGCAAAAGAGGGGGGAGGGGGAAATTACAGGTCTGGGACATGATTCAAAGGGAAAACAGGGGAATTAATTTTTAGATTTCTGACCGATATGATTTCTGCCGTCATGTGCATGTGTGGCCCCTATAAAGGTCAGTTGGAGTTAGTGCTTTCTAAGGTCAGAATTTAGCCCTAAGAACTTGCTACAAACATGAATCAACATTAGCACTTTTTAAAAAGCCTTTCAAAAAGTGTTATTTTGATTACATTTTACAAGTTAATGCTTGCTTCTATTATTTGTCACCTTTCTCATTGTCTTAGAGCCTCGAGGTTTATGTTTCTGTCCTAGAAAAAAAAGCTATAATGAAAGGGAGTTAAATAACGCACATTCTCTTTTGTTTTATATGTATTGAATTTGAAATGTGTGTAGAAATAAACATGGGTATCAAAGTGGAATTTTTATAAAGTTTCAGAAGCCTCATATGATAGCTTCAGATTTTGGAAAAGGTGTCATATGTCTGAAAGAAGATTCTGCACTAAATCTCAGCTTTGGCTAGTATGAAATTGCCCTGAAAAACAGGGGAACTTCAGCTTTGCATGTTGTTCACATTTGGATTAGGAAGCTCTGTGGGAAAAAGTGTTTTGAATTATTATTATTATACAACAGTAAACAATATAATAAAGAGAAAAAAAATCAGGAGGAATCATTTTAGAATGTGAGTTAATGTAGAAACTTAGCTGGAATAACTTGAGCTCTTTAGTACTGTAGGCCATATAATTGCTAGTGGCCAGATTCTGCTACCTTTTCTCACATACTCCGCAATTAGTCCTGTTGATTTATTTTTTGTGATTAAAATAAGCAGTTATGATTCTTAATATAGGGACCAGATCAGCTAAGAGATGGTGCCATTTTTTTGCCGTCACTTTTCAAAGAACACAAAATTGTTGTACACTATTGTTTAATCAATATCTAAGTTCTTGCTGAGCCATTTTACTTATTCTTTAAGAACAACAAAATCCACCATTTCCTAAAATCTGCAGTGCTAAAATCCTCACGCACACCTTGGTCATCATTTGTCATGGCTATGAATTATTACTATTATTGTAACCTCCTCTATGCCCTCTCCCCTGTTCTGGTCTATTAAAATGCTGTTTATGCCTATAGCCTCTTCCTTTCCTGTCACTCTGAGCGTGTCACTGTTCTATGTAAGTTTACAGTGATTTTTAATACTGAGAGAGAGAACTGGAATAGAAGTTGCCTATCCAAAATATTTTCAGTATTTTATGTTGCTATATATGAGTTCAATGAGTCACATATCAAAGGTAATTATTTCATGGTGCTGCAATACCTAGGTTACCACATACTATTGCATTAAAGTATATTTTGATTTGTTTCTTTTTATTATTAATCATTTTTAAGATAAAGCAATAGCCAAAAACAAAGAGTAACAGTCTTACGGCAATGCTTGTTGCATTATTCAAAACACTTGAAATGTTTTTTATTCTGCTAGTTATTAGCCCAGGCAAGACAGGAGATCCGAAAGAAAGAAGATGTGATTAAAGAGAAGATTCGTTTTTTGGCAAACGAGACTGGGAATAACGTGGAGTATGAAAAGAGAATTTCTGTTGCTGACCGGCAAGCTGCCAAACTCCGATTAGATTACCAAAACCAAGATGCTTATAGAGTTCAACTCCAGGATGAGGTAATAGCGACTAAATGGTTCAGGGAAAAGTAAAAAATAAAAAAAAAAACATAACTTTTAATTAATGAAACGAATGTGACAGCAAAAATGCAGAAATATATGGTGACCTCTCTCATTTTCTGATCCAATCCTTATGTTGTAACAAAATGTCTGCAATTGCCAATGCAGTGCTGGGTATTGGAGTTTGAATCCTGAGCTTGGTCTTTGGCTGGTAATGCTGCAGAGGAGGAAGCATGTAGCCATTGAGAAAGGAAGTGCCTTGTATTACTGTGTTGCCTTCCAATGGCTGGTTGAAATGTTTCCCTTAAATAGTATCCAGCCTCTGACAGTGACTACTAGATGCTTCAGAGTATAATGCCCCATCTTTACCACACATATACATCTAATTTTGTAGTACTGTAACATGGTGAAAAAAAAATTTCTTCACTTCTCCAGATGATCACCATTTTATGCTCTGAAGAATGAGGGCTGACAGCCCTTGTAATTTTGTCCTAATTAAAATAACTGTAGAGGCTTTTCATTTTCATAAAGCTACCCAATAAAGAGGCAATATGGGGTAGTGGGTTGCTACATCTGTAAAAACGGGAACAATACCTGCATCCCTCCTTCAAAGGTGTATTTTGAAGATTAAACAGCTAACGTTTGTAAAGACGTTGGAATGTATAAAATGCTAAGTATTGTTCTCTTGCTGAACTATTTACTTCAATTATATCTTGCTGAAAAAAGTTCCACAGGTTAATTTTGTGTGGCATAAAAATATTTCCCTTTATAGAATCATAAACTTTGAGGTCAGAAGGTACCATTATGATCTTAAAACTTATTGTTTAATTTTTATGAAGTGTCTGTGTGTCCTCGTACCTCAGAATCCTCCCTTAGTTTAACCAAAGTAATGTTGTGCAATCAGCAGAGTTTGGGCCAGCACTAATTGTTGGATTCACACCATCGCTAGTGCCCATATGGAGCCTCATTGAAGTCATTGGAACGCCACATAAGCACAAGGGTTTACTCACACAGATGCAGTTGCAGTATCTGGTCCCATTCTTTCTTCTTGATAATTAATTAATTAAAATATATACGGTCAGATTCTCACCTGGTGTAAATCAGTCTGATTTCATGGGTTTTGCCAATTTACACAAGTTGAGAATCTGGACCTTCTTTTTTTTTTTTTTCCCATTTAGAGAAAACACTTTAAAACTATCTAGAATAATCTTCGCTTTGTAGAAATACAGGTTTGTTAGCAACACTAGCAAATGTTTTGACATTTTTGATGGGGCACCGAAGGCGGATTGTTAATATTTATATACTTATAAAAGAAAGTATTATCCCGTTTCAGTGTTGGTAATGCTTAACAGTAAGTGAGCTTTCTGAAAATTAATTGTTTATAAATGTACTAAAATGTTCCACACTACAAAATAGAGTAAATGATCCTTTTTACTTTATTTATTAGCTGGATACTTTAAAAGCCACTGTGGACAGAACTGCTTCTGATTTAGAATCTCTGAGAACAGAAATGGCCAATCTGAAGAAAGAAATCCAGGAAAAACACGTCAGGTAAGAAAGATAAACTCTTAGAAAAAGTTTATAACATTCTGTAACAATCAGATCTTTGATCAAGTTATTCATACCAAGGAACCTTAAACAATGTTGGACACTTAAGTAGTCAACTAGCAGGATATTTTGTGACATAGCTAGACTGTCCTAGTTACTCTTTGGACTAAATAGCCTTGACATACCACACAACAGAACCACTAACCCAGGAACCTATCCTTGCAACAAAGCCCGTTGCCAACTGTGCCCACATATCTATTCAGAGAACACCATCACAGGGCCTAACAACATCAGCCACACTATCAGAGGCTCGTTCACCTGCACATCCACCAATGTGATATATGCCATCATGTGCCAGCAATGCCCCTCTGCCATGTACATTGGTCAAACTGGACAGTCTCTACGTAAAAGAATAAATGGACACAAATCAGATGTTAAGAATTATAACATTCATAAACCAGTCGGAGAACACTTCAATCTCTCTGGTCACGCAATCACAGACATGAGGGTCGCTATCTTAAAGCAAAAAAACTTCAAATCCAGACTCCAGCGAGAAACTGCTGAATTGGAATTCATTTGCAAATTGGATACTATTAATTTGGGCTTGAATAGAGACTGGGAGTGGCTAAGTCATTATGCAAGGTAGCCTATCTCCCCTTGTTTTTTTCCTACAAACCCCCCCCCCCCCCCAAGACGTTCTGGTTAAACTTGGATTATTGCTGTGCACATTGTAAGATGAGCTATTGCCAGCAGGAGAGTGAGTTTGTGTGTGTGGTTTTTGGAGGGGGTGTGTGGGGGGGGGGGTGAGAAAACCTGGATTAGTGCTGGAAATGCCCCACCTTGATTATCATGCGCATTATAAAGAGAGGTTTCAAAGAGGGATGGGCTATTACCAGCAGGAGAGTGAGTTTGTATGTGTGTCTGTGTGTGGGGGGGGGGAAGAGTGAGAAAACCTTGATTTGTGCTGGAAATGGCCTTCCTTGATGATCACTTGATGATCACTTTAGATAAGCTGTTAGCAGCAGGACAGTGGGGTGGGAGGAAGTTTTGTTTCATGGTCTCTGTGTGTATATAATGTCTTCTGCAGTTTCCACGATATGCTATGCATCCGATGAAGTGAGCTGTAGCTCACGAAAGCTCATGCTCAAATAAACTGGTTAGTCTCTAAGGTGCCACAAGTACTCCTTTTCTTTTTTCTTTTTTTGAAATACTCTGTGAGTCTCATCTCAGTTGAGGGGGGGAAAAAAAAATCTGTGTGGGCTCTGGTTGTCATCTTATTTTTTATTTAATTTATAAAATTGTGGTAATAGTGTCCATAACAGTTGTCTGAGACAGACCTAAGCACTCTACACACTTACATGCCTTTCGATGAATATAATGAATTGCTTTATTAGATTCACTTCTCAAGCAACTGTTCTGTTCTAAACATTTTTAGACATTCTTAAATGTCAAGCAACTGTTCTAAACATTTTAGTGTTTTGTGTGTACCCTTCATTTTAACTCATTGTGCCTTATAACTTTGTTCAGGCTAAGCCATGTTAAAGATCAGAATGTGAATCTTTCAAATAAACTGAAGTTTGTGACTGAGAAGACATTGAGTTTAGAAGAAAAAGCTTTCAGGATGGAAGAAATACTAAAAGAAGAGGAGAAAATTGTTAAAGTAAAACCTTTTTGACAATATCTGCCACTGAGGATTAATGTGGACTTTACAGGTTGTGTTTCGGACAAGCATTTATGTATGGATTAAAATTGAATTTATTTATTAATTAATATGGCCTCAGCCATTCCCCCTCAAACGTTAAAGTACGCAGTATTCAGTTGGGTCAGGACTTGGATAGGAGATCCCTAGGGAAAGCCTTGGTGTTGTGCAAAGTGGTATGTGGATTTGATAGGTGGCATTCTTCCCTCTGAATTGGTACTGAATCAAGGCATGGTATTGAGTGGGCACTGTGAAGTGGAACTGCCATCTTTCAGAGCAGATGAAACCCAGATCTTGATCACTTGTGGTTATTAAACATCCAGTAGAATTTCTAGACAAAGGTCATTTAATCCCAGATTTGTGGCTAAATTTTAAGGAGCTATCACTAGAAATGGGCAGAGAATATTAATTCCGTTTCATGGAGGATTTTAAGATTTTGAAATTTGATTTGGTTCAGAGTCAGAATGAAAACCAAAAAATTCACATTTCTACACAAAATGGAATTACCATTCTCTATCCACCTCTACTGGGAGCCATGGACTCAGGAAGCTCTGTGAGCTTGGGCTGCTTAGGAACTGTGAGTCTGGATGCTCTGGGAGTCTAGGATTTTCAGGTCCTTGGCTCCCCATCAGCCTGACAGATGAGCTTTCCTATACTTTATTTAAAAAATAAATTAAAAAAAACACCAAACTCCCTGTTTCCCAATTTGTTAATAATTCTTTATAAATATGTTTAGCCTCTGACATATCTGATATAAACCTTTGACATTTTGCTTGATGATAGGGTATTGAATGCTCTAAAGTTGTCAGATGACCTCATTACACAAGTGGCAGAACAGGTGTTCTCAAACAAGTGACAACAAAAACTACAGTCATGCACACCATCTCATATTTTGTTTCTGCCACTTAGTTTTCCCAAACCCTGTCTTATTTTTCAAGCAATAGCTGTGTGAAATGCTGCTCTCGTGATAGCATTTGGAACTTATTTCATGAACTTGGCTCTTGTGTTATAAAGTTACTATGTACATTAAATTGCACTTTGAATATTAATACACAGTTTAGAGAAAATGAGCCTTAGCTATATACATAGATTAAAAAAATAGGGTTTGCTATTAAAAAAGATTAAATACTGCAGAAAATCTGAAAACTAGCTGGAATTATATAACATTTCTGTAAATTGAAAACTGCATTTGCTTCCTCGTAAATCTGCTCCTAGGGTGGCTAAGCCATTAGCAGGGTTTCTTTACTTACATATGTGGCAGATAACCCAAGCTGACACTGAGCTTGGCAGCTCTACAGCCTTGGGGTAATATTTTAAATAAGATGAACTGTTCTTGAACAATGTCTGTAATTTATTAGTCAGAAGCATGCTTTCCATCAACATTAGGCATGCATGTCTATTTCCCGCATCTATTAATTTACTGTGAAAAGATATTTACTGAGAACAATACAGACAAAATCCCATTCGTCACTTGTGCTTGAGTTTCCTGATGTCTCCTGGACTCTGTAGCAAAGCAGTGTTGTAGGGACTGATTCTTATCTAATGCCCATATCTATTTTGGGGGGACCTCTTTTTAAAAGGAAGAAAAAAATTTTTAAATACATTTAAAAATACAAAAACTGCTTAAGACCTTAATGACTAAGGGCCAAATTCTGATCCTATTTGAGATGATAGTTTTGCCTTTTTTTTTCATTAGTTCAAAAAATTGGCCCTAACTGGACACGTAGGTGGTCACAGAAATTAAAAATAAATATGTATTAAAAACAAATCTTAAAAAAATCATTTCCTCAATTAGGGCCTGATCCAAAAGCCATTTCCCATTCACTTCAGTAGGCTTTGGATCAAGTCCATACTTGCCCCCAAGTTACTGAGTTCAGGGTTCGATAATTCTCCTTCAACACTTATTCCAAAAATAAAACTTTCTCTTTCAACCCTCCTGCCTTCAAGTCATCTCTCAATGTTATTAACGACGGTGAGAGAAACGCAAAACTTTGAATTCAGGTCTTGGCAAGTAGAAATCCTTTGGTGGTTTTTTTTTGTTTGTTTGTTTTTTATCAGTTAAGCATATTATTTTGTAAATGATTGAAAAATCTTAGCATTTTGGTTCATATATGTTTCTAATACATTTCAGGTCACATTAATGTTTTTTACCTCTCACAATCAGAGTTCAAGATTCTATCCCACTACAGTTGATGACATCTCTAACACCTAAAACAGAGCAAGGAATTGAATTTCCTACTTTGCTTCAGGTGTTAACGGTATCAACTGTAGCATAGAAACCTCATCTTGGGTCCTGGCAGGTATGAAAAGAATGAAGTGATTTTAAAATGTCTGAATATATTTTAAAACAAAACTATATTATATATACATATTCTGTTATACATTTTGATTGTTAAACAATCTTGAAAAAACATATTGTAAGTCATTTGTAAGAAATCAGTACAAAAAAGCAACCCTATTTTACAGGTGTATATTGGAAGGCAGTGAGGGCTAAGACTGGAAAGAGGCAAGAATTTATAATTTGCTGAAATGGAGAACAGACTAAAAGGGTCAAAAGTCTCTCAAAAGTGCACTCCAGTACTTTTGCAAGGACAAAATTTTAAGAACACATTTTATCCTCCAAAGTCAAAGACTTTTCAAACCAGCAAACAGTTTCTGAAACTTCTGATACTAAAATTTCATGCTTCCAATACCTCATATGTAGAATATTTTATATGTATCATTTTTTTTCTATGAATGATAAAGACAAATGTGTGTCCCTGCAAGGCATTACCCAAAACTGACTTTTTGTGTTTAATGAGTAATTTGTCATCAGGAAAAAGAAACACAAATGAACAAGTTGAAAGAACTCCATTTCAAGAAAACTCAGGAGTTACAGATACAGGGGGAGAAGGAGAAATCTATTATTGCAGAAATCGAGGGAACCCGAGCATCACTTAAAAACCTTAACAGTCGTTTACGTATACTTGATGCAGACACCTTAAAGCAACAGGAAATCATGTATAATCAGGTAAAAGTGTTAACAAGCCCTCAGTTTCATTTGTGATCGTTCTTTGGGGCTAACATATGAATAGCTTGTTTGGGTTTTTTCTGTCTTTAACTGCTTAGAAAATGCAGTTTCTGAAATGATCACTGCTTGTGATGAGTTCTACAGTTCCATCTCCCCAGGTGCATGAATGAAATTTTGTGTGTGTGTGTGTGTGTGTGTATTATTTTTTGTATCTTCCATTCTCCACTTTAATTTCCCAAATCAATTCTTCACTTTGATTCCTCTGAACTACTGATGCTTCAGGGTAAATTTTCGAAGCGATACAACAGAGGTACATGCCCAAATCCTGTTATTTGCTAATGGGATTTATGTGTATATCTCCTATGCACTACTTTGAAAATTTGCCCCTTTATATCAATTTCCACTGGTAGGGCAAGATTGCAACACTGCTGTAAACCTCCCTATAGCTGACTCCCTATCTGTGCAGTGTGTGCTTTGTTACACTTTTAGGAGATTACTTATGATCCATCATCACACACCAATCATTTAAGAGCATTTTGTTAATGCTTCACATTAAAATGAGAAGGCTATAGGCCGCATATTATTGTAAAATAACAATAGCTTAATTAGGCAACTGTCCTAAAGCCAAAATTTAGTTCCAAAGTTTATATGCAATGATTTAGCATTATAGAAAGAGCTACAATTATTTATCTCAGTCTCTCAATTTATTTTTTAAATATAATTTTAACAGGATTTTTATATTCAGCAAGTGGAACGACGATTGTCACGGTTAAAAGGGGATGTTAATACAGATGAAAGGCAAGTTCTGGAAGCAAAAGTTGCCGAACTTACAAAGACCTTAGAAGAAAAGAAAGATGCATATAATCTTTTACATGCCCAGCACAAGAAACTTCAGGTAACTTACTTAAAATATCATCTTTGCTGATATAAATTCTGGAAATCCTAACAAATTAGTTTAGGGAGATTTTTTCTTTATTCGTTAATCTGGTACTAGGATGTGTGAACTTCATGTAAGTTACACAGGTAACCTCACACCACACTCCTCTGATGTACCTTGTGGGAAATGTATAGCTACTGGACGACTGAAGATTCTTGGCATATACTGGGCTAGATGGACCTTTTGGTCTGACCCAGAATGGCCAGTCTTATGTTCTTATGGCATGAAGGAGGATTTTGGGTTGTGTTGAGCACAAACTTAACTTACTTTACATCTACTTGATCTTCAAGCAATCAGAGCTAAAAATGAAACTTTTCAGATTTGTCTTCACAATAAGGCATCAGTAAGAGACCATTATTCTACGATAATATTGTGCTCCATTGACACTAGCTCTTACGTATTACAGTATAATTGCATTGTTTTTGTCCAATTAGGATTTAAGTTTTTAACTGTTTAAAGGAAAAAATGTTCAAGTTCACAAGCCCAAAGTTGACCCAGTATTTGTACAAACAACTTTTTTCTGTTTTTAAAATGTTCCTCTAGGAGATCTTGTATATTACAAGTCACCCAATATGCATATGCAAGTTACTTTACTTGCAAGCACAGTTACAGTGAAATGTATAAATGCACCTAACTTGTTTCTACATCAGCCCATCATGAGTTTGACACACCAATATTTTTGTTTTGTGTGTATATACGTATAACTTCTCCTCTCACCCTCAGGTTATCCCCCAAATTTGCGCCTTTATTTTGTTTCTTTTTAAACAATTTTCAAACTATGAACACTTGCTCCTTTAAGTAAAAAAAGTCTAATTTTAAATGAAGCATTGGAGCATATCATGAGTAGTTTACCAACGAGACGCTTAAGAGAGAACTTGATCATGGTCTATAATTACCTACATAGGGAGAAGATATTTGATGCTAGAGCAGTGGTTCTCAAACTAGGGCCGCCACTTGTTCACGGAAAGCCCCTGGCGGGCTGGGCCGGTTTGTTTACCTGCCGCGTCTGCAGGTTCGGCCGATCGCGGCTCCCACTGGCCGCGGATCACTGCTCCAGGCCAATGGGGCTGCAGGAAGGGCGGCCAGCACATCCCCCGGCCTGTGCCACTTCCCGCAGCCCCCATAAACAAACCGGCCCGGCCCAGCAGGGGCTTTCCCTGAAGCAGTGGCGGCCCTAGTTTGAGAACCACTGTGCTAGAGGGCTCTTTAGTCTAATAGACAAAGACACAATAAGATCTAATGGCCTGAAGTTGAAGTCATCAAAGTTCAAACTGGAAATAAGATGCACATTCTGAACTAGCATAATTAAACATTGAAATAGACATCCAAGGGATGTGGTAAATTCTCCATCACTTGGGAGTCTTACCCAAAATTGGATGTCTTTATATGCTCTATAAAGTTCAACCATAAATTGCTGGGGTAGATGCAGTGAAATTCTATGGCCTGTGTTATGTAGGAGGAAAGACTAGATGATCATAATGGTTCCTTCTGGCCTTAAAATCTATGACTGCATGAATATGAAGGTTGTGTATTGGTGTCATAAAAGGGTTGCTTGCACCCCGCCTAAAATATTTCAGTAGCACCATGGACCAGAACCCATTGTGCTAGGCACTGTACAGACAGTACAAAAATATAACAGAGAGCCCCTGTCCTAAAGAGTTTATAATCTGTAATTTTTAATTAATTGCTAGTAATTGGTGTAATCTGTTTCCGGGGTCATAAACTAAAAGCTATTTATTTTCTAACAGAGCGATGTCCATTTTATCAAGAGAGCAATGGATAAGACAGGAGAAGAAATGACTGGTCTGATGATCAGAATAGATGAACTAAACCTTTTCAATGACAAATCAGATAAAGAGTTAAAAAAAGCCAAAGCTCTTAAGCAGGTATGATGATAATTTGTGGCTTTTTACTAATGGAAAGTATGAGGTTTTTTATTTTGTTCTTTTTTTTAAGAATAAACCATCTAAACACTATTAATTAATAGATTGAGGGTTCTTTTCTACTTTCTTTTGTGCAGGGTCATCTCCTCCCAGAGGGAAACCCTTTGGAGTTTCTTGGTCTTTCAGCCTCCCTGTAATACCCAGATCTTCAAATGAAGGACAGTTTCATGGCTATTGTCCCATTAGCTGGTAGTGTCTGGGGAGGGTGTAGAGCAGGGGCCACCACTTCCCGCAGCTCCCATTGGCTGGGAACGGCGAACCACAGCCACTGGGAGCTGCGAGTGGTAAACAAAGTGTCTTGTGGCCCGCCAGTGGCTTACCATGAACAAGCCGTGAACCAGGTTTGGGAACCCCTGGTGCAGAGGAACTGTAGCCTCTTACCACCTCAAGTTGTAGGGCTCCATTGGGAATTCAGTTATTACTGACTAAGTCCCTTGCATTTATGAAGCAATATCCATTTGGAGTGCTTTGTTGCCAGAGGCGTATTACTGATGTTTCTTTGAGAAATCATTAATTTGAAATTAATGCTACTTTCGGATTAAAGTTTTCTCAAAGAAACATCAGTAATACAATAGAATATGGCTAGACTATCCATGGAGCTGGCAAGGGATAATGTTGTGGAGAGCAGATGAACCCCAGTTGTTCCTTCTACCCAGTCTCCAAAGCCTTGTGGAGCCACAGCTCCAAGATGACCTTACAGAGGGGCTTACATGGACAGGGAAAAGAAGGATCTAATACTCTTTGGCTAGCATGCCCCAAATCCAAATGTTCACCCTCCAACTTTGAGACTGATGGGATGTTCTAGCTCACTAATTTAAATATCATATAACAACAAATAGGATGCACCAACTACATATAATAACTGGTTTCCCTTCCACTTTCATCCTTTCTGCAAAAATCTTTTGTTTTTCTTATGGTCTAAAGTCTGAAACTAAGACTTTTTTTGTGTTTGCTTTTTCTTCCTCCCAGCAAGGCTCATCAGGACAACCTTGGGAGTATGAGTTTGGTAACATAGGTTCTGTATAAATCACAGCTATCCTTTTCTTTTATTTTGACTTCTTAATTAGAACAGATTTTTGTAAAAGTCCTATTCTTCCTTTTGCTGTGAGACACAAGGAAGAGGTGCAAAAGCCCCTGAAGCACTTGAAAAGGTGCCGCAGGAGCTCTGCAACTAGTGCTTCCCTCACCTTTTCCCTGTCCCCAAGAGAACTCTGGGTGGTCGAGGCTCTGCTGAGACTACAACGTAAGACAATAACCTAAGGCTCAGTGCTGGTTTTTGTGGTATAGAAATACAGTTTAAAGAGTGCTTTACAGGAAACTGGAATTTCTAAAAATGTGTTGGTTTAAAAATAAATCAAGTTGAAAAGCATACCTACCTTTTAATTTTGTATTATTTCTCTCTCTTTTTTTTTTTTTGGCATTTGATAGGATTTGATGATTGAAGATAACCTCTTAAAATTGGAATTGAAACGTCTTCGAGATACGCTGTACAACAAAGCAGAGCAAGTTCTCTCACTGGAAAAACAAAAGCTACAGTTAAATACAGCTATGGAAGAAAGAACTGAAGAAATTAAGGTTCACAAGGCAATGATTGAATCACAGATAAGATTTGTGGAGCAGGAACGGCAAAGTGTAAGGTAGTTACCATGTATTTTCAAAACATTACCTTCAATGTTCTTAACAGTAAATGGAAAATAGAAACACAATACATTAAGATATTATTCAAAATATCTGGGTGAACTGTGTGGTCTGTTTACAATTTTCCTCTCTTAAACATTTCAAAAATCAGCTAGTAGATTCCCTGTCTTTGAGTACAGCATTAATAAATTAATTTCTCAGCCATCATTTTTTAAATCACTTTTATATAGTGTCTTTCATGTGGGATCTAAAAGTGTTTACAAGGGGAGGTAAATATTATCCTTATTTCCCAAACAAAAAGATTGAGGATTGTAAGTGACTTGCCCAAAGTCACACAGCTAGTCAGCAGAAGGGTTGGGAATAGAACCCAAGTCTCTTGATGCCAGTCTCCTGCTTTAACCACTAGGCAAATATCTCTTTACTCTCTGCTATCCCACATCCTATCCTGAACAAGAAATCATCATTTGTCCAATGTGGAAATATGTCATCTGGTATTGTAAGGAATCCGTAATTGCATACCTACTGCCATACAGAATCTCTTTAAGCTCAAGCAGTAGAGGTCTGGCTTTTGAAGGCAAAGTTCCTACGTCTGACCCTCCACTGCTGCATTTGTTCAGGATAGCTGGTGACTACATTGTCTGTATATTTAGAGCTAGTTACAACAGCTAGTTATAACAGCCAAGTTATTTTTTTATGAGAGGACCTACTCATCAGGAATAAAGTACTGGAGAAAACTGGTCTTCAGTGGTGACCCAGTAAGTGAACAGTTCTTACAAGCATTCGGAGAATCTCCATTAACAGTCCCTTGTAGTAGAGCTTTTAATCTCCTGTGGATCAGAAATGGTACACATATACCACTTAGTTGATTATATTGTGGCAAAGTGATATTAGAAAGTTACAAGAAAGCACAAACTTCTTTGTTGCCTTCCTAATAAGAGAATTAATTCAAAATATTTACTATAATCTTTAGTTCTGACCACCTAATATCTGTCTTGTAGTAAGTAGTTAAATCTAACTAGGAAGCTAGCAAACACTCAATAGCTGAGCTGGCAGGCTTTTATTCACCCCTCTGCTAACCACACCCCACGCAATAGGAAATTAGAGTGATTTAGTGTGACTAAAGCTTAACTCATCACCCAGAGTGCAGACTGTATGTTTTTTCTTTGACAAATACACAGCTAATTAGTACTTGCATGTAATTTGATTTGGGGTTGTTGCCTGCTGTTGCTTATTCTTATTTACCAGTAGCAATATTAAGAAATGATCAGCAGGAGGCATCTTGTGCAGCTGTAGGACTTAAATACCAAAGCTTTAAAGATTGGGGGAGGTGTATTACAGAGCTCCCTATGATGTGAGGGATCCGAAATTTGTCCACTTTAAGCAGTAGTGTGAGAGAAGTTGTGGGGGTGGGAAGAGGACCAGATGTCTGGGGTTGGGGAGGACTGGGAATAAATAAGCCTACCTAACAGCAGTAGCAGTAATGCTTTCATGGCTGGCTCCCTGTGCACGTTCAGACTACTGGGGTAGCAGCAAGTGCTGCTGTAATAGAAGAAATAGCCTATAAAAACGGTACAAGACAGAAACGTATATTTTCTTAAACATCTCAATCAATGTGTGTTCACTTTCTTCCATCAATCAGTGCTGAATTTCAAGACCGTCTAAGTAAAATTGAAAAACTAAGATGCAGATATGAAATTCTTACCATCGTCATGATGCCTCCTGAAGGAGAAGAGGAGAAAACTCAGACCTACTATGTCATTAAGGTAGTTGAGTTACTTTCTGTTGGAATGCTTTTAATCGACTAAAAACTCTTCCATCATAAGTGTTGATTTAAACTATAGCTTCCCCTATTCTACTCTGGTTTCAACTCCCGCACCTCCAAGACAACCACCTTGACCTCCCACCAGTTGCCTCTCTTGGAGAAAGGTCCTAGCTGCATTCTTTCCTGCTGTCTTGGGAACATGGCTCTTTACCCCTATTCCCAGAGTGCAGTACCCCTATTCTAACTAGTCTGCTCTTCTGAATGGCATGTGGCATATCGGGACCTCGGCCCAAAATGCCTTGCAGGACATCCTGCAGTTTACTCTTGTGCTCCTTCAGCTATACTCAATTTGGAATAGGATTTTTAAAAAAAATAATTGAAGTAGTATTCAGTACCACAGAGTACTGTGAAGTAGAAATCTGTACCACAGAGCTAGATTTCAGTAAAACTCTAGTTTAGGCCCCAATCCTGCAAGTTGCTCTATGTGGATGCAATCAGGTGCTCACACAGTGCACCGCTGACTTAATTTTTATTTGCTTCAAAAATTTGAAATGAACTAACTTGTCTGGTCAATCTGTTTTATAGGTCACAGAAAATGTTATAGCCACTCTATTGAAATCCATGTACAAAAGGAAAGGCTTAATCATAGAGTTCTCTTTTAGTCTTAAATTTGTATAATCCAAGAACAGCCTTATAGTTAGGGAGTGCTTTGGACAACTTATCTCACCATGTGGTTTTCAAACCTAGAAGAAGCAGAACTTTCTGGCTGCTTAGTAGCTAAGACTTCTACTGTGAGCACACATGTGAACCCCTGTGCCCACATAAAACTCCAGGGAAATCAGCTCTGCACAGATGCTCATGACAAGATCAGGCTCTAAGATTAATTTCTTGTAAGAGTATAGAAAAAGGTTTTCTTCTTAACTACTTAACATCAAGTATTCTTCTGTTATTGCCATGATATTATTAGTCTGTTTCAGTTAGACCCATGCAGCCCAGAGACAGCCATCACAATATGTCTGTTGGATTATTTCTTTCTCTCTCTCAGATCTGTTTTTATTTTTAGGCTGCCCAGGAAAAGGAGGACCTTCAACGTGAAGGTGATGATTTGGATGCAAAGATCCGCAAAGCTGAAAAAGAAGTCACAGCCCTGCAAAATACCATGCACGTACTTAATAACTGCAACAGCAATTACCGGAACTCTTTTAAAACAGTGACAGAGACAAGTATGTAAAATGAACATTGTCATTACTTGTGTGAGTTAGAGATGAAAGCATAAACCAGGGACACTGGAACAAAACAATGATACTAAAGGGCTGTACTTACTGAATAAATTAGCTACAGAACACACTGATAGTAGCAGAAGAGAGAATAATTTTGAATGTTGCTGTCAGTTCACCAGGGCAGAGTAGATACAGGAAAAAGAAGCTATTAAAGTTCAAGTTTTGCCTTATTTTTATGCAAATTCTTAAGCTTAAGTAAGGGTTGTGAAAACTCTCAAGTACAGCAGAACCACAGTAGGGAGGCATAAAGTGTTGTAGAGAGACTGCACAAAGTGTCTCCACTAAAAGCCCATTCATCAGTGATAGGATGAATGGCCAGTAGGTCTGCAAGTACTTGAATCCAGTGGCAGGACAGCAAGGCATAGTGGTTGTGAGGCACTGGTGAAGGCAGGTCCCTTATCGACGGTATTGTTTGTTTACTGTTTTCATTATAGGACAGTGCTGTTATCTGGTAAAAAGGTGAGCTGAGGATTGTGCCACTGTTCGTGTACTGCGTAGACAACTTTAAACAAGTTGAATCCCCACAGTACAGTTTGTGGAATCCTGTGGGATTTTATGTTTGCCTTTTGTTGAGAGCTCATTGCAAATTTACAGCTTTCACAAGTTGCTTTTACAATTAGTCTTCTCTGTTTAGTCTTGTTTATGCAACACTGTTATCAATGATATCAATAAGTGTGTGAAGACAGGGCTTCTTGTTTAACTTTTGCGCCTCTGCTGGCTTTATAACAATGGATCTTAAATCCTTATCCTTGATAAACCAGTCACTTTTTTCTTTGTTTTTAGGTGACTAGGTTGTGGCGTATTTATATTTAAAAAAAAAAAATTTTTTTTTTTTTTGAGGATGTTCCCTGTAATTTTATAATCAATTAAAAGCAGGTACTGTGGGCGCTTTAGGACACAGACTTCCTATAAAGATGTCCTTTTTGGTTGTTCTTTTAATATTTCATGTATACATCTTATAGTACATCAAATATAGTACAGTATTTATTTTTTAATTATATAGTTGAGTAACAAAATTGTAAGTTTCCTAAAATACCTGTGGTAATAATTCTATAGGAAAGTCCTAGAGGCTTCTCAGAAGCACTGTAGATAACATTGGAATGTTTAAGGCTCCCCCTTGCCCTGGTAGATGCTTTAATCAATTACCTAAATAATCAAACGGAGATTAAAGTGTTTCATAGGGTGCTTCAACCTTTTATCACCAACTGTACTTCCTTTTTTGATCTACAAATACATCTGTTCAG
The DNA here is from genome assembly GCF_965152275.1 of Natator depressus. NCBI lineage: Eukaryota > Metazoa > Chordata > Testudines > Cheloniidae > Natator > Natator depressus. Next base: position 10,878,091 of record NC_134242.1, read on the forward strand.
CAATTGATCATTGCAAGACCAGACACGTGAGTTGCTAAATATACTGCCCAGTTTAGTATAGCACAGTTGCAGATCCTCAAGGCCGCCTGGCAGAAGACTTCCGTTACCCTAGATATGGCCATAAATGATGTCTCAATGTATTGTACTTGAATACATTTTGGTGCACTTACTTTAAAATGCAGCAATAGTCTGTTTTTGGAATGAAAATCTAATGTCCTAAACATGTTAGTGTGCACACCTTGTACGATGTTTAAACTCTAGCTCAGAGCGTTTGATATTGTAGGTGAGGAGTACAAAGAAAAGCTGCAATTAGAAGAAGAGAAAAGAGCTGCTGATGAAAAATACAGATACAAGCGAAGACAGATCAAGGAGCTTCAAGACGACCTTCAGGTAACAAGCACATGAGATTGCCTAGGCTAAGGAAAACTATGTTTTCGCCTATACAAATGGCAATTTTTTCCCCCTCATGGATTAAGAAGCATTCTGGGAATATTTTTTCCTCTCTCTCCTTTGTGAATTTTCTGCACCCCCTTTCCTACTGCTCATGGACAATAGGTAAAATTTTCAAAAGTGTCAAACTCAGAGGAGCCCAAGTCCCATTTTCAAAATAACATAGGCACTTACAAACTTAGGTGTCATTGATTTTTTTTCAACACGACTTAAGCTCTCGAGTCACTTAGGCACATCTGAAAATTTTACCCAGGATTTGTCATTCTTACTACATATGAAATCTACATATACGTAAACTACAGATAGTGATTTATATAGTTATTCATCCATTGGCCGGCCACCCTGGAAGAAAGACAGGTAGTAATTGGTATGCTTTAATTAGGCTGCAACTTTATTCACTTAAAATATCTGGGAGTACCTGGCAGTAGATTGTATAGTGAAGATCAACCTTTCCTTAGTCATTTCCATGTAATTCCCAACCTAGTCCCAGCCATCCTGTTGCTGGGACCCCACAACCCTTCCCTTATGTGAGGTAAAAAGGAGCTGTAAAAGGAGGGGGCTGGCTCCCTGCTGTATGCGATGTAGGCACTCCAATTCCTCAGATGCTTTCTTTCAAATCCTCTTCCAATCCATTTTATCTGATAACCATATTCCTTCCATAATCAGTACCTGCACTGGACATCTCCCATGAGTTATTTGTACTAAGTTAAGATATTATAACCTATCTCCCCTGCCCTACCCCACCAGTTCCCAGACCTGCTGCGGGGAAGGCGAATGCCTTCTGCACAGGACATCTGCCACAAAGAGGTGCCAGCAATTTAGTTTGGTTGCTTCCCATTTCCCAGTGCATTCTCACATATTTACAGAGTCCTTCATTAATATTGGACAAAAATATGTCCTCACCGCCCCCCCACCTACCTTACATCTTCCCAAATTGTTTACCAGCATGAACAGTAATTGCACATGGTGCCTACTCCCAGGCCATCAGCTGGTCCCACAGCACACTCCACCTTCTATACTGGTGCAAGATTGCCTCAGAATCTAGGTACAGCTGTGAACCTCCAGATGACTGGAAAGCCTGCTTATGTTCCCAGTATACAACGCTGTAACCAGATACACAGCATTAGTCACTTGGCCCATTTGCTTGGTTCTAAAATTGGAAACACAGGAAAATTAGCTCTGATTTCCTACATGGGGTCTTATGTATATCTTGTATGCATTTGAGTGCCACTGCCTAATTGCCTGAATTGCTGTGACCTCCTAGCCCTAGTTAGGCCGCAGCTGTTGTGATTCCGATCCAGAATGAGTGGGAACACACTTCATGTTCCAGTAGCTCCCACTTTGTAAGTCCCATTCTGAAAACTGTAACAAATTGGTATATTGTGAGGGGCCTATCATCCCCATGAATGAGTCCTTATTGCCCCTGCTGGGCAAATCCCAATCTTACCACCCTCCTATAGCATTATGGACTCCCCTTTCCCCCAGTCTGTTTGAGATCCTCAGGGTCAAGAGGACAGATCACTCCTCCATGCCAAAGCTCTTCCCAAAGTATCCCTCACTGACCAGTCACTAGTTCACTGACCCTAAAAACTCCACACACAAAAAAATGACCAGGAATGCTGCCTTGAATAAGGCTGCCTCCTATTTGCTTCTGCATAGTTGGTTGAGAATGTGCCACAAATCCGTAAGTGTCTGAACAGTAATGGGGATCCTCAAAAGGACCTTTCTTAAGACTACCCAACTAAAAACTTTTGGACAAAGACCCTGCTGCAAGGATCCATGTAACCTCACAGCCTGCTGGCAAACATAAGACAAGAAAGGCAACTAGTGGACAAATATGACGCTGGCCCATGGGTTGCCACCAACACCATATACTGCAATATTTGGGCCTCTGGAATTGGCCATATCATAGACAGGGCCAGCATCCTATGAAATTGCTCAAAATTGTTAAATCTGTGCTCTTAAACCCTAAATGTTTGCAGCACTGCTGATATTTGTACCACCTCGCGAGTAGGGATGTAAAAGGTTAACCGGTAAGCATTAGGCTTACAGTTAACCAGACCTTAACTGTTTATCGCGGTGGCTGGCCAGTGATGCCAGGCCGGAGACATGTCGGGCCGGTGAGCCAGAAGGACCCCAGGCCGCGGCAGGCCAGGCAGAGCAGCCCCGGCGGGCCCTTGGGACCACAGGCCAGCAGCCTTGGCGGAACCCCAGCCCCAGCCGGGCCAGCAGGACTCCAGCCCTGGCCGTCGTGCCTGAACGAGCTTGGTTAACTGATATAATTTTAATTGTTTAACCAGTTAACCTTTTTAACTGATATTTATATCCCGACTCGAAAGCCTTTATATGCCAAGGTTCCAGACTAGCTGCCCTGCTGTACTGTCCCCCACTCCTAATCACAAGTGCTCCCACGCTGTGGGGCATGAAAGTACAACCAACACCCACTGACTACTATGCAGTATGGAGAAGCCCAAGTAACCTCCTCCTCCATCCCACCCATTCCTACAAGGGGTCAACCACTCACTATGGCATGGTGTAGGAAGCAGTCAACCCTGCCCTGTCCCTACAAGAAGCCATTTCTTTTTCCTCTTCTGGCTCAGGCTGTTGCTGCTTGTGGGGGGTTATCCCTCCCTCCATACCCATTCCCACATATGAATGGGAGGGAGAGACTTCAGCTAGGTCCCTTAGAGGGTCATTAACTCACCCTCCGACAAGGGGCAAACAGCCACATGGCTTTGGGTTGCTGCTGCTGCCCCTTCTGACTCCTCCTCACAGGGTCCCATTGGTCACGGAGGCTCCTGGAGACCAGTGCCACATGGTGGGGCCCAGCAGTCCTATGTAAGTAGGAGGCAGAGAAGTTTGCTGCAGTTACAGTAGCTGCTGCTGGGTGATTGATGAGAGCCTGGTGTCCCCTCCTTATTGCCCAAGGGTGTTTCCTCCTTTCTCCCCTGCCTCGGCACCCCCTCCACCACACTGCTGGGAGTATGCTATCCGTGCACTCTTTCCCATGTGGTTTGGGGCATCTTTGCTTCCAAGCCATGTCAACTGAAGGCCTCATCTGATGCTGCAGCCTACTTACTTTTGCTGCTGTGAGCCTCATCCATGTAAAAAAGCATCTTTGAGGCTAAATGGGCTATAAATACCCCACCCCCCACCTCTTCCAGTCAGCAGGAAGAGCAATACCTCCCATACCCACACGTGATCCAACTGCTTCCTGCTCGTCCCTGTAAGCTTTCTCCCCACTTATCCCTCTGCCCCATTATAGGGGAGCCCTTAAAAAAGAGACAGTAACCTCCTTTCTTCTAACCAGCTGGCCAAGGACTCCATCCCTTTGAGCTTGTGTTAAACATGTATGATCCATTAATCAACTGTACATAACAAGACAGACAACGGATGGTAGGGGTTGTCTGATCATAGTTCTAACATACTTTAAGGATGGAGGCTCTAGTTAGAGGTTCAGATTTTTAAAACTGACAGTGGATGGGATTTTGGCTCCTAAATCAGGTATCGCAACACAGAGGTCAAACCCTTAAACACCTTCAAAAGTTGGGGCCAAAAGCAACAAGAGTAAAAAACTAAATTGTGATCAAGAGCCTAATACAAAATGTTAAGTGCAATAAACTATTAAAAAGGTATTAATCACTGTATTTGCTGTTTAACATTCACATAATTTTTAAACTAATAACATTGTTCTTTGATGTTCAGATTTGATCTGTACTTATTCTTTCAGAGTATGGAAAACACTTTAGACATCATGATAAAAGAGGAGGCTGTCTACCGAGAAAAAACAAATGAGAAGCAAGCTCATATTTTGCAGCTGAACAAAGAAATAGATCAACAGAAGCCAAAGTTAGAAAGAGTCATGACACAGGTTGGTTTCATAAATAAGTGACAACTCTTATTTTATTGGTTTGAGTTATAGTTGGGGTATAGTAAAAATGCAGAATAAACTTAAATTTTAAGTCTGTTACTAACAATGTTTGGCCATTTAAATTGGTATTTAAATTGTTTTCATAATATAACTTTGTTAAATTGCATTTACCTGTTACTTTATGCCAAAAGTGTTCCAGACTGTCCAAAGAAGTTCGATCTTTAAAGAAAAGTAAAACTAAAACACAGGAGGAAGAAGACATTGACCTCCGTGAGCTGAAAGACTACAGCAGAACCATTGACAAATTGTTGGTTGATGTATTAGAAGCAAACCCTGATTTAACTCTACCCTTTCAAACATACTTTCAACAGGTAGCATCTCTAGTTGACTTGAACTGTTATTGAAAATGCTGACACAGTTAGATAGTAAAGAACAATTATTTCAGTGATTCAAAGGTATTGTGCCTCAATTTCATAAAATACAATATGGCCATTGTAAAACACAGGGGTCATGCTGTTAGCATTGAAAATAAGGGAATATACTGAAAGTAGCTTATCACACATGGTATCATAGAAAATCAGTAGTGTATGTGTCATATCTCCCACTTGCAAAGACCAATAGTAGATCTCTTTTCTCTTCTAGTCCTGTTTAGAACTTCCTACAGCTGCTTCCATAGGTAGTTATTACAGTTCTAGATCTTCTTCACAAAGCTCAGTGGCCTCTGTCAGGTGAGTGTTAAAGTTAATACTGTACATGATTATTCCTTGTACTCCCACGCCCTGATTTCTCATTTTGTCCCTTCTTGTTCATGTCTGTTGGCTAGTAAAAGCTTCACTATAGATTCTCCTCAAGTCTTCTGTTAGGTGGGTTTGCTAGAAGAATCTATGTCACTTTAGATGTGTGGACAAGTCCTGTTCCTCTGTCTAGCCTAATCCATTTCACTTCAAATCAGGACAATAATTTCAGACTTTCTTGGTAGCAGTGCTCTGAAATTACTTATTCATTTTTCCCATTCCTACTTTGCTCTTTCACTGGAGCACAGTTCACTTTTAGATGATTTTCAAATTGATTGAGGACCCAGCTCTTCTCCTTACAGCTGCAATTTTTGCACTTGCAGTCTTCTGGACTATTAGTCTTAAACTCAGTTCCCTTTCCCATTACATATAAAGATTTTTTTTTTATTTTAAAAAAGCTTGTTCTGGTGGCTGATTAACAAACCAAAGTACCTTCTCTTCTGTTACAAAGGACATGTACTCTACCTTCAGTGTTACAAATATTGTGGCTTGAGTGAAGTCTTCAGCTATGACCAGACACATTTCTTGTAGGTGTCTTCAGACAGTAGTACAAGAGCCAAGATGAGGATTTCTAGAGTATCAGGGGCAAACATTAAACATCTTGCCCACATAATTTGAAGCTAGTTCCTTCCTTGCTCAGTTTCTCCCTCCCCCCGATCACTGTTACTGGAGAGCAGAATCCAAACTTTTAAGATCATCAATGCATATGCTACTAACACACTAAGATGAGGTGCATTGGTCTTACAAAGTGCTCAGGTGATCACTTGTACTATCAACTACACTTTTTTCCCTTATTAATCAAGACGGTTTTGTCTACATTCTAACTTTACGATAACTTTGTTTTGCCTTTTAGATCAACTAGGAGCACCCTGGGTTCAACTTCTGGCCAAGCATCCTCACTTAAAATTATAGATCTGAGTTTATCGTTCCGTTCGCCGGCAGCAACAGGAAGTGCTGGTTCACGGCCTTCCAGTGCAGGCAGCAGCTCTAGTAGTCTTCATAGCAGAAAGAGCCTGAAATAATATTTCAAACTCCACTACAGCTGACTCACATCACACTAGTACTTCTGAATTGGTAAAATTGATTTAATGCATATTTCCTTATTTAGAACTATCTTGTTTATTAGAAGTTTACTAGACTGAATGAAGTCCATATTTTAATTTAGTGGCTGGGAAAATGTATGTTGTACACAATGCATTAAATGATCAATTTGGCAGAGACTGTTTAACAAATAAAACTTTAAATTAAATTGTCTAATGTGTTCATTCCTGCTGTTATGACTAAATGACTTTTGGGAAATCCTCAAAATGTCAGTGATTCAAATTCTTAGTTGGCACAAGGTCAGTATATATTTCTAAAAAGAAAAGGAGTACTTGTGGCACCTTAGAGACTAACAAATTTATTTGAGCATAAGCTTTCATGAGCTACAGCTCACTTCATCAGAACACAGAACAACACAGCTGCTACTCTGAAACCTATATATTTCTAGGGACACATAGCTAGTCTTCCTACTTTCCCCTCTAACACATCACTGATTACATTGAGTGTGAACACCCTCTGCAATGTTGATTTATGATCATCTCATGGTCAAAGAAAAGTCTTCAAGTAGGCATTATATCTTAATGTTAGATAATGACCAGCAGACTACATTTCTTCTTCTTGCAAAATTTGGAAGGAATGGGGGAAGAATGAGTTTGTAAATAAAGCCAACTTTCAAAGCTTCCATTTCCACTATTTCATTAAATATTATCTGTCACACAAATAACTGGGTTATATTTGAAACTGTTAACTCTGGAATAAGTTTACCATTTTTCTTCCCCCAAATGACACTCTAATCATGACAAACAAGGTGGGTGAGGTAATATCTTTTACTGGATCAGTTTCTGTTGGTGAGAGAGACAAGCTTTTGAGCTTACACAGGGTGACCAGAAGTAGAGTTCTGTGGAAGCTCAAAAGCTTGTGTCTCTCACCAACAGAAGTTGGTCCAATAAAAGATATTACCTCACCCACCTTGTCTAATGGCCTGGGAACAACATGGCTACAACACTGCATATTATAATCATAAGACTATTAGCATGTTGTAGCCCACAGCTAAGAATATCAATTCTTTATAGCCAAGTGCCTAACTTTAGCTTCTCATGTTTTCCCAAAATGATTGGCACGTTCTGTTCACTACCTTTTATCTATAGAACCATTTCCAAGGTTTCAGAGCTTTTTAAATTATGTCCAGCTACAGCAAGATTTATACCTGATGTTAACATTTTAAAGCAGTGTTGGAGGTGAGCTTTTAAAAACAGAATGGCCAGGAAAAAAGCCTGAAATTAAGCATGTGCCTTCAGCCTTTTAACAATGAATTCTTTTGTGCTCGTGTCCTTGAGCTTGATTAGCTTTACAGACTCCTAGCTACCACATTTTGTGCAGGTAGATGGGTGAGACTTTTCACTGACAAAGCTGGAGCAGGCAGGTGTGGTAGGACTTCCAAAGCTGAGATAGAGTAGCTATTTATTTTAAGAGCACCATTTCTCCCTCAGTCACTCCTTTTCCACTCTGCCATGCCTATTAAATGCTGTAGCATTGGAATTAGAGTTGCTATGGGAGGAAAGGTACCGAACTTCTTTGTTATAACTGAAGTGAGTATGCCTAATGACATTTCTATAGCAGAGTATAGCCCAAGATTACATATTGTTGATCAGGTTTGTCTAGCCCAGTGATTCTCAACTCTGGTCCACTGCTTGTTCAGGGAAAGTCCCTGGAACACTTGGCCAGTTTACCTGCTGCATCTGCAGGTTTGGCCGATCACAACTCCCACTGGCCATGGTTCATCGCTTCAGGCCAACGGGGGCTGTGGGAAGGGCAGCCAGTACATCCCTTGGCCCATGCCGCTTTCTGCAGCCCCCACTGGCCTGGAGCAGTGAACCACAGCCAGTGGAGGCTGTGATTGGCCAAACCTGTGGATGTGGCAGGTAAACAAACCAGCCCAGCTCTCCAGGGGCTTTCCCTGAACAAGCAGAGGACCAGAGTTGAGAACCACTGGCCTAGCCTGTGACATTCCATTTTGGAAAAACTATCCCACTTACAGAAAAGCAACCAAAAAAATTACTAGTACTTCCCAACTAAATATTGCTTCTGTGGACCTGCCTACTCATCTCAAGAATTTCCATGGACATGAGGTGAGAGCAGAATGGCAAGGGGCAATTCCCAGCTTGACTGGATTATGGGCAGAGGCTGCTGAGCTGAAAGATGATAAACCTTCCCTATTCACCCTCTTCTACATTTCTAATATCAGCAAAACAAGTGTGACAGGATAAATCATTTACACTTTCATGCACTGAACCAGACTATCTGCAGCATATTTTTTGAATGCAAAGATTTACAAATGAGTTTCAATATTCATGGTAAGAGTAACTTATGTTCCCATCAAGATAGCACCATAACTACCACATTCTTTATAAATTCCATTAAACATCCCAGTCAAGTTATAGTCAGTAAAGTATCCATAGAGGGCAAGCCCAGCCTTCAGGGTGGAGATTCTCATTTTTAATATAAACCAGTATTACTTATGTAACAAGACATCTCCGCTTTTTCCTATATAATCTTTGCTGCCCACTTCCATAACAAGTCATGTTTTTAAGTGCCATGTACACCTCTGGCTCCATATAAATAATGCTGGGGGAGGTAACAGTAATTAAGGTGTTAGTAGCAGAGTTCTGACTGATTTACTTTAAGAAAGCAATACTGTAGATATAAATTCATCATTTTTAGGTGTAAACCATTTTTTGAAGTTTTATTAAGTAAGTTTCCTATTGTTTGTTTGTGTAAGAGCTACATCTACACTACAAGAATCCCCATCTCCTAAAGAGTATTTTTTAAATATAAGGTTTTAAGACATTTCAGGGAACAGTTTTAATAGCCAGACAACATTTGTACGCTTGGTTTCCAAGAACAGTTTGAAACAGATTCTCAAGTTTTTATATTGCAGATCACATCTGAGTAGAAAGACTGTCCTGTGTGCCACCTCTTTTTCTATTCATAATCATCCACCCTCTTTCCCACACAGGACCACACTATACCCATATGGTAACTACAGCAAATATTTTAAATATATGTAGTTGACTTGTTCCTGGACACAAGGAGAACTAGAATCATGTGATCAAATGTTCTGCCAACTACAGATTGAGAATTTGTGATGTTAGTTGGATGTTATACCTCATCCACCACAAGGCAGTAGTAGCCCAACACCACCATTTTCCTGAAACTATTCTCAAAAAACACCTTTGAAGACAATTTTAGGATACAAGCACCAGAGTAAGGCATGCACCTCTGCCTCACTTTCCTCATCTGTAAATTGGATATAATCCCTTGCGTCCCAGGGCAACTTCATTCATTCATGGCTGTAAGGCACCATGAGACCTACGGATGGAATGTACTATCGTGTACACAAAACCAAAGAGACCAGAAATTCAACAAAGTCAGACAAAAAGTGGCATTAAACAAAACGAGCAAATTTTAATAAAATTTAATGATTAAATCATTAAACAAAAGTTATATACATTGCTGGCACATCGCATCATTCAGTCAAATAATCCCTTTCAACAGCTAAAAATTAGGTTTAATGATACTATTGTGTTACCATTTTTGTACCTTAGAAAAGATACCGGTGTGTTTAAAGTGCAAACTTGATGCCAGTAAGCTATATTTTAAGGGTAGCAAAAAATAAAGTTTTCATCCAATGACACAATTATAAACAACGTTAATTATATAGGAGTATCCTAATTTTTTTTTTTTTTAAATCTCAGATCCTATGCTCTTAAAAGTTGTCTGATATATAACATGATACTCTTGCATATGCCTGTCTTTCAAAAGGATCTCCTGTAACTTGACTAATACCAACCTTTAAACAAACACTTTGCAAGACACAAAAACAGACTCTGTTCTGACCATTTTTCATACAGATTTTAAGGGCACAAGCTCAATAGCAATTAAAGATTAAAGAAAATCCTTTAACTGTATCCAGCATAATCACATTATTTTCTTAGGTACTTCATTGGTTTTTCTGCTTACTTCCTTTTTGTCTCTCAAATTCAGCAATTTGATTGAATATGTTGAGTAAATTCTGGGGCAGGCTCTTTTTAACACCACTTTCTGATTGCCCTTTACCATTGAGTGTAGTTTCCTCATCTAGCTCCTTTGCTTTAGTAGTTTCCCCAGGACTACTTTCCCTATTTTTATAGTCTCTCCTTTCATTTGTACTCTGCGTTAACTCACATCTGCTACCATCATCATTTCCACTGTACTCATATAACCAAGTGCTGCTGTACTGTTTATTCTTTTCTACTGATTTGCCTGAGAAATCTGACCCTGCTGGAGAAGTGGAATACATGCTCTGACTTGAACCACACTTTCTAAACTGTTCTTTTCTCCCCTCTACTTCCTTTTCTAACTTTCTAGAATCATGTGTCTTGGTTTTATCATCTGACTTCCAGTGATATGAACCTGAGGAACCCCTCCTATTAGAGAAGGATCTGTCTGCTTTACCCTGTTTTTCATTTTTGCTGCTGGTTGACTGAGTCTTGGAGCTACAATAAGAATCCCTTGAATCTTCAGACCTACCTCCAAAAGTGTCTTCATCATCAGCAGAAGTCCTTGATAGAGAACACTGTCTGTCTCTCTCTCTCACCTCTGTCTTTTGATACACTAATCTGTCCTGCCGCTCCAGTAGTTTTTCCATTTCATATTTTTGGTTAAGGAAGGAAGCAGAGGTATCAGCTGGGGGCGAGTACCATTCATCTTTCCTACTCTGATCTCGCTGATGTGAAGAAACCCTAGATGAATGTTTTTTGGAGCTGCGAGAGGACACTGACCGATTTCTACTCCTTTTCTTGTGCCTTTTGTGATCAGAAGAGGAGGAGGAAGAGGATGAAACTGATACATCAGATGAGGAATCACTTGAGGAGGAGGAAGAGGAAGAAGTTGATCTTCTCCTTTTCTTCTTCAGCCTAAAAACGTAATTAACCTATGAGGCATCACCAGAATCATCTATAGACTCTGCAAGTTTCTGGCAAAGCTCTGTCCTTTTCAAGGTCCCTGGAACACAGCCTTTAACTCAGAACAGCTCCAAGACCAAAATATTTAATAAAAGCCTCATTGGGACATGGAGAGAATCTTTTAGCCACACAGTACTTTAAAAAAAAAATATTTATTTTCTTATGTACATTTCAGCCACTTGAAGTGCAGCGGATCAGCTGGGAAGGACACAGGATTGTAGAGTCCTGTGTGGATCATACTCTTGAAGTAGCTTATTTAGCAAGCTTCAGATATGCTATTGCAATAAAAAAAACTCTGAACTTTAAATATTACTTTAGGTTGTTTCAAACAACCAATGTGACTCAAAAGAGGGTGATCTTTAGATGAGTTTAGGTGAGATCCTGGACTGCGGTCAGATCTGAGTAATATTCACAAACCACTAGTGACAAGAAGGTATACTGGGCCCAATCTGGCAAGCCTTGCACGTGTAGAATTGCCATGATTTCAAGTAACATTCCTGCGTAGGGAGGACTTTAACAAACAGGCTCTTGTGGTATTACAAGAAGGGTTCTTCTGGTTGGATATCCCATCGTACTTCCTAAATACCCATTTAGGCAGATAAGTATTATTTCCATATATTCCCCCTGCAAAAATCCAGGTGTAGTAGTAAAGAACACCTCATAGGAAAGTTTGGGGGAAACAACTTGTTAGTTCTACCTAACTAAAATTTTCTTTTTTAACTAATGAAATCTGTATGAAAATGGATTCTTCAAGGGCTTATCTGTTCATTCACTCTTTTAGGCATAATCCTGCTTTAATAACCTCACTATTTGTTGCTGTGGAAGCAATTACAATGTCACAAACAGATGGGATTACAACTTTATATGGGGACTTCATATTATATTCTGAGCAGCGGGAGCTAGTGCACTACTGAAATCAGAGGTTATTTTATGCCCTTAACCCAGCTAACAGGGTGGGAAAGAAAACAGCATATAGAAGATTATCCATGAGGTATCAGTGGCTGTTTAGTGGCTTTATTTAAAAAAACAAACACATTGCTTTATTCACTATTGCCTGACCTCTGTTACCTGTTAAGAAAATGGGGTCTAAGTATGAATCACTAACGTAAAAAGGAAGCTTAGCAATAACAGGAACAGAAATATCACCCATTTCAGTGACTGGATGCTAACTGCTGTTTACTTACTTATGTTTTATATTAGTGATGCTAATGCTCTGGTTCTAATCAGCAGTAGATTCTTTAATTAAGATGTAGTATATTGAATATGATAGGGTTACCTTTTTTCTTCTTTTAAGAGCTTACGCAGTTTTTGTGCACTTGTTTCTATTTTCTTTTCCTTCTGTCTCTCTTCTTTTGCAGCTTGCTTCTCCCTCATTTCCAAAGATTTCTTTTTTGAACCCAGACATCAAAAAATCATATTAAAAGTAACAGTATGGTAACCCAATATTTCCCCAAATCCCACCCCCCACGACCACCACAAGAAGATATATATACACACACACCAACGAATACAATACCAAGATTCCCAGATGAAGACGTTACGTTAATCAAATAAAAGTTGATTGTGCAGAAGTTTGGCATTAATCGTTGTGATGATCAGTATGGTATTAAGGCCCATATTGCAGTAAATATCACATTAAAAAAAGACATGACCAGCCATTGCATTGGTACCCATGACCCAGGCCAAAAGAGGCAGGAAAAATACAGCAAAGTTAGTTACGTGAATAAAGATTGAAACAGGGAGATATGTATTGGGGAAGTTGGTATTACAGTTTGTATATAAAACGTGATGACAAATCCAATTTTAAAATGTTGTTGGAAGTGGCCATGTTCGGATACAAACCATTTTGTAATTGTACCACAGCCCAGTTTGATGCATGTTTACATAAGAAATCATATTCCAGTGGGTTGTTGTTGATGAGCAGCACCAGATGTCAGACACAGCAGCAACGGTCCAGTTCAGAAGAAAATGCATTGAAAAAAAACATATCATCAGTATTACAGGAAAAGAGTATTTCACGTTTGAACTGTAAATTGTATCATTCTAGTAGGGCAGCTAAAAACAGAGAGACATGTAAACCAAGGTTTACTTAGAGGTAACGGAGCCTTCAGTTACTAAACAATCAATCATTAAAGGCATGCTAGCTAAGCCCATTAGCTGGACAGGCTCCTGTACCCCACAGCTCTCTAAGGGCTTGTCTACATTGTGCAACAATATGCACTATGGCGGGGAGGCAATTTCTAAAAACGCTAACGTGCTAACTGGTCCACGTAGACCCTGCTGGTGTGCACTAAAAGCTCCCTGATGTGCTTTAACGTGGTACTGTTTGAAATGGTTTGAAACAGCTGAATTCATATCCAGGGTGAGCAGCAAGTCTCTGGATACCAATTCTCAAGGCTTGGCAATGGTCATATAAGAGATACTGCCTTAGGATATAAGGGAAACCCTTAATTTATCATGGGCAAACTTACACAAACTGCTGAACAACAGCAAGCCTTACGTTCCTCAGCTGCATCAATGACCATCACCATCAGTATAACTTGGAATGAGGGTAAAACCATTTCTTTGACTTGTTTCACTACTTTTATTTGTGACTTAGGTTGTAAGACGTCTTGTTACAGAAACAATACTTTTTCTCAGGATAATGCCAGATATGCTGGCAGTGCTCACATACTGCAAGTGGAGATTTCTGCAGTATAATTTAGCTTTAATAAAGGTTACCATAAATCTCCTCTTCCCCATCCTTCAACAAAACCTTTTCATATTATGGCTTCCCTGACCTGCTAAAGCAGTGTCAATCAAGCCCTGCATAAAGAAACCAGCCTGCACACTTCCACCCCAGTCTATTTACTTCCTTCAGCACAGAAGCATTGAGTACAGCAACCCAGTGCCCCAGTTCTCTAACTTTAATTCACTCTTTTTGATCCTATCTGGAAAACAAAGTAAGTAAAGGAGACCAATGAAAAAGCCACAGAAAGAGAAGGCCACAGACAAAGGAGCTTGACATGGAGACCCATAGGGGCTCACTAAGGAAACATGTTGTGGGCGGCGGCGAAAAGAAAAAAAAAGGGACCCTGGAACTTGCTTCCCCCATTATTTCCTCCAAAGCTTGCACCCTCGTTAATTGTTATTTTTTTCTCCGTTTTAAATAACTGGCTTGTTAATTTGCACCTCACAAGTTTGGCAAAATTCTGGATTATCAGCTGACCATAACAGTGACACGGTGTCCCCAGCTCTCTCCAGGCCTTTAAGATTCTTTTTGTGCCACATGAAGATACACAAAGTCTTCCTTCTGAGCTAGCCCTGATCAGTCTTACCCTGCTCCTCTTTGAATATTCCCAATTACAACCCTCTGGCATATGTCTAAAACTGACCTGTCTGTTTTGGGATTTCACCCTACACAAAGTCTTAATTCCGTATCAGCAGTCCCACTTGTGTGAACAGATTGTTCTCTCCTCCCCTTCATCAGGAACAGTTACTGAGTTCTGGTCTTTCCCTGCATCCGACTGCTGTGCTGTTGCTTCCCCTGCCCATCTGAAATGATCAAGCCATCCACAGGCGCCTTGCTTTTTGTAGATACAGCCATAATACTTACTGTGACAGATGTGTTGTAAAGAGGGGAAAGAGGAGAATAAGACACAGTAACCAGTAAATAATTTCCCCCTTCCTAATGTTTTTAATAGGAGTTTTGATTGTAGCAGATAAAGTTAAGAGAAAATAAAGAATCACCTGCATATGTTTACGGAGTTTCAGTAAGGCATCCTCCGCTTCTTTAAAAGTCTCATCCAAAATTAAAGCTTTCTTATAATAATTCTGAGCATTTAATAGGTTATCTTCCTCTTCCAACCTAACATTCATATGACAAATGTTTACAACATAAACAGAATTTGTTTTTGATCATAATGCTTACTGTCTTAATTCTCAGACAGATATGTATTAAAAAGCTCACTAAAATGCAGATGTTTACATCCCTGACATGTCATTACTTTCTGAACATCAGTAGTACTGTACTTTCAAACTTTGATTCCAGTTTTTGATGAATAAAATGTTCTGTTACTTCCGAATGAGTCTCCAGTTGTTTACTCAGATTGATAAACCTTTTTTTCCTGAATATTAATTCTGGAATTCTTACTGTTTTTCTGAGTAGAGTACTTATATGCAATTAATTCAGAAGTTTAATAAAACAAAACACAAGTCATGGTATAAAAAAAATTTGTAAAAATTTTAAATGTTGTAAAACTGCCTTGCTAAATATTCATCCCAAAATTTCATTGAACGTTATGCAGGTTTAATATTCCATCAGCTAAACTGTATTAAGAAAAAAACAGTGAGGAGGAGAGATTTAAACTGATGTGTGGTAGGGTGGGGCGACATGGGAGAATATAAAACAGATTATACACCCTGAACTGCTTCCACAGCAGACTTCTTATTGTTGGCACACAGGCAGGAAAGAGATAAACCACTCCCTTTTTTATATACCTAGCTAGCCCAATATAAAAAAAGAATGAAAAAACTGAATTGCTCATAACTGCATAAAGAATAGAATTCAACACTTACTGGCCTCCTCTTTCCACAAGCGTCTGACAGAGATATTTCCTTGCATTTCTATGGGTTGGACAGTTTTTTAACGCAACTTCAAAATCATCTATGGCTTTGTTTAAGCTTCCTTTTGTTGCATAACTATAAAAATGGAAAAGTGATACAGGAATTGTAAATAAACATCACAATTGATCTTTAAATAGATTATTGGAATCCATCTTTAACAACGAAGGGGAAAAATAAAGAAAAGACTTACAGTGCCCCACGAGCTACCAAGGCTTCAACATTTTGTGCATCTATTTCCAAGGCCTTGTTGTATTCATTCATAGCCTCCACATGGCGACCAACCTTAAAATAATCAACCCCTATCTTCACACTAGAACAAATAGTAAAAAAAAAAAAAAAGCAGCATTACACAGAGTCATCAAGCTAAACAAATATACTTAAAATCAGTTTGAGAAGCCGTGCAACTTGTAGTACATCATCCTGCCATATGAGTAACAGAATTGGAGCATTTTAGCAAGATACAGTTTCAAGAATTGCTCTTTAGATTAATGCCATATTTACATCACACCGAAGTGTAAATTCTTTTATCTGAAAGTTCAGAAAGCACACATACATGCTACACTGTATTCTCCATTTACAAATGGTAGGCTTACAGTACTTTAGTGTTTTTCTAAGACTTGTCATATTACCCCCTAATGGGGGGAGAGTTTTAAGCCATGTCTATGCTTACAAGCTTAAAGCAGCACAGCTGTACTGATACAGCTGTGCTGGTGTAAGATCGTGTAGCCGCGTAATATGGATGGGAGAGAGCTCTCCCATCGACATAATAAAACCAGCTCAACAAGCAGTGGTAGCTCTCCCCCTGACATGGTGCTGCGCACACAAGCACTTATGCAAGCAAAATTTATGTCATACAGGGGGGTGTTTTTTTCACACCACTGAGCGACAAAAGTTTTGCCGACGTAAGTGCTAGTGTAGACATGGCTTTATAATGTACAGGGACAGATTCAACACTATAGTAAGGGGGCACAATGACACTGAAGTCAATTTTGCCCCCATGTAAGATGCTTTAAGACTTATATTTCATATCTTACAAACTGGAGCTTCTCTCACACATTTGTCTAAAGATAAATTATCTTCCAATGAGTTAACAGTTGGGACTCCGAATTTCATATCAGATTTATCATGAGACTTCACTACAGCAATCAAGATTAATAATTTAATATAGCAATATATGGCCACAGATTATAGAAAATGGTTGTACTTAATCTCCAATGAATAAGACCTTATTGAATTGCGGGATGATTGTCAAATAATTGCAGCTGAGTTGCAGACAACACGTGAAAAATTGCAGAAAAGTAATAATGGACCTTTATTATTTGCAGTAATTTGGAAAAGCTTCGAGCGGGGGCCCTGGGGCAGCCGGCCAAGGCTCCCACTGTTGAAATTGCAGTGGAGGCCTAATATTGCGGGATTCACAATATGGCAAATTAAGTAGGGTTTAACTAATGAAATAAATGATGTACTATATTAAAATTGAAGAGTTTCCAAGACAGGCATTATCTCTACCACCACTAATTCCATCTCATTCCCCTTCCAGCTGTATCATTTTTGTGTCTGGGACTACTTCCCAACTAAATATTGCTTCTGTGGACCTGCCTACTCATCTCAAGAATTTCCATGGACAGGAGATGAGACCAGAATGGCAAGGGGCAATTCCCAGCTTGACTGGGTTATGGGCAGAGGCTGTGAGCTGAAAGATGATAAATCTTCCCCTATCCACCCTCTTCTCCATGCTGGACTGAGGGAGATTGGTAAACCAGTTTGTCTATTCCCTTTCCAACTCTGTGCTTTTCCTGGTAGAGCTGGGAAGGAACCTTGTTTCCCACCCTGAAAGAATTTTGAGATTTCAAAAAAAGTTTTCCCATCCTGAATAGCGACAAAAAGTCAAAGTCTTGATAGTTTCTGCACACTTTCAATCCATAAAAAAATTCAGTTTGGGTCTACCAAAATGTTTTGTTTAGATTTTGACCTTTTTACATTTAAAAGCATAAATTAACTACAATTTCAAAACAAAAAGTCATTTCAAAGCAAAAAATGAAGTTGCTTCAGCAACGTTGAAACAAGAGGTTTTGACAATTTTGAACATTTCTAATTAAAAAGAAAAAGACATATCAGGATATTCGTCAAAACCAACTCTTTCCTGTGAACACTTTCTGTGAAACAGCATTTTCCAGTGAAAAAGCCATCTTGTTGGAAAATTCCTGACGAGCTCCATCTCCTGGGTGCCTGCTGGGCTATGGAAGAGCAGAGTGCACTCTGCAGCTTCATGCCAGGCACAGCCGAAAAGAAACGGCAGCTGCCCAAAGCAGCCTCTTCAAATGCTCTCAGTCAGTGCATTCAGTGTTGATACACAGTGACTGACACCAGCTCAGGCCACAAGGGAATTGCTCACAAGTCCAGGTTTGGGCTCAGGTGTCAAGACAAGGGAACTCAAGGTCATCCGATTGCTATTTATAAAAGGCTGAGCCGGGTACTAAGGCTAGGGTCCTTTGGGAAAGCTGAGGAGACAAGACAGAGCAGTGCTCAGGTCTAATTTCAGGAGCCAGCACAAGTTATAAGTGACCTTAACCTTTGGGAACTAAACTAAAGATTTTTCCTTAAAATTTGATTTTTTTTTACTTTACAAACAGAGAGCATTCCCCCACTCCCATAACCTATCAACTGACCACAGCCACTCAGTAAGTTGCTCCCTGGTGATATTCAGGAAGTTATTCATTGTGAACACTGGTACAAAGAAATATGATGAACTATGATCATTGATTCTAAAGTAGATGCCACCTAAATTGCTTGACAAGAAAATTAAATATTCTGTACCATTTCAAGGCCCATGATGCAGATTGCTTTTTCCTCAATGCAAAGGCAAAGTCTTCTTCATTGAAGTTTTTGCTGTTTAAAAACAAAAAACAATCAAGGGAATAAAATTATTAACTGCCCAAGTTTCCTTCCGAGTCTACATTATCAAAAATTTATAGCAAGGTTTAAATAAAATTTCAGCATGGCTGAAACAATATATTACTCTCCCCTCAATCAGAATAGCATTTCCGATTTCCAAAGTCATAGCCTCCCTAAATGTATTTGTCTATTGCAGTCAAGTATACTGTCCCATGCCAGTTGCATTAATATACATTAAACTTTGAGCTACACATCAAATGAGAAATAATCTACATGTTAATTTTCTGTATTTGAGAAGGAAAATTTTCTGAATCTGTACTGCTCAGAAGATCAGGTCCATTAGTAAAGCAAGCTATTACTAAGAAGTGTTGGGGATAAATATTATTAGGATGTAAAGTAACCTGTGATGTTCCCACCAATATACAATGAACAGTTTACCCAGTTAAACAGTATCAAGCAGATTACTAGTGGATGAAGTGGCTTAGAATTCTGTCACTTTTTTAAAAAAGTGACAGAATTTTAAGAGTAATTTTGTTGTTCTGGAGTGTCTTTTATATTTAATTGCTGAGCTCACGCAAGAGAGGATCGACCCAAGGTTGAAGTAACAGTTGTCACAGAAATTTTTACATAGAAACTACAAATAAAGAGACATTTCAGGCAGTGGCATTTTCTCTGGAAAGCAATGGAGACGGTGCAATGTCACTGTACCTTTGCAGGCCTCTCATTAACGATGGTGGGCTGGATTCACTTAGTCCCAGTTTTCCTAATAAAAGTTCAACTACTGCTGGATTAGCAAATCCCAAGGAATGATGTAAGACTTTTTCATATGTCTCCGAAGTACTGGCTACTTCAACACTTCTCCTTAAAGAAAATATGAACATACACAAATATGACCACTCATTTCTTTAGTAATGTTGACATATGTAAAGAGTCAACATACATTGATACTTTTACCCACACTGGTTCACAAGCAAATTACATAGCTTCCCTTCCCTCAAGTGAAAATACAACACAACTCCTTGGCCTTTGCTGCTGTTCCTCCTCATCCACTAGCTGCAGAATTCTGTGGTCAGTTTTCTTGCCCTTCCTCCTCCTGTTTTATCCCACCCTTTGCCCTCCTGACTAATGAGAAGCAGTACTTGAAAACCTCATTTTGGCTCTCTTCTCTTGCAGTACCAGTAGCTCCTTCTGGGCCTTGAGGCAAGCCCTACAAGCACTCCTGTACTTCTTGCTGAAGACAGATTTTAAGAGTTTCATATCTCAGCCCTTTAAGTCATTAGTTTATTAATGGTCCTGTATTCTCCCACGTAATGATCATTTCCTGCAATATATATTTTAAGTCTCTCTCTCTCTCGGCTAAGATTACTTCATTCTTCATCTTTCTGTGAAAAATTCTGAAACGAACTACATCCATATATGAACAGTGATGCTTTTATTTAGGAAAAGAAGTCAATAGTATAAAATTGAAGAATATATGTTGATCAGCAGAGTACAAGAGAATGCAAGGTCTTACCTATAATGTAAAGGCAAGTCTTCAGAACTAATTACCCCCAGTTTAGTACTAGACAGACTGGGTGGAAGAGCAGAGCTGTGCAGTGATATCGTGAGCTTTTCATGGTAACGATCAATGTCCTTGATTGCAGCTATAAAAAAAAACAACAACAACAAAAAACCCCACTAAACAACATCTTAAAGTTGAGAACAAAGCCAACAAAACTGGAAAGAAACAGCTTCCAGAACAGTTTTAATATGCATTCACCTTGTATAAGGTCTCCAGTTTGATAATATGATAAAGGATCACCATGGCTGCTATGAGAAGGCACATCTCTCAATGGACAAAGAGCCTGCAATGGAAGAGACCAAAAATGTGACCAAGAACTCTGATCTTAATAAAGCAAATGATAATAAAATGTGTTGTATTAGAAGACAACTTCCCTCAGCCCAGAAGTATCAGCTTGCACAATGAAGATTTGTCCCATGAGCAAATATTAAATTATGTTTCAAAAAAATCTAGATTTTAATTACAATGGCAGCTATCCTGCTGAAGAGAACTCATTTGTGATACTGTGATATTGAAGACTAATGTGAGTAATCCAGTTTCCACCCAGCTTTAACCCTTAAACAAATGTTGAAAAATGAACTTCCGATCTGTAATCAAAAAAGTCCATTTTGTGAATATTAAACTAGATGGAAACTAGTCTTAGGTTATGGCTACACTACGGACCTCACAGGGCCGCGGCTGTATCGCTGCAGCTGCACCGTTGTAAGATCGCCTACGTAGCCGCTCTATGCCGATAGGAGAGCATCTCCTGCCGACATAGCGCTGTCCACATTGTCGCTTTTGTCAGTAAAACTTATGTCGGTCCAGGGGGTGTCTTTTTCACACCCCTGACCGACAAAAGTTTTGCCAATGAAAGTGCTAGTGTAGACAAAGCCTAAATCTGTCCAAAATTGAGCATTAAAGCAGAGTGATATTAGTATGATTCAATTCAGATCGAGGTCAATGCATCATAATATACACTAACTTTTCAACCTACAGCTAAAATATTTGAGTGGTAAAGAAAGAAAATATCTTGCTAAGAAAGCAAGGCAGCTTCCACCTTAATCAAAGCCAGAATGCATTAAGGCTTTGAACTATTAACCATCCCAGAACTCAGGTTTACCCCTCGTAATTCAGGTCCCTAGCACAAGATGGAGCCAACACATTAGAAAGCCAGGACTGCCCTGCATCAGTTTACTTGTTACTGATCATACTCAAGTCTTACAGTGATTTCTAACTGTGAGATCTCTCTGATGACACCACTGCCCAGACAGATTAACACCATGAAAAAGCCAAATTCACGAATAGAACTAATTCTTCCGATCACAACATCGCCACGCTCAATGTCTCGGAAAAACAGCTCCCTCCTGTCCTCACTTGGCACCTCCATGAACTGCTCCAGGGGTGGCATAACAGCATAACAATCTGCAATTAATGGGGAGAAAAAGTTATGAAATAACTGCTCTGCCTTCTGAAATCTAATTACAGTTCACTATAGTATCAGAAAATCAATGTGATTTTTAATAAAGCACTTTATACTCCTTTATTAGGCATTATGTATAGCCAACACTTCCCAACATACACAACATTGCAATAGGAACTCTTGTTCCTTCTTGACCCAAGGAAACTAAGAGCACTCTTTCCTTTCTCACCCCTGCCCTGGCCAACAAGGTCCTCCATGTCCATGTCCATGTCCGAGTCCCCGGCGATCTCATTCCCTCCTCCCCATATCTGTACTTTAATTTTCTGCTCAAAAAGGATTGGGTAACATTTGTTTTTCAGAGTCTGTCAATATCATTTCTTTAGTCAGCCAGAAACAGTAATTTTTGATCAACACAAGGTCAACACTTGCTTCATATATCCACCACAAACTCTGCGGCACCCAGCATCTGCCAGCCACCAGTTCACATCTATTGCATTTTGAGTTACTGGCAGAGGGAAGCAAGATCCTGGATGCAACCTGACTTCTCTCTTGTCTAACAGCTTCAGCTAGCTCTGTGATTGTCTACAGATCAAAGAACTGGTTTGCTATTGCATCTATTTGCAGCTATTAACAACTTTCAGCATAGTAATACCCCTATCTAAGCTCTGCCCATTCTCCCAATAGAGTTTAATACGTTGACACCTTAACTCAAAGACAGAAAGAAATGGTGGGGTGATTGGGGGCACACAGGGACTGGCACGGGTGGATGTACAAAATCCCTGAAATTGAAGGGGATGGAAAGGTGGCACACAGAGAGCTTGTAGGAGGAAAGCAGGGGAAACACAGGAAGCCAAGAAGGCCTGCTGTAAGCAATGATCTTGTTCTACAGAAGTTATGAAGTGTGCATTTTCACATCACAATTTTGCTCCCAGCAAAAAATCTCCTAGGAGCTTTCCTCTCTCTAACCAATTTATCTTCAGCCAGCTAGGGGGGCTCACTTTCAAAGGACCTATTGTTTCTGCAGAGCCTGTTTGCTGAGACAAACTTCACCCATTCTGTTCCAATGGAGAATTCATACCATCACAACTCTTCCAGCCTCAGTTTCCACAGCTACATTCTCAGTTATTTGGGACAGCCACATAAGATTCTACCCCCAGATACCTTTTCAGATGGTCCTTAAACCTGAAAACCCATTTGCACTTAAAAAGTTGGATTGAACACAGCATTTGGCCTACTCGAACAACAAAGTGTATAACCCTCTAGTTAATACAGTGGAGTGACAGCAACTTTAGTACTAGACTTCACATAACAATGAGTACTTTTTACTGACTGTTTAATTTGAATATTTTTCCAAAATGCTAAACACAGATATCCATTAAATAACCATGGGTGGCGTGGTGGCCCCACCTGTGCTTTGCTTCTTCCCCTCTCTGCTCTTCACACAAAATGTTGTATGAACGTATTTCTTGCAATAATTTATCAATTAACACTTAATGCTTGAATTTTAGTGTTAATAAGATTAAATATTATCCTCAATTCCTGAGCTAACACTTTGGGTTTGTTCACACAAGAAAATTTATCCAGAATAGGGTTGGGTATAAATTTAAAGCAGATTAAAGCAGTTATTTCTGAATAACTCATTGTGTATTCCAGAATAAGGGCACACTATTCCGAATTAGTTTAATCTGCTTCCAGAATAAGAGCATCCACACATGAAGTTAATCAGGAATAACTTCCTGTTTAATCAAGCCCTTAAGAAGCGTGCTGTGACCTTCTGAACAGCAGTCACGTTCCTCCCAAAAGACTGTTACATTTCAGCAAAGCAAGTTTGTGTCCACCTAGGTGTGTAATTAAAATTGGGGTCTTCCAGGAATACAGGTGCAGCAGACCCTCGTTAGAGCGCATGTTGCTATAGCGCGGATTCGCATATAGCACGGTCGTGGTGATGGATCCCAAATTTAAATAGGGATCCATGGTAACGTGGCCCCTGCTATAACACGGTCCCTGCATTAACGCGGTACCGCGCATGAATCCTGAACCCCGGGTTCTAGCGAGGGTCTAGTGTATTACATAAATCAGTCTTGTAAAATTATGCTCATCCATTCACTTAATACAAATAATTTTCTCACCAGCTCAGTAAAGAGTATGGAAGTGTGAGAAATAATTTTACAAGGCTGACATGATTTAGTCTGATCTATGACTAATGACATCAGCGCTTTCGATAATGGCATAGAATACACTTAAAAAGTTTGTGGATGATACCAAACTGGGAGGGGTTGCACGTGCTTTGGAGGATAAGATTAACATTCAAAATGATCTGCACAAACTGGAGAAGTGGTCTGAAGTAAATAGGATGAAATTCAATAAGGACAAATTCAAAGTACTCCACTTAGGAAGGAACAATCAGTTGCACACATACAAAATGGGAAATGACTGCCTAGGAAGGAAAACTGTGGAAAGGGATCTGGGGTTAAGAGTGGATCACAAGCTAAATAAAAAAAAAGCACAACCATAATTCTGGGATGTATTAGCAGGAGTGTTGTAACCAAGACACATGAAGTAATTCTTCCCCTCTACTCTGTGCTGATTATGCCTCAACTGGAGTATTGTGTCCAGTTCTGGCACCACATTTTAGGAAAGATGTGGACAAATTGGAAAATGCCAGAGAAGAGCAACAAAAATGATTAAAGGATTTTTAAGAACAGGTTAGACAAACACTTCTCAGGAATGATCTAGATAATACTAGTGCTGTCATGAGTGCAGAGGACTGGACTAGATGACCTCTCGAGGTCCCTTACACTAGTCACATTTGAGGTGGTCAGAACCCCAGTCCAAGACTGATTTAGGTCTCAGTTCTGCAAATATGCACCTGGGTAACTTTATGCATGCAAATAGTTCCACTAATTTATGGGACTACTCATATGCGTAAGTGTGTGAGGAATCCATGGCCTTTTTTTTTTGTACATCTGTTTTTTAAAAAGTGGAAGCTGTTTTGAGAACTGGAAGATCAAGGATGCCTTCTGCTCCCACGACTCCATTTTCACATCAGTACTACAGTGTTCAGAGTGTCACTCGAGGTGTTTACATTTTCATATTAGATAAACTGAAAACATACTTATTTAAGCCAAAAATGCAACATGTTACTTTTCCCCACCATATTCCACGGTATAGGCCTTAATCATGGTTGACTAAAATGAGAATTATTTTTAAAATCTGACAGATGTATTCACAGTGTGAAGATTATTTAAATGATTTATCTACTCCATGCATTTCTAAACTTCAAAAAACTTGAAATAAAATAACATTCTTTTTATAAATACCATTTATTTTTAAAATGTATTGCACACACAAGACCTTTACTGAATTCCTCACAGCTAATTTGTCTCTTAGAGAATCCCTTTTCACCTGTGATTACAGGATTTACCTTCATTCTCTTCATTTGATTCTGAATCTGTTGATGCACTTGGTTTCCATGAAAGAGCAAAAAGTAAATCAGCTTTCTTTGCAATGAAGTGTTGTATCTCAATGTTATCAATTCTTTTCTCTTTCCTAAGAAAAATAAAGAAAAATCTAGTACTGCCCGCTTTGTTCACATAGCATGCTACATCTGCTACATAAAAAAATAAATAAATAAATCACTGTCCAGGGCTTTGCATAAGCATTTAATTAAATGTGCCCCAATTTATACTATTGATGACATGTGTAGTACAAAATGCTTTGCCCAAGTTTTTCTATATCTAATGTAGAGCATGGTGGTAGAGACAACATTTGTGTACAGCACCAAGAACATGAATGGTGCTGAATAGCAAAGCTTCCAGAACGATGGCGTTTGGATTTTCTCTGTCAAACTAAGCCTAGCAGATTTCACAGTATGCTGCCAGGTGCCTTTGCATCAGCTTTCGAATTGAGTGTACAGATGCTACTAGGAAGTAGGACACAAAAAGCTCCTCCTGCCATTTCCCTTTCAGCCACAAGAAAGAAATCCATCCTCAATACCCTGAAGCCTTTCAACTCCAGCGATGAAAAACACTATACAGGAAGAGGGTATTAGTGCAATGCAGCCCTGTTCCTGGAGTCAAGTGAAAAATGTCAGCTTTCATTTAAAAAGAATGAGATTCTAGCCCTCACGGTTCCAGAAGAAAGCTTGGAAACAGGACGCAGGAACCAAAAGGCAAAGACCCAAACATTCACTTTTTAACCACCTCTGATTTTTAAGCCAATCATCGGTGGGTTTTTTTGTTGTTGTTTTTATGGGGGGGGAGAGAAAACGGGGGGGGGGCTGACTCATTTGTAAATGCCTGTGGCTATCACTACCACTACCAGGGAGCTGCTCAGGGGCGAGGGAGCTGGTGTCAGCGTCCAGGCTGGGGGAGACTCTGCCCGAGGCTTAGAAGGACGAAGTCCAGGGCAGCGGATCCCCGGTTGTGGGGGGAGGGGAGGGGAGTGCGGGTCCCTCTGACCCCGGGGGTCACCGACCGAGCAAACCATCAGGGGGGCCGTGGAGCCGCATTAAAGCCGATACAGGGGCGGGGGGGGGGGCTCCTCAGAGCCGGCTGGGGCGTATCAGCAGCTCCCTCCCCCCCCCGGCCCGGCTCCTTACCTGGCGGGCGGCTGATGCTGGGCTTCCCGGGGCGGCTCCAGGCTGGGCCCGGCCGGGGGCAGGAGGCCCCGGAAGTCGGGGTTATCGTGCTGCTCGGTGCGGAGCAGGGAGAGCAACATGGGGCCATGGAAACTCAGCGCCTGGCGGAGCAGGTCCCGCTCCATCCCCACCGCGGCGACTCCCCCCTCCCACCGCGCAGCCCCCGGAAGCTTCAGAGGCGCGACCTGGAAGTAGAACCCGCCCTCGTCTTCCCCCCTCCCCGGAAGGGGAAAGGGGCGGGGTTACAGGGGGAGCCGGCAAAAAAAACCGGCCCCGCTCTCGCGCATGCGTACGGCGGGAGGGCGGGAGCTGTGAGGGGGCGGCGCGAGAGAGGCAGAGTGACGGGACGGGACGGAACAAGAAAAGCTCCCTCCCTCCCTCCCTCCCTCTGCTCAGCCCGGCGCGCGCGGGCGCTGGCAAGGCGGGGTACGGGCTCCCTCAGCCCGCCCGTCTCCCAGAGCGGGGGCGGGGGGGCGCGGTTAAGGAAGCAAGTCTCGTACGGGCCGGCCCCGGTGGGGGTGGGGGGGTATCACCAGCCCCTCGTGACACGAGCTGCAACGTCGCACCAGCGCGCGGGGCGTCGTCTGCGGGAGCTCGGGCGTGAGTGGGGGTCACGCTCCCAGCTGTTCTCCGCCGGGCCCGGGCGCTGCGGGGCTGGCGTTGCCGGGAAAGCAAAGGGGGCAAGAGCTGAGCCCGTTGTGAGGCTTCAGCCCGCCTGCCTGCGCTGCCGCTCGCCGGCCGCGCTGGAAGCGGGAGTCTGGCCGGAGATTACATTTCCCGCTCCAGCAGCCCTGCTCGCTGGGCGCCCGTAGTCGCTGGGATTAGTGCAGTGGAAGCCCCATGACTTTATTCTGTGTTTTACCCCCTGATCAGCTAGATACATGACTTATTGTTGCTTGTGGTGAGATTCGTGGGACCCGATGAGGGGCCGTGTGCATATAAGTAGGGCCCTACACTCCATTTTGGTTAATTTCACGGTTTTAGGACTTTTAGAATAGTAAATTTCACGATTTTAGTGAGGGGCGGATTAACCATGAAACACACAGTGCACTGGCCGGGGGGGCCCCCCAGCAACCCTTTTTTGTGTCAGGACCCTCAGTTTGAGAAATGCTGGTCTCCCCCCAAGAAATCTATATGGTATAGGGTAAAAGTACCTTAAAAAACCAGCTTTCACGGTCCATGACACGGTTTTTGCAGCCATGAATTTGGTAGGGCCCTACACATGAAACAAAGTTGGCTACAGTCTCAGACCCAGAGCAGGCAGAAATTCACACTCACATGCTTATCTTTAATTACATGCATATGGGCAGTTTCAGGGCCTAAATATATGAGATAACAGGTTTGTCCAAGTTCCAACAGATGAGGAGCAGAAGGCAACAGTTAACTATTGGCATAATAAATAGCTGTTATAGCACATCAGTGGTCTAACAGATCTTATCTATAACGATAGATAAGCAAAATCTTTACAAATGGACACTTTTGTTTTACTTTGTGTGGAGGTTATGCTATCTTAGCTTTAAACTGACCTAATTTATAATACTTATGTCATTTACATACTAGTTCATACTCTAGTGAACACCATGAGAATTGCTTTCAAAATATTGTCTAATCTCCAAAAATGAAAATGTCTTGCCTATAATAAAAGCAAATATACATTAAGCAATTATTACTATTTTAATATATTAAGTGTTCTTAGGAGAGCAGACTTAAAAAGCTAAAATATCCTAAAATACAGTTAATATAGGTCATCTATCTGCAATGTGTAACTGTGAGATAAACAATTATTTGAGTTATTGAAGGCAACAAATTTCCCAGCACCTTTGAGGCATGCTTTATCACACAGTAACATGTGCCTTGTCATTAGCACATCATACTCCCACATTACTTTACAAAATGATCATGCTTTTATTTGTGTTATGTATTTCAAAACCACTGCCCTAACAGTCTGGGTTCTCTCTTGTTCATCACTTGCTGTTAACACTTTTTATCAAGACAATTTGGTATCCCTCCTCCCTACCTCCCTTGCTTTCTAGCCCATCATATCATCTTTCCTCCTAACAGAATGGCATTCAATTTCCTTGAAAAGGAAGTTGCTGAGGATAGTTCACTAGAGGATGCTATAAGACCACAGTGGCTAGTCTTCCCCTTTTAAAGAAGTGTGTACAAAAAACCCTTTGTTTTTGAAATTTATCCTCCCAGAATTACATGACTCACATGTAGAATCTGTTTTTTTTTAGTGAGGTGCTGCTTCTGCATCCACTTTTCCCATAAAACTAGCTAACTCAGACCCGAGGACATCAATGACTTGCTAAGGTTACAAACAGTGAATTGGTGACTTCACGGATTAGAACTAAAATGCCAATCCTACAAACTGCTCCAGGCAAGCAGATCTCTGCCCTTGGACAGTCTTATTGACTTTAATGGGCCCTGCATGGGCAGAATATCTTGCAGGATCAGGGCACTGCGTTTCCTTTCCTCTGCTCTAACTACATGAACAGGATAAAATAGTCCAAGGTAGAGCATGGCCCCTAATAATGAAAATTGGATTCTGACAAGGAGTGTGAGTACAATCTAGTGTTTCAAAGAGGAGGCTGAGAGTCAGAAGTCCTGGGATCCCTTCCTAATTCACTTGCTGAGTTACTTTAGTAAAATTACTTATCCTCTCCATCCCTTGGTTTACCCATTCATAAACTAGATCTAATTATACTTATGGCTGAGATTTAAGTCAGTGTAGAGAATATGAATGCCCAATTCTCATTAATTTTCCTTTGGAATTGGGCATCCAAACCTCAAAAGCATCTTGTCTACTCACAAAAGTTGCATATACCTCAGCAGCAATGACCTGCAAGAACCTTTCTGCCAACCAGGGATTGCTAGAGCATATTGTGTCCCACCCATGCTCCTCCCACCCAGGCCCCTCCCCCACCAAGTTGGGGGGCTAGAACAGGCCTAGCATAGGGCCAGCTAAACCAACCTTATGTCATTTGGGGCTTCTCCTGCACCAGAAAGATCTCCGGTACTGCAAAGGGGCTGTATCAGGACTCAATTGAGCTGTACATGTTTTTTAAAAAGGGAAAGCCATTGTTTGCTTGATAACTTACTGAGTACCGAGACTGTGTAGTACCTATACTTAATGCAAAATACCATTACTTTTTTTTCCAAATGCTGATAAGTAGAGCCCTACCAAATTCACAGCCATGAAAAACATGTCATGGATCATGAAATCTGGTCTCCCCTGTGAAATCTGGTCTTTTGTGTGCTTTTACCCTATACTATACAGATTTCATGGAGGAGACCAGTGTTTCTCAACTTGGTGGTCCTGACGCAAAAGGGAGTTGCAGGGAGGGGGTCACAAGGTTATTTTAGGGGGGTTGCAGTATTGCCACCTTTACTTCTGCACTGACTTCAGAGCTGGGCAGCCAGAGCAGCAGCAGCTATTGGCTGGGTGCCCAGCTATGAAGGCAGCGCCCCGCCAGCATCAGCACAGAAGTAAGGGTAACAATACATCCCATCCCATCCCATCCTTATTTCTGCACTGGTGCTGGTGGTGGCTCTGCCTTCAGAGCTGGGCTCCCAGCCAGCAGCTGCCACTCTCGGACTGCCCAGCTCTGAAGGCAGCGCCACCGCCAGCAGCAGTGCAGAAATATGGGTAGTAGTACCGCTACCCACCCTAAAATAACCTTGTGATCCCCGCCAACTCTTTTTTGAGTCAGGACCCCTACAATTACAACACCCTGAAATTTCACATTTAAATAGCTGAAATCATGAAATTTATGATTTTTAAAATCCTATGACCATGAAATTGACCAAAATGGACCATGAAATTTGGTAGGAAGCATATTTGCTATCAGGAGTTATAAAAAATGACTTATTGCACTGCAGAAGCACTCCACTTCCAGAAGTCAAAACATACCCTGATTTGTTCTCATACAGTCAGTTCCTATGCTAATAATGTTTATGAGTTGAAATGTGGTGAGGTAAATAGTTGTCAGAATATTACAAAATCTACAGCCTGAGCTTAGCTGGAACAATTTTTTGGATTTTTTCCCCTTCACATTGAAACTGAATACTTGCAAGGCCTTATAATTTAAGGGGTTCCCCCCCCCAGACACCTCATCATAAATTTAGAAAACTGAATACAAGGAATTAAGCTAGTAGGAAAAACTAAGGTGGGATTTTCAAAAACCATGTGAGTTAGGCACCCAACTTCTAACTCACTTTACCATTGATGCCCTTTAAAATTTATAAACAATGTTTTCATCCCTAAAGTTGTGATAAATGATCATCACTGACCATCTGAATAAATATATTATGCAAATAAAACAGTTTTACTAAGGAAAAGTATCTAGTCAGTTTAAGAAAAGAAAATCCAGTGTTTACATTTGAAAAGTTTAAACAAGTAAAATACAGGTAGCGCTCTCTCTCTCTCACTTTCTCTCTCTCTATAGAAACACAGAGTTGCCCAATCCTGAAATCCCTATTAATTTGTCTCTGGAGTGATATAAAAAATTACCATCACGAACACCATAACGTCACACTCAACCTGAACACAAACAAAGAATAGAAAAAAACCAAGAATGCTGATACTCAGAAGGTCAGTCCCAAGTACCTTTCCAGAAGTGGCGTCACTAATAGGGTAAGGATAGACTTAAAGGTAAAGATGACGCTGGGGGGTCAGATGGTTTCAAAAGGTCAGACCAAAGAGATCCCCTTCAGGCAATGGCATCACTGCTGGGATAGGGGTCAGGGAGGGCTTGGGAAGGGAAAATTTGCATTTTAATGTGTGTCTCCCTTTGTTTTAGTATTATGAGAAAGGGTAAACAGAAGACAAATCAGTAAAGCTTAGAATTATTTTAGAATTATTTATCTCACTGTTGCCTCATTGCTTTGAGTCAGGAGCTTCCAATAACCAGGAACATAGGACTTAGTCTTCTGTTTTCCCATGGTGACACACTTAAACCCTGACATGTAATTAGGAATAATGAATTCAGAAAAGAAACGTGGACTTGAAAAACAGGGGAAATTTCCAGACAGTAAGATTTGTTAGGCCCCAATCCACATCAGCAGACTCCATGCACCTTCACAAATCCAGATATAGGATTGAAGCTTTTGTCTATTGAACTGTTTTCCCAAGGAAATGTTGTGAATATTTTTGCACTTTACTGGATGATGACAGTTTTATTTGGAGGGGAAGTATTGGAGGACGTATGAGTTTGTGGGTTTAGCAAATAAAACAAGACAGCAAAAAGTTGTTTGAAGTACAAACTCTTTGCTTATGTAAGTAATTTTCCAATCCAATACACAGCTACACATAGAAAAAAATAAAAAAGTACAGTGAGTGGCTAAAAATAAATGATCTTATGTTTCAGTTCAGAGGAGACATGATGATTAGTATATTAATTATGTTATGGCCTCCAGATTGTCATATCAGCAGAAATACATCTGTAAAGCAAACCTACCTACAGAATAATTATGGTCTTTTCAAGTTTTATAAAAGGAAAAATTTTTGTGAATAGAAATGAAGGCCACTTCTGAGAAAAATGTTAACAAATATGTTTAGATCATATTATCAGATATGGTACATTAGAAAGGAGGCTGTTACCGCTGAACATCACAGCTGAGCTGAGAGTAAGTGATGGTTTCTCTTTGGAGTGCCTCCTTGGACAGAGACATCTGCTGATCTTTTATGTCAGGGAGAGAAAGAGGGCTGAGACATTGGAAGCATAGGGAAAAAATTGAAGCCCTCCTTAAGAGACAAGGAAATGGCCAAATTCAAACCTAGTTTTCTCCAGGTTGTACCTAGTTCCATCAGGTTTGAATTCTGACGTTACCTTAATCAAACATCACCAAATGATCCAGCCTTGGGAGATCCGTTTACTGTTTACCCAAGAAGGTTATAATTTCATTCTTATACTAATTTTTTCATGTCTCTGGATATACTAGTAAACTAATCTGTTTAAGATGGCAATCCTGCAAACAGTTACACATATATGCTTAAATTTAAGCACATGACTAGTCCCATTTTACTTCTGTGGGAATATGCCATTTTGAATGGCATCTGCTATAAAATTCCTTTACCAGCAACACTGATTGTAAAACATTTGAAAAAGTTCTGAATCATTCAGTGACCTATCTAAAATGCTTAAGGGAAATTTCTAAACGACTTCAGATTTGTTGCAGTTCTCTCATCTCTGGTGAAACAACCTGTTTCTTTTCATGTCTGAATCAGTAATTCTAACCCACCACTTGTGCAATGTGCACAATAAATAGTTACTAAAGAGCAAATAGCACAAAGTAACCATTGAACACTCAATGATGCAGAAGTGTACCCATTGCCCCAAAGTAATTAGCAACCTCTTCACTTGTTTTGTTAAGTTGTGTTGCTACTTAAAATTATCTTAAAGTAACACTTAGGAGCACAATTTAAAAAACAAGACTTGTTTCAATAATATTCTCTAGATAAAGATTAAGGTTAATTAGCCAAAGAATACTTGGCAACTGTTAACTACTGATTAGTGGTCCCCATGGTATTTGCCCCTAGAAAGCATTTTTTTAAATGGGCCATGTTGTGTGTATTTTTTAAGATTTTAATGGACCACATTCAGCCGTGGCATAAATGGGTGAAATTCCCATTGAAGTCAATGGGCTGAACTGACTTACATGGCGCCAAATTACTTTATAAAAAGAAAAGGAGTACTTGTGGCACCTTAGAGACTAACCAATTTATTTGAGCATAAGCTTTCGTGAGCTACAGCTCACTTGAGCTGTAGCTCACGAAAGCTTATGCTCAAATAAATTGGTTAGTCTCTAAGGTGCCACAAATACTCCTTTTCTTTTTGCGAATACAGACTAACACAGCTGTTACTCTGAAACCTGTCAAATTACTTTATAGTAACTATTAGAGCTAGCTGGAAAATACAGTGACACAAAACTATTTTTGTAAATAAAAGTGGCAAGCTCATGTCACTGTTACTTGTGGGTATAAGAGCAGCCGCTGGAGTTAGTGAACCCCTGGCATGTAATTGGGGAATTACCTTTGGTAACACATTCCCATGTTCTGTGACTGGGGCTAGTAAATAAAAATTAGTCTTTCTTCCCAGCACTTCTGTTTGTCACGCTGTTACCACAAAGGAATCATATTAATAGTAATTTGTGAACTCAGACAGCAGCTACATATTTGTGAAAAGGTCTTTGAATCCCAAAAGTTGCATGAATAATAATTCATCTCAAATGTAAACCACAAATGCATTATTAATTCACTGATATTTATTATTTGTTACTTAAACTATCTTGTGAACGCTTCTGAATAAGAAATCAATTCCAGGAAAGCAGGGTTGGTTCACAAGTAAACTAGAAGGCAGGAAAAGAGCTAAATTGGCAATGAATATATTCAGAATGTGTAATATGTCTTTCTGTTAACTTAAAGGAGCTTCAGGGATAAAAGTGGGCCAGTACGGCGCACCGGTAAAAAGTGGCCACCGGTACCGGCCCGTAGCAGCCCACGTTAAAGCGCTGCTGCGGCATCACTTTAAGCAGGGTCCTTTGCTGCAGAAGTGCTTTAACCTTGCTGCCCCTTTTGCGCCTCCCAACGGTGGCCCTGCTGGGTCCCTACTGGCAGGGCTGCTGACAGGGGGCGGAGGTTTAAGAGCTGCTGCAGCAAAGGACCCTGCTTAAAGTGCTACAATGGCAGCGCTTTAACATCGTTGCCCCTTTTGTCCCCATCAGGCTGCCAACGGGGGGGGGGGGGCAAAAGGAGCAGCTACCCCGGGGCCAGCGATTTTAAAGAGCCTGGGGCTTCGGCCGCCACTGCTGCTACTACAGCAGTGGTGGCTGGAGCCCTGGGCCCTTTAAATCGCTGCTGGAGCCCCGGGCAGTGCGGGCCAGGCAGCGAGCACGGGCTGGCTGGGGGATGCTGATCCCCAGCCTCGCCCCTTCCACCCAAGGCCCCGCGCCTTCCAGGGCCCGGAGCTGGCCCCCATACCGGTAAGTGTTGAGTGTTACTTTCACCCATGAGTAGATTTGGATATTGCTCAGAGATTTTCATTGTGTATAATTTGACTTTTTTTTAACTCCCGGTAACCCTTGAGAGTCAGTGTCTTGCCTTCTATTCTTGGCTCTGCCTCTGGCTTAATGAGTAAATCAGTGAAGATTCAGATTAATATCTGTAAAGTGTTTGGATGGCTCTGTTAAAATGTAAGTGTACTCATCCCCCCACCCCTGATCTTTCTGTGGGATTGTGTGCACATGCCAACCACTGAAATCAATCAGAATCAGCCATTTATGTGAGCATGAGATTTGGGCCAGATCTTTAACAACCATTATTTTTGTGCTCCCAATCAAATAGAGGTGCAAAATTGCAGGTGAAAATTATAGTCTGTTCATCTACTATCCATCTGTCTATTACTCTATTGTATTTCCTATGTGACCATTACCATTTTCTAAAGGTCCAGATTTTCAAAGATATTTAGGCACCTAAATGTGCAGACAAGTGCCTAGTGAGATTTTCAGAATCACCAAAACATGTTAGGCCCCTAACTACCTTTGAAAATCTGGCCCTAAGCAATGACTGTAGTTTCTGGCATCAGCAGATTCCTCTTGCTGCCTGACATCTGCCATACCATGCGTATTCTACTTCAGAAATCGCAAGGCATACAGCTGGCAAACTTGACAGTCATTCTGTCTTTAGCAGCTGTGCTAGAACTCATGCTGTTACAAAGAGCTGGGAGCAGAAGTGGTTTTTTAGATGATATAAAAAAAAGTGACCCCCAAAGAAAAATTGTAGGATAAAATAAGAATTATTATAGGGATGTACCATTGGTCTTTGGTGATGGAGGAACAATGCAGACATACTTAATAGAGTAAGTACAATGGAAATTTCGCTGGAAAAAGGAAAGCCTGCATAGGAACCAATTGTGGCTTTCTTAACTGAAAAAAGTGTACAATATAAACAGTTTAAGTTTTCTTTGGGAAGCAGCATGACACATCTTAGTGATTAAATGCCAGCTCCCTGGCAAAATCCAAGAACAACATGAATGCATTTTTCAGTGGAGAAAGCCACAATTAGCACATCTTGTGCAGTGGCTTTCCTAGCAGAAAAGAGACAGCAGCAGGATGGTAGGAATTAAACTCTATTGGCAGGTGTATTTTTGTGTGTGTGTTGAATACACCACTTCTTTTTCTTTCTCTCTGCTGCTCAGAAAAAAGAAATCCAATATTTTAAATTTTGTTTGTTTTTATACTATGATCATAACTCACAAAAAGATTAGAGCATTGGTACGTGCTGTACCAGTATAAAGTTGCATCATGACTGAGATACCCTGCATATTTATCTGTCTCAAAGTTGGCACTCAAATGAAACTAACAAAAATTACAGGAGGCAAAGTCTGGGCAGCAAAAAGGAAAAATAAAACAAGCTCCTAAGGCTACAAATTAGATCTTCTCAGTCTACCCAATCAAACCCCTCTTCCATTCCAGCAGAGAGGCCTAGCACAGTGTTTCTCAACCTTTTTGATACCAGGGGCCAGCCTCCTGCCTTCCTAAACTGTGTCAGGGTGATCTCAGGGTCCTCTGCCGGTCCACAGACCAGTCATTGAGAAACACTGCACTGAGCATGGGAGAAGGATCCAGGGACTCCTAATTTCTATCAGTGCACTAACACTGACTCACTGCATGGAGAAACAATTTCTAAAGCTTGATGGAGAATGGGTATGTGTGTGTTTCAGTGAAAGATTATGACAACTTATTACAAAACTTTAGGCATGGATTTCATTCTTGGTCTCCATTAGCTTTATGATGTAAACTACTGGTTGATTTACATTAAGAATTATTAAGTTCATTGGATCAAATTCTGCCCTAGATGTGCATGAAGAACTCCTGTCAAAATCAGTGGGAACCTCATATATGCATTTGAGGGCGGAATCTGGCCCATTAGTAATAGAATTACTTCACCAGACCTATAGCTCTCTAAAGATCTACACAAGAAGTAGGTCAGGAAGAGTAGGTGTGCGAGAGTTATTCTTAGCACAGTTGTCTGTTGACATGAAATTCTCTGTCTCTACGCCAGACAGACCAGATGAGATCAGGCAGAGTTTCAGAAGCACAAACACCTGCATCTTTCTAGTTTAATACTAAATACCCTTTTTTTGAGATGACAAATGAGGTGTCCTGTAGCTCTGAGCCCAAGACTGTGCGGTTTTGCACCTGCTAACAATGTCTAGTTATTGCTACTTAAATGGAGCTCAGATTCTTTTCTTTTGTCTCAGCGGTACATTTCCTCAAGGTCAGCATAGCTCAAGGCCATGGAACAGAACAGAATTCCCCCATGTGCATCTCCATTGATTTCAATGTACCCCTTTGTGATTTGGTTCCTTGGTAGAGAACAAGCTATGCTAGCGATTTTAGTTCAAACTACTATTTGTTTGTGTGAAGTCTTAGACAAAGGGATTCTGTGCTATGCCTCTAAGAGGAGCACAAAACTCTAGGCCCAAGGTGGGGGCAGGGGGCCTATGGTGGCTTGAAGGCTTTTAAGGAAACCAAGGAGCTATGGGATAAGAGGGAAGGTCCTTTCATGGATCAGTAATCGGTTGAAAGATAGGAAACAAAGAGTGGGAATAAATAGGCTATTTTCACAATGGAGAGAACTGAACAGCGGGGTCCCCCAAGGATCTGTTACTGGGACCTGTGCTGCTCAACATATTCATTAATGATCTGGAAAAGATGGTGAACAGTGAAGTTGCCAATTTGCAGACAATACAAAATTATTCAAAGGAGTTAAATCCAAAGTGGACTGTAAGGTGTTACAGAGGCATCTCACAAAACTGATGAATGGGAAACAAATAGCAGATGAAGTTCAACATTGATAAGTGCAAAGTTATGCAACACTGGAAAAGATAATCCCAACTATACATGTACAATGTTAGATTCTAAATTAGCCATTACCACTTGAGAAAGAGATCTGGGAGCCACCGGGGATAATTCTCTGAAAACTTCCACTCAGTGTGCAGCGGTGGTCAAAAAAGCTAATAGTATGTTAGGAACTATTCGAAAAGGGATAGAAGATAAGACAGAAAATATCATTATGCCACCATATAAACCCATTGAGCACCCACACCTTCAATATTGTGTCTAGTTCTGGTCACCCCATCTCAAAAGGGATATAATGGAACTGGAAAAGGTTCAGAGAAGGGCAACAAAGATGATCGGGGGATAGAATGGCTTCCATACAAAGAGAAACTAAAAGTATTGTGGGTGTTCAGCTCAGAAAAGAGACAACTAAGGGGGAAAAAACAGAGGTCTATAAAACCATGAATGGTGTGGGAAAAGTGACGAATGGTATGGAAAAAGTGACTAGATAAGGGTTATTTATTCTCACACAATACAAAAACCAGAGGTCACCCAATGAAATTAATAGGCAGCAGGTTTAACACAAACCAGAGGAAGTACTTTTTCACACAATGCACACCTAACTTGTAGAACTCAGTGCCATGGGATGCTATGATGGCCAAAAATATAACTGAATTTGAAAAAGAACTATATTCATGGAGGATAGGTCCATCAATGCCTATTAGGCAAGATGGTCAGGGACGCAACTCCATGCTTAGGGCAACCCTAAACCTCTGACTACCAGAAGCTGGATGGATTGCTCCATAATTATCCTGTTCTGTACACTCACCCTGAAGTTCTGTTATGGGCCAGTGTTGGAGACAGGATACTGGGCAAGATGGACCATGGTCGTATGGCAACTCTTGTGTTCTAAGAATGGCTTTGGCTCCTCTTAAGTGTAGTCAAGCTGAGCA
Source organism: Natator depressus (assembly GCF_965152275.1). NCBI lineage: Eukaryota > Metazoa > Chordata > Testudines > Cheloniidae > Natator > Natator depressus. The sequence continues at coordinate 10,916,147 of NC_134242.1, forward strand.
AGTCTTTGATGAGGCCTCCAGTATTGCTACATCAGGGAGGAATTTTTTCACAAGAGAAAGTTGTTATATGACTTTGAGCAGAATTATGTTACTTGACCTATTCTGTATGATAATGCTGGATCCCCAGGGGGAGCAGGATACATCACACCCCAGAAAAGAGCATGGGAACCTAAGATTTTTATGGAAGAAAGATTTTTTTAAACAATTTTATTCCATTAAAGTTATGTCTGAATTACTCCAATTTCACAGTATTCTTCCTTTAGCTGCAAGGGCAAGATACTAGCCAGTTGCTGATAAAAATGTTGTGCTATTAATGGCTGCATGTTCAGAATTTCAGGTCAGTCTGCTATACGCAACATGCCCATAAGAAAGCCCACCCTCAAAAGGGTGAAAGATAAACAGGAAGTTGGTGTCAATGACTCTCCTGGTTCCCAGCTCTACAGGTTCAGCTGATGGATCAACTAAATCTAAGTGAGAAAGGAGAGTTTATACCACTACTTTTACTGCTGCTGTTCCTCTATGCAGTGTCACTAGGGCACTATTCATCTAAAGAACAATCTTGTTAATGCTGACTCCCAATCTGTGAAAAGCAGGCAAAGCATTCCAGATCACCTCTCCCTTCCTCCTGAGCAAACTCTTAACAGAGGTGTTCATCTCTGTTGGTCTAATTATAGCCAAAGATCTGCAACCCATTTGTGGTGAATCTTATCTGACTCAGAACTGGAACATGACCAGATTAGTGGCTGATAGCAACACGTTCTCCTGGGCCGTTTTCATATGCATTCTTCTTCAGCAGATTACACCTCTAGTTTCAGAGTAACAGCCGTGTTAGTCTGTATTCGCAAAAAGAAAAGGAGTACTTGTGGCACCTTAGAGACTAACCAATTTATTTGAGCATGAGCTTTCGTTAGTAATGTTTCCTGGGGTGTTTTCATTTTGAACAAGGTTTTAACATCATAGAAACAGGCTTCCCACAAAAGCAAGGGATACTCGTGTGGTCTAGTAGTTGAGACACTAGACTGGAAGTCAGAGAATTTGGGGTAAAATCGTGGTCTCAATGAAGTCAAGGAAGTTTTGCTATTGACTTCAACAGGGCGTGGATTTCACCCCTGGGTCCTAGCCCCAGGTTGGCCATGGACCTGCTGTATGACCTCCCTGTGCTTCTGTTTCCTGTCCCACACTTTGTCTATCTTGTCTATTTAGACTATTAGATCTTCATGGCAGGGACTGTCTTTTACTTGGTATATGTACAGTGACCGGTACAATGGGGCTCTGTTCTCAGCTGGGACCTCTATGCATTACTGCAATACAAATAATACTAATAGGTGTACAAGCTGAGGCCAGGAGGACTTGACAAGGTTATGAGTTCTAAAGTACTCTTGAAATTTTCAAGAAGTCTTAATATCCTCTGTGTCCCAAGACCGTTATCAAAGGGAAACAAAATAGTTGCTAAAAATGCATGTCTATACCGAGTACTTTCTTTCTACTTCATTCAAGTCTGTTCCTATCACTCATCTAAAATGCTTGATCTGTTGTTCATATCATTGCATTTTACATGACAAATACTTATAATACCAGTAACAATTAGGGGTGCATGTGGAGTTCTTGTATTGGTATTTCTTTGCATGTACATTTTTCACATTTTTTAATGTTTTGGGGAGCCGATTATGTGCCAAAAAATGCAAAAGGTGGCCTTCTCTCACCATTTCAGTTTCTCCATGGTAAACATCAGGAAAAGATCAGATCTAGTGTGATTTCAATTCCACTGAAGGGCTTGTAGAGCAAAAGAACCCCAGTGACAAACACACTCAATTACTGACATATTCAGGTTTATTCACACTCCATGCTATTCAGGTTTATTCAGGTTCTTGTAGAACCCAAATGCCCACCCCAAAAACAGTGACAGAGTCACACTACTTTGTTATTATTTATATTATAGTAGCATCTTTAACTAAGATCGGGGCCCTACTGCGCTGGTCAATGTACATACACCGAATAAGAAGCAGTTGGCCCTGAAGTCCTTAAGTTGTAATCCTTTTTTTCCATTATCATATGTTGTCCTTAGGTTCTTTTTAAAATCTTACGTATTCAGAGTGTTGGCCTTTCTCTTGTTAATTCCATCTCAACTTCCTATAGTTTTTCAATAACAGCTGTCTGAAGTGATCAAAGTTGATCAAAATAAAGGATGGAATATATATTATTTTTAATACATTTCTGTAGTTCTGATCAAAGTACACGGAGGATCAAATGATCCAATCATAGGATATAGTGGAAAGCAACTATAGTCAAGTGACAAACAGAAAATAATCTCTTCAAGTCTACTGGGTACATAATTATGTGTTTAGCCTCTTTGTGCCCCTCATCTTCATCTTACTTACAAACTTTTCAGTTACATATGTGCAACCTCACCGCTTTCAAATGTACCTGAGAGCAGAATCTGGCCCCTCAGATTGTTATGACCAGTATTGTTTTGGATGTTCCTTCACCATTACATTCTGAGGGCCATATTCTGTCATTGACTGTGCACTTCAGTGACTATAACAGCCTGCTACTTGCTTGCAGCTAAAGCTCCTTTAGCAAGTAGTAGAGGCTTAAAGTTTTGGTGCTGGTGGTCCTGGCTTCTATCTTTGCTAATGACAGTGGTCCTTTTGTGCATGTCCCCATGACTCCGAAGACAGAATATAGTGCACAGTTACATCTCATCTTGCTCAGGAATGAGTCCAGAATTGCCACTATTGTTAAAAATCATATATGAAAATGAGCCTGAAATGAAAAAGGACAGACAGCCTATTTAGTGGGTCCTCATGCTCACTAAGCACAATTAACCCCAGCTGCAGCCTACCGAAAATCAACTGTTTGCACGGGCTTACTGTGAAGTCCACCAGGTAAATGGGAAAAAAAATTTCCTTTAAGAAAGGATTATTTTCCAGTGCAGAAGGTTTGGAATAAGACTGTGAAACAGTTATCTCCTTAGGAGTCTTTATAAATCTTTGGAGCACTCAGGGTTTGTCTATCGTTGCATCAGTATGACTTGAATCAGCTTTTAAACCAACATAGTTAAATTAGTGCAAAAAGAGTGTGTGCATACTCTTATTTCAGTATAAGAGTGGCTTAATTTCAATTTAGCTTAGACTTGTGCCCAATCATTTTAACCGAACTCAATATAAGCCACTCTAGGTGAAATGAGTGTCCACACAAACTTTTGCTCCACTTTAATCATATAGGTCTAAATTCACATTTTCTAATTTTTTTTTATATGAGGAAAAGGATAATTACAATGAAATAAAACACAGAGTTAAGGCAAGTAATCTAGGAACAGAGTTACAAAGTTGAGGGAGTTGGGCACCTCATTCCGTTAGGCCTCTTTGAAAATCCCAGACCTGATCTATTTCTCATCTGACAGGGAAAACATAAAAACTGGAAAGTCCATGACACTTTTGTAAGAATTGAAGTCAGAGGATCACATTATTAGTTAGAAAAAGACTTAGGTCATCTAGTCTGAAATGTTAGCTTCTCTGTCATGGCCAAATTATATTTCTGCTTGCCTAAATCCCCTTATGTTGTTTTAGTTGGATAAGCTGTATTTCTTTACTTCCTGTCCTAAATTCTTGTGTATAGTGCTGTTTGTGCCAAATGGCTGCATTTCCAAATGGCTGCATTTCAGAGGTGAATGAGGTGATTCCTGCTTATTTATAAAGAGTCAGATTCTGCTGTCACTTACCCTTGTGTAAATTGCGAGTCACTTCATAGAAGTCACATTGGTGGTTAAACAGATGGGAAGAGAGATCAGATTCAACCTCAAGGTTGGTAAGGTGCTTTGGGATAAGAGTAGTTATGTTAATATGAGATTGTTTTATCATTAAAAGGAATGTTTCTTAATTTGCTTTTTAAGGCCCTGATTCTGCACCATTCAAGTCAACGATAGCTTTATAATCAACTTCAACAAGCCTAGAATCAAGCCTTAGGAAGGGTGCATCTCAAAACTGTTTAACTAACTATGCAGTTAGCACTAGATTGTTGGCAGATGGGGAGAGCTGGCATTAATGCTAGTGAGATGTAAGAAGAAAACACTCCACTTACTGAAGAGCTCTAAAGAGACTTGTATCTTAGGGTATGTCTACATAACAAAGAAAAACCTGTGGCCGGCCGGTGACAGCCGACTTGGGCTGCAGGACTGTTTCACTGCTGTATAGACTTCCAGGTTCGGCCTGGAGCCCAGGCTCTAGGGCCCTGCGAGGTGGGAGGGTCCCAGAGCCCAGGCTGAAGCCTGCACAGCAATTAAACAGCCCTGTAGCCCAAGTCCTGTGAACCCAAGTTGGCTGGAATGGGCCAGCTGCGGGTTTTTCTTTGCTTTGTAGACATACCCTTAAAGCTTAGAGGCCAGATTCTGCTTTTAGGTTCACCAATGCAAATCATGAGTAATTCCACTTAAATCACTGGTCTTACCGGATGTAAAAGCCAAGTAAACAAGAGAAGTAGGCTCCAGGTGTTCTTTAAAAAGTCAATTTGTTAAGGTAACTGAGATTCAGTGTTCTCATGTTAGCACTTTGGGACTGTTGAATTTAATCAGGCTGCAGCTGGTCCTGGCTGCCTATCTTTTGTTTCTACCACACACTTTCTTTCTGCAGTTAGGGACAGAGTTTGAGCTCCAGTGTGCTACTATAAATCAGGACCAGCCCCACTGAAGCCAATGGCCTAGTACAGAAATATTTAAAAAGAGAAATGGCAAAAAAATTGGGCCAATGGAAAAAAAAAAAGAATTTTGCCTTAGTATTGAGGCTAATGACAGGGCCTGGATAGGAAAAATGAAGTGTTTTGTTTAGAGTACTAATGGGAGTACACAATACAGTACTAATTGTGGTTAAAACAAAAATCTTTTTTGAATAAACAAAGATGTGCATGCTGCATGGTAGAAGAAACAACTGGTCACCTTTTCTGGGTATGTAATGGCTTTGATAAAGAAAGGGGAAAGCTCTTTGAAGAATTTAAATGGTTTAAGGTAACAAAAGTTACATTATGTTATTTAGTAAAAATATTGGGGAAAGGGGGTAGTATTAGAAAGGCATTGTTACATTACCCAATGGCCATAAGGCAGAACAAGAGAATATAAATCACTAGGTATTTAGGAATTTTAATTGGTGGCAGCTATCGACTATTCAAGTCTGCTTTGCTCTCAGGGGGAAAATAAAGAAAAGAAAAGGAAGCCAATGGAATTGTTCCTGATTTACATTACGGTAACCGTTAGCAGAATCAGGCCTTTACAAAGGAGTAGGTGGGGCTCTGGAATTACCAGACAGTTACCTTTCAAATACCTGGAACTACATTTTACTGTACGAGGGCGCGAGGAGGGCCGCCCGCTCCGCAGCAGGTAACCCGGTGCAGGGGGGGCAGCGCACAGGGGAAATGCTCCCCGGCCCAGCTCACCTCTGCCTCCCTGGGCCTGAGCGCGAAGTCACCACCTGCTTCTCAGCCCTCCCCGGCTTCCTGCGCGAACAGCAGATTCGCAGGAAGCTGGGGGAGGGGGCGGAGAAGCAGAGCGGGGCGGCACGTTCAGGGGAGGAGGCGGAGCGGAGGTGAGGTGAGCTGGGGCCGGGCGCAGGGCAGGGAGCTTCCAGTGGGGGCTCTGCACCCACCAAATTTTCCCCATGGGTGCTCCAGCCCTGGAGCACCCACAGAGTCGGCGCCTAAGGCGCCACTTGTGATGTAATCAGTGTGGGGAGCGGCCACTCCCCCTGTTCCTCCCCTAGCTACGCTCCCCTGCCCCTACGAGCCAGAGGGACCTGCTGGATGCTTCCTGGGAGCTGCCCCAGGTAAGCACTGCCGGGACTCCCCACCTCGCCCCCCGGCAGGTCCCTCTGGCTCTTAGGGGCGGGGTGGGCACCCGCTACGGTGGCCCACAAGACCCTCCTGCCCAGTTCTTGCGGCAGTCAGGGGACAGGGGAGGAGGGTGGATGGGGCAGGGGTCCAGGGGGGGCGTCAAGGAATGCGGGAGGTTGGATGGGGCAGGAGTCCCTGGGGGCGGGGGTGGGCCACGACCCCCTCGTGGGGTGAGGAGGGAACTGGTTGTTAAGATTTTGGCAGCTCATCACTGACAGCAACATGATTAAAGAATAGAAGCCCAGCTCACGGATCCTGGCAAGAGACAGATAGAGAGGGGATGAAAGGGCGGGGAAAAACTCAGTGAGGTTCCTCTCAGTACGTTTTTTGTTCTGTAGGGTGGGAGGAGAAGAGTTCATACCAGGTGAGTCTCTTGGGGAGTATATGGAGGAGACACCCCACGTCTGAGGATAGCAATGAAGGAAAGAGTATAAGTGTTAAAAATACTGGAAGCTTTGATGGACAGGAATGGGCCAGATTCTCTGCCCCACTCAGTTCACACTTGGTACAAGTGAAAGAAGCTGTGTCAGTTCTGCTCCCATGGGGGATTCCAACCCACCAAGGGTATCCCCAGTAGGGATTAAAGCCAGATTCTCTACCTTTTATACCACAGGAGTTTTGCAAAGGGGACAGAGCAGGCCAATGACACTGACCCAAGTATGTTCTTGAGCAAGGCTCTAAATATCTTCCAGCTGTTCTTTTGTCCTGATCCTTTTGCTAGGGTACCTGATGAAAGAGATACTTACTCCTCAATATCCATTTTCCCTCTGTGAAAAAGTAAGAGCTACATAATACAAGCCTGCTGTTTTTCTTTATGGAGGATGTTCTTGATAGAAAACTATTCTGGATATAAAGTATCCCAGATCACATGATAATAACTTCTAGCTTTTTGTCAGCAGATCTTAAAGCGCTTAATGTATTTAGCCCCACAATACCCCATGTGAGATAGGCATTATGATCCCTGTTATTACAGATGGGGACACTGAGGCACAAGGAAGCTAACTGAGTTGCCCAAGGTCAAACAGGAAGCCTAGAGTGGAGTAGGAAATTGAACCCAGATCTCTCAAGTCCTAGGCTAGTGCTCTATTCACTGGATCATCCTCCCTTTCTACATCAAGCACCTGTCTTATTTTTATAATAAATTAGACCAAAGCCATCAAACTTCTTTAACTAAATAGAGATTTTCAGTTGAAATGTTTTTTAAAACTTATTTGGGTTAAATTTTAAATCAGGAACAAAAATGTGACTGTAACAGTTGTCAAAATTAAAGCTCTCATTTTCTCTGTATTCACCCCCAATACTTCCTTTTTTAAAAAATGTCTCTTCCTTGTGAGGTTTCATTTGTGACAACAAAGTGGTGGAATAACTCGATTCCATACATAATTTATTGACATTTTTGAACTGTTCATTCCTGGAGACATTTTTATGCATAATTGAGCTAACTTTTATTTGGCTTATTCTGCATTAGGAAAGCTCACATCAGATCCTTTGGCCCTATTCATAAATGCTTTAGGGGCTCAGCAAGGAGCCAATCCAGGGTTCTCATACATTTTAAAATGTGCCTAATTCTTTAAAAAAAAAAAAAAAGAAAGAAATGGAATAATCAGTTTTTTTTCTCTAAATCTAAAAGCAGATTTTTGACATTGAGTATTTTCTCACAGTTCTTTAATTTGCAAAGTTCCTCTGATAGCCTTCCTGGCTGCCTGTTACCTGATTTAGGAGTTTGTGTGCATGTGGGTATCTATTTGATCAAGGATGACACTGGAAAAATAGCAAATCATTTAGGAAGAAAAAAAGCTCTGGGTGGTTTTTGATGATCTGAAAGGCATCCAGATCACTGTGGTGTAATTTGCAAAGTTACTTGTTTTCCGGGAGATTTTATAGTTTATTATTTGTATTATGGTACTGCCTTTGATCCTAAGTATGGATACATCTAGACTGCAATCAAGGCTGGGGTGTATGATTGCAGCACCTGTAGACATCCCTCTGCGAGCTTTAATCTTTCTAGCTCATGTACCAATACCAGCAAAGCGACAGTAACTTCAGCATGAACTAGCTGCCCATGTAATTACCCAGGGTCCCAGCATACAGCCCTCACTGAAGCCCACGTGTCATTGGTATCGTTATGCGAGCTAGCTCAATTAAAGCAGGCACGGGTACATCTACAGGTGCTGCAATCACACATGCCTACTACAGTGTGGACAGACCTTAAGATCGAAGCCACTTTGCGGTAGGTACTGAACCAACAAACACCCTTACCCTGAAGAGCTTATTTTGTAAAATCCCTTTATGTAGGAAACTACTGATATAAGCCATGTATTGTATTTGTGGGGCAAAAACCTGGCTCCATTGAAATCAGTGACAAAGCTCCCACTGATTTCAATGTAGGTAAGATTTGTCCCATCTCAACGTCTTGGGATTCCCTCCAGAATTCCACAAGTCTTTCCCGTGTGGCTTTCTGAAGGATAAAGGACAGACTCCATCATCTAAAAGAGTGGTGGTGTATCTGTGTTCCCCATAGACTGAGGTGGCATAGGTACCTTTTATTCATCATGCCCTGCACCTTGTGTAGCCATTTATACCTGTGCAAAATAAGACACAGAAATGCTGCTGTAATGAGATGTCCTGTGTGCATTTTACACTAATTTAGTACTCACTTTGTACTGGTGGAGGTGACTACACACTCTGCAGAGCAAGAGTGAAGTGGGCCCACTGTACCTCCCAGGGTGGTGGTACAGCTCTGTATTGCCCAAAATGGATCTTCAAGGCAAAAACAGCAAAGAGTCCTGTGACACCTTATAGACTAACAGACGTATTGGAGCACAAGCTTTCGTGGGTGAATACCCACTTCATTGGATGCATGGATACATCTCTTGGGCCTGATTCTGCATTTGCCTGTGCTATGTACAGTCATTTACAGTGGTGCAAAGTGAGTGCAAATCCCACTTGATCTTAGTAGTAGCATTTTATATTTACTGCGCTTTGTAACTGACAGCACATGGCAACTAAGAATTGGGCACTCTGGGTTTAAATAAAAGCAGAGGCTTTGCTGAGCAAATCCAAGTAGGTGCTTTGTGATTCTATAATGCACAACACTATACATTTTGGTGGCAGCTTCCTGGCTAGCCTTGCAGAGGCTGCTGGTCCAGAACAGGTAGATCCTGCATTGCCTCATTCTGTGCAGAATGATGGAAGACAAAGAAAGAAGGGGGGGAAAAGCTGATCTAAGGAAGATCCAAATGCTATGGGCGGATTCACCTTCCCGCTCTCACTTGTCACCAGCCCCCACTGTAGCCTTGTAAAATAATCAGAACTGCACACCATCTTTCCTATTTAAATTTTAAAGACCAGATAAAGTGGGAGGTCACATTTCAGTCAGCTTCAATCAGAAAGTACTTCAGAACCTGAGAGGAGCTCAGCCATCAAGTGTTATCACTTTAATTACTATTTGTCTACGGTTTTCATCCTCCCGGTTCTTCTGATCCTAAATTTTTGGTCAGGCAGATAGTCTAACACAGGCTTTCAGTGAGTAAGCAGAAGGAGAGAGAACCCCACAAAAGATTCCCCCACAAAATGTATGTGTCAGCAAAATATTTCCAAAAAAGTATGCTAATCACACAGTGTGATCTTGAACCTTATACCTTCACAGAGCGACTGCAAGAAAAACAAACATTAATATGAGGATGGCGGCTGGGACCTTCATTATAGTTACAACTGCATCAGCATTTCTAGGGGACGTCTCATTTTTCCCCTTCTCTTTATCACTTGACCTTAAACACTGCCTATGTTCTGAGACTTTGCATGTGAGGGCTGAGCCCAGGGGATGTTTTTCTTTGCACAAAGTGTGGAAGACAAAAATCAACTTCTGAATATAAAAACTGTAGGTATCAATACATTTTAAAGTGCAGTCTTGCTCTTATAAGTGATTGTGCAAAAATGTCACCTTCTTGCTCAGAGCTGCTCTCTGTCATGGCTATCACTTTAATGCTGGAAAATAAGTTTTTACTGTTTTTCATCCTCTTAGCCCTTCAGGAGCCAACACAGTTAACAGAGCTCAATTCTATTCCTACTCATGCATCAACAGAAGTATTTACTAAGTTTCAGTTGCTTATACCTATGCAGCCTCCATAAGGCACTGGAGCTGTACAGGTGTCATTGGTGACTGGGGTTCCTAGGTCTTACCATAATAAATAATTGAGGGTGTGATGGGTTGGATCAGTTGGCAGCCCCAAGGGGGTTTCTGTGATGTGCCAAGACTACTTCTGCCCCTGCTTTCCCTGCCCTCTCAGCTTGGGACTTCACTGCCCTGCCTGGTTTGTTCCAGACCCGCTCGCCTGCTGCAAACCTAGACCCAGGTCTGAACCATGTCCCCTAGCAGCTGTAGACTTAATTGAAAGCAGCTTAAGAAGTGTTCCTGTCTTTTAAACTCAGATGCTCAACTCCCAATGGGGTCCAAACCCCAAATAAATCCATTTTATCCTGTATAAAGCTTATACAGGGTAAACTCATAAATTGTTCGCCATCTATAACACTAATAGAGAGAAAGAAAAGGAGGACTTGTGGCACCTTAGAGACTAACCAATTTATTTGAGCATAAGCTTTCGTGAGCTACAGCTCACTTCATCGGATGCATACTGTGGAAAGTGTAGAAGATCTTTTTATATACACACAAAGCATGAAAAAATACCTCCTCCCACCCCACTCTCCTGCTGGTAATAGCTTATCTAAAGTGATCACTCTCCTTACAATGTGTATGATAATCAAGTTGGGCCATTTCCAGCACAAATCCAGGTTTCCTCACCCCTCCCCACCCCCACCCCCCACACACAAACCCACTCTCCTGCTGGTAATAGCTTATCTAAAGTGACCCCTCTCCTTACAATGTGTATGATAATCAAGGTGGGCCATTTCCAGCACAAATCCAGGGTTTAACAAGAACGTCTGGGGGGGGGGTAGGAAAAAACAAGGGGAAATAGGTTACCTTGCATAATGACTTAGCCACTCCCAGTCTCTATTCAAGCCTAAGTTAATTGTATCCAATTTGCAAATGAATTCCAATTCAACAGTCTCTCGCTGGAGTCTGGATTTGAAGTTTTTTTGTTGTAATATCGCAATATTCATGTCTGTAATCGCGTGACCAGAGAGATTGAAGTGTTCTCCGACTGGTTTATGAATGTTATAATTCTTGACATCTCATTTGTGTCCATTTATTCTTTTACGTAGAGACTGTCCAGTTTGACCAATGTACATGGCAGAGGGGCATTGCTGGCACAGGATGGCATATATCACATTGGTGGATGTGCAGGTGAACGAGCCTCTGATAGTGTGGCTGATGTTATTAGGCCCTGTGATGGTGTCCCCTGAATAGATATGTGGGCACAGTTGGCAACGGGCTTTGTTGCAAGGATAGGTTCCTGGGTTAGTGGTTCTGTTGTGTGGTATGTGGTTGCTGGTGAGTATTTGCTTCAGGTTGGGGGGCTGTCTGTAGGCAAGGACTGGCCTGTCTCCCAAGATTTGTGAGAGTGTTGGGTCATCCTTCAGGATAGGTTGTAGATCCTTAATAATGCTTTGGAGGGGTTTTAGTTGGGGGCTGAAGGTGACGGCTAGTGGTGTTCTGTTATTTTCTTTGTTAGGCCTGTCCTGTAGTAGGTGACTTCTGGGAACTCTCCTGGCTCTATCAGTCTGTTTCTTCACTTCCGCAGGTGGGTATTGTAGTTGTAAGAATGCTTGATAGAGATCTTGTAGGTGTTTGTCTCTGTCTGAGGGGTTGGAGCAAATGCGATTGTATCGCAGAGCTTGGCTGTAGACGATGGATCGTGTGGTGTGGTCAGGGTGAAAGCTGGAGGCATGTAGGTAGGAATAGCGGTCAGTAGGTTTCCGGTATAGGGTGGTGTTTATGTGACCATCGTTTATTAGCACTGTAGTGTCCAGGAAGTGGATCTCTTGTGTGGACTGGACCAGGCTGAGGTTGATGGTGGGATGGAAATTGTTGAAATCATGGTGGAATTCCTCAAGGGCTTCTTTTCCATGGGTCCAGATGATGAAGATGTCATCAATATAGCGCAAGTAGAGTAGGGGCATTAGGAGACGAGAGCTGAGGAAGCGTTGTTCTAAGTCAGCCATAAAAATGTTGGCATACTGTGGGGCCATGCGGGTACCCATAGCAGTGCTGCTGATCTGAAGGTATACATTGTCCCCAAATGTAAAATAGTTATGGGTAAGAACAAAGTCACAAAGTTCAGCCACCAGGTTAGCCGTGACATTATCGGGGACAGTGTTCTTGACGGCTTGTAGTCCATCTTTGTGTGGAATGTTGGTGTAGAGGGCTTCTACATCCATAGTGGCCAGGATGGTGTTATCAGGAAGATCACCGATGGATTGTAGTTTCCTCAGGAAGTCAGTGGTGTCTCGAAGGTAGCTGGGAGTGCTGGTAGCGTAGGGCCTGAGGAGGGAGTCTACATAGCCAGACAATCCTGCTGTCAGGGTGCCAATGCCTGAGATGATGGGGCGCCCAGGATTTCCAGGTTTATGGATCTTGGGTAGTAGATAGAATATCCCAGGTCGGGGTTCCAGGGGTGTGTCTGTGCGGATTTGATCTTGTGCTTTTTCAGGGAGTTTCTTGAGCAAATGCTGTAGTTTCTTTTGGTAACTCTCAGTGGGATCAGAGGGTAATGGCTTGTAGAAAGTGGTGTTGGAGAGCTGCCGAGCAGCCTCTTGTTCATATTCCGACCTATTCATGATGACAACAGCACTTCCTTTGTCGGCCTTTTTGATTATGATGTCAGAGTTGTTTCTGAGGCTGTGGATGGCATTGTGTTCCGCACGGCTGAGGTTATGGGGCAAGTGATGCTGCTTTTCCACAATTTCAGCCCGTGCACGTCGGCGGAAGCACTCTATGTAGAAGTCCAGTCTGCTGTTTCGACCTTCAGGAGGAGTCCACCCACAATCCTTCTTTCTGTAGTCTTGGTAGGGAGGTCTCTGTGGATTAGTATGTTGTTCAGAGGTATGTTGGAAATATTCCTTGAGTCGGAGACGTCGAAAATAGGATTCTAGGTCACCACAGAACTGTATCATGTTCGTGGGGGTGGAGGGGCAGAAGGAGAGGCCCCGAGATAGGACAGCTGCTTCTGCTGGGCTGAGAGTATAGTTGGATAGGTTAACAGTATTGCTGGGTGGGTTGAGGGAACCATTGCTGTGGCCCCTTGTGGCATGTAGCAGTTTAGAAAGTTTAGTGTCCTTTTTCTTTTGTAGAGAAGCAAAGTGTGTGTTGTAAATGGCTTGTCTAGTTTTAGTAAAGTCCAGCCACGAGGAAGTTTGTGTGGAAGGTTGTTTTTTTATGAGAGTATCCATTTTTGAGAGCTCATTCTTAATCTTTCCCTGTTTGCTGTAGAGGATGTTGATCAGGTGATTCTGCAGTTTCTTTCAGAGCGTGTGGCACAAGCTGTCAGCATAGTCTGTGTGGTATGTAGATTGTAATGGATTTTTTACCTTCAGTCCTTTTGGTACGATGTCCATCTGTTTGCATTTGGAAAGGAAGATGATGTCTGTCTGTATCTGTACAAGTTTTTTCATGCAGTTGATAGATTTCCACTCCATACGGCTAAATGCAGTGCCTTGCATAATGACAGGTTTCAGAGTAACAGCCGTGTTAGTGTGTATTCGCAAAAAGAAAAGGAGTACTTGTGGCACCTTAGAGACTAACCAATTTATTTGAGCATAAGCTTTCGTGAGCTACAGCTCACTTCATCAGATGCATACTGTGGAAAGTATAGAAAATCTTTTTATACACACAAAGCATGAAAAAATGTGTGTTTACCACTACAAAAGGTTTTTTCTCCCCGCACCCCACTCTCCTGCTGGTAATAGCTTATCTAAAGTGAGATATGCACAGCTGTTTCCCCCCCACCCCAGGTATTAATACATACTCTGGGTTAATTAATAAGTAAAAAGTGATTTTATTAAGTACAGAAAGTAGGATTTAAGTGGTTCCAAGTAGTAACAGACAGAACAAAGTGAATTACCAAGCAAAATAAAATAAAACACGTAAGTCTAATAAAGTAACAGTAATAAAACTGAATACAGATAAAATCTCACCCTCATAGATGTTTCAATAAGTTTCTTTCACAGACTGGACACCTTCCTAGTCTGGGCACAATCCTTTCCCCTGGTACAGCCCTTTTTCCAGCTCAGGTGGTAGCTAGGGGATTTCTCATGATGGCCACCCACCTTTGTTCTGTTCCACCCACTTATATATCTTTTGCATAAGATGGGAATCCTTTGTTCCTCTGGGTTCCCACCCCTCCTTCTCAATGGAAAAGCTCCAAGTTAAAGATGTATTCCAGTTCAGGTGACATGATCATATGTCACTGTAAGACTTCATTACCCACTTGCCAGCCAACAGGTATACAGGAAGACTTACACTGGTCAAACTGGACAGTCTCTATGTAAAAGAATAAATGGACATAAATCAGACATCAAGAATTATAACATTGAAAAACCAGTTGGAGAACACTTCAATCTCTCTTGTCACTCAATTACAGACTAAAAGTGGCAATACTTCAACAAAAAAACTTCAAAAACAGACTCCAACGAGAGACTGCTGAATTAGAATTAATTTGCAAACTGGATACAATTAACTTAGGCTTGAATAGAGACTGGGAGTGGATGGGTCATTACACAAAGTAAAACTATTTCCCCAAGTTTATCCCCCCCCCAACCCGCATTGTTCCTCAGACGTTCTTGTCAACTGCTGGAAATGGCCCACCTTGATTATCACTACAAAAGGTATTCCCCCCCCCCCCCCCGCTCTCCTGCTGGTAATAGCTCACCTTAAGTGATCACTCTGGTTACAGTGTGTATGGTAACACCCATTGTTTCATGTTCTCTATGTATATAAATCTCCCCACTGTATTTTCCACTGAATGCATCCGATGAAGTGAGCTGTAGCTCACGAAAGCTTATGCTCAAATAAATTTGTTAGTTTCTAAGGTGCCACAAGTACTCCTTTTCTTTTTGCGAATACAGACTAACACAGCTGCTACTCTGAAACAAGTAAAACAGAGCCATCTACAGGTAATTGTCCTGGTTAATGGGAGCCATTAAGATTCCAAACCACCATTAATGGCCCACACTTAGCATAACTACAGTCGGACCTCAATTATATTTCATATTTCTAGTTTCAGATACAAGAGTGATACATTTACACAAATAGGATGACCACACTCAGTAGATTATAAGCTTTGTAATGATACCTTACAAGAGACCTTTATCATGAAGGATATTCCAATTACATTATATTCACACTCATTAGCATATTTTTATAAAATCATATAGAGTGCAATGTCAAAGAGGGCATAACTTTATTACAGTGGGGTTACACAGGGCATAATTTGACCTACAGCATCTTTATTACTGGTGATGATGCATGGCAAGGAAATAACCCAGTTTAACACTCTGAAACCGCGGTGAGTTTGAAGGCCTGACAGAAAAAAACAACTTGTAAATGGAGCACGTTTGATATAGAAATCAGAGAGACAAAATAAATCTGAAACCCCATGATGCTATTTGTACTATGTGCTTGCAAAACAAAACTGCACCTTAAAGATTTTATTTTGGCAGTGGAATAATTTTTTAAAAATGGTTCTTTTGAACTTTAGGAAGCAGTTAGTCCTTCAGTCTGATCTCACTGCTTTTTCATTTTGCAGATAAAAAAATTTTAAACACTCAGAAAGATGCATGCCACAGTGATAGTAACTATATTACATCTAGAATTTTTAGACGAGTTCACAATGCTCAAAAAAGAGCATTTTTAAAAATCTGTCCGTAAATGTCACAATGGGAGTTGCTGGGTGTTGAGCATTTGAAATTTGGGCGCTGAACTCTTTCGGTCAAATTTACAAAGGTATTTAAACACCTAAGGCTGCAAATAGGCATCTAGTGGGATTTACAGAAATGCCTAAACAGGTTAGGCACCTAGTCCTATTGACTTTCAATGGGAGCGAGGCACCACTCCGCACCTTTAGGCACCTAAATACCTTTGTAAATCTGGCCCTTTGGCCCTAGTTGTTCTCCCTATGATCTGAATCCAGATCCGCATTCTGCAAATGGCTCCTATCTTTGATGAGCCAAAGTAAACCTGCCTCTGAGCAGCCCTGAACTCAGTCCTTAAATGTACATGTCCAAGAGCACAAGTCTGACCCTTAGATTGCCCCTGTTGTGTTTACAGATGCAAAATTCCCATTCAGGTCAATGGGTGTTTTAACCGCTTAAGAACTATAGTGTCACGTCTACAGACTAACTCAAAAACTCCTGCGTGTCACAGCTCAGTTATCTAGCAAGATAAATAATAAATCTAACATGTTCAAGATGCTCTGGGAGTTTTCAGAAAATCATTGTTCAAAAGGTGGCTTTAGCATCACCTGGCTAGATATGCAGGCGATATCATTTATCTATAATGGACCAAATCCCATAATGGACCGTGGGGGAGGAGAAAGTGGTACAATGCCACATTTCTGTTTTGCTGATCCTGGGGTCAATTGGGTATCTGATTTGGTCTCTGGCATAACTTAGACTGAAGGTTACTCTATTTACACCAGCAAGAATAGTCCTATAGGGATCACTTGAGGACAGCCAGAATGCAAGGCAATCTGCCCCTGCCCCTGCCCTGTATCCCATGAGGCAGGAGTGGGGGCCATAAATCTGGCTCCATTTGCTTTATACCTACACCGGTTAGTAGAGCTTTGGCGACATTTTTTAGCTGATTTTTTATTTATTTGGCCAAAAATGTACATTCAGGTCTGCTGAAACATTTTGTTAGTTTGTGTTGAATTTGCCAAATTGTTTTTGGTTGAAAAATAATTTTTAAAAAATCAAAACATATGGTTTTGACATTTTCATAATGAAACATTTTGGGGTTTTTTAATTTGAAATGGCCCTTGTTTCAAAATTTGGCTCAATTTCATTCAAAATAAAACTTTTGAAACCCTCAAATGAAACAAAATGTTTCATTCAACCCAAAACATTTTTTTTGTTTGTTTGGCCAATGAATTGAAAAAAAATCATTATTCACAAGCTCTGCTAGGATGTCCTTTTCAGGTGCTTTGCATTGTCTGAACAGCACAAAGCTGTCAATTGGGGACCCAGAAATCTGGCCTAATGTTTTTATAAAACTTCAGAAAGTAAAACTGTCTGATTTTCAATGGAGAATTTCATTGTTTCACCTTTCTCAGCCCTGGGTCCCAGGATACTGCTCTTTACTTAGTGCTCATTACAGGAAAGTTGCTTTTTACTTCCACTCCTTAAGCACGCACTCTTTTTGTGGAGCAGGTTGACTTAGCTTCAGTTTCCCACCAACTGGACAACTCAAAAACCCCCAAAGCAACCAAAACAAAAAGCCCATACACTTCACAGGTGTGTTTAAAAATTACTCATTACCAAACTGAGCTAAGTAATTGTACAGCTTTTTGACTGATTCCTTTTCCAGGAAAAAAAATCACATCTTGTTTACTACCACTAAAAGAAAGACATATAGGAATAAGTTTCTTCTGAGGCATTGCATATGGGCTACAATAACCCTTCATGCAGCATGTATCACTGAAATGCAGCGAAGTATTGTGAGATGGTCACTCCACCGCAGCTCTGATCTCAGGCGCACTGATGTAAAACTAGGCAATAATGACAATGGCATGTGATTAATTTCCTCATTGTACAGAGAGTTTGTTTTTCCTTTCGAGTTTAATCATGACTCTGCATTTCTGAAACCAAACTGGTAGGAGTAAACAGAGGGAACAAAGTCTCTAAACAGTAGATGCAAACTTTACTCTGAAATGAAATATGTACTTTGTGCGTTGATATTGGTGGCATATGGACATGATAAATTCAGATCCGGTTGCCATTTAGCACAGCCCGGAATCCTGACCTTCAAATCACACTGCAGGACCATACCTGATTACATTAGTGCCTGAACTCAGGCCCACCTGTTAGGGAGGAGTTGTTCCCACGCACATGACAATGTGACAAACTTACCAGACCATGTGTGATAGTTAAAGATGCAGTTAGGTTTTACATAACCTCTATTCTGTTACAAATGCCCTCCTCTGTCTTATAATGCTATGATGTTGCATACATCTCTATGCTTGATCATGTCTGTTATGGTAAAACATAATAAAGAAAATGTGAGATTAGCAATCCAATACTGCACAGAAACATATCACATTAATCATAGCAAAGGACATACTGATCATTTGTGTGCACATGGGGTGTGCCGGGTGTGCCCAGGCACACCCTAGTCCCCTGCGCTCCGGCTGGGAAGGCTGGGGGGTGGAGTTTGCTGGGGCGGAGTTTGGGCGGGGGCGGGTTCTGGGCACCACCAAAATTTCTACAAACCTGCCACCCCTGGTGACAGGGTCCCCCCCGCCCACCTGTGCAGGGTGTATTTGTTGCCTGTACAAACTTGCACAAAGTTGTTGTAATTGTGTCACACAGCGAACCCCATGCTGCTACCGTGACCCCCTTTGGCCCCCCCACCTACCCGGGCCCACCCAGCCAATCGCCGCCTCCCCAGCGCTACACGTGATCTTTGTTGACTTACGTCAGTCATAGCGCTCTTCCACCGCTGCGCTCCAGCTTGGTTGGCGCTCTTTGCGCCTGCCCCGTAAGTGCCATCACGTCATTGGTCAAGGGGATGTCCAGGGGGTGTGTCATAACCATACAGCTAAGGGTAGCCTACCTGTAAGGGGTTAAGAAGCTCAAATAACCTGGCTGGCACCTGACCAAAGGGACCAATGGGGAAAGAAGATACTTTCAAATTGGGGAAGGGGAGGGGGGAAGGCTTTGTGGTGTGTTCTCTGGGGAAAGCAGAGAAGCATCAGGTCAAAAAAACTCCCTCTCCTATAAACCATCCTGTACAAGTCTCTGATATTACAAAAAGACTAAATAAATAAGGCAAGGCGCATTAGATTACCTTTTGTTTTCAACTTGTGAATTTTCCCTGTGCTAGAGGGAGGTTTATCCTAGTTTTTTGTAACTTTAAAATTTTGCCTAGAGGGAAGTCCTCTGTGTTTTGAATCTGATTACCCTGTAAAGTATTTACCATCCTGATTTCACAGAGGTGATTCTTTTACCTTTTCTTTAAATCAAATCCTTCTTTTAAGAACCTGACTGATTTTTCCATTGTTCCAAGACCCAGGGATTTGGGTCTTTAATCATTTTGTAACCAATTGGTTAGGATATTATTCTCAAGCCTCCCCAGGAAAGGGGGTGTAAGGACTTGGGGGGATTGCTGGGGGAAGAGGAACTCCAAGTGGTCCTTTTCCCTGGTTCTTTGTTAAAATCACTTGGTGGTGGCAGCATTACTTAACCCCAAGATACAAGGGAGAATTTGTGCCTGGGGAGTTTTTTACCTAAGCTGGTAGAATAAACTTATGGGGTCTTTCATGCAGGTCCCCATGTCCGTACCCTAGAGTTCAGAGTGGGGAGGGAACCTTGACAGGGTGGGATTTGGTGGGGACTTTGTTCTGAGCAGTGGTGTGGTAAGGGGCCCGGGCCGGGCCAGAGAGTCTCGGGGGCAGTCAGGGGACGGGGAATGGGGGCATTGGATAGGGCATGGGAGTCCCAGGGGGCCTGTCAGGGGGCGGGGGGTGTGGCTAGGGGGCGGGGCAGGCGGGACGGGGGGTTGGATAGTTGGTGGAGTCCTGGGGGGTGATTAGGGGGCGGGGGAGGTCTCTGGAGGGGGCGGTCAGGGGACAAGGAGCAGGGTGGGTTGGATGGGTCAGGGGTTCTGGGGGGGGGCCTGTGGGGGCAGGGTGTGGAGTGGGGGCGGGGCAGGCAGGGAGCAGGGGGAGTTGGATGGGTCAGGAGTTCTGGGGGTCCTGTCAGGGAGCAGGGAGTGGTTGGATAGGTGTGGGAGTCCTGAGGGTCTGTCTGAAGGCAGGGGTGTGGATAAGGGTCAGAGCAGTCAGGGGACCAGTAGGGGGTAGGGTCCTAGGGAGGCAGTTACAGTGGGGGGGTCTCAGGGGACAAGGAGCAGGGAGGCTTAGATAGGGGGTAGGGTCCTGGGGGGCAGCTAGGGGCAGGGTCCCGGGAGGGGGCAGTCGGGGACAAGGAGCAGGGGGGGTTGTGCGTTCTGAGGGGGGCAGTCGGGGGCGGGAAGTGGGAGGGAGTGGATGGGGCGGGGCTAAGGGGGGGCTCCCTGGGGTGCACACCCAAATGAAATGTGCTGCGCACGCCTATGATACTGATGGTCTGGCATCTTTTCCCCATTTCCTATTCAAAAGAGTGACAAAGTGAAACAGATGACATTTGGGACATTTCAATCCAGCAAGTGGGGGCGAGAAAGGTTAAGCTAACTGCTTATTCTCTATGCACAAAAATACTGTTGTGTTGCCTATCTGTGTCCGTACTTCAGGGATTTAGAACATCTTTTTAAGATGATCCTTTGCTGTTTGTCTCTTTCTGATATTCTAAAACAGTGGGGGCAAATTTTACCTACTGATTTTTGTCTGGGGGAAAATTAATATATTTTGAAGTAACAAGTGTATTTTGTGCCTGAGCTGACAAATTCTTATGATGATTTTGCAAGACTGTTATGAGGTATTCTGATTAAGGGCTTGATACAGCTCCCGCTAAATCAATATAAAGACTCCCACTGACTTTAGTGGGAGTTGCCTAGGCCCTAATTGCCTGGGCAATTCCTAAAACCATTCCTCAGCGGACTGTGATACACTTTATAATATCAGGAAAGCACAGACAAGGGAGCCCTTATGTATTTCTAGAGCCATATTTTGGCACTCTTCAGTTAATACCCCACTAGCCCCAGTCTACAAACATAAATGCTGCATTTTACAAATGAGGAAACTGGGTCACAGAGAGGGGAAGCGATTTGCCAGAAATCATGCTATGGCTAATGTCAGAGCTGGAGGAGAATCTGTATTGCCCCTTTCTCAGCAATCTGCTTATCTACTAAGCTACATTCTCTTTCATACAGCCTGGCTGGTGTTAACCACTACAGGGGAAATTTAGGTAAGTAAAACAGCAAGATAAGGTAACATTAAGCCCTCGCTCCACCCCCATCAAACCTTGTGTGCTCCCACTGAAAAATGAGCAAACACGGGAAGCATGACCACCTCAAATTTCTCCATTTTTGGCATTTGCCCTCTCTAATGTGGCAAGGGTAAAGACAAAAGGAATCCGTGCAGACTTTGTGTGATCTCTGTAGGCAATCAGTTCATTTTATCATCCCTATATCACTGTATTATGTGATGTTATGGTCAATTCATATATAATGAATGTGTGCTAAACAGTTTCAAGTCATAGGATTATAGAAGTATAGGACTGATAAGTATTTAGGAGTGATGAGTGTGTATTCAGTATATAAGTAAAGAATGGCTGGAACGCAAGGCCTACAGGCTGAGACCTGTAAGATGCTAGTTTAGCCATATTAGGCCATAGGCTTACGAATGCTTGACATGAGTGGGTGACCTAGGATTAACCCTATGCAGTAATTTTGTGACCTTGCTGGCATAAGATGTGCCAGTAGGTGAAGTTATAGAAAAATGGATTGCAATAGTCTGCAGTGTATTGTCCAAGACCGCAAGACACCTGATTGTAACATCTTTGAATGTCTGTCTTGCCTGCAGGGTACATGTTCTGCATAGATGATAATGAGAATAAGATAAACTAAGAACAACCTATGAAAAATGGGGCACCCCAATATTCATGGGGTGTGGACATTCAGAGAAGGAAAAGAGGGAAAACCATATGCATAAGGTGTTAGCTGTAGTCAGAATTACAATATAAAAGAGGGTTCCCTGGTTGGGTAAAAGTGAGAAGACCCAAGGGATGATCCAACAGGAAACCCCAGCAGGAACCATCCCTCTAGCAATGATAGTCTATTGAGAGGTCCATTGGACCCTAGAATACCTTTGAGGATGTGAGTATGACTAGTTATAATTATTGCATAGGTTTTTGTAGGATTTCTATATGCATGGGTAATTGTAACTTTGCTCATTGCTTTATTAAAACGTATAATATGGACAAGACTTTGTACTTGTGATTGTGTCTATGGTCACTATCCTTGGACTTTGTATGTTCCTAGCATCTCCAAATTTGAGAAAAGCACCAGAGGCAATTTTCACTCTGTGGTGCTTGAAACTGTAGCAACGGGAACCAAACCCATGGTGGTGTAATACAACATCACTAAATTCACTTTAAATAAAATAAAAGGCTACAGCTCTTTGCCTTTCCGACTGCATGCAGCATAAAGCAGCTAAGGGACAAGCACAGAATTTCTCTTTGGCACTGTCAGATATTAGGCAGAAATTTAGTACAGACTATCTTATGTCCATTCTGGGATGACTAAACTGGAAGCCCATGGAGCCATTCCAGATTGTGTGTGAAGAGGATCCACAGGTACTCTTAGAACAATTCCACTGCAATTATACTCTGCTGAGAGACACTTTGTATTAAGCATAAGGAAAAGTTAAGCTGGGCAGATCTGTTAGTAGCCTGTCCCTGGGTTTAAGAACCAGAATAAAAGTTTTGTAATTTAAAACACAACCTACCAAATCTACAAACCCTACCCAAAACAAAACACAGCACTACGCTGCAAATGCAATTTCCCACCTGGAGAAGATGAGAGATGTTGCACTGCTTAAGGAGCTACCAGAAGGCACTCAGATATTACAGTGAGGATGGCAAAATAAGAACCTAGAGAGAACAAAATAGAATAGAAAGAAATTCACCTTAAATTACTGAAATATTTCAGTTTACAAAGCAGATCCCTACCTGGATTAGACAGGCGCCGAACACACCCAAGTTGTAAGCAAATGTGAAATTTTGAGCCCAATGCAGAGGGGTGTCAAAAAGAATGTAAATTATACCGTGAGGGGCATACAAGATGGTGGAAGTTGCACCAGCTTAAACACCCTTGGACTCACTCACCTCTGAATTTGTTTCTAAATCTCAATGAAACTATAACTACTAGTGGGCATTCAGTGAACTGTGTCAAGAGATAGAAAGGGGAAGCCAAAAGGTAAGCGGAAAAACATTAGAAATCATTCTAAAATCTTGTTATAGGGCCAGGTCCCACACCCACTGAAGTATATTGCAAAAGTCCCATTTAATGAAAAATGCTTTATGTCGCTCAAGGTGGTTTCAGAGAGGAATAAGCATGCAAATACTGAAGCATCAGGAACCTCTAGAAACGGCAAAAATAAAAAGCATCATCATTAAACAGAACTCACTGATTAAAAACTAAAAGCACGCATAAGAACATACAAGGTCAGACAAATACTGAGGTTCCCACATTCTACAAAAGCCTGGTTAAAAAAGGAGCAAGACACCATCTGCCAAGCCATCTGTTCATCCTAGTCCTGTTTCTTGTTTATGATCACTGGGATAGGAGTTTCCAAAGGAAAAAATGCTTAACATCATCAAAATCCCCAAATAAATATTTAATATCCTCTAATACCACTCTTGGCTTCACCACAGTGGTGGCGCTAGGTCAGAATTTTAGCTGGGGCCCCTGGTTTGACTTAGCTGCTTGTGCACTGTGAACTAAGGGCATTTTTCATAGAACCCCTCGAGTACTTTGCTGGGCTGAGCAAAGGGGTTCTGTTGCTGCTGCTTTAGAGCTCCCTACTGGCATGAGCGAACGACGCCTCTGCAGAGAGCCAGCACAAGGACTACACACTACTTAAGCCCCACTTAAGTATTGCAACTTTGGCTATCTGCACAGGCAGTGCATTTCACCCAGAATGAGACCCTGGAACAGCAACTCCACATCGATTTTCTTTATCCTTGCCTTGTTGCCTATACCTAGGTGTTTATAGATAGGAACAATCTCTATGGAGGCAGGGTAAGAATGGGAATAAACCTTTCTGTATCTGTTCTTCTTTGAGGTATGTTGCACATGTCCATTGCACGGTAGGTGTGCAAGTGCCCTGTGCACAATTGTCAGAGAACATTTTCCCTCAGCAGTACCCACTGGGGCAGACCGAGCACCCTCTGCCATCATGTGCCACTGCATGCAGGTATAAGAGGGTAGAGCTGCCCCCAACTCCCTAAATTCCTTCTTACCAGATAGACTTTGATAGAGAGGGGAAGGAGGATGGGTCATGGATCTCCTGCTGAAGGACAGTTTCATGAGAGTGGTTCCTGAAGAGGGACAGGGACGAGGAAGATATCCCACATTCACTATGCTTAAGACCCACTGATCTGATGTTATGCGGAACCCAGCATTTAGGAAGTGAGAGAAGCAACTGGTAAACAAAGGTGTAGAAACAGGTAGAACTGGTAAACTGTCCTTGAACAACTCATCAAAATGCGTGTTTGGATGAAGTGGCTGGAAAAGATGAACCTGCTGATGCAGAAGAGGAGGGTGGTCCTGTAAACTCTGCCTTTGTTTCTTGGTTGGTCCTGGGAGAGTGGAACAAAGCCCTGATGTCTGTAGGACTGCTGCGGCTGAAACTGCTCTCTTTTTGTCCCTGGTGTATAGATTCCAACTGACTTTAGTGTCTCCCTGGGATATTTTAGGCTATGAGGCCTGTCGTCTCTCTTGTCTGGAAATAGGTAAGGACCGGTAAATGGGAGGTCTTGGCTGGTCTGTTGAACCTCTGCAGGGAGACCAGAGAAGTGCAGCCACAGAACAGCTTCTCATAATTATGGCAGATGCAATGGTTCAAGCTGCTGTGTCTGCTATATCCAAGCTATCCTGGACAGCTGTTATGGCCATCAGCTTGCCTTCCTCCACCACTGAATTCCTGTTTGCAATCATCTGGTAACCTGCCCTTAAACTTCATCATGTTCTTCCAGAGAGTGAAGTTATAATGACTTAAGTGTGCTTCCTGGTTTGCAACTCTGAGCTGCAGACTTCCCGTAGAATAAAGTTTACAGCCAAACAAGTCTAGCCTCTTTTATTCTCTTAGGTCTCAATGCCTGATGTCCCTTCCTCTCCTTCTCATTAGCTGCTGCCACTACGAAGGAGCCCAGGAGGATGAGAATACAGATGATCAAACCATTTAGAAGGGACGTATCACCTCCTCTCCACCTGTTTTGCTGTGGGAGGGAGGGAAAAGGGGGTCTGCCACAGTGCCGTAACGAGAATGGCTACATTAATCAGCAGAATCACTCTGGAAGGCACCGCCGAGGCCAGAAAGCCCACCGACTTGTAAGATTTTTTGCAGACTCAGCTTACTATACAACCAGCAGGGTTTAAACCCCAGAGAGAGAGGCAGGGCTCTAGTACCAGTCCTGGTACTGAAATCTGAATTTGGTCAAAGAAGACCTTGAAACTTAATACTAACTCTTATCTATAATACACTTTATGTGACTAACTTCCACAGAAAAAACAAGGTATATGGCAAGGAGTGAGAGAAGAACTGGCTATAACAAGACTGAAGCACTCCAACAACCATCACCGGTGGCACGAAGGAACTGAGGGGGGACGGGGACAACTTCACTCTCTTATACCTGCATGCAGTGGTGCGCAATGGCAGAGGGGCACAAAAGCCAACCCAGGGGGTTCACATTGTACTGTAGGTCCGTGCACAGGTGTAAGGGAGCGAGTTCTCTGACACCTGTGCACGGACCTACAGTAGAATGTGCACAGATCTACGGTAGACATGTGCAATCACGCAAATAGGGTATTATCCCTGTAAATAGTTTGAGTCTCTAGTGGTGCTCACACTATTCTATGTTTTAGAAGCCTCCAGAAATCACTCAAAGCATGAACACATACGTAGCTAAGTCTTGCATCTTTGTGTGTATTTAGTAAACAGGGTTATTCAGGACCCAGCTGTGCCCATATGGTTTCTTCATATTATTACCGTTGAGTAAAGGACAGACGCAACAGGTAGCTTCTCCAGTGCCTTGTCCTTATGATGGGAGCTATTTTTCTATGATAGGTGCATAGCATAGTCACCAGGACAAAATGGTATTCACCCAAGAGTTCTGAAGGAACTCAAATGTGAAATTGTAGAACTGCTATCTGTAGTTTGTAACCCAGTGGTCACCAACCAGTCGACCGCGATTGACTGGTCGACCCTAGAGACTCTCCCAGTCAATCGAGATCTCTGGTGGTGTAGTGGGGCTGCCGCTAAGGCAGGCTCCCTGCCTGGCCCAACCCCACGCTGCTTCCGGAAGCAGCCAGCAAGCCCCCATGAGCCGGGGGGTGGGGTGGGCAGGGGTCTCTGCCTGCAAGCACTGCCCCTGCAGCTCCCGTTGGCCGGGAACAGTCAACTGTGGCCAGTGAGAGCTGCGGGGGTGGTGCCTGCAGAGACGGCCAACACGCGGACTTGGGAGGCACGTCCCCCCACACCCCTGAGGCCGCAGGGGCGTGTTGGTTCCTTCTGGGAGTGGCATGGGGCCGGGGCAGGCAGGGAGCCTGCTTTAGCCCCGCTGTACCGCCAACCAGGAGCTGCCCGAGGTAAGTGCTGCCCGGCGGGAGGCCGCACCCCAAACCCCAGCCCTGAGCCCCCTCCCAGAGCCAGCACCCCATACCCTTTCCTGCACCCCAAGCCCCTGCCCAGCCCTGCCCTCCCTCAGAGCCAGCACCCTGAACCCCCTCCTGCACCCCAAACCCCTGCCCCAGCCCTGACCCTCCTCCCAGAGCCAGCACCCCATGCCCCATCCTGCACCCAACACTCTACCCTAGCCCAGA
The DNA here is from genome assembly GCF_965152275.1 of Natator depressus. Taxonomy (NCBI): domain Eukaryota; kingdom Metazoa; phylum Chordata; order Testudines; family Cheloniidae; genus Natator; species Natator depressus. The sequence continues at coordinate 10,942,680 of NC_134242.1, forward strand.
GCCCCCTTCTGCACCCAGACTCCATCCCAGAGCCCGTACCCCTCACCCCCTCTTGCACCCCAACCCCCTGCCCCAGGCTCAGCCCAGAATCCCCTCCCACACTGAGAACCCCTCGGCCCCAGCCCAGAGCCTGTACCCCATCCTGAACCCCAACCCCCTCTCCCAGCCCAGTGAAAATGAGTGAAGGTGGGGCAGAGTGAGCAATGCAGAGAGGCGGGATGGAGTGAACAGGGTGGGATTTCGGGGAAAGGGCAGGGCAGATCCTGTGTTGCCCTTAAATTCAAAAAGTGATCTTGGGTGTAAAAAGGTTGGAGACCACTGTTGTAACCTATCTTTTAAATCAGAAAATATCATATTGCCTCGATATAAATCCATGGTATGCCCACATCTTGAATACTACGTGCAGATGTGGTCGTCCCATCTCAAAAAAGATATATTGGAATTGGAAAAGGTACATAAAAGGGCAACAAAAATGATTAAGGGTATGGAATGGCTTCCATATAAGGAGAGATTAAGACTGGGACTTTTCATCTTAGAAAAGAGGCGACTAAGGGGGGATATGACTGAGGTCTATAAAATCATGAGTGGTATAGAGAAAGTAAATAAGAAAGTGTTATTTACTCCTCATAACACAAGAACTAGGGGTCACCAAATGAAATTAACAGGCAGCAGGTTTAAAACAAACAAGGAAGTATTTTTTCACACAATGCACAGTCAACCTGTGGAACTCCTTGCCAGAGGATGTTGTCAAGACCAAGACTATAACAGGGTTCAAAAAAGAACTAGATATGTTCATGGAGGATAGGTCCATCAATGGCTATTAGCCAGGATGGGCAGGGATGGTGCCCCAGCTTCCATTTGCCAGAAGCTGGGAATGGGCGACAGTGGATGGATCACTTGATGATTACCTGTTCTCTTCATTCACTGTGGGGCACCTGGCTTTGGCCAATACTGGAAGACAGGATACTGAGCTAGATGGACCTTTGGTCTGACCCAGTATGGCCATTCTTATGTTCATAACTCCCAGTCTGCCATCCCCAGAATCCTCAGAAGCAGCAATTGCTACTGGGATCAGAGTTTAGTGGGGGTGAGTATGAGCAGTTATAAGAAATCTCATCTCAAGAACTAAGCATAGGAAAGAATTAACTGACAGCAGATTAGTCTCATCCCTATATTTTAATATTGCAAGATAGCTCACTTGTCAAAATACTCCCACCCCCACCCACACTAGCAAACAGGCAAACAGGCAAAACAGTGGGGTAGAAGAGCTGGGCAAATTGTTTGTGCAAAGCCTTTTTTTCCCTAAAACGCAGATTCAGGTCGATCAAAGCAATTCATGAATTTGGGTTGATTTTGGTGGCTTGTTTCAGTCAAAAAGAATTTTGTTTTCTCCAGAAATGTTGAAATGGTTCAACTTTTTGTTCTGGAAAGAGATTTTGGAATGTCCCTAAATTTTATTTAAGAACATTTAAAGTGTTTAAAAAACCCAGAAAGCGAAACAAAAGATTTTGTTTCAGATAGAAGAAAATGTTTCATTCAACCCCAAAACAATTTTTTTCAACTTTTGCAGTTCAGCCAGCAAACAGAAAAATGAGGTATTCGCACAGCTCTAGTGGGTAGCTCACTCCTGATTCAGCTGCAGAACATTCTGTGCAGGCGAGGAAGCATTGCAGGGTGGAGGGAATCCATTAGAGAGAAGAGTCTAGAGCATAATTAAGAAAAAAAATTCCTCTCGCTGTCCAAATTATACTTTCTTCACTCACAGTTTTCATTTAGCTTAACTAAATTCATCCTGACTTCAAACACTTGCTGAGATTAGAAAACCTCATTCTTTTTTTTTTTTTAAAAAAAATTCTCTTCTCTTTGGCTAAAATGTTCGGACTCTCCCTCTTTGAATTATAGCATTGAAATGGACTCTCCAGACAAGGACTAACTGCAACAGCCAATCAGCCCAGTAACCATTTTTTCCCCAATCAAAGTTAGCTCATTCTTATAAACAGGGTTGAAAAGAAAAACTCACTAGAAAGGAATTGTAAATTCTTACACTTGGCTTTTGTATGGCCATGATTCTGACTGTGATCAGTGTAGCTCAGGGAGAAGGAAAGGGGCTGTACACCGCCTTGTGGACCCTAAATTCTGGATCCTGCTGATACTGGTATGGTTCCCAGGAGTAATTTAGAGCATTCTAAATGCTGCTGTAATTCATGACAGGCTGGCCACAGCCCCTAAGGATTATTCTTGTAGCAGGAAATAACCGAAGCAGAGAGGTGCTTCAGCAGTGCCCCCACTCCCAAACCAGGCCCCCTATATCACATGCTGGGAAGAGCTGGCAATGTGATACCGCTCTGGCTTTATGCCATCCAGATATTCCCATTACTAAAGGGAATTCACAGGAATTCCTACACCAACTTTTTAGTAAATTTCGGCTGCCAGAGTGGCACAAAGAAGCCAGGAAAAAGGGTTCATAGTCTAGACCAATGGGGCAGATTCTCCACTGATTTTCACTTCAGGTCCCCATCTCCACCTGTGCAAAGCAGATGTAACATGTTCAGAAGCATTGCACAATCACGTTGTACAGGAGTAAATGAAGACGTAAGGTGCAAAGCACGGGAGCATCAGACCCAATAGTTCTTCAATTCAGTATGAGAATAAGCCCTCCTTCCGTACAAGAGGGATCACCTGCATGTTTAGCTTAGATATTACTTATAAATATAATTGTTTATAAATATCAATCCCAATGAGTGAATAACCAGGATAGCACCAATGCTGAACAACTCTCAGAATGGATGTTTACTAGAAGGAACATTGAGAGCTACAGTGAGTGAAACATTCCACTTAGCTAGGGAGCTCAGCCCAGTGTGCTCATTTGAAACAGGGGAGTAGAGTACTAATTATCTCCCATAGCCCAAACATGCTGCTCATTTTCATAGCAAGATGATTTAGTGCTTCCATTAGAATTTAGACAAAAACCTGCTCAAGCTTGAAAACAAGGTTAGGAAAACTGGCATGAAGCTATGAGCCAAGGCAGCAAACGTAAAGCTGTTTTGTGTCTGGGATCCTGCAGAGCTAATGATAAGCAATAACAGGCAGGTTTAGCACAAGATCTCACTGCCTCATTGGTACTGTTCTGGAGCATGGCTTTATTTTTATTTTTTGCGGGAAGGTCTTAAGGACAATGCAGCTAGGCTTGAGAAAGATACATCTAGACCTAACCTCTTTTGAAGATGCAGTTTTGCAGCACCAAAATATGCTAGCTCAATATTCAGTCCTGTACCAGTGACAAGTGTCAGGTCTGCTCTGCTGTGACTCCTCAGGATCAAGGCATGAGCTTTACTGGAAAGGGTAAATTCACAGCTTTCCAATGGGACACACAGCATGGGCCTTAATATTGCAACATCAGTCCTGAGGCCCACCAATGCGGGGGACAAAGGGGGCAGTTGCCCAGGGGCCCGGGCAATTTAAAAGAGCCTTGCGGCCAGGAGCCCAGGGCCCTTTCAAATCGCCCAGGCAGGTCGCAGGGCTCCTAGGCGCACGGGGAGTAGTTCTGGCAGCGGCGAAGGCAGTCAGGAAGGCATGTGGAAGCCCTGACCATGCTGGAAGCAGCTCACTGTCAGCAGCAGCTCGCTGGGCACCAGCCAGCATAGGCGCAGCACCGCCCAAATGTCAGGTGGACCTTTCTAGAGGGCCCTGGCCGGGCAGAGCTGTCCCTAGGGTATGATGAATCACGACGACCGCTGCAGGCACCGTGCTTTGGGGGGCCCCAGTGGGCCAGTGCGATTGCTCCGTGCGGTCGGTCTCAGAAGTGATGGGTCGGTCCTGGAAGTGACGGAGTCCTCACTTCCGCCCTGGGCCCCGCACCCCGCTAGGTACGGCCCTGGCCCTGGGGCCCGGAATTGCTGTCGGCAGGCCTGTCAGTCCTGTATTATTTGTATTGCAGTAGTACTTAGAGGCTCCATTGAGACTGGGTCCCCCCTCTGCCAGGTGTTGTGCAAATACATAGTAGAGCTCATAATCTGAAGCTGTGTCCACACTAGCACTTTTGTCAGTAAAACTTTTGTTAGTCGGGGGTGTGAAAAAACACCCCTCTGACCAACATAACGTTCACCAACAAAAGTGCCTGTGTGGACAGTGCTACATTGTCAGGAGATGCTCTCCTGCCAACATAATGAACAGCATTCATTGAGGGTGGTTTAATTATGCTAGCAGGAGAGCTCTCTCCTGCCGGCACAGAGTGGCTACACGGGAGACCTTAGAGCGGCACAGCTGTAACAGTACAGCTATGTTGCTGTAAGGTCTCTAGTGTAGACAGAGCCTAAGTGACTTGCCCACAGTCACACGGGAAGTTTGTGGCAAAGTTGGGACTAGAATTCAGCTCTTCTTAACCCTAGTCCTGTGCCTTAACCACAAGACCTTGCTTCTTCTCTGTGCAGTAGGAGAGGTATGAAAAATAGTCCCAACACAAACACAACTCCAGGCCACGGTGCGCCAGTCGGCAGCGCTCCCAGCCCCGGTGCGCCGGGCGGCAGTGGTCCCGGCCCCGGGCGGCGCAGCCAGCCCCCGTGCTATGGGTGGCGCAGCCCCAGCACCAGCTGCCCTGACTCCCTGCAGGAGGCAGGCCAGCCAGCCCAGGCCAGCCAAGGCAGAGCACTCTGGGAACGCAGGAGGGGGCCTGGCCTGGGGGAGGAGCATGGGCGGGGCCACACTAGGCTGTTTGGGAAGGCACAGCCTACCCTTGCCTATGATACCCGCCGCCCATGCAGGCACATATAACAATATACCCCCTGGATCATGCACACTTACAGTCTTAGGCTGGCATAAGATAAACCAATCCCCCAATGTTGACATACTTACAACCTTATGGAGACTGGTAACAGCAAAGAAAGAAGAAAAAGTAAGTAGAGAGCACCACACAAGGGTTTGTTCATACGCAGGCTTCTGCCATTTGGTAATTCCTGATATCCCATCAAAGGATGGATTTGACAGCCTTTTATACCCCTTTTTGCATTCCACCCACATCCAGGACCATATCTGATCAAGTCTCAGCTCCTAATTCATATTTGGTATTCCAGGAGCCCATTTGAGGTTTCTGGATGTCCATATGTGGTATTCCAGTTGACTGTAATTACATTTCCAACAGATAGACCAATCATTTGCGTGAGTCCCTTTCCTTTTTGATACATCAGTGCAATTAGCTCTTATTGAAAAAAGCCCCCAAGATGTTGCCATCTGTTCATTTGTGGTTTGCCTATTTATCACAAGATGCATATTGCTAACTTCTAGGCCTTATTCTAACCCTTAACACTTAATGCTTAAGATAGGGTGACCAGATGTCCTGTTTTTAAAGGGACGGTCCCGTATTTAAGCCCTCCTGCAGGTGTTCTGACTTTTTCTTAAAAACGGGCAAATTGTCCTGTATTTTCTGTCTCCCACCTCATCAGTACTGGTGGGTACTGCTGCTGGCTGGATCCCTGCTTGCCAGCTGCCTACCTACCTACGGTGAGTGGGGGAGTTCAGTGGCCGATGCTGGTAGTGGGTATGCAAGGCTGGTGGCGGAGCAAAGATGCAGCGTGCGGGAACGGGCTGTTCACCCTGCTGGTCCATCAGTGCAACCCCTGCTCCGTGCCAGTTTTCGGTCAGTAGGGCCTTATCCCCCGGCCTGTTTCCAGCAGGCGCTGGGTGCGCACTTCGAGCTGTGGTGGCTGGTGAGTGTGGGCAGGCACCAGGCAGCGGCCGGTTACATGTCACCTCTGCAGTCCACCCATCAGCTCTTTACATGCTCCCCCTCTCGCTGTCCTGTCTCTGCTTTGCCCCTTCACCCCCCCCACAACAGCCCCGCTGCTCCTCCATATCCCCTCGCCCCTGGTGGGGCACATCTAGCTCCCAGCGCTGTGCAGAGAACCCGCCCCTGGTTGGAGCGCTCAGTTCACCAACCTGAGGTGCTGGCCAGGAGGAGCTGAGCCCTGCGTGTATCAAAGCCCCGCACAGTGCTGCCACAGGTAAACCTCTCCGCACAGATAGGGGTTTTACAGATATCTCTGGCGTTTTATTAAATATGTCCTTTATTAGTTGCTACTTATACTCTTCAAGTCTTAAAACACAAGTACACTTTCACAATTACACAATAAAACTAGGTTCACACTATCGCAGCTGGGCTCTCACTTCACTTCAGTTTTTTCTTATATCTCACTGACTGACTGGCAAAGCCCCACCCCTTATATACCTGCTTGGGCATAGCTGACTACAGTCCGGGAGGTTCAAGGAAAATGTAGTTCTCAGAAGCCTGGAAGGTTCCATGAAATTCTACAAAGGTCCAGAACATTCTATGAAGTTAATGAAAAATGAATCCACATACAGAATACCTCAAACATGTTACTTCAAACATTCTATTTTTTCCTTTTATCACTTACAACAAAAACAGTATCCTGAACCTGGCGCCCCCCAAGGCTGGCACCCCCGGCAGTTGCCTGGGTTGCCTGTCCCTAAATCTGGCCGTGCATTTACCCATCTCACAGGGATATGGTGAAGCTTAATTGATCAGTGCTCATAGGGTGCCTTGCGAGATGAAACAAGCTAGATAGATTACATACGCATACACGCATGCAAGTGAATTAAATACTGAGGGCTCTGTGCTGCTTTATGTTGAATTTTTTCATCATTTAAACATTAAGCATGTTACTCCTTACTTTAAATTATGCAAACTCAATATTCTCTGTAGTATTCCTTGCATTAAATAAGAGACAGGACTATTATAATGAATGTAAAAGGGAATTTTTTATTCAGGCCACACAGATGGACTCTCCAGTTTATGTTTGGCTCTCCAGCTCCCAGACTAACTAAACACACAGTCTGTGCTGCCTGGTGTCCCGCTGAGAGGACTCAACAAGGGTCTCACTAAGCCCTGGTCTGGCCTAAGCAGTTTGGGAAGGCACTCTACATTCTTTAGGCCAGATGACTGCATGCATCTCAGTTTGTGTGTTACTTTCACAGGAATGAGGGTGGTGTGCTGAAGAGAGGAAACAGAGCCACAAAGTGGAGAGAATATGGTGAGCAACTCTAATGTCATCTATTCTAAAACCTGATCATTTGGCAAAATATTCTGCAGAGCATGGTCTGTGCACCTCTGCTCTACAGTAGCATTACATCTCATTCTTGCACATCTTTCCAAAGAAGCACTAATAGTCCCATAGGCCACTTACCTTTTCACCAATTCATCATTACTAGTTTGACATGTCACTTAACAGTTTCACATTCAAACCTCTACAAAAGTATATTTAAGTGCGGTTTTACTCTAAAAGCTAATTATGTAAAAATGTCACCTTCTCACTCAACAGATCTGTTTCTGTTGGGTATTCAGAGTCACTTATTTCAGTGACAAAAATTATTCTTTTATTACAGAGCCAACACAGTTAAGAGAGTGAACTGTATTCTATTCCACCTTGCCCATTATCGACAGAGTTGTATGCTAACTTTCAACCAGCTATACCTCATTGAAATTATGGAAGCTTCACAGGTGTCACTGAGGGCATAGTCTGGTCCACACATCCTTTACCACTGATGATGGTGCATGAGATGGCGAGAACACAGATTCACTCCCAGGTTACATCTACACAGGATTTTAGGAAAGTCTCCCTCCTTTGTACTAGAACTGGGCCAGCAACACCAGTTCCACCTATGGTTGGCCCTTGAGTGTAGAGTGTGCCACAGTTTTCACCACCACATCATCTAGACCTCCTCTGAGCTCTAGTTGCACTGGTACCAGAATAGTGATATCCTTAAAATCGTCATTCTAGGCAAGGGTGCAGAGCCTGAGATGAATATACAGAGCTGGGATGAAGTTGGCACCATTTACAATCTTTGCAGAAGAGGCTCAGAGGCAAATGTATAGGAAGATGCAAATACTTTCTCGTCCACTTACAGAGTAGTTTCATTTGCGCCAACTGAATGCATTGTAATGTATTTAGATGAAGCTCAAATTATATTCCCTTTGCAAAGAAATAGCAGATTTAAGCTTGTATCTATAAAGCTGCATGGACCCACTAGGAATATTATAAATCATTCTTTATCTTTTAACCAATCCCATTTCAGAACAGGCTTCCCTATGGGGATCCTTTATATTGATAAGTTGGGTCCCTTGTGAAAATTAAAGCAAACATTTCCAACTAAATCATTAGGAAATAATTTCAATGTAATTTTCCTATTTACTCAGCTGCCAGCATCATTGACCATCTTAGTCTTAAAGATTTTAAATCTTGATGGAATTAAGGGCTGTAGAACATACAGCCCTTCCCCGTGAGTCAAAGCAATCAAGCCAATAATCGTCATTTTCCCCATCATTAACAAAAAAAACAAAACAAAACAAAAAAATCACACTGCTTCCTAGTCAGTAAAACAATTTAACAAAATTCAAAACATCCAAAGATAGTTAACTGCAAAAGACTTTCCCATATAACTGATATTGCAAACCTGCTGAAGTCCTGAACTACGGACTCAGTAAAACCTTTTTTAGTTCCTTATATAACAGAGGCAGCTTCTTATGATTATCAAAGATAACTGTGCAGGGGGCTTGGACTGGATGATCCAGTAAATCCTTTCCATCCCTGTGCTATGATCCTAGTTAGCAACTGCCTCATAACAGAAACATAAATGCAGCTGACACCTGCAGTTTCAAAGAAACAAACTCACAACCACTCAATGTAAAGAAAAGAAAAATCACCTATTATTTAAGTGTAAGTCCCCAGTTTCTTAATTTGATTTTTCAGGACTACATTTCAAGAACCAGAGAGACACGTCAGTGCAATGTACTTTTCAAAGTGTGGTTTGATTTTCAGCTCTATGGCTATGTGAATGCCCACAAGAACCCCAATGAATGAATGACTACCTTCTGTTGCGATCATTCTGGCTCTAACCTTACTCGGTATATCCATCCCTACCCTTCAGTACTGGGAGAGAAACCAGAGCTTGCTCTCCTCAAGTGGAAACAGAGTCGGAATATGGCTTGTTGATCTCGAGGTATGATTCTTGCTTTGGGTGCAATCTATCTCATGTTCATATCCCTACGATGTGGAAACAACACCTCAGAAATATCTTCAGAGATCTCATTTTATGAGATTGCAAAGAAAAACCATCTTGCAAAGAGGATTCACAGTCTAAGCGTGAAGGTTTCCGCAAGTATAACATTCAACAAAAGCTGCTTTACTCAGGCTTTGGGTTACTCACTCCTCTGGGCTCAAACTCCTCTGCCTCTGTGGGTGGATGAAGGGGGGAACCTATGTATACATGTCTGAGATTCCACAGTATGCTACCCTCTTCCCACAATCTCATGGAAACACCTTTATGAAAACTCTATGGGGTCAACCAGTCTCTGACAGACTCTGCTCTATTAATCAAGGTAAACATTGAGTTGCATCCGATGAAGTAAGCTGTAGCTCACGAAAGCTTATGCTCAAATAAATTGGTTAGTTTCTAAGGTGCCACAAGTACTCCTTTTCTTTTATTGATACTGCACTCAGTCATAGGCAACTACAGTGACCCTTTCCCTCTGGGTACTGAGTTATTACTGTTTTTTATTACATGCCTTACGGTAGTGCTTAGAGCCCCAGCTGAGATCAGGGTCCCATGGTGCTAAGCGCTCTATAAATGTATAGTAAGAGACAGTTCCTGCCCTGAAGAGCTTGCAATCTATATAGACAAGACAAAAGGTGGAAGGGAAAACAGAGAAACAGAGATGGGAGGTGACTTACCCAAAATCAGACTAGTCATAGAATCATAGAAGATTAGGACTGGAAGAGACCTCAGGAGTCAGTGGCAGAGCTACAAATAGAAGCAAGGGCCCCTGAATTCCAACCCTACCTTGGATAATAAATTTGCTGCTCTCACAGTTTGACATGACTAGCATTCTCTGTTTAATACATGTCTAGGAATGCTTCATAGTGTCTGGTGCTAACTAGCACTAGTCTCCTTTAACAGCTTGGTCACTAAATCTGCAAAAAAAATTATTTACACAGAAAGAGAAGGAGGAGAAGGGAAGGAAGGGAGGAGACTGTTTTGCATAGTTCCAGTAAATTAGAATGAACATATATGAAATATTCCCATAGACATGTAATAAACCACAGAATTTGCCTTCAGCTCTTTTGTGCTGAATAACTGCAATGAAGAAAATGCTTTGTCTTTTAAATAATTCATTTTCAGAGAGGCCAATCTCCTCCATCTTTTCTCCCTCCCCAGTGATTCTTTCGATTAACAGCTTTTAAATGTTCTTTTCCCACTGAGATTTTTTTTCTCTTTTCTTGCACTATTTGTGTGATGTTAGTAGATACTGCAAGGGAAACCTGTAACCATGGGCACCAAATCTCCCGTCCTATAGCCTCTTCATACCACTTTGGCAGGAGAAAGGGGCCATAAAGAATGTGCTACCGGCCCCAGGTGTCACAGCACAGGGAGTCTCCTCTCTTGATGTAGGGAGCGTGGCAAGATGGAGAGAAAATATGTTGGCAAAAAGAGGGGGAAAGGCAAAGCACACAGAGCTCTGGCTATTCTTTGCTTCTCACAGCACACAGAGAGCTATGGGAAGCAGAGTATAAATTAGAGCACTCTAAGATCTAATTTACACCAAGGGGCAGGCAGGACCCCAAAAGGCCTGTAAGGATCCTTTGCCCCTCTTAGCACAGGCATGGAGGAGGAGGAACTCATAACTAGGGCCACAGGACCTTACTCTTCTCTCACAACAGTTTCACAGCTGTGTCACTCTGCTGACTTGAGTGGATTTACTCCTGATTTAAGAGGAGAATCAGGCCCAAGAACCAAGATTTGACAGTTTTCTTTGAAATGTTCTCTATTTGGCCCCAATGCTTCATTTCCTGTGCTCACCAAACTGCCACTGGACTTGATGGGCATTGTGGGAGTGCATGAAATGAATTGTTTGGGATCCCCACTGGTAATATTTGATACTAAACTAAAATACGGTTACTGATTTGAGATTACAAACCCGGAAGGTGCTGTTTACATTTGTAACCAAAATTCAATGGTTGCGTGTAAAAAAAAATTATTTGAAACAAAAATGCATTAAAATAACTCTGCAATTCACTTTGGGCTAAATGCTGACACTGTTTTCAATGTTGGCTTTGACTCAGTTTAAACTCTGGGAAGGGTGAGCTAAAGATGAGTAAAGGTCTCAGGGTTTTGTTCACTTACTAAAGGAAAAACTGAGAGTGTGTTTGCCTATTAAGTTACAAAGTAATTCAAGAATGACAAACAACTAAAAATTGGTCAGCTTTTAAATAAACTTTTTGTATATATTTATACACATATATATATATAGGCTAAATAAAGCTAAATAAAACCAACTGGTTATTAAACCATATTTCTGGAGGATTAAGTCCAGCTGAATGTAACTGGCAATTAAAAGGAAAAAATTAGTCAAACATTTGCAAAGCCCATGTAATTAGAATTGATTGAAAAAGTTTCACCAAAATAGTTTCCCACTGGAAAATGCCATTTTGACAAAATCAATTTTTTTTTGCAAAATCATTTTCATTTGGATGAAATTTCATTTAAAAAATTTTGAAAAAAGGTTTTGATTTTTGGAACAAAGTTTGATTTTTTATTTCAAAATGTACTTAATTCTTCTATATAGAAGTTTTTTAAAAATTAAAAAAGAGTCAAAGTTGAAATAAAATGTTTTAAATGTATCCAAAAAATTTCAATGACCTGCAACAATTTTTTAAGTTTCATTTTGCAAAATATTTCAGCTTTTTGTTCTGAGATGGGACATTTTTCCCACCAAAATTTGGATTTTTTTGTGGAACAGAAAATTCATTGTCTGACCGGCTCTATGTATAATTCTTTATAAAGTCCTGAAGTCCTTACTGACAGCAAAATGTTATCCCATAGAGCCACACACAGAGGTGGCCTGGATCAGGCCCCAGTTGTGTCAGGGAAGCCATCACTTGCACTACACCATCCCTGAATGTACATATGGGTAGTGGATGAGCCTGGGGTAGGAGGGTATAAGGTGCGCACGCATTGAGTCCACTGCTAATCTTCAGGGATATTAATGTGACCTAATTGGAGCCTTTTTAAAAGGCGTGCAGTAGTGGGTGCCTCAGGTAGTCTTGTCACTATAGTTTGTAAATGAATCACACTGACAGGGCAAAACTCACAGGGAGTACCAGAGCCTGTGAAGAGATACAGCATCTTCATGCAGATGACCCTGCACTTCCTGTGGACCCAGATCATCACTACACAAAACTGGGATGGACTGGGATACACTCAGTGAGAGGGTCCTTTTATGGGAAGTCAATGGAGGTTCGGCCCACATAAAGACTGAGCAAAGACTCAATAGAGATTTCAGGATTTGGGCTTATGTGTTTTCATTTTCAAAGCAAATGCTTCTGTGCTCTTCTTGCTATGAAAGATGAATGCCAGTATCTTTGAACTCTTTACAGATCCTACAGCAGCAAACCAGTGTGTGCCCCCCATTAGTAAAAGCTAAAAAAAACTAGTAAGGAAATAGTGTTAGTTTCAAGCTATTGACTGATTATTCTAAACTGCAAGTAAATTAGTTTAACAGCATGAAAAACTAAGTAGTGAGAATGCAGTGTTTTTCTTAATAAACCAACAAATCAAAATATTGTACATATCTTTTTATCTTTTAAATGTAAGCCTATTTAGGTACCCTGATATAAAATGTCAGAAGGATTTGATTGGCATGTCAATTAAAGGTATCTACGGAAGTCAATGTTACCTTATGCTGGGGTGCAGGTATTATGATTATACATTCTCTCCAAACTGTTCTCTTGGAATCTTCACTGGGAAGCACTGAAGTTATCTGATTGGTTAGAAGAAAAGGAGTACCTGTGGCACCTTAGAGACTAACCAATTTATTTGAGCATGAGCTTTCGTGAGCTACAGCTCACTTCATCCGATGCCTTCCTCAGACAAAACTCACACTGAAGTCATCTCCGCAGTACTGCAGCTAAAATAAATGTCTTTAGTACTCAGCTTAGATAGAACCAGTAATAATGCAAGTGGTTAAATAAGTTGTTTTGGGCTTTTTGTCTCCTTTCTTGCACAGTGGAATGAGCTTAGCCGATTTTTGATAGAGTACTCACTGAACAATCCTATTAGAGGAACATAAATTGAATGGGCAGCCAGTCGTAAAAATAATTGTCCAACCTTTATCCTCCCCAGCTTATTTGTGAGAATTTGAAGTCAAAAGTCCTATTAATGCTAACCATGAACTGATTCACTTAAAATTGAATTAACTTAATTTATGAAGTCATGTTTGAAGGCAAAATGTTGCTTAATTCAAACTTAGTATTTTGACCTCTGATTGTAGGGCAAGTGTGTTAAAAGACAATTAAAACATTGGACTCCACTTTGGAGATCCTTTATGACTGCATGACTACAACAGAGACTGCACCCCCTTTATAGCACCAGCACTGATACATGAGCATATTGTTTGCTATAGAGCAATTTGGACTAGTAAGGTCTGGTCACAGGAGTAAGACATAGGAATTCCTGAGTTCTAATTGCACAACTGACTCTTTCTGAGGCTTTGGGTAAGCTCTTTAACCTCTTTGTGCTAGCTCTGTAACCTCTTTGTGCCTTGGCTTCTCCATGTATATAATGGGGATAAGTATATCTACTGTCCAACAATAGTCAGATTCAGTGTGGCTTAAACCACAGAAGTTTGTATCAGCATTTTACTGGCATAGAGAGGAAGCTGTCATTAAAAATAGCTAAATATACACACACACCTATATAAATACCACAGAGAGCATTTCTAGGTTGTCACTAACACTTAATGTTGGAAAATACTGCATGATTACCTGGATTTACAGCATAGTAGAAACTTGTTCTTTCTTTGGGTCCTGTTAAAAGAAACAATGTAAAAGGCTAATGAGAGAAAGTCCATCCCAGAGAGTGATGTGAGCTTAGCTCCAAGGACAGAGGTATAGTCAGTTAATGGTTTTATATCCCCTAAAAGCTGCCATCTTATAAGAGGTGACAAAGGAGGGATGTGATCCCGAAGCCTTTGCTCGGGCAAAATGTCTACTGAACTCAACTGGGATTTAAATTGCAGAATGGCTGAGAACACACAGCTCCCACTGATTTCACCTGGAGCAATGGATGCTCAGCACCTCTGAAATCAGGACTCTCAGAGTTTTGCCAGAGTAATGACTGAAGGATCTGGCTGTATATTCACATGTAGTTGTCACCAGACTGTCCTTCACTTTGGTCAAAAGGGAACTCTCATTCCCCAAACAAATGGAATTCCCTCCCTTTTTTTCACTAGTCAACCTCTGTGATTGCCATGAATTTGCATTGTAGTAGTGCCTGAGACCAGATCAAAGCCCCATTGTGTGAGGTGCTGTACCAACACAGTAAGACATTGGTACTGATACTCTGTTGCCCTGTATGGTGTGTAGCCATTTATACCAATACAAAGTGGGTATAAAACTGCCATTCTGACTTGGAGCACTGTACACCCACCTGCACGGTTGTAAACAGTATTGCCAACGCTCATGATTTTATTTCAGCTCCAGTGATTTGAGGGTGGGTTTTTTACCTGTCTCATGAAAACATGATGAAAGGCCCCAACTCGTGAATTTTCCCTTATTCAAAATGGCCATTCTCTCCTATTACTGTCAATGGGGCTGAAGCCAGCAAGATGGCTACCATTTCCCTACAGTCTCTCTGCATGGGGAAGTGAGGCTGTCCTTAATAAAGTTGGCGGCCACCTCCCATTGTTTTCAATGAGACTGAATTCATGTGCACAGGCAAAATGGCCACCAGTCCCTTGTTCGGGGGGTTTAGGGCAGTGATGGGCAACCTGCAGCCCGTCAGGGTAATCCACTGGTGGGCCGCGAGACAATTTGTTTACACTGACCATCCACAGGCACGGCTGCCCGCAGCTCCCAATGGCTGCGGTTCGCCATTTCTGGCCAATGTAAACAAACTGTCTCACGGCCCGCCAGCGGATTACCCTGAGGGGCCGCAGGTTGCCCACCACTGGCTTAGGGTGACCAGATAGCAAGTTTGAAAAAACAGGCCCCTTTTTTCTGGTGGGGGTTAGTTGCATATATAAGACAAGCCCCTAAGATCAGGACAGTCCCAATAATAACGGGACATCTGGTCGCCCTAAGGGAGCTAGACAGGACACAGGGAATTGTGAGGAGCAGTGAAAACAGATTTAGGTATTGCAGGGGAATGGGGTGCAGGGAGATGTTGGGTGCAGGAGGGAGATGACAGGATTGGATGGCAGCTCCCCCAGCCTGGGGGCAGTGGAGTCCCCTCATGTGAACTGACTAGGGGTCATAGAATTTTGGTGCCTGCAGGAGGAGCCATTGTGATGCTATAAGAAGCTCCTCTGATCCTGTGATTTTCAGGCTAGGCACACAGGCAGAGCTGTGTGTGAGAGCTGAAGAGACAGACCTGCCCTGCCACTGAGCCCTGCCTGCAGGTATGGCCCTGGGTCAGTGGGAGGGGGAAGCACTGAAGCATCCCAAATAGAGAAGTCCAAGTAAAGCAAGAGGCAGCGAAGTGTTGCTGCTGGGTGAAGACAGTAATAGGGATGCTGCCCTCCATTTCCTAGCTCAGGGGTGAGGAGAGGGTAAGTGGAATCTCCATCTGAGCAGCCAAGGAGAGGCAAGCATTGTTGTGTTCATTAAAGGTTGACTTTTGAATCTGAAATTATCCCACATACGCTGCCAGAGGAATAGAGGGGGTTTAAATAGTCAAAAGACAGGCTGGAACACATGGTTTGATTATTTTTTTAAAAAATCGTGATATTTTGGGCTCATCTTGAGATTTTGGAGGATCTGACTCATGATTTTTTTTTCCCCTTGAGGTTGGCAATACAGCATAAATGACCACACAAGGTGCAGAGCAACAGAGAATGTGGCCTGCAGTATCTCTCTCAAAGAGTTTATAATCTACAAAAACGCCTAAAAAGGTATCACTTTTATTACACAACTTGTGGGGTTACATATTACTTCTGAAATAGATTGCAAGCTCCTCTGGGCCAGGACTGTCTTTTTGTTCTGTTTGTACAACACCTAGCACAATGGGCTCCTGGTCTATGATTGGGGTCCCTACATGCTACCACAATACAATAATTAATTCATCATAATAATATACTGTTTCACTAACTTTTCCTTAAGTTGTTGTGAACAACACCTTTAGTTATCCTTCACTATGTAAATGGCATAGGCTATTCAAGAGAGAAATAGAGAAATACAGAAAGGACAAAGATTAATAATACGGACCCATAATTCTAATACAGAAATAAGTAAGGCCCCGGATTCCACAATATTAGGCTTCCACTGCAGTTTTGACAGCAGAAGCCCTGCCTTGTGACGGGCTGAGAGGGGGAGCCGTGTCAGCCCCAGGTGGCTGCTCTCAGCCCCAGGTTCTCGCTGTCAGCCCCAGGTGGATGAAAGCGGAAAATCATGGAAAAATAATAATAGATTTTATTACCACAAATAATAAGATCCATTCTTACTTTTCTGAAATTTTGCATGGCTTGTCTGCAACTCAGCCAAAATTTTTTGACCATCATCCCACAATTCAAATCGGGCCTTAGAAATAAGTTATATCTAGAGAATTAATTCTTACAATTATTAACAGAAAATCCAGTAAATACTATAATACCTCTTAAATTTAGCTACTAAGTGAATGCAAAAAACCAGCATTTCCTGTTTGCTAGTCCCACGTAAGACACAGAGTCAGGAAAGCATCCCTATTTAGGAAAACACATCCTTAATCTAAAGCCCATGATCAATTCTTACTGAAGTCAATGGGAGTTAAGCACATACTTAAGTGCTTTGCTGAACAAGGATGGTCTTGAGCACAGGTTTAAATGCTTTGCTGAATTGAGGCCTAGCTCCACGGTGTTCTAAATCTACTTGTATTTGTCTCAGTAAGTTATTCAGAATCAGGTACAGAGTAAGTTATAATGAATAAATCCCACATGACACCAGCAAAGTTTTGCTCTCAATTCTGGTTGAAAAGCAAATACGTATAACAGGCCGGTCTCCTAATCCTTCAATAAAAGCTTTTCTTCTTTAAACTGATCTCCACATCTAATTGGAGTGAACCCCTTCCCAGTTGGCGACACACGTTTTTGGCTGCTTGGCAGATCTAATTAGCTTTAAGTCAGTTTATCTGCGAATCAGGCATTTTTTTGCTCCTGCTATCTCCCAGCATTTAATGAAGTAGCGCTTATTAATTGGTGGAGGCCATTAGTAAATTTGCGCTTTAATGTGTACGTTTGAATTGATGGTCCCCTGACTCTGAAAACCCATTGTCTGTGAATCTGTGGAAAAAGAGATGCAGGGCCTTGAATGAAATTAAAAAGGCAGAGACAGTGAGGAAGAGAGAGAATTCAGACAAATCATGGAGTAGAGGTTCCATCCCTGAGCTGGCACTAAGGCCACTGAAAGATCTGAGCATAGGCAGCTTCCATTTCCCACATCGAGGGGCTGCTGACACTGTCAGCCCTGCAGCACAAGCCTCTGGCACTCCTGCCTCCCACAATTCATCTTCAGTGTCACTGGCAGTGAGGAATCAACAGACCACTGTCAGCCCTGGCCATGCTTCCTGCATCAGGTGCTTCTGTAGGGGTGCACTTAGCCAGCTGTTAAAGGTCCATGTAAAGAACTCCGCAGAGGAAGCTATTTGCAGTACAAAAGAGGTTTTATTGGTTGAACCAAAGCCATGAACTATGCAACATATTCTAGATGTCACCTCCTGGCACCTTGACTATTAGCTATTTACATATCTGCAGACATAGCACACTCATATAATACCTAAAGAGGTTGCACTACCTGTGATGGAAAGATCCTCTGTGCAGAAGATATTAATGGGGAGTGGCCTTACACCTATCCTATGGATTTTCTGTGCTAGCACAGCCAGTGCAACTATTAATCAGGCCCTGAGACCCTCACTTCGCACTGTTAGAAGCGATCACTTTAAAAAACAAACAGGGATCCCTTAAAAGCCAGTGTTAGGGCCAGGAGCCCTTGTCAAAATTTGGAAAAGACGTGAAGTAAAGGATTGACAAGGTTGCTGTCTTACATAAAGATATTCTTCTTCTGTCAAGGCACCTACATGCCCATGCATGCATCAGACATTCCAGCTGTCCATGCTTAGGAGGGACAACCCCAGGACACATTTGCCCAAGCATCCTCCTACATACCTTCATTTTTACTGCTATCGCTCTGTCCCTGAAGTTCTACTCATTCCCTAGCTTCCCTCAAAGGAAGAAAAACAAGTACAACATTGGCTTGGCCATCACAACTCTCAGCTTGAGCTGGTCAAACAATTTATGTGTAATGGCTATTACGAAAGCAGCCCTTTTGGGGGGTTGTAACCAACCCTGATTTTCTTGGAATATATTCTTTATTCATAATCATTATCTGGATACTCTAGAGGCACAAAAGTGCCCAAGTCACTTAGGAGCCTAAATCCCATTTTCAAAAATTAACAACAAATATTTTGCAAGGTTTAACATTTTGCTAAACTTTGTGCTTCAAGGCTTAAGCCAATCTCTGGTAGAGACCAGGATGAAATTTGTGTGGGGAGTAGCTTATCTGCCTACCGCAGCATTCTTTTGCCTTCCTCTGAAGCATTTCGTACTGGCCACTATTGGAGACAGGATGCTGGATTAAATGGACATTGGGTCTGATCCAGACTGGCACTTCCTATGTTCCCATGAGTCTAAATCCAATTTTCAAAAACACTGAAGACACATAAGAGCCTAAGTCTTCAGTGGGACCTAGACTCCTAAGTCACTTAGGTGCTTTGGGAAATTTTACCTTTGATGAATAACTTTCAAACTATAAACGATTCTCAAACTGTTTGCTTCAACTATTCATTCTCTGTATTGTGTGGTTGGTCACCTAAGTTGCATGATGTGATTAGATGAAACATTTTAAAATAGTGAATAAGGCATTCCAGCCTGTATTTTCAGACAAATAACTATTTATGAAGCAGTCAGGATTTTGCAGAAAGGTCCAGTGAATACCCCTTGGTTGGCCAGATATGAATAAATAACAAATAACCGAACCCCACTGATAATAACTAACAAAACTCAGTGCTTTTATTCTGAAAAAATATTATCCAAATCATTCAACTCTATTCTCAGCTCACTGTATTGAGCAGGGGTCTTTCTGGTTCCATTTATAGTGCAGAGAAAATATTATAATCTAAAAAAGGACATAGGGAAATTGAAGAAAAGAAGCAAGAGAGAGAACTGATGTTTAGAGGCCATTTCTACAATAATTTATCATGTTGCTTTTAGTCATACTCTGTTTCCTGTGGATAATAAGATTGGTAAGTGCATCTGCAGTGACTGAATGACACCCCCTATGTAGCACCACCGATTTGACATACTAAAAGATAACATTAGTTCAAGGAGCAGAGGAGGCTTCCTTCTGAGCTGTTAGCAACAGCATCTGTCTCATCCTCTTTACAGCCTTTGGGGGTTTTATCTCCTAAAACATGTTTTGCTTTCTGAATGTCAGCCAGTGTACATAGGCATGGAGGCTTTCTTCACTCTCTTCCACAAAACTGGTCAGACAGCTGCTGGGTTAGGGATGCAAGGAGCCTGAATAGTAGGAATGGGAATCACTTAGGACTCACATCCAGAGGAATATGTCACCTCACCGCAGCTGTGGCCATGTGACCAATGGCCTGACCCCAGCACTCCCTGAGGTCAGTGGCTAGAAGTCCCATTAACTTGAATGGAAGCAGGTTTGAGCCTTGAGTCAAGCCACTATGTGGTAAAAGTAAGGGTGACCGGATAGAAAGTGTGAAAAATCGGGACGGGGCATGAGGGGTAATAGGCACCAAAATAAGAAAAAGCCCCTAAAATTGGGACTGTCCCTATGAAATCGGGACATCTGGTCACCCTAGCTAAAAGCAAGATGGCCTTTCACACCTGTGCCACTGACCATCACAGTTCCTCAGAAGGAAGGTCAGTGGGAATTTTGTCATTCACTTCACTGGGAAGAAGATCATGCCCAATGCTAGAGACCACTACTTGATACAGGATAAAAGTTTTCACTTGATAGATCAGATGCTATTTATTTTATTCTACATCAGCTTTTCAACAGCATATATCTGTCATTTTTATTAAGATCTGCTTGAAAACTTGTAACACAGTTCATTCCCTAAAATGTCTTTAGGACTCTCCCCTCCAGCATCCTGATCAACTCTTTGAAACAATTCCAATGAATCCATCCCAGGTTTTACACTAATTCCAGGGCATGCTGGTACAAGACTTGGGGAATTTAGTGTGGGTACCCAGGTAGTGTAAATATGATTGATAAAACTCAGATATATACAGGTTTCAGAGTAGCAGCCGTGTTAGTCTGTATCCTCAAAAAGAAAAGGAATACTTGTGGCATCTTAGAGACTAACAAATTTATTTGAGCATTAGCTTTCGTGAGCTACAGCTCACTTCATCGGATGCATGCAGTGGAAAATACAGTGGGGAGATTTTATATACACAGAGAACATGAAACAATGGGTGTTACCATACACACTGTAATGAGAGTGATCAGGTAAGGTGTGTATGGTAACACCCATTTTTTCATATTCTCTGTATATATAAAATCTCCCCACTGTATTTTCCACTGCATGCATCCGATAAAGTGAGCTGTAGTTTACAAAAGCTTATGATCAAATAAATTTGTTAGTCTCTAAGGTGCCACAAGTACTCCTTTTCTTTTTGCAGATATATACAGGTGCTGGAACTAGGGGTGCTGCAACATCACCTGGCTTTAAGTGGTTTCCATCATACACAGGGTTTACAGTTTGGTTCAATGGCTCTCAGCACCCCCACTATACAAATTGTTCCAGCCCCCCTGCAGCTATATCCATCACTGTTGAGTCAAGGTGCCTTTGACTTAAGGAGCTCCTGGTGCCCTAAACATAACAGCTCCTTGTATTCATTTTCTCCCTAAAAGTATGGCTTAAGTCAGTTAGCCTATTTAAAATTTTGTATTATTATTATGTTTACACATGACACCAGTATCCTGGGATCCGCAGTTGGTGACTAGTGGTTTCCAGGTGGTGGTTTAACCAATAGCTCTCAAAATGGCTTGAGACCAACCTACCTGAGAGAATGCCTTTCCCCCTGTGCCATACTTAGTGTTGCCAACTCTTGCAATTTGATTGCAAATCTCAACAAGTTTCTTAAATGCCTTGGCATATGATTAGGTGAGAATTTTAGATTTAATTTTTTTAAAAAAAGGCAAGTTTCCAGTCTTCATGGTTGGAGAGAAAAATCTGAGAACGTGAACCAACTGTACCCTAAAGGTTCAGAAAAGAGAAGGCAACGCCTGACATTGGCAATATGTGTTCTGCCACAGCTGAGATCAGTGGAGGCACTAGAACTGGGTCCTTCTTACTTTAGAAGAGGCTAGTGGTGTAGCATTTTCCATGAAGGCCCCTCAGCTTTGGAGCTTATTCCCTCATCTCCCCTGAAATAGCCCTAGTTCACTGACCTTTAGGCCAAGCTGCAAAGCCTATTTACTCTGGCTTTGAAATAGAGATGGGTTTAATGAGAGGTAATGTTTGGAAGGAGGGGAATTTGGTCAGAAAAGAGTTTTGATTTGTTGAGGGCTGCTAGTGGGCTGCTGCTGTTTAAGTTTGATTGTTTTTTCGTTATATCCAAGGTACATCAAGTAATGGATGAGTGCCCTTTATAAATACTTCATTAGAAAATAATAAGGTAGTCAAATAAAATCATAGGTGTAGTGGTTTCCAATATGCATTCAAAAACTTTCCTAACTAAAGTGTAAAAACCTCATTAATTCCTGAAACCATAATTTTTTCCAATACTTAGTCCTCAGTAGAGCCTAATGGCTTTCCCTATACAGCAAAATACTTTAATTTAAAAAGCCGTGATATTTAATGTTGAAAAGCCTTGGCTATATATTCACTGTAATTACTTTGGAGAACAGCTTTGTCTGTGCTGTGAATGAGATAGCCGGCATGTTAGAATAAAACTGTAATGTTCCATTAACGCCCTATTGTGCTGGATGAGGACTCAGGGTGAAGATATTGCAGCATGTGCCTGCCTGAGTTAAATGATCAAAAATATTTCTGGAGGTTTTGTGACAGGCTAAGAATCTCTAGCTTTCCCGTCACATGATTCTGGGTGGTTTCTGTGACTATGTAGAGTAGCTTTTGCATGGGAATATCAGACAATTCACAACAGCAAAGGCTGTTTTTTTGTATTAGTGGTTGCCTGGCATTCTTTTTACATGGGGCAAAATGCATGATCAAGCTCATAATAATGTTCAAATGTGACCCCAATGCAACACAGCAGCAAGAGCGGAAGTTGTGACCATTTTTCACAATTCCTCATTCAAATATTTTAGATCAGCACTATACGCATACAAGTTATATTACATATTAGGGCCATATTAAGGCAGCTTTGTGCTGCTCTGGTTGCATAAAGCTGTCCTACAGCCAGGTTAGCCAGCTGCAGCACAGGGAGATCCTCAAAGGCTGTAGACCCATATCAGCTCCAGAACCACCCCAACTCCCAGCAGTTGGTCAGTGGGTGTGGCCAGTGGAAAAGGGGAATGACCGGGGCTTCCCTTCACCTTGGCAATATCCAGTTGCTGTACCAGCCCCGTCAGAGAATATTAGCAAGTAAAAGTGTTTGCAAGAATATTCATGGAAAGTGAACGTAAAGAGGGTTGAGCATTTTCAAAGAAAATCCGAATAACAATTCAAATTATTATCAAAAGGAAGTAGTTTTACAATGTTTGTCTAGTTCAAGATAAATTCTCCATCTATGGTAAAGAAGATAGGTCTGCTTCTTGTAGTCAAAACATTTTTTTAATAATGGGTGTATATTATTTCCCATGCACACCCCTAAAAATATATCTGTATAATTTGTAAGTTACTGTATATTGTACACTGATGTTTGGAGAGCCTATTAATTGATATGGTCTGATCAACAAGAAACCAACATCTATAGCACAGACTACAAAAAAGAAAGGAGATACAAGAAAGCAGACAAACCCAAGATATTATCGTACAGATAACATCAGTGTTTGAACTCATGGGAGGGATAGCTGGATTTCCCTGACCCTCTCCCCCAGCCCAGACACAGATTTGTCATTTTAATCTTTGCTTCAAAAATAATTCAAGAGCACAAACATGTTTTGGCTGAGATCAGACCACATGGCATGTGCAGTATTTCCCTAGGGCAGGAAACTGCAAGGGACTTACCTCACAGGGGTGTTGGGAGGGTGAATGATTGATAAATATTTTGAAGAAGAAAAGGTGTTTCTTATAATTTATTTACCAGCACCAGCAGCAACTCCGTTCAAACACTGAGTCACTCCAGGGCACATACTTACCAGGGTTTAGAGGCATTTAGTCTTTGGCCTAAAGGCACACTATGCAACTGCAGTGTGTGGTTACCACATGAGAAGCCTACCTCTCTTGTGTGTTATTTATTCCTGGTATATCCTCACTGTGTCAGCCTGTGGGCCCTTGATGCAGGTCTTCAGAATTTCTTCGTGCTGGTTTGTAACATACATGATAAGCATGGAGGGAATAAGGGTCTGGCCCTGAAGTCCTTTCTCACGCAAACCATTTATTGAAGTAAATGGGCCAGATCTTGAGGTCTTCACTGAGCCTTTTCTCAGGCAAATGCTCTGAATTGGCCCATCCATCTGCTGAAGGACTTCAGGGTCAGCACCTAGGCCTGAATCATTCTCTTGGAAGGAGGATCTGGAAGAAGAAAGTTCCACGAGGAACCTCTCACAAAAGCCACTGTACATTTTCCATTTCTCTCCCAGCACATACCCCAGGTTTCTGTCCATGGCCCTCTCCTCTTTTTCTGTGTAGGCAGGATTTACCACCTCATGGTGAAAATGGGAGCAAACCTGTGATAAGGCAGCCACTGCCTGGGTCCCCCCTGGTGGCAGGCTGCAGCACAAGTGTTCTTACCACAGTTCCCCTCCCTGACAAGCCATAAAAAGAGCAGTCTCTTTCACTGTCCAGTTCTGGGCATAATTTATTCATGGACACATACCATAGTCTGTAGAACCCTTATGGCAAAACTGTTCTCCCAATTCCCACAGTAAAATATAGCAAGGTACCATGATTTTCCATTCCCTTCACTCAGTTGCCAGTTCCTTTCTGCCCTTGTTCCAGGGCCCCACTCTCCAACCATCCCCCTATCAGGGACCAGTTTCATAACTCTTCTGCCCAAACACAGTCCAACAACGCAGCCCTTTTCAGCCTCTTGGCACTAGCTCCCCAACTCAGGAGGCTGAGCAAGCTGGCCCCGCTACTGGTCTCCTAGCTCTCAGCCTGTTTCAGCCTCCCAGCTCTAGCTCCCTGGCTCAGGGTCAGCAGGCTACCCCCTCTGCTGGTCATCTAGCCCTCAGCTCCCAGCACTGGCTCTCCTGCTCAGGAAGGTCAGCAAACTAGCTCCTCTGCTGCTCTCCTAACTAATTCCTCTCTGTTTCCAGGTACACCCTGCAGAGTTTTCCAGTCTTTACAGCATCCCAGTCTCTCCCAGGTATCTCTCACGTCTTGAGCCTCCAATTCACCCAATCTTACTGTCTTTTCTTTATATGGCCCATGTGCCACTGCCTTCTCTTAAGCCAGCTGGGGAATCAGCTAACCAGCCACAGATGCAGTGGGCTTTCTCCCTCTTAAAGAGACACGTCAGCTTGGACAAGGCCCCATCATCTCCAAAGACCCTGTTTTGTACTGGCTTTGATCACCAGTGTCCCTGCTTCCCTAGCCACAAAGCTACATTAGAGTCATACTACCAGGGGTTCTGTGGAAAGGATAATATGTCCTTGGTTGTATTCTCTTTTCAGGACAAGTTCTGCCAGGCTAACGGGTACAATGTGCCATGTCTGGCCCTGCTCACAGACTGCCCACTCCTATCCCAGCCCACAAAGTCCTGAGCACCCCCCTAGGAATAACAAGTGACCGATAAACACCCTCAACTCCAAACTCCATCTTCTGCAACAACTGTTGGGATGTTCTACACTTCAAAAACACTCAGCCAAGTAAATCTCTGGATGTGGGGAAATGGCTCTGAGGAGTTCAGAGGAGATGTGAGCACTGTGGTGAAGGTGGCTGTGCCCCTGTTCTTCATGGGATTGGGGAGACCTCACATGGCACGTCCCCTCCACCCATGGATCTTTTAGATACCACAGTAACCGACACTACAGATAAACCTAAAATGGCTAGGTAGGTTAGACAGAATCTTGCCTATTGACTTCAATGTGGGTTTTGCTTGAGTAAAGACTGAGTGAAAACTGAATAAGGACCTGGGTAATGATTTGGACCAATCAGCCTTCAACTAGCTGCTGAGTCAGCTGTGTGGCTCTCTGATTAACAGGCAAACATTTTCAAGAATCTTGAAACTAATAATAAAAGCACTTAGTGTATTTCCATACAGTTGCCATTATTCATCGTCAGTGCTCCCTACGTAAGCAAAGATTTTACATGTAATGCATTGATCAGTTATTTATTCAAGTAGGTTTCAATGCAATTATTTCATATCTGAACTAATTTCTCATGGAGTTTTTGAACAAGGCTCCATTAAAAAAAAAGGACATCCAATTACAAGATAACAAACATCTGAGAAGCAAAAAATAATCTACATTAGGAGCCTGAATGGAGCCAAAGTGACTCTTTAAGCAGATGAAATCCAGGACCTTAATTATGATCAATTTCAGCCAGCAGGTGGGCATGCTGTTTGTGGGGGGATGAAGGCTGTAAAAAAGAGACCAGAGAGAGTATCAAAGCACAGAGATCCCAAAGGGCAGGGCTAAGATAAGGTGGGAAGAGTCAGAATGGCTAGGAAGCATTAGAGAGGGCAGGGCAGAATAGTGGAAAAGGCTAATTGGTACCAAAGCTAAGTCAAGTCTCCTTGATTTCTCTACTGCTTCCAAAACAACAGATCACCTCCTTCTCACCTCACTCTCCCTTTGCAACTCTCCCTCAATATCCCTGTTCCTTCAGCATCACATTTGGTTCCTTCTCTATCATTCTCCCTGGGTACTGCCCAGCTTTCCATCCCACTCCTCTTCTCCCTCTGTCATCTCTGAGTGAACTAATCTCCCTCCCTCAAATCCCTTCTTAAAGTACTTCTTCTCCAGGGCCTTTCCACTGACTCATCACCAACAAACAGCCCCACTTGAAGTCTGAAGCTGTGTCCTTCTTTTATCACTATAGGTAGCACAGCAGGCACTGTAAATAATAAACACTTCAACCCAGAGCTGAGACCAGCTCATCCTCTCCAACCTTCAGAGCTAGTTTATGAGGCTTATGAAAGCCTCATATGGACAAGGGAGGCCACCCTGACTCAAGGGCAGGGGAGGGGATTCCTGATTTTGTGAACTGGTCCTACACTTGATTTGTGAATGTGTGACCTGTAGTTGCCTCTGTGAATATATTGAACAGTGCTCCATGGGCTCTCATAGGAGTAGAGAGCTAGAATCTACAAGACAGGATTCAGTAGGCATAGCAGGATCTTATTTTTTCATAGTAAAATCTGTGCATAGGGGCACAAGTGTAGCCCTCAAAAAAAGAAGAGAAAGGCAGACAGCAAAACCATTGCTTTGAAGTAAATGAAACTTGGCATATGACAATAACTGGAGGTCTGGGAGTGGCTTATCATTTATTAATGGCTTTCGTATGATAATTTTTAGCTGCCGCTAAAATACATCCACTAATGAACAAGTGTATTGCCCCTGGCCATGCTGCTGTACGCTAGGACAGTTAATTGATTAACATGAAATTTCTTCACGGGCAGCAGCATCTTTCAGAGATAGGACACTCCTTGATACCAGCAGATGAATAGTCAGAACCACCAAACCTTTGCATTAAAGTGATATCAGTGGTTTATTTTGTGCAGTAGTTTGCCATGAATGTTGATTTGCTATTGAAAGCAACCTCTTCACTACTGCTCTGGCCACATACAGTATTTGCATTCCTTTAAACTGGTGATTTAGGCCATGCTTTGATATATTAAAAGCTCCAAGCACTAAATTTATAGACCCCGCTACCTATATGGTTTCTGCAAGTGTGTGTAAAAAACCTGCTTTTGTGCACACATGCTATGGCTACATGCACCTTCAGGATGGGTGCACACAAATACCTACTTTATAGGAGCCATGGGGCACTTTTTATTTGCAAGTGAAGTTGAGACAGCTACAGTTAATTATTTGGAGCTTGCAAATGTCCACATTCTGGTTTAATATATAAGAGGTTCTTTTTAACGAAGCACATGCAAAGGTAGCTCCTGCATGGCACAGATTCACCTGCAGACCCACTGTTTTCTCAGATACGTGGTATTGGGGATATCACATAGAACATCTGGTTCCAGAAACACAGGACTATTATTTGAGCCAAAGCAAATCTGCCTTAGCTGGCAGCAGTGTTAAGATCTCTTAGCCTCTTTGTTGGCCCAGCACAAGGTGAGGGGAAATGCACTCGCACACCCACCCACGTTATTCACTGAACACTTCTCTAAGTATACGTGACAATGCAAATCACTACACTCTGCTAGCCTAGCCTTTTGGTTACAAGGGGAGTATCGCTGTGTGCTCCTTCTGAGTTACAGCCACACAGCTTTCATTTGGAAATGATTCAAAGGAATGAGTAGCAATGATTTTGAGTCAAATTCCAGCTCCAGCCCCCTCTGACATTCATTGGCAAAACGCTCAGGTGCCCTCAGCGGTTTTATAAGTGCAGTATAAAGGCTTTCATTGCTCCTGTCACTAACTATTGAGACATGATGGGATTTTTTTCCCAAATGACAATTAAGTGGCCAAACTCTGTCCACCGGTCCAGGGCTCTATTAACCACCAAACCCACAAGGCTTGGGCCTTGAGCACAGCCATTGGGCGATGGTAGCTGGTTTATTTTTGTATTATCAGCCGAAAAATGTTTAGTACAATTCAGAAATAAAGGTGTTATTAAATAAAAAAAGAGGCGAACCCAAAGGCGGAGCGAAAATATATGGCAATTGTCAAGTTAGCAGAAGAGTCAGAGTATGCAGACCCAAGAATAGATGCATCATCCTGCCACTGTATATTATCAGAGTGGCTGGTCATTAAGGGCTATTGGCACTAAACTTCATCACCAATACTTTCCATTGTATGTTAGGGTTGATATATTGCCAGGGTGTAGTATTTCCTGCTGCCACTGCGGTTCTCCAGTATGCCTAGCTTCTACAGGGCACTCCTGAAGTTGCAGCACATAGACAGCACCCAGCAGAAGGAGAAGGCACAGAGTAGGGAACACAGGCTTCTGTGGTGCTCTCTCACATCAGTCCCACAGTGGCAAAGTAGACAGCACGTGCTCACTGCTGCCTCTGCTCCTGCTTGCTACCTACAGTGACACCACTTATTTTGGGTGCCAGCTGCCACCTCAAATACAGAGGAACTGGAGGACTTGAGGATGTACAGCCTAACAGATCCCCCATGCCACTTTTGGAAGCCCAGCGAAGTGAGTATGTTCCTTCGTGGTTATAGCTCCCCTCTCCAGGTGTTTGGTGGGTATGAATGTATTAATCTAGCCCTGATTTTGCTTGAGAAACCAAAATGACAAAAAAAATGGTACTTCCACTGGAAATTTAGAATGTCAGAAGCTGCAAGATCCTCACACTTTGAGCTGGAAGCAGATCACAGGTCAGCTTGTGAAAAACACACATGGGTCCATGAAAAGCAAAACAAGCACTTAAAAACCCTACACCTGATTGACAGTTCATTCTAGCCAGTCCAACTGAAACACAGCATACAGGTCAATCAGTAAATGTGGAAGAGGTGTGTCTCTGGGGGAGATCAAAGAGGGAAAAAAAGAAGGGTCTGGAAGATTAGTGGGGTTGGAAACAGAGAAGAAAAGGATGTTGAATATGGCACAGGAGTGCTTTATAAATGAGATGTCTGTATATAGGTAAATAGTTAATGGATATGTAGCATTGTTCCTGGATTTCGTAGAATCAATTAATCTTTTTGTGTCCTGCAAATGGCTGCCTTGGTGAAGCTCTGTACATGGAGTGTTTGGGAATGTGTGTGGAGGAGTGGGTCTTCAAGAGAAATCTTGGTAACCTGGCCCCTTGAAATCACTGAGGGATTTCTCCTTAACTTTATTGGACCCTGGAACAGGCTCTGACAGTCCAATCTGCTTCTATTGCATTACTGTCAAATTTCCCCTGCAGTACAACGGTTCTGATTAGGCCATAATGGAGGAAGGCAGGTGAAAATGCAGTTAAAAAAATCTGGCCTCAGAGTGAGAGAGTGCTGAACAGAGTTCCAGAGAGAGATGCTCCAAGCTTGGAAACACAGGCAGAATCTAAGAAGCTGCACATGGAAGATGATTAATTTTTTGAGGGCAACAATGGCTCTTTCTTCTTAAGGACACCCAGGGTCCATAGGAAGAAAGAGCCAGTGTCAATAACATAGGATTAATCAAGCCAATAAGCTTGATACATTATAACTTGTTTATGCCATGAGATGTAAATGTATTAATTATGGACCCAGTGCTGGCACCCTTGGCAACAGTGGAAGCAGGAGCAGCCCCTGGGTTAGAAGAAAATAGTGGTTTTAACCCTCTCCAGCATATTAAAGGAATGATGTACCCATGTTACCCACAGTACAGATTCCTGGAAGAGAGCAGTGATGTTCATGAATTAAATAGCTTAACTGAGCTGTAGTTTCAAAATATCTTTCTAAGTGTGTCTTGCATTGTGTGAGCTGTCAGAGTCGCTATATAAAAAAATAAAGATAAAGATATTGCAGATACATAATGGATGAACTGCATTGCACAGAAGGAGTATTCCTCCTCTTTCCAATATCCTGGCCAAATGCACAAAAACAAACCTTTAGGACCCTGGGTCATGACAACTTTGGTTGCCTGGGAAGAATATTAAATGATGAAATCACATTTTCACTTCCAAACAAAAATGCAGGAAGGATATTTACTTTGCATATATAAACATTTTTTATTGTTCTCTTTTAAAATATCTTTCCTTCAAACCACTTCAAAAGATGTTTCCATAGAAACCCAAGAAGAAAAGCAAAAGGGAACATAATTTTTGCTCAGTTTAGATTCATCTGACCCACCGCTCTGCTTAAACCAATAGTGTGTCTTCTGTGGCCATTTTTATCAGTCAAAACATCTGAATGATACAGTCAGTTAAAATAGTTTTGCCTTTTAGGATTTAGAGAGACAAGGTGGGCATGGTAATATCTTTTATTGCACCAACTCTAAGAGATATTACCTCACCCACCTCGTCTCTCTAATATCCTGGGACTGACACGGCTACAGCTACAACAGCTGGGACTGACATGGCTAGAAGAACATCGCATGCTACATTTTAGGATTTACAATAACTACCAAGAAGTATGTTAGGAAGTTGATGTATCAGTTACTGTAATAATGGCAGCCAAGACCATGAAAGAATTTGTTGCAATTGTTTAAAAGAATCTATCAAGAAAGAAAGAAAAAAAGACTAGGTGGTAAGCTGCTTTAGAACCATCACAGCCGTTTGTTCTTCCATGGAGTTCTTTAGGCTGATAAAATAAAATAAAAGCTTTAAGCAGGTTCCCAGTTATAATCAACCTGCATTACCTCAGCTGTTTTTGTGTTGGTGATTGATGATAATACAGCACATATAGGCTGATCCTGAACATAAGAACATCCTGGATCAGACCAATGGCCCCTCTAACTCAGTATTCTGACAGTGGCTGGTGCCAGATGCTTCAGACAAAATTAACAGAACAGGGCAATTTATCTAGTGAGCCATCCCCCGGTGTACAGTTTATTATCTTAGTCTCAGGAATAAGTCTTCTCTTCCCTGTTTTGGTTAAAAACCGCTTTTGGGAACGGGGGGAGCAGTCAGAACCCTGAACTGAAACGGTAGGGGTGACAAACTTATTACATAACTTTTCTTGCATTTCTATCCATAGACACAGGACTGCATGTAAAAATCCACTAATAATGTAATGGATTATGATGCTGTATGCCATGGCCATTTAAACTTGCAGTCCAAGTGACAATCTAACCCTAAGAGATTTGCCTAAGGTCACACATCCTGTCAGTAGTCGAGCAAGTAATAAAGCCCAGTTTTCCTTACTTAAGGTTGTTTTATCCACTGCCCCATCATTATACTAGCACTGTTTTTTTTAAGTCCTAAAAATAATGATTAGCCAGAGAGCATTATATTACCTTTGCTAATGAACCTCAAGTAAGCTGTCATAAAAATAAAGGGAAGAGTAACTATCTTTCTGTATACAGTGCTATAAAATCCCTCCTGGCCAGAGGCAAAACCCTCTCTCCTGTAAAGGGTTAAGAAGCTAGGATAACCTCGCTGGCACCTGACCAAAATGACCA
Source organism: Natator depressus (assembly GCF_965152275.1). NCBI lineage: Eukaryota > Metazoa > Chordata > Testudines > Cheloniidae > Natator > Natator depressus. The sequence continues at coordinate 10,974,075 of NC_134242.1, forward strand.
ATGAGGAGACAAGATACTTTCAAATCGGGGGGGAGGGGGGAACAAAGGGTCTGTCTGTCTGTGTGATGCTTTTGCCGGGAACAGATCAGGAATGCAGTCTCAGAACTTCTGTTAGTTAGTAAGTAATCTAGCTAGAAATGCGTTAGATTTCCTTTTGTTTAATGGCTGGTAAAATAAACTGTGCTGAATGGGATGTATATTCCTGTTTTTGTGTCTTTTTGTAACTTAAGGTGTTGCCTAGAGGGATTCTCTAAGTTTTGAATCTGATTACCCTGTAAGGTATTTACCATCCTGATTTTACAGAGGTGATTTTTTACCTTTTCTTTAATTAAAATTCTTCTTTTAAGAACCTGATTGATTTTTCATTGTTCTTAAGATCCAAGGGCTTGGGTCTGTATTCACTTGTACAAATTGCTGAGGATTATTCTCAAGCCTTCCCCAGGAAAGGGGGTGTAGGACTTGGGGGGATATTTTGGGGGAAGACGTCTCCAAGTGGGCTCTTTCCCTGTTCTTTGTTTAAGACGCTTGGTGGTGGCAGCATACGGTTCAAGGACAAGGCAAAGTTTGTACCTTGGGGAAGTTTTTAACCTGGTTTTAAGCTGGTAAAAATAAGCTTAGGGGGTCTTTCATGCAGGTCTCCACATCTGTACCCTAGACTTCGGAGTGGGGAAGGAATCTTGACATAAGTGAAACACATTCCTCTGAAGAAAAGATACAAAAAGTAAGTCTGACTTCTGAATCTGTTCCCAACAGTAGTTTAATGATGGTGCCAGCTTGGTCTACACTTCAGTTCAGACTGTTTAAAGGAAGATATATTGGCCTATCTTTGCTCGCTCTTCAATAGCAAAATGTAAAAATAGAACAACTCACTCCAGAGGGCTGCAAGGACTCCTTTTATTAAGGTGAAAAATCCATCATTTACAGTACTACAGAAAGAATGGATTTTGAAGCTCTTTAGTCGCTAAGAGTACCATAACCCCAACCCGACTATGCAAAGTTACCTTAAGCACATGGCAATTTGTTTGTGTTTATTTGGAACAGCTTTACTTTTCCATATATTTCCCGTATTAGAGGAAAGCTAAGGAGCATCTATGGAGAATTCATAGCCTGTAATAAAATTCATATTGGTAATATATAAACATTTGGAATGGCAGATGAATGATGGAGGTTACTTTTTCAGAGTGTATTTCTCCCCAGCACTTTGAGGATGAGTTGAGCTATACCTTTGATTTATATCAAACGTCTTTTTGACAAGCGTACAAGCAGCTGAAAAAAAATTCTTTAGGTGCTAGTGTTAACATTAAGGATAGGAAGCTCTAAATCTCAGGTACTAACCTGCATTGCCTGGCTTTCATCATTAAAGTTTAATATCTGCTTATTGTAGTTCTGGAGGGTTCCCAGCTAGATAGCGCTTTGCCTTCTGGCCACATGCTGAAGGAGATGGAAAAACCTTTTGCTATGGCCTACACCTGATTTGAAGGGTCCTGTATATTTCTAAAGGAGATATAACTAAAGCACTAAACTTTTTCCTTTGGCTGGATACATATATATAAAAAATCCTCCTGTCAGTATCCTAAGCCATTTCATAACCAAAGAGCTTTCTGGCCAAGGCATCATGATCTCATTGCAATGCCAATCAAGAACATCCTCCTGGGGTGTTAAGGTCTACATGATTCCTTCAGCTTATGCCAATCACTCTAAAGAATGTGGTCACCATACATCCTGAAATTGGATTTGCTGGATTTTAGCGGCATGACTCCCCTTAACATCAGAGCACCATTTTGAAGACCTACCCTTTGTGTATCACCAGAACCCTATGCATAGGTGTATACTAGGGCTGTCAAGTGATTAAAAAAATGAATCAAGATTAATCGCACTGTTAAACAATAATAATACCATTTATTTAAATATTTTGGATGTTTTCTACATTTTGAAATATATTGATTTCAGTTATAACATAGAATACACAGTGTACAGTGCTCACTTTATATTTATTTTTGATTACAAGTATTTGCACTGTAAAAATGATAAACAAAAGAAATAGTATTTTTCAATTCACCTAATACAAGTGTTGTAGTGCAATCTCTTTATCATGAAAGTTGAACTTACAAATGTAGAATTATGTACAAAAATCCTGTATTCAAAAATAAAACAGTGTAAAACTTCAGAGCCTGCAAGTCCACTCAGTCCTACTTCTTGTTCAGCCAATCGCTCAGACAAACAAGTTTGTTTACATATGCAGGAGATAATGCTGCTTGCTTCTTGTTTACAGTGTCACCTGAAAGTGAAAACCGGTGTTCTCATGGCACTGTTGTAGCCAGTGTCGCAAGATATTTACGTGCCAGATGTGCTAAAGATTCATACGTCCCTTCATACTTCAACCACCATTCCAGGGGACATGCGTCCATCCTGATGACGGGTTTTGCTCGATAACAATCCAAAGCAGTGTGAACCAACACATGTTCATTTTCAGTATCGGAGTCAGATGTCACCAGCAGAAGGTTCATTTTCTTTTTTGGTGGTTCAGGTTCTGTAGTTTCTGCATCGGAGTGTTGCTCTTTTAAGACTTCTGAAAGCATGATCCACACCTCGTCCCTCTCAGATTTTGGGAGGCACTTCAGATTCTTAAATCTAAGGTCAAGTGCTGTAGCTATCTTTAGAAATCTCACAATTGTACCTTCTTTGAATTTTGTCAAATCTGCAGTGAAAGTGTTCTTAAAATGAACAACATGTGCTGGGTCATCATCCGAGAGTGCTATAATATCAAATGTATGCCAGAATGTGGGTAAAACAGAGCAGGGAACATACAATTCTCTCCCAAGGAGTTCAGTCACAAATTTAATTAATGCATTATTTTTTTAACGAGCATCATCAGCATGGAAGCATGTCTTCTGGAATGGTGGCCAAAGCATGAAGGGGCATGCGAATGTTTAGGATATCTGTCACGTATCTTGCAATGCTGGCTACAAAAAAGTGTCATGCAAATGCCTGTTCTCACTTTTTGGTGATGTTGTAAATAAGAAGAGGGCAGCATTATCTCCTGTAAATGAAAACAAACTTGTTTGTCTTAGTGATTGGCTAAACAAGAAGTAGGACTGAGTGGACTTGTAGGCTCTGAAGTTTTACATGGTTTTGTTTTTGAGTGAAGTTATGTAACAAAAAAAACCCCTACATTTGTAAGTTGCACTTTCAGGACAAAGAGATTGCACTACAGTACTTGTATGAGGTGAATTGAAAAATACTATTTCTTTTGTTTATCATTTTTACAGTGCAAATATTTGTAATACAAATATATACTTTGATTTCAATTACAACACAGAATACAATATATATGAAAATGTAGAAAAACATCCAAAATATTTAGTAAATTTCAATTGGTATTCTATTGTTTAATAGTGCGATTAAAACGGAGACTAATTTTTTGGAGTTAATCACGCTTAATTGACAGCCCTAATGTATACTACATAAAAGTTAAGAAGAAAGGAATAAGGAGCCCATATCTGTTAGAAGTATTAAGCCAAATCTTAGCAAATCTCAAATTGACTCCATCAGGTCAAAGGACACCATTCAAAGAGAGTGTGTGTGTGTAGGTAGGGGAGATCATAGGTGCTGGAACTAGGAGTGCTGCCACACTCCTTGACTTGAAGTGGTTTCCATCATATACAGGGTTTACAGTTTGGTTCAATGGCTCTCAGCACCCCCACTATACAAATTGTTTCAGCACCCCCCTGGGGCAGAAGCATAGAGTCCTGTAGAAAGAACCCCCTGCCATCTCACACTAACCATTGGATCCTATCCCCAACTCTCTCTAGTCCCTTGGTACAGTAGCTGGGCAGGGGTTGCTGCAGCCCATCTCCTTTTAGCAGAAATACTGATGACAAGATTTCCTCAGAGCATAATCATCAGGTGGAATTCTGTATCCCAGGAGATAGTAGCAGACTTCACATCAGTGGGATCTTTTAAAATTACCGCAATGGCCTTTCTATAATTAGATAACACTTCGATGTGTTCAGAATGCTTTATAAACATTAACCAATTCATCCTCAAAACAGGCCTGGGAAGTAGGTAAGATTTTGATTCTCATTTTGCATATGGGGAAACAGACAGATTGAGGTTGTACAGCGAGTTAGAAACTAGAACCTAGGAGTCCTAGCTCTCACCCCCATGTTTCCTCTCTAGCCTTACATGCTCTTTACCCACCCTATACCTCTTCCCCCCCGCCCCTTCCCCCACAAATATACACTCAGGAAGGAGAGGCTTTTACCTTCTGGAGCACCAAGCAAAGAGCAGCTGTTATGATCAGGTGGGCCTATCCCATATTATCAGTTGCCCTCCCAATTTCAGAGCACTGGTTTGTTTGCAATTCCCCTCCTAGCCTTTGGCTGTTTAGACTAGTGGTGGGCAACCTGCGGCCTGCAGGTGGCCCGTCAGGGTAATCTGCTGGTGGGCCGCGAGACAGTTTGTTTACATTGACTGTCCTTAGGCATGGCCACTTGCAGCTCCCAGTGGCCGTGGTTCACCTTCCCGGCCAATGGGAGCTGCGGGAAGAGGCACGGGCTGCAGGGACGTGCTGGCCCTGCGGTTACCCACCACTGGTTTAGACTAACCTCTTCAGGGCAGGGACTGTCTCTCACTGTGCTTACACAGTGCCTAGTACCAAGGGGCCTTGATCTCAGTTGGGGCCTCACAATACAATGCATAAATAATGCAGCACATGTGCAGCTGAGTTTTGAGTGATTTCATCAGGGAAGTGGGAGGAAGCATTTCACTGAATAAATCAAAGATCTGAAATACCAAATGAGGATCCAAAATGAAAGAACAAAAGTTCTGGCCAGAGAATGTTGGATTAGCTTTCAGAGGGACATATTTGTCATTAAAAAGTAAAGTGATCCTTACAGCCAAGATTAGAGCACAGAGGGAGCATAAATTCATCTTTATTTCTGCAGGACAACAGGAACTGCATGTATTAAGGAGTTCCTGCATCTTTCAACACCAGAGGGTAAAGGAACCTGGCATTTTGTTTTAAAATAAAGGTATCTGAATATGTATATGTTAGAGGAAATATTTCCAAGAGTTATCTTCTCATTATGGTTCTCAACCTCAATCTCTTTCAATGCCTCTCACTCTACAGACAGCACTGCAAAATACAATTGGGGCTTGTCTAAGCAGAAAGTTAAGCCAAATTAACTAAAGGTGCAAATGTAAAGTGCATTAGTTAAAGCACATTAAACCCCTGCACTTGTACTGATGCACTTTTAAATTCACACCTTTCATTAATTTGCCTGAATTTCCTACTTTGATGTGTCAGTTTCAGATTGTGGCAACCTCTGGGCCAGCTTCAGTTGAAAGTCCATGTGCTCTCCTGGACCCTCTGCTGCCTCAAATGTAGGCCAAGCCTTAGAGGCACAATCTAGCCAATAATATTTAGCCACAGATTTTTCTGAGTTGTACATTCTTTTCTTCTCTCAAATGATTCATTTACATGTTTCCCACTGTACTTTGGATTCTGACACAGGCTTCCCATAAGGTATTGTGGCTTTCTTTCACCTTACACAACCATCTGGGGAACAATGGCAGTATTGCCAATCTCAGTAACTCAAAAATCATGAGTCAGGCATCAAAAAATCATGAGCTTGTTTAAAAAATTCTCATGATTTATAAGTCAACTAATATATTTCAGGTTATTTTGTCTTCTGGTTTCTGATTCTTTAGGTTGCACTGTGGTCATGTTTTCAAGTTTTTACCTGCAACCACAAGACTTAGGAACTTACTTTTTAAAAACAAATGAAAGCTGATATTTTCACATAATCACTTGACTCCATGAGTAAGGGCTTTATTAAAGACACCAAATATCATGATAGAAATCGAAAGTTGGCAACTCTGTTATACCAGAGATGGATAAAAACTGGAATCGCCAGTTTGACTCCCTTTGGATATGGTTTTGGTTCCATGTCAGATCCAAGCCCAGAAACAGCCAGTTTCCTGCTTGTGGTTCACATGCAGATCGTGCAGATCAGTTCACAGGATATCAGTGAGTTGAATTCATCACCCAATACTAACCCTTCTATTTTTCTGCTAAACTCTGATAATTTAGTAACCTCTTTCTACCACTAATCCTTGTCTTCTTTGTCCATTTTGACCTAGGGACTATACAGCCAATCTAGGTGCCAGATAGCACAATAGGGGCCTGATCCTTGATTGGTCCTAAGGGCACTACCACAATGCAATTAAAATGATTCAACCTTGAACCCAAAGCCCGTGTTAAACCTAATCCAGGTCCGAACAACATATCCTTAGCCCTTCTCTAATTTATAAAAACATTGAACATAGGCAGGTAACATTCAGGGTAACTGGGTGCCCCCTTCCTTTAATGCCCTGAAACACTGCTGAAGCGGGTGCTCTGCAGCCAGTATTTGCAAGTTACCAATCAACAAGCCTGATAATTCCTTAAAGGGTTGTGTGATAAAGTCACCGCTGTTCCTTATTCCTACCTGCTGCTCAGAGCTGTGCAAGTTTCATAGGAAGAAAGAATTGAGAAATCGATTAATCTGAAGAGGGAACATTTCTCATTTGTAACCTGCCTGATAGATGTCAGACCACTACAGACATTTATGGATTGCACGGTTAAGTTAAAGTACCAGTACATGTAGCAGAGAAATCTGTATACAGGAACAAGATTTGCAGCGAGGGCTGTACGAGCCCTGTGGGGTTGGATCATGACAGGGGTTGTGAATGGAATCCTGAAGTTTGGTTGACAGGGGCTGAAAGCAAACGTTTAGGATCCTGAAGATTAGTTTAGGATTAACTCAGACCTCCAGAAGAACCCCTCACCTAGTCTCTCCCTTAAACAAGGCCACTCAACAGGCCCCAAATACTCTGGGAAATCCTCTATGTTAACAAAAGGGCCTCCTATAATACGTGGGGAGAAAAAAGGTTTGTATGAACCAGGTGCAAGAGTAGGCTGAAGTTTGTGATTGCATCAAACTCCAAGCCCAGTCCTCAGTGTGAAGGGTTTACATTCAAGGAGAATATTTTGCCCAGCTCTGCTTACAAACAATATTTTGCCCAGCTCTGCTTGTTTCCTCACTTGTATTGTAGGTGGAACTGAATTCATTCCGTAAATACAAGCTACATAAAAGTAATTACTGGCCTACATATTGAGACACTTGATTTAGGACCCATCTACATCTATTTTTCCCCCCCAGGCATAAACACACTATAAAACAAGGAGCATTAGTGTTATATAAGGTTTCAGAGTAGCAGCTGTGTTAGTCTGTATTCGCAAAAAGAAAAGGAGTACTAGTGGCACCTTAGAGACTAACCAATTTATTTGAGCATAAGCTTTTGTGAGCTGAGCTCACGAAAGCTTATGCTCAAATAAATTGGTTAGTCTCTAAGGTGCCACTAGTACTCCTTTTCTTTTAGTGTTATATAGGAGTTCCTTGGAGAAATGGAAGTCATTTGAGGAGTCAGAATGAGTGCTCTGTCCAGGGCTGTGTCACATTGGGGCCTCAATTCTTTCCCTTCACAACATGCACATTCCTTTTCCTACAGTCTTTCTTCTGTGAGTTAGAGACTCTTGATAGGCTTGATAGACATGTTAGGCTAAATCACTTCCTGGCTGGGATGGGGTTCAGGATGAGTTCTAACACCTATAAGATGCCTATAAAACCCTCTAAGCTAAAAACCCCATCACTCGCTTCCATGTGGCGGAGGTGGTTTTACTGAAAATGCAGGTGTGAAAGGCGGGTATCTGGTGCATTTAAGAATAACCAGATTGCTTACAGCAGGCAGGCAGAGGCTGCCCTTCCAGGCAGAAGGCGTGCCTATCTCAAACCTCCATCCATGGGTTAAATGAAGCCTGGTGTTCAGCAGTGGTGACACCAGTACTTCCTGTTGGTGGTCCACCAGATCTACAGCAATAAGGTGGCAAAAGAGTGGGCATGTACTTAGTGTAACTAGGGTAAGGCACTCTCACTGTTATGTCAGGGATGCCAATTGAAACTATAGTTCTTATTGAAGCAACACTGGCAACATTGAAGGGCAGAAGGATACCTGCAGCAGTTCTGAGGAAATATTGAGTTTCTGAGGATTTAATAACTATGGTGAATCCACTATACCTAAAACAGTGAATTTAATAACTATGGTGAATGCAGATCACCTAAAACAGTGATTGGAACAAGTCCTTTGAAGTAAAAGTTGGACTGCACAATGGATGTCAACCCTAAGTCTGCTGCTGTTTATCATATTGATGGACTATGTCAGCAGGAACAACCTGATGGGAAAACATAAAAAGCTGCTGTATGCAGATGACATAGTAATAAGGATACCCTCAAGAGACAACCTAGAGGAAATAGTAAACCAGTGCTATGCTGGCATTAAATGAAAATGAGCATGATTAAGATGGGATGTCATGTGCGTCATAATGGAGTGAGATTAAACCAGACTGATCAGTTCACATACCTTGGTGGCCAGGCAAGCTTGAACATGAGATCCAGCATTCCCCAACTTAGACTATAAGAGTGAGGAACAACATCTCACGTGTATGAAAGTTGTATGTCATTGAGACTAAAAGCCAAACTGTATAGAACAATGGTGCACCCTGCAATGCTGTACAATGCAGAAGCATATGTGGTAAAGAGACAGCAGATTCAACACCTACAGGAATTTGAGATGAGATGATTTCATGCCATAAGAGTTATGCAAAGAGATACTTTCATTTCAATAACTATTAGGATGGAAGTCAAAGGCTATGATGTGGCTGACAAAATCCAGGAAGTATAATTTTTTTGGTTCAGACACATGGAGAAGATGAATGAAGGGGACCTGGTGAAGATAGCATAGCAGGAGAGGATGGCAGGAAAGAGACACTGATGACAGTCAAGGAAGTGATGGATGGATTGCATCAAAGTTGGTAAGAAGGTGGACCTTAGTGTCTCAGACAGACAGAGATAGCTGATGCTTGCAAAATGACCTGACCCCAGCTGATGGGATAAGGACAGGAAGAAGAAGAAGATTCATGATTCATTATTTTGCCCTGATGATCAAATATTTATATTTGGCCTGTAGCCATACCACCTTCTCTTGTGTTCCTATCAGACCCTAATCATAAGCTGGGTCAAGCTATGTCAGCGCTTACACTAAAGACCTCCAAGGAAGATTGCAGGCCATCGGAAGTGGTGCTGGGCACTCTTAGCAGGTGGGCACTCTTGTGTCTCAGTCAAGCAAGGGACCAGAATGGTGCTAGGAAACTCTGTGCAGCTGGAAGTACTGCCATTCTGAGGAGACTTAAAACAATTCAAAGTACCTCCTTTTGAAACATGCCACCTGATCTCACAAGAGGAAACAATTTAATCCTGTGTCCTTGCTAAATTGCCATCTGGGTAAATACTTGCTGCCTCCCTAATTTCCCACTACAGTTTCAAATGGATAGGATGCATTCTACCTCATTTCCTATATTAAGGTTGCTGTGCACTCTCAAACAGCTGTTGCTTTCCACCCCAGACGTGGAAAAGTTATTCCTGTACATATGCAAGTACCTGATACCATTTGGCATGATATAAGTCATCTTTAAAAAACAGTCATGTAACAGGCATATAGGCTCAATTACTGTGCCTACTGATGCCCTGAATTGAGAGTTTCCACTGACTATGTTGCCAGCGCTGCTGAGAATCTACACAGGGGAACTCAACACACCCAGCTCCCCATGGAGCAGAGCTCTGTGGTGACTCCCAGCAATAGACTGTGGAAGAAGGAGAAGTAGCATGCTGCGGATAAGACACACTGGCCCCACACAGTGTGGCTCTAATGCCTGCTTTGTGGGGAGCTGCAAATTGGGCTGCTCATTCATTCCCCTCTTACTATAACCTGCAGCATGGCTGCATGCTACCTACTACCAGCTGGGGCTAAGCATTCCATCCCACAGAGCAGATGTGTACAGGGCAAAGCTCTTTGACTCACGCTTTGGTTTGTGCCTTAGGATCTGGCCCATAGTTGGTCTAGCACTCTTCAGGAGGAGTCACATTTAAATGCAATTAAAATGAGTCTAGTGTGTCATTTAAAGTCAAATATCCGGGCATAAGTGTTTACATGTGTGGGAATGGAGGATGAATTATTTGCCTGAGCAAACTGAAAAGCTATATCTATGAGACGCCTGTTTTGATACTTTATTTTGCTAATGAGATGGAACATAAAATGACTTCCTCATTATTATGCTGAAGGGTGTCATGCATATTCACAACTCTCTCTGAGGAACTGAAACAATTTAGACAAGGGGAGTTACTGAAGACATGGAAGGAATAGATTTCACAATCCAGCTAATGATTAGATGGAGTCAACTGTTAAATATAACGATGGAGACAAAAAAATATATATGCATGTTTGTGTAGCCACAAAAAATTACTGTTTGCAGCATAATGACAGCTTTGGCTTTTATTTTAACTATCTGCATTTCACTTGTCTTAAAAACCAAGGTCAAGATTGGGTTCTTCACACTTAGGGAAACCCAGTGGGGGTTCTCCTTGAATGCCCCTATGACAGAGGAATCTTGAACTGATACCTTGAAGCAGCTTTCAGGGGCACATAAGGGATTTTCTGGGGGCCAAGGATCTGATGGAACTCATGGATTCTCAGATTCTCTGATGAACAGTCTGATTCCAGGCCCTCTCTCTCAGTTCATGTTGTTTCTTTTACCCTTGTGTTGAACAGAAGCCACCATCTAGTTCACACACATTAGCTATACAAGCTTTGAAATAGAGATAAAGAACTAATACCCAAACTGGGTCAGGTCAACGAAGCCATCTAACAAATATAATAACTTTCAGCCATTACAGAAAGTTGTGATTTCAATAGCCCAACTGCTCTACACCACCATCTAGAGTTGCATTTGATCCAAGCTTTTACCTTAACTGTGTTCCATTAACTTTTACAGTATCACTGCAGTGAATATGAGCAAGCCATAAATCAGTGTAGGTTATATGACTTGTTAGCTATCAGTGCTCTCCACTGAAGAAAAATGATGATGTAGGCACTGTAATTCCCTAAAAATCCTCTAGCAGCAGGGAAGATTTCCATTGGCATCAAAATCCAGAGATGGACGTAATTCTCTAGTACTCCCTGTGAAACTCTGCTCAGCTGAAAGAGTTCACAAGAGATACAAATGGATAATGGAAGTAACTTAAATAAATGCATGAGGTAACTCTGAAGGACAAAACATGCATCTCCCAAAACCACCTGAATTCTAAAAGGTAATATCCTTCTGAGGGTGATATCAGACAAGTCCAAAGAGATTATGAAATCACAGTATTTTAACATAGGGGGAAATCTTTCTTCTTCTTCCCTTCCCTGCTACTCCACCAAGGGGCACAGAAAGCCTGCTAAGCAGTTGAAATAATGCTGTTCTAAGCCCCTGATCCTGTAATTGACTCTAGGTGGGTAGAGATCCCTGTGCCTATGAGAAGCTTCTCCTGAGTCAGTGGGGCTCTGCATGGGTACAGGGAAACACGCACTTGGAGTCAGTTGCAGGATCAAGGCCTTAATTAGAGAGGACATAACAAGGAATGGTAGGAAGGGCAAGAACAGTGATGGCGCATATCAAAGAAAAGGGAAACTAGCCTTTAGGAGGGAATTATTGAAAAGTCATTCAGAACGTTTAATTTATTTCTGTGTTTTGAAAATGAGGGATAACAGAGGGTGCAGATAGTGCTGGAACTGAGATTACAGATGGAAAGGGAGCTGAAGAGAAGCTCTGAGCAGGCGTTAGGGAGGAAGTGGTAGAGGGCACTTGGCCCTCAGGAAGAGAAAGGCAAAAAACCTTGACTAGAACTTTCTAATCAAGTTAGACAAGATTTGCTCAGTGCCTCGTATTTCCCTGCTTGTGGAAAGGGATAATGGTCCAGCATTCAACAACAATGATTTGCTAATATGCTGACTACACGGGTTTAAACATAGAAGCAATAACTCCCCTATTGGCCTCAAGCTAATAGCAAGGTAAAGAAATTCATTTAGGCTCCAACTCACAGCTGCAAGGAAAGCTTAAAAAGTGTTCATGTTTTCAAATGAAGTTACCAATCAACTCCCCTTCTCTCAACTAACATTCCACCTGCACTGGAGCTGCTTAGGAGGCCCCAGGGAATTATTCACTCAGAGAACCTGTGCAGCAACAGAGAAAGTCATTATAAGATACCTCTACCGGCTCACTTGGAATGTAAAAGCTGCCATGTTCGTGACGAACCTACAGTAACTCACCCCTGACTCAGATTATCCTGCAGGTTTCTTTTGTTGCTGGTGCAGGGCATGATCTTCCTGTGGCATTAAATATGGCCTGGCAGCTGTTGTGGTACAAGGAGTCAACCTCAACTCTTGGCAGCTGGTTGATGTCAAGCTGTCCCTGGCTGGCAATCCTGGCCCATCGCTCCCTGAACCTGTTTCAGCAATTGCAGTCTACCTCAAGCCATTTGATTCAATAGGACCCTTTGGCTAGTCTCTATCCATCACTTCCAGTAAAGCAGGAAACAGTTCTATTCTACACTATAAAAGCCAGTATAGTCTCCTTACTATAATTCAGTTTTAACTAATATTGGCTTAGTTTGTGTTACCTGATTTTGTGTATCTAACAGTTCGACCTAAAACTACATTTTAAAATGGATACGTCCAAGATTGGCAGGTTCCACCTGCCCTTGTGTTTACTCCATGATACAAGCACATATCATGTGCTCATGATTCAAGCAAAACTCAGCAATTCAGTTCAGAGGGACTTATGCAAACCTTGTCTTCTGTTTCAGTTCATATGGATTCCAGCCCTCCCCCTCTCCTGAGGTTCAGCCCAGCCCAAAGCAACCAATATGTCACCTTGAAACTTTGCAAACATCACAGGCTGCCCAGAGTTTCAGATAAAACTAAGTAATCCCTGGTTTCCTTGTACCTAAGCCCAGGTTTGCTCAGAAGAATCACAAACCTTAGGAACAGTTCAGCAAACCTGGCCTGAGTTTCTAGTTTGTCATGAAATCCAAACCGCAGCAAGACTGCATGATTTGGGGCTTCATAAGGGAAGTTTTTGTAAAACTCTGCTGATATGGGCTGATGTTATCTACTCTGCTGATGCGTAAAACCAGCAAAAATTAAATGTGTGAGTAAAAGTTAAACATGGAGGAATCCTGTTCCATTGATGAAGACCACTCACTATGGGCTTGTCTACACTACAGTGTTAGCACAAGTGAGAGCAGCCACACTGCAAAATAACACTTGAATTGCATAGAGTGATTGGATTAACAGTACAGAATAGCTGCATCCCCTCTGCTTGCTAACCTGAGCTTCAACCTTTGCCTCCTAACTTGAGTTTAAAAACACCATGTAAGTCGAGCTAGGCATTTGTTTGCAAACATGAGTCAGGTTTGGGGCAACACTCATGTTGTACTTCAAACAAAAAAACCAAAACAAAAAAAAGTATGGTGGGTTCTACATTTATGGTACCTCAATGACTCCAGATCAAACTCACCAGCCCTGCAAACTCAACCAGGGTTCTCAAGGTCAAAGTGGATTCTTTCCAGTGTGTTAGTGCTGGAATCAGAATAGAATCTAGCTCCTTCTCCTACAGTCAGTGCTTAATTTGTGATGAAAAATGAAAGAGGTGCTGGGGCTCAAGCAATTTTTTTACATTCATAACTGATGCAGCAAGCCCAGAGGTGCTGGGGCTATGAACTGCTAAGCCTAGAGGTGCCAGAGCTCAACCCTGGCAAGCCCTGGAACAAATTAAGCACTGCTTATGGCTGTATGGGCACTGCAGTACTACCAAGCACAAAAAGTTGTGGAGAAATTATTTTGTCACTAAAATAAACAGCTCTGACCAAATACACAGAGATAACACATCTGCTGAGAAAGAAGGTGCCATTTTTACACAGTCAACTCTTCTTTTTTTTTTTCTTTTTTTTGCGCTATTGCCCCACCTTAAATTGAAAGGCAAAATCTTTGGTTGATGGAGAACACCCGCCAATTTGCCAGTAGCCATTCAGTAAAAGACAGGCAATTCTTGAAATACTGAGCCTATATTCATCGTCTGTGTAAATCTCAAAAGCCAGTTGTGCAGGCTTTTAAATATGTTAACTGAAAAGTTCTTGAGGATAATAAACAGCATGTTCATTGGATCCAAAATGTCTTGCACTAATATATTAGATACAAGAGGCTAGAATTACTTTGGACATAACAGACCTGCTACACTAAAGTTTGTCAGAGAGCTAGTATTGTCTCTAACAGAGTTTGGAACAAAGAGTCCTGATAGCTCCATACTGTGTATGGAAGAGAGGTCCCACTGATAGCAATGTGAAAAAGATAAGAAATGAGCCCCCAAATAAAGTAAATTTAGACACTCTTTCCACTGTCTTTCAGATGGAGGTGATTAAAGGACATGGTCTCTCCTTGATACAAGTCCATAACTCATACTGGCTCAAAATAAAATTATTAGTGCTTAAAAGTTTGTTTGCAGCTAATACAGAAAACTGGAACTATTTTTCAAAAACAGCTATTTTTCAAGAAAACTGGAGCTATTGGTGTAAATGTAATCCCCGTGTGCTGGCAGCAGCAGTATCATGTGGATTATCTGCTATGAAACCTCTGTCCACAAAGTACTCTGATTATAATTTTACAATCCAGCCCAAACAAGGCAGGGACCAAATTATGACTCAGACATCATTAAGTCCCTGCTGTCCCATTGCTCCCTGGGGGAATAAAGCTGCACCAGCCCTTTTCCTGGTTCCGTTTATTCCCTCTTTGCTGTGGCTCAGCTGTGTATGCTAGTATGGGAGCATGCACACTCCCACTCCACCCCCCACAAGACTCTACCCACTCCCCATTCCTGATCATTCACACCTCACCTATCTGCATGGGAAGGAGAGTAGCAGTCTGGCAGCAGCCTCTCTCATAGTTGTGCAGTGGTGATCTGGGTAGCCCATGCAGAAGAATAAGAGGGCTACCTATTTTCCATTACTCTCCTACATGGGTGAGCAGGAAGGCTGATGAGTCTAGCTCTTGCATGATTATTCCTTGCTCATTTAGGTCATTCTTTCCTGCCCTGCTCATAACCCTACTTTCTTCTGGGCAACCACTGTGAATAAATCCATGTTGATGAGTACCAAGTTCAAGTACACGATACAGGAGAGTAATTTACAGGAGGATATGCCTTTTGCCTGGCACAAGCCATTTAAGGACACATCCTTTAATCTTACAGTTGTAAGGGGCCAGTCAGAATCTGAAAGATGAAAAAAAAAATCACACGGTGGTTTAAAATGTTTTTAGGGAGATTAAGGGATAATTTTTCATTCAGATTTAGAAATAATAATAAAAAATTAGGGCTAACCAGGGTAAAGAGAACAGAACAGGATAAGCACAGCCCAATTTCAATTTAAAGGAACAAGAGGGTTTAGCGGCTTATCATTTTAAGATTTAAGAGTTCAGGAAGAGTGCATCAGATCGGGAACAGGGCCCAGAACAATGGCTTGCAATGCAAACTAGCAATTACTGCTGAGTTGTACAACAGCATCAAAGGGCATGTATGACTATATGAGTAATGGGAAGCACACCTTGGGGGCCAGGTGAAGGTGTATATTTATATATGGAACTGCAAAAACAAAGCAGGAAAACCTGTAGAATTGGATGGCTCAGCAGATGGTAATGAGCTATATAGATCCTTTCACCTTTCAGTTCAAATCTAGTTCTGCACGGTAGTGACTGAAAACCCAGCCCAACTCCCTGGGAAAGATGTCAATCTCATAAAAACTGGTAATAATTGGGAACCTGTTGACATTTATACTGTGGTGCCTTGTGTCAGAGTCCCATATTATGTTAGGTGCTGTACAAACTATGAAGTAGGTAAATATTAGCCCCATTTTATAGAAGGGGAAATTGAGATACAAAGCAGTTAAGTGACTTGCCCAAATAAACTGTAAGATTAAAGGATGTGTCCTTAAGAAAACAGCAATACAATTCTGATCTCCCAATTTCGAATCCATAGTTTTGTGATTGACAGTCTTGCCTCTTGGGGAAAGTATTCCCCTATGTCCCCCCTCCCCATTCTGAAATGAGCTCAGTCAGCACCTTATAATACAGCTTTGTCAAATATGTGGGTAAAAATATTGATTACATTTGTTCAGAGAAAGTTACTCTTAGATATTGAATTGAATAAACTATTCTGTTAATTTACATTACAGAAATTACCTTATGATGACTTGCATAAATATTAATAGTTGTATCATCTAACATTCCTAGTTATAAGGAAATCAACAGTCTAATTGTGTATACAGCTACCTCTGAAACAGGTTTAATTGGCTCTGAAAGTTCAATTCAGTATTTCTCAGAAGTACTGATGTCAAAATAGATCTTATTTTATTCATATTTAATTGCCACTTGTCTTTAATAAAAAGGAGGAAAAGTTAATGAGATTGTTTGTTTTGTTTTTGAGCTATTATTATTGCAATAATAGGAGCAAGGTTGGAAGATAAGTCTATAACTCTGTCAATGCTGGGTTTATCTAATCTATGCTATTTTTACACCATATTTCTATATTTTATGCAAATCTAAATCATAATAAGATTTTAATAAGATCATTTATGGGCATAGCCCCCAAATTCCATCAACAGCAAATCTCCATATTCAGCTTCACTAGCACGTGACTTCATAGGTTAGAGATGGATTTGAACTACAACTTCAGACCAAATCCCTTCATGTTTTGGTTTGGGAATGTAGATTCAATTCCCCAGATGTAAACTTAAAACCAAACCAAACCAGACTCAGAAGGGCATGTATTCCAGACTCACTTCAGATGTGACCCAAGATGAAATCATAAGAAACTGCTGATCTTCTGTGATTTTCTCAATTTTGGAACAAACAACCAAATAAATAAATAAATAAATAACTCTTACCACAATTGATGTAAAGGTTTCAAGGCCAGCAGACCTGAACTCTCATGGAGTTAGTCCTTAAACATGAACACCACACTCTAGCCTAACCCTAATCCAGACCAAGACACTGCCTTTTCAACTCTTTAACATATAGTGATTTACATAGCAGTAAGTATACATGGTCGTTTACAAACACATAAGTAGACCCATTCCCAGGTCCTGGTTACTTACAAACAATTCAAATATGAAAAGGACAGGTATAGGAGATGGAATTAGGAGCCTAATTATATTATCTCTTTCTATATTTTATTTGCACACACACACACACCTTTATTATTCAAATGACACAGAGGACATTAAACACCTTCAGAAGATCAACAGAATGTCCTATCTAATCAATAAACATTGAAGTCACCACCCTTTTTCTCTTTAACAGAAAGTTACAGATAACTGATCTTTGAATAATCAATGCTGTCTTGTATAAATGTCAGATATCCCAGTTGTTGAACAGATATGGATGCAATTCAGAAAGTAGTCAAAGGGAAGAGAAAATTGATCATATGGTGACCGGTTTTATATTAGTTACCTCACCATACTTAAAACTCTGTTTTCATAAGCTTCTTGAAAAGGGATTTTCTGGAAATCATATTGTGAACAATATTTTAAAGCAATCTGTCAGGATGACACAGCAGAAACTATTCACGTTGCCTACCATGATGCATGATACAAATCTGTTTAACATACATTAACGTTCTCTCCACATGCAAGTAGATTGAAGCTTCTAGTTCAGGCATCGGCAACCTTTGGCACACGGCCCACCAGGGAAAGCCGCTGGCAGGCTGGGACGGTTTGTTTACCTGCAGCGTCCGCAGGTTCGGCCAATCGCAGCTCCCACTGGCTGCGGTTCACCGTCCCAGGCCAATGGGGGCTGCGGAAAGCTCACGCCACTTCCCGCAGCCCCCATTGGCCTGGGACGGCAAACCATGGCCAGTGGGAGCTGTGATCTGCCAAACCTGCAGACGCTGCAGGTAAACAAACTGGCCTGGCCCGCCAGTGGATTTCCCTGACGGGCCACAAACCAAAGGTTGCCAATCCCTGTTCTAGTTTAAAAAAAAAAAAGGATGAAATGAGTGAGGTATAAAAAGGAAGTTTGGACCAGAGTTATAAATCAGATTTTTTGCAAGATTACCAATGTAAGCAAATTGTATATTCTTCACTGCAAGGCCTTTCAAAAGATTGTGAATGAAACTTTGCTACCAACTTTAAAATTAAGACAATGATTTAATTATACTTTAAAAAAGAGAAAGTGAGCAAGGGAGGGAGAAAGCAGGTGCTTTCAAAATATCAGCATACATTTAAAATTAACGATTTTCATCAGTTTCCAAAGTTCAAGACGTAGGGGAACATCCTCAGCTGATTTAAATTGTACTAGCTGTACTGACTTCAAAGGAAGTCAACTGCAGTTCATTAAGTCAATGGAACTATGACAATTTACAACAGCTGAGAATCGGTGCTATGGTTTTAAAAGGGCAGTATGATCCATAGGCCACAAAACTGGACTGGGGCTCAGGAGACACAGATTCTACTCCCAGCTCTGCAACTGACCAGATGTAGGACCTTAGGAAAGTTACTTCCCCTCTCTGTGCTTCTATACCCCTCCCACTATTTGTCTGTTTAGGCTGTAAACCTTTGGGGCTTCTCTCCGCACTTTGCATTTGTAAAACAATAGGGCTCCAATCTCAGTTGGGGACTCTAGGCACTATGTTAATATTAATAAAAATAATGATGGGAAGAAAACAAGGGAATCAAATGCAATCAAAAAACATGCACACCAAGCAAAATGTCTACCCAAATCAGACTAATGGTCACATCTGAGTGTGTGGTTGGTCATGACAGAACTGGTGTTCTGACTCTGAGTGTCCAGTATGTGATGTTTCAAAAGCAGAGCTACCTCTAGTTTTTTGGTGGACATATAGAAAAAACAAAACAAAACATGTGGATGGGATTTGCACTCTTCACTTAAGACTGAATCTGCCTTCCCTTGAAATCACCACCCAGACGTTTCTTGCCCCTAGGCTGTGCTGCTACTAATACCACCTATTTGTGAGACTCTGCTTTCCCTCACCAGTCAAGAAGCCAAAAGTTTAAGTGCAGTTTTCCAAGTGGGGAAGGGCAGGTAAAGAATTAAACCTCTACTGTGACCCAATGGCATGAGACAGGAAATGGGCACTTGGGAATGGAGCTCTGGTTGGTGGGTCAGGTGTGTTAGAGTGAAGAGCACAGCCCTACGAAGTCATATGGTTCAAGCAAGCCTAAGGCCACCAGTGTCAAAGGTAGGTAAGACCACTTCCTCGACCATGCAAATGGCTGACTGTGCAGTGCTCTGATTCAAAGAAGGAAAGAAATAATTACTTTTTGACAGCCACAGGCAATCAGCTTATATCTTGAAGTGTGGCATTTGATTACCCAAGAGGAAAACCATTCTTGATTTAATCTTGCCAAGACCAACTAACGAAAGATTATTTACAAGACTGTTTTACCTTGTATTAACCGGAACTGATAAAAATCCAACAAGGTGTCAGGTGAAGGCAGCTTGGTTTGTGGGAACAAATTAGGGCAGAAGGAAAGACTAAAATTGCCTGCTAAATTTAAACATCTTTGGGTTAAAAGCCAATACAGTGAAATATAGCTGGTAAAGGAGGCTCTCCAGCTGAAGTGGTGCTTACGTTAGAAGAGATTCTGAAAAAGATAGGCAAGGACTTCCTTTGGTGACTTGGCCACATAGTGCATTTTATAATAGAAAGTGCATTTCAGGTTACACAGTTAAACTACTCGGCATTACTGATCTGTCTGATTGGTGACAAGACTTTCTGACTGAAATTCATTATCCCTACAGGCTGGTTTAGAAGCAAAATTTGAAAAGGGACCACATGAGTTTCTACATCAGGACTCAGCGGTGAGGAAATTGGGCCTGAATCATCCATGGTGTCACTCCTTTGCTTTTAGTGGAGGGACACTATGGATGAATTTGGGTCTATTCATGCTTATTACCATAGTATGTGCAACACTACTTGTCATCAGAATGACTGCATTTGCTGTATTTTCAAAACCAAGATACCACTATTCAGTGAAAATACTTAGCGCTTCAGATGGGTGGGACAACAAACTGAACCTTTCCCTGAAACACCCGTCTGGACCCCCAAAATGAAGTGTTCTTAGAGTGAACAGATGTCCCGATTTTATAGGGACAGTCCCGATTTTGGAATATTTCTCTTATATAGGCTCCTATTACCCCCAGCCCCCCGTCCCCATTTTTCACATTTGCTGTCAGGTCACCCTAAGGGTATGTCTTCACTACCCGCCAGATCAGCGGGCAGCGATCGATCCAGCGGGGATCGATTTATCGCGACTAGTCTAGAGGCAATAAATTGACCCCTGAGCACTCTCCCGTCAACTCCTGTACTCCAGCGCCATGAGAGGGTTAGGCAGAGTCGACGGGGGAGCGGCAGCAGTCGACTCACTGTGGTGAAGACACCACGATAAGTTGATCTAAGTACGTCGACTTCAGCTATGTTATTCACGTAGCTGAAGTTGCGTAACTTAGATCGATTCCCCCCCCCCACCCCCAGTGTAGACCAGGGCTAAGTGTTCTATAAACTGATTTAATGTGGAAGTTGGGATAAAAAAAACCCACTAGTTTTAGCTTTGAAAAACAAACAGTTGTTACCACCCACACATGATTGCTATTATATTGCCATTTAAATAAAGAGGTCCTTGATCGAACAGTGTGGCTCCAAACTCAACAGCTCTGATCCAGAAACAGAACAGTCCTAGCTGGGGCCCATCCCTAATTTTCAATAAAAGTCACTGCAGTAAGACAGTTCCCTATGGTAACATAATGCACCTTACCTATTGCAAGCTGATCAGTCCCCACATAGGATAGCCACTGCTAGCCACTGCCATCTCAGCCTCTCCCATTTTCAGTTATGCTTTCAGATGTCTGAAGACTTCTGATCACTCTTCACCACTTTCAGTGGTGTGACAGTCTCTCTTCTCCACCCACATTTTTTGGGATTCAGGATTGTCACAGCCATGCTAATGACTTGTTGCATTATATGTTCTAGCACTAATATTTTGTTTTCTCACTGTAGGATGGAAAAGTCTTTGTTGAGTTTCTCACGTATTTTAAAATTATCCAACAATTAAGAAATTAGATGCACTAGTTCAGTGAGAAAGGATTTCCTTCCCACCCACCCCCCTCAGATGGCAATTTGCCTAGTAAGTAACTGATTTTAGTCAGACTCTTAAGGATATTCTTTGTCTAAGGAGAGTACAGTAGCTACTGAAGTATATAGTTGAAAGACATGGTCACCTATTTTCAGACTATTACAATCCAATTCTCAACACAATGAACTTTCAATTGCACAATTTATACATTATCCCCTCCTCTTCTGTATTTTACTGCTTAGTTTCAGATCTAAGTGCACTATCAGACTGAACCTTCTATAGAGCAATTTATCCTTTCCAGCCCACTGAATGAGCTATCACAGTTTATATATGACATATTACCCATAGCCACAGAATACATATTACCCAAACCACTCAATTCAGCAGGTTACAGCATCCTAACCGTTTTGCTGTTCTGTCACCTGTAATGAGTAGCCAAGGTTTCTTGACCTGTTTTTCAGATGATTTCAGTGTCCCTGCCAGAATGTGTCACCAAGGTACATATCTTTTCCAGCATAAGTTTAAGTTCTTGTTCGCAAAGAACTCCTTTCTTACACTTCATTTAATCCTTCCCAATGACTAATCTTCATTTATGCCTTTCTCTGTATCAGCAATGGCCATATTTCTCCTCATCTTCCCATCTTGGCTTTTGGAACATTCAACATTGCTTTCAACATTCCGGGAGTGGGATCAGAGCCAACATTTTGTCCTCATTGTAACACAGCCTGTTAATCATACTAAGCATGTGAGACATCCACCCAAATTAAACATCTAAGGCCAGGTGTACACTACAGACCTATATCAGTATAACTATGTTGCTCCACACCCCTGAGTGATGTAGTTATACTAACCTAACCTCTCCATGTAGACAGCGCTGTATCGACGGGAGAAGCTGTCCCATCGGCATAGGAGCGTCTTCACTTAAGCACTACAGCAGCGCAGCTGAATGAGTGCAACTGTGCTGGTGCAGCATTTTAAGAGTAGACCTTCCCACCCTAACACTGAACTTCTCATTGTTCCTCCCATTGTCTCTTCCTCCTCTCCCCACCTTTCCTGTGGCCACTCAAACACACCAACTCCAGGCCATTTTTGATCCCTCTTTCCGTATTTCCTCACTGTCAGGCTGTCTCCAAATGCTCCCTTTATCATCTCCAAAATCTGTCCCTTCCCTATTAAAACACTCATGTATGCTCTGGTTGTCTTATGCTAGAACCACTCCCACCCGCTTTCCTTTTACAGTCCGTACAATATGCTGGCACCACAATCATGCACACAACTATGCTAGAATCCCCCCCACCCCCCCCGGCTTCTTATCTCATTCTAAGATAAGGTCCAGTCCCCTCTCATGCTCAGAGTTCTGCATTGAGCCACTCTTCTCTATGGTCCCAATCAACAAAGCAGTTAAGCACATCATTGTGTCCCACTGAAGTCAACAGCACCTGAACATTTAATCAAAGATAGCTGGAAAATTGATTCCCTGCCCCATGAAAAATCTTGAGATTTCTAAATCTGTTCCTGTCTTGGATCAGGAAAAAGAGCCAATAATCTCAAAAATGGTCATGAACCAATCATCTGGAAAAAAGTCATTTTGAACTGCAATCTAAACCTTTTCCCAAAAGTGTCAGAATAGGACATACTGAAAATTTTGTTTAAAAAGACAAAAAACAGCACAACACAACACAAACCAGAAAATTACTCAAAACCAACATGTTCCCATGGGAAGTTTGGGGCTGGGGTGGAGGGTATTTGTTTTGTTTTTTTTAAAGGGATATTCCCAAACAAAAATATTGAAGAAAAAATCCTGACCAGCTTCACATGCCAGTGCTTTGGATCCTGATCCAAACCCCACTGAAGTCAAAAGGAACCTTTCAACTGGCTTTATATCAGGTCCTTGCTCAACAGGGATGGAATTACTCACAAGTTCAATTGTTATTGGGCAACCAGGGCCTCTCGCTGATCTTGTCTCCTAAAATATCCCCTCCTCTCCCCCTACTCTCTGCTAGCTCCTCCTAATTTATGTTTCTGGGCCTTTTTTCAATCCACTCCCTATGCCTGAACAATGGTATCCCATCTTTTCACTTTCCACCTTACTAAATCTCCACTCTTGATGTGATATTGTAGTTGAGGGTGGGGAAGAGGAATCAAATGTATTATAAAAGCAAAGCCATCACATGGTGAAACTGATGACACTGAAAACTATCTTACTATCTTCTTTGATGGCGCCACATAAAGATTAACAGAAGACATGCCAGAAAAGAACTCTGACACTTCAATTTAGAGAATCCAATAGTGTCAAATACTATTCTCTGGGTCCACCCAGAGAAACAAATAGCGCCTTCTCTAGTACAAGAACATTTACATCTGGCAGGCTCCACGGGTATGTCAACAATACCTCATGGTCAATGATATTAAAGATAGCAAGTGAATTGAAAAGAAGTGAAAAGGACCCTTAATCTTTGTCCATTGTTAGAAGGAGAGCATTGACAAACAAGAGCAGGATACAGCCCTATCCAAAACTCACTGAAGTCAATGGGAAGGCCTCCACTGATTTCAGTGGTCTTTGGATCAACTCCATAATGTCTGCACCATCACCAGTCTAAAGATAAGCTGAAAGGAGTCAAGAAACTCTGAGGATTCCAGGGCAGAGCTAGCATCCCCAGCCTTTTCACTCTACCCCCACATGAAAAATTAGAGAGAGGACAATAACTGGTAAGATTGACAGTTGATTACTTGAGCACAGATCTATCAATCCCTGTTTAAGAACTGGCACCCTGCCCTCTTAGAAGGATTCATTGATAACCTCCACCAACAATGGGATGAATGTCCCCCAGCATGTTTGTTACCAGGCAAAAATGGCACAGATCAAAGTTCCCCTATTATCTTTGAACCTCAAGTGAGCAAGATTGGCAGGAACTCATGTGGGTCTTTTCTTGACCGGGCTGTACAACCCCAGAGGAAATCAACCCAGTCTAAATCTAAGCAACCTTATCCATAGAATTAGATGGAAAACTTCTCTAAGCGAGATACACTCAGAGGTACAAAAACAACCAGAATTTGTCAAGCACTCTACAAGCCTCAGAACAGTATATCTACCTATAGATGTTATAGCAAGAATGTTCTTAAGTGCATACTTTAAATAGTTGTAATTATTCCTTGATTGTATTTAGTGATCACTAGAAAAAATATAATTGCACCGTAGGCATCTGTCAAATTAAATGCAATGTACAGGCCCTTCTTTTGGTTGATGGCATAATGGCATATTGTGTATAGTCACAGCTGTTCTTTACTGGGCTATGCTGAAAACAATCTAATTTGGCAAGATAAATGAGGTCTCTTGATTTCAGGACTTTCTTTCCCAGCGGAGCAAAAACCATAAGAATAGGTAAAGCCTCTTGCTATTCAGAGTCCAGATAAATGAGCTAATTTCTCTGCTGCGGCCTCTGCCTTTTAATCTTATATATGGCAACATCCATCAGCTGTATGGGAGATACATGGGAGCCAGAAAAAGATGGCACAGATTTATTAGCACTTACGCAGTATTTAAACATTTAAAATATTACTTAAATATCAGTGTGACGATATTAGATACCGCATCACTGTAAAAAAATGAAATAGGAAGAGTTAGACACAGATTATTTTTATATCTATTTTAAACATAGGACTGTATGGCTCAAGAAATTAGTAGTGGGATATGGCATGGAACTCCAGTCAGTAAGATCTGGCCCAGGTTGGCAATGGCCAAAACTCGTTGCTGCCTGAAGACCTATGTGAAATGAGTTTCCATTCAATTCTCAGTACATTGGTGTCCTCATGACAAAACTTATCTTCACAATTGGCTCTAGCTGGCAGTGTCCACTAAGATCCCACACACTAAATGGGCACAGAGACCCCCCAGCTAATTCTTATTGAAAGCTGATAAAAGATTTTCATGCAGAAGGTTTTCTTGCTGAAAAATATGTTTTTGTCAAAACAAATTTTTTCATGGGAAAATGTCTATTTCCATGGGGAAATCAGACATTTTTCATGAGAAGTGTCAAATTGAACATTTTGTGTTGTGAGTCAACATTTGGAAATGAAAATTTTCATTTCCACTTAAAGTGTTGTTTCCTTTCAGCTTTCTGGTTTAAATAAAATGAAGATTTTTTTTTCACATAAATTTCCCATGGGGAAAAGTTTGGGTTTTCCGACCAACTCTCCTCATATAGCACTTTTTATCCATAGTTGTCATACCTACCTTAGGAAGGAGGTAAGTGTCATCTTCTCTGGGGGGGACACTTGAGTGGCGTGGGGATTAATTTGCAGTGCCACTTGCCCTTGCTCACCTTGCTGCTGAAAGAGGACTTCCGTCTTCTGGGATGCCGCCCTAGCGCCTCTCAATAGCAATACTTTTTTTTTAAAAAAAAATATAGGGTCAGATTTTGTGCTGCACCTCTAAGGGCATGTCTGCCCTGCAGCTCAGAACATGCTTTCCAGTGTGAGTAGCCATGCTAGCTCTGCTCAAGCTGGCATGTTCAAAGTAGCAGCATAGCTAGGGGTACCACAGACAGCAGCTCAGGCTAGCTGCTTGTGTACAAACTCATCCAGACCCTCTGGGTACATACTCTGGCAGCTCGCCTGGGCAGCTGTCCATGCTACCTCTGGCTACACTGCTCTATTTAGTGATGCTACACTGCTCTTTACACTGCTGTTTGAACAGAATTAGTGCATGGGTCTGCTCATGCTGGGAAGCACGCTGCCAACTGCAGTGTAGTTGTACCCTTAGAAGTGAAGCAAAGAACTTGCAGCTCAGAGAGGTGTCAGGCTACACTGCCCTTAAGCCACCTGTGTGTCTGCCTGCTCCTGGGCTGTTTCGTGGCCCCCAGCATAGACAGACAG
Source organism: Natator depressus (assembly GCF_965152275.1). Classification (NCBI taxonomy): domain Eukaryota; kingdom Metazoa; phylum Chordata; order Testudines; family Cheloniidae; genus Natator; species Natator depressus. Next base: position 11,000,066 of record NC_134242.1, read on the forward strand.
TCATGAGGGCCTGTCTAAATTATGACAGGCTCCCCAAGCTGCTCCAAGAGCCACAGCACTGCCCAAAATTCCCACAGCACTACGTGCCGCAGCCCCACAGTGGCAAGTCCCCAGCCCTCACCCTGGTACACCTCCTATATTGACCTAGGATTAAAAGGGGTCCTCAGAAGGCAGCCTTACAGCTGTCTTGTTCAGTTCCTGTGCTGGAGGAATTCTTCTCAAGTCAAAACCCAAGGCTTTGAGGGCCCTTTTATTAGCCTGTCATCAAGGAGATAGAATGAGGGTGAGGATCTCACATATGGAGTTTAAAAAACAAACAAAACTGATTGTTCAACTGTATAAAAGCTCTCTTCCCAAATGAGCTGTCCAAGAACTGGCTGGCAATGTTTGCTGTAATGGTGGTGAGATATTTAATTTGATATAAACCAGTTCAAACTAATAACAAAGGCTGTGACTCCAGTAAGATTAAGCTTTTTGTTCCCACTTATGATGAGCAGTAGAGCATTTAAACCAAAAGCTTTCACCCTGAAAGTGGAAAAATAATGCAGATGTCAAAGATTTGTTTTATATAGCATCCTTGCAGGCAGAGTACAGAGCAGAACTTTTTCAGCCAAATTCTGCTTGTCTTACTCTAGAAAGCCTCCCACTTCAGTTAGCAATGACACAAAATTTCCATTATTAATTACTGCAGTGTCTGGAAGCACCAACTAGTAATGGGGCCCCACTGTGCTAGGCACTGTATGCACACAGGGACATTTACTACACTAATCTAAATAGACAAGAAAAGAATGAGAGAAGAGAAGTACTATTGTTCTCAGTTTATGGATGGGGAGCGGAGGCAAAATGAATTTAAGTAACTTGCTCCAAGTCACATAGTAAGTATACAGCAAAGGCAGGCATTAAACCCCAAACTCCTAAGTGCTGGGTCCAGTGCCGTGACCTTAAGACCATCTTTCCACTGAAAGGCCCTCATCATGCAAAGACTTACGTGTGTTTTAAGTATCTGCATAAGTCTGCAGGATTGGACCCTCAGAGCTTTATCTGCTCCCACTGAAGTCAGTGGCAAAACTCCCGTTGACTTATACGGTGCAGGATCGGGGGCTAAGCTGAGCAGGATTTAGCCTCTTTGATAAGGGATGTATAAGATACATTCCTCTTTTAAGAGCTATGGAAGCAGGGCCCTCCAATGGGTCTGAGTTTGAGCTGAGATGTGATAAGCATCTCAAAATTCATTTATCTAAAGTTTGCTTGACCCTTTTGAGTTTGCAAAATTGAGCTTAAAATTTAATGGGAAGAGATTTTCCTAGTTCTGATTCCAGCTGGAAAACAGAAGACCAGATTCTGAGCCTGAAAAAGCTTGGTTCCAACAGAGACCAAGTTTCATGGGTTTGTTTCTCTCTCTCTGGATCTTGAGTGCACCTATCGGCACATTGTCTAGGCACCAGTTTTTCCTGAGCCAAGTCACCCATGCATAGTAGGAACCCAGGATAATAGGTTGCTCTATTTGTTTGCTTTGCTGTCTGAAAGAGAGCGATAAGGAGGGGGATTCAAACATCCTTTTTCTCATTGTTTGTGAAATAAAAGCATCTCCTCGCTGAAAAGTATTCCTTAAGTGTTCCAATTCTTTATTTTATGTTCAAACACACACTGCAGATTGTCTCTTTGCATTAAATGGCCCTTTTGACCACAGCTCAGGCAACGCAACTCAGCGCTGCATCAGCGTCAGTCCTCTCATCTGGCCTGTGGTGCAGGTGACAATAGAAGGAGACATTGCCAAGAGCAGGTGTGTATATATTAAAGCTCAGTTGTCTAAAGCAGCAAGGAATAAAAGCCGTTCAGATAGCACATTAGCATCTAACTTACTAGGTTGTTGTGCATTTAAACACAAGTAACAAATACAGATCTTCCTTCTTCCTCATTTCTGTATGAGGGTGGAGTTATACATAAGGTTAATAAAATCAGAAATCATAAGTTGTACATGGGCAGATCCCCTAAATCATCACAGTAAGCTTCAGCCTAATTATGAGGGAATGAGTCCCTGCCACACAACTTAACTGTGCATAAGCTGGTCAGGGGATACAATTATAGTTGTAGTATAGATCAGGCCTTAATGTCTATGAAGAGCTAACTAAGCAGATGGTGTGCCACCAATAAGGGGATCAAGAATTTATTTTTAGGATTATGACTGGTAACCCTACCCAAAAGTAGCCAAACATGAGTGAGCAATGAGGCAAAGTTGCCCCTGTCAAGGAAAGGTGCCATCCTTTTACAGCATATTTGAGGTATACATCAAATGATGAACTTTTGGGTTCACTTTTCATTTATGAAGCTGTCACTCACTATGAGTTCTCTCTATGCAGTCCTCTAACCTGCTTGTTTGGTTCCCTGCTCACTGCTTCTCTTAGCTGCCCTCCCAACTAATTCTCTGGGGATCATCCAGCCACAAACTGCTTATTCCCACTTGCTTCTTTGAAGTCATTCTGCTTTGTGTCTCCCTGCCATTATTCTCCCAGTTTCACCCTTTTCTCATTTAATCTAATTTACTGATTACTCAAGCAAATGTAGAGGCTCTCTGGGCTCCAAAATCCTTTAAGGACCTTGCTTGTATTATCACAATGAATATGTAGCTATTACTAACATATGATGTAGAGAAACAAAAAGGGCTTTATTCATAATTGCATCAAATTGCTCAATGTGCAGCAGCAGTCAAAAAAGCAAACAGAATGTTAGGAACCATTAGGGAAGTGATAGATAATGAGACAGAAAATATAATGCCTCTATATAAATCCATGGTACGCCCATATCATACTGTGTGCAGATCTGCAGAATACTGCGTGCAGATCTAGCCACCCCATCTCAAAATATTAGAATTGGAAAAGGTACAAATAAGGGCAACAAAAATTATTGGGGGTATGGAACAGCTTCTGTATGAGGAAAGATTAAAAAGATTTGGGCTTTTCAACTTGGAAAAGAGATGACTAAGGGGGCATATGATAGAGGTATATAAAAATCTTGACTGGTGTGGAGAAAGTGAATAATGAAATGTTATTTACTCATTTACATAACACAAGTAGGAGTCACCCAATTAAATTAATGAGCAGCAGGTTTAAAACAAACAAAAGGAAGCACTTCTTCACACAACACATAATCAACCTGTGGAACTCACTGCCAGAGGATGTTATGAAGGCCAAAAGTATAACAGAGTTCAGAAAAGACCTAGATAAGTTCATGGAGGATAGGTCCATCAATGACAATTAGCCAGGATGGGCAGGGATGCAACACCATGCTCTGAGTGTCCTTAGTCTCTGTCTGCCAGAAGCTGGGAGTGGACAACAGGAGATGTATCACTTGATGATTGCCTGTTCTGTTCATTCCCTCCAAAGCACCTGGCATTGGCCACTGTCAGAAGGCAGGATACTGGGCTAGATGGACCATTAGTCTGGACCATTAGATGGCTGTTCTTAAAAAGGGATTTTATTCATAATTGCATCCAAATTACCCTCTATATTCATGTAATTTACATGGACACATTTAATAGGCCTTTCAAATCTTCACCTAACCAAATGCTTCAAAACATGTGGAAGAGGAAACAACAGGAACAGGAGATGAAGGGGCATCACATGATTAGGAAGCAGAAACCATATATATATATATATATATATATATATATATATATATGCCTCAGGAGAGGTTTAATTTGCTTGGCCAGTTCTTAGGCAGCTGCTGAGCAAATCCCTATATTTTCCTTTTTCTCTTACTGTGGAAATTCTTTCAGTGTTATCTTCAGCACCATCTCCCACTGTGTTTAAACAAATATGATTTCCTTTAATATCATCTGTAACTATCTCTTCCCAGCTCCTGTGCTCTCTTCTGAAAGCACAGTTGTTGTGGTAAATACAAAGAAAATTCAGCTTTATTCCCAGGGTTGCATTTTCTCCCTATTTTGATGTTCACTGATCAGAGAACCTCATCATGAAAAGAAGAAACAGAATGAGGCTGTAGAATAGGCACCTCAATTTCATACACAGTACCAACAGGCAGTGGGAAGCCTTAAAGGCACAGTACCTAGTGTAGTGAATTTAAAAATTACTGAAATTGTCAACTGTCACTTTAAATTTCAGGGAAGGCTTCCTGGTCCTGCTTGCAGGCCAGGGGGCCCTCTAGGGAAATCTGTGATATGGGCTTAGAAGTGGGCAGTCTGCAGACAGTCTATTGTAAGGTGTGGGTGAGTTGTGCCTTCAATTTCAGGGAGAAACCTGCTGTGTCTTGCTCCTTTTTTTGGATTCTTGTGTGTTATTCACACTGTAGCCTTTCAGCAAGAGTATTTATGTTTGTCCTCTATCTTTTCTCTGTGTATTCTGTCAACATAACACTCAGACCAGGACACAAGTCCATCATAATGTCATCAATACCTGGACCTCTCTTATCCCACATAATATTGCCTGATATGTTGGATTAAGTTCGATACCAGTTTTCTTTGTGTTTCACACCCAGACTCACTTTGGGGTCAGCATCTGAGTTTTTGGTCAAGTTACAAATATTACTTTCAAGAGCCTTTCCCTCTGGTTTCAGCTGAAATTGCAAAAAAGGAGAGGGAGTCCCCCACTCAAAAGGAAAGTGACCAATGATGCCAAGAGATGCAAGGTGGGTGAGGTAATCTCTTATTAGACCAACTTCTGCCAGTGAAAGATTCATGCTTTCGAGTGACACAGAGCTCCTCTTCCAGTCTTGCTGATGATGCCAAGGCACCTGGGGTTCTCTTGGGAGAGAATCATCACATAACATTGGGTGGTTAGCAGGTGCTGGAAGGAGTTCTCCATCTTTAAGTCAGTTGGAGTTCTGCCTGAGTAAGGGTTCAAGAGCTGGGCCTCTGTTTAGTAGTACAGCTTACTTCCCACACCCACATGTCATTATTACTTCAGAGAGAGACAGAAGAAAATATGTCCCTGTACCCACGTGTGAAATTTAGGCGTAAGTATCAAAACCCTATTGAAAATGGGGGAGGGAGTATTTCAGTTGAAGATATATGGTAGTGATTATATTAAATTGTACTGCTGCACTAAGGGTAGTTGTGATATATTTCCAAGACTGATCAAAGGAGACTAGAACAGAGGACTAGGTGCCCTTTTAGCATTTCTAAGAATTCGTAATCAATTGCCATTCTTAATTATACTCATCTGACTCCAGTTGTGCTTGGACCCAGAGACAGGAGCTTTAACTAGGCATTTTCCTGGCAGCAATGCAGCAATGCACCCTGTGGTGGTAAAGGGATGAGCAGTTGGAATCATCTCACACATACACACAGGTGGCAGCTCTGCAGCAAAAAGCACACAAAAAAAGATGCACTGCAAAAAAAGCTTGTCTGATCAGCTAAAAATAGACTAAAGGCCCCAGCTTCTCCTAAGGTCCCCAGGTGGCAATGTCTGTTTTTCCAAGATATGCCAACATTTCAGAGATAAGAGAAATCTGACAAACCCATGCTCTGCTCATCTCAACAATGGCAGGAGATCTTTCGGGAGGGTCCCCTTGACCTAGCTCACAGACAGCCCAACACTCTGGAAACATGAATTAAGCAGCTTATTGTCCTAGGACATAATGTGCACCAGCTTTAGGGAGATCAATGCCTTGTCCACAAATGCTTGATCAGTTGCTGAGAAATCTATCAGTTAAGCCTCAGCAGCTGCCAGAAAAGCAGCAAAAGGCATGGAGCCATAATGCTAGATTCAGAAATCTTCTCAACATCTAATCTTCCAGAAAAGTGCTTACAGGTCCGAACACAAACTCCTCTGCACAGCTATTGTCACATACTATAGGCCAGGGAAGAAATATGGGCCACTGGTGGGAGGATGGGGAAGAGAATGTAATATTTTAAAAGAGAAAACTTTTGACTCCTATATCTATGTTTTCTATGGAGCACCCTCCCAGTTTCTGACCACGGAAGAGTGGAATAAGCTAAATGCTTTATCCTAAGAAACCCTCAGTAAATTTATCCTCTAAGTCGCTGGTTCAAATCAAGAAAAGTCAGTAATGACTGAAAACCTTTAGGTCTGATGTGAGGAAGAATGGTCTTTTGGTCAATGCACAGAGCTACAAGCCCTGAGTTCTATTCCTGATCTCTGCCACAGACTTCCAGCATGATTTTGGTTAAGCCATTTAACCCGTGCCTCAGTTTCCTCATCTGATGGGGATAATATTATTTGCTTACCTCATGGCACTGTGAGGCTTAATTGTTAAGAACTGAAAAGGCCTTTGAGACATTTGCATGGACAGTGCTATAGGAACAAGACATTTTTATTATTATTGGTGGGCTTTTGTTAGCTATGCAAAATAGGTGGAGATTAGTCCAGTTGTCTCATGCCCAAGTTCCCATACCCCCAAAACCACCATCACAAGGAGTAATTAGCACCCTAAATGGAGGTTTCCAGCAGAAGAGCAGAAATCTGATTGGAGGACGTGATGACCTGCTCTCTTACCACTGGCATTGGTCCCTCCAAGTCAGGCGAATAGAATTGTAGAAGGACGGTATGAAGAAGCTTGCACCAATTCTGTCCATGCACCATACCTATTTTATGGGTAGGTCTTCAGGATCTATCTTTTAGGGATGTCTTTGTATGTCCTTCTGTCTCCTATACCAAGCAATAAGTTCACTTCAGGAAGGAAAGGAATGAGTAAGCGGTCAGTGGTGCACTAAAGGGACTGGTATACACTATTATTCACATCCTCTTACTTCTTCCATGGGGCATTCTACATCCCACTAGCCAAGGGAGGAGGCACGCACAGCAGAAAGAGACCCCTCCCAGAGTTACCGATGAATCTATAATACCCTTATGATTGCAGAAAACATAGCACTACAGCTGTGACAGAAGAACATCTCCATTCAAAGAAAGAAAAGGAGTACTTGTGGCACCTTAGAGACTAACAAATGTTTGTTAGTCTCTAAGGTGCCACAAGTACTCCTTTTCTTTTTGCGGATACAGACTAATGCGGCTGTTACTCTGAAATCCATTCAAAGAGTCTAAGATGTCCAGACCCCTACACTGGGGACAGTCAATCATTAGCTGCATCTCTCAGGGCCTGAAAACAGCCAGTGCGTTCAGTTAGCTGCATCTTAGTAGCTGCATAAGTGATTACGCTGACTGCAGCACTGACATCTTTTTAGTCATTGTAGATCCCAGTGCAGGATAAAATCTGGAATTCAAAGATGACCATCTGCATGTTGCACCATACATAGACTCGTTAAGGAAGGATGCTGTTTTGCTCCATATATTCAATCTGTTATCAGTTGAGTTAAACAATCTGGTGCTGCCTTCTGTTCTTATACACTAACAAAGACATTAGTCTCTTTTTTTATATATCAGCCTGTAAATCCATCAAGATTTCATATGGAAGCACGAAAACTGGACTAGAAAGATCACTGGCCTCTTCTCCTATGGTAATTTCAAGGTTAATCAGTTACTGTCTTGGTGTTTTCCAAAACACATGTGAGAACATAGTGGTTGTGAGATGCTGAATTTACAGCATAGGAACCTGATGTCCTTCCTCTCTTTATCCACAGAACAAGCAAACTGTGCAGTAGCAGTGCAAGCTACCTCCCACCCCCAGTGTTCAACATAGGCCTAAAGCCTGACCCAAGAGGAACTACCTCCCTCCTGGAATGATAGGATACTTCAGTCTCCCTCTGCATTCAAATGCTGCTCCACTTGTACATATCAGCTAGAACATGAGCACACGTCTTTCACATTATAACTATTCATAGTGTCATATGTGCAGCAGGGGTGTCTGCACCAGAGGATCCCATTGCAGGATTGGGGCCTAAAAGTATGACAAGAATATCTTTGTATCTTCTTATGCCTATATTTTCATGTTAGCAAATCATTCTCTCATATTATCTCAGGACTCCTTTGGCACAGTGTGGAGGAGAGTAAAATGGGGGGAACCTTGCAAAGGGGAAAGGCAGCTACATAAAGTATACCACTTCTCTAAAGTAGGCTCTTCCATCCCCTCTGCATAATATCTGCACAAAAACCATGGGGCCAGTGGTTGAGGGGGCTGCGGAAGTGAACCGTGATTCTAAACAGCGTTTTTTTGCCTTCAGCGGGGATTTTGATCAGCCAGCACGATGAGGATTAGATAGTTTTAAAGGGAAAGTGCGAAAGATTGTGGACAGAAGCAGAGAGTAGTGATTGGGTTAGTAAGGAAGTTTAAGTGTCATTTGTCAGGTGCCAGATTCTTAGTGATTGTAAGAAAAATCATTAGGCATGTGATACATGTGCAGGAAAGGGCTCTATTTCAAAGCACAAATTGCTAGCATAGTACATTATATCTAAATTCTAAACTCTATTTTAAGATCATTATCAAATCTCATATGAAGTGATCAATCCAAGTCCATGTACTTCACTGGATTTTCACCAGAGATGAATTTGTTCCCAAGTCTTCAAACTAGTTGATGAGGCTTTTGATTGGCCAAACTCAGCTACAACATGCACATAAACACAACTTTTGTATGTTGAAATGCTGCATACTCTTGCTTTGAGCCGAATGTTTCTACAGAATACATTGGACATGAATGTCCACAACATCTTGTTTAGGAAAAGAATGAAACCCGCCAACAATGACAGCACTCAAGCAATGTCATCAGCAGAAGTGTTTCAAGGGAGAGATAATATTTACTGTGAACGTTCTTCTCCTGTGTGAAATGGGGAAAGTGAAGTGTTCTGTAGCTTGTGGCGGTTCAATGACAAGACGGAACACAGCCTTTTGCAAGCAAGCGAGCGGGTCAGCTGAGATGGGCTGCTGCCTGTCAGCTTTCCACCTTCCCTTTTATTATATCTCTCCCCACTGCGCATTACATACTTCCACCGCAAAAAGACACAACAAAGGAATATATGACTTTGATCAATATTCTTATTTACCAGCCTCTATCTACTACAATCCTAGTTCTCAGGCCTTGAGCCTAGGCCAAGGAAGCTTCCCACGGTTACTGTCCTTTAATTGACTTCCCATGGCTCATATCTGGTCCTCGTCCTTGGATAGAGCAATGTGTGCATTGCTCCTACACAACAGTCAGGGTGTGCCCTGACTGTTTCCAGGTGGATGAACTAAACATGAACCCTTCAGTAGCTAAATGAGAAATTATGTGCTTTCAGCACATAAATCAGTGTTTTAAGTGATTCAAAGTAGTTGACATTTTCCAGTTCCGCATGTAGGTCCTTTGAAATTTCTAAGGACTATCACCACAGTCCAAGGGCCTTCTCTGTGAAATAGGTGTTCAGGGAAGCAGAGAGATCTTTCTTGCAAAAGCTGCACTTATGCTCAAAGGAAATTTGGAGCTCACATGCTAATAAGAAAAGCAGTACCTTAGTCTCTAAGGTGCCACAAGTACTCCTTTTCTTTTTGCGAATACAGACTAACACGGCTGTTACTCTGAAACCTGTCATTATGCTAATAAGAGTAATCATTCACAGCAATTCTTGGGGCCTAAAAGAGCTACATAAGCAACTGCATAAGCTACAGAAATCCACCCATCTGTATGTGGAAATAAAACATACCTCTGCACTAAAAATAGAAAATCAGCGATGGAATGGGAAATCATTTTTAGAAAGCAGAGTACATTGTGTTAGTCCTGAAATTATTAACTGTTTGTCCTCTCAATTCCACCCCGAGAAAGATCAATGGAGTACATGTATGTGTGTATATGGGCCATATATAGAATGGAATCCTGATCCCATTCAAGTCAATAGCTAAACTTCCACTGATTTCAATGGGGCCAAAATTTCATCCATAAGCTTTATAAGTTGATTCAGAGCAAGGACTCAAATCTGGGTTGCTAACGTCCTAGGTGAGAGCCCTAACCACTGGACTATTAGCTATTCTCTGGGCTGAAATGGTGTTCCCCTACTCAGTGACAGACCTGGGGAAATTCTGTTGAAACCAATGTAGTTCTGTTAAAGGTTTCTGTTTCAACAAGTCAGTGTTTTCCAATGGAAAAAACATTTGATCAAATTATGCTCAGCCATCTCTATAATACACTTGTCTCTGTGGTATCTAGGTGTCACTAATACTTCAGGCCACTGTAGCACCTTCTATGCAAGGACCACAAAGTTCTGGTCTAACATTAAACCTCAGATTCAGCAAAACACTTATGCACATGTTTAAATTTATGCCCGTGAGTAGTCCTATAAGTCAATGGAACTATTCAAATGCTTGAAGCGAAGTATGTGCTTCAATGTTTTGCTGAATTGGAGTCTAACTGATTAAGCCTAACAACCTCTGTTGCAGGCACAATTGTACCCATTTTAGAGAAGGGGAGAGAAATCTTTCAGAAAACTTTCAATTGCCCACTAACTTTGGGTGCCTCCAGGGGGCTCTGCAACTCTGAAAAATCAGGCTCCAGGTCTCAAGTTGGCCATTTAAAAACAAAAGCATCCAAACTAAGTGGAGAAATGAAAGCATAGGCCTCTGTTGACTTTCTGTGGTAGACCTGGGAAAAGAACCCAGATGTCCTGATGCCAGGTCATGCCTGTTTTTATATTGGAGGTCAGACTAAATCGTTGCGATCCCCTCTGGCTTTAAAGTGTGAGACTTCTTGACCATGCATCATTTATTTGCATGTGAAGGAGGGAAGAACATGCTATATTAGATTTCCTTTAAACATAGGTTGAGATTTTCAAAGATGTCTGAAAGCTGTGTCTAAATTCTCTACACTGAACTGAAAATCTCAACCAAAGTTTTTTGTTACATGAACTTCTAACCAGAGTATGAAAGGAATGAACACGCTACTAGAGCAGCTCCTTGTGGCTAGGCATGGCATAGCCGCTCTCCCCATCTCATGCCCTCTGCCAATGGTTGCTGTGGTCCTTTGGTGGTCCACCTCTTTCCATGACTTGGCCCTCTGGCCAGGTGACAATTAAGTCCACCCTTTCCAGAGTAATAACCTCTAAATTCAGAGGAATAAAAATTCTTCTATCCTTCACAGAAGGAATCCTCCTCAGACTTTTCACCCCTCTCCTGAGCTCTTTAGAGTTCCTCATCACTCTGTCACCAAGCATGGCCTCCCACAGCTTTCTCCATGGAAGTCCAGCTCCTTCCCCTCAGAGCTTCTTCCCTGGAGTATCTGCTCCCAACCCTGCTTTAGAAATCTCCTTATCTCAGCTGCCCTCTCCCTTTAGGGAGGGTCTCAGGGTATAAGCTCCTTCCTGCAGGCCCCTCTATTGTTCCTTTCCCCTTTAATCTATACCTTCTTCCAAAGCCCAGTTTGCCAAGTCTCTTTCAGGACTTAACTCCATTGTCAAAGCTCTCACCCAGGCCCATCCTTCTTTCAGGCCCTGCAGTCCTGCCATATTCCCTTCCCCAATTGTCCAGCCTTTCTTCTAGTCTTGCCCTTCTCTCAGGCCTACTGTCCAGGAAAGTTCCCTTCCTCTCGAGCCTAGCTTTCCTCACCCTTTTCCTATAATTCCCAAAACCCCATTAGACCACCTCCTCCCCTCAAGCCTTTCCCTTATAGTAGCCACCTAGCCATCCGGGTCTCATTCCAAATTGGTCCTGGCCCCTCCTCCAGGTGTAATTGGATGCACCTACTTCTCTTAACCCCTTAAGTGTTGGGGTGACAGGGATTATACCCCATCACACAGAGGCATGACATTTGTCTGAAATTCATGTATTTTCTTTTGATATGGAGATATACCTATCTCATAGAGCTGGAAGGGACCTTGAAAGGTCATTGAGACCAGTTCCCTGTCTTCACAGTAGGACCAAGTGCCATCCCTTATTTTTGCCCCAGATCCCTAAATGGCCCCCTCAAGGACTGAACTCATAACCCTGGCTTTAGCAGGCCAATGATCAAACCACTGAGCTATCCCTCCTACAGTTCATATGAAAAGAACTGAAGGTTTTCACCCAGCACCTCGGTGTCGAACCTTTCTTATATAGTTTCACAAATGCTGCATTCAACACCATAAAATACTATTCTTAAGGATGCTAAATGTCACTGGGCTAGCAGTCCTACTGAGAAGCTCCAGTGTACACCTTACAATATCAACTGGAAGTATGGTAAAATTCAATACAACAAGGGGTGTTATGAGATCCACACACATCTCATGCATAATGCCTTTGACTTCATTAGAGTCATATTAAGGATGAATTTGTCCCAGTGCTTCTAACAGACTTATTTAAAAAGGAAACTTAAATTTAAGACAGGTTACTCCAATTCTTTTGCTTCAAATGTAATTCAGAAGCCATGGGCCAGATCCTCATCTGGTGTAATTTGGTTTAGCTCTAACAAAGTCACTGGAATTAGGATAATTGACACCCGCTGAAGATCTGGTCCTACATATTTTAATAATATATTGGGACATATTCAGCTCTCAATTTTGTCCTGTGATTTCAAAGGGATTACTCTGACTTTACACCAGGGTAACTGCAATCACAATGTGACCCATGATGTGGGTAGAAATTTCAAAGTTTGTAAAACAATATCTGGTATCTGAAGACAGAGCTGAACAAGCAAAGCAAGAAACTAGCTCTCGAAGTTTCCCATGATCAAGTCAAACTCAGGGGCTAACACTTTTGTCATTACTTAAAGGAAACAACCTTTGCCTTTGGTGGGAACATTTTCTGAATACAAACTGCAGGATCAGGCCCAGTCTTTGTAATGACAAAACCTTGCTGTCCCTTGGAATATACCGTTCTCCCTAGACATCTTTGCCCTTCTTTTGGCATGATTAATTACTATTAATCAAACTTGGCATCATTAAAGTTTATATATTTTGAAGATTGTCTTTAATACAGACTCCTTTAAGCATTTTTCAGCATGGTACTTAAACACATGCCTAACTTCAAGAACATGAGTAATCCCATTGTAGTCAATGAGATTACTCATGTACTTAAAGTTTGGCATGTGCTCAAGCACAATTTCTCATTCCCTTATTTGAAGTCATTATTTTTCAGACCAAATGTACATGCTTTTTCACGTGGCCTCTTGAACCCTTTTATTAGGCAGAGTCACATTCAGATCCTTTTGAATTTAACTTGCTGTCTTCGCAATTACCTTTCCATTCATTTTTATAGAATCATTACCAAAGTAATTAGTTCAAGTAGCTGCTTCAGTCTGCATCAGATATATTTTTAATATAGCAATGGCTCAAACAGTGACATCCCTTACTTAGAAACTGCTTCTCTTGAAAATATTCCCTATCTTCTATTTTTCTGACTAGTTCTTTATTAACTCCATGTGCTAACAGTATGTTAGAGCACCCTCGCTGATGATTAAAATACACCCCAATGAAAAAATCCAGCGGATCAGTCTTTCCTAGAATCTTCCAACAGTTCCACAGTAAGAATCATAGGCCAAGGAGAGGGATCTACCAGGGAGAGCCAGCATGGCTTGGTGGAAAAGCCTGCTGGCATAGGACTCTTAAGAGCTAGGTTCTGTGCCTAACTTTGCCACTTACCTGACAGGAAAACCTGGACAGGTGCAATGACAGTCTATTTTAAGGTCACCTATAATCCTCCCTTTTTGGGGGGTAGCTGTCTTGGGATATTTGTAAGGGTGCTCCGTATACCCTGCCAGCTGTCCAGTTTTATGGGCTCTGTTGAGGATTATACTGGATGTCCTGAGGTTTTTGTATCTCAGAGGAGGCAACCCTACCTTGAATAAATCATTTAATCTCTCTGTGCCTCCATTTCCTCCTCTATAAAATGGGACTAATGATACTTACCTCCTTTGTACAGCACTTTTAAATCTATTGATAAGAGCTAGGAATTAATATTTAAGCCACCTTTACACCCTCCTGAGATGCCCTGCAGCCCCTGGCATAATTTAGACAGCTTTGAAGAGCTATGTTAAGTTATGGTAGCCTCTGCAGGCAGCACTGCTCAGTATCACTGCAACGCAGTGTGCTGCAGCCATGCCCCCGACATACCTCCAGGCACAGGGGTCCCTGTGAGGCTTGTGAGGGGATCCCTCAAAAGACAGCCTGATGGCTGTCATCTGCAGGTCCTGCACTAGGAGAATTCTCCAAATGGTCAATCTGGGTCTTTTATAGCTACATTATCCCACGCTGGCCCCTCTGCGTGGTGTCAAGGGGCCAGAGTGGGGGTGAGGATGTCACCTCAGATGATGACTTAGGCAGAACTTTCCCCTTCTTAGCCATATGGAGGAATTTCTGTATACAAGCTGATATCCTTCACTCATGGGTCTGAATGCATGACATGTGTAGAGTCCTGCAAATCTGTAGATATCTGCGGACGATGTTTGCGGATTGGATGAGGATCACATTTTGTACTTGTGCAGGGCTCTATATATGTGTTCTTGCGTAACATGTTCCTTGGTAGATTACAGTCGGATTTAAGCCATAGAGGCAGCCATTATTCTAGTTTGTTGAGTGTCCTTTGCTTATGCCTGTGTTTTGGGGAAGGAGAGGTGTTTTTGTTAAGGGCTTTGCAAACTCAGTTGAGGAGTTTTTCACTGAGCCACCTCTTCTAGGCCTTGATCCTCTCTCATCTTGATAACTGCAACTCTCTTCTCTCTGACTCTCCCTAGTCACAGTGCTCCAGATTCTAGTGTGAACTAAATGCCACTAGCCCATTTGTCACATACCCAAGTGCAATCATGTCACCCCCATTAAACAATCCCCCATTCACATCAGGATCTAGTTCAAGTTGCCTTTCTTTTAAAAATCCCCTAGCCTACAGAATCCTTGTCTCCCTCTACTCCCCTCCTGACTCCCCCTCCATTACCTAGTATTGGTGTCTTCTCTTAATTCAATCACAGAATCTGGCCACAGATGTCTCCCCTCTATAGCTCTTGGCTTTTGAAACAGCTTTCATGTATCGGACTTGTCATTCCTTTTCAAATCTTAAATGTTCGAGGTGACATCCTGGTTCCAGTCAAGTCAATGGGAGTTTTTGGCATGGACTTCAATGGGGCCAGGATTTCACCCTGTATCTATTCTTCCTCATTTATGCCTCTTATTTCTTCTCTCTGCTATTGTTTACCTCTCTAATGATCTTATTTAACTCTCTAAAGCATGTGGGGATAGAGTTTGCATTGAATAAAGTTGTACGGCTCTTAAAATTGTATTCTTCTGGTCTCTTCTTATACTCAATGCAGGTATAAGTTTCCCCTGGTTTTAGAAAACTTATGGAGCAAATTTACTGTATTAAGTAGTGATTTTTCTTTTTGGAGATACTACTGGGATTTTGTAGCCAGCATTTTAGAACTAGAACAGCTGATAGCGTATTCAGTTGCCCATGTTTTGAGTGTGTCATTGTAACCTCACCAAGAACTGAGGCTGTGATATAGACATGTTTGAAAATAGAACTTTCTGGAGAAAGTTTTATCAGCTCATTTATTATTTGCTTTGAAGTTGCCATCAAAGACCAATGACAGTGCCATTTCCCTGATACCTGTAGTACATCCTTTGAAGAGGTTTATTTATGTCATCATTTCTGATGAAAATAAGTGATTGTATTGATATTAATAAGGCATTGCCATTCAAACCCTATCCACCCACTCCAACAGGAATTTAAATGTGTGCACCCAACAAGAAAGTGTCTTTTCCTTTCAGGGCTAGGTCTTCCAAAGGAGGGGGCTGATTTCAAGAGCCTTTATAGCTCTTGAAAGGGTTATGAAATAGACAGCTGTTTGGAAGTCTGTTTCGATTGTGCATGTGGGGGTGTGAATCATCATCTGTCTGGGGAAGGCCAGAGAAAGGATTTCCCACTCTCTCCTTGCAGTCAGTTGTTTACTTGAAGCTTGGGGAGCAATAGAAGTGCGGGGAGCGCTTTGGTGAGCATGCACAGCAGTGGCTACAGCTACGTCCCCTAACAGGGTGCATCAGGAGAGTCTCTTCCACCTCACTACAGCTGCTGTTTGTCCCCTGTGAAGAGCCTGGTACTTCCAGTGCTGTTGCTAAATTCCCCAATCCCTTGCCTGCCAGGAGCGCAAAGGCTACTAGAGTGGCTGTCCCATAAAGATGCCAGTGCAGACCAGAGGGCTCCTTGCATCTTCTCTCTATTTTTGCACACCTGCATGGGGCAACTCATAGTCTGACCCTTAATAGCCATGTCTTTAATTCCTTTTATTTAATCTATTGCTTTTAAAACACTCGGATGTGAGCTAGTGTTAGCTACTTTCCTATCCATGTGAAATCTAGGAAGACCATTAGCCTCCCTTCAGTGACAGAGCCAGTTAGGACTCACAGCACCTCTGCGTTGTGGTCAAACTGGGCTGGATTTTCAAAACAGCTCAGGGCCCATAATTGGGACCAGATTTCGAAAGAGTTCTGCACCCAGCAATTCCCATTGCAATACTTATAACCAGATCATCAGAAGACCTTGGCACAGGCGGTAAATGGGATATTGTAGATAGCTTTGTGTAACTAGAACTATGTCCCTGCTGTTAATGATTTGGTTGTCCCTGTGTTTGGTGCATCACTGTAATCCTCCCAGGAACTCAAGATGTGCTCCGGGGTTGGGGGGCCCACTCACCGCTCACCCGGCACTTGGGGGCTGCATGACCACTCAGCACGGTGGGGTGGGGGGCTGGCAGCCGCGGGAGGAGGCCTCTGGGCTCTGGAGGGGGCAAGAGAGCTGGGGAAGGGGAGCGGGGGCCAGCCAGGGGCTAGCCTCCCCTAACCAGCGGGTCACCTGCCGCTTATGCTCACACAGGAAAATGATATTCACCTGGGGGTGAACACATTTCACAAAGCGATCACTTTATATCTGATCTATTAGTCCTCATCTTCAAAGGACACCTGCATAACATTTTCAAAAGACGACCCTAAGAGCTTAAATTCATAACTTTGCTAGACACTGAGGACTGAGTAGAGACACTAGTTTCATGGCTTATTACAACAATCTATAACCCACTAACAACTCCATCTAGCTGCTTCTCCCCTCTTCCTTTCCCTCCTAGGACTTGAGGGGTGTTAACATGCCACTTCACCCTGAGTAGTCCTATGAAACATATTAGCTATTTATGCTAAACAATCTATTCAACCTTTTATTGTGCTGTGACACTCTGAGTAAGTTTCCTAGCCCTGAAGAAGTGCTCAGTGTAAACTCAAAAGCTTCTCTCTCTCTCTCTCACCAACAGAAGCTGGTTCAATAAAAGATGATCACACCCACCTTGTCTTTCCAATATCCTGGGACAGACATGGCTACTACACCACTGCACGCAACAAAATATCAGTGTCAGCCTCATTTGGAACAGCAACTATTTGTAAATGGCCTGAGGGACAAAGGAATGGCAAGTAACCTCCATCATGATGTTCACATGCTTACATCACTACTTGGGGGAGGCAGCATCAATGTCATGACATGAAATTGCCATGTTGTTTAGTGCACCATGACACTGGGTCACTGAACAAGTCATGACTGGTTGTTCTGCAAGAATGGGAAGACCTATGGAAATAGGGAAGATGTCAAACTTTAGGTGTCCCATTCAACATGATGCAAGAGGCTTGATGGGGTTATTAACCCTAATAGCATGAAAAAGGACTTCATTTTAAGCTTGTAGAATGGGTTGGGGTTACAGAGCAAGAAGGAAATCACCCATTTAAAATGATTATATGTTCTTTGACTGCCCTGCTCTAGTGGTGTTGCTTGGTGACAGAGTAAGGTTTGAAATCATCACATGCCTTGGGGGAGGCCATCCACTGTGTGGTAATTACAGCTCTAGGGATGTTTTGTTTACATGTTATTATTTGACTATGCATTTAAGAGAAATAATTACGACTTAGCTAGTTATAAATAAGGCAGATTTGTACTTTCTGGCAAATTCTTTATCATGACTGACTACCCTTGGCAGAAAAGCTACAGTTGCATGAGCCTCTTAAATAAAACCTACACAATGATCTTTCCATCTGTCAAACCATCATAATTAAAGGCACTGGCTATGCATAGAACTAGCACTTCAGGTTTTGTTCTCAGGTTTCGATGGCATCTATCATTAATTTGACAGACGAGAATATTTGCCTTCATTTCATCATTTTGTTCTCACTTCCTGCTAGTACAAAGAGGTCCACAAGAGACCAAGAAACATTTGGGATGCATTCTGGTCTAAGTTGTACCAGTGAAAACTTGGAGTAATGCCATTCAACTTAAGTTGAGATACTCAGGGTGAAACAGAGAGCAGGATTCAGCCCATTTTTCTGAATGGATTGCGTGCAGCCAGGTTGAGTGGCATTTATGAAATATGCTATTAAGCTGTACATGCTTGTAGAGGACTTTAAAGAAAGAAGCATTCTTCTCATTTGGAATAGAATATGGCTGAAGTTCTGAAAAGTTAAACTTTCCGAGAGTTTTCAGAACAAATTGGAGCATTAAAGGAAATTTCCTTTGCAGAAGAAATATAATGGTCATGAAGTTTTCTGGGAGAAGATCCTCAGCTGATATAAGTTATCAAAGGCCCACTTTGACCTCTGTTAAGGATGTGGTGTATTATTATGTTTCCTTCAGCTCCTTCCGGCTGGATCATACTCCCATTGACATCAGTGGCAATGCTCCCTTTTGAGTTAGTTATACGAGGCACCATTGATTTCAGTGGTGCATTGTAATTCACTAAAAAAAAAAAATATCTTTACATACTCATGATTGCCTTTTGTCCACACCTCCCAGATGCTCCCTCCTTTTGCATCATCCTTGGACGTGACCTGTGGTAGATGAAGCTTGAAGGCAGAAAGCTAGAAAACTGGCAATGGAAATTATGCTCTGAATCTGATCTACCATGCCATAAAGAGTTTGATGTCCTGGCTTTGATGGAAGAAGAGATTCTTCTCCTCTACCATAGCAGCTACTGGGTCCTGATCGATGGAACAGTGTTGGGAGAGGTCAGTAGAGAGGATTTCTTTTTCCCTATTTATTTATGGGTTCAGGAGAGGTTTATTGTCATTTGTTTCATGGTAGGTTTGCATTTTTAATTTCATTAAGGCCACTGATACAACAAAATAAGCACATATTTAACTTTAAGCATGTGAGTAGAATCATTGAAGGCAACAGAACTACTCATGTGCTTAAAATTAACTTTGCTGGATTGAGACCAGATTGCTCAGAAACTGGCAGAATCCAGCCCCCAGGGCATAAGTGGTTTGCTTTCTCAGGTCTTACTACACCTACATAGCTGTGTTAAGCACATTATAAAAATCAGAAAAAACACTTAGGCTTGGTATACACTAACATTTTGCCAGAGTAGCTATGCCTGCAAAAGTTCTGATACAGACACAGTTACATTGGCAGGACTTTTTTTTGCCAGCATAAACTGTGTCTACACTAGGAGGATTTGCTGGTATTGCTATAGTGGCAAGCCTTTAAGCGTAGACAAGACCTTAGCTCCAGAAGGCTGAAGTCTAACCCTCTGTGATATTGTAGAAGTAAACACTCAGCTAAAAATAATGTACAAAAAATAGTATAATTTACATACAAAAATATATCGCCCTTAGAAATATGAGAGAGATTATTCCTGGGCCATAAGCAGAAAAGCATGAACTTTGCTGTGCACAAATAACTCTCTCCCCATTAATGAAGTTAAATGTCAAATTATTTCAGAAAGATGCCAAAAGTGTCTGGTTCTAAAAACCAGAATTTGAAAATCAAATTCTGCAGATAACGAATCACTTGTTATCTGGGTTTTTCAGCATTTTTCCTCATTATAAGCCACACACACACACACACACACACACACACACACAGAGTTGATGTTATAAGTATTTAAATTAATGGCTTTCTGTCCCAATCAAACATGTTTGTTTTATGACCATAGGGACTAGAATGCTAGAGTCCTGATTCTCTTTGTCAATGAAATATCTATGAAATACACATCCCTCAGGGAGAAGAGGGACTATAGTGGCATGAGCTTGTTTTCTTTACTGGCTCTTGGTATAAGTAGGTTAGTGCAGGAGGCTCCTTAGGATAGATACATTGTCTGCCGTGTTTTGAGTCAGATACAGCATTATCTTTCCCCATTGCTATGAGCTGGCTTGGAACATGTTGTTTTGTGTCAGTTTTGCCTACCCATTTCCAAATGTCACCAGCCCCCACCACAGGTTACCAATGCCAGCAGCAGCACATGTCCCACAGTAAGGAAAGTAGACAAGTGCATCATTGAAAATGTCAAGGGTCTCAAAGGATGGTGCTTCTGATCCTCCTCAGAACTGTGACCCTATGAACTGACAGATGGATATTTAACCTACAGTACCTCTCCCATCAGGAAAGCTATGTTCTCATTGGAACTGAGAGGTTAGTTCCGTCAGGTTGATTTAAATGGACTTCCTTGTCTAGTGCACAAAATAAAAGGGAAATGGAATAAGTGGGGTTTTTTCATTCATAACTCAGCAGATCTACACAGATTACATGCCTTTCAAAAGGTCTTCCAGTTGTTGAAACATCACGCTTTTGCACAGCCGTATATGGAAAAATGAACATGTATGTGTGAGAGAGATAATGAAAATGGAGTACAGGCCTAAGCTATGCAGGCAGGGTGAGTGAAATGCAGACAACCTCAACTGCTCTATGAACAGGAACAGCCAATTATGGATTTGAAGACAAGGAAGAACAAGTCCACTAATGGATAATTCTAATTTAGAATAAGTCCCCTTTATACAGCTTTGACAGTGTACAGGGTCTCTTACGTATGTCTGTACTGCAGTCAGAGGTGTGATTGCAACCATTTGAGCTCACCTGAGTACCAACAGTAGTGAAGCCACAGCAGCACAGGCTTCAGTGCATGGACCCTGGTATGTACTCAGGCAGCTAGCCTGAACTGCCACAGCTTTAGGCTGTTGGTAATCACGCTAACCGGATTAAAGCTAGCTCAGATATCTCTACATGTGCTGTAATCACACACACCCCTGCCCCCGCCCATGCAGTATAGATATACCCTTAAAAGTGGAGTTAAATTTATTTCAGACCCTCAGTTACAATAGTTTCATTATGTCACAGACTAGATGCTTGATTCTCACACTCCTCTCCACCCCACTATAGTTGTCTCATTGTATACTTCCCATAACCGTACCGTCACCTCACGTTTGCACCAGGTTTTCGAAAACATGAATCAAAAAGAAAAGGAGTACTTGTGGCACCTTAGAGACTAACCAATTTATTTGAGCATAAGCTTTCGTGAGCTACAGCTCACTTCATCGGTGAGCTGTAGCTCACGAAAGCTTATGCTCAAATAAATTGGTTAGTCTCTAAGGTGCCACAAGTACTCCTTTTCTTTTTGCCAATACAGACTAACACAGCTGCTACTCTGAAAACATGAATGAGAATTCAACATTTTTTACTATAATTAGGCTTAGTGCCCAGGAAGAAAGGAGCTGCTGCAAACCTTGGGATCTGCATGAGAAAAAAAAAGGCACAAAGTCAGGAGCAAAGAGATAACAATAGAATTTGCAAACCTCAGTTCCGAGCAAAACAGCACGCGTGACTACAGAGAGCCAGTCTTTAGCTTCTTCAGATAAATCCCTGGATGAATGGCTTCCCCTCACCCCCCCAACATTTGCATCAAGGTGCTTCACGGCTCATTTGCAAGTGTTCCTTTCAAACAAATGAAACATGTTGAATATTACCTTCTCCTGTACTAGAACTCCAGAGCCAAACTCTTCCTCTTCTTTTGTCTGGCAAAAGTTTGGGTATAGATCAGAACTCTCCCACTCTGACTAATCTCCACTGCTGCGCTCACTTCTCATTTCAGAAGAGAACCCACAGTGAATGCCAGATGAGGCTGTCCCCTATTTCTGTGCTCATGAGCAAAGGTCAGCCACGGTATGGTGTGGAAAATGTAGACCTTGCTCCTTTCTAGCACCTCCACAGGCAGGAGGAAAGATGGAAGAAAGAGGTGATCATGGTCCATCCCCAATCTACACAGTAGCCATCTGCACAGTGTAGAACATGCTGTACTTACTCCCAAGGTCAATGTAGCTGCTACCCACGAGTCCCTTCTCCCTCCTCTCCCTGGATGAACAGTGGCTGATTCAGCCAGAATTCCTCCTGGAGACACCAGCTGTGTCACCAGCTTCCTCACCGTCTCCAAGGCACCTGAGAACACGCTCCCTCTTTGATTATAAAGTCTTTGTGGCAGGAAGCTTGTCCTCAAACCTCTTTATAAATGGCCTGGCATACACTGGACAAATAATGTACACAGCCTGGTTCTTCTCAGGCTAGATCTATTCATTCTGATTTGGAATGCAAGGCACTCACAGTATGTGAAGATTCATTAACTCTGGTTTCTAATGCTGAAGTCCAGATGTGTTGGGCTTCCTCATGTTTCCACTTGCAAGAGTTCTTCACTTCTGCTTTGAGATAAAAATGGAAAGAAAAATCTTGCCCATAATCTATCAGAGGCTGAGAGATATTCTGAAAGTAAGAGTGCCACTAGGTCTGAACTTGCTGTTAAAAGTGCATGGGGGTCACCAGGGAAAACAGGAAAGGGCTCAATATTGCAGATAACCTAAATAATCAATTAGTTTTATAATTGTACTCCAAATACTAGAGACGTGGGTTGAGGGAAGGATTTCAAACTTGTACTCGAAAGTACTCTTGTTCCATTCCTCTACTGCAAGCTGTTTTTCCTAGTGCAGAGATCTACTGGAAACTCCTCTGAAATAAGGATTTAAAGACACACAGATGTAAGATGATGACCCATACTCTAATAGCAACAAGCAATGCCAAGGGCAGAGCAACTCCTGAAGCACTTCACAAAGCTCTGTAGATTTGCAACAGGTCTTTATCCATTAAAGCAGCGACAAAAAAGGGCACCAGTCTATTTCCGCCAACCTCCTTTGCAGGCAACCTTTAAAATCAGAGTTTACAGCCTACAGATCATAGTTTTTAGGTGCTAAAGAACCTCTTTTTGTATATTGCATTGTTTACAGCTATTCCTCTCCAGAAATCTCTTTTTTTATATCCCAGTTTTTGTACAGAGAAAAGCACTGTGCCAGCCATCAATAAATAATACTGTATCAACACCACCATCATTGAGAGCAACTTGCAATAGGTTCTAATTGTATTTAATTTAGAAGGTTTACTACCTCTTTTTAAGAAAAGAGCACTGCTCAGAATCTTTTCTTCACAGTATCCACTGAACTTAAGTCTCCAGAAATGAATGGGACAATTCTACAGTGTCCCTTTTCATGCCTGATCATATAGAATCAACTGATGGAATTATTACATCTGGAACACAACAATATTTCACAGCCAGGACAATGTGCTTTACAATCAGGTTTCAACATGTCTGATAAATTACTGCTCTGCTACTCTTTGCTGCACAGAACAAGCATAGGAAGGATTACAGTTTTGCAGATAATTTTATAGGACCTGAAGTATTGTTAGATTTCCTTATAAAACTCTGTGTTATAGTATCCCCTAACTATTATACTTCAGAGTCTTCGGTTTGCTCAGTTTAGATGCCTGCAGAGCAAAAAATATTTAGGATACAGCTTTAATCTCAGAAAACAGAAAAGCCACTGCTGATGCTTATGTTTCTAAACCAGAAATTGAAGGACAAGACTTCAATCTAAAAATGATAAATAATTCATAACTTATCCTGACACATCTGAAAAGGGACCTGAATATTAATTTGCCATCCAGTTGGTAAAGTCCCTATAAATTCAGGAGTACAAAGAGACTGTGGAAACTTTCTGCATTTGCATAACACTTCCACAGAGTCTTATGAGAAAAGCTTCTGTCACAGAGGGATTTGCTGATACAAGACACGCTTCCAGAACAGAATATGCTATGGAAGAGACTGGAGTCTTTGAATCAGTTTCCTCCAGAACAAGTAGGAATTCAGGTTGGGAATGGAGCCCAGAAATCAGAGTCACACATAGAAGATTACTGACCATTTCACAGTGACTCCATGATCAGTGTGGAAGCTGTTTTCACAATGCTTCCATGTTCAGTAAACACTTTGGGCATGATTCTCTGTTGCCCTGCATTCTACGGTCATTTATGCCCACTCAAGTGAAAAGCACAACCATTCTGATTTGGTAGCATTTTTCACTCACTGTGCACCAGCAGAAGTGACTGCACAAAGTTCAAGGTAATGGAGAATGACTCCTCAACAACTGAGAAGGCCTAAAAGGGCCCAATTCTCCAGTTGCACCTTGTCTAGTCACGTACATTCCTGCAAAATGAGTGGAAAACATTACAGAATCAGGCTATTGGCATTTTATACCAGGAGCAAGGCTGTGGAGAATCAGGATCAAAATGCTCATCTGTCTCTCTCCTAAGAAGAAGCAATAGGCTCATTTGAATCTAACCTGCGTGAAGGTTTGTTTTTGACTTGCTGAAATTCCCAATCAAGTCACACACAATTCCATAGGAATTGTTGGAGTTTCTGGATCCCGAAAATTAAATTCTTAGTATTCTTGCCAGACAGAGGACATTCTGGCTAGATACTGCACATACCTAGGGCCCTACCAAATTCATGGCCAAGAAAAACACATCACGGACCATGAAATCTGGTCTCCTCCTCTGAAATCTGGTCTTTTGTGTGCTTTTACCCTATACTATACAGATTTCACAGGGGAGACCAGCATTTCTCAAATTGGGGGTCCTGACCCAAAAGGGAGTTGCGGGGCAGGGGCGGGTCACAAGGTTATTTTAGAGGGGTCACGGTACTGCCACCCTTACTTCTGTGCTGCCTTCAGAGCTGGGCATCCAGAGAGCAGTGGATGTTGGCCCAGCACCCAGCTCTAAAGGCAGCACCCTGCCAGCAGCAGCACAGAAGTAAGAGTGGCAATATCATACCAGGAAGATCTCTATCAAGCATTCTTACAACTACAATACCCACCTGCGGAAGTGAAGAAACAGATTGATAGAGCCAGAAGAGTTCCCAGAAGTCACCTACTACAGGACAGGCCTAACAAAGAAAATAACAGAACGCCACTAGCTGTCACCTTCAGCCCCCAACTAAAACCCCTCCAACACATTATTAAGGATCTACAACCTATCCTGAAGGATGACCCAACACTCTCACAAATCTTGGGAGACAGGCCAGTCCTTGCCTACAGACAGCCCCCCAACCTGAAGCAAATACTCACCAGCAACCACATACCACACAACAGAACCACTTACCCAGGAACCTATCCTTGCAACAAAGCCCGTTGCCAACTGTGCCCACATATCTATTCAGGGGACACCATCACAGGGCCTAATAACATCAGCTACACTATCAGAGGCTCGTTCACCTGCACATCCACCAATGTGATATATGCCATCATGTGCCAGCAATGCCCCTCTGCCATGTACATTGGTCAAACTGGACAGTCTCTACGTAAAAGAATAAATGGACACAAATCAGATGTCAAGAATTATAACATTCATAAACCAGTCGGAGAACACTTCAATCTCTCTGGTCACGCGATTACAGACATGAAAGTTGTGATATTACAACAGAAAAACTTCCAATCCAGACTCCAGCGAGAGACTGTTGAATTGGAATTCATTTGCAAATTGGATACAATTAACTTAGGCTTGAATAGAGACTGGGAGTGGCTAAGTCATTATGCAAGGTAACCTATTTCCCCTTGTTTTTCCTACACCCCCCCCCCGCCCTCCGTTCCTCAGACGTTCTTGTTAAACCTTGGATTTGTGCTGGAAATGGCCCACCTTGATTATCATACACATTGTAAGGAGAGAGATCACTTTAGATAAGCTATTACCAGCAGGAAAGTGGGGTGGGGGGAGAGAAAACCTTTTGTAGTGGTAAACACCCATTTTTTCATGGTTTGTATGTATAAGAACATCTTCTGTATTTTCCACAGTATGCATCCGATGAAGTGAGCTGTAGCTCACGAAAGCTTATGCTCAAATAAATTGGTTAGTCTCTAAGGTGCCACAAGTACTCCTTTTCTTAGAACAAAAAGGTGGTCCCTGCCCCAAGGAACTTACATTCTAAGTAAGAGATAAGAAACAGATACAGACTGACAGGGAGGCACAAGGAAACAGCGAGACAATACTGGTCAGAATGACAGGCGGTGGTCTTTGCACACTAGCAATCTAACTGTTAAGTTTTTTGTAGGCATCACGCCCAGGGAGAGTTTTAAGGAGGCATTTCAAGATGGAGAATCAGGCAACTTTGCAGATATTTATGGAGACCTCCTTCCAAGCATGTGGGGCAGCATGGGAGAAGGCACAAAGGGCTAGTTGTTGAACCTCTGTGCTTCAGTTTCCCCAAAAGGTGATAATACCTAATTACTTTCTCATAGAGGCTTAATGAAGCTTAATTTATTATTGTTAGTAAAGTGCTTAGAAACTCTCTGGTGAAAGGTGGTAGGAGCATTAAACTAAGTATTATTATGACAAACAGTTGATTGCAGGCACCCCTTTTCAAATGATATTTTTGGTGGTAATAATTGATGTTAATGAATGGCTGCTGCAAAGAATGATTTTAAAGAATCTGGTTTGTCAGCCACATTGTGGGAAACAAAAAGCAGCAGAAGAGCAAGTTAACATGACTCCAGAGGTGTGGAATAGGTTTAAGGCTGAGCTATTCAAAGCTACTTAAAGCATTTGGGCATCCAGTTTCCATGAATTTTAACAGAAACTGCATGGCCAAATCCCCCAAGATGGCTTTAAAACCTAAGCCTAAGTGTCTCCAATGATGTGTCTTTTTTATTAATGGACAGATTTTCAGAGCCCCATTCTGATTTACACACCTAAAGATCTTCAGAAGTGTTCTCAATGCTCTGCCAATTGCCAAAAAGTTCAAAACCCATTGGCCACAGGTGAGACAAAAATAAATAAATAAATGCCAAGCTATTTTTTGGGGAGGGGGGCATATGGGATAGGGTAGTTTATTCCTATCTCAGCACTTTAATTTGTTAAATCTGTATCTGTATTTACTTTATGTGAGTCAGATTGTGATACCTTTACTCACATTGCTTAGTATCTTATGTCATATGTTATAACTTATTACATAAATGAGACTAAGGCCAAAAAGAATTATGAGCATCTAGTTTGACGTCCTGCACTACGAAAGGCCACATGCTCTCAGCCATTAGTTTGTTACATGTATTGACTGCTGAGAGAAACAAAGCAGAATATTTCAATTACATGCCTCACCAGGGTGCAATCTATCCTAGTTTTCATTAATGTCATAAGTTCATGCTTTGAATCAAATTATTTCTTCTTGTGAAGAATATTTAGGTAGATGTAGCACCTCTACCTAACCTAACTCAAGGGTAGATTATAGGACTATTTGTGGACTAAGGCCACGTCTACACTACCACTTATGTTGGCAAAATTTATGTTGGGGCACCAGGCATTGTATGAAAAAACCACACCCCTGATCGACATAAGTTTTGTTGGCATAAGTGCTCTTGTGCACACTACTATGTTAGCGGGAAACCTTCCCCCACTGACATAGCTACTGCCGCTCATTTAGATGGTTTTATTATGTTGATGGGAGAGCACAAAGCAGCTACATGAACCATCTTACAGCGGTGCAGCTGCATCGATACAGCTGTGCCGCTGTAAGTTTGCTAGTGTAGACATGGCCTTTAAGATACTACTCAACAGGCTTAATCATTTACACAAAAGCCCCTTACACTACTGTGACTGTGTAAGTGGACCTCGGTGTAAATGAGAATCAGGCCCATTTTGAGTAAGGGTATCACAATCTGCCCATAGATAAAGCTAGATATGAATATAATACCAGGGAAAGCTAAAGCTCTCTGATATAATATTTTTTTGAAAAATCCTAAAAGTGATTATCTCTGAAGCTTGCAAAAATGTATTAAGCAAGCAATTTAGAATATAAACGTTGTTTTATATGAATTCAAATATGCTTTAAATTGTTTTATGGTATTTTGTGTTCAGCTAGCTCTTTACAGATTGGCTCCAGCTATTAGCAATAATCACCCATATCTCCTGATGATTGCCTGAGCGTTCCAGACAAAAACATTGGGTCTTAGAACTTATCGAGTGCATTTTAATAAAATGGATGTTATTTTAAATTACTAGCTTTAACATCTATCTTCCAAGATGCCAATTAATCCTTTGCTTGTTTCTATATAGACATGTAACTATAAAGTGGGCAAGACTGAGGAAAAAGTGATGGATTGCTCCAGTAGGGATGATTACTAAATAAGGCTTTTTGTCATGACTTTGTCATTATTAGTCTTCTTATTTCCAGTAGTGCCCACTGCAGGCTAGGTGCTTTCCAGACAGGAAGGAAGGGTCCCTGCTTCAAGGACATAACTGAAGGAGACAGACAGACTTCTGGGAAGGGGTACATAAATTGCACCTTTAAGTCATCTTGCTTCACTATAAGCAGCATAACAGGAGTGGGCCTTTCAGAGGAATTTTCTTTGGAGAATTTCAAAGTTCTTTTCACACACACACACTCACACTCTCTTCCCGCCCCACCCCACAACGAGAGGGAGATATTTTTATCCATGTTCCTCAGCTATCACACAGGAGAGCCTACCACAGCTTAGGAGTGAGGTACAAAGGTCTTCTTGCTGTCCTAATCATGGACCAGTGGAATGCTGGGTTGGCAAACCTTAGAGCAGCTGTGAGTGCAAAGGGCCACAAAGGGTCAGAAATGAAACTGGAAGAAATCATCCGGACACATCACACCATGCCCTTTATGCAATCAGCAAGGTGTGGGAGTAGTACTACAGGAGCTGCAATGTCAGCTCTTCACAATCAGAGTACACTCTTTAACTCAGACAAGTCTCTTATGGCTGGCTATGCTGGATTTAGGGCTGCTTTAAACGTACTTCAGGCTCAAGGCAACATCACAAAGCAGGATCTGAGCCATCCTCTCCATTTTGTACATAGACAAATGCAGACAGGATCAGCGACAAATCAAATCAATGGCAGTTCTAGAGATAGAACCCAGGAGTCCTGAGTCTCAATGCCCAACTCTAACCATTCAACAACACTCCCAATCGGGCAGAACTACTCTCTGCCCAGATCACCTGCCATCATTTTTACATGTCCCTAAAATTGAAGAAAGATATGGTATTGTTCATTCATTTCCCCTCTACAAATGTTTCTATTTAATTTGAAAAGGACACAGACTAGAGACATTTACCCTCGATGCTTCTAATCCCAGGAGCAGCTAATGCAGCTGCACACCAAACAATTCCCACATGAGCTTTGAAATTGATGTGACTCAAAACACTCTAGCTTGGTTCTTGCAATCAGTGTTACTTGGATTGAATCCAGTCTTTG
This sequence comes from Natator depressus, assembly GCF_965152275.1. NCBI lineage: Eukaryota > Metazoa > Chordata > Testudines > Cheloniidae > Natator > Natator depressus. Next base: position 11,029,244 of record NC_134242.1, read on the forward strand.
AAATAAAGTAGAAAGAAAAAAGTACCTATAGCAATCAATTCTTGTCTGATGCATTCACAGGTGTAAAACTTCCTGAAAGAACTGGGCAAATAAAAAAAATTAGTTCTTCCATATGAAGAGAACCAGAACAGCATGTGTATCTGGGAAGTTTAAATGCAAGTGGTAAGAGAAACCATGCTGATGAAGGCTATGAATGGAGATTCTCTGACAAGAACAATGCCCCTCCAGGCAAGATAGAAGATACCCATCTTGCTAACATGAAAATGGCTAGATTAACATTAGAAAATAATTTACCAGGGTGTACAGTGATTATCTGAAGATCCCTCATGAGGGTTTTAGAAGGTGTCTTGCATCGATTAAAGTTAAAATCACGTGAGATGTCCACGTACATACCAGGCATGCAATTTGTGTAACGAACATACTTTCATAGTCCCTTTGTGTCCTATATTCCTTTCTCCCCTAACTTTAACCATCTGCAGACAAAATACAGACACAAATTTGGCTACTTAAGCAGCTTCAAATGCAAGGTACTGATATTTCCCCAAAATGGAAGAACATTGATGGAAGGGACTCTCATGTCCTTAGAGTTGTGCTTAAATAGCTTGCTGAATCTGGGTCTTTGTTCTTCCATTTTGGGAAGACATCTGCATCTTGCATTTGAAGTTGCTTATTTTCTTCAGAAGTTGTTTCTTACTCTGTACCAGAAAAATCAATGCACACTTTTTAAATAGTCAGGTCATGTGGAGGGAGGAATGTTAATCTTGCTTATCACAGCTGTTTATTTAGATATTCTTATGGAAAAGAGCCACGAACAAAACCCATCATTTATGGGTATTTAAACCTAAAAATGAATGGTGGCACTGAGGTGAAACAGAGCACACATGTTATCTATAGCAGTGGTTCTCAAAGCCGATCCGCTGCTTGTTCAGGGAAAGCCCCTGGTGTGCCAGACTGGTTTGTTTACCTACTGCGTCCACAGGTTCGGCCGACCGTGGCTCCCACTGGCCGTGGTTCGCTGCTCCAGTCCATCGGGGGCTGCGGGAAGGGTGGCTAGCACATCCCTTGGCCTGCGCCACTTCCCGCGGCCCCCATTGGCCTGGAGCGGCGAACCGCATTACCAGAGCATCTGAAAACCTCACACTCTTCAACGAATTTGTCTTCAACATGCTGGGAGTTATTGTCCCCATTTGTACAGATAGGGAGTTACGGCACAGAGAATCTAAGTGACTTCTCCAAAGTCACAGGGCCTCTGTGCAAGGGCTGGAACTTGAACCCAGGGCTCTCAAGTCCTAGGTTTGTGCCCTTACCACTAGATCACCCCTTCCTCTTATTTAGGTTGCTCCCTGCCAATACACTGCTCACAGCTATAACTGCCACCATTTCTCCTTCCCTATCACTTATCTTGTTAATTGCTTTCACCAATAAAATGAAAAGAAAAAAAAGAAAAGAAAGGTGCCTATTCACCTGGAATAAAATATTTTCGACAACTGGATATTGTTCGCTGGTTCCGTCACATTAATTTTTATTTTCAGATTTGAAACGTGATCATTTAACCACAAGAAATAAAATAATCTTGGAAAAATTGTCTGCTGGGTAGTTAATTAAAACTAGACCCTTTCACACCCAGATTGCAACTAATTTCAGTATGCTTCATTCGCATAGGGCCAGATTCCCAGAAGTGGGTTCACTAAATTGTATGTTATATTACACCATGGCAGGATAGAAGGAAATTAAAGGTAAAAAGCCATATTTGTAATTCTGACCTCCCACTTATGACCTGCCTTCAACACAACAACTCCCATTGACAAGTCCCAAGCATGCATATTACTCAATGGACAGTATATTGTATTACTTAGAGTCCAGAAGCCCACAGTCTCTATGAACCTGGTGAGTGCAGATTTTAAGTTACTTTCCTCTTCTCAGAAGAGACAGCATGACCCATAGTTTTTCATTCGTTGCTAAGCTACTGTAAGCAAACATGTCGTACCAGAGTAAGCAGTTACTTAACATATGTGGGTCACAAGCTAGACTGTAGCGTAAACCTGCCCTTGAGGCTTGTATGTACATACTGTCCTTTCATGTGCCAGTGTACTTGCTGCTGTGGTTTGAGATGAGACATTCAGTAACACTTGCCCCACCTGAGAGACAGCCTCATCCTTTGTTTCTTTAAGCTGGAGGAATGCAGAGATCCTCCAGCAGGATGTGGCTGCTTTAAGTTGTTCTGGTGAAACACATCAGCCCTAAATCTAGTTATTCTGGCCATTGTCCCCCAGTGTAGAAAGGTTCTAGGATGGCAGAGAGCTATTGGAGCAGTTCTTAGCCACTCAACCCCACACCCACATCCCTTTGTGATTCAGGGACTGCAACTTGGAATAAGGGGATGCAGCCAGGGTATCCTACCCATCGATACCCAGATGCCAGTGGCCACGGTTTGTCATTCCAGGCCAATGGGAGCTGCGGAAAGCAGCAGCCAGCACATCCCTGCAGCCCGTGATACTTTCCGCAGCTCCTATTGGCCAGGAACAGCAAACCGCAGCCACTGGGAGCTGCGGGTGGCCATGCAAATGTAAACAAACTGTCTGGCGGCCTGCCAGAGGATTACCCTGATGGGCCACGTGTGGCCCACGGGCCGCAGGTTGCCCACCACTGCACTAGGGGAAATACAGAGAATCTGTCAAATGGAGACCCAAAAGCTACTGTACTTTCTTCCTATGTAAATGTCTCATTTGTGCAATTATTTTTAAAATATAACAGTCCTTTATGATATTCATGTTTCATTCAGAAAAGAGTGATTTTTAATCATTGATGCAGTTTTCCCCCTTCTGGTTTTTTTAAATTATTTCTACAATGTTTAAAAAGTTATTTATCATGTGTTAATTGCATGTTAAGTTTATTTTGAAGTTAACATGAAATATGAAGATTGACCAACACTAAGAACTGTAGCAACTAAAATAGGGAGATAGCTATATGATGCTTCTGTGTACACAAGGGTCATTTTGTTCAATGAAGTTTGTGTTTTAAAATATTGATCTTCTAAAAACTGTAGTATTTCTAAAATTAATGGTAAAAAAATGCATAACGCACATTTGGTTACAGAACAGTAATCACATCTCCTAAACAGCATATTTTCACCACTGGAGCATTCTGACGGCATGGGCAGAAGTTCAAACAGCTCATTTCTCACCAAGGCATCAACTAAGCAATATGCTTACACGGGTGCTTAATTTTAAGCATGTGAATAGTCCCACTGAAGTCCAAGTTAAGCACTTGCTTGCGAGACTGGGAACAGAGTGCTCAGAACCTTGCCAGATTGAGCCCCATATATCATTCTTTTGTGTCAACTTCAATGGGACGAATCATGTGTTTAAAAGTGCTTAAGCACTTTGCTGAATTGGATCCCAAGAGAAGATGTGAACTTTCCAAACAACTGGACTAAGACATTTCTCATTAGTCAGTGGTCAGATTATAATGAATCTTGGCCATTACTAACTTGTGCCAAAACTGAATCATAGACGGTGAAAAGCTTTGTTTTTCATTAGCAGTCTCCTGAGGATCCACTTCTTTTCATATATAACTTTAAAAAAATCAGTTTATTTACTTGTGTAATGTATACAATTACCAAGATCTTTACTCCAAGGGCCTGATTTTTCACTGCCTTGCACCTTGTGTATTCATTTACACCTGTGTAGAGTGGATATGAAATGCTACCATGCTGATTTGGTTGAGTTTTAGACACTTTCCTCAGGGGTGAATCATAGAACTGGAAGGGACCTCGAGAGGTCATCTTGTCCAGTCCCCTGCACTCACAGCAGGACTAAGTATTACCTAGACCATCCCTGACAGGTGTTTGTCTAACCTGCTCTTAAAAATCTTCAATGATGGAGATTCCACAACCTCCTGAGGCAATTTATTCCAGTGCTTAACCACCCTGAGTTAGGAAGTTTTTCCTAATGTCCAACCTAAACCTCCCTTGCTGCAATTTAAGCCCACTGCTTCTTGTCCTATCCTCAGAGATTAAGGAAAACAATTTTTCTCCCTTCTCCTTGTAACAACCTTTTACATACTTGACAATTTTTATCATGTCCCCTCTCAGTCTTCTCTTTTCCAAACTAAAGAAACCCATTTTTTTCAGTCTTCCCTCATAGGTCATGTTTTCTAGACCTTTAATCATTTTTGTCGCTCTTCTCTAGACTCTCTCCAATTTGTTCACATCTTTCCTGAAATGTGGCACCCAAAACTGGACACAATACTCCAGCTGAGGCCTAATCAGCGCGGAGTAGAGTGGAAGAATTACTTCTTGTCTCTTGCTTACAACACTCCTGCTAATACATCCCAGACTACTTAAAGGTGCCAGGCAGTGGGAAATCAGGCCCCTTTGCTCTTAGACTTCACAGGATGTTTGCACAGCACATGGAAGCATTGTGAACACAGATTCCAGCTGATTGTGGACATCACCGAATGACCACACCAGGTGTATGCCTCTGAATCAGGCCCTATGTCATGAAGGTTACACAGACTTTATTCAAGATACAGTTTCTTGGAGGGGAAGATTACAGGCCTCATGGCAGAAGCGTGCTTTATGCTGGGACATGAAGGAAAAGGGGCTTGGAAGCATGATAGGGTCAGCAGGGGGGTTCCAGCCACTGGGTCAGTATGAAAGAAGGTACAGAGACAAGAGCAGAAGGAGGTGGTTAGCTATCTAGCTTGGACAAAGCAAAGAGAGTGAGATGATTGAAATGGAAGACAGCAGACAGGTAAGTGGGAGCTACATTGTGGAGGGCACTGCAGACAGGGACAAGAAGGAAGTGCCTAATGCAGATGGTAAAATGATGGGAGATCAGGCTCTTTAAAAAAAATATTTCAGATAGTCAACATATCCAATGCCATAAAAGTCAGGATTTATAACAGGAAAAAGCCAGAGAGAACTTGAGCTGTATACATGGAGATATTACATAAAAGGAAAAAGGTAAACTGTGGTGCAGAGTTGAAGCTGTGTTATCTCAGCAGTGGCCAATCTACAGTACATCTACCTGCTAAAAATAACAAACAACTAGCTGGCACCAACAGAGAGCTTAACTGATTGTCTAACCTAGTTCCCTGGGCTACTCGGAATGCATTATCTCTTCACATTTGTATTTCTTGGAAACCATGTGTGGTTTTTCTGAAGGGAGAGAGAAATGTTCCTGTATTTTTATAAAAAGAAAAGAAGTACTTGTGGCACCTTAGAGACTAACCAATTTATTTGAGCATAAGCTTTTGTGAGCTACAGCTCACTTCATCGGATGCATAAAGTGGAAAATACAGTGAGGAGATTTATATACACACAGACCATGAAAGCTTATGCTCAAATAAATTGGTTAGCCTCTAAGGTGCCACAAGTACTCCTTTTCTTTTTGCGAATACAGACTAACACGGCTGCTACTCTGAAACCTGTATTTTTATAGTTTCTCATAGGTAGCAGGAGACAAAAGGAAGTACAGATTTTTCATTCCATAACCTGATGCAGCTCGTTTGAACTTGTATTAGACACTTGAGAAGCTAATACATTTCCAAATTACACTCTTGAGATTTGATCTTGTTCCTAGTGAAGTCACTAGCAAATCTTTTGGTGACTTCAGTGAGTGCAGGATTGGAACCTTAGGAAGATAACAGAGCTAAGTAATAGACATTCCAACCTTGTTAGGAGAGATTTTTGTCAATGCTCATTGATTTGCTTCAGAATTTGAGTTTATAACTCAAACAGTTGGAACATTTGGTTGTTATCATGAAAAGTTTTGCTGATGCTTCAGGCTCTTTTGTGCCTCCATTTATTTTAAATTCTTTTTCCTGTAAATGAGCCTGGAACAGGGTAGTTTTAAGGTAATTACGTTTTCATTTTGTTTTACTTTTTTTTGTAAAATTGTCTTTAAAAATAACATTTGGCACATGCACAGTAATTTGCACACATTAAGGAGATCTGTGTGCATATGTAGTATAGAGTCACTCTCTTACTCCTGCAAGGGTTTTGCATAGAAAAAAATATTAGAAGTGTATTTAACATAGGGTGACTTACTGCTTTAGTAACCCTCATTTCACTTTGCACCTGTGGACAATTCTTGCTCATCTCAGCAATATGGTGATGCTAACCAGAAATAGGGTGTGGAGGAATTAGAATAATAAACCTTAGCATTATACATACTGCAGGCCTTCTGAGGATCTCAGTGATCATCATGGCCCACACTCAGAAAGGTATTTCAGCATGTGCCTAATTTTAAGCATTAATAGTCCCATTGAAATGAAGTCTAAGTTATTAAGCCTCAGAACACCCTATTATGTAGGATGTCAAGTATTATCCCCATTTGACCAAAAAGGAAACTAGGGATCAGACAAGTTAAGTGACTTGCCCAGGGTTATATAGAAAATCAGGTGACTTGGGATTGCTATAAGGGCAAGGTTACATTTCTGTCCCCAAGAATAGGAGCTGTTGAGTGCTAAACTATTTTGAAAGTCTTCCTGACCCTCCCCACGCCCAAGTCTTTCGAGTCATAGTCCCACCCACTTTATGGGTTAGATCCTGGAAGTTCTTAGGCTTGTGTGTATTCACTCACATGAGAAGTCAGTGACACTATGTAGGTATATCATGAATTCAGAAGAGAAAGGTAATTACCTATGACTTGCATATCTACCATGAAGTGGAAAGCACCCCAGAAAAATTTGATTCAACATTGTTTACATAACCTGTTAGGAATGAGAGAGTTTAGGAGACAGCGGTTCCTGTCTTGCCTGTAATGTCATTGTTGACAGCAGTTCATGGCAGGTTCCGTTAAAATGAGGAGAGAAAATTGGTTAAGAGTCAGTCATGTGTTTAAAATAGCATGGGCTTTAAAGTTTTATTCAGTATTTTATCATTAGCAATGCTGACAAGGCTTTTGCACTACAGTGGCTGAGTCTAACTGATACTGAAGAGTCTCATCTATAAGTTACAGGTAATAAAACCGTCTGAGCCGAATTTCCCAATTAGCCCTAGACCTGATCCAGATCCCCATATACTGCTTCACTTTCTGTCCTGCACCTACTTTGCTTGGCCTTTGTTACCGGCACCACTGCAAGCCAAATTGCGCCGATATTAGAGCAAGTCATGTGGAGTCTTTTGCTCCTTGATAGGATTTCCATGCTGATCCCAAACCTCTGTGCACCCAGAGATAGCATGAAGCATAGAAACCAATGGTGAGCCATTATCTCGCCCTCTTGCGCACTGATTTGCACTACAAAAATGAATATAATTGGTGCTTTTATGGTCTACCTGCCAGCGATTTTTACTGAGATCTCTAATCACTCCCACGAAGCCAAACACCTTCCACCCAGCCAGTAGGTGGTGGCCTCAAACTGCCCAGATCCATTATGCTACGAATCAGATTTTCCGTGGCTATTGTTAATAGTACCCATGATATTTGCAAGTGGGGCCTATAGTAATTTTTTGCTATGCACAACAGTGTTACATTGTCACACCTTTACAAATAGGATGTGTTACATGTCCTTGTGATATAATATCTTTCATACAGAATATTTTTAATAACAAATGAACAAGTAGTAGATAACGGGCTATAAAATAGGCTTTAGTGGATTCTCTCTCTTGAAACAGAGATTTGACATCTGAGAGATTATCCTCTATCTCAATAAGAAATTATGGGCTTGAAAATACAGGAATTAATGAATGAAATTCTATGGCTTCTGTTGTGCAGGAGGCCAGACTTGATTGTCATAATGGTGCCTTCTGTCCTTCACATCTTTGTGTCTATAAATCCTCATGCTTCAGGCATAAGATCATCCCTATATGAGGGGAGTAGAAACAAGTTTCCCTATGGGCAGGTTATTCCTTAGTTATCCACTATAGGGTTTCTTCCACCTCTCCCTGAAGCATCTGATACTGACTTGTCAGATACAGCTGTAGATAGAGGTCTGGTCTAATACACAATGGCAATTCTTATGGATAAATCTGCATTCCTTTGGCCCCATGTTGAAAACAATGATGGCTGTAGGCATTTAAGTATCTTACTCATGACATTTAATGGTTTTTTGTCTTTCTTGACAATCAAGAGAAAGTTTATTGGGGTAACATTTTCAAGAATGCCCAAGTCACATTTACAAAACAGATTTGAGATGTAGGCTTCAAAATCATCTTGAAACTCTTGAAAATGTCCCACCTTGCACACTGCATGGAGCAGCGGACTTGGGGAGCCGGTAGGGCATTTCTATTGCTAAGATCCATGATTAGTCTCATTCTTTTCTGATTTTGTTTAGTTTTCTGGGCTATTTTATCAGCTATTCTCAATTGTGCTCACAAGTCAGCTGTGCTCTTATGTGGCTGTTATACAATCTTGCATTTGGCTCTGGTTCATCTTCACTTCTCTTTTCTGGCTCTCATAGTTGAACTCTTCCTTTATCTCCCATTGTTCATGATGCCATATGGCTCCTATTGTTCTTGCAGCTTGAAGTTAAAATAGTGACAATTATTTTTCAATGCAGAGATATGCTCCAACTTCTCCGATCAGATACTACTTTTGAGTAGTATTATTAGTTCTCTGTTTTATCCTTGTATTTAGCACATGGTAGAGGCAAGATCTTTCCACTATTGACATTCACCCTTCTAAAAGTCTTTTCTCATGATTGTACATGGCAGTTTTGTTCTTATCAACAACTACCTTTCTCTTGAATTACATACTAAACTCCCTTCAACTTTACATGCACAAACCCCTCTCATGAGTTTGCTTTTAGAAAGCACCACCACATCTTTATACTGTTTGGGGAACAAACACAGGATCCCTATAGGCCCCAAATTCCTAAAACTTAGGGTCCCTTAAACCCTGTATCACAAAGAAAACCCTGAAGGAAAATGGGGAAAATAATAATGAAGCCCCATTAGTTGAATGCACACAAACCCAAACAGAACCAACTGGCTTTGATTTTAACTAGAATTTTAGCACCAAACTTCAGATTGGAATTGGGTGCTCATACACTAGCGATGAGGATGGTACCAGAGCAATGCAGGAACAGACTGTCCTCAAAGCTCCCCATGTATTCATATCTGGACCCTTGATTAGGCCCATAATAGGTTCATCCGATGAAGTGAGCTGTAGCTCACGAAAGCTTATGCTCAAATAAATTTGTTAGTCTCTAAGGTGCCACAAGTACTCCTTTTCTTTTTGCAAATACAGACTAACATGGCTGCTACTCTGAAACCTGTCATAATAGGTTCACTTACCCAGTCCAGTGTCAGTTCTTCCGTGTCTCAATTCTCCTTTTCTCTGTAGCTCAGTTTCCCATCAGAGGTCAGCATTCTCTTGACCAATGGTATGCATGGCAAGGCACCCTCCTTCACCGCCTCAGCTTCAGTGTTTCTCCCTCTGGTGGTGAGTAAATCAGTCCTACTCCAGAGGGTTTTAATTCTGCACTCTGGTTTATTTTTCACGGGGCTGCAGAGTAGGCCCAAGTAGTTCTCTTAAGACACACAAAAATCAAACTCATAACACAAAAATAAATACCTCTCCCTGCCCCCTCTCCAGGGTTTTGCCTTATTGCTGGCTTCTGGCTGCCAGTTCTTCCACAAACAGCAGTTAACTGGGTTGTTTCCCTTATACAGAGGAGAGCAGCCTTCTACCCAGGAGAAGCCTTTTCTCCCTCCTGCAGCTTATTTCTCATCCCTCTTTTTTTTCTCTCTCACCAGAAGAGGGTTTTATAAAGGACACCAGTGGCCCTTAATTGAACTCAGATGTCCCTAGTTAACCTGAGGTAAACTCTTTTCAGTTCATTGAGTAAAGGGCCTTTACCATTCTAGGACTGATATATCTGCCTTCCCCCACTCTCTCATAACTGTCAGCTCCGACTTTGTCACATAAGCCCATTTGAGACTTTAGCAAGTTGGGTGACTCGACCCTGTCAGCCAAGCAAGAATCCTCCTCTCCCTGGGCAAAATCAGAAATAAAACATAAACAAGGAAGTCCCATCCATTCAACCCCAGGCTCAATAGCCCTTACCCCTTTAGGAGAGGGGTCTCCATATTACTATTACAGGCACCAGCCCCGTGACTCTAAGTTACAGGCAGCAGCCTGCTCTAAACCTCAGTCCACTTGCTCCCAAAGATCACCTCTTAAAGTGCCTATTGTTGGTCAGGTCTTCTCTGGCTCCTCAGCACACAAATACCCCACCCCCTTCGGTTCTTCTGTAGCCCATGGGTAGGCCTCCTCTCTGGCCCTCTCTGCCCTCCTTTCCTTGTGCCTGGAAAACCTCCCACCACTCCTGCCAACTCTCCCCAGTACTCAGAACAGGCTGCCTCATATTTCCCAACAGGCTTAGCTCCCACTCACTTGCTCCCTCAGTCTCACAATCAACAGAACTGAGGAGAATCAGGGGAAGGTCAGAACTGGGATACGAATCCCTTAAAGGCCCAGCTCACTCTGTGACAAGGCCCATCTCTAAAGGAAACACAAAATTATTCAAGAACAGTGTTTAAGAAAGCAGCTGAACAACCCAGCTCTCACACAGCTAGAGCCATCAAAACCTGTATTAAAGGGCCACTCCTGCAAGGAGCTGAGTGCTTCCTGGGAGGCTACTGCGTGCCCACAACTTCAGTGAGAGTTGAGATCCCCTCAACAAGAACTAGGACAGAGCGCTTACAAGCAGTGACAGAAAAAGAATAATAAAAAGCTTCTTGCTCTGGAATGCAGGAAGCTCTGTGATAAAAAGCCTGCTTTCCTCAAGGAATGTGGTATCACAGACCCTCAATGCTCATCCATACCAATCTATGATCCGTTCCTTCCTCCTTTCTATTTTCTTACTCCCTGCTCATTCACTCAGTTTTGCTCTCTCATGTTGCTCCTCGTTGGAGGGCTCTCTTGGCTCCAGCAACTGCAGACTACTTGTTGAGACACTTTTATTGATGCCACAAATTATTTCTGGATTCTTGCGATTATCAATTGTTTAGAGTAAGGCCACAGTCTGGATGTACTTTGCAAGGAACGAAGCAACTCCTTATTAGCAGAATAAAGTCTGGGTGTGAGGTAGTACATAAGAAAAAGTCAAAGGGGGTACAGTAAATTTGTGCACCATTATATGAGTGCCATAACTTTAAAAGTTGCATTTAGAACATCTACAGAAAAACCCAGCAAGTCTATCTACTGTCTTACATCCTTTCAATTTCTTCACATGTTATGAAGTCTCTGTACCAAAGAGCATCAAAGAGTCTTGGGAAATGCAGGTGGCTTATGAAATTTAATAAGGTACATTTGCCTATAAACAACACGCCAAAGCCTTGTCACAAAAATGTAATTACTTTCAGTGCCAATCATTCTTTCCTTCCCTTCTTTCCCCTTTGTCTCTACCATTTCAAGTCTATATTCTTCCAGAGATGACTTTCCTCTATGCATAGAGTGAACTATGTCACCATGCTTTGAAGACAAAGATATGATGTGCCAGGTGGATGTGGCGGAATATAAAACGTGCACCGCTATCAATATCGGATGAATAAAAGCATACACATGGAGATCACTAGAAGTCAGTAAGATAGATTAGATGTTATCAACAGAGCAGATAGTCATTCAGACTAGAACAGACAGTATAATATTTTTCTAAAAAGAAGTGCAATAAACAGCAAAGAGATTAGAGTGACACACACTGAAGCCTCTCAGAGGGGTATCTAGAAATCCCAGTGCCTCCTGGGGCTATTTCTGGGTTGGTGCTCAGAGCTATGCCTAAAGGCACAATCTAACCCTTAGTATAATGAAAAATTATTCAGATGCCCTGATCTGCTCAGTACAACATTAGGGTCTGATAGAGCAAGTACTTACTACTTAATGTTTACTACCATGAGTAGAACATGAGTTTTAATCGGGCTACTCACACTAGTAATACTACACTTGTTAAGTGTCAGCAGAATCAGGTCCATCAGCTATGGGAAATATTTACAGCAACATCTGAAAACCTCAAAATGAGATGGTTTTGCATTTCATCTTAAAGTCACAAAATTGTTCAGTTTCATGAAAAGCCTTTGTGATTTCTTCATGTAGGGGAGAGAAGAGGTAGGCAAAATGGTTCTGTTTTCAAGATAAAAGTTCAAAATTTCATTTGGAGGAAGATCAATTTTCCCTTAAAAAACATACATTTGAAATTTCCCTGGTTTGATGCAAGACTGACCCACTGATAATTTCATACAAGTCTCATCTCCTGGGTTATGAAATATCATGAAACGCAATTACAAATGAGAGTTGGTTAAAAGACAGGGAAAATAAAATTCATGGAAATTTCACTGAAATTTTGAAAAATCAAACAATTTCAACACAGGGCAAGAAGCAAGTAACAAACATTTCATTCAAATTTCCCACCAATCCATATTTTTCGTCTTCAGTACATAAAATTCTGATGAAGACTCTCATTGAAAAGAAATGACAACTTAACATTTCTTGACCAGCTTTACATCTGTTACAAAATGTTTTCCCATTTTATTTTTGGGCAAAATTCTCATCAGTTTTTGCCCCTCCCTTGTACAGAAATTTCTGCAATATCTTTGGTCAAAGATAGGGAAGTTTTCCAGCAGGGTCACATTCAACTCCAGAGAAGCAGCACAAGGCCTAATGCACCACTTCCATCCCCCTAAAACTCATTCATTTTGCCCAGTTTCCAGATGGCTCTTTGATTTGTTAGTGTTTACATTTTTCTCCCTCTTTTCTTCTAAGAGCCTCTAAGTCTTGCAGAAGCTTATGTGTTTGCACTGTACTTCTCAATTTATTTTACTAGTTTTGTAATAATTTCAACAATTCCTTTCCTTTAGGAGTTCTAACTGTAAAGCCAAATTATGAATTATTAATTAAAGCTTTTGTTAAGTACCTCTGCCCTCTCCATTTATATTTTTGCACCATGGCTTCTCACTATTATTGTGATCATTTATTATTTATCTAGTGCCATGGGTTTTCATGGTTCTTTACAGACCAGCAAATATGGCAAGTCCCTGCCCAGAGGAGCTTGCAATTTATGGTCAAAAGGACGTGGGTTTTTCTGATGTTTATGAAACCTTCATGAATGTTACATTACAGAATAGCGCCTGGGAATGTTGATAGAGCATCCAGTTCCACTACTGACCAACAAGGTCACAGAATACATTAAAGTCCCATTCGCTACTGCGAGAGTTCTAAATCCACTTCTTCGCCCAATTTCCCTGTGCAGCTTAGCACATTCCATTACTGGCACATGAGTGGGGTGGTGCCGAGGTTATTTTTTGCTACACAGTTGTGAAGTATTTGTAAGTTTCAGCGCTGAACTGCCCTTATTATAACTGCTCAGTGAAATATGAATAGATAAAGTGCATGAAGAGCAAATCAATCACAAGGCTGAGATGCTGAACACCAATGTCTTACTAACCTTTTCTGTTCTTTTAAGGTGAAATTCACCTCTGTGTAGAGGAGCTGCATTAGACCTGCGCACCACTCAGAAAATGGCTTATATGAGATTTAAGAAGTGCATGGACCCTTTTCAGGAGCATGAATTTCTCCCGTAGATTTGTATTCTTTTTTTAAACAAATGTCATGCCTATGCAAGGTGACAGACTGACAGCCCTCTGCTAATGGAAAGGCATGGTAGCAGCAGTGCAAGTTCCTTCCATGCTGCCAGACTTATGTGCCTCATCCCTGGTGTCACAGATAGAGCTCCCCCTCTTGGCCACGCAGACTGCTGGAAGGATCCTACCACTGAATCCCTTGTGCTTTTAACCTCCAGAGGCAAGGCACTGCCCCTGACTTGGACTCTGTAGGTATGCTCTTAGGGTGCAGATCCTCTCTCTAGCACACCTTTCTGAGAGCTGTCATACTCCATCCCCTGGGACTTGTGCTGACCCCCCAGAATCCTCTATCGCTTAAATACACCCAGAACTCCAGCCGTGTGGGCACTCTGAGTTCACAAGTTAACTCTTCAGGGGCCCATGACAGGTATAAAACTTAACACACACATACCCATACTTTGCACAGGATTCTAGAAGACCATTGATCTTTATTTATGAGATAATCCACAGACAGTACAGCTCATTTAGAAAACAACAAATATCCTGAATGCAATGCCCCTCACTCTAGCCCACCTGTCCCTTGGGAGTCCTTGCGGGACCATCTGTGTTCAGGTAGGCAGAGTTTCCCCCACTTCATCAGGCTCCTGCAGCAGCTTCCTTCACCTTCAGCTAGTGAAAATAGCCAAAAAACCCCAAATATAGCTTTCCAGTCTCCTTTGTTGGATAATTCCCTGATCAGCCTCCCCAGGAGATCACAGACCTCTATCAGGTGACGTTGTTGCCAGGTGACCTCTCCCCTGACAGAACTAGTTCTCCTGGGTGGTAGCCAGCCTATTGTCTAGGATGCTTGTATTGAATATGATCCAGACCCTCTGTTGTCAGCCCTGTATCACTGCCTCTTGGAATTTCAGTTCAACATGGAGACAAAAGGGCAACAGAAAAGGCAAAAAGAAAAGGAGTACTTGTGGCACCTTAGAGACTAACCAATTTATTTGAGCATAAGCTTTCGTGAGCTACAGCTCACTTCATCGGATGCATACTGTGGAAAGTGTAGAAGATCTTTTTATACACACAAAGCATGAAAAAATGGGTGTTTACCACTACAAAAGGTTTTTTCTCCCCCCACCCCACTCTCCTGCTGGTAATAGCTTGTCTAAAGTGATCACTCTCCTTACAATGTGTATGATAATCAAGGTGGGCCATTTCCAGCACAAATCCATGGTTTAAAGAACGTCTGGGGGGGGAAGGGGGTTGGAAAAAACAAGGGGAAATAGGTTACCTTGCATAATGACTTAGCCACTCCCAGTCTCTATTCAAGCCTAAGTTAATTGTATCCAATTTGCAAATGAATTCCAATTCAACAGTCTCTCGCTGGAGTCTGGTTTTGAAGTTTTTTTGTTGTAATATCGCAACTTTCATGTCTGTAATCGCGTGACCAGAGAGATTGAAGTGTTCTCCGACTGGTTTATGAATGTTATAATTCTTGACATCTGATTTGTGTCCATTTATTCTTTTACGTAGAGACTGTCCAGTTTGACCAATGTACATGGCAGAGGGGCATTGCTGGCACATGATGGCATATATCACATTGGTGCATGTGCAGGTGAACGAGCCTCTGATAGTGTGGCTGATGTTATTAGGCCCTGTGATGGTGTCCCCTGAATAGATATGTGAGCACAGTTGGCAACGGGCTTTGTTGCAAGGATAGGTTCCTGGGTTAGTGGTTCTGTTGTGTGGTATGTGGTTGCTGGTGAGTATTTGCTTCAGGTTGGGGGGCTGTCTGTAGGCAAGGACTGGCCTGTCTCCCAAGATTTGTGAGAGTGTTGGGTCATCCTTCAGGATAGGTTGTAGATCCTTAATAATGCGTTGGAGGGGTTTTAGTTGGGGGCTGAAGGTGACGGCTAGTGGCGTTCTGTTATTTTCTTTGTTAGGCCTGTCCTGTAGTAGGTGACTTCTGGGAACTCTTCTGGCTCTATCAGTCTGTTTCTTCACTTCCGCAGGTGGGTACTGTAGTTGTAAGAATGCTTAATAGAGATCTTGTAGGTGTTTGTCTCTGTCTGAGGGGTTGGAGCAAATGCGGTTGTATCGCAGAGCTTGGCTGTAGACAATGGATCGTGTGGTGTGGTCAGGGTTAAAGCTGGAGGCATGTAGGTAGGAATAGCGGTCAGTACGTTTCCGGTATAGGGTGGTGTTTATGTGACCATTGTTTATTAGCACTGTAGTGTCCAGGAAGTGGCTCTCTTGTGTGGACTGGACCAGGCTGAGGTTGATGGTGGGATGGAAATTGTTGAAATCATGGTGGAATTCCTCAAGGGCTTCTTTTCCATGGGTCCAGATGATGAAGATGTCATCAATATAGCGCAAGTAGAGTAGGGGCATTAGGGGACGAGAGCTGAGGAAGCATTGTTCTAAGTCAGCCATAAAAATGTTGGCATACTGCGGGGCCATGCGGGTACCCATAGCAGTGCCGCTGATTTGAAGGTATACATTGTCCCCAAATGTAAAATAGTTATGGGTGAGGACAAAGTCACAAAGTTCAGCCACCAGGTTAGCCGTGACATTATCGGGGATAGTGTTCTTGACGGCTTGTAGTCCATCTTTGTGTGGAATGTTGGTGTAGAGAGCTTCTACATCCATAGTGGCCAGGATGGTGTTATCAGGAAGATCACCAATGGATTGTAGTTTCCTCAGGAAGTCAGTGGTGCCTCGAAGGTAGCTGGGAGTGCTGGTAGCATAGGGCCTGAGGAGGGAGTCTACATAGCCAGACAATCCTGCTGTCAGGGTGCCAATGCCTGAGATGATGGGGCGCCCAGGATTTCCAGGTTTATGGATCTTGGGTAGTAGATAGAATATCCAAGGTCAGGGTTCCAGGGGTGTGTCTGTGCGGATTTGATCTTGTGCTTTTTCAGGGAGCTTCTTGAGCAAATGCTGTAGTTTCTTTTGGTAACTCTCAGTGGGATCAGAGGGTAATGGCTTGTAGAAAGTGGTGTTGGAGAGCTGCCGAGCAGCCTCTTGTTCATATTCCGACCTATTCATGATGACAACAGCACCTCCTTTGTCAGCCTTTTTGATTATGATGTCAGAGTTGTTTCTGAGGCTGTGGATGGCACTGTGTTCTGCATGGCTGAGGTTGTGGGGCAAGTGATGCTGCTTTTCCACAATTTCAGCCCATGCACGTCAGCGGAAGCACTCTATGTAGAAGTCCAGTCTGCTGTCTCGACCTTCAGGAGAAGTCCACCTAGAATCCTTTTTTTTGTAGTGTTGGTAGGGAGGTCTCTGTGGATTAGTATATGTTGTTCAGAGGTGTGTTGGAAATATTCCTTGAGTCAGAGATGTCGAAAATAGGATTCTAGGTCACCACAGAACTGTATCATGTTCGTGGGGGTGGAGGGGCAGAAGGAGAGGCCCCGAGATAGGACAGCTGCTTCTGCTGGGCTAAGAGTATAGTTGGATAGGTTAACAATATTGCTGGGTGGGTTGAGGGAACCATTGCTGTGGCCCCTTGTGGCATGTAGTAGTTTAGAAAGTTTAGTGTCCTTTTTCTTTTGTAGAGAAGCAAAGTGTGTGTTGTAAATGGCTTGTCTAGTTTTAGTAAAGTCCAGCCACGAGGAAGTTTGTGTGGAAGGTTGGTTTTTTATGAGAGTATCCATTTTTGAGAGCTCATTCTTTATCTTTCCCTGTTTGCTGTAGAGGATGTTGATCAGGTGGTTCCGCAGTTTCTTTGAGAGCGTGCGGCACAAGTTGTCAGCATAGTCTGTGTGGTATGTAGATTGTAATGGATTTTTTACCTTCAGTCCTTTTGGTACGATGTCCATCTGTTTGCATTTGGAAAGGAAGATGATGTCTGTCTGTATCTGTACAAGTTTTTTCATGCAGTTGATAGATTTCCACTCCATACGGCTAAATGCAGTGCCTTGCATAATGACAGGTTTCAGAGTAACAGCCGTGTTAGTGTGTATTCGCAAAAAGAAAAGGAGTACTTGTGGCACCTTAGAGACTAACCAATTTATTTGAGCATAAGCTTTCGTGAGCTACAGCTCACTTCATCGGATGCATACTGTGGAAAGTGTAGAAGATCTTTTTATACACACAAAGCATGAAAAAATGGGTGTTTACCACTACAAAAGGTTTTTTCTCCCCCCACCCCACTCTCCTGCTGGTAATAGCTTATCTAAAGTGATCACTCTCCTTACAATGTGTATGATAATCAAGTTGGGCCATTTCCAGCACAAATCCAGGTTTTCCCCCCACACACACACACACAAACCCACTCTCCTGTTGGTAATAGTGCAATAGAAAAGGCAAAGTGCTTCACAATCAAAATGGAGTTCGTAGCTTGATAAAAATACACACAGAGAGGTTATACTCTTACATCAAATTCATGTTATACAGTTGGATTCCCCAAGTCATCACACCTGGCTTGGAGAAACCAAAACTTGGGGGCGGGGGTGAGAGCAGAACCTATTCTTCATGTCCATTCAATGCTTGGAGTATCTCCTGAGACTGCCAACATGGGTGCCAACCTGAGTATTGTTCATTGACACATGAATAAAGTGCCTGAAAAGGAAATCAGTTATGTGGCTAAGATGCAGAACACCCCTGTTGAAGTTTAACTTCTTTTCTTTTAACAAGAAAAATCACTGCTTGTAGAGACGCATCACTCATTTTACACTGGCTAATGAATAGCTCAGCCTCTGATAACTTTCTTCACTAGCAATTTGGGCTGCAGTCAAAGAGGCAGACATTGATGTGAAAGATTCTGCATCCCATTGCCAAAATCTTGATCTATCCTGTCCTTTGTGGAGGCTTTTCAGACTTTTTAAACAAAGACTGAGTCATTCTTGTAGCCTACCATGAATATCATATTAGATGGATAACGTGCACAAACATGTCAATAATTGCACATTGCTTTGAGCCTGAGAACAGTGAAAACAACTGAATGGGTTGTTCTATAAAGCATCATACATTTGGAATATTTTCATATTTAAGCAGAGTTGGGCCCAACCTGCACATTCAAATCCTGATTGAGAGTGTCACGATTTGCGTGTTTTATGGATCTCGGGTATTTGGTTAGGCTCTTTATAAATATAGGAGTGATTTGCCTAATTCTGATCAGGAGTCACATTTGAATATTAACCACCACCCCTTCTAACAACATCCAGATTAGTACCGTCTCTTCATTTAGGTCCTGATTCCGCAAAGCACTTAAACACATGCTTAATTTTCAGCATGCAAGCAATTCCCTTGATTTCAGTGGGGCTAGTCAGCTGCTTAACGGTACATACATGCTTAGGTGCTCTGCTCAATTGGGGCCCATGGGTTGTTGTAGTTTGAGAGATAAATATTTGAGAATCAGGATTTTGTTTGGTACAGGAGATATGATCAGTATACAAGGATTGAAATATATCACCATACTCCTGTAGGTTTCACAGCATCCATTTCTTACCACTCAAGGACAAGTGGGCTGATTACCAGCTCCTTCCTTTTGTCGTGATAGGAGTCTTCAAATGTTTCTTTCAGAGTTTTGATAAAAAAACAATTATTATTTTGTTGTAGTTTTGTAAAATAGTGAATCCTTACAGTCCTCACTGAATTAGGCAAGAAAGCAATTACTGAACATTACTGGCTCCATCTGTTTTTTTTAGGTTTCATGATCAGGCTGTGTGTGCATTCAGATTTAATTCCCTGAGAAACTCAATCAAACTCCTATTGTACTCTAAGGTCATTGAATAAAGCAAAAAGATATACTATGACAATCCCTGTGGAACTCCTTAAGCATCAACTTTCCGCCCCTTAATTTAGCAAATTCTATTACGTGATTTTTCTATGAGCAATTAACATTTTTAAAAAACATGGCATGCGTTGCTTGCAAGAAATAGGACCAGTTTTAACTCTATCTTTCCACTTACCTGCAGAAGTACATAGGACTAGATTTATGGCCTTTTGTGGTCTTCCACTATAACCACTTACCTAGGAAAATGAACATTACCAAATCTATGGGGAATTACTGGATGCTGCGTTTCTCTGATTTTCCCAGTCATCTCCATGCTTTTTTTCTATGCTACTTCTTACACATTGAAAGGCCAGTAAGGATCAACTACCATCAGACTTAAACTCTTCAGTCAAATCCTTCCTTAAGACTCACTTCTTCCATGATGCTCATAAGAAGTGAATCAACCACAATCATTATTATAATAAACACACCCCATTTGTAACTGAATCACTAAGATGTGCTCATACCTAAACCGAGTAACTATGCAATCTTGTTATAACCCTCAGTGTCTCTCAGTCCATCCTCTCCCTATTGTTTGTTACCCCCTCTTATCATGCCATGTCTAAGATTAAATTAGAATCTCTTTGCAGTAGAGACCATGTATGTCCATTTGTACTGTAAATTGCCCACCACACTAGCACATGCTATAAAAATAATAAATAAGAATTAGAAATCTACCTACAATGGAAATTTTAGTGTGGTACCAATATGGGCCACATTCTGGGTCCCTTTACTTTTTGCTTCCCCAAACAGGTGCAAGGAAAGACTGTAGAAATACTGGGTTTTGCATCCATAGGAACATAGGGATTGCCATACTGCATCAGACCTGTGGTCCATCTAGTCTGGTATCCTGTCTCAGACAATTGCCAGCACCAGAAACTTCCAAGGAAGGTGCAAGACACTTTGTATTGGGAATGTTTTACCTCCCCACATTGGGCTTCTGTGTGATGCCTTAATATTAGAGAATGGCTTAAGCCCTGAAGCATGACTTTTAATATCTCTTTCAAAGCTTTTCTTAGCATAAATTATTATGACCCTGATATTCTTGTTACCCATATAAATGTCTCATCCTATTCATTTGTGGCCTCAGTTACATCCTGGGGCAATGAGTTCCACAGTCTAATTACCTGTTGCATGAAAGTATTTCTTTTTATAATTTTTGAATTTGCTATCTTTTAATTTCATTGCATGTCCCCTTGTTCTTGTGCTATGAGACAGAGAGAGCAGAAGCAAGAAACTCCCAGTCTACATACTGCAGACCATTTGTTATTTTACAAACTTTTATCATACCCCTTTTTCATCTCCTTTCGAAAGTAAACAATCCAATCTTTTCATATGAGAGTTTTTTTCCCGACTCTTAATCATTTTCCCACCCTTTTCTGAATCCCATCTAATTTTGCAGTACCCTTTTTTGCAACGGGCTGCCAAATACCGCACAGTATTCTAGGTGAGGCTACAACATTGTTTTATAGAAGAGCATTACAATATTTTCCTTATTAGTCTCCCTCCCATTCCTTACACAGCCCAGCATCTTGTTTGTTTGTTGGACTGCAGCTGCACACTGAGGCAAGGTCACTGCCGACACAAGCAGGGTAGTGTCAACATGCAAAAGCAGTTTAATTACTGTGATGGCTGTACATCGACATCACTTAGGTTGACTTAATTTTGCAGTGTAGACTTGCCCTAAGCTGGAGTTTTGCCTGGACACTAGAGCTAACATCCCTGTAATGCAAGAGGAGAAAGATGCAGGTACAATAGGTATTTTGAGCCCTGTCAGCTTCTTACTTCACAGTTTTTATAGAGTGGTAACACAATCTGTTACCATGAAAAGAATCACAAAGTCTTAACTGAACATATTAAGGGTTCCACAAGCATAACCAGAGCAAAGATTTCTGTATTGTAGAGAGTGGAAATGTTTTTTTATGACTCCTTAACAAAAACACTGAGAAATGAAGTTTTGTTTGAATGGGTTTTCAAGTGCAGGTTTGCATGAGTTGGAAAGAACAATGCCTGAGCAGTAATGTGCTTGCTATTATTTATGAAGAGACTCCAAGTCTAAGGCAGAAGCATCCCAGCACCAGCTGTTGGGAGAATGGGCTTGCAGCAGCAAATAGGAATGCTGTACCTTCTCTGCCCCAGGGAATAGATCAGAGATGGGCAAACTACAGCCTGCGGGACCGTTCTGCCCAGCCCTTGAGCTCCTGGCCGGGGAGGCTAGCCCCCATGTACTGCTCTAACCAAAACTCCCACACCCATCATGCATTGCACTCTTCTCCTCTCCCTTGTTACCTCTGTCCTCATCTTCACCTTTCCCCTCTTCCCTGTGCCAGTCCAAGGGTGCATCTGCCACAAATGATGTCTTCATCACTAATACTTTCCATGTATTATTTCCCCTCAGAGGAATTGTAGCGTTATGTCTTAATCATAGTGCCTCAAGCTGTGCCAGTCTTCTTTCACACTGTTTAGTAAAGACTTTTCCATTTCTAACTGCTTGGACCATATGTTGTTTGTCTTTACCTTAAAATTTCCAAAATCACAGTGGGTGAAATTCACCTCAGCCCAAGGCCTACTCACCACTTTAAGCCCTCCAAATAAGGCTTAAATGAGTTTTAGTAGTGAATAGCTCTCTGCAAAGGGATTAATTTCCTATAATGAGGCAGAGCTATTCGCTAGGGATCAGATCCTGAGCTAGGGTAAATTGTCATCGCTCCATTTATTTAAATGGGGCGATGACAATTTACACCAGCTGAAGATCTGCCCTGGGTATTCACAATTGTTGTTGTGCGTTGCTGTAGCCGTAAAATGTTACGCTGTCTATCAAAAATACTTATTGGAAGATGACTTGTTTGTGCTTAGAACCCTTTGCCTTTTTAGCCTTTCAACTATATATGCTTCCATTTGTAAATAGTCCTCCTTTCTAATAATGACTGCTTTGCAAGCTTCTGAATCAGGAGTCCACCAGTAACTATATCCTGCTATTGTGGGGAACTTTCCTGGCTTATACACTACCCCATGAAATGGGCTAATGAAAGGATCTGAGTCCTCGCTCCCACTTCCTTTACCCAGAGGCCTGCCTGAACTTGAGGGCTCCCCTTCCACTCTCCTGTGTGGCAGAGTCCTCGTAACCCCAACAAGGCTGGGCCCAGGATTCCTGGGGAGCTCGACCCCCAACCTTGTTGTGGTCACTTTGGGCAGGGGCTAGGGTGTCCCCACTCCAGGCTGTTCTCTCGGCACTGGATGCTTCCCATACCCACTGATCATTACATACAGTTCAAAGCAAATACAATTTATTAAACAGCAATCAATTTAAAAAATAAGGAAAAAATGGGAAAGGCTAAAGGAAAACCCGTCACCCCTCTCTGTGGTACGGGGACACCACAAACAGCATCTCTGGAATGTCAGGGAAGTTCAGTCTGTTCCTCACAAGTCCCAGGCCCTGGCTGTGCTGCAGGGACGCTGCGGGTTGGACACTTGCTCTGGTGGTGGCCACACACCCTCAGGGTCTAGGTGGCAGGACCCTTCTTCCCAGTGTCGCCCCCACCCCGTCGGGGTTACAATCCCCCTCTAAGTCTGGCCTGCCTGGCATCTTGGCTGCGGGGGGGGGAGGGGTGTGTCTCCCTGTGCTGGGCCCGCTGCCCAGGGTCCCCCTCGCTCTCCCCAGCTGCTCACCACACCCATCTCCGGACTGCTCCAGCCCCAACTCCACTCTGCCCCAGCTCCAGCTCCGCTCTGTCTCTGTGCTGCTGCTCCTGCTGCTCTGCCTCCAGCTCCCTGGGCTGCTTCTCTGGCCCCTCTGGCTCTGGTTGCTGCAGCTCTGCTCCCAGGACAGGTCTGCTCTGCAGGCTGCTTCTGTGACTCTGCTCCCAGCACTGACCTGATTCCTGGGCTGCTTCTCTGGCCTCTCTGGCTCTGGTTGCTGCAGCTCTGCTCCCAGGACAGGTCTGCTCTCTGGGCCGCTTCTGTGACTCTGCTCCCAGCACTGACCTGATTCCTGGGCTGCTTCTCTGGCCTCTCTGGCTCTGGTTGCTGCAGCTCTGCTCCCAGGACAGGTCTGCTCTCTGGGCCGCTTCTGTGACTCTGCTCCCAGCACTGACCTGACTCCTCGGCTGCTTTTCTGGCCCCTCTGGCTGGCACAGCTCTGCTCCCCAGCTCAGCTCCGGCCCCTGCTTTCTCCTTAGCTCAGCCCCACTCTATCTGACAAAGGCAAGTCCAGCTCACACAGAGGACTGGATCCCCCTGGCCTCTTGACTCCCTGATTAGCCTGCCTGCACTGTCAATCAGGCTGACCTGGAGCATTGGCCTCTCCCCATTGTTCCTGGGGACTGTCAGTCTCAGGGTCCTGATTTCCCATCGACTCGTCCCCTTTTTTTTGGTACTGGGAGCTAGCCAACCAAAACACCCGCACTGAGTTTTAGTAAGGGGACAACAGTCCCCTTACACATAGCCAGATGATATGTCAAACAATAATGATCACTAGCAATTAACAACACCCTATGACACAGGCAACTAAACTCCCGTTTTACAGTTGGGGAAACTGAAACAGAGAGATTGAGTCACTTGATCAAAGCTATACAGGATCAGTGTTAGAGACGAGATTAGAACCCAGGCATTCCTCGCTATATAACACTTCTCTGTGAGACTGTTTTTTTCTTTCTGAAAATGACAGAAAGGGTCAACATTTCACTTTAAAAAGTGCATAGAAAATGAACAGCGAAAACTGAAACAGAGGAGTTGTTAGTAACAAGGTCATCTGAAGAGTTTTCTTTTAAAGGTTTGCTCTGATGCCTTATTTGCCCTCAACAACGCAGACAGCACAGAATCACTTTCAAACAGGCTGCTTGAAATAATGAGCAGGTTTTTTAGAGATTGTGAGGGAGACTTTGAATAGCACCTGAGATACTTACGACCAGCTTTTAATGGCGTTCAGGCCCCTTACGCTCATTGAAATTGGTGGGTGTTAGATGCCAAATACCTCTGAAAATCTGGCACTCAGAAGCACAAGTCCATAGCTTTCCATAGGACTTGGACTCCTAAATCCCTTAGGTGCCTTTGGAAATCTCCCCCTCTGAATCTCTCTGTCTATTGGTGATGGTGGCAGAGGTCGTAAAGCTTGCCCAAAGCCAAAACTTAACGCTTTCTTCAGCTCTTTTTAAGTATGAAGGTCTTTCATTTTCACATGTAAATGAAGTAAGTCCTAAAAGGAGCCTTGTAATACCTCAAACACTGAAATAAGCCAGGGGTGAGCTTTCAAATCATTAATCTATCAAAAGACAGATTTCACAGCCCTACTGAGCACTTTAATCATTTGTTTCAGAGCTGTCAAAAACTGAGACATTTCTAACACACAGAAAGGATAATAAGTTACACCTATGCCTCTCTTAATGTGTTAAAAAAATAAGATGACTATTGATAATCCAACCCACTTGGTGAAAAATCCTTAGGAACCAGGGAAAACTTCACAGACATTGCTGTATGCAAAAGCCTGCACAGCTGCCATCACTGTTGCAATTAACATATCCCAAGACTTCAGAATAGCTATTTTGTTGATGTCTGACGAATAGCCAAGCGATAGAGCATTCTTCCATATACTGTATGTAGGATAAATGAGTGGCTCTGAAATAAATATAGTCACTTAAGGGGCACCACTGTAGCCATAAAACCATGAGCTGAATGGCAGAAGAGACAGAAGATGAGATTCAACCATATGTTTACTTTGAGGTAATCTATTCTGGCATATTTAGCCTGTGCTATGATTCACTGAGGTAAAATTCACCGCTGTGCAGAGGGCTAACACCAGTCTAATACACCATTAAGTCCCACTTTAGTCCAATTTTAGGACTTAAGTTGTGGCTAGGCCTTTTTGCACATGAGCAAATTTCACCCCTAAAGGTAATTCCTGATCTGGCTCTGTACAGGTGAGCTGTAGAAATGAAATTCATCCCCTTCAAACCTTGGTTCAGTACAGAGCTGCCACACAATCCTCCACTGGCCACACAGGCTGCTGTTCCAATCTGGAATAGCAGCCACAGCCCTTCTGCACTACTTCTGGGGGTGCTGGAGCTACTGGAACCATAGAAATGGTGATCCCGTTGTTCTTCCCTTGGTTGGCCTCCATCTAAGTCATCCACACCAGCTTATGTGAGGATGGCATAGAGGTCCTTTCCATGGTGAATATGGGGTGTCCATGTACCCCTGTGTGGTTGCTTCACTGATGGCTCCCTGTCCAGCTTCAATGCAGAATTAAATAGTGCAGAGGTCCTGGTGCTGGATCTCCACACCCCAGTGCTATACTGTATTTCACACTATATAAAGGTTACCCAATAAAGGGAGTTAGTCTGGATAAAAACTGAGTCACTCAGGATTTGACCCACTGGTACCTATGCCCCGACTGTACCTCTCAGGATCAGGCAACTGAGTAAGGAGTTTAGGATTTGGCCCATTGACGTGATGGAAGTTGCCAATGCTCAGGATTTTTTTGGATCAGGTCCCAGAACATCTTTCATTATGCTCCTCCCTTTCAAGGATATATATTTTCCTGATATCAATTACCATTGTCTCTGTCCCCAACTCTGTATGACAGGGGCCTTATTACATCCCCAGGTGAGATGCTTTGGGTTGCTTCAGAGCAAAAAGAAAGAAGCCAGCATTAAGAATTTCTCCCATGTAGAATGGAATTGAATATGCACGATGTAGGGTGACCATACGTCCCGTTTTGGCCGGGACAGTCCCTTTTAAGCCCTGTCCCAGCTGTCCTGACTTTTTTGGCAAAAGTGGGCATTTGTTTCATTTGCTCGTCAACTTGCTCAGTTGGCAAGAGTAAATGGGACAAATGCCCACTTTCGCCAAAAAGCGGGGTGCAGAGGAACGTAGGGTGGGGGAAGCGGTGATGCCAGCCCTGCACAGCGGGGGGTGGGGGGTTGGGGTGGGGGGCAGGCAGGGCTCAAGTGAGCAGTGACACCAGCCCCAGCCTGGGGTGTGTGGGTGAGCAACTCAGGCACAGGATGGAGGAGAGGAGGGGCTTTGGCTAGCCCCACGCTATGTCCCATTTTCCCTTTGGAAATATGGTCACCCGAGCATGATGTAAACTCAGCAATTGAAATACAAACCCCCAGCTCAACACTGAAGGCTCCAAGAGACAGTGGGGACCATTGTAGACACCAGAATTTGGACACAATATCCCAGTAGCAATCACACCAGTGCCAAATACAGAGATGATATAACCTTCCTGCTCCTACTTGATATTCCTATTTATTTATCCAAGGATCACATTAGCTCATTTGGCCACAGCTTCATATTGGGAACTCATGTTCTGCTGATTATGCACCATGAATCCCCAAGTCGTTTTCAGAGTCACTGCTTCGCAGGATAGAGTCCCCCATCCTATGAGTATGACATGCTTTCTTTGTTCTCAGATATATGACTTTGAAATACATTTAAGTCATATATTAAAACACATATTGTTTGCATGCACCCAATTTATCAAAAAAATCCAGATTACTGTATCAGTGATTAAACCTCTTCATTACTTACCAGTGCCCCAATCTTTGTGTTTATCTATAAACTTCACCAGTGATGATTTTGTGGTTTCTTCCAGGTCATTGATAAAAATGTTAACTTGTGTAGGGCCAAGAATCAATCTCTACAGGACCCCATTAGAGACATACCTGTTCAGTGATGATTCCCCATTCACAATTACATTTTGAGACCTATCAATTAGCCAGTTTTTAATCCATTTAATGTGCACCAGGATGAACTAGTATAGTTCTAGTTTCTTAATCAAAATATTGTATGATACCATGTGAAATAAGTCAGCCTTCCAGAAGTCTAAGTATATTACATCAACACTATTACCTTTATCAAACAAACGTGTAATATCATCTAAAAAAAGATATTGTTAGTTTGACAAGATCTGTTTTCCATAAACCCATGTTGATTGCCATTAATTACATTACCCTCTTTAATTCTTTATTAATTGAGTCCCATATCAGACATTCCATTATTTTGCCAAGGACTGATGTCAGACTAAACAGTCTGTAATCATTTGGTCCTCCCACTAACCTTTTTAAAATATTGGCACAACATTAACTTTCTTCCAGTCCTCTGGAACTCCCCCAGTATTCCAAGATTTATTGAAAATCAATATTAATGGTCCAGAGAGCTCTTTGGCCAGCTCTTCTAAAACTCTTTGATGCAAAAGTTATCTGGATCTACTGATTTTAAAATGTCTAACATTAGTAGCTGCTGTTTAACATCCTCCTGCACTACTGCTGGAATGAAACTCAACTTTCTGTGTCTCAGTTTCCCCATCTGTAAAATGGGAATAATGATACTTATCTCCTTTGTAAAGTGTTTTGAGATGTACAGATGAAAAGTGCTATATAAGAGCTAGATATTATTCTTTTGGTCTGTATTATTGGAATATGTCAGAAATTACTGGATATTCACATTGCAAGAAAAATACCTCTAAGTTGTCAGATATGAGCTACCTCCTTCATCCTAAACTGAGTGTCATACCAACTATTTTCCATAACCTTCTTATTTGTGTTACCTAAAATTCATATAACATTAACCACTCGCTGGTGCAATCCCTTATGTATTTTTCTACAGTGGTTATAAAAGGATGCTCCATTGAAACCAATGGATTCTCGGGATTAGCCAAATGTAACAAATGGTGAAGCTGTTAATGTTTGTAAGAGGGATACATATCATCTGTATTATCAGACACCATCAGGGGATGAGATCTCATTAAACTGCAAGAATGCAAAGCATCTCTGTAATTCTACAAAAATAATAATCAGAGCAAAAAAACTTTGAGTAATCATGTGAAGCTGTTTCTCCGCACTGTTTGGGAATCCAGCACATTTCAGCTGCAGGCGCTACATGGAATATTTTTAGCAATATTTTGTAATTATAACTTATGTAAACATGATGATAACATTCCCAACAATCATTAAAAGCAGATTTTCATTAGTGCTTTCTCTAAATAAATCTTGCTATTTAAATAATTTCCCTAATGCCAAACTAAATTAAGTAGGAGGATATCACAGGAAATTATGGAACGAAAATTAAGATGGCTAGGAGACACACAGAGGACAGAACTGAATAACATAACAAGACTGGAATTGGACTGGAATCCCAAGGACAAGAAGCAACAGGGTAGACCAAAGAGAACTTGTAAACACATCACAAGAGCAGAACTGAAAGCTATCAGAATGACATGAGAAGAAGCTAAGACTGCAGCAAGAGACTGCCAAGATGGAAGGCAGAGGCGAAGGTCCTCTGTTTCACATGGAATTAAGAGGGGTTAGTTAAGTCATGTCATAAATGCCTTGTGAAAAACATTTTGCAAATGCGTGTAAAAAGTGTTGTATAGAAGGAGTGCCTGATTTAGGGTCTGATCCTGCAACCCTTACTCATATGAGTATTCTTCAATCATGCAACCAGTTGCATTGGTGTCAAGAGAGAATTGTACCATTGATTTCAATGGACGTGGGACTGGGCCCAATATCAGGAAAAGCTTCCTGACAGTGAGTTGCTTTAGGCTGTCACCATTGGGACCATAACTTCCTTGGGGTCACAAATTGGTTTATGGGGGGAGGAGGGTTTGCAATAACACTTCCTTTCTTTATGGCTGGATGGGAACGAGTTGGAGGGGTCTCAAAACTTTTTTCTGTTGTTTCGAGGAATCATGGTATGCAGTAGGTTGTGAAAACAGCTGCTACGGGAAGAAAGCCCCATCTGGTAAGAAATTAAATACAAGGGTAGATAAACAGTAGTAAATATGGTGTTATCGTAGAGAACAGTCCTGCATTGCTAGGAGGATGGTCTCAGTAGACACCTTAAAAGGGTTTTCTTGCCTTCAGTTGCTATGCTTCAGTGTGGGCTGGAACATTTAACAGATTATATGAAAGTGATTTTTCCTCCCTCTCAATTGATTATTTTTAAAGGCTTGAACAGATAGCATAGGCCAGGTCCTGCAGTCCTTATTTAGGCAACTCTGCCTTTGAATTCAGTAGAGCTTTGCCTGAGTAGGCACTAGCCCTTGAATCAGGGACCCACAATTAGCAAGTGAGTTACAACTTCTCACCAGTACTATGTATGACCATGAACTCTACTCCACAGTTCCTATGCAGAGAATTTCTACTGAAGTCAATGGAAGCTTTACCTGAATCAGGACTGTAGAGCTGGTAATTATACTGGTCACTAATTGAAATAATCGGGGCTGGATTCTCCAGTCTGCTGCACCAGTTCTATGCCGGTATCCATTGATTTAAATGGAGTTACACCAGTACACAAGTGGTGCCACAGAATGGAGAAACAATCCCTTAATATTTTATCCAGAGAGTATTTCTCATGTAAATTCTGTTTCTTGTTATGATTTGTGGTTTCTTCTTCAAGCCATGTTTGTTAAACGTATTATCTGCATCATTAACAATATTTATATTTTAAAATTATGTGAAGACCAGGTATGATTCAGAGTTACCCATTCACTATATTCTGTAAATTTTACAAGAACAGCAGTTCTTGTACACAACGTCCAACAAACACACAAAGATCATGTGAACATATGTGACCAATGTGTGAATATATATATGATCTAATTAGAACTTGATCCATACCTGTAACACTTATAATGTAGACCAATGAATATTATGAATACCAATACCTATTATAAAACAAATTATATAATTAATGTTAAATTTAAAGGGACTTTGTCCGGTTCATTTTTTTGTATTCCCTATGTTATTAATAACCCCTACAACTGCCAAAAATTTAAAATTTCAATTTATTAATGATTTGTGCTTTTTAATGTTTGCACTGGGCTAGACTTTGAAAATAGACTCATTAATTTCAAACTTGTTTTGAGTCAGTTTCACTTTCGATTGCTCACAAACTGGGCCAATGCTGAAACCTTTGGTTTGCAAATGAGAAATTGTTTACATCCAAACAAAACATCTGATTTTCACTGAATTAAAAATAAATCATGTAAGTATTTATATTAGTGTTTTTAAAGGTCTTTTCCAACAAACCTATATGTTGGGCCTAAGTGAGCCCACAGAATTGCCATTTAAGCAAATTAAATTCTTATATCCATGGTTACATTTGATCACAGACTGATGTTTTATGTAAAGTATAAGTGCCAGATCTTTCATTTACGATTTAACAAATCATTAGATATAGCCAAGCTAACCATGAGCCACAAATCACTGGCCAGATGTATGTTATCTTGGGATATCGACAATTTAATACAATGTCCGATATGAGAAGTGTCAAGATATTCACAGCGATCAGATACAAAACTCAGAGAAATGATGTAGGGAATAACCTGCAGTAGATGCAGGGGGTGGACCTGCATTATAAAAGGTTTTGTCCGGCCCTGGCTTTTGAGATTCTTAGAGCACAGCATTCTGTGATCAATGGCTGATTTCTGTTTGGCTAAATATCACCATCAATTTACATAAAGGAAACTTCTGGTTGATCACTTGTTGTGGGAAATAATGTTACTGCTTTGGGTACTCACGGCATTCACAGTTAACTAAAGGCCCCAACTTAGAAAAGGGCACTTAAGCACTCATTTAAAATTAAGCATTTGTAAGTGCTTTTCTTAATCAGAGTTTATGTCTCTGTGTTTGTCATGGCTCTGAGTTCCACAAGAAAAATCATGACTTGTCAATTTTTTTTTTTGGTAGAAGTCATGGGGTTTGTCACCCCAGATAGCTCTTGACTGAGCAAAACTCCATTAATTGTTACTAATTTGGTTCTCCACTGTAGTTAAGGTTCAGATTTCAATGGTTTTAAACTACTAGTTAAATGTTAAGGCTAGGATATTTAAAGAGGCCTAAAGGAATTAGGAGGATTTGTGGCACCTTAGAGACTAACAAATTTATCAGAGCATAAGCTTTCGTGAGCTACAGCTAAGGCTCACGAAAGCTTATGCTCAAATAAATTGGTTAGTCTCTAAGGTGCCACAAGTACTCCTTTTCTTTTTGCGAATACAGACTAACACGGCTGCTACTCTGAAACCTAAAGGAATTAGGTATCCAACTCTCATTCAAAGTCAATGGGACTTTCAGTAGAGGCTGATGGCCAGATTTTAAAGGTGTTTAGACACCTAAAGATGCAGAGAGGTATCTAGATGCTTTTGAAAATCACGCAAGGCACCTAGCTGCATCTTTAGACACCTAATACCTTTAAAAATCTGGCTCTGAGTTCTTAACTTTCTTAGGTGTTCTTGAAAATCTTATCCTGCGCATTTAATTGTAAAATAAAGGATTTTTACTTGACATTTTGTATAATTTTTCATGACAATTTAGTATTAATTAAAATATGGTGAGCCATATGGTGACTTTTCCCTTTTTTAACGAGCATTATGACTTTTGCATTATTTTTACCATGACTTTTTTTTTTTTTGCCACAACCAGCCTCAGAGAGAACATCAGAGCACACAGACATCACTGCTTCAAACAACAGTGGTGCCACACACAGAGACCAAACGGGAAAACAACTGCACTTTTCTACAAACAGAACCATTTGCAATAAAAACTTTCCAAGACAAATCAATCCCTTACATTCACATGTAAAGCAGGAGCATAGAACAGCATGTATTGCAGCACTCACCTTTTCCTTTGCTGCAAAGAGCCCTGCCTTTATTTTTACAGTTCAAAATTGCACAGTACAGTAATGCTTCCTCCACCCTTCATGAATTTTTACAACCACAGTGACTGAGCAATAAATATCATGCATTGGT
This sequence comes from Natator depressus, assembly GCF_965152275.1. NCBI lineage: Eukaryota > Metazoa > Chordata > Testudines > Cheloniidae > Natator > Natator depressus. The sequence goes on from NC_134242.1 coordinate 11,061,290, forward strand.
TTTGGGTTACGAACAGATGGAGAGAGAAACGGCCTTGCTGCTGCTGCTGCTTCTGATGAAATGAGTACTTGCAAAGAGATAGAGCAGTGACAGAGTTTAAACTGGTAGAGCACTCTGTGTGTGTGTGTGTGCGTGTGGTTTTTATATTTTGCCTTTGCACTACAAGGCATTTAGAGAACAGCTCCCCAGCAAGAAACTACCATCCATCTATCTTTGCAATGCATCTTGATCTCCCTCAGTCTCTCCACTGCACACCATTGAGGGCTGCTTTATCAGCCTCCTTGCCAGCAGGTGCCAAGTGTTTAAGCTCCCAACCTGGGGAAAAAGATAAAAGCTGGAATAACTTGGATCCTGCTGATTTGCCAAATCTTGCCAACTTCTGGCACCACATTCAAGTTGTACCATCAAAATAGGGAACAAATCTACCCATGCCTGCCTCACCAAAAAACTCTATATCCCAACATACCCCTATGCATGAGTGCCACAGAAACCCAGATCTGGCACATGGATACCACCAGATTAGTACAATTTTTGGACCTCACCCCCAAATGGCATGCTATGACTAGAGAACAAATATAGTCTCTCCAACTGCACCAAAAATTCATGACCCTGGAATCCTGGCACATGAGTGCTATAAAAACCCGAATCTGACAAATGGATCCAACTGGATCTTAGCACAATTTAGGTTTGGGGCCAAAAACTGTGATCTAAATAGAAAATAAGTGTAGCTGCTCCTACTCTACAGGAAAAATCTGGATCCTGATGTATTCTGGCCTAATTGCATTTGAAAAATGCATATTTGTTACCTGGATCTTGCCAATTTTTAACCCCAATCTCCAGCATTCTTTCAAATTAGCAAAAAAGTAGCAACTTCCTATGCATCAACAAAATCTAGACCCTGCAGCAAATTTGCACAGCAACACTGGAAAAAACATGTTTCTGGCATCTGGGTCCCTACTCCATCCAGCTAGTTTATATCCTACTCCCTAAAATTCCAGTTTTAACACCAGTTAAATAGAGAAACAGTGAAGCTGCTGCTCCAATTGCACTGCAAAAAATACAGCCCCCTCCCCCCCCCAATACTTCTCTGCTCAATATAATTTCAAAGACATACATCTAGCACTTGGACCTGGGTCCTTGAAAGGTTTAGTCCATTTTTTCACCTATATTCCTCAATATTTCCTTCCAGATTTAGAGCAAATGTAGCTAACTTTTTCCATCAGAGATACTTGTATCCAATGCATTGTATTTCAAGAGAAGCTTTCATAACCTCAATCTTTTATCTTGAGCTTTATAGATACAGCCCAATTCCATACGGTAACACTGAAAAGTGGCAGTCAAACTGGGTTAGCAGGTGTTGATGATCACTTTAGAAGTGGTTTAAACTCATCAACCCTTGACTGATATTTTCAAAGCAGCCTAAGAGATTTAAACAAACACGTTTGTTAATTTTTAAACACCCTTTAATAGAAAACGTGTGTCTAAATCCCTTAGATTCCTTTGAAAATCTTAGCGTATTGGACACAAGTTTATCTGATATAACAGAATTCTACCTTGGCTGTCTATCTAGAAGGTAAAATTATGGAAGTCTACGTGAAAAAATGGGCTAGACCTTGCTGGATCCAGGTCCATATTTGGATTTTTCAAGGGCTCATGCTCAAGGACCAGATGTGTACAGTGGGTTGGGAGCTACTTGGTCATTGTGGACAGTTCTCTGAAAACAGCCGCTCAGCCTGCAGCAGCAGTCAAAAAAGCAAACAGAATGTTCGGAATCATTAGGAAAGGGATAAATAGTAAGACAGAAAATATCATAATGCCTCTAAATAAATCCATGGTACCCCCACATCTAGAATATTGTGTGCAAGTCTGGTCACCCCATCTCAAAAAAGATAGAATTGGAAAAGATACACAGAAGGGCAACAAAAATGACAAGGTATGGAACAGGTTCAGCTTGGACTAAGGTGGGATGTTGTGAATGCAGCGGGGCTCGGGTGGCGATTTAAAGAGCCTGGGGCTCCAGGCGCTGCAGGGAGCCCAGGGCCCTTTAAATCACCAGCCTGGGGAAGCCGGTCCGGCACGGCGCACAGGCTCTTGCCAGTTCGCGGGACCGGACCAGCTTACTTTCACCTCTGCCCGCTAGGCTTCAGAATACTTGTATGGGCTTTCTGGATTAAAATATGCTTGTATCCAGCAGAAGCCTGGTGCCAGTTCCAGGTTTTTGCGATGCTCGTGCTCCAGGATACTCCGGGGCCCGGATATTTTCTAGCGCAGTACAAGCCGATAGACTTGCTCGCTATATTGGTGCAGTTGTTTGGGAGCTTGGGGCCAAAGACCGTCAGGAATCGGCGGGATCCCTCGGGATCCCCTTCGATCCAGCTTTTCCCTCTCTCCCTGGGTTTGCAGACAGAACGTGGGCACTTCACTGGCCGCGCGCGCGGCTCTTGAGAACGTTCCCCGGATGCCGCGCGCTCCCTTCTCTGCAGGGGGAGGGGAGGGAGGCTGTGGTTCCCTCCAGGAGGAGGATGTACGGGAGGGGACGCTTTGGACAGGGAGAGAAATGAAGGAGCCAAGCAGAAAGCCAGAAAGAGTTCGGCTGAAAGGGAGAGGAGAGTTGTAGAGGCTCCAGCGAGACCAAGAGTTTGCATTCCCTCCTCCGCGTGCTCTCTGAGCTCCTGGTTTGCATTGCAAGCTCCCTGCTCTCCTTGTGCCTCAGTCCTGCCTGCCTTCCCTCTCAGCACCCCAAGAAGGAACAGCTCCTATGCAGTTTGCAGCACTGCATTAAAAAGAAAGCAGTGCGGGTCACCCAGGGCAGCTGAAAGCAACAAAGCAGCAGCTTCCAGCACAAACTCAGCCCTTTGCAAAAACAATAATTCAGTTTTGGCTCCCTCCTTTTTTTTTTTTTTTTTGCAAGTGCATAGTAAAAAAACCCTCCACAACGTGTCGGCCTTAGAGGGATCCGAACCAGGCAAAGCAGAATGTACCAAGGACACATGCAGGTAAGAGGTTGCTAGTAGGCTACCCTATGGGAAGCACGCGTAGCTGGGTCTGGAGAAAGGTGATTCTCTTAAGTTTCTGTGGGATGTCTGTAAGAGGGGAGGGGGGGTTCTGCTTTCGCACCGTGCAACAGGTGAATTGGTGCAATATGATCGTGGCATTCGGAGTTGAGGGAAAAACTCGACCGGGGTTAGCTAAAAAAAGGAGGGATGTGAAAATCTGCCAACTTTATAACTAGGTGAAGTTTGATGTTTATTTGTTCATTTCTTTCGCTTAAACATTTATGTTAATTTATGATCATTCAAATAGGTTCAAGTGATCATTTCAGAGCAAACGTTCGTGGTTTGTTGTCAACTGACCCGCGTCTCTGGCCACCCTCTTGATGCATCCCTCCATGTATGTCATGTGAAGGGCAAACAATAAGGGGAGAGGCAGAGTAAATGCTTTGCAAACTCTGCATATATTTCATTCCACACTAAAGCCATGCATTAATTTCCTCTTGCACAGACGCGTTGTGTTCAGAAGTGGTCGGTTTCTGTTCCCTCCCGCTCCATATTATGGGACGGGGATTCATCTCGCTAAGTACCAGGATGACTCTGTAGGGTAGAATTTAAAACACATGTCTAAGCGACTTCAACATTTTAGGTAGAAATCTTGGCTTCTGGTGCTATCGATCTACATCACTGAAGATGCCTCTCCCTGCTGCTAACTCACTAGTGCTTTGGACGTGATTACTGTAACCTTGACTCTCACTCTCCTTCATGTGGCTCTTCCTTAAAAAGCCAGCTGTATGCTGGAGAACAGGAGGAACTAGTAAAGCAGCATAGAAGTTGACACTGACCTCACAAAGCTGTTTCTTTGCATTGGGACCCAATCCGGCTTCTTGTTCATTGAGTTAAACGATCAAACACATTTATTAGTTACAGTGGCACCAGTCTGGCATGTAGCATGTGTGAGTGTCAAGGATGTTTTCATAGCAATTGCAGTACAGTACTAGTAAGTACTGTTTTGTGTGATTCTGAATGCAATGTTTCAAGACATGCGGAACAGTTACTACAGACTTAAGTCAATGTCAAACTTTGTATAACAAACAAGTTAAATAATTACCCTGATTCAGCACCCTCTGCTTTCCAAAATTGAATGTAGACTAGTTGCTGCCTTCCACTTAATTGGATTACTTAATCTCTGCAAATGATAACTGTTGTGTCATACTATTATTTGTGATTAAAGAATAAATAGGATTTAACAAGAAAAGTAATAGGTGGAAATAAGCATACTGCTACTTATTTAGGTTAGAAGTAGGTTAAAGTGTGTATTGTTTTACAGTAACACAAAAATAGTTGTATAAATAATATGACTGACTTTGGACAGTGGGCAAAGTATATTTGTATCATTATACAAAGTAGAGTTATTTTGTTGTGAAGAATAAATTGTAAACTTTGAATAAATATATTACAAATGTTAAAAGGGAAATGTGATGGTGTATTGATATCCTTGGCAGTTTCAGTATATTACATGAGTCATAAAACAGGACAGTTTAACAAATACTATTTTAAAAATTAATTTAGCACTAGAGTTATAATAGAAAAATCAGATCTAAACATACAAACATTTTCTATTAAAATACACAACTTTTAAAAGCATTTTGCTGGTAGTTAGGCTAATGTCACGAATCAAAAATTAACTAAACACTAACCAACCTCACTTACAAAGCTTACTGAATTAAAAATTATATTCAGTATATTTGTCAAATGTAACAAACAAAGAAACAACTTGTCCAATTAAGCTCTTTAATGCAGTTTTGTTCTGCTGCTGTCCCGACAGGAATCATTAAGATCCTTAAGGGTACCAGTAAAAAGACTAAAAAAAGCTTTTATAAAGCATCTTCATGTTTAGTAACTGCTTAATTATTGAGTTTTTAAGTGAGTCAGACAAAGAAAAATACAGAACGAATTAATCTATAATGGGCTGATCTCCTATGAAGTTTATTTAAACCACCTTGGAAGGCAAACTACCAGTTTTATGCAATTACAGTATCCACCCAGGTACCAACAAAAAATGCCGAAGCATCATAGGCACTTCATGTCCTTTTGGGTCTACTTTGTTCGTCTTCAAAGTGAACTAGTCAGTGAAATATGTTAACAGTTCTGCTAACTTTGGGGAACACTATGATAATTGGAAATGCTTACATCTCTCTGTCACTAGATCATCATCTACAAATTATGCGGTATATAAAATTGCTTAAAAGTCGGCACCTAAATAAAACAGTCAAGTTTTAAGAGTTCCTGAGCACTCATCGCGCCCATTGGTTTAAAGGGAAGCATACACCTAAGCGTTTTGTTGAACTGGGGCCTAAATATGGATTTAAGTAGCTAATTTTAGGCACATATATTTGAAAATATTGGCCATTCTATATAACATCTGATCCTGCGCTCCTTACTCAGACAAAACTCCCACTGAAGTCACTGATGGTAGAATAATGCAGGATTACATCCACTCTTATGCATAAACTCCAGCATGCTAATACTCATTTTCCTTTTTCTCTAGGTCTTGCCCTTCTACATAAAACTAGAATTTACAGAAAAATTTCCCAAGTCCAATTACTTTAATATGAATGTTTACAAATGCAATGTTTTATTAAGCAATTGTTGCGATTCAATTATGTTCTTGGAAAACTTTTGCAAGATGTAAACATTTAGACATACAACAATATAATGAATGACATTTGTTTATTATATAGATTGAGAATTTACCCATTTTGCATATTCACACTGAGCCCAACCTGTAGTTTTCCTTTGAATGCAATAAACACTGCAAGACTAGCTTAAATGAGCCGTGATTCAGGAAAGCACTTAAGCACATGCTGAACTTTAAGCTTGTGCTCATGCCCTACTGAAGTCAGGCACATACTTAAGAGATTTGCTAAATCAGAGCCATAACATACTAGTGTCTACTTTTTGAATTATTACTTTATAGTACATGCAGTATTTGAAATGTTACAAGGAATTCCAGAAAATGACTCCTTTTTAAAAAGTTCTTTTTTCTTGTAAGTCTTGGGTTTAGATTCCTCTCTCATTCTTTTTAGAACTTATCCCTCAAATAACAAGCTGGTATGTGTTCTCTCTTAGTGCTCACATTGGCAGCTTTGTTTGTGGGCAAAATAAGCAAGATGCAGGGCCACTGCAGCCTTGATATATGCAAGTGCAGTTCCAGTGTAGCCAGTGCTTACTCCTTTTTTTTTCTTAATTTCATGCCACTTCATTTATTATTTCAACAAAGAAATATTAGGGAAATCCTAAACAAGTTATGAAGGGAAATGTAGTTTTGAAAGAAAGGCATATTATAGGTGTAATCCACTTTCCACTGCTACATCACATTTTTACAGCAAAATTCTATGTTACTTGTGCACCCCAAATCAAAGGGTGAGAGGAAAGCAGAATTGAACCTTTCAAGGCAGTCAGAAAGACACAAAGAGACAATACTCAGAGAAGTGCATGACCTAGCTCCTTCAAAGCCATTTCACTATAATTTAAATAAGCAAACATATCTTAATATTATTTAAGCAACTTTTAAGGCCCATATTATTTACCAGATCAAACCTCTCCTTTTCAACAGTGTGCTGTCCACAATGTAAAAGGTATTGACATATTTTCTAAGATAGATATTAGCTACTCTTCTGAGGCCTGTTCCTTTGGTGGGGACTTTTGCAGGACGAGAGAACTTCAGGATAGACCCATGGACCATTAAATTAGGTTCCAATCTGGCAAACATTTACACAAGTGCATAATTTTACTCACTTGAGTAGAGTTAAAACCCTACATAGGTGATTGCAGGATCAAGGCCTTAGTCACCTTCTAAAATCATTTTAGAACTTAAAATCTATTGCAAAGCTTTTACATTTTATTGGACACTGTGTGTGCCACTGCCCTGGGGTCAGACCTCCCTCTGAGCTTCATGGGAGTTTCAGGCATGGAGTGAAGGTAAGTTATGACTGTGGGGTAGGATTTTTAACAACGTGATGTATTTACTTAACTCAGCTCCCACTGGAATCAGTAGTAGAAGTCCCACATCAGTGGGAGGGGAGTTAGGCCAGTGTGAATGCTTTTGAAAATCCCACCCTAGACCTTTACTCATTCATCTTTCCATAAAATAGATTTTTGAACAAAAAGAGCTGGCATGGTATTTCATGTGTGTAGCTAAGTGGCACTGCTGTGTTTGGAGGTGCCACATGTCAGGTAAAGCGGAGATCCTGACCACTTGCAGTTATTAACATTCTCCTGGCAATTTTGCGAGAACAGAGTATTAGCTCTGATGTTCTGGCCAAGTTCCAAATCAGATAATTACATTCAGTCTCCCTAATTTTTCCCTGAACTGATAATTGCATAGGTTATCCACTTCCTGTCCCTGTTAGACAGCCTTGCTGTGCGCTGCTGAAGAGTTGCTGTGTTGTACCCTAGAGGTGGCTGAATTTCAGTTATGGATTAAATGATCCATGTGCATCATTTGCATTTCAGTTGAAGGATCCCGTTCTGCAAATACATACACATAGGATTTCTGTGGGTCTACTGATGTGAACAGAGTTATCTATGTGTAAAAGTGCTTTCAAGATCAGGCTCAAAATGGGTGAAGTACTTTGGGGGCCTTTTGACATATAGACCAGGTTCCCCCATGGTCTTTAAAGACATTTAATCTGGTAGGCTAATTTCAGCAGCTCTGTTAAAATAGTTAGTTAGGCATGTTGCTCTTCTGTGGGGTGAAATACCTGTCATGTTTTCATTGTTTTGATCTAAGTAACAGATGTTGTGTAAAGTACGATTATCAAGAACTAAGAAAACACTAACAGTCCAAATTCTGACTGGTACTTGGAAACGGGCATAGTGGACTCCCAAATAGGTGCACATAAAAGCAGCATTAATATTTGCCTGTATCTTTGCCAAGACCAACATCCTCACATAATCTAAGAGCAGGTCCAGTCTGTTCAAGGGATGTGCATATAAACCATAGCCAATTTAAGGATGTATGTACATCTGTGGATGGATTATATCCCCTGATCAGTAGGTTATGTCCTGTAATGTAAATCTCCTGTCCTGTGGAAAAGCTTCCCTGCTCCTGTATGCCAAAAATATGTAGCACCTTTGTGCAGCACCAGTCAGAATTTGGCCCATATAATCTATATCATTTTTCTTCATATTGATAATTCTGGTTTCCTTGAGTTAGCTCCAAAAGGCTGCAGAGGGAAACATTAGCATTTGCCTTGTTAATTATGTGATCCTCTAATCAAACCAGTGAAGAGCATGGTGATTAGGTCTGAACAACCACGGGCCCAAATTTGCCCTCATTTACACAAACGGAACTCCCACTGTTTTCAGTGGGAGTTGCACCGATATAAGTAAGGACAGCATTGGCATCTTGGTCCTTTTTGCCTTTAACCGTGGTTTCTTCTTGTCACCAGCCTGGTTCAAAGTTACCAACTGTCCTGTGTGGCAACAGCAAAGCTTTTGTGAATTGCTTTTTCTAATCCAACCGAGTTTTCAATTGGTACTTGTATCAAGGAAAGAGGTTAGTGAACACACATTCATTAAAACAACAAGGGAGTCCGGTGGCACCTTAAAGACTAACAGATTTATTTGGGCATAAGCTTTTGTGGGTAAAAACCTGAAGAAGTGGGGTTTCTACTCACAAAATCTTATGCCCAAATAAATCTGTTAGTCTTTAAAGTGCCACCAGACTCCTCGTTGTTTTTGTGGATACAGACTAACATGGCTACCCCCTGATACTTGACACATTCATTGTTCATTATAAGTGGATTGAGAGATAATTTTTCCCTGCTAAAGCCTACCCTCAAATGCTCATATCAGTGTGTCAAGAAGATATAAATAACATACTCCCTTTGCAGATTAGAGTTAAAAACACTGAGTTTACACAGCTCAATTTTACTAACATAAGCATGGGATAAAGACACACTGCAGCGTTGCAGGGGGCATTAAATAAAATTGATAGAAAGCATCAAATTTTGCATAGTGGGCCTATTAGTGCCTTTTAAACTCAAGGGTGACACCAATTAAAAACCAAGAAACCCTGAAAGAAAGTTGTTTGTAGGGTTTTAAACAGAAGAACCGAAGAATACTGGGTTTGTAGAGTGCCCACAATAATCCTCACTGAGACCTTTGGGCGTTACTGCAATAGAAACGATTAATAAAATAACAACAGTAACGTTGCTCTACATGAGTACCAGAGTGATGAGTTATTTCTGTTCCAATTCACTGAAGTTTGGCAGTGAAGGTAACTTTTCCACTTATAGATTTCCATTGTAGAAGAAATGCTATACCAGTTACCCGAGACCTGATTCTGCTTGCAGTTAAGTGAACTGAAGAACTCTTACTAACTTCAGTGGAAGTAGCAGCAGACCCTGACTCCTGGTTTTTAGGAGAATGATTAGGTGAACTTACCTCATATTAAATAGTATGGACCTCAGTGAATTTAACCAGGTATTTAATGGCTCATGTATATTTTACTAGCTAATATGTGATATAAAAGCAAGTACACAATCAATATAAATGTAGGCCTAGTTTAGTTTGGTTCATCAGACCTTAGAATAACCCTTTTTCAGTAAGGAGTGCAAAACAACGTTTTTGGCTTTCTTAATATCCTGTTATTTCACTTCTGGAATGTCCCATCTTTGGGTATGATGGTCCAAGGATGAAGTAACAGAGAGAGGTTACAATGGTCCAGCCAAATATAACCAGGGTAAACAAAGAAAATTTCCAAAGTCCCAAAAGTCACTGTCAAATATTAAGATTGATAGTTTTGTTATTGCTAATAAGTTATATAATTTAGGGTGTAATGCAGAATCTAATATTTGCTCATAAAACATTATTAGTTATTATTATGTAATGAATCAGAGGAGAGGAGTGTTGATAGAAGTAGGGTGTCATCTTGGGTATAAAAGAGAGTACTGAGATGTAAGTTTTTACCTTTGTTTGTGTAGAGCCTTGTCTGTGTACCACTGTGTGTCTATATACTCAGCTAGATCAATGGCTGGTCACCTTTAACAGATCACTGGGGTGTGGCTCTTTGTACCTATGCTGACATAAACCTGTTTCTTGGATCTGAACTCTAGAGTTAGCAGTGGTTTTGTCTGCCATAACAAGCAGTGGTTCTCTGGTTTGCTGGGTTTGTAAGGTAACCTGTGGGCCTGGTTAGTGGCTCTGAAAAACATCCTTACACTGTTCAATAAGGCCAAAATCCTGGCTCAGTCCGCAAGCTGGATGAGAAGAATCTCCCCACTGAGGCCATGAAACAGAGGTGAAGCCCCTTCACAGCTGTTGTCCTAGCTTCAGGGCTAGAGTAGCCTCCATAAAGCTTGCACACCCTCTGCAAAGAGGACAATAATTGATGGATTCATGGGGCAGCTGATCCACTGGCCCCACTCCAAAACCTCCTTGTTTGTCCTCCGAGGAGCTGATCTCTGCAATGCTGACTCCCCTCTGGAGAATCCCCCCATTCTCTCCTCTCTCCCACTTAACTGAACTGAGCTACTTTTAGCGGGACCTATGTTAGTGGGAAAGGGAGAAGAATTTTCCCTTGAGGGCTAACCTCAATGGTTCTTACTTGAGAAGTTAAGTCAATGAGAGCTTTCCCCCATAAGGAAGTCCACATCAACCAAGTGGTGCATATGGGAAATCTGGGCGTTTAAATCACCACTTGACAATTGCTAATAACATTTTTTTCTGGTTAAGAATCTGAGGTTCCAATAGGTTATTGCACTGATGCTTTTAACAGATCATAATTATTTACAAAATGTTGCAGGGCCATATTTTCAAAGGTATTTAGGCACCTAAAGCGCCTATACCCCATTGAGTTCCATGGTGAAAATCCCACTAGACACGTATCTGCATCTTTAGGTGTCTAACTACCTTTAAAGATATGGCCTGCTGTATCTTTGCCAAATAACTGCAAAGTCCCATATTTCACTGAACTTAGGAAGAGAGACCTAGAATGTTTCATACAGTTTTTAGTAAATGATCATACAACACCACTGTGAGATGATCATGAAGGAAAGTGCTTATATCGCATCAGTAAATTCCAAAACAATTTAGGAAATTCTTAGTGCACTCTTAAGCTTGTGTGTATATTTCTGTGTGTATACACACACAGATTTATTTTAATAGCAGCAAAGATGTGGGTGTACAAAGGGCCTGATCCAAAGCCCATTGATACCAGTCGGAGTCTATGCACTGATTTCAGTAACTTCTGGATCAGGCCCAAAAGGGAAGTGGGCCTTTCCCCATCCTTCTTGTATCCCTGCACCGGAACAAGGCACAATCTTAATCCTTTTGCACTTGGTGCTCAAAAGCTTCAGGAATCTAGCGCCAACAGGAGCAGAAAACCGGTAGAGGGGAAAGGAAAAATGGGCTGGGGAATGGGAAGTGTACAGTGGATGTTATTAAAGGGTCTAGCAGATGCTGCTGTTGTACACGCTCTTCCAGAGCTCCTGGTGATGTTTTGCCCTAGGAGCTGCTGTTGGTGCACTGTCCCTTCTCATCTCTGCAACCCGTCTAATGAGAATAGTGGCATTAAGCCATTGTCTAGCCCATAATATTCTTATAATAAATCTTTTGTATGTGTATAACAAGAACTAGAATGAGAAAGAAGCCAAGCAGTAATAAAAACGTAACAGGGTCAGTGGTGGTAGGGATTTATACTGGTCTGATGAGAGCAGATTTTAGCCCATAGTGTGCAGAGTACATTTATGGCTTTGTATAAATGATTTATTCATTATTTTATCAAAGAGTCTTAATAATAAAAGCAGAGTATGATGATTATTATCTAAAGCATGTTATCTTGAACAAGAGAACTCAAACTGCTCTGTCTTGCAACCCTTGCCCAGGAAAGTCTCCAGCTGAACTCAGCTGGAATCTTTTCTTTGAAGGGATCAGAGGAGCATTTCTCAAAGTCATTTCAAATTTACTTTCCAGCGGTGACAGACAGAAGCTCCAGGCACGATTCAGATTCATAAAAACTACCTAGTGTTCAGTCTCTCCATTTTCTGTACCATATTAGATCTTGTTGATCATATTTTGCATCCCCTCGAGTATCAGACAGAATGACTGTGTTCATCATCATGCCATCACCTCTTGAGAACAGCTACAGCATTACATCCTTGCATATTTTAGTTGCCAGTGGTTGCTGTATTATGGTTCACTGAAGCATTGTTCTGCTGTTTGTTTCTCAGAAGTTGCAGGATTGAAACCAGCAAAGGAGTTCCAAATATGTGAGATCATTACCTAATGGCTGTTCAAGGTCTTGGGAAAAGCATAGTGCTAAAGAGTCTCTGGTTTGCTATATAAAAAGCTTCGGTTAGCAAGTGCCCAGGATGGTTCTTGAAGGGTTAACCGTTCCCTTCTGATCAGTATGAGCAGTGTGAATGATTATGTAATAGTAATTGTTTTTAATTATGTAGGTTGCAGTTGTGGATCATGCATTGATACACTAGACAAATTAACCTTGTACAATTTGGTGGCAGAAGAATGATTTTGAGTCACGTCTCTGCAGTTATCAAAGAACAGCAGAATTTCCCTGCTTGAAGATTTGCTGTCCAACTTTTTACTCTTATCTTCATAGCCTGAGCTGGACAAATACTACAAAACAAGTTTCAGATCAATTCCCAAATAGCTGTTTGGGTTAGCCAAGGTCAGTGTCATGAGAACATTGGTGCAAGCATGGTTTTGTTAACACACATTTGGGGAATGGTCGTACTTCATGCAGATGCAGAGATTCTCATGTGAACACAGGTATTAACATGCAAATGGGATTATTCACTCTATGCTATTCCTCTATGTTCACATCCTTGATTACACTTCAATAATCCAATTAGGTAACAGAAACAATATCATGTTATTTAGGCAACCAATCACACACCACAGATTATGAATACAAGGAGAAATAGTTGAGGATATAGTCAAAACAAGTAGTTTGTGAACAACCCATTGGCTGAAATGCAGTCAAAAAGTGAACAATTATGAAAAACTGAGAATTCATGAATGGGAAAAAATGGTTTGCTCTGAATGGCTGCACAGATCCATGCAGAATGCACTGAAATGCGTACCTTACACTAAGGCTCATTTAAATAATCCAGGCTTTTTTAGACTTACTAACTCAAAACTATTTAAGCTCCTGTACAATATTTTGCATCTATCACTGCTGACACGCATTCTTTAGTTTCTTGACTTCCTTGCAAGACCATCAGTTCTAAAAAGTTAAGATCCGAACTGTCATAACAGCAGGAGAGAAAATAGTTGCTTCAACTGCGTTAACATGTCTTTTGGATAGTAGTCATCAGGGAGTGCAAAAGCAATAGTCACACTCATTTAAAACTGGAAAATTAGCACCAGTTGTTTCATCGTGACATTTATACACTAGATTATGCTTTATGCTCTGTCTTAAGAACCAGACAGATGATATCTGGAATACCATTCCCATTTCAACTGACAGCCTTTTAAAAACATATCTATTAGAGAACTCCTGCCATTTCGTGGAAGTCTTTGAAAACTTTGCTTCTTAGAGGCAGTTCTGCTTATATAGCATATATTGTTTGTCTTTCTCTTCCCTGAATCTATATTACTGAGACTGTGTGAATGGCAACAGGATCATTGCTTCTTGAGAGTTCATCCGCTCCTACCACTTGTTTCTTCTCCTTATGCCACTAAATCCTATTGATAAAAAACCATAAATAAATTACAGAGAATGAGCTAAATCCTGCTCTCATTTACATCAGTACAGCCCCACTGATCAGTGGACTAAATTCTGAGCAGGTGCCATTCAGTTCACTTGCAGAGTTTCACGCACTTCCATGAGGTCACAACTGGATGTTGTGAGAACGCTGTGGTGTAACTGGAAACGAAATTTGGCCCATTTTCTGAAATATGGGTTCCAAAACGGGTTATTTATCACAGCTTTCTGCCTTGCGTCAGCTGCTTAATGCTGACTCAGCTAGCAGCAACCTGTGGCCATGTGCTTCAAGATTCCTTTGGAAAAGATTCCATTGTGCTCTAGGGTAAACCTTGGCCTCACTGAAATCAGTGGCAAAGTTCCCATTGACGTCAGTGGAGCCAGGATTTCACCCTAGAATTTTTCATAGCAGGGGTATAAAACACTCCAGTTTTCTTTTCTCGAGAGATTTTTTTTTTAAGAGACAGACCATACAGGACAACTTCATTTTGTGCAGTTTGGCATTCCCCTTTCTTGACAAACTAAGATTAAATTGCTTTTAATTAACCTCTTTTCAAAAATCCTCTAACTAGATTTTTATATGGACCCATCACAATGCCTGTGGCATATGGCATCATGCTTTGCTTGAAACCTATTTGGTAAAGAGGAAAATTCCCTGCATGAGCATACATAACTGAAAGCATCCAGGGCTACAAGGGACTTTTAATTGCCTCTCTCTCTCTCTCACTCTCTCTCTCTCTCTCTCTAGACTACTAGATGCACAAATTAAAAATATATATATTTCCACAGCTATAAAGTATGAGGGTTATAGATTACTGATGCTAAGCAGTGACGGATGGCTTCTCTTGTATAGGAATACAGAGACAAATAACTAGTACATCACTGGGCCAAAATCAGCCATGAGGATTTGTGCCTGCTCAGACCATATCTGTATTTGGTCCATTAGCTACTTTCTACATAAACAGTATGAAGGGGCATAGGAATAAAATACTGGTAATAGACAATGATTTGGGGTCTTTTAAAAATGATCTATCCAGTCAGCAATCTATGTGACAGATGCATCCCAGGTGATGTCTAAGGTAGTTTGTCTTTATAACTTAGTTGGGAGATACACATAATCTCTATTATGCAATTGATGTGAAACTGGTGCTTATTGATCTGATTTGCCCAATACAAGGTATGGCATTCTGGCTGGGGTGTAGAGAAGAAAAGAGAGTGTGAAGACATAAATGTAAAGCCAGGTCTGTTGTGTGGCACTGGAGGGGTTCTCCCTATCTCTCCTTTTCAATGTCTGAGTAAATGTAGTGCTTGTGAAGGTGCTGCACAGAACAGTGAGGAGACTGATAATCTGTTCATTCAAAGAGAGTGAAACTCACCCTAGTTGTGCAGGTGCAAGGCCTCCACACCCCTTAAGCTCTGCAAAGGAACTGCACATGGGTGCTGCCTACTAAGTAGCTGCACAGCATGTCCCAAGCATGCTGTGGGATTGGTCTCCATTCCAGTCCTGTGGAGGTTAGCGTGGAAGGCCATGCTGGAGGCAGGTTAAGGTGGTCCAGGAGTGGGCCAAAGGAGAAGGGCCATGGATCTGCATTTACACAGATTCAGTGTTACCAGTAAAAAATGCAACTGGTACAGAGGCATTGCAACCACTATTCCAACCCATAGGCTGAACTATTGCACTGGGTTTATTGGGAGTGGGGGAAACTCACCTCTCCAACCATCCAACACTTCACCCACATAGGACCTGAAACATCCAGCTTTATGTGAATGGAGTGAATTTACCCACAAAGATTGAAAAGAACATTTAGCCACAGGCACAGTGAGTGGTAGTGAAAGATGTCACACATGTGAACCTCACCCTAACGTAAAGGGACCACCTCTAGGGGAAAGGTTTTTCCGGTCGCCATGGCCCATAGAACCCTTGTCCTCTCTGCTGCAAGTGCCATCAAGGGTACAAGTTATGATAGTGGTTTTGGGTGGTGTGGATACATGTCTATTAGGAATTGGATTGCACCCACCATCTAGTTATATGTGCCAACTGTTAGGGGTTCAGTGGCCGAAGGGCTGGCCTATGCACCATTTTCATACTTCTGTAACTATATCAGTTTAGGAACTGGTATAGGTAAAGTGGTACAAGCCTCTAGTGTGGACATGGTTAGGCCATGTAAAGATGCTTGTAGCAGTATAGCTTATTAATTTATTGTATAAGCTGTAATAATATATGCACTTTGATACCAGTATAACTCTGTCCACACTAGGGGGTTGTATCGCCTCAATTATCAGTTTCTAAACCAATATATTAATACCGATACAAAAACAGTGTATAAACCAGCCCTAAGAGATGGGAAAAGAGGCTCACAGAAGACTTCAGTGGGACTGTTTGCATGAATAAGTGGCACATAGGATGAGTACATGTTACAGAACTGGACGCAAAGTAATTAATGAAAATAAAACAGTGCACAGGAATGATTATTGCATAATGAAAGAAAGTAAAATTGGAAAGGAATGTTGAAGTAAATGGAGTAAATTTAGAGCCAAATTTTTACACTAGTAAAGGTAAAAGTATTCGGCCATCGATAAAATAAATCTAATGTAAAATATGCATTTTTAAAGGCCATTAGAGGCAGGAGGAGGACGTTAGTGACAGATGAGCAGATGTTACTCAATGAACACTTCGCATCAGTAATTTTAAAAGAAGCTGAAGGTCACATTTCCTAGCTTGGGATTCATTATTTTTCTGGAGAAGGGGGATGTGTGTGAAATGTTAAATGTCTTTATTATTGTACAAGGAAGAGAAGCCATTGACACCTGGCACCAAGCCCAGTTGGCTTTGGGTTTGTGTCTTACTTTAAATAAATGTCCCTTCCTTTTAGCTTGAGGATCTATATCTCAGACAAATAGGAAGGATGGTCCAGTGGTTAAGGCACTAGCCTACTGAGACCTGGTTTCAAAGCCCTTCTCTGCCACAGGCTTCCTGTGTGACTTTGCGTAAGTTACTTTGGACCTCAGTTCCCCAGTGGTAACACTGGGGATCATGGTACTTCCCTACATCACAAGGATGTTGTGAGGATAAATACATTAAAAAGACTGTAGATGTTATGGAAGCAGGGACCATGTTGATTACCAATTAATATCTAAATAAGAGACCAACATAAGAAGTGAGCCTGAGCCATGAAGTTTAGATTTGAGTCTAAACTTTCCTCAGACTTCAGAGGTGCTAAGGGCATTCAGTGCCTCATAGGATTGAGTGTCTTGTAAACAAATGACTTAGTAGGGGTGGCCAAGGAGACTATTTATAATGGTGTCTCAAAAATGGGAATGCTAAAATTCAAAACAATAGAACCTAGCCAAGTAGATTCAACACTACTTTCAGAAATACTGCAGCTAAGATATACTCTCTAAGGTGCCACTAGTACTCCTTTTCTTTTTGTGAATACAGACTAACACGGCTACATGAAAACAATTCATGTAGGGGCACTGAAGATAACAGTAATAGGGAATAACATCATGGAAATAGAGGCAGATGATAATAATCAAGGATAGAACAGAATAAAGTAACAAAGAGAGGTAGTGGGACAAATTCACAGAAAAACATTCTGCAGAATGTTTAGCAGCAGTGAAATAGATTTGTGGAGTGTAGAGTATGAGTCTAGTTCGGTTCTTAGTTATGGCTGGCAGTGGTTAACCAAGCCCAGTGCAGTAAGTGGGGTTGTACCTATGTTATTGATTCACTGTCTGATTTGAGGACTGGAGTATAAACTTGCAGAAAATTCAGAAAAAAATACACCAGTGATGTGTTTGCTGGGCAGGGAGGTCAGCTTCCTCTGAAGCATCAGAGCTTGGTCCCTTCCCGAGGCAGGACACTGGGTGGAGTGGACAAGTGCTTGGAGGTGGTACATAGAATCCTTTCGAGATGCCTGACTAGTGTGTCTTACTCACATGCTCATGGTACAACTGATTGCCAGAGCAGAAACCTTTGGGTTGCTTTTGCCTTCCTCTGTAGCATGGGGTGCAATTCGCCTATTGGGATCATCTGGGCACAAATCTCACATAATCAGTTCCCTACCATTGCTGGGGCCTTGGGCATTGGTGGCACCTTGGTCTCTCCTGTTCTCTGCCTGTGGCGTACTGTTTAGTTTTCCTGAGAACTGAAATGTTTGGGTCTAACTAAAGTGTTCGGGCTCAATGTAGGATATCTTTAATGGCTTGGGATATAGAGGAGGTCATGCTTGATGATCTAATGGGCTCTTCTGACCTTAAACTCCTATGACAAAGAAAAAGAGACCACAAATGGAATAACATGGCATGCTCAGGTTTTGATTACCTTGTTACATTCAACCATTATTCTGTCAGAGGGACACTGTAACAAATGAATTGGTACTGCAGAAATGAGCTAGCATGTCTCCCTGTGTTTTGAAGGTCTGAGTTATTAGGAAAGATTATCCATATGTGGCAGGTCAATTTTAATATGTGCTTCATATTTAATATGGGATGTTAAGAATGAAATATAATTTTTTAAAAAGGTACACTGGGCATCCGAGTAGACTGAGCTGGTTTCAGATTAACCCTCCCAGCCAAGACTAATATCATACAGAAATATGATAGGAGAGAATAAAGGGCAGACAAGCCTTTGGTGTCAGAGTAATAGGATGCAAAACAACTACTGTGTGGATACATCTTCAAAGGACTTGTCAAGTTGTGAAGCTTTGGAAGAAAAAACAAACTGAAACGGTTTATCCAAACCAGTGAATTCAATCCTGGATGGATTTGGGACACAGGAAATGGACATGGCATTAGAGACACTAGGCGACTCTGTGTGCGGGGGAGGGGGTGTCTGGTAGGATGATGAGACAAGCACATCAGAGAAACCTGAACGTATGACTAAGCCGAGAGTAAGGTCAGGGGAAGGGAAACACAAGAGATCTGATACCAAAGACCATCTCTGATAGGCTCTGTTGAAAAGAATCAGAGGGGAGAAAGAGGCACCCTCGATGTTCAAGATGCTTTTTATTTGCCATAACTAAATCCAGAGTGAACCTTCTGGATGAGCTTTTGCAGAGTTTCAAACTAGATTTATTATGAACATCATAGGCGATATGATATCTACTTTGCACGGATCTGAAGGACCAAAACAGCCATAATGCTGGTTTAACTAGCTATCCTCACATGGCATACAGGCCTCTGTAGCAGGAGCATGGCCAGAGGAAAGGGGATACAGCAGGGTTGTTTCTGTACCCCAGTGATCCCTGGCTGCTGAAATGGCCTCATGCTGCTCTAACTTACACTAGGACTGGGTGAGGATCCCAGCCAATCCCATCTGGGGGCATCAGGGGGACAAGACTCCTTTCTCCCTCCTGAACAGTGCCAGGGACAGTTTGAGTACAGTCCACAACAGGACCCATGTCTTTTGTTTTAAGTGGATCTTTTCTCTCTGTTCTTAATTAGACCACTTGAGTCTTAGGCTGGTGCTTGGAAATGCTATATCTTTTCTCCTGGAGAGGTGAAACCTCCATCCTCTCAGAAGAAGTAGTGAAGGGAAGGTATCTGGATTCCCCCTCCCCCAAGATTCTTATTCAAAAGAGGGAAGTAGTCCTTTCTCCTTAAGTTCTACTGTGTGCAGGGCTGTAGTCCAACAGACACGCAGGAACACTTAATGACCACAACTAAGCCTTGAATTTAAGGAGCATAAGATGATACCCACATGCAGTGTATCTTAGGGGTTGGAGAATAAAGTCAGATTGCATAGAATCATGTGAGCTCTTGAGATAAATTGAACAGACTAATGAAAGTCAGGTACTGTCATCACATGAGCTCCTTATACCCCCCCCCCCTTATGTCATGGCACAATGCAGAAGCCTCCAACACCTTCCAGGGTGAGGCAGCTTAGCTCTCCAGCTAGGTCCTATAAAAACCCCTGTCCCTTCCAGGGTGTCCAAAGTCCAAAATGAACACAAAGAAACAAACTCTTCCACCACTCCTGTGCAGTATCCTCTGCAAACTCCTCGCTTCTCCCAGGATCTGCAGCATACTAGGAAACAAACACTTCAGCCCTCCCTGGGTTTATGCAAGTCTAAATTGTTAACTATCAATCAAACAAGGCAATCCTCCCAGGCCAGCCCTACCTTCCCTCAGGAAGGATCTGGTAGACAACTGTCTTTCTCAGTTCCAGGATCCAACCAGCCTTCTCTCCCACAGTCAGAACCAAAGGTCTACTTTTCTTCCCAGCCAGGCGCCAACTCATCTGGGCTCTCCCCTTTTAGCTCCTCCCTCAAAGCTGGACATCTGCTTCCGGTATTGCATGGTGAGGCTGACTAGACCATAGCAGCCCCCTAGCCCTTTCCTGACATGCGTGGAGTTTGTATACCCTGTCACAATTCTGCCCTCCGCTATGCCCCCAACAACCTCCCTGAATTCAGTGGGGTTACACAGACATAGTTAGGAGACAATCTGGCACGAAATGTTGGAGACAGTAGCTAAATAAAAAATGTCATAGACTGAAGTTGAGAAGCTGTCGAGCAATAAAGGCAGAATTCCTTTTCACTAAATGCTGAAATATAGAACGTGCTGCTAGCATTAAGGAGCCATTAAACCCAATCATTTTAAGAGAAAGCTACATCGTTTTGGAAAAAGGAACAGAGGGAACTGCTGCTGGCTAGCTATTTGTTAATTTTTTATGTGAATGTATTGCTTATGAAAGTGATTGAATTAGCAGCACTGACAGGAACCCAGACACAGTAAAAGCTTCCTGACATGGACACAGGACTGCCCAATGCAGCGCAGTCCTGACTGTTAGCAGCACCATTATTGAAGCCCTCAGCCTCTCTCAAGCACAGACTGGAGGGCAGGCTGAACTAAACCGAACTAAGCAGTGTTTCTGTGGTGTGGACAAACATCCATTAGAAGAGGCTAGGATGAGACCACTACGCTCATTTGCATTGGTGACCTCATTTAGGATTTGATCCCAGACTCCAGAGGAAAATGGCCAGTACAGCCTAGTTCACTACCATGCTTCCAAAATACTGCAAGGTAAGTTCTGAAACTAAAGGATGCTAGAAGCAGCTTGTATTTTGTGACAGGGAGCCTAAGAGTGAAAGCAAACCAGAAACAACCCTTATTCTTAACTGCCAAATCCTGCGTCCTGCGGAAGGGTGTCATAGCAGTGGAATCAGCATGGGTCCACTGCTTTGGGAGAAGAGGGGCATTCCCAGGTACTGAGAGGCTAAACAGGGGTATCAGGCTCTTATCGATCAGAGCAGAACAGCAGCTCTCTCTAGAGCAACCAGACTCTGGGGGCACATCAGCAGAGTAAAAGTAGCTTGACTACCAGTTTGAGTATGCAGACCCACTCTCAGACCTCACCATGGAAGGGGAGTGTAAGGTCCATGGCTGCTATTCAAGCCCTGGGAGGATCTGACCCTTTTTGGAGGATCAGACTTTTTGCCTGAATCAGAATTTGGCCTTATGAAAAGAAATGTTACATACAGATGGTACTATCACAAAGGGTATCACTGGAGGGAAACAGGAAAAAAGAATCAGGAGCAGGATGTTCTGTATAAAAATCTCACACCCATGAATATATTAATGTAAAGAAATATATTTCTGATATATATATCTGATATATTCTGATAAATATATTTTGAACATACCAAAGAACAACCATTGGGCAATATTTTAGCATAGGCTCGTAAACTCCATACATTTAGGATCAGATTGCTGTAGTCTTGTTAATATGAGATATTGCCTTACTCTAAAAATAGCATTACTCTAAAAATAGCAATAAAATGAATTTAATGGGACTACACAGGGTCTAAGGTCTATTCAGGATGAGGGTATCAGAAACTAGCCCTCAGTCACAGCTTCCTATTTATTCCCTGTTGGCATCTCTCAGTAGAGGACTCACATCTCTTTCATTTAAAACTTTTGGTTGTTATAGAGATTAGTTAAGTATTTTAACCTGTGAGAAATGCAGTTTCCTTTTCACACCATTCACCTGACTGAGGGCATTTCTCTCTGAGTGAGTGGTTTGACACATAGTACAGTGAAAGAACTATTGGTCTCTGATTATTAAAGGGGGAGAGCTTTTCACAATGCATTTTTCTATAGCCGTTGTCTCATTTAGCTAGCATTTGTAATTCATTTAACAATTTCAATCACTTATTAAAGTTATTTCCATCTTTTGCCTTTTATGTAAAGTTATTGCATTGCCCTGAGAAAGGCATTTTGTTTGATGAACGTCTGTACAGTTGTGCCCAAAGGAAAGATTTAAAAAGTATAAAAAGACCCCAAAATTACATTCTAATCAAATTTAATAATAGCTTTAAAGGAAATGAGGGAAGAATTCCGTTGCCTTGGAACATCTGACTTGAGGAGCCATGGAAAATGAAATGAACCATCCAGAAATTTTAACTAGTTCAACTCTTCAAGTGTATATGATTGACTACAGACAAAACCGATAGGAATCCAATCCTGCTCCCATTCGAGCAATGGCAAAATTCTTGTTAATATGAGTGAGTGCAGGATTGGCGCTTGAAAAATATGAATCCTACAAGTTTATTTAAACTTGAAGCATGTGATTCATGATAAAATTCATGATTACTTTTGATATTTGTGTAACAT
This sequence comes from Natator depressus, assembly GCF_965152275.1. Lineage (NCBI taxonomy): Eukaryota > Metazoa > Chordata > Testudines > Cheloniidae > Natator > Natator depressus. The sequence continues at coordinate 11,083,631 of NC_134242.1, forward strand.
GTTAATTGATTATAACAGTAAATTCTCGTAGAGTCACACATTCATTGATTTTAAGGCTAGAAGGGACCATTTATGATCATCTAGTCTGATCTCCAATTTAACAAAGGCCACAGAATTTCACCCACTAATTCTGGCATCAAGGCCAAAACTTGGCTGAGCCAGAGCATATCTTTTAAAAAGGCATCCAGCCTTGATTTTACTATTTCAAGGGCTGGAGAATCTCCCACATCCCTTGCTAAATTGTTCCAGTGGTTAATTCCTAGCACTGTTAGAAGTATTCCTAGACTGAATTTATTTAGCTTCAGCTTCCAGCCATTTAAAAAATAGTAATGAAGCCTTATTTATTATATAATGAATTAGGGGCTACTCACCTGTATAGAGCTACCCTTATGTCAAAGCATTTGCAGGATTGGTTCTGTAATAGTAAATATGTTCATTTAAGATGCCCCATGCCCATAAACCTCTGGGCTCTTAACATAATACAATAAAATCATATATTAAGAATTTATAAGAGATTAGTAGAAACTGCTTTTTAATTTTTTTGAGAAATGTAATTGTGTCTTAATTTTGTGTATTACTGTCTTATTATAAAATCTGTTTGATGCATCTTTTTCGGTGCATTGTAACTTATCCTACAATAAAACATTAAAAAGAGCAATTTATTTTAATCATCCATTAAGTGTTATTATGAAAGTATTTTTAAATGATAATATATAGGCCCTAAATGCCTCCCTAATTCAGAGCCACACAGTGCAAGATAGGGCAGCACAGGGGCAGGGACACACCCTCTCCTCTCCCTGCCCCAGCCACAACCTCTTCTCATTTTACTTATACTGGAGGAGATGGGATGGCTGATTTAGAAGGTGATAGACACACCTCCACCAGCTGTATGCCAGCAGTGTTCTGCCACGCACAGTACAAAGTAGCTTTAATGGCCTGGAGAATTTGTCCATAATTTCAGTGTCGTTATGTGAAATCCTAGCCCATTGAAGTCAAGGGCAAAACTCCCATTAACTTCAACGGGGCCAGGATTTTCTCCCTAATCTTCTGTGGGGAAATTTGCACCTTAACCATCACCACTATCCTAGAAAACGCATTTATGTTACCCAGACCAACTGTATCTTCACTTTCATTTCTACAAGCATGCAAGAAAGTAAATATCAACATATTTTTCAAACAGTTTCCAGTTAGATTCATTGGACCAATTTCTGTCCCAAACTATACAGGGGTAACTCCTATTCACTTAAATGTTAGTATTAAATTTTTAGTGTTGTTGTAGCCATGTTGGTCTCAGGATATGAGAGAGACAAGGTGAGTGAGATATGTCTTTTATTGGACCATATTTTGTTGGTGAAAGAGACAAGCTATCGAGCTACATAGAAAGCGACCTGAAGTGACCTGCATAGCTCAAAAGTTTCTCTCTTAGACCAACAGTATTAAATTTTATTATATTAATATCCCTCTTCCCTCTATATACTGACTTCAGTGGGAGTTATTCCTGTATAAATATGACCAGAACTAGTTTCACTGAGTGGTTTTAAGGTATATGGTAGAACACTGTAAACTTATACAGTGCATATGTAGGGACAATATCATAAGAGTGACCTTGTATGTGAAGTATGTTATAATGAGTAAAAAACGTTTTTGAGACCTTGGGACAGTTAGATAACCTGAAGTTACAGAAGTTAATAGGTCTTGGACATTTTGTTTTATATTAAGTCTGTGATATGTGCCCTCTCTGACGCAGATTGTGGGATATCACTAAGTCAAGCAAAGGCACATGTACCAGGTAAACATGCATTGTTTTAATAATGGATTCAAATTGGAAAGATGTTTCCACTGTCCCCTGATGATAAAACAAAGGCAGCAAAGCTCTCGGTAGGGACTTAGGTAGCTGAATCAACTTGTTTATGAAGCAAAGCCTATTTGTTTTATTTAGAGCAGTCTCAGTAGATCTGAGGTAGTGCAATGAACTTTTACCTTTCTGCTGTCGGCTTCACTTTCAGTTAAAATAGATACTTACCTTGAATTCATACCATGGTTTTCCCTGTTATTTTCTCTGTCCTTGAGAAGAGAAGCACTTTCACCTTATTTATCCTAATATTGCAGCAGAAGTTGATACATAACCATACACCAACAATATTATGTTTCTGCACCTTTCCTGTGCTCTGCTTGAAGTTGTACTTAACACAAAAAAAAAGCTATTCAAATAAACCTTTATCAAGACATGTCATTCTACAGTATAACGTTTCAGTAAATGCATCCGACTATCTTCAACAGGGAACATAAATGCTCGGGTCAAATATCATCTAAGTGATCGGCACGGCAAATTTGGTCAATTGTGATGGGCTCCTAGGTTGTCACAATTAGCTGATTTAAAAGTCATTGGGGTTCCCGCAGTATTAAAGCCAAAAAGTGCACCCTTTCTTCTGCATGTATGGAATCAATGTTCACACAATACAGTAGCTCTTGCAGTAGTGTTAAAACAGGCATGCTAGTCCATGACACTACCTCGCTTTTACAATGAGGGCACTCTGTAAATACACAGCTATCTGTGATCTGCAGGACAGAGGTAAGGATTCTCCTATAGTGCCTGCATCAGGAGTTATGTGAATTAGGAACCACCTCTTCCAGGGAACAGAGTGCAACTTTTGGTTGGGCATCAGGATTATTCTAAATAAAGTCCTTTTTATTTATTAAGTAGAACTTGAAACTCAGACAGAGTTGGCAGGTTTGCAGACAGAGGGTTAATTTCTTAGTGGAAAGGCTTCACTACTCAGTGGGGGAAGGATCAGAATATGCTAATTAGACAATCTAGAAATCCTGGAAAGAGTGGAAATGTCCCTGGTTGTAATCACTAACTGTTCATTTCCCACTTAGGAGAACACCACTGTGTATGTTTCTGATATATTTTCTTCTAATAGTGGGATTGTGACAAGGCAGGAATTTCAGGGTCTCGCTATTGAAACTCTTATTTCATATCTTTATGGATTTTTCTCAAATAGAATAAACCAGCACATGTGGCTCCCCGCACTTGGAAACTACTTAGGTTCTTCATATCTCATTCATCCTCCCTGGCCCAATCTGATCTGCTACTGTGCCAAGGTCAGTGGAACATAGAACCCCAACTTCCCCCTTTGTGTAAGCAATATTAAGGCCTAAGACCAGGGACAGGTTTAAGGACTGATACCTTGTGACCCTGCGATGGAGTTTTGTACCACTGGAAAGGTGGTACACCCAGCTTCTCAGTGAGACACAGTACTTGCTTTTAGCCTTGGAAGGGTCCAAGATAGTGGACTTCAAATTCATAACACTTTTATGTACACAAAAGCTAATTTATGCCATTTTAGAGGTGTTTTACATTTATTAGTTTAATTTTCACTCCCTGTGAGCTCCACCCAGTTGGACTCAGCTTAATTATGGCACCTGGCTTTACAGACCACAGGATACAAGAAATAATCTTCAATAATTATTTTTAAAACTCACAAAAACATTCTTAAAACAGGTTTTCTGTAACGTATATGCCACATACAGAATAGATGATCGTGAAATTCAAAGGTTTCATTAGCACTTGCTTAGAATGACATGCATAACTTACTTGTGGCTTCTCCATTCATGCATAATGGGACCATTCCAAACTTAGACTGGGGTGGTATAAAGGTTTTATCAGCATATCATGTATGTATAGACACACACAGACAGATCATACTAATTGGACTGTAGGTCACTGTGTTTTAGCATGGTTCAGTGCACATAACATGAATCTTTGAAAATAAGTCAAAAAATGCTTCAGTTAATCAAACTGTAACTTAATCAAAATGCAATTTTCATGGACTTATTAACATCCGTATAATTAACCTTAGCTTTCCCAGCTGCTGCTTAGTTAATTAAACTCACAAAGACAGGATTCAAATTACCGTTTAAAAAAAGCAAGTTTCTTAATATTTCTAAACTGCTGTTGTTAGCTGGCCCATTCATTTTCATCATAAATAAAACATTTCTGGTGTATTTGTGATCAAATTTTGTTGATGTTCCTAGTGTAGCATTCTATTAAGTAAAAACCCTAGGCTTACATCTTTGTAGTACACTGGAATTACTTAGAGCCTGAATCTGCAATGGTTACTCACAGTGAGTAGTACCTACACAGGAGTTGTCCCATTGACTTCATATTATTATTAAAGCTACTTGGAGTACAGCCTTGGTTGCTACTTAGAAGTTCCTGAAATAAAGTACATCAGCCTCTGTTCTGGGATGTGCTGAGCACTTTGAGCTGCCATTGTCATCTGCACCTATTATGGAGGTTTGGTGCAGTATGAATCTATAACAGATTTTTATGTAAGAATCACAACATTTATGGCGGGGAAGAGCCTGAATTGCTCCCATACTGCATGAATTTTGTTTTTTTATAGATTCTTTAAACCTTGCCTTGTTTTTAGATAACTGTCCATTTCTCAGCTGTGTTTTCTAAAAAGAGGTGAATAAATACATACATTGTGCCATGGAGAGGAGCAGAGCACATCTCTATAGTGTGGGCCAAACTCATTCTCCACTTGCTTTCCTCCACACCCACTGACGTGCTCACAGCTCCTGAAGCAAAGACTTGCAGGTAGTGGAACCAAATCTGGTCTGCTGAGTGACACAGCTGGTACACAGGATGCTGTACCCCAGGACTCAGTCTGACAGTGGGAGAATCAAAGGAGAGGTGAAGGCGCAGGGCCTACTAGCTGAGTGGGTGCAACTCAGAGACAAAGGTCAGAAATCAAAGGTAGAACTTGCCCTCAATCATGACAGACATTTCTACAACCTGCTTGATCTGTACATACAAGTGCACCTTAAGGTCTCCTCCGACCTCAGTGCTCAACAGCCCTGGGTTAGAAGGGTTACAGCTGATTACAAAATATTTCCTCCCACACACACACAGAAAATTTTATAAAAACCTGAGAACTTTCAGCAGAAAACTGAAAAATTTGGAAATGCTGGTGCAGTGCCTTATGGAGTTGAAGTTTGTGTGCTTCATGCACCCATTCTCCTCTCTTGCCAGATTGCATCTACCATGATGCCCCATAGTCTCACCTATTGCTGAGCTGCTGCAGTTCATCATGGGAATGTCTGGCCATGTTGCGTCATGGGAGACATGGTCTGTCCAGGAAACCTGGCCCATAGAGGAGAATGGGGACATGAAGGGCCCAAACTACAGCTCCCATGAGACACCATGGCAGCATTTCCAAATCAAAATTTTTCATTTTTTGGATGTTGGAGTTTCTTTATGAAAAGTTCAGGTTTTCCACAGGAAGCGGACACTCTTCATGGAAAAATTAACTTTGTCAAAAAGCTACTTTTCCACTGAAAGACAGTTTTGATAGAAAATTTTCAACCAGCCCCAGGCAGGGTTCTTTTTAATTTACTAAGTTCATACTGGGGAGGAGTTACATAATTAACTGCATAAATTTTACAGGCTGAAAACTGTACTCAATGCAATACAAAAAAAGATTCAGTTTTCTTTTTCTGGTAGATAAGCTAGCATGCTTCAGAAAATATAGAGGTGGGCGGCAAAATCTGGCTCTAGGTTGTGAACATTCTAAAATGTAGCCTGATTATGAAGATCCACATTTTGAAACTGCCAGTATTCTGGTGTGATGGGATGTGGGATTTTGGTTTGGGGCCCATCTCCCACTGAAAGCAGAATAACAGCCATTACTTTAATAAGCACTCTTAGTGTAAGCGAGACAGAGACGCAGAGAGATTATCAGATCATTTTATCGAGCAGTGGTGCACTATCTTAATTGTTTTGTTGAAACAAAAGAGAAGAGTTCTGAAGTGCTTTCTGCATGAAGCTCTGATATGGACCTGAGGTTAATTTAGTGGCTAGCCCTTATCAATATATCCAGAGATGACAATATGGCACAAAGACACTGAAACCTTCCAGCTGCTGAAAGGAAAGAGAATAGTTTGAACATCCTGGCAGATGTTAGTACTCGATACCTTTTGACTTTAAATGCTAGAGCCTTTCTATTTTATGCTCTGAAACGTTAAAAAAACCCTCATTTGGTGCTGAAAGCAAGTTAACCATTATCTTGATCTGTAAACATTTGACAAAGAATCTTCTATATTAGTACAGTGCTGTGGATGCCTATCAGCGCTAGCTGGTAGTTGTCAATCTACAACTCTCAAGGGTGCATCGTTCCAGGGTCACTAAAAATTAGCAGGCAAGGCTGCAGCTACTGCAGTGCAGGCTGTACAGGATCTGCCGTTCTGTACGTTCTTAAAATAAAGCTGTATGAATTTTGATCAGTAAAACAAAATTCAGGCAATTAGAATCACTTCTCACTGTACCTAAGCTATGAAATATATTTTAAAATAAAGATTTAATGCAAAATTAGCGTTTCCGGCTCTCCTATTGCAAGTGATGGTAGGTACCTTGTTAAAAAATGGCATTATTTGTGAGGCCAGGGTCAACATTTTCCTAACACTGTCTCCATTAGTGCATATTCGATTATGTGTGCCTATTCACTTGCACGTGTTCTGTTTGAACACTATCACTAGTGCTCACAAATGATAGCATTATTTACAACACAAACCAGTGTGTGTGCAAATCAAACACAAGTAGAGCACATGAGCATAAATCCTATCATTTGGGTGCAGAAGTGATAATGATCAATAATTGCACATGCAAGTGATCTGTATGTTTAATGTTGCAAGCAGAGAAATGGAATACAGATTAAGGGCTCTTTGTGCATTTGGGCTAATAAATGTGGACGCTCATTGCAAGTGACTGCAAACCAGTTTCCATCCTACTTTCATACTAAATTAACAACCAGAAAATGTTTTAAGGGACACTGTCCAAACCAGTAAAACTACAAACTGACTATGACGAAGGCAATATATCAAAGAGTCACTGCTATCTCTTCCTTCAAGCCAGCACTTTTCAGGCTAAAATTTTTAAAATAGTGAAGCTCTAGTAAACAGATTTGTGTCCACACCCTATTTCTAGCATAGCATCTGCAACACACAAATGATTTTTCTGTGTGTCTCAACTTTAATGTTTTCTTATTAAGCTCTTTGCGCTTGACATAAACCAGAGCATCATGGCTAAAACGTGTGCCACAAAACTGGGGAATTAGCAACAAATATTTCAAATTGATCTTCACTGGTTTGTCAGCCTGGCAAAGACAGTAATTCTGTATGTTTTTAATTGGCATGCCAAGGTTTTTACTCTACTAGGAAGTTGCCACCAAACAGAGATATTATTGGAAATACATTTGTCTGTTCAATGCCTTATAAAAAGTTGACCTTCTAAAGAGAGACCATTTTTTTGCAGTGCTCATGAAAGATTCACAGCACTGGGAACTAAAGTCTGTTATATATCCACCTAGTAGGAACAGCACTGTCAGTGATAATGTAAACTGTCCCTCTCAACTCTGTCCACTTAGATGTGAAGCTCTGGATGCCTCGATTTCCTTATCTGTAAATTAGGGACTAATGATACTATGCGGATAATACAGACTTACTTCACAGGGTTCAGTTGTGAGGCTAAATTCATTAATGTTTATAAAATGCTTTGAGATCATTGGATGAAATAAGTGATACACCAAGAAAGTACAGTCATTACTGGCAAGCGAGATGTGGTACACTGTAAGGCAGAAATGTGGTAAACACCCCAAAATGTGTGTGTATGGGAGAAATGGCGTTACCAGCTCTGTATCAACAGCCAGTGGATATTTGTCTTACTGAGTCATATGCTAAATTGCTGATTAAAGTTATAGCAAAACTTAACATAGCTAAAACTGAGCTCTCTATTTTGATTCCCCACTCCCCTCTTCTGCCACTGTTGACAACACCAGCTTTCTCCATCACTCAAGCCCATCATCTGAGGGTTACCTTTGTCTCTTCCGATTTCCTTTCCCCTCACATTCAGGCTCTGTCCAAATCCTGCCACAGCTTTCTCCAGAACATCTTTAAGTTCCATCCCTTTCTGTCCAGACTGTTAAAACTACTGAACAGGCCCTTGGCATGTCCTACCTTGACTGTTGCAACTTCCAGCTCTCTGGCCTCCCAGGCACCCTCATCATCCTGCTGCCCCAGTCCATACTAACTTCAGCGTCTGGAATCCCCTTCCTTGTTCATTGTTCTAACCACATCACACCTCTCTTTGAATCCCTCCACCATATCAAATGCAGGTTCCTTGAGGTCCTTCATGACTCTGCCCCTCCCTGCTTATCAGCTTTTGTAGCTACATGAGCTTGGGATGAGTATAAAGCCACCAATAAGTTCTGCTGATCACCCCATGAGCATACTGATAAAACCTTTAAACCATACCATACCATCATGTGTTCTGTAAATGCCACACATGTTACAAGAACAGTATTTTAGGAATTTTTAAAGATTTTTTTAACATTTTAGTGGGATTAGTTTGTAAGTTCCTGGGGCAGGGAAAGGCAGGGAAAGGTGTTTTTGTTCTGTGTTTGTACAGTACCTAGCACATTGAGGGCTTGGTCCATAACTAGAGTTCCTAAGCACTATGATAATACAAATAAATAAATAAAACAAATAACTCCACAAAGTCTGGTGTCTTAGATATCAGGAGTCCAAGGATGCGGGACCCATAAAAACTTCAAAGTTAACATAACAGAACCTTCCTTTGTCTTGACTTTCATGTCCAATATCTTGGGCGCTTTCAGGGATAGTCACAAGTGCTGGGAATCTCCCCCTTACTAATGGAAGAAAGCTCCCACTTCTAGCCTCTCAAGGTTGGATTTTTATGTAAAGTATAGGACTGATTATTGTGCATCCAGGGCTTTGAGAGATGGAATCTGGGTGATGGAAGAAAATTGTATTCCTCCAAATGTGCAATTTTGTCTTCAAGTAACATGTTCCTGAGACCCAGGACAGGCAATATTCAGACCTGCACCCATAAAAATGGCTCTATACATACAAACAAAATTCTAGATTGACACAAGCATAACGTATGTATTGATAAGATCTATTGTTTCAACACCTCCAAAGGGAAGTGGGGAAAAACAGCTCATGATACATAATGTGTTGGAATAAGCAGTTCATTTCAGCACTTTCTGCATCATGACCTAGTTATTTAATCTCACTGAACTTTACTACATTCAGATGGCTGGCAGTTGGCTGGTTAACAGACAAAGACCGAAGCAAGGAGGGGATAAGAGACACTGGTCTGAGAAAACTGGAAAAGGGAATCTCTCCTCCATCTCATTGGTCTGTCCCAGGGAGTCAATCACCTATCATTGCAGGCCCAAATCCTGCTCACCTTTATCATGCAAAGCTCCCACCAAGTTAAGGTGAGCAAGGTTTTGTGGCCATTGAGAAGTGAGCTGGGGGGGTCTGTAATTGTTCCACTCACTGCCATTGTGCCCCCTTATGTCAGGGTGTAGTGTTGCAGATGCTCCCTGCCTCAGTTTACAAGGCGTGGCAGCTGATCTGGAGCAGGGCAGCCCATGCCAGAACCTTAGCATATAGTCTTTAAACAGTTAAATAATAACCAGCTCAGAATCTATCTTTTAAAAAAACCTAAAAGGCAGGTGCAGAACTTTAAGCCCAGGGCCTGGCCTGGTTTTGAGGTTGGGGTTAGCACTGAGGAGCTCCTCCACTGTCCCAGTCTCACCCAGCAATACTCTGAGAGGAAGCAAGCAAGCCTTCTTAATTGGCCTGATGGCTCCCTATTGGTCCATGTCACCTCCTCACTCCTCTAGATCTTAAGAGGACTAAATCTCACTGGCAACCCAGCTCAAGTGGGTTCTCCTATAGCGGGTGTGTCAGGGCACCAATGCCTCCAGAATGCCACATAGTTCCAGTCCAGTTCCTGGTGGATAACTGACTATTTCACAAAACCCCACCACAAGTGATCCTTTTATAGACAGTCTCAGCAGAGGGAGGCCAAAGGCATAGGTGCTGAACTGTATTAGTTACTGTGAGTCTCATTTTTAGATGCAGTCCCTCCAAGTTCAGGCTGAGGTTCAAAGCACAGGACAATGGGAGAGAAGCTCTCACTACTTCTGTTCCACATGTTTTGTGGCTTAACAAAGGACATCAATTGCGGGTGCTTTCAAACGGTAATCTTGTACCAGCACCCTAATAACTTTAATTCACTTTTAAAAAAGAAAAACAGGTCAGGTCAAGTCAGGATGTCATATATAGCTGACAGGTTTCAGAGTAGCAGACTTGTTAGTCTGTATTCGCAAAAAGAAAAGGAGTACTTTTGGCACCTTAGAGACTAACAAATTTATTTGAGCATAAGCTTTCGTGAGTTACAGCTCACGTCATTGGATGCATTCAGTGGAAAATACAGTGGGGAGATTTTATATACACAGAGAACATGAAACAATGGGTGTTACCATACACACTGTAACCAGAGTGATCACTTAAGGTGAGCTATTACCAGCAGGAGAGCGGGGAGGTGGGGGTGGGGAATGGACCTTTTGTAATGATAATCAAGGTGGGCCATTTCCAGCAGTTGACAAGAACGTCTGAGGAACAGTGTTGGGGGGGGGGGAATAAACATGGGGAAATAGTTTTACTTTGTGTAATGACCCATCCACTCCCAGTCTCTATTCAAGCCTAAGTTAATTGTATCCAGTTTGCAAATTAATTCTAATTCAGCAGTCTCTCATTGGAGTCTGTTTTTGAAGTTTTTTTGTTGAAGTATTGCCACTTTTAGGTCTGTAATTGAGTGACCAGAGAGATTGAAGTGTTCTCCAACTGGTTTTTGAATGTTATAATTCTTGACGTCTGATTTGTGTCCATTTATTCTTTTATGTAGAGACTGAGGAAGTGGAGAGGCTCAGCCTGGAGAAGCTCAGAGCTCTAAAAATAGATGGGCCATTAAGACACGATGGTCAATCACAGGGGTGCTCTCGGAATCACAGCTACTGCATCCACTATCTATCTGGGGTACTTATATGGCCTTCATTGCTACAGTATCTGAGCGCTTCATAATGATGCATTTATTTATCCCCACAACAACCCTGGGGCAGTGCTATTATCCCAATGTTGGGGATGGCAAACTGAGGCGCAGAGAGATAAGTGACTTGCCCAAAGTCATACTGCATGTCTGTGGCAGAGCGGAAATAGAACCAAAGTCTCTAGAATCTTGGTCTACAGTGCTACCCTTCCTTTCACCCATCTTCCCTCTTGGAAAGGCAAATGCCCACAGAGAACACGTGATTTGCAATTCTGGCCTGACCACTTCGCTGCTCAGATGGGCTAGGCAAATTGGTAAAGACTCCTCCTGGTGCAGTGTCTCATTCTGTCCCTTTGTACAAATACAAATTCTTGCATCCTGAGTTTACAAGTATTTCCTCTATGTCACAGATTCATAGCTTTTAAGGTCAGAAGGGACCATTGTGATTATCTGATCTCCTGCATAACAGAGTCCATAGAATTTTACCCTGAATAAAGCCCAATCACATGTGGCTGAGCTGCAGCAGATCTTTTAGAAAGTTATCCAAGCCTGACTGAAAGATTGCCAGTGATGAAGAATCCACCACATCCCTTTGTAAGTTATTCCAGTGGTGAATTACCACCACGGTAAACAATTTGCAGCAGTTCTACGTGAATACACACTAGAATTTCTCAGTACGATTATACTACTAGGCTAATTATTGTTTATCCTAATTGTATGTCCCAGCTCTAAATGTAATAATCACTTAGGAGGAAGCATTTCATAGCCAAGAGAGAAACAGACACTTTGCATTAAAGTCTTCAAGTTACAAGTGTATTAATAGAAATTACGACATGCACACATGCAAAGATAGGCAGAATTATCTGAAAATGAGCAGTCAGCAAGGGCAGGTTCAGCACTCTGGAATCTGTGGGTAATACTGTATGTTCCATCTTTGCTATCCTCAGCAATTTCTTTCTTCAGGAAAATTAATGATGCTGCTTGCAAAGTCTCACAGGCAATCTAACGTTTGTTGCTTATTTGCAGGCAACATCATATAACTTTACTGACTCAATCCTACAAAGCCCAGGGTTCAGTGAGAGTTTATCCTTCCCACTAGTCAGAGCGTAATTGCGTTCTATACCACAGAAAACACAGATACTAATAGTAGTGACCTGAGATGTGGTCATTTTTATCCTGGTATATCTGTAATACACCATGCTGTATACACAGAGAACTGCTGCTCAGAAGAAACAAGCATTCTGAAAGTCTGCATAAACTACATTGGTTGATTAGAGAAGTGCTTTTGACTCTATCTATTAAGATGAAATTCATCCTTTTTTCCTCTTAAACCCTATTTTGAAAGATTACATGGGGAAAATGTCTTGTGATGCCCCAGCATAAAGGTGAATTTCCCCTTTATTGAATAATGATAACAGGACTAGTTTACGCTAATCCTAAACCTGTCTCTCCCCCACCTCTCCCTCCCAAGAATTCAGCTGCCTGTGGTGTCATTTTACATTGTATGGACCATTGTAGCCCAAATGTTTAGCATCTACCCTGGGGAGTAGTCCCACCAATGTCCATATTCTACTTGTATGATAAAGGGCTGAAGGACTGAGCTTGTTTTGTCTAAATGCAATCAATATAAGATAGCATAACAACCTCATTCTACTCCAGTGCAGGGCATGACATCAAATTTGACACTGCATGCCAGAGAATGCATCAAATTGAGATATTTGTCACTTGAAACAGCATTTACTGCAGGATCAGAGGGTTGATGATTTGTTGCCTAGGCAGATCAGTCATGATAAAGCAGGGGAACCCATACAAGAGATCATCTTTATTAGTCAGTCTCACGTCTTAAGAGACCACCCCAAAGAATACCCAAATCTATGAAGTAGAGTTCTGTTACCCCTCAGTCCCAACTTCATTAATCCACCATTTTTTTCCATCCCTTAAGTGGTCATTTAAGGAAGGTTTCAATGTATACTGCATAGGCTCATGATTAAGGATACAATTCTGTCACAGAGCACTGGAATAAATTGCCTAAGGAGGTTATGGAATCTCCATCATTGGAGATTTTTAAGAGCAGGTTAGACAAACACCTGTCAGGAATGGTATAGATAATACTTAGTCCTGCCATGACTGGACTGCGCTAGATGACCTCTTGAGGTCCCTTCCAGTCCTGTGATTCCTAACATGGTGAAACTCACACACATTGTGCAGGTCAAGTGCAACATATATGGACTTTGGAAAATGGCCATGCTGCTCAAAATAGGCCATATTCATAGCTCACTTACATCAGTTTTACACCTCTGAATCGCCACTGACTTGACTTGTTCTTGATTTACTCCATAGTGAGTTTAGAATTAGGCCTTATACAAGCACCACACGATAGTGATCCTTAGAATGTTATTGGCATCAGTCTCTGAAGAGGTTGGTCATCCAGAATCAGCACCCTGTTTACAGTCATCTAGAAGGAAGAGAGAGAAGCTGAGGGCCAGTTTCACAGCTGGTATAAGTTAACATTACTCCAATTTACACCAGTTGAGAATCTGATCCTAAGCATCTTTCTCAAAGCTTCCAGCTAGCTGATCCTCTGGGAAAAGGGGGAGAATTTTAATTTCAGAGTCTATTCAAACATTGTATTTTTCTGTTTATTTCCTTTTCATTATTATATATTTTCTGGACTGGGTTTCTCTCCACTGATTTGAACATTGTGTATCTGTGTTAGCAAGACAAGGCAAAATGGACACCATTACTAAGTTAGCTCTCCTCTTCCCACTTCCCCCCACCAAATGTGCTCATTCTACTTTGACAAAGTGTGAATTCTTTAGGGAGATAACCTGTTAGAAGATCACAGCCCTAGCTATCTCCGGTGTAAGTGATTGGTTCTGACACTGGTAAAGGCATGTCATTTTTCCCTCTAGGATGCCTGGTTTTCACGCAGGCAGGTGAGATTAAAGACCTGAAATTAGTCAGTTCATGGGGAGAGGTGATATCCTGCCATCTGAGAGAAGTTTGATTATCTCTGAATGTGTGCAAAAGAAATAATTACACAAACAATTTCCCATAGGGAATTGTTTTGTAAGGGGTTCTTCTCCTGTACTGTGAACATGGTTCCGGGCTGTGACAACTCAGCACCTCATTAAGCCAAGAAGAAAAATCTTTTTTTAAACTTTTACCAATGAACTGTCTTCAGCAACTACCATACATGAAAATCAGAATGACATTTCCTCATAAATACTGAGTTAAATCCTGCACTTCCTCAAGCAGAACTCCCATTGACTAATTATTTGAATAAATAAATGCTGAGTAAGGATTGCAGGATTTGAACCACCATGAACAAGCAGCTTTTGCTTCACTTGCTTCCCATGTCAGCACATAATCCTTATTGTAACTGGGCTACTTGTATAAGAATCAATTAAGGAGTTCATAGTTCTTCCAGTAGCTGCAAGTTGCTACATACGTAACAGTACCAATTAGCTAGATATCCTTTCTCCCAGACATATTTTGGAGCTCAATCCTTAAATTGCTGAGCAATTCTGGAGGTGCTGAGCACCCTCAACTCCCACTGAAGATAATGGGAGCTGAAAGTGCCTAGGTGCAATTCAGAAAAGCACATAAGCAGGTGCTTACATTTCCCCTCATCAGCAGAACACTTACGCTTGCACTGAATTTTAAGCATTATGTTTAAGTGGTTTGCTCACTTTGGGTCTTAACTGCTCAAGGAGTTCTCAACCCCTTGAGGGATTGGACCTTTACAAACACTGGGCCCCATTGAAGTCAACAGAAAAACTTCCATTGACTTCCATGGGGCCAGGATTTCACCCAGGATTTCTCATTTCATATTACCAGCTGCACATTTAATTTAGATTTAATTAAAAATATTAATTTTATGTCAACAAAACAAATTATTAAGTCTAAATTGACACTTGGGAAAATATTTCCATTAATATGAGGAGTTTTGCTGGGATAAAACAGAGTAAAGGCTGTATAGTTTAGCCTTAAATCAATTATTTAAGCCTGTTGAAATTTAACATTCCGTAGACGGGTATCGTTTAGCTATAAAATAGTTACTACAGTCAACAAATTTACCTTCCCCAGATACAGCCCTTTCAATGCCTGAAGTGTGCTGAGGATTCCCACTGTTTTCTATCCCTTCATTTACCCACAACCCAGACTGACACTTCAACCAAGGAGACTTGATTTGTCACTTCGGAGGCTCTCTGTGCAGCTCTTGAAATCCACCAGGCAAACCCCTATAGGGACAACTGACAATCCCGGAAACTAGAGATCAAATTCTGAAATCAAACCAGCTCTCTGTCAAGGCATGACCAAGAGAGAACACCCCTAATATGTACGTTTTTAAATGATGCTCTCCTATGGAAGGGACTATATAAGAATGATAGCTTCTAACTTGGGAGGTCTGCTGACTTTTGCAAATGACTTTCCTGCTGTTGACTTCAGTTAGCCTTGTAGAGCCAACACAGTTGGGGGAGAGGGGACAGAGTGCACACACAGGGATTGTATTCCTTTTCGCACATCTTCTAGAGAATTGCTTAGTAAGAGATTGGTTTTGTGAGGTGGTAAGAGTGCACATCTCCAACTGAAGTCAAGCTGGGGATGCTCAGCACCTCTGAAAATCAAATCCTAAATTCCAGTGCAGTGCAATGGGAATAGCACAGGTATGAATGCAGGCAAAATTTGGAGACGATTGGATTGAACAAGTGGAACTTCAGGCACAAGCTAAGAATCTTTATTACTTTGCGGTAGGGCTTCTGTTTTTCGGGGTCTAATAATTTCATATTTTAGTAATTTTTGAGTTTTATGTAGATGTCCAAAAATCAGGGTTTTTCTGGGTTTTCTCTTTGTATATACATAGTATATACTGTAATGGGTAATCTCTTTGTAATGTTCCCTAGTGCACTTTAACATAGTACTGTTTCAAACAACACTTCAGAACCTTTAGTGCACACCATCAGGGTCTACATGCACACCCCCTGTAGTCTGCATTACTCCTACGTGCAGATACTCCTTAGATACATGTAAGTGTTTCTGGTGTTTTTCCAGTATTATTGGATAAACACAATTGTTTTTTATTGAGGCTGTTTTATCCTTATTCATTGGTTTAAAATGAAAACCAGAAGTCCCGCTTATGGGGAAGCACATGTGGGAAGGAACCCAGCTTGACTCATTCCTGGTTGAATGTGCAAGTCTGGCAATTAGAAAAACATCACTTATACTTGTAAACTCTGCACATCTGATATGGAAGTTTTGGAAAGACAAGAAATGTGGAGCCCCATATTTACAGATTCATAACCATCTGTTTAAGATAATTGTATGAATTTACCATTATATAATGTCTTGTATTATTAAAGTCTAATACATATGCTATATTAAGCAAATACAATTAAAACATGTTTATCCAAGATCAATATGATTTCAATTATCAGATACGATTTATGAAACTCTGAATAACTGGGTAAACAGAAGATGTCAGTATCACATTGTGAAGAAGGAAAATCCAGAATATTTAACTTGTGTTTACATTTTACTTAATTTGTTCTGCTATAATAAGCATAGCGGGCACAATCCTGGCAGGTGCTGAGTATTGTCTATTAAATACTGATTGCCCCCTACTCACATGGGACTTGTAGATGCTCAGCAACTCTCAGGAGGCACTCAGCACTTCACAAGGTCAGTACTGGAAAGACTAGCCTGTTTCAGCAAGACCAACACTGTAAACTACCCAACAGTTTCTCTGTTAATGTAGTCACATATACTGGCCAAATAAAGTGCAAAGTTCTTTCCCTTCCATCCTTCTTAGAAGCAGCCCTTCTATAAACAAAGGGTTGGATCGAACTCTGCTGCTAATGACAATATATTGATTAACAGTGAGGTTTTTCTCCAGATTCACTATCTACCATATGTATTAGGCCCTGTAGTTTGCTATGGCACCATCACAGTCCTTTTACCCCCAAGTACTTTTCATTACTTTTTAAGTCAGTATGAAGACACAAAGCATTTCAAAGATAGAGATCACTTCTGACATTTCTTTAGAAGGTTCCACTTAAGTTAAGAAACTGATTAGGTGGAAAAACCAATGTCTAAACTCATGATTTCTTCTCCATGTGAACAATTAGAATCAACCAAAATACGTTGCATTGCTCCAAGGGAATTTTAGATTTTGCAAATTTATAACTAAGACTCTGGAAAGCTCTTTCTTTCTGGGGGCTAATCTGTACAACCTAAGCATTTCCATTAAGTTTGCTTCAGTAAATTCAGAGGTTTGCATTATTAACTGGAGAAGTACTCCAAAAGTATAACAGAAACTTCATTAAAGAATACTTGCATGAAACACTCTGTGAAGTTCATACTCCTCTCCAGCCCATACCCAAGAAAATGTGCCTATACTTTCTTTACCTGCCAAAGAGAGAGGTTTCACTCATATATAACACCGCCAAAGTGTCTGATAGGATCTTCTTGATTCAGATCAGACCAGGTGAAAACAGATGCTTCAGAGACAGCAGTTCTTGATTGGCCATGCAGTGACCCAAGCAGTTATGCTCTAAAGCCACAGTTTTCAAACTCTTTGAGCTGAGCCCCCCTTTGAGTTACAATTTTTGGTTGCACCCTCACCCCCAATCATATACCAAATTAAGAATAGTATAATTTATGGCCAAAAAGAGAGTCTCATTTTATGTTCTTTTTCCAACTGGCGTCATTCTTAGCGGTTGTCTTCCAGGAGAAACATTGCCGGGCCATTCTGCAGCCAGCATTCTAAAGGTGTGTCTTGCACTGTCCCCTAAAAGTGGTAAGACTTGGGCTCAGCCTTACCTCTAGTCAGAGAGTACTCTGGAACAGAAGGCCTTTTACCAAGAATACCATGTCCCTACTCCCCAAGAGTGTCACCCAGGAGACCATCAGACACAGCATCTCCATGTAATACATCTGTTACTGTGGGGGCATGGACAGAGAGGCAGTAGAATATGTAAGTAGAACACAAAATATATTTCTTTCCATCCTTACTTTAGGTGGAATACCCTTAGGCTCCTAGTTATCAGGTGGCTACTTCTATATTAAGGTAAAGGCTTTACATTAATTACACAAATGTGATTGGAAAGGAAATCTGTTTTGACTGTCCCGTACTGCATGATTATTTTGTGTATATGAATTGCTTAAAAGAAAAGGCTGATGTTAGAAGACTATTATATTTGTAAATCAAATTTAGTGTTACTAGGTGATTTTCTGGAATCGGTTTTAATTATTTATTTACTGCCAATATAACGTGCACGATGTAAAACAGTGTTGATCAACACGGGCGTATGCCTAGTTTAAAGCCACAAGATGGGATTTCCAAAACAAAGACCCATGGAAGAAGCTAAATCAAGCCAGGTTTTTTATTTACAGCACCCTTTAACTTTATTTATTGAATTATGAGAATCCTAGGAGTAACGTAAATAACGGTGGGGCTGGGGAGAAGTACAGGTCTATTAATTTATCATGAAATTTCAAAGCTGCACATAAAGACTGAGTAAAGGGCTATTGGCAGGAGAATTACAGAGGCGAGAGGGACACGGAATCTTCCTCCTACCTAGGAGCCTGATTGTGGCTGCTACCATACCCCTTCAGCCCTTGAAGCTAGAGTGTAGAATACATTCTAAGGATTCCAGTTGCCAGCACAACATAAAAGACGCTCTTGCTAGCAATATTCAGCACCTGACAGGTAAATAATCTGCCTATGCATTTCTAATGCACCTATCTGTGCAATATTAAGACATCATATACAAAATTCAGAGTAGCATCATTTATGACCAAAAAACCAGAACAGAAAAATTACTGAGGCTATGTCTACACTACAGCCGGGATTGATGCTCTGAGATCGATCCACTGGTGGTCAATTTAGCGGGTCTAGTGAAGACCCGCCAAATCGACAGCAGATTGCTCTCCAGTCGACCCCTGTACTCTACCCCCGATGAGAAGAGTAAGGTAAGTCGACGGGAGAGTTTCTCCCGTCGACCCCCCTGCGGTGTAGACCCCGCGGTAACTCGACCTAACTCCAGTTATTCACATAGCTGGAGTTGCGTAGTGTTGGTCGACTTACCACGGTAGTGTAGACACAGCCATAGTCTTGGCACTGAGTCTTTCTTCTCTCCTAACTCCTGGGAGGTAAAATATATGAAAATAGAACATAAAAGATGCCTAAGTATGAGTAGTTAGTGTGACTGCAGAATGAAGACAGATTGAGAAAGGAAGTGTAGGGAATGAGAGGCAGCCAATGTAGCTTCACCAAGAATTATTTTAAGATCTGAGGGTAAGAATGAACCTGCACTGAAAATGAAGAAGGGAGGAGGGGACCAAACAAGAACAGAGAGAGAGTCAGTTAAGGCTGGAAGGGAAATGATAAGGAGAGAAGAAAGGCAGAAAGACTCAACACTAGGATGAAGAATGATTTTTACAAATGAATGAGAGGAAAGGAAATACTAGAGAGGAAGCCTATTAATAAGTAAGGGAGACTTCCTTCTATGATGAATCCATGACAGTGTTACTGAGCTGCTTGAAATCAGTTTCACAAGTAAAGGGGTCTGGGTAACTCGGTACCACTGGAGACCTTATTGATACCATTTATAAAACAGCAGGAAAGTGACTACTTGGAAAAAGGAAAAACCTACAAATGAACACTGCCAGTAGAAATGGGGAGTTAGTTAATGAATTTGTACACAATGAAATGTGAAAGTCCTGGAGAAACAGGCAGATGCCAAAAGACTATAAAGCAAAGAAAACTGAGTGTGGTGCTGGTCTTGTGCCACTCCTGCCCAACATTCAGCCCCTTCCCTCAGTGCAAATGACCTCTTCACTCACAACCCACCAATTTCTTTGCAAGAGTTGGAAGATGTGGGTGTTAACAATGGGAGGCTGGGGACTTTGGGAACTTGCTTAGAAAGTGCATCCAATGTGTAGGGAGCTGCAGGGGGAGAAAACACAGATACAGTGTTGGAGAAATGGACAAATGAGGGCATTAGAGCTGGCACCACTGGCTCAGAAGGGGATGGGCTTTGTGTGTGTGTAGGGAGTGGTGCTGTTTTCTGCTTCTCTCCTTCTCTGTAGACTACAGCTTCCCCAGAATCAGAAATGTAGGGCTGGAAAGGACCTCAAGAGGACATGTAGTGCATCCCACCACACTGCAGCAGGATTACGTATATCATGACACTTGTATACCATCACACTTCCTTCACAATGAGGAAGCATGGCCTAAGACACAGTCAGAAGATCTGGGTTCTGTTCCTATCTCTGCTACTGACTTGCTACAGGAACCTGGGGGAAGTCACAGACAAATCAAACACCAGATTGTGGCACATAAGTCACTGCCCACAGCAGAGAGCTAGAGAAGCACAAGATTCCAGGCACAGTGATTGTGAGTGATCCCTGCTACATCCTTTGACTAGACAGTGAACGGGACACTCCTATTCACAATAACCCTCACTGTTACCCTCTACTCCCTGCCCCTTTTGAATACCTGCACTCTCCATAGCAGTTTTAATCTCAAATAGAAGGCAGACTGGAATTGTGACTAGCCCCTGCAGGGTGAATGGGAGGGGAGGAAGGCTGCTTAGGTTAATTTCCGACTTTTGTACCTACAGAGAGTTAGTCCCCACATGGCCCATCACCTCTCTTTGTTTCAAGTTTCCCCACCTGTAAAATGGAATCAAAACAGGTCCCTGCTGCACAGTTTAAGATTATTGTGGTTTTGCAATCTGTGAATGGAAAGCACTAGAGAAATTCAAAATAAAATGCTTCTGTGAATTAGATTTAACCAGGAAGAGAGAAGTCAGCTCTTTATCCTATTCACTGCCTTTCCTCCTACAGCACTCTGCTTTGCTAAGTCTAGCTGGCGGAATCCTCCTCACTGAGCTGAATCGTTTGTGTTTTGACATATATTTTTCAAATCACATAATTACGAACGCAGTTTGCCTTTTACACATAGTGTTGGCAGTGGGATTAGTCATTTGAGCGACCATAATATTTTAATAGCGTTGATATTGAAGCTAAGGCCATCTGTAACCATGAGAAAAGAGGCAAAATATTTGCAAGAATCTCTACTTGGATACTTATCTTCATAGGAAAAGATGACACTTATTGTAAAGGAAGTCAACACAATAAGAGAAAGAATATGAGACAGAAGAAAAAGAGAGCAGATACTATAATAATGTGGAAGAATAGTGGGTAATTTGTCTTTATTTATCACCATTTAACATATAAAATATGGAATAAAATCATCTGTTAAATTATAGTTCAGGTAATTACCTGCCTTTCTTTCCTTTCTGTTTCACTAACCATCTGTCCTCTTATTTAAACCTTAGTCCAGTAAAAGATATTGCCTCTCGCACCTTGTCTTTCTAATACATGTTCTCTAGCAGTTGGAAAAAAATGTTAATCATTTTGTAACTTCCCTAACAAGTTCAGTAGATGGTATTAGCTCTGCAGTATATACCAGCCAGGCTCTCTCTGAGATTATATATGTGTGATGGAAGAATTTAATCTTATTAAATAGTCATATATTGTGACTCAATCAGGCCTTTTCTATCAGCATTCTGTAAAATTCAAATCCAGTGCAACACACACAAGACTGTCACTACAGCAGTCATACAATTTGCATAGCCGGCTTTTTCCCTGTACACAAGCATCCTGCTTAATAAATTAAATAAGTAGTGTACCCTGAGCCTTAATGGATTTCATTCCCAACAACTGTACATATGTGAGGAAAAAAAGATCATTCTTTCCATACTTGTTTTCTTATTATTATTGCAGCATTTCCATTCTTGTGATTTTTACATTGCGTTTCACTGTATTTGCTTCTTTTCATAAAGCCCCAGCTCCTGGAATCATGTGATTATGTCAGCATCTCAGCTTTCATTTAAAAAAAAAGATTAAGTTTCTAGCCTTCATGGTTGCAGAGAAAAGCTTGAAAACATAAAGGCTCAAAGCCCAGAAAACAAATAAAAAGAACCCAAAATAATTTTTATATTCTCATGAGTTGTGGTGGCCTGATACTATTTTTGAATGCTTGGGATTGGTGATACTCCTATTATTTATAAGTAAGAGTATCTATTTATCTTATTATTTATATTACAGGAGCACCTAAAGGCCTCAGCTAGGTCAGGGCACCATTGTTGTAGGCATTGTACAAGTACATAGAAATTTATAACCTTAAAGCCAAGATGCAACAGCTGAGTGAATCAAACAAAGGAGGGAGGGGAAAAGAGAACATGATAACAGTAGTACAAGCTGTTTCAGGGAAAAAGACGATCCTGAAGGCAGTGTTATTTGTAGAGCTCGTCATGAATTTTCCATCAAAATGTTTTGCCTTTGGTTTTTTTATGGAAAATAGTTTTTTTGACAAATTCGAAATTTTCTGTGGAAAAATGTTGATTTTGCTGAATTTTTCCAGTTTTTCATTGGGAAAATCAAAACTATGTATTTCATTTTGGGCCAGATCATCCTGATTTGAAATATTTCAGTTTATCATACTGAATAGAAGCATTTTGTTTTGGGTCAATTTGATAGTAATCTGTGTACTCCTGAGCTGCCATAGTGCCACATGGGAGTTGTAGTACGGATGCCTTATGCTTCTATTCTCTCCTATAGGCCAGGATTTCTGGGCGGACATCAACCGTAATGCACTTCTGGCTGAACTACTATAGTGTATTACAGGAGATATCCAGCAGGGAGCCCAGCGCAAAGAAAAGAATAGATGCATGAACTACAGCTCCCATGAGCCACTGCCGCAGATCAGGCAGATGCAACTTAAAGTTCAACCGACTTGAAACAAAAATGTTTTCACTTGGTTCAACAAAGCAAAATAAAATGTTTCAAATCGGGAATGTCAAAACATTTCATTTCAATTGAAAACATTACAACATTTCCTAATAGAGGTTTTTTGGAATTTTTTTGTTCCTCAAAAATATGTCAGTGTTTCAACTTTCCATCCCAATTTGAGACGAAAACAATGTTGAAATATTGGAATTTCTCACAGAATAAGAATTTTGATTTTTATTAGCTCTAATTGTTTGTTTTCATCAAAATAGTATTACGTTTTTGCTCTTTCAGTGACAAGGGGCAGACAGCAGCTTGGTCTATGGAATGTCTCAACAGTGATCTGAAAAGTTCTAATACCTAAAACTTACATAGCACTTTTCATCTGCAGATCTCAAAGCACTTAATAAATCAAAAGTATCATCATCCTGCATTAATGCAAGAGCCAAGAATAGAATTCAGCTCTTGTCTCCCTGTGTTGGACCATGCTGAGTCTAAGGGTATATCTATACAGCAGCTAGGAGCATGCTTTTTAGTGTGGGAAGACAGACACATGCTAGCTCTGCTTGAACTAACATGCTAAAAATAGCAGTGTGGCAACGGTGGCATGGGCAGCAGCTTGGGCAAGTCGCCTGAGTAGAAACCCACCCGACCCTGGTTACGTACTCAGGTGACTAACCTGAGCAGCTGCTTGTGCCACCACAGCCATACTACCATTTTCAGCACTCTAGCTCAAAGAGAGCTACCACATGTCTGAGTATCCACACTGGGAAGCACACTCCCAGTTGATGTGTAGACATACCCTAACAGATGACATATTTTGACTTAGTAGACCAAATTTTCAAAGGACCTCAAATAGTGCATGCTCAAGAGTTTGTGTGCACAAAACCACTCTGTGCATGCAAACAGGTATTTGCCTGGGCAAAGTGAGCCATGAGCACCCTCATAGAACATTGAGGTGTATTTAAAAAGGGCTTTTAAAGCTTGGTCCAGTATAAGCTGATTTGATTAGGTCTAGTTGCATCGTAAGTTGTGGATATTTGTCAGAGGAGAAATCTTAGCTTTCATTACCTTTAAAAAAAGAAATACGCAAGACTCTTGACATTTGGAGACTGAAGTGATGTTTACAGCTGCCATATGGCAACTCTGTCAGTGAAGCAATGGACAAACTGAACAGTATTTGGATCCACTTGATATACATATTCAGCTGATAGTTAGATACCTTCTAAATCTAAATATCATTCCAATCCAAAAATCTGCTCTGAGCTGTTTCAACATGAGTTGGCCATTCCACATCCAGTCATCCTCACACAATTCTCAGCTTCCCTCCAACTAGCTTCAATAGAGTTATCACAGCCTTTTTCTTCATCATAAAAAAGGAAGGTTAATCTATTCAGACTCATCCTTTCTCCCAATTCATTCCTTTAAGGGGACTCCCAGACCGACCAATGAAAGTCCTCTTGAGGCATGCAATCTGCCTGTCCCTGATTCTGAAGCAGTCAGACCTGGATCACTCTTCTAGATCCTGTTATTTTTCTTGGCTCCTTAAAGAGTGTGTGATTTGAAAGATGCCCCCACAGTGCACTGGCTAGGGAAATCTCTAGGGACTGATTATTATGAGTGCCCTCTAGAGGTTTCTTCATATAAATTCCAATGGTTTAATTCACCTTCACAACTTTAAAAGTTATACACGAGACTCCATGCATAAGCCAATTATCTGTTACTGTATCGACGAGGGAACTGCTCTGCACTGGAGGCTGCAGGGGCAGGTGATTTCTGGTCTTCTGTAGTATGATAATTTTGTAGGTTTTAACCTAGAATATTCTTGTGGGTTTCATAGTTTTTTCATGACCGGTATATAACAGAAGGTACATCTTGTTGTCCAGCAGGATAAGAAATGCCAATAAACACAGGCAAATTTACCATGAAATGAAAAGTCACGTCAGATTTATTATCATAATATGTCCTAAAATCATACAGATGTTTTCACACTTAAATTTAATAGACAAAACCAAATTGTACCCCCAGATAAGCAAACCCAGCTCCCATTGGTTACGCAGCTCAGGGCAGTATTTAGCCCTTGTATATTTCTTTTTAAATGGTGTTTCCAGAATTAAGGGACAAATGCTCCTTCCATATTCACCCAGTGAATCTCCACTTCAGTATTCTGCTAATGAAGGCCTCAGTCCTGTATCAGGATCCACAAATACAGACCCCTGCACTCCTGGAGTCCCATTGGCTTCAAGCTGTAGGGGATCTCAATGCAGGACTGGGCCATAGTCAGACATTTTGCTCCAATATTCTGTTGAGATCTTCAAATGTCTACCGAGCAGAATATTGGAGTCAGGGTCTGCTGTGGCAATCTGAGAACAGAAGTTTGTCCTTAGTCAGCAGTTGGCTTTAATTATAGTTGAAAATATTCATTTTTCCTTAGTGTGGGATAAATAATGCTCTCAGTTACACTGCTGCAAGTCTGGAGCAACTGCATTCCCTTTAACAGAATTAGTCCAGGTTTATAATAGCATGAGGGCATAATTTTGCACTCTGTCAGCAAATTAATACCGACATTCCATGTAACAACTATTCAGCTGAGAACTGAAGATCAATTAGAATCATGGGTTTAATATTTTGAACAGCAAGTTTATATTTAGGTTGTGAAGATTCTTAACAATATGACAGGTTATAGCTGGTTTAGGATATTCAGATCTGCAACTGTGGAAAGTAAAAATATAAATATTCTGTTATGCCTTCTTCAACAGAATAATACACAGACTCAGCAAGTTCTTGCAGTGCCTCTGAAAAAAAGATCTGCAAAGGAGGCTGTCTGTGTTGCAGCCAGCTGTGAATTCAGCATCTGCTTGTGATACTCTCAACATGCAGCTCAAGGAGCAATTATTTTCTTTATATCCTCTGCAGCTGCAATTATACAGCAGGGCCAGCTAAACGTTCAGGGATCAGATGCCTAAAAGGAGCAAAAGAAACCCAGCAGTCCAGAAAAGTGAAATACTTTTGGAAAAAAATGCAGTTCAGATCCTCATCTTTTGGGAGCCCTGTGGCTTAAGCATAAGTATAATGTAATGATGACACTTTGTACCTCTGTTTCACTTTCCATCTGAGACACTCAATACGTTGTGCACACATTTACTAAGCCTTACAAGAGTGGGTGAGAGAGAGGCAAATGTTATAGCCTTCACTCTCAGATGGGGAAATAGAGGCCCAGAGAGATCTAAGGGTATTTTTCTTAAAGGGCCTCTGCACAGCTTTCATTTATGCACACATACACATGCAAAGAC
The DNA here is from genome assembly GCF_965152275.1 of Natator depressus. Classification (NCBI taxonomy): domain Eukaryota; kingdom Metazoa; phylum Chordata; order Testudines; family Cheloniidae; genus Natator; species Natator depressus. Next base: position 11,109,647 of record NC_134242.1, read on the forward strand.
TGCACATCTGCTTTAAATCTTCAAATGCCTGAATGCAAATTTTCTAAACAACTTGGCATAAAGTGTTAGGATTCACACCTGCAAAACACATTAAGATCAGTGGGTTTTGTGAATCAAAGTTCTGACGTGTGCACAACCAAGATCAGATCCCCACTGTGGAAACACACAAGTAAGAAGCAGTTCTTGAAAGGGGATGGATCACTTGATGATTACCTGTTCTGTTCATTCCCTCTGGAGCACCTAGCACTGGCCACTGTCTGAAGACAGGATACTGGGCTAGATGGACTTTTGGTCAGATCCAGTATGGCCGTCCTTATGCTCTTGAAGAGCTTAAGGTAAAACTGGCATGTAGGAGTGTAAGTCCTATTTTTAAAAGTGACTTTGGCAATTAGAAAGTGAATGGGATTTATGCTCCTGAATGCCTAAATCTCTTTTGAGAATGAGACTTAAGTTCTTAAATCACTTAGGTGCTTTTGAAGATTTTTTACCCTTACATCCGAAATAGACAAGATAGAAAGGAAGTATTATCATCCTCATTTCATGGGCAGGGAATTGAGGCAAACAGAGATTAGGTGACTTGCTGAAAGTCACATAGAAAACCTGTGACAGGGCCAGAAATTGAACCCAGATCTACCTACAGTGCCTTAACTACAAAACCAACCTTCCTCCTTTTTGAAAGTGACTTGAGGTAGAGTAGCTGGGAATATGGTAAATCTCCTTAGAGAGGAGGCACAGGATCTTCTTCTCACATAGGACAAAGTGGGATCTCTTTTATTATTCAAATAATGTCTGCACTTTGCCCTAGAACTCCCCCTTGCTGCTGTTTCCCTTTTCCCTGTCTTTGCCAATTCTCTCCTACTCCACTCTTATATCTTATGCTTCTCACTCCAACATTTGTCTGGTTTGGAGGCATAGTGCAAACTGCTATTGGAGGCTACAACAGCAACAAGAATCAGAGAAGACAAATGCTAGCAAGAAAGAAGACATTGGCTTGCTTTTCTCCTTCTTACTTGGTTGCTCAGACCAGGACGTCTAGCCAAGACAGAACACTCTGACAAGTGAAATTCAGGGATCTCAAACTGAGAGAAAAGTAGTGGAAAGATAGTCAACAGAACGGCAGCCAAAATGGGTGGTTGAATTAGACTGGAAGCCCTGCATAGTGGCAGGCTATTAATCGCTGCTCATCCAGTTTATGTAGTGTAAGTAGGAAATGTTGTTATCATTATCACACATTCCTGCCACTGATTAAAACTCATTATGTCCTTCATCACCCGCTTTCTGTGGGCTGCCTCTGCAGAGACCCACAAAGGAGAGGGAGCAAGATATGATGAGTGTGAAGAAATAGACCAGTGCGTCTTCTGCTACTTTCAATAAGTTGCCCTAGTTGCAAATAAAGATTTTACTGATAAAAGATTGGGTTTTTTTGTTTGCACAAAAATCAGATTTACAGAAGGGGGTGACTGGACAAAGTCCATGCAACAGAACTTCACTGCAAGGGGGCGGAGTAGGACCAATATGATGACTGGGGATTAACCCTGGAGGAGACTTCCCAGGTAATCACTTAATAACACAAAGATTAGAGCCAGAATCTAACCCTTAATGTCCAAATGATTAGTGAACGATCCAGTGAGCCACAGCAAAACAAACCACAAAGACAAAAATAGAAAGATTGGTTTAATCTTTTCCCCTCTCCTTTGTCTGCAGAATGTTTCTCCATCATGCACTTCTCTCCTCTAACCCCCTCACATGCCTTGGTCTATCTACCTTAGACAAGACAAATGATCCAATGGTAAGGCCACTAGCCTAGGACCCAGGTTCAAGTCCCTGCTCTGCCACAGGTTTCCTGGGTGACCTTGGACTTAGCCTCTCTATGCCTAATTTCACTTCCCTACTTTACGAAGCGTTATAAGGATAAATATATTTGTGGCAGGGCCCACTCGCTCCTGCCTCTGCTCAAGTTCCCGAACACTTCAGAGACCTTTATGCAAGTAAAACACCCAGTGCCGTTTGTTTACCATGTTGGTTCCCACCACCCTTATATGCTATACAGCAGAGGTTCCGAAACTGTGGGACAAAACCCCTAAGGGGGGTGCGGAGGAACATTCAGGCATGGTGGCTGGGGCCCGAGCCAGTCCCCACATGAGGAAGTGCCACCCAGTTCCATTCCCAGCTGCCAGCCCCACTCCCAGCTGTGGCTCCAGCCTCAGCCTCCTTACTCCTGTCCGCATCCCCACCTGCTGGAGCTGCAGCCCTGCTCCCAGCCCTGGCTTAGGGAGAGGGGGGAAGGGAGGTGTGGACGGGGTAAAGGGGGGCGGTGAGGAAAAAGTTGGGAACCACTGCTACACAGCCTTACTCCTCCCATCTTGAGTGGCCCTCAGCTCTTGAGGCAAGCAGAGAAGAGCAATCTCTCCCTCTCTGTCTGCTTCTCCCTTTCCTACTTCCTTCCTGTGCCTTTTTGTATCCTCTGCCTAATGGCTTAATTAGCCTTCTAGTTCTCCTCCTCCCACCAATTAGGCACAGTTCTTGTTAACAAGGTCTCTTCTGCAGTGTTTAATTGGAGCTGCAGTGACCAGAGAGCTGCCGCAGCTGTTGTTGCTCAGCACTCTGTCACAATATTAAAGACATGGGGTTCAAATGGGAACCGTATACAGATGCTGTTGATAGGTAAATGCACCACCCAAAGATCTTTAGATCTTCCTCCCAAAGAGATGAAGGAAAGACTGAAATAACAAATGAACAGAACATTAACTGGCAATAACATGCTAAGGCAAAACGAACACTGGAAATAATGCCCAAATTTTGGACTTAATTTCTGTGTGCCTCATTTCCCTGTCTATGAAAATCCTCCCTACTTCACAGGTGTAATGTGAAGATAAATTCACTGATGTTTGGGAAGCACTCAGATACTATGGTGATGAGCACAATTATAAAGATCATGAGGACAATTTTTCATTATGGACTCCAAAAAGTGCCCTAGAAGCCACCGAAATCTTGTTAAACATTGCCATGAATTACTCTAATGATGATTTTTAAATGATCTGTTTCCTTAAAACTCATTCTTAACACAATCAAAAATTCAATTTTGTGCTGGTAAAATAAAATATAACGGTAGCTCACATGCACATAGCACCTTCCATCTAGAAATAGCTCAGAACTCTTTGCAGCTAACTTATATGCTCTGTGCGTTCATAGTATAGGTGAGATATATGGGGACTACTATACTTAAGGTTTCCCAATCCTTTCAATTTAAAAAGGCCTTTCCAATTGCTGATAGATTTCCCAAACACTTTTCCATGTCTTGAGTAGCATTGTCAACTCTTGCAATTTTATCACACATCTTGGGATATTTGATGTTTTTATTAAAGCCACAGCTCCCAGATTCATGGCACACGAGAATCTCTGCTTTCATTTTTTTTAATAAAAGAAAGTTTCTAATCTTCATGGTTGCTGAGAAAATCTGGCAAACACAAAAAGTAAAGCCTACAAAACCAGAAGGTAATTAAAAAGAACCCCAAAGTAACATTTATAAAATCTTACGATTTTTTGGAGGTGGCGAGGGAGATAAGTGGGGCAAAATGATTTGTGAACATTTGGGTTTGGCCACAGTGCTTGTGTCTGCCCAAGCGTGATTGTATTGAAAGGTACATATGTATGCGAATGAAAAGTGAATACTTAAGGGTTACATATATGGTAAATCAAGATTCATTTTCTAATTCACTGAACTTTCTCCCACTATTCACTCAGCCCTAATGCTTATGTAATCCAAGGAGCCTCTCATAACTAAAAATCAATATAATGTAAGATGTAAACATCTGCTACCAAATGGCTGCAAATTGCTTTCATGCTTACAAAATCATTCCATCCTAAAAGCCTAATTCTACCCATGACGTGTTTATAGATCTATATTTGACATATTATGTATATCTCCAGTAGTTTGTAATAGGTTATAAAAACTTTATTCTAGGACAGAAAAATAATTGTCATTGATTTCATATATATATGTATAGACTATACAACTCTTTCTCTAAAACATTTTATTTGGATAATTATTACATACTTCTTCCTATTGTACTGATAGCATATTTAATTGAAATTTAGGAGGGGTTTACTGTCCTTTATTTCCTGTCCAGCAATGCTACACCACAGTTCAGAGCACTGTAAAACAGCTACCACATTCTACTTCAGTGGCAGCTGCATTTCAGTGATGAGTGGTTCTTGTATAATATAATTACAGGTGGAGTGTGGAGCGACTCCTTTAAATAAAGTTGCACAAATAGTTCAATTCTAATAGGCCTTTAGCAGTTGTTTTTAAGTTTCTCAAAAAATTGTCCAAGTTTGGTCTCTGCCATGGATGATTTTTTTTCCCAGAAGGAGCCTGCATAGCCAGGCGGTGTGCACAGCAGTAGTATCAGAGGTCAAGGGAAATGGCTGATCTTATGCAGCAGATACAGAATTCTTCCCCCAAAAAAGTCTCTCTGAGGCAGACTAGACATAGAAAATTGTTTTAGAAAGTTATGAGCAAGTAAAAATGGCCTTTTTGAATGGAAAAAAAGTGTAGGCAACCTTAACTACAGGAGTCCCTGTGCTGGAATGCAGCCATCTCTAGAGTGAAATCTAGCGACTGTTTTACACAGAGCACAGCAATGCAATACAACAGTTTAGATAAGAAAATAAATTGAAACTTTAAGAGGAATTTACTGTAGGCACAGTAGTAGGCAAAATTTAACAGTTACCTCAATAAAATAAGATGTTTCAAAAAAACAATTGTAAATTGGTGGGTGGATGGATAGCATACAAAATCCGGAGAATTCATTTCTTGCGATAGATTGTAAATTCCAAGGGCAGGTTTAACAAAAACAATTAGGAGGTGCCTTGTGGCACCTTAGGCCTTGTCTACACTGGGCGGGGGAGGGGGCGAATCGATCTAAGTTATGCAACTTCAGCTACGTGAAGTTGCATAACTTCACAAAGCTCCCTGGTCTGCCTGCGCCTCTCGCCGAGCTGGAGTACAGGAGTCGATGGGAGAGCGCTCGGGGGGTGATTTATTGTGTCTAGACTAGACACGATAAATCGATCCCCGCTGGATCAATTGCTGCCCACTGATCTGGCCGGTAGTGAAGACATACCCTGAAAGATTAACAAATATATTTGGGCAAAAGCTTTTGTGTGCTAAAACCCACTTCATCAGATGCATGGAATGAAAAATACAGGAGCAGGTATATATACGCAGTACATGAAAAGATGGGAGTTGCCTTACCAAGTGGGGGGTCAGTGCTAACGAGACAATTGAATTAAAGTAGGCTATTCTCAATGGTAGAATACCAAGGGGGGAAAAATCACTTTTGTAGTGGTAATGAGGGTGGCCCATTTCAAACAGTTGACAAGAAGGCGTAAGTAACAGTAGGGGGAAATTAATTTTTGTAATGACCCATCCACTCCCAGTCTTTATTCAGGCCTAATTTGAAGGTGTCCAGTTTGCAAATTAATTCCAGTTCTGCAGTTTCTCGTTGGAGTCTGTTTTTGAAGTTTTTTGTTGAAGAATTGCCATTTTTAAGCCTGTTATTGAGTGACCAGGGAGATTGAAGTGTTCTCCTACTGGTTTTTGATTATTATTTTGATTTGTTATAATTCCTGATGTCAGATTTGTGTCCATTTATTCTTTTGCATAGAGACTGTCTGGTTTGGCCAATGTACATGGCAGAGGGGCATTGCTGACACATGATGGCATATATCACACTTTGGTAGATGTGCAGGTGAACGAACCCCTGATTGTGTGACTGATGTGGTTAAGTCCTATGATGGTGTCCCTTGAATAGATATGCGGACAGAGTTGGCACCGGGGTTTGTTGCAGGGTTTGGTTCCTGGATTAGTGTTTTTGTTGTGTGGTGTGTAGTTGCTGGTGAGTATTTGCTTCAGGTTGGGAAGCTGTCTGTAAGCGAAAACTGGCCTGTCTCCCAAGGTCTGTGAGAGTGAGGGATCGTCCTTCAGGATAGGTTGTTGATGATGCGCCGGATCCTTGATGATGCGCTGGAGAGGTTTTAGTTGAGGGCTGTAGGTGACAGCTAGTGGCATTCTGTTACTTTCTTTGTTGGGCCTGTCTTGTAGTAGGTGACTTCTGGGTACCCTTCTGGCTCTGTCCTCCTCTACAGCCATCTCTTGTGAGTGCATTTGCCATACCCTCTGTACTCAAAAGTATCCCCTCCCCGTCCCTGTCTTCTTTCCCAGCCATATTAGCATAATATCCCTATCCAACTTTTCTCCGTGGGCTGCCACTACCAGAGAAAGAGCCAGATTATCAGGATAATATTATACAGGAGGTATCCATGTTAGGACTGCCCACTGGCAAGCCCTTTTCTCCCTCCACTGCTACTTGTCTTGTTTATGGTGTATGCCAGTGACCAGTAACTGAAGTTACAAATAGTGCAATCCTTAATGAATGTAGCAGAGGGACTTGCTGAAATGTTCCCCATGTCCTTGGCCAGAGCCCTGACCTAGAGGCTCCCATGCCCACACACAATTGCTTTTTGAGAGAAAATTACCTTTAAATCTCACTGCAATATATGAGATTATAATAGCCTGATTTTTCTTGCCATGATGCCTCAAGCAGGCCTGATTCAAGTAGCTCAGAAAGGAAAAGGTGTAAGTGGCCTTTATGTTACCAGACTTGATCCTTGGAACTCTAAAACTGCTTATATCCTCTCCCTGTGAGAATTAAAGTCCCAGTGACTTGATCGCATTCTCCCACTCTTTATTACTGTTACACCCATCCAATCAGAGAACAGAACCACCACCACTAAGGTGACCAACAACACAGCAGTTATAATGCATGTCAAACAACACATTGTGAACACAGTATGTAAGCAATCCCTCGTGTGAAATTGGTTTTCATGAAACATTTATCTAATAATTCTAAATAACACATTAGTAGAAGTGAAGGTCAGCTCACAAGCAATTCCTGAACTGAAAAAAAGGATGAATAGTTCACTCAGCTCTGATAAGCATAATTTTGGATGTAATAAAATATTCATTAGCCACCTCAAATACACACTAGGGATAAAGGCCTCCTCTCTGACTTTTTAAACATTTTATGCATATCATCTTGGTCTTCCAGACTTTTTTGTTCAGCTTGATGTGTATGTAGGCGTTACAGTATTCAGCAAAAAGATCATCCAAAATTTGCAGCCAAACACTGGCAGCTGGTTAGGTTTTAGACTGTACTTAGTCACTGATTTCAAGTAAGAAAGCAAAGCAAGGAACAGCGCATGTGCTAACCTTGACTGCGCACTTCTGCATCGTATTCACAGAATAGAGGAAACTGTTATAAGAAAACTGATAGACCTCTTAAAAGACAAAATATCAATAATGGGCAATGCCCTGAGGAGTTTACAACCTAAAATAGATACAATTCAGTAGGGGATGACAATGAAGGAAAACGAAATAGGAAGACAAGGGTAGTGAAAGTGAGAGGTCATGAGATAAAATTATTCTTTCATATGCATCTTGGTAGGTCTTTTTTAGGGGATGTCAGGAATAAGGACTGGTATGGAGGCCAGCACTGGGAGGAAAGCAGTGACTCTGGAGGTGGTTTTGCTCTGGTGGTTGTAATGGAAATTACTGTCTTAAGGTATTGTCTTGTGAGGTGCTAAGCATCTTCTGGGAGGGCTCCATGGGAACCAAGGGTGCCTGGCATCTCCTAAAAGATGCTAGAACGCCACTGGGAGCACTTCCCTGGAGAAACTCAACAACTCTGCTGGATCAGGCTGTTATAAATACAGCATTTATAGTTATAGCAGGCTTAAAAATGGTTCTGAAGCAGGGATTTGGATGTGAACTTTTCAATTACTTTTAATAGTAAGACAAGAGTAAGACAGAATTAACGGGGGAGGAGGGAACAACCACCCCCATTCATTCTTTGTCTCCTGGCACACTGCATTATCTGTGTAAGGACACATATCTCTTCGGTCATCTCCTACTACCCTGTCATTTCCATGCCTAGATTGCATTTCTTAGCCTTCTGAGCTATGCTCTCTACGTTTCTTCTCATACTGCATACTGATCTCTCTTTAGTGCAAATATTCATGTATAAATTCCAACAAGAATCTAAAGGTCAAGCACAACTACTCACATTTTCACGCATCACTACATCGCCAGTAGAAAAGTCCCTTATATTTGTTTGGCAGCTTCCCAAGAGGTTGGTTTTGTTTTGTTTTTTTACCCTTTATAGTGATGAATCCTCTTTTGGCCAAACTATTATTAACCAAGTAATTTTCTTACTTACTTACATAACAGTGAAATGATCTTTCATGCTTATAATTTATACATAATTGACATATGTATTAAAACCCAGGCCACAGAGCATTTCCTTCCATTAAAGAGGCATGCCATTGTACCAACATCCTCTTTTGCCATCAGTCTCCGAATGTGTCAAAGATCTTTGTTTTGTAACCCAGACTGATCTTAGATCATTAGCCTTGATTCTGGAGAACATCCTCTGAAATATTAATCAAAGTGACAGACTACTAGAGAGCAAAGTTTCAGACAGCAGAGCGACTGTCGGCAATTACGGGAACATTTTCAGAGACTGGTGCACAAGCAAACCCTGCCCTCCATGGGGACAAAGGCCTCTGACCACAGTAGGACTGGTATGGTTTTCCTACATAGAGAGAGGGGCTGGGCAGAAGGACAGGCAAACATAATAAAAGCTCTTCTTCTTGCAGTTCGCAGTGTATGGCTATGCTCAGTGTCTGCATATGACCTCAGTCATAATGAGCAGGTTCTTACACCATTCCCCTTTCAGATACCTAATTACTCTGCCTCTCAAGGTGAGTGCTTTTACATATACAGTGCATTTATGTTCCTACACAGCTGTTTTTCCTCTGAGTCCAGACCTAATAGGCAGCAGCTCACTTCTTCAGGGCAGTCATGCTGTTTGAGCTTTATATTCCATGCTGCCAGTGCCATATTCCCAATTTGTTTAAGTGTTTTGGCCCATTGCTGTTAACATTGGCTATTTTAAAAGAAGGCAACTTGCCAGAATGTACCTTTAAGGCAAGGACTCAGGGAAACTGCATAAATACTCTCCTACCCCACTCACCCACATTAAAAACTATTCATTAGATTTCCTTAGGGCTCTGTCAAGTGTAGTTTCCTGGGTGGCAGTGCAGGAATTCAGAAGGCAATCCTAGGTCTGCCGGGATAAAAGAAAGAAAGTGCAAGGATTTCATCCAATGCCATTATTAAATCTGAAATATAATTAGGGGCGGGGCACACTCTATAGGTCTGCAGAAGGTAGAGAAGTCTACCTTATAGGGTCTACCATGCTATAATGTCCATCATAGTAAAGAAGAGATAGGACAGTGGTACTCAGACTGAGGCTTGCCAGCCGCAAGTGTTTCTCTAATGCGTCTCGTGTGGCTCTTTGCCGCACATGACATTAAAATGCCGTGAGATTTAATTATTAACCAATCTAAGTTATTAACCAATCAGGATGCTTTTGCTATGTTATTAACCAATTGCCAATGATACATAATAATGCTTGGTCAGTCATTTTGCTGTGAGAATAATAAATATTTTCCATCATACTGTTTAAATATGAATATATAGTACTGTAGTAAATGAAACAATGAATTCACTCTCTTTTGGGTAATGTCGATTGCTAATTTGGCTCCTGAACCACTGAGGTCTGAGTATCACGGAGATAGCACTTAGTTATTATGAATATAAACAGGATTTTTTACTTGGGTTATTGCACCTTGACATACCCTGTGATTCTCTTGGGCTCTATAGCTGACTTATTAACGTAGACCCCAAGTCAGGAAAGCCCTTAAGCAAATGCTTAACTATTAGTGTGTGCTTGAGTCCCCTTGATGTCAGCATGACTTAAGCATGTGCTTAAAATTAATCACAAGTACACTGCTGGTAGATTTTCTCTTGGCTTTCTTCTTGAAAATGCAAATAGGCATTCAGTAACATCCTGGCACAGCAAGAGTGATCAAGAGGCTGTCTCATCCAGCAGTTTTGCAAATGGAAAGCAGGGAGCCAAATGCAAAAGTCACTAATTAAAACTCTGACTGAAGTCAGTTCTTCTAGACTTTGAACATTTCCACTGAAATAAATTATCCCACATAAAAAGGAAATGATAATTACTTTGCATTGTGGAACTTACTGACAAGAGGATCAATGAGCTGTTTCTGAGGCTTCTTGGAAATAAGAAACTTTTGCAGTACCCTGTAATAATTATCATTTTTTAAAATAATTGTTTTTAGTGACACTGGTACAGAAAAGCTTAAAGACAGAGAAGGACAAATTGATAGCCAAAAAAAAAAAGTTAATTATCATTTGAACAGCATGTGAACTTTCAGAATTTATTTCTATGTAGTAGTCTATAAACAGTTGGCAAAATCCTGATGAAAACCCCACAAAACCCATCAAAGGCAATGCAGAGACCAAGACCCAGAACCTGCACTCACTGACTGGTATAAATCAGGAGTGAAATCAAAGGAGTTTAAAACCAGTGTAAGAGAGATCATAATTAGGACACTTTAGCTAATGCCAAACAGCTTCAGTCCCTGTGTCTGCAAATCACCCACATTACGTCAAAAGTTTAGACACTAAAATGCAACACATCATATTTAAAATGCATCATGTTTGATTACAGTAATTTCAAAGGGAACACTGTGAGAAATTAAACCCTCAGAGAGGTGGTCTGGGCCATCCTCTTCCGATAAAATACGTGCTACTTCGTGTACACTGTAGAATCATAGAATCATAGAATATCAGGGTTGGAAGGGACCTCAGGAGGTCATCTAGTCCAGCCCCCTGCTCAAAGCAGGACCAATCCCCAACTAAATCATCCCAGCCAGGGCTTTGTCAAGCCTGATCTTAAAAACTTCTAAGGAAGGAGATTCCACCACCTCCCTAGGTAACGCATTCCAGTGTTTCACCACCCTCCTAGTGAAAAAGTTTTTCCTAATATCCAACCTAAACCTCCCCCACTGCAACTTGAGACCATTACTCCTTGTTCTGTCATCTGCTACCACTGAGAACAGTCTAGATCCATCCTCTTTGGAACCCCCTTTCAGGTAGTCAAAAGCAGCTATCAAATCCCCCCTCATTCTTCTCTTCCGCAGACTAAACAATCCCAGTTCCCTCAGCCTCTCCTCATAAGTCATGTGTTCCAGTCCCCTAATCATTTTTGTTGCCCTCCCGCTGGATGCTTTCCAATTTTTCCACATCCTTCTTGTAGTGTGGGGCCCAAAACTGGACACAGTACTCCAGATGAGGCCTCACCAATGCTGAATTGAGGGGAACGATCACGTCCCTCGATCTGCTGGCAGTGCCCCTACTTATACATCCCAAAATGCCATTGGCCTTCTTGGCAACAAAGGCACGCTGTTGACTCATATCCAGCTTCTCGTCCACTGTAACCCCTAGGTCCTTTTCTGCAGAACTGCTGTGTAGCCATTCGGTCCCTAGTCTGTAGCGGTGCATGGGATTCTTCCATCCTAAGTGCAGGACTCTGCACTTGTCCTTGTTGAACCTCATCAGATTTCTTCAGGCCCAGTCCTCTAATTTGTCTAGGTCCCTCTGTATCCTATCCCTACCCTCCAGCGTACCTACCTCTCCTCCCAGTTTAGTGTCATCTGCAAACTTGCTGAGGGTGCAATCCACACCATCCTCCAGATCATTAGCAAAGAGAAAAGCTGTTCTCTTCAAACGCATCTTTCTGAGCCAGGGACAGAAGTGCTCTTTGGCAGGGAAGGTTTAGGAGCATCCAGAGAGAGAGATGAACTCCAACAGTTTTAGAGTAGCTACCAGCTTATTGCCCCCCATGAAGAGTGAGACACACCTCAGAGTGGCCCACCTTTACAGGGCAGCATGGCCCAATGGCCAGAGTTCACAGAACCCACCTCCTGGGGGGTTGTGTGGCCTATAGATAGGAGTCCATAGAGTCTGGCCGGCTTAGAATATTCACCGTTTTTATTTTGGTGCCACTCTGGTACTTCCCTCTCACTTCTCCCTGTTACCAAATACAAAACCTGCACTATAGTACTAAGGGCCAGATTGTAGCTGGGCATGGGGTAGGTGCTCACAAGATAGGTGTGGTACAAGGGACCAGCAATTTTTGTGTTCCCTATAAGCTCCTGTACTAGCCATCCCTTGAGGGATGAAGATGACACAGGGCTATGACCATACCCATGTCTGCAGCAGCCAGCTATTGCAATGGGAGAATGACTCTGGTGAACAACGTGCAGCTGATATGGCTCCACTGTTGCACCCAAGCATGGTTCTAGAAGACAAGGGCTATATTTTAGGTTCAGCTTCTCAGGAATCTGCCTAAACCTTGCTATGAAGTTTTAGGCCCTAATCCTCCCACTGACTTCAGTGGGACTCTCTCTATGGGTGGATCAGGGCCCTACATATTAAAACTCATTTAAAGTATAATGTAGGAAAACTACAATTTAATTCTCCTTGCAAAGAAACTTCCTTTGACCAAACAGCAGATACGTGAGACTCACCAGCTCAACAAAATACAGTTTGTTTGAAATTCCACAGACAGAATTAGGAGGAACAAGGCACCTGGCCTTCCAAAGGAAGAAGCAGATTCCCAGGTGAGTTCTCTTAACACCTGTCATCTAAAAAGAGTCAGCTGAATTTATAATGAGCATGAGGCTGCAGAGCCACACAATGTGATGTGCCAAGAGACCCAATTAGTTTCAAAAGGTGCCAAAGAATTGGATAAAGCCAGACATAGGTTGGGGGAGGAGAGAAAGGGCCCTTGACATTTTAAAATACATCTATCTAGCTCCAAAATGAACTTTAATCTCTGTCAATACACAGACCTCTGCAAAGAGCTTTAAAAATATAGTGTCAGCACTCACAGGCAGGATGTCAGAGAAGGAGGCATAGAAACTAGCCGGCCTGAAAGATCCAGTGCCAGGCCATAGCAGTGATCTATATATAGTCAAGTAGTTGCACCTCATTACCCAAAGGGGGAAAAATTCCTCCTAGCTAACAGGGGGGGATTTCCTTTTTTGTTTGCACAGGAATTGATCACAGGAAGAACAGATAAAATGTACACTTCTTGGAGGAGATGGCTTAGGGGTGTAAGCATCAAGTTTCAGACTGTGGGCCTGATTCTCTACACTCTTGCATTTCAAGGGGTCATTTATGTCTGTGCAATGTGCATGTAAAGCAGAGGTGGGCAAACTATGGCCTGCGGGCCACATTCGGCCCACAGGACCCTCCTGCCCAGCCCCTGAGCTCCTGGCCTGGGAGGCTAGCCCCCGGCCCCTCCCCCGCTGTTCTCCCCCCTTCCCCCCCGCAGCCTCACCTCACTGCGCCCCCGGTGCAATGCTCTGGGCAGCGGGGTTGCAAGGTCTTGCTGGGCAGCACAGCTAACCCGGTGCTCTGTGCTGCGTGGTGGCGTGGCTGGCTCCAGCCGGGTGGCATGGCTGCCTGTCTTGGTGCTCTGGGTGGCACAGCTGTAGCGCTGCCAGCCACTGGTGCTCCAGGCAGCGCAGTAAGGGGGCAGGGAGCGGGGGGGAGGGGTTGGATAGAGGGCAAGGGAGTTCGGGGTGGTGATCAGGGGGCGGGGGTTTGGGTAGGGGGCGGGGCAGTCAGAGGGTAGAACAGTGGGGTTGATTGGGGGCAGGGGTCCCGGGGGGGCAGTCAGGAAGGAGGGGGTTGGATGGGGCAGGGGGGCAGATGGGGGCAGGGGTTCTAGGAGCGGTCAGGGAACAGGGTGGGGTGGATGGGGCAGGAGTCCTGGGGGGGCTGACAGGGAACGGGGGGGTTGGATGAGGCAGGAGTCCCAGGGGGGCCAACAGGGGTGAGAAGCAGGGGGGGATGGATAGGGGACGGGGGCCAGGTCACGCCTGGCTGTTTGGGGAGGCACAGCTTCCCCTAACTGGACCTTCATACAATTTTGAAAACCCGATGTGGCCCTTAGGGCAAAACGTTTCCCCGCCCCTGATGTAAAGCATTACCAAATCAGAACTCTCCACTCACACCAACAATACTGTTTTATACCCAAGACCAGATCAGGGAGTATTAGCCCACCTTTCTGGCAGTCTGACCCTGAGGTCATTTCTGTTCTGATCCAGTCTCTGAAGTAGATTAAAGCAACCTCAAAACTGTTGCCAATGGCCCCCAAGGGACTATTCCAACAACCAGGGATCACCAGAGTGCAGACCACTCCCCTGTTCCCCCAGCTATACCCCATACTCTGAGAGCTAGGGTGGCAATATAGGAGGATTCCTTTATGCAGCAGGAACCTAGAGGTAAAAATATTGAATTACATATTTGACTCTGTGGGGCCCTTTGGCCCTAAAAAGAAAGGTCCTGTTTGCTCTGTAAAAGTTTTACCCACGATTTAGTGATTTACTTATGTGATGGGGTGAAATAACCCTGCAGCATAAATCTCACACACTAGGAGTGTCACTTTGCAACTGAAGTCTTCCAATGGATTTACAACCTTGTATATATTTAGGAAAGCAAGATGGGTAAAATGATTAAAAGAACTGAGTGTGCATTGCTGAAGTGTGGCAATACACTAGAAAGAGGCTTTTAAGTTTCCAGGTTCATATTTTCTTCAGTTTCTGCATCTCACTCCTAACTGGCCTTTTAAATAAAAAATACTGCTCTGGAGAAATAAAATGTCACACTTCCTGAGACTTTTCACTAACCTGAGTGGCAAAAAAGCTTCATTATCTAAGCTGAATCACTCATTTTTAAAACTTTAATTCTCAGGATTATGATTGTTAAGCTTTACAAACAGAGGATATGAAGAAACTCCAACTAATGTATCCCTCAGCTGTATTCTGCAGCTGGAACCTTGAGAATGTTTTGTACGGGTAGCAACTAGATAAATTAATTCTTAATCAGATGCAATTCAGACTCTTATTTGGGAGCTGTTAGGGATGGAGCATGCTCAGTGATGATGGATTCTTTGGAGACTCTGGTTGCTGAACTCAAAGAAGTCTCTTCTGAGGATGTGCAAACAGATTTTTTAGGGGCTTGTAAATTGGCTAAATTTTGGTGGCTTTGCACTGCAGCAGCATACCTCCCAATAGTCCCAGGTTTTGTGGGATTGTCCCGTTTTGCCCTCCAAACCCCCATGGCCCAGTTAAAGCATTAACTTCGCTACCTTAAACTTTGTGCTGAGTCTCACAGACGCTTAGGGCTAAGGTCAGGACAAGGGTAGCAGCTTTCCTGGGGTTTCACTTTCCTTCCCGGGATGTGCAGCCCCTCTGCACATGCTCCCTTGGACAACAGCAGGAGTTGGGGCTGCGATCCCAGCACAGTAGTAGCAAGGGTATGAGCAGGGATGGCTGCTTCACTGCCCACTCTGAGTTGTTATACTATGATACAAATGCCTTCTAATACATTATAATGGAGACATTCACTGTTAGGTTCCTGTGATGGCAATTAATGATTGTTCTGGAACTCTCAGAACAAAACCACTGATATGATTTACAGATGCTTGTATTATAGATTTCAGAGTGGTAGCCGTGTTAGTCTGTATCAGCAAAAAGAACGAGGAGTACTTATTCTAAGGTGTCACAAGTACTCCTCGTTCTTTTTGTATTAATAGGGTAATTTTCCAACAGTGTGGGGGAAAACAGCGCCAATCTGGGGCTGTCATTGCTCTGCATTCACAACTCAGTGTGAATTTTGCACGTGGACGAACTAAAGGAATATGCACTTTTCCAGTGTACTAAACTGAAGTAAATAACCAGCCTTAGACTGTGCATTAGCACCTAACACCATAGAATTACGGAAGTGTAGGACTGCAAGGGACCGCAATAGATCACCTAATCCCTGGCACTAAAGGCAGGACTATGTAATAACTAGACCATTCCTGACAGGTGCTTGTCTAACCTGTTCTAGTGCTTAACTACCGTGACAGGAAGTTTTTTCTAATGTCCACTCTAAACCTCCCTTGCTGCAATTTAAGCCCATTGCTTCTTGTCCTGGCCTCAGAGGTTATCAAGAACAATATTTCACCCTCCTCCCGGTAACAACCTTCTAGATACTTGAAAACCGTGATCATGTCCCCTCTCAGTCTTCTCTTCTCCAGACTAAACAAATCCAAATTTTTTCAATCTTTCCTCATGGGTCATGTTTAAGGCGATGTTTTAGTCACAGGTATTTTTAGTAAAAGTCATGGACAGGTCACAGGCAGTAAACAAAAATTCATGGCCCATGACCTGTCTGTGACTTATAGTATATACCCCTGACTAAATCTCGCGTTCTCTGGGGCAGGGGGAGGCCCGGGGTACCACAGATGTTTGGGGGGGCAGCCTGATACCCCGCTGGTGCTGGAGGGGGCGTGGCCTGGGACCCCTGCAGCTGCTGGGGGGGCTGGGTGGCAATGCGTGGCCCGGGGGGGAGTTTGGCAGGGCTGGCATGCTCCCTACCTGGCTCGCTCCCTACCTGGCTCTGCGTGGCTCCCTGCAGCTCCCCAGAAGCTGCGACATGTCCCAGGTGGACGTGTGGCCAGGGGGACTTTGCACACTGGCCCTGACCCAAGAGTTGCCTCCACAGCTCCCATTGGCTGGGAATTACGACCAATGGGAGCTGCAAGGGTGGCGCCTGCAGGCGGAGGCAGCACGCAGAGCCGCCTTGCCAAGCTTCCGCCAAGGAGCCAAGGGACATGTAGCCGCTTCCAGGGTGCCCCCCAAGGTAAGCACCACCCAGAGCCCTCACCCCCTACTGCACCCCAACGCCCTGAGCCCCCTCCCACACCCAAACTCCTGCTTCTGCTCGGGGGTGGGGGGGCATAGTGGCCCAAGACTGCCCCAGCAGCAGCCAGTGTGACTGGCCCAGGAGCTTCCCCAGCTGCTCAGGTGGCCCCAGGGCCAGCCGTACCAGCCGCTGAAGAATTTATGAAGGTCCTGGAAAGTCATTGAATCCGACTTCCATTTCCTACGTGACAGACTCGCAGTCTTAGTCATGTTTTCTAGACCTGTAATCATTTTTGTTGCTCTCCTTTGGACTTTCTCCAATTTGTCCACATCTTTTCCAAAATGTGGCACCCAGACCTGGACACAATACTCCAGCCAAGGCCTTAGCTGAGTGGAGTAGAGTGGACGGATTACTTCTTGTGTCTTGCATACAACACTCCTGCTAATATGGCTATTAGCCAGAATGGGCAGGAATGGTGTCCCTAGTCTCTGTTTGCCAGAAGCTGGGAATGAGCGACAGGGGATGAATCTCTGGATGATTACCTGTTCTGTTCATTCCCTCTGGGGCACCTGGCACTGGCCACTGTCGGAAGACAGGATACTGGGCTAGATGGACCTTTGGTCCTGGAAAAGAATGTGAACCAGTCACTCCTTGATCTGCACAAGCTGGCAACTGACAAGAATGACCCTCATTTGTGTGACTTCATTGAGCCAGTAGAGCCATTCTTATGTAATATATCCCAGAATGATATTCGCTTTTTTTAGCAACAGTGTTACACTATTGACTCATATTTAGCTTGTAATCCTTTATAACTCCAAGATCCCTTTCCACAGTACTCCATAGTACCAGAGCTATAATATCTCTGACCATCAGTTAGAAAATCATGTTACTGTATATTCTCTCTCCCTTAAAAGTATTTTCTCCTCTGAGTGCTCAGAAGCAAGCAGTGCTTCATCCATTTTATATTTCCCCTTGGCCTACTTTTCCTCATCTCTTTCATTTATCTTTTACTCTGGTATCCTCTTAGCTAGTACACTCCCATGTGGCCTCCAGCCTTGGCTCAAGAGTTTGAACAATGAAAGAAGAGAAGAGAAGACTCCATATAGAAGTGTTTCCTCATAACCATCTACCCACCAAATCCCCCATGGAAAAAGCTGTCAAAGTCTTAGAAATTGTTCTGTTCTCCTGCAGAGCTGACGCAACTGCATAGCGAAGATTTCCTATGAAGTGCTTAGCCTACCTGTAAAATACAAAGATTATTTTACATCTCCATGGCCCTGCTGTTTTATTGCACTCACGGCCTACATTTGGTACTCTGTACCAGACAAAATGAGCCATGAGAAAGGAGAGAAGCTTTGAAGACTTCTTTCCTCGGAATTCATCCTTCTGGTAACCATGGGATCAAGATAAACACATCTCTGACGCAGAAAGCTTTGAGACAGGGTATCAGGAAAGCAATTAATAGATTTTGATGGTATTGTTTTTAAGAATTCATACATGAATTATTTATTTTAATTGTCTACATTCTTTTAATTGCACAGGTAGGTCTGTGTGTTCCATGAAGTCCATATAAACAATATAAAGCAGCACAAAACTTTAAACTAAAAATAAATAAATAAATAGATAAGTCAAAGATAGACTTTCCTCCTGCTGTCTGTGCTCACATCAGACTCATGTACATTTTAGATGCTGAAGTCTGTCTCTTCATTTCATCCTGGAAGACAGCTATTGACTGTACTATGAATTAAGTTGTTTTCTCAGCATAAAATACTGCAAGTTATGGCGCATGTCACTGAATTGTGGACTGAGGACTGATGTATCATGGTTTTTGATGTGTCATATCCACTGACTGAAATAAAAGCATGTCCCTTTGAAGTGGCTAATGTAGTTGAATACCTGAGTCTTGAGCTGGGAAAACAGTGCTCTTTATACAGAGGTATGGCAGCATTTGACACATTAGCCTTGCTTTCAAAACTTAGATGCCGCTTGGGGTGGTATTATTCTGGTTCTGGTGAGTTTCATGGAGATACTTAATAAATGTAGTGCCTTTGATATTCATTGTGTCCTGCCTGTCACATGCCTTATGTCTGTATACCTGGGCTATATCGTGCCATCAATTTTTAGGACTCCTCACTGAAATCATTTAGGAGTTTTGCTAAAAAATCTACTTCACATGTGCAGAGCTCCCATTAAGCGTCCTCCGGGAGCACAGGCACTGAGCATATCTCAGAGGGAGCTCAGTACCTCACAGGATCGAGCCACTGTGATTCCTCCCCTCCCCACCCACCCCCCCAATGATATTTAACCATTACATGAACAAGCTAGGAGGAAGGGATTGAGATAGGGTGACCAGATGTTCTGATATATTAGGGGCTTTGTCTTACATAGGAAACTATACCCCTACCCGTAAAAAAAGTTTCCTGATTTTTCACACTTGCTATCAGGTCACCCTAGGTGGGGAAAGCCAACACCATAGTGCTAAAAGGATTGTTACCACCCTTCCGTCTAGACACATAAGAAGCTGTAGCTATGGTTTATCTATCCAATGGGTTTACCTCTGTGTTTGTTCTATCAGATAAAATTATAACCTCACATATGCATTAAATGATCTCCAGTGCCCTGCATTACTCAGACCTCCTATTCGAATCTCAGAGTGATTTTCTGCATGACAAACAACATAGAAAGTGCAGTACAGGCTACAGTGAACACCACCCCAAAAAAATTCCTACTGATTAACTGAAATGGAAATTCCTGATCTGAGCATTGTAGCCAGGGGTTTATGACTAATGGACCATAGATTGTTCACCTCAGAGGATAATGCTTTTCAAACATTGTTGCATATTAAAATATGAACCAGTTCTCAACTTATTACCATTGATTGATCTCACTCACTAAGAGCCTTTATCTAAGAAATATAACCGGAAACTAAAAGCAATTCGTAATGCAACGAATTACCAGCTCACTCACCTATAAAATGTAATGCCGCTATAATAATGTGTATAGGCTCTATGCTCTCCGCCATTTTGCACTGTGGAGAAGAGCAAAGCAGCAGGGGGAAAAAAGGGTGGTGGATGCGCAAAGTCCCAAAGCCACTGGAGGGGGAAGCAGAGCATGGCTGGGATTTCAGGTTTCATCCCAAGCCCAAGGAAAACCCTTTGCACCAATTTCCCACCTATCTCTAGAGGTGCTGAGGCTGGCAGGTGGTAAGACAAGAAACAGCTGTGCAACAAAAGTGCTCCCTGCCAAGTATTTCCACTGCAACAAGCAACTAAAGTTAGTACTTCTAGGAGTAGCATTAACTTGCAGTCTGTGACCCCTGCTCCCCTTGAAGAGAAGGTGAAGCACAGAGATGATAGATGGATGTCAATGGCAGTATGGTTCCTTATGGAAATGTGCTGCCAGGACAGAAGTAGGAGGAGCAGGGCAGGTTCTCTGCAGACCCACTGTTGGAGCTTGATGTCCCCATGGATTGGCAGGCCACTCTAAGTCAATAAACTGCGTTCTACCTTGAGGAGAGCACAAGGCAGAAACCCCATGATGTGACCCCTTGCAAGGTTCATGAATTCACTTTTCTCTTTACAAGATATGCTGGGTGATATACTTCAGTCAAACAGAAAGTTATTGGGCTCAACACAGGAGTAATTGGGTGAAATTGTATGGCCTGTGTTATACAGGAGTTCAGACCAGATGATCTAATGGTCCCTTCTGGCCTTAAAATCTATGCATTCATCAGGGAGACTGTCATATGCCCATACATGATGGGAAATTTCAAAGCCACTTTGCAAAAGTTAGGAAAGCACCAGATTAGTCTGATAAATCCTGTGAGAAAAGCCCTGTCTCACTTAGTTTTGGCTGCAGGGTACCAGGAAAAAGAGAAAGCTGTCTTGTTCTCTAAAGTGGTACATGTTGATCAAATGATATGCTGTAATGCTGCTATTACACTCCGGTGGCTAGTCTGAGGTAGTCATGAAGCAAGTCAGCCCTAATAATGTGCATTTGAGTAGGTTCTAATTAGGTAGCTACATGATACAAATACTGTGACCAGTGTTTTATCCTGCATGCTTATGAATGCCAGTTGTGTATGTAGACAAAAAGTTAAGTATGGACTTAGATTTGCAAATCAACAAGGAGACCTCAAGGGCCAAGTTTTAAAAACATGGTAAAAGAAGTCTGCTCACACAAATTGCACACATGGGTCTAAGCCACATTTGCACTCACACAGCCCATTTTTGCTGACAACTAAGGTACAGTTCCCATGCACAGCTACTCAAAGTATGCCTACAAATAATGGGAACTAATGAACATGGATTTTTCCTGTGTACATTTGGTCTTGCAAAATATTTTAAAAATGCATGATAGCTGCAGGCATTTTCAGGATGTTTGCAAACTTCAGTATAAGTAAAAGGATTAGAAATAAGAAATATTCTTAATAGCACTTTTGAATCCCTACTATTCGAGAGTAAAACAAACTATTTCAATAGGTTAGCTCCTCTTCTTCCTCACCCTCTCATCTGTAATTTATTAGCAAAATTTTGACAGGGAAATAAAAAGTCAACTTTTCACCTGGAATCTGAACAGTTGCTAGGGGGGCGAGGGAAGCTTCAATACTAAAAAGATAGCAACAGACTCAGCAGGCACACAAAGTGTTACTCCTCCATCTGTGAGTGAACAGGGGCATGAAAGCAAATCTTTTCCAACGTTTTCAGGATAATGGACTGTGGTTTGAAGGGAATGCTCTTTGATGTGCTAGGAAATGAGAATAAGCTCTGAGCCTGCCTTGGCCAAGTTGCCTTCAATCATTAGCATTGTTATTGGCCAAAGAAGCCTATTCTGTGCAGGAAATGTAGAGTCTCCTTAAAAAAAAAAAAGCACACACGTGGATCTTTAAAATGCTGACCCAACTGAGGCACGCACAGCACAATTCAGGGAGAGGTGTGCAAAGCTGGCTTTAAGCCAGATCTTTTGGTCCTCTGATCTTGATCTGGCTGCTTTAACTTTATGCTGACTGCCAATAACTCGAAGGGACCGTTACATTGGGTGTCACTAGGGAAAAGGGAAATCCTGGCCTTGCCCTCTCTACTACCAATTGATTTCTCTATGCTGGTGTGATCTTTCCATAGGTGGCTATGGTAGAGTGGTGCAAAGCAGCCCCTGTGTAACAGAAATTGCATCTTCCCTTATAAAAAAAACTCTAGTTCTTTCCTCTTAGACATTGGATAGTTAACTAGTTTATAAAGATGTCTCCTTTCCATGGACATTGCAGATGATTTTTCTTTCAAACACCAGTGCAGCCTCACACTAGGAGATCCACACACCCTCCCCTGTCTGCAGGCAGCCAAATTCCACCTCCCTGACAGAACGCTACCTTGGGAAGCTCCATGAGTTGTCATTGCCTTTCCTAGTAAACTTCGTTCCTCATGCACATTTCTCCAGGGGAGGGGAGGATTTGGCTCGTATTTAGAAACATGCAAGAAAGATTAACTAATAGGTATGTTCCTTGGAGTTTGTGATGTAGGCAGTTGCTCTGGAGTGTTATTCTAACTGGGTTTCTCTACTGTAACAAGTTTGGGCGTGAAATGCATGTCAGTTAGCCTCTCATGGCAGTCACCATCGGTGACAGCTCCCCTTTTGTTTCACTTTTCCCCATGATAGGATTGCAAAATCTTCCAAGTAATGTCAAGGTGGTCCAAGCACACGCCCAAGAGTCATTCATATAGCTTCTCTGTGTCAGAGCTGACAATGTCATCTTTCACCTTCGCCCCTGGGAGTTTCACTTCTGAGAAAAACCCAAACACCACAAACAGAGAAAGGCTTTATGCTGGGTTTATGCTTCCTGTAGTCCCACATTACGCAAACAGTAGCCCCAGGAGGCAGTGTGACTGACGCACATCTCCAAGGCCCTAAGCCATCGTCCTTACACTGGTGGAAGGGCAGGAAAGCAGGGGTAAATTACTACTCCCCCCTCCTGTGCTCACTCAGCTACTCTCCCCAGTGAGCAGGCGGAAGCCAAGATTTCACCCATTCCATACCCACCGACAGGTGAACAGCCCTGCTTGTTCCTATACATGCAGAGCCAAGGTTCAGGTAGCCCACCTAAGGGTGACGGGTGTAAGCAGTGTTCTTACCTCACACATGGATTTACAATCTAGCCCTTAGGATGAGTAGTAAACAGTCAAACAAGTTTTCTCCCCAGATAATTAGTTTCTAGATTCAAGCAGATAACAAGGGGGTGTCTGCAGGCTTTTTGGAAAGTGGTTACTTCATCTCTGGCTTGCCTTCCATTTGATAAAGATTTATTTTGATGTACAAGACCAATCCATTCTAAACAAACTTGCTCTTGCAGAAGGCCTCACAAGCAGAGTATGTAATGCATGATTACTAAGATATATTAATGGGATTTTTTTTTAATGTTTTAAGAGCCCCTGAAGAGAAACAGTTCTGACAATAGCTGTCACACAGCTTAACCTCCAAAGCTCTAGGTGACTATGCCTTGAGCTACAAAGAAGATTTTAGTTTGGTCTTAACTACACAGGACAGGAAAGTGCCAGATTTGACATCCTAGCTGAAGACAGCAAATTCCACTAATTGGAGCTACAGTACATCCGAGGGGTTTTCCATGTACTATAAGCCAATTTTGAAATACAAGCAATATCATTTACATCCCAAGAAAGTAAGCTCTAAAGAAGCTTCTCAGCATGTGTAATTGCTGATTTAACAAACTTGTGCATATGAGATGATCATATTCAAGAAGCCTTGAGACTGCAGAACAAATCTATGCAGAAATCTTTACTAAGTTCACACCATTTTTTATTTGAGGCACTTAATTATTTTCATAGTCATCCTCATTTTTCATTACCAGATCAAAAATCTCATGCTGCAGATACTGATTCATTAATGCATTCTTAATGAAGAAAAGCACAACTTTTACTCGCCAAACTAGAATGGTTTATTTAAGGCTGGTTTAGTAGTATGAATTTATCTTTCTGATTTAATCACACAAAAGGACTCTCTTAGGATTTCAACTGCATTTCTAATTTTAAAGAGCTTTTGTTTTATAGACTAAAATATGTCTAGAAGAGATATTAATCACCAAACTATTAGCTAACTTTTGAAATTTAGTGATTTTGCTGGGTTATAAAAAAAGAACGTAAATTCTCTCTCTTTGACAGGGAACTGCATGCATTTTGGCCCTGAAAAAACAACAGTAAAAATTAGAAAAATTATCCTGGTTCCTGACTCAGAGCTCCTTGGTGCTCCAATAATAAAAGATCTCAACAATTATTTACACATAAGACTAAATTTCAGCAGCATGGACCAAAATTGAGTGAGTAATTGCATATTTTTGTGCACATTTTTAAAAGCCTAGCCTCGGCAGGACAGTTTTATTGATAACCTGGTGACTTTTTAAGAATGCAAAAAATAAATGTCCTTGGGAAAAATTCAAACTGATTTGCCAAAAAAGATTTTGTTTGTGCTTATTGCATTACATCACCTTACTTACATTGATTTTAACAAAAACCATTCTGGTGTTTAGTGCTGTGCTGGCTGAAGGGAAGTTGAAAAGGAACTATGGGCCAGGTTGTAATCTCACTTAGTGTAAATCTGGAAACCTGGCCCTTTGTGTTTAATTGCTACCTAAAGTTATTAACTATAAAAACAGTTTTTGTGTTACCTGGGATAGAAGTAAATCTCTCTCTAGATCTGGAAGGTATCATCTAGAAGTGAATGTTTGTTTTTTGCACTTTTATAATCAAATTTTCAGTGTCGTATTAGAACAGAAAAATAAGTCCTGTACCCTGGTAGGTAGCTATGAGACAGTAATTTTTTAAAATGTGTTTATGATGTTTTTAAACAGTAGAGTCATTATAATAGCTCACTTTTAAACACTTACTTCCTGAATGGTTCCAAAAATGTGTAGTAAACCAGGAGCCAGATGCTGGCCAGTACAGGGAAAATAGCATAACCATCTACCAGATTGACGTACACATATGCTGTAAAAAACAGCATGAGAATACACCAGTGTTTTAGATAAGATCATTCCAAATTCAGGAAGCTGAGAGTAGAGGCCATTTCTGGGTCAGGAACCAAACTTGCATTAACCTGCAGACAATAGTCCCTTGCCCCTTATTCCCAAATATCCCCTCTGTGATAGGGTTACCATACGTCCGGCTTTTTGGTTCTTAAATCGCCGTCCAGGAGGAATTGTTAAATATCTAAAAACATCCGGGATTTTTCCATTATTATTTTTCCCCAAAGAAGAGTTGATCATTCAAGAAAGAGAGTGAATGTTGATCATTCAAGAAAGAAAGCAAATACTGATCACTCGAGAGAGTGCCCGCTTTTTCCCCCTAGCTCCCAGCGCTAGCGCTGCAAAACAGCTATTTCACGCGGCTGGAGGGAGGAGGGGGAATGTGGCACGCTCAGGGGAGGAGGCAGGGCTGGGGCGGGGATTTGGGGAAGGGGTTGTAATGGGGCGGGGAAGGGGTGGAGTTGGGGCGGGCCTAGGGGGGCGCGAGCAAATACCCCCCCATGGAGTGTCCTCTTTTTTGAATGTTCAAATATGGTAACCCTACTCTGTGATAGCTGTTGTGTGTAGAATGGTAGTCTGCTGCTTTTCAGGGAAAGGTAATATTGGAGTAGACATCTGCCATTGTGTGGTGTTGAAACTGAGTGTTGTGTTCCAGAATATACATAACACACACTAAGACTCAGACAACTTTACAGACAAGCAAACACTGCAGAAGAGAGATAAGGGGAGATTTTAGGTCAAAGGCACTGAAGCAAACCTACACTTTTAAAAAGTGCAGTAGGATCTTTTGTGTCCATGCAAAGCAGAAAGAACTTTACATTTTAATGTTTTGGCTGACAGTTACATTGCATGGCACCAGATGTATCCACCATGCAAAGGTGAATGGCTAATTCTACCCTGGCAGGATTCAAACATGTGATTCCAGCTGTTCATCTAGACAAGCCCTTAAACTTCTCCTATGAAGGCAACATTGCTTGCCTGCCTTGAGAAAATAACAGAACTTTAAAGCAAACTCAGGACCACCGCCTCTACTCACCCTGCACACCTGTTCTTTTCTTCCGTCCATCCTCCAGTTGCCCATCTTTCTGTCCCACTATGCAATTTACTGGTATTAAATTTTTATTTTGTGATTAAGCTGTTTTATATTTTGATGTCAGGGATATTTTCCATTATTTGTGCATAGTATTTGAATGAACCTTTTAATAAAAAAATATCTGGGAGGAATTATTAAATCATCATTATGCCAAATATAAAAAAATTAACTAAACTAGATTAAACCATTCTCTGAGATTCTTGT
Organism: Natator depressus; assembly: GCF_965152275.1. NCBI lineage: Eukaryota > Metazoa > Chordata > Testudines > Cheloniidae > Natator > Natator depressus. The sequence goes on from NC_134242.1 coordinate 11,135,663, forward strand.
CCTGAAATTATCACTAAATGTAATGGGCCAAGATTTTGATCAGTTACTCTGGATTCACATAACTGAGATCAGAGTCTGGCCCTATGTCTCTTCAATAAGTGTTAGTAAATACCAATGACAATATATTACTCAACTATCCTGTCTTCCAGTGTAACAATAGTGAACAACAATTGAAAGAGATCACAATTACTTTAGAAGTTGTAAAAAGAAAAGGAGTACTTGTGGCACCTTAGAGACTAACAAATTTATTTGAACATAAGCTTTCAAGAGCTATGCTCAAATAAATTTGTTAGTCTCTAAGGTGCCACAAGTACTCCTTTTCCTTTTGCGGATACAGACTAATACAGCTGCTACTCTGAAACCTGTCGTTATGCTTTAGAAGTTGTGTGTCTCTTAATTGGTTTTGAAATTAGGTGTCTAGCAAAAGGCATATATAATTCTATTTGTGTCAAGGCTTGAAAACTTGTCTCTCTCACCAACAGAAGTTGGTCCAATAAAAGATATTACCTCCCCCACCTTGTCTCTCAAGGCATATACAGATATTCTAGCCAATGCTGCAAAGTTTTAGGGTCCATATTTAACTGGCTTTTGAAGCACCGTACTCTAGTGTGAAATGTGCTTCTTAGTCAATGTTAAGTTTCTCTCTCCTATAGTCTAATCAACAATTCCTTCCATGACTGCTTAGTATAAAACAAGATTTAGGGAGACCTAGGTAGCACATGCTGTGTTAGTTAATCTGTAAATAACAGAACCAGAGAAAGAGCTACAGGATCTGTCTGTGTCCAGCAGCTTCAGTAAACAATTCCTTTTATATTCACTACACTTGAGGTCTGCCCCTTCTCTACAATGAGAGATGCTACATGTTCAGGACTGAAATTTTTTTAAAAGACACTTATTGTAGGTCCTAACTACAAATGAAACTGTGCATATGCTATATGATTAGATTAGAAGGCATCCTCAGCTTTGTTTAATATTTTGGGCCCTTTGATTTTATTCTGTTTTACGTACGGTCTTATGGGGTACAGATCACTGAGGGGCAGCCTAGCTGGAAGCTCCAGCTCTGGTTTAAATGGAGATTGGAGTGAGAATATTCACCTCTGCATTGTACACACATTTAACAGGATATGTCTATGGTAGTAGGAATTTTAGCAGTCTCAGCACAGGTGGGAAAAATGCAGTTGGAGATGGAACAATTAAACTGGATGCAGGAGCCAGGTTGATCCTAGCTCACTGTACTTTAACACCCATTTCCAGGAACAGCCAGGGAGAGCAGCCAAAGATGAGCGAGAAAGGTATTAAAATGGTACTTTTAAAAACCAGTAATGATTTCTCACTGTGCCAAGCCCCTTTACTTCTCCTTTCCCCTTGTTCTAAATGTTTGATGACTCAGATGGCCAAAACTGGGTACACTTTGCCTGCTCTCCTTAATTTGAGCAGCCACCACAAAAGAAATAAGAAATAATAGGATCTGATTCTCCTCTCCCCTACCCAAGTGTACAACCATGAAGTGAATGGAGTTACACCTGTGTCAAACTGGAGTCAGAGCAAAGAGTTCAGATTTGTAAAAGTAGATAATTAGGTAAATACATCTCCTACACATCGCAGGGAGCTAGGGCTTGTGATTTTAACAGCTTAGGAGTGTACATCACTTTATTCTTTTTAAAAGTATATTTCCATTTACAACATACTCTACTTGAAAGAGTATATCCTGGACTCTAGGCATTTTTTACACCGATTTAGAAGTAGGTCAAAGAACAATAAACCCAGCAGAGTCCTCTTGCTTCATAATTAGGAAATAATAACAAAACCAAACAGCAAGCCACACTTCCCATAAATACTAGCTCTTTTCCTTCCTACAGGGCCAAGAGCTTGAGATTGAAGCCAATGCCCCTCAGTTATTTGAAGATAGCCCCTCTGTGCATAGACAGCCACTGGAACATTTCTGTATTGCCACGCCAACATGCATATTTTTGCCAATAGCTCAGAGCACCACTCACATATTATCCATTTTCTGTAGCAACTGGCTTTATCTTTTCCAGGGTAACCTATGTGGTACTTAAGCTGTTCATAGACTTCCCCTCCACATCACTGTAGACCAGACATGTGTTTTGTGATACTGACAGATCTTCTGCTCAGGACTGGTCTGTGTGTGTTATCGCTTGTTATGGCAGCCATCCCAAGCAACAGATAGTCCATAGAAGTTAGAGGCCAGTTTTATAACAAGTTGCTTCACTTGTCAGGACTCCCAAACTTTGGCACATATGATCCCCACAGTGCAGAAAGCAGAGTAAGAAAGTTATATTGATATAAAATAAACATGGATTCAGACCAAAACCCAGATACTGCATTCCCCTCCCCACCCACCTCTCCCTGAACTTTGAAGTTTGACCCCCATAATGGTACTGAACTTTGCAACTCAGGCCAGTCTCTAATGTAAAATAAGTGGGAAAATGTATTCACGGTAGTTGAAAATGGCTATCCTGACATACCAATGAATTTCTAATTTACAGACATGTCATATAAAGCAGACTTGAAAAGTATAGTTACTCTTATAGTCATCAGGTCAATCAGAATGATGTGGGTGCTCTATAAACCGTTAACAAGACTATTTTATATTCTGGCTCTTTGATAAACCTCTCTGATCTTAACAAAGAACTTGAAAAATGCCATCTTTTTCAGCTCAATTTCATTCATAGCAAATACATGCCTGGAAATAAAATATATTCGTGCTTTCTCTATTTTCACTGTCATAGTTAATCACTATAGCATCAATTCAGTGCTTAATCTAGCTATGGCATTACATCTTGAACAGCATTAGCACTAATACAAGATTCCAAATCTCCACAGATTACATATAATCCAAATTGATTTTAGCAGTATTAAACGGTTTACTCATCATTCTGGTTAATGGCCTACCTGTGTAAAAGCACTACAGTTTAATTCTCATTTGTGGCTAAAAAGAACAAACTGCATTTAATGTCTTTTACTAAAGGGAACAAAAATGTTTCAAGATACACGTAAGGCCAAATCCTGAAATACTGAATCATAGAATCATCATAGAATCATAGAATATCAGGGTTGGAAGGGACCCCAGAAGGTCATCTAGTCCAACCCCCTGCTCGAAGCAGGACCAATTCCCAGTTAAATCATCCCAGCCAGGGCTTTGTCAAGCCTGACCTTAAAAACCTCTAAGGAAGGAGATTCCACCACCTCCCTAGGTAACGCATTCCAGTGTTTCACCACCCTCTTAGTGAAAAAGTTTTTCCTAATATCCAATCTAAACCTCCCCCATTGCAACTTGAGACCATTACTCCTCGTTCTGTCATCTGCTACCATTGAGAACAGTCTAGAGCCATCCTCTTTGGAACCCCCTTTCAGGTAGTTGAAAGCAGCTATCAAATCCCCCCTCATTCTTCTCTTCTGCAGACTAAACAATCCCAGCTCCCTCAGCCTCTCCTCATAAGTCATGTGCTCTAGACCCCTAATCATTTTTGTTGCCCTTCGCTGGACTCTCTCCAATTTATCCACATCCTTCTTGTAGTGTGGGGCCCAAAACTGGACACAGTACTCCAGATGAGGCCTCACCAGTGTCGAATAGAGGGGAACGATCACGTCCCTCGATCTGCTCGCTATGCCCCTACTTATACATCCCAAAATGCCATTGGCCTTCTTGGCAACAAGGGCACACTGCTGACTCATATCCAGCTTCTCGTCCACTGTCACCCCTAGGTCCTTTTCCGCAGAACTGCTGAGTGTTTACCCAGGCAAAATTGCCATTGATTGTTACTGAGGGCCAAATTTTGATCCTCAATGTGTCTGGAAAATGTACCTAATTTACTTACTAAAGTGGCAAACATGCCCTTCCCCCCGTGTTTCTTCATCTAAATCCCTGGGGACATGAACAGCAAGCAACCAGCTCTGACTGGCTTCCATTGTTCTAGACCAGTGGTTCCCAAACTTGTTCCACCGCTTGTGCAGGGAAAGCCGCTGGCAGGCTGGGCCGGTTTGTTTACCTGCCACGTCCGCAGGTTCGGCCAATCGCCGCTCCCAGTGGCTGCAGTTCGCTGCTCCAGGCCAATGGGAGCTGCTGGAAGCGGCGGCCAGTATGTCCCTCGGTCCATGCCAGCTTAAAATGATCAAGAAATGAAAGCAGCAAATAAGATTGCTGGAGACAAACTTGACTAGTTTCTCCATACTTCCTAACAGTTTTTAAAAAATGCCGATTTAAAGTGTGGTTCTACTCCAAACCCTAACTAAATAAAAAATGGCACCATTGTATTCAGTACATCTCTTCCCTGTGTTCAGTCTCAAATCTGCTGACTTGAGAAACAAAAACAAGTTTTTACTGCATCTTTCTGCTGTTAGCCCTACAGCAGCCAGCACACCTTAGGGAATGAGCTAGATTCTATATGTGCATCAACAACAGAATTGTTTACTAAATTTCAATCAGTTAAATATATTTGCACATGTGTAAGACAATGGGATTGCAAAGGGATCAATGAAGTCAGAATTTGGCCTACAGAGTTTTTATTACTGGTGATGTGAAAAGAACCTAGCTTGACTCTCAGAGTTCAGGATGAATCTGCTTTGATAGCAGTTAGGAAACCTGTAAAGGCAGCCCATTTGAGACAGCAGTCACTGAGATAATAAACGTGGAACTTCACAGTGCCACTTTGACAAAAGTCACTTTTCAGAGTAGAACTGCACTTTTTCTGTGCTGTTGGATACTTATATATACATACTGTACACACAAAACACATCCTTCAGTGGAAAAGCTTGTGCTATTTCATTACTTTCCTCGTCGCCAATTTTCTTTGCTGAACTTCCATACACAGGGAACAAAAATTGTGTCCTTGCAGTCTGGATGATATGGATTTATTTAGGCAAATATTAGAAAGAGAGAAGAATGGTTAGGGCATTAGCCTGGGACTTGGGAGATCTGTGTTCAATTCATGGCACTGTCAAAGACTTCTTCCTCTGTGACATCGGGCAAGACCCCAATAATGGGCCATATAAGTATCATGGAGAAACAGACCAAACAAAGTTTGGAAGTTTCAAAGGAGAGGCGCAGGTGCCATTGAAATTGGATTTAGGTATCTAAATCCCTTAGGCTTTTCTAAAAATCCTAGCTCAAGTCTCCCGGAGAAGGAGAATGCACAGGATGATACTTGCTTTGGAGCAGCTATCTTGAATTGGCTCACAGCTCTGCCTACCAGCAGGGATTCTCCTTATTTTTTTAAGAGATGCAGGACCAGAAAACAGTACAAGAAGAAAGTAACTGGGGAACAGGTAGATGATGGAAAGAAAAGGGGAAGGAGGCAAAACAGAACAGAAAGGACTGAGGAGAAGGGCTGCAGGGAAGAAAGTACATTTAGACTCTATAAGAGAACTCAAGATTTTTCTAATGTTCCATAGCCACAGGAATGCTGTTGGCATCACCGTCCAGTTGTGCATTCATTTTGAGGAGGGAAAATGTTAGCACTGCATAATTTAAACAATAGAGCCATGAATGTCTCATCTCTTATTTTTAAATTCTGCAAAATACAATGATTTGTGGCACATAAATCCATTTTGAATAGGCTATTTAATTGGTACTGTAAGTCTAATACATCAGCTGCCTGGGGATCTGGACAGCAGCCAAGCACCCAGAGTGCATCATGTACAGTAGCTTGTTCTGTTCTCTTTCTTAGCACAAATGTCCTTAGTTGCTATAACTTAAAGCTACAATTATGTTAAGCTTTCTATCAATTAAATATATTTTCCATAAAATTTGCCTTTAAAAAAAACAATAAAACCCTCTCGGTTCTGTTTCAGAGTAGCAGCTGTGTTAGTCTGTATCCGCAAAAAGAAAAGGAGGACTTGTGGCACCTTAGAGACTAACAAATTTATTTGAGCATAAGCTTTCGTATACAGCTAGCTGTAGCTCACGAAAACTTATGCTCAAATAAATTTGTTAGTCTCTAAGGTCTCGGTTCTGTGTTGCCATTTAAAACTGATTTTCTTTTCAGAAAATGGTGTACTATTCTACAGACCTAAACAATGTTTAGGCATTTTAGTCTGAAAAATGGAATATGCATCACAGTCAATCACCTTTCAAAGCAAAGAGCATGAGTTGAATACCTAATGAAAGACATATTTTAAGCTCCGGAGTAAGTCTGGCTGGACTTTCTGCTTATGCACAGCAAAGATGTCACTAAAAGTTTCCTGGACCTGACTTTTCCTATCAAAAATTTGCAAGAGCTCAGTAGAGTTTGACCTTTACTGAAGTAACCACATTACACTGGCAGATGAGATGAAAGGAGGATCTGTGCAAAACCATCCTTAAAAAACCCAAACTAGGTGAAACTTGCCTAGTTGTTTGAGTTTATTTCAAACCGGATACTTGGCAAGGTTTCCAGATGCTCACCAACCTTTGGGCAAATCTTAGCCACATTTTTCAGAAGACCCAGGCTGAGTTGCGGTTTCAGGAATTGACCATGCAAAGCCACTCTTGAGTTTTGGAGTTGGTTCAAATGCAAAACTTAGTAGGCATGGAGCCATGTGGACTTAAAGTAGGAAAAGCATTTGCCCAGAGTCCTGGGAACCCAAAAGCACTGTGTTTCATACAGCTCTAATTAAAATATATAAAAGTAAAATATGATCTATGGGGTGGGTAGAAGTGTATGCCACAGATGAATCCAAACCAGATCACCAGATGCAAAGCCACCAACATTTTTGGAAATTCATACTGGTATCTATACAGGAAATTCTACAATATTCAAGAGCTTTGGATCCAGTATATCCAGTTTGTGCTTCATGATTGACATTGTTCTCCACTGAGAACAGACTTTTCTAATAGACATCACATATTATATGAGTAACCTCTCTGCTTTGCTAAACTGTGCTCTCGGGGCCAGGCTCTGCCCTCAGTGACACCCATGTATCCCCACCAGTTTCAGTGAGGCAGTACAGATATAGGTGAGGGCAGAATTTGGCCCTCAATAAATCCTTCTCCTATTAACTGAAAATGTGTATCTGCTGTGCGTTTTAGAATAAGGTTCAGCACACGTGATTGTAAGTAATTACACATCTCACATACATTTTTGGAAAGATAGGTTATATTTGCTCTTCCTCATTAATTTTTACGTCTATAAGTAGTTTTTTGAAGAATGTGTTTGTAGATTATGCATAAGATTCTCTACTGCTCCCAGTTTCTGAGACCAGTGGTATGCCTGCCCTGGTCCCAATGTATTTTAGCGCATCATGCCAGGGTTTTGCTTCTTTTGCATTTCTATGTAATCTTCTTCTATAGACAGTGCATCCCTTCTCTATCTTGACCTGCTTATACCGTGCCAAATTCCAAGCATGCATGACTCCCGCTGACATATCATCTGATCTTAATTAAGTCAATTGGGGTTGTACATGCGTATCTGAGGACAGAATTTGATCCATCCCTCTTTGCAGCTGGGAGGGCACAGTTACTTTTACATTATCTTGGCTGGGCATTGGGGAAACGCAGTGAGGGAGGAGGCAGGGTTTCAGGAATCCTCCTCTCAAGGCCTAATGGTTAGAATAGACTCTGCCCCCCTAGTGTGCACCCTCCACAGAGGACCAGGATGGGAATATCCCTCTAGTGATGGAACTCTGACAACCCAGCTCAACCCTTCATATCACCAGCATGCTGCCATGCAAAGAGCCCTAGCTGAGCTGGGTTCTGTGCCATGCAGGAGTACTTAGAATCATAGACTAAGGTCAGAAGGGATCATTATGATCATCTAGTCTGACCTCCTGCACAACGCAGGCCACAGAATCTCACCCACCCACTCCTGTAACAAACCTCTAACCTATGTCTGAGCTACTGAAGTCCTCAAATCGTGGTTTAAAGACTTCAAGGTGCAGAGAAATCCTCCAGCAAGTGACCCATGCCCCATGCTGCAGAGGAAGGCAAAAAAACCCCATGGCCTCTGCCAATTTGCCCTGGAGGAAAATTCCTTCCCGACCCCAAATATGGCGATCAGCTATGCATGTGCGCAAGACTAACCAGCCAGACACCCAGGAAAGCATTCTCTGTAGTAACTCAGATCCCACCCCATCTGACATCTCATCACAGGCCATTGGGCATATCTACCACTAATAGTTGAAGATCAATTAATTGCCAAAATTAGGCTATCCCATCATATCATCCCTTCCATAAATTTATCAAGCTTAGTCTTAAAGCCAGATATGTCTTTCTTAAACATGGGAAACCAGAACTGCACACAGTATTCAAGATGCGGTTTCACCACTGCCTTGTATAACGGTACTAACACCTCCTTATCTCAACTAGAGATACCTCGTCTGATGCATCCCAAGACCGCATTAGCTTTTTTCAAGGCCATATCACATTGGCGGCTCATAGTCATCCCTTGATCAACTAATACTCCGAGGTCCTTCTCCTCCTCTGTTACTTCCAAGTGATGCGTCCCCAGTTCATAACAAAAATTCTTGTTATTAATCCCTAAATGCATGACCTTGCATTTTCCACTATTAAATTTCATCCTATTACTATTACTCCAGTTTACAAGGTCATCCAGATCTTCCTGTATGATATCCCAGTCCTTCTCTGTATTGGCAATACCGCTCAGCTTTGTGTCATCCATGAACTTTATTAGCACATTCCCACTTTTTGTGCCAAGGTCAGTAATAAAAAGATTAAATAAGATTGGTCCCAAAAACCAATCCCTGAGGAACTCCACTAGTAACCTCCTTCCAGGCTGACAGTTCACCTTTCAATGTGACCCATTGTAGTCTCCCCTTTAACCAGTTCCTTATCCACCTTTCAATTTTCATATTGAGCCCCATCTTTTCCAATTTAGCTAATAATTCCCCATGTGGATTTGTATCAAATGCCTTACTGAAATCGAGGTAAATTAGATCCATTGTGTTTCCTTTGTCTAAAAAATCTGTTATCTTCTCAAAGAAGGAGATCAGGTTGGTTTGACACGATCTACCTGTTGTATTTTGTCCCAATTACCATTGACCTCAATGTCCTTAACTACTTTCTCCTTCAAATTTTTTTCCAAGACCTTGCATACTACAGATGTCAAACTAATAGGCCTGTAGTTACTCGGATCATGTTTTTTCCCTTTCTTAAAAATAGGAACTATGTTAGCGATTCTCCAGTCATACGGTACAACCCTTGAGTTTACGGATTCATTACAAATTTTTGCTAATGGGCTTGCAATTTCATGTGCCAGTTCCTTTAATATTCTTGGATGAAGGTTATCTGGACCCCCAATTTAGTCCCATTAAGCTGTTCAAGTTTGGCTTCTACCTCAGATGTGGTAATATCTACCTCCATATCCTCCTTCCCATTTGTCGTCCTGCCATTATCACTAAGCTCCTCATTAGCCTCATGAAAGACTGAGGCAAAGTATTTGTTTAGATATTGGACCATGACTAGATTATTCTTAACCTCCACTCCATCCTCAGTGTTTAGCGGTCCCACTTCTTCTTTCTTTGTTTTCTTCTTATTTATATGGCTATACAACCTTTTACTGTTGGTTTTAATTTCCTTTGCAAGGTCCAATTCTACATGGCTTTTGGCCTTTCTCACTTTATCCCTACATGTTCTGACCTCAATAAGGTAGCTTTTCTTGCTAATCCCTCCCATCTTCCACTCCTTGTAGGCTTTCTGCTTTTTCTTAATCACCTCTCTAAGGTGCTTGCTCATCCAGCTTGGTCTACAACTCCTGCCTGTCTTGGGATGCAGGCTTGCTCATGTTGGTGATAATGCCAGGGAGCTTATTATGGTTGGGAAGAGAGATATGGCTCACATTGCAGAAGTCAGATGAGGTGTGTCATAAATAGAAAGGGAAGGGTAAACCCCTTTAAAATCCCTCCTGGCCAGAGGAAATCTCCTCTCACCTGTAAAGGGTTAAGAAGCTAAAGGTAACCTCGCTGGCACCTGACCAAAATGACCAATGAGGAGACAAGATACTTTCAAAAGCTGGGAGGAGGGAGAGAAACAAAGGGTTTGCGTGTCTGTCTACATTTTGTCTTTGCCGGGGATAGACCAGGAATGAAGCCTTAGAACTTTTAGTAAGTAATCTAGCTAGGTATGTGTTAGATTATGATTTCTTTAAATGGCTGAGAAAAGAATTGTGCTGAATAGAATAACTATTTCTGTCTGTGTATCTTTTTTGTAACTTAAGGTTTTTGCCTAGAGGGGTTCTCTATGTTTTGAATCTAATTACCCTGTAAGGTATTTACCATCCTGATTTTACAGGGGGGATTTCTTATTTCTAATTCTATTTTTATTAAAAGTCTTCTTGTAAGAAAACTGAATGCTTTTTCATTGTTCTCAGATCCAGGGGTTTGGGTCTGTGGTCACCTATGCAAATTGGTGAGGCTTTTTATCCAACATTTCCCAGGAAAGGGAGGGTGCAAGTGTTGGGAGGATTGTTCATTGTTCTTAAGATCCAAGGGTCTGGGTCTGTAGTCACCTAGGCAAATTGGTGAGGCTTTTTACCAAACCTTGTCCAGGAAGTAGGGTGCAAGGTTTTTGGGAAGTATTTTGGGGGGAAAGACGTGTCCAAACAGCTCTTCCCCAGTAACCAGTATTTGTTTGGTGGTGGTAGCGGCCAATCCAAGGACAAAAGGGTGGAATATTTTGTACCTTGGGGAAGTTTTGACCTAAGCTGGTAAAGATAAGCTTAGGAGGTTTTTCATGCAGGTCCCCACATCTGTACCCTAGAGTTCAGAGTGGGGGAGGAACCTTGACAAGGTGGAGTTGAAACTATATTTCAGAATAATACGATTTCCCACTCCAAGAGATTCACTGTATTTAATAGCGTGAAAGGACACAGATTCTGTACAAAGGAGATCACAGACAACGAACGTGGTAAATGTTTTATTTAAAAAGATATAAAAACATTGATCTGTTGGCTACTGGGTTCCTAAGCTGATAAAAGTCATTCTTTTCCCATTTACTGTACCAATCTAGAATCAGTGTCAATCTAGTAGACTATCAGAATCATGGTGTTGCCTTTATCTTAGCAACTAAAAGGACATAATTCATTATTTAACAGCTTTAAATGAGTTCATTAACATTTAAAAGAAATTCAGCCTGCAGTCTATTCAACTGCATTTCTGAAGGTTATAAAAATAGAAGGTTGGGGGTTAATGCTGAGTCAGTTTCTTATGTGGCTATTTGGTGAACTTTCACAATGTAACTGGAAAAAAATATTTTCTATAATAATAAATAATAATAATAATAAGCCTGTTTAGAACTTTGAAACAGACATGCAATAGGAAAATATTTTCCATGTGGAATATGTAGGTACTTATGTCCACCCTTTTGGTGATGGACTTAATTACATGCTGTAAGGGCTTTATGAAATAAGTGGCTTGTCAGCTGACTGTGGAGCCATGGGGCAGAGGAATGGGTAGGAACAGGATCTATAATTATAATTTAACAGACTCCCCCGCTTTGGGAAACAATTGGAAATATCTTGGAGGAAATCTAACAGCCCTTTCTGCATTAAAACATACCTTTATATTATTGTGTAATACTTTATGTGTGTAATGGCATCATTGTGCTTTATACCATTACTCCACCAAGGAAAGACATTGGAGTACAACTGTATCTGTTTGAGTCTTTCTTCTAGCTTACATACCTGTCAAGGCTGTAGGTCTGAAAATATGGAAATGTTATACAAACGAGCAAATGCCCTAACATGCATAATTGATGCATATGCATGACTTTATTAGCATCCCCCAGCTATCAAATTCATCAGTTTTCCTCCCTTCATCAACAGACCTATCAATTCCACCCTCATTTTTTCCCTCTTGTCACCCTCTCTCTGACTCCTCTTTCCTCCCTCTAATTTCACCTTCTTCTCTTGCACTCCGCCTCATTATCTCTGAATCACCCCTCAACCCTTGTCCCCTGCCCTCTGAGTTTCTCTTCATTCCCACTCAAGTTTCTGGTCACCCCTGGTACAGCAGTACCCATCCTCCTAAGCTCTGAGTCTTTCTCCCGCTTTCCTAAGGGTTATGTGCTGAGAAGTGGGTGCCAGAATCTTGCTTGCTTTCCTAGCCTCCTGTGGAAGGTTTCTTGTCTCCCTTATGCTCCCTGCTGCAGGCTGCAGCTCCCCTCACTGAATGCTGCCTTCAGCACTGGCTCTTTCTTGTGAATAGCTACAGCTTCTGAACATCTCTTCAGTGGTAAGGGAAGGGACAACCTGCCCACTGCAGGAGTGCAGAACTTGAGCTGATTTCAGGTGCCCCTGCCTGGGTTCCTAAAAGGCTGCCCCAAAACAGGAGATTCAGGCAGTCACTCACGAACCCAGAAGAGGGTGCCTGAAATTGAGAGACTCCCAGAAGACTTAACAGGTCTAAGCTCACAACTGATTCTAAGTCAGAACTTTCTTGTTTAAATGTAATTTCATTGAAATACATTGTTTCAAAGCTGAAATGTTTTTAATGGAATTGTCTCGTTAGACTGACCTCACACTTGGTAAGGCAACTCCCATCTTTTCATGTATATATACCTGTTCCTGTATTTTCCACTCCATGCATCTGATGAAGTGGGTTCTAGCCTACGAAAGCTTATGCCCAAATAAATTTGTTAGTCTCTAAGGTGCCACAAGACTCCTCGTTGTTTATAAAGGTTTCAATGAAGTTTTTGTCCAGAAGTTTTCTGAGATCCAGGGCTCTCTGGTCACTTCTGATTAGAGAGAGAGAGATGCTAATCAAAATATTTGGGTTTTCAACTTGAATACAGCCATTTCAACACAAGTCCATGTTGTGAAAAGAAATATATAGGTGGCCAGAAGGGACCATTGTGATTATCTAGTCTGAACTTCTGTATAACCCAGACCACAGGACTTCCCCCAAAATAATTCCTAGGGCATCTTTTAAAAAAAACTCCAGTCTTGATTTAAAAATGGTCAGTGATAGAAAAATCCACCACAACCCTTAATAAATTGGTCCAATGGCTAATTACTCTCCGAGCATTCAAAAATATTCAAAAGGCTTTATCATCATGCCAGTGCTGAACGAAACAAAATTTCAAAAGTTGCAACTTTTGTCATCCTCTTGAACTCTCTACCTAATACACACCACTACCAAAATAAGCAACTCATCAGAGAAGTCAAGCACTGAGTGGACACGGAGAGTGAAATACCCTAAATATTCATACATCTTTCTCTAGTGGCTGAGCCACACAGAAGTTAAGAGTCTGCAACTGTTGCTAGCAGTGGAGTTGCTACTTTCTCTCAAAGAGTAGAGGTAAGTACTTTTGGTGCCGGAAGCCTCCAGTTCTGTCCCTGTGGTGATTCATGGATATCTTCAAGTGTCAGACAGCAACTGTAAGCCTCACTATAAGCCAATGAATTTATAAAATACCGAGCATTTTTCAATACAAAACAAAGTCTGACAATGAATGCAGGCATTCAACAACAGACATTTTGGATTCAGTCTTTGTGAGAAACGAGTACCTGTAGCCCCTTCTAGTGCCTTTAAAATTTCATTTTGGAATGAGAATGTATGTTTCTAGCATTGCTGATAAACTGAAAAAGCATGTTTGTGTAAGACAAAAACATTTTTGGTGTTTAAATGCAGCCAAGGGGACTACATCCTCAGAGAAATAATCCAAAATGCCAGTCCAGGGGTTTTTTTAGCTCCCTTGGGACCCCTAAAACACTGGCACTTTGTCCTATGGGGCCATTACATTTGAATGCAGTGGCACTGTTTGAAGAGTACCATATGGTTGATCACTCCTTTCACATTTATCTTCACAAGCAAGGGAGGAAAGTTATTCCCTTTCTCCTCAACAGGCAAGAAAAATTGCCATAAGAAATTACTAGCAGGTATTATATATGCTTGTATTGGCCATGTCTGTACTTTACCTTTTTTTCTACAGTGTTCTTCATTAGTGAAACTGCTGTAGATTCTAGCTGTCGCAAAAGAAATGAGTTTAGGATGTATCGACACAGGCAGGTTGTGAATATTCCTAATATATCAATGAAACAGCACACAATTACTCTAGAAAAATATAAGAGTATCTCCCTACACCATTCACTGTAGACCAAATACTTCTCTCAAATAGACTGGTAGAGCCTTCCTGACTTCAAATAGAATTGCACAGGTCTAACGCAATGCTGGCTATGTGTGTGTATGTACTAGAACATAGAGAATAGTGGGGGAAATGTCTATGAACACTAGTTGACTTTGAAAATAAAACTCTCATGCTCATTTTTATGCAAATTCTCATACTCCAACTTCAACAGCATGAATATTCGTGAAAAAAGTGAATTTTAAGCTCAAATGCTTCAGTATTTGCCATAAGTGAATTTCAAAGCCCACATTAGATTAAAGTTCTTACTATGTTACATTCAACATCCAATTAGGGAGTAGACAAAAATATCACGACTTATGTAACTCCAAAGTTCAGGCTTCGTTGAAGTTAGACTATCAGATATTTGCAAAGAACTGACCACAAGCTCTTCAGACACAATTTTTTTTTCAAATTTCAAATAAATCAGTTTATGAATTTCACTGTCTTCTCACAAACGGTAAATTTACGAGATGGCCATGTATTTGTAAGAATCATACAGCTGTCCCAGGCACTCAGGCCTCACAAATGATCTGTAGTAGAAAATGATCATGTGCTCAAATATTAAATGCTGGAAAGAAGTTTTATACAACGTGAACAAAGTTGCTAAATTATATGTTTTCACTCACTGAAAAATGCTCATGCTGTCCTGAACCTGAAATTAATATTCTTTTACTGTAGCTTAATTAAATCCTCATTTAACAAGTATCACATTCTTTGTAAGTAGTGTGACTTGTACTGAATTTAATTTGGCGCTATTCAGAAACACCAGCTGCTAAACCAGTGCATTTCCCTACAGAGTGAGTTTGCAAAATCTGCACACTCCTGTGGAAATGTCTATTACCATCCATTCTCTCAGCCTGGGAGAACCTGCAGAAATCGTTAGCAAGTTTTTAGCTGACCCTATTACAATATGCAAAGTGCTGTGGAAATACTCTTAGTGTATTGTTTATCTTGTTTTGGAGATATTTCCTAAAAAGGAGTGGTTTAGTCTTAATTGTACCAGACAACAAAACACTGATATACTTGTCAGTTTTACCGCTACAGTATATTGTATGAAAGCAAATCATATCTTTTCCCTGCACCAATTCACTCAAGACAGTATCCTTGCTTTATATGCAGGTTTGCATGCTTGCATCACGATTGTTAAATCTGCACATTGCTGACAAAAGAGGTATTTGTGAAACTCATCCACTGAGTGATCAAAATGCTGCATAGATGAGAAATTAATTTACCTCAGGTCGCTGAGTTATGATGAAATGTTCATTATTAGGAGCTTGCAAGTGTAAAATTAGCTTTCCAGAAGAACTATAATGCTCAGCACCAAGCTACTGTAACAGACAATATGTACAGCAATCCAATATTGCTAAGAAACAACACTTAACAATGGAGAACAACTTAACAATGGAGACAGCCAAATAAATAAGTACACATTTTAAAGCAATTCTTCCATGATTATGTAAAGGGCTGGCTCTACGTTTTTTGCTGCCCCAAACAGCACAAAAAAAAAAAACAACCTGCCGAATGCACCGCCAGCGGAGAGAACAGGAACATTAGAGGGAGCTGCTGCTGAATTACCACTGACGGCGAGACCCAAGTCAGAAGAGTCGCCGCCGAATTCCCGCCATGGGAAACAACGGAGAGGAGCTGCCGCCGAATTGCTACCCCACGAACAGCACTTCCTTAGCTGGTGCCTAGAGCCGGCCCTGATTATGTATATAATAATCTCTGTGTTTAAAATATTGTGATTAGAACCCAACAGATTATCATTTCAATTATAGCTAACGAACTGCAGTGTATTAACCATTTCTGTGCCCTAGATACAGAGACTAAAATTGTTTGGCCCCTCCTTTCTACAGGAGAGGGGGAAATAATTGATTGTGTCCCGCAGGACATAATCAAACTCACTCATGCTCCTGCAAACTGCCAGAGGTGCTGCTGCCAAAAATTTACAGACAGGCAAAATTTCAAGTATATACAAGAATGCCCTGAATACAGTGACCAAAACATTTAAACTTGGACACCTAACATTAGGCACTGAAATCCATTTTTAAGCACCAAAATATGTGGCCAGGTTTTTAGAGGTATTGAGCACCTGCATCTCCCTCTATTGAAATCACTGGGAACTACAGCTGCTATATTCTGCTCCACCTCTCCTATCATCAGATATGTCGAAAAGCTAAGTTCTGATTCCAGAATCTTTATTGTATGTCATGAGTGTACCAGTCAGAAATAAATCAACACGGTTCACCCATGCTCTTGTGGGGTTGCAGTTCAACTGAATAAATCATGTTTTGACTTCCAAACATAGAAAATGTGAGATGAAAGTCACTGATGGAAAAGCAATACAGTATCCTAAGATGTCATTTTTACTGAGTTTCTATTCTGACTATTGCCACACTTTTAAAGTGATGAAATATGTGGTGTATGATATCAGCCATTCACTGGGCTATTTTTTTTTTAAAGTTGATAGCAGGCACTAATGTGAGTATCATGACTCTTTTCAGGCAGTAGGTGAAACCTTGAAGAAAAAGTGGCTCTGTCTTCAAAAAAGTGACCTGACCTTTGCTTTGGTGGGTTTCTACTGTGCAAGAAATAAAAAGCACTGCATGCTTTCTGATGCATCCTTTTTGAGCTAATAAACTACTTCTCTATAGCATTCAACACAAAAGGATTAGGTTTCTGAAAGTCAAATAGCATGTTACTAATGCTAGCTAAATAGTAGCTCCACATATTAAAGAAAATATTTTCATGGATTTGTAACATATCAAATGAATCATGAATAAATAAATGTTTGGACAAGTACCTTTGATATGCTTAGCACTTAGAACTCTCTTATCATCAAATAAGAGAGAATATCCTAATCTGAAGTAAACTTTACAATGCCTTTTGCAGTTCTTTGGATATCAAAGGAATTACAAATTGAGCATGCCTATGTTTTATGACACGTATGGTATGAGAACTTCTTGCAGCATGCAAAGAACTCTCTCTAGGTTGACTGCAATGCGTTGCACAAATATGTTAATTTGACCTTGTTTTCCTCATAAACATTGTTTTAAAATTGCGATAGTATTCATGTTTTTGAGCTGTGAACGATTATACGGTATTTGTGATATAAAAATTACATCACATTGGTATCAATATGCAGTATCCTTCTCAGGACACAGTATACAATGATATTTTAAGTCATTCTTATTATACTGTACTGTAGTTAAAAAATACATTCAATAGACTCTTAGTTAATGAAATGTATGTAAGCTTAGGGCAAAATTCTGAAGTCATGGAGCCAGATCCTTCCGTCTTTGTACACCCCAAACTCCCACGGACTTCAATGGAGTTTTGTGAGTGTAACTCAGCTCCACTACTCTTCTCTCCCTACACCCTCAAACATTGACTGACACTTACAGAAGTTCTCTACATACAGGGAGAGCAGAGTATCAGAGACTCACGATCTACAATGTAGATCCAAGAGGAGAATTTTGCCCTTCTATTTAGAGTATTTAAAGGAGAATTTAACTTTCATTTTACGTAAGCTCTAAATCTTCATAACAGTCTGATTTCTTTTTGTCTATAATCTGATTTGAGTAGAAAGCATGTATATTTTAGCTGTAAAGTTGCCGGTAACTACAATTAACTAGTGGTGAAGAAATTAAGGGCCTGATCCTCCATATATTACTCATATGAGGGCCAAGTTCTGTGAGATTCTCAACTTCCTTCACTCCTGCTGATGTACTCCTGCGAGGCCTCACAAGACTAAGGCAGTTTGTAGTCCTATTGACTTCAGTGGAGTGATTCATATGAGTAAAAGCTGCAGGACGGGGCCCAACTTTGTTATCAATTAAGTTGTTGGGTTTTTTTGTTTGCTTGTTTGGTTTTGGCATTTTGTTTTTAACAGTATATGTATATTTTATTTTCAACAACAACATACTTTTACTTCCAGCGTAACACCGTCATTTAATTACTGGATTGTTCTGGGGTGTATATTTTGTAACCAGTAACAAAGATTCCTCCTGACACAAGCCATTGTTGATTTCACTGTTGTAGGGGAAAGGCTCTAGGGCGGCAGATAAGGCTGTTGCCATGGTGATGAAGGAGATACCGAGGGAGGAGTCTGCAGAGGAAAAGCCCCTCCTTACTATGACATCACAGGTGGGCAGAATGTTAGGATTCCAGTAGGCAGCTGACATATGTTAATCTAATGAAGAATGTAATTTAACTAGCAGATAAGCATTAACATTCTTGAGTCAAAACCTTAACAGGCAATTATAGTTTTTCCAAAAGAAAAAGCTATTATAAAATGCCACATATATAAAAAAGGAAATGGGGAGAAATTCATTCATTGTTTAGGTTTTCAATTGGTGTATATTAGTTTTAGTAATTCTGCTTGAGCTTGACCCTTCAGAAAATATTTTATACAAAATTAAATTTTGTGTCATCATAAAGTAATATAGAAAATAATAGCTTATGGTAAATAAATTAACTGCTTGTGCTTCGGAGCTTTCGAACAAAAAAATGCAAATTTTCGAACACATGATTTGTAGTAAGCACAATATACATATGTCAGTTACCAGTAGAGTATTTTAAATTGATTTTAAAGGGTCAAATATTATTCATGCTGCCAATATAACCTATCATAATAATATATATATATATATATACATACACACATTCATACGTACAGTATGTATATATAAAGTCATATATAACAACCACTTGATAGTGGTATCATTTATAAACACATAAAATCCCTTACGTTTTCACTAGAATTTAACTCATATTTCAAATTAGATTGTTTTTATCTTTGTAAAGCCAGTAAATGCAAGAATACAGGTCCATTACCTGAAACTTGATAGGTGGTAGACTATAAGTAATGAAAATGACACAAATGTATAATACATCTGAATTGGACAATTTAAAAAAAATCCTGTGGATAACCAGCATCTTTGGCTTAAATTTAGCAAATTTTCCCCAGCAACATACATAGTAATAGAATTTAATACAATTACTTGGTTTGATGCTTACTATTTAACATATAAGTACACAAGATTATTCATATTCAACAATAGGTTTGATGTCATACATCACATGGCTTTTCTTACATAAAAATAATCTTCAACAAAATCCAAAAAACCTTTTTTCTACTGTAGGGTAATAGATATTTATGTTTAAAAATAATATGTAACTTGTAAAATGCCAGCACAAGCTTACCTTATAGCCGGTATAAAATGTATTACACTAAGTCAATTAATTAATAATAGAATTTTTGATCATTAACATGTTCCTATACATTGGAAAACATTTGTCAATTTCCTCCCAAACCTCTGTCAAATGTTGTATTATACTTGTGATGTACTGTATTAGTTAAAACATGATTGCATGAGGGAATAGGATGCTTTGTTTAATGCATCATATTCCAATTTTACACTAACCAGTTTATGAATCACAAATATTGAAACCAGGGGTGAAACCCTGGGCCCCTTGAAGTGAATGGCAAAACTCCCATTGACTTCAATGGGGCCAGGATTTCATCCCAGGTTCATAACATGTTTGATGCACTATTTGTATTGGTTGTTTGTCAAATTCATTCAGCAATAGTTGGTGACCGTTTTTCTAAGTAAAATGCTTGTGTTTATTAGTCAGTGTAATTTTTTCCACTACACACAAGTACCTACTTCCCTGCTATGCACTAATGGGGTGCACAAGCCAAAAGGAAGCAGAATCAAGTGAAAAAGTGAGTATTTTCCATAGCCACCTCTGCATCACGTATGTGTTATGTACAGTAAATGACCAT
The DNA here is from genome assembly GCF_965152275.1 of Natator depressus. NCBI lineage: Eukaryota > Metazoa > Chordata > Testudines > Cheloniidae > Natator > Natator depressus. Next base: position 11,155,531 of record NC_134242.1, read on the forward strand.
ATCATATTTATCATTTGTATCCTAACTTTCTGGATGTGTTTCTGTTTTAAGATTCTTGTGTCTTTAATGTCTCTGTGCAAACCTCTTGTTCAGATCATTCATTCAGAATACTGTGTTGCTATATGGCAATATACATTCGGCCTCTACTAATGGTATACAGATATTTGTCCTGATTCTTCACATGATGAGAGAGATGGATGTGGCTGCAGCTCACGGGATATAATATGTATATCAAATGGAAATAATTACTAATTACCACTGGCCAAACTTTCCAAGTCAGGTCAAATTTAGGTCAAAAGAGTAAGGTCTAGTCTTTCAGAGGTCATCTACTAGTCACACAGAATCAGCATTGAAGAATACTGTGTAGCTGTGTATTTTTTGTAACTGTAATGGTTATCTCAAGATGTCATTACGAGCCTGGTCTTGCAACCCATCTCCTGTGCAACTCCCATTGAACTCAGTGGGAATTTTGCATGTGAAGTAGCTTCCAGAATACATGCAATTCCTACTTAAACAGACCCATTTGTTTTCATAATGGACAGAGTGCTCAGTGAAACTAGGACTTACCATGCTTGATTTGTGAAGAAAACTCAGATGAGATCAGTGGTGTCTACAGTATAGATATGAAACATACAGTCCCTGGATTTTGTGAGAAATTGCCAGTTATAACGTGTGAAGGTGCTTTAAGTAAAGCTTCAAGGAAGCTCCCTCTCTCCTCTTCTCCCTGGAAAATACCATATACATTCACTGAAGCACAAGCTGGACACACATTCACATTCAATTATTTTTATGCTCCTATCCAACCTCTCCTCGGAAGAGGTGACACTTATTTGTTGAGAGAAATAATCACTGTACATTTGAAATATTTTTTTTCAAATTCATGGATACAGCAAATATCACTTTACCATAAGTTACAAAATCAAATATAATCACAGATCCTCAGCTCCTATGTATTAGCATAGCTATGCTGATTTACACCACCTGCGAATCTGGCCCATCGTCTCAACATTAAGGAACATACTACCCTAGCAGTAGGATACACTAGATGATTTAACAGGTCTTTTCAGTCTCTACTTTCTGTGAGTCTATCTCAGTTTTTTCAGTGAAAGTCCCTTTATTAGCATTAGAAGGCATTCAGAAGTATCCAAATTTAATATATCAAGTATCAGTGCAGAGAGCAGGGTTTTAGTGTTAATGGGATTTGGTAGAATGTGTCTCCATTTTATTTTACTGTCTCCCTGTCTCTTGGTAAGAAGGTTCAAACAGAGAGAGAAGACAAATTTTTTAAAAGTGCATTTGTTATTCATGGAAGCTAGAAGCTAGGAAAGGGGAGAGAGAGATGTAATATATTTACAGAAAATCATATATTACTGACTGCAGCTGAGTGAATAATGGAGAAAATTGTTTATGAATATTCATGTGAATTCAAAAGTAAATTTCTATTGACCCTCTTTGCAAGTTTTGTATGTTCACTTTTTAGAAACATTTGAGCACTTGAGAGTTATTTACTAGTAGGAATAACCATGAAAAGTTTATTTTACACTCAAATATTCATTGTAAGACACATTGTGAATTGTACAATCAGTCAGACTCACAATTCACTCTAGGTCAGTTAGAGATTTAGGCCCTGACTCAGCAAAGCACTTCAACACGTGCTTAATGTTAAGAATGCAATGAAGTGTTTTGCTGAATAGGGAAGAAGTTAAGCACATGCTTAAGCGCTTTGAGGCCTACCCTAAGTGCTTTACTGAACTGGCAGCTTAATTCACCCAATCAGGGAACAGAATCAATGCCACATGATTAACTAATCAATACAATGCAATTTTTGAGTAGTCACAGTCAAGTGTTTATGAACAATCTACAGATCTAGAATTATTTTTTGAGGAAATTCACTGATGGTTTTGAACAGTGAATAAATGTAACAGTCATAGAACTGGAAGGGACCTCGAGAGGTCATCTAGTCCAGTTCCCTGCACTCAAGGCAGGACTAAGTATTATCTAGACCATCCCTGACAAGTGTTTGTCTAACTTGCCCTTAACAATCTCCAATGATGGAGATTCTACAACCTCCCCAGGCAATTTATTCCAGTGCTTAACCACTCTGACAGTTAGGACGTTTTTCCTAACATCCAACCTAAACTGCCCTTGCTGCAATTTAAGCCCATTGCTTCTTGTCCTATTCTCAGAGGTTAAGAAGAACAATTTTTCTCCCTCCTCTTTGTAACAACCTTTTATGTACTTGAAAACTGTTATCATGTCCCCTCTCAGTCTTCTCTTCTCCAGACTAAACAAACCCAATTTTTTCAATCTTCCCTCATAGATCATGTTTTCTAGACCTTTAATCATTTTTGTTACTCTTCTCTGGACTTTCTCCAGTTTGTTCATATCTTTCCTGAAATGTGGCGCCCAGAAATGGACACAATACTCCAGTTGAGGCCTAATTAGCATGGAGTAGAGCGGAAGAATTACTTCTCGTGTCTTGCTTACAATACTCCTGCTAATACATCCCAGAATGATGTTTGCTTGTTTTGCAACAGTGTTACACTGTTGACTCATATTTAGCTTGTGGTCCACTATGACTCCCAGATCCCTTTCCGCAGTACTCCTTCGTAGGCAGTCATTTCCCATTTTGTATGTGTGCAACTGATTGTTCCTTCCTAAGTGGAGTACTTTGCATTTGTCCTTATTGAATTTCATCCTATTTACTTCAGACCATTTCTCCAGTTTGTCCCGATCATTTTGAATTTTAATCCTATCCTCCAAAGCACTTGCAACCCCTCCCAGCTTGTATCGTCCGAAAACTTTAAAAGTGTACTCTCTATGCCATTATCTAAACCATTGATGAAGATATTGGACAGAACCAGACCCAGAACCCCCACTCGTTATGCCCTTCCAGCATGACTGTGAACCACTGATAACTATTCTCTGGGAACAATTTTCCAACCAGTTATGCATCCACCTTATAGTAGCTCCATGTAGGTTGTATCTCCCTAGTTTGTTTATGTCACAGACTCTTTGTGAACAATTTGCCAACAAGAAAAAAATGGCAAATTATTTGTTGAAAAATAATCGCTCCATTGTGTTCATAACTAAAGCAGATGAGGTACGCAGATGTAGTTCATGCAAGTTTTGCGGAGACACAGCTCTGTATCATTTTATTATCAGAGTGCAACATACAGCTGAAACACACATGCAGATTTTTGCACAAATAAACCTATGGCAGTTCAGCATAAAACCAGAGATAACATAATATCTAATGCCAAAAGGCCAAAACCTGACCTGTATAACCAAAGAAGCCTTAGTGGTTCCCCCACTGTCCCCTGTCAGCTGTTCATATAAGGTATGATCCTGTTCCTGGGAACTCACAGGCAACACTTCCATTGACTTCAAATGGGTGCGAGATTGAGCCCATACAGAGCCTTGAAGAGACTCTTGCTGATCATGCTCTGCAGAGCTGAACCTTTCCATTGTTATCACAATGCACAGGAAGAGGAGGAAATTTTACCTTCCGAAGGACAGGTTGATCCTGGAACAACTAAATCACAGATTTCTAAATTTTTGCTGAATAGTACCCATAAGGCCACATTCTAGTTCATATGAGGAAAGTGAAATATCCTTCCCCATTTCTTAAAAGGGCACACACCACATATTATGCATACTCTATAAGCAGCGTTAGTATGTGATTTCCTTATTTCTCCTGAGAATAGCCCTCTGCACCGTCCTCTCATGGGGCATTCTATTACCACTAAGAGTAGGAATAATTTTTTGGACAAAACTACACATAGACATAATTGCTGGTCTAGTCATCGTTGTATATGTTCTTGGGTTTATATGTAGACCACACCCACTTTCTCTGTGGCTGTCCCATTATGCCTTTCCATGTTGTCACCCCCAGGTGACTTGCCAGATGGTTTGTGTGTGTCTTTTTGGAGGAAACAGAATTAGGGTTGTCCGCTTCAACTATATAGTCAAACTGCTACTGATAGGTTTTCTGGTGTGTGTACATGGCTCACCAGGAAGAAACTGGCACATAATCATAGTTTTCTATTTAAAATCTGAGCAATCCCAGCTGTTCTGGATAACTCAGAACCTTTTATGAGCTTCTTAACTTTTAGATTTGCAGAATGATTTGTAGCATCCCTTGTACGAAGGAAACCACACCACTATGGAAGTATTTAATTAATATACATTATTAACCGGCACTATGTAGAATGGCAAAAATTAAAGTCAGTAAGACTAGTTATATTGGGGTGGAGTCTCTTCTCTTACATTGGTGTAAACCAGGAATAACTTCATTGGAATTAATAGCATAACAGTACTGGGATTGTTTTCACACTACAATCAGGCCTATTTACATAATCATACAGAACAAAAGTTGTCTTGAAGTGGCCAAATCTGTTCTCTTTAGAGTCAGTGGTAATTTTGCCACTATTTCAGTGGGAGTAGCATTGGACTCATATAACAGACCTTTGCAATATGCTCAATACTTATTTGTATACGATGTTTTAAAGGACTAATGACATATAGAAGATACTATTAATGAATTTAGTACTTCAAAGCTATGTAGTCCTATCTGTTTTTAAGTTATCTACCAGTAGCAACACATTAAAAAATTAAATTAATTTTCCCCTTTATATTGTTTCATCTAATATTAGCCACATAGCATAAGCTATATAACTTTTAAATGTTGTGAAAACAAAATATGCAAGTGTATGTTAGGCATAAATATTAACTGATCCTACTTTGTATCTCTAAGTTAAATATTGTTAAATTTATTTTAGTATTATTCTTTTTAGACAAGTATGTATGATTTCAGCACAAACATTCTCATGAGAATAATAAAAAAATGTTGCCTTGACAACATAGTTTAAAACTCATAAATTGGCTGCCTGCCTAAAGTTAAACAGACTTTTCCATCACAAATTAAACAGACTTTTCGGTCACATAACTTAATTTTATGTTACCAAGGGAAATAATGAGACTTTAAGATCATTTATAATATATCTTTGTATGGGACTCCATTTAACAAAAAACTCCTAACTATGCTGTTGGCAAAGAGCTAGTGTATGGGACTCCATTTAACAAAAAAGGAAGAGATAAAAATAGAATGTTATGAAACAATATAATTAATTATGTTTAAAAATGTCCTGACTGTTATTCTGTGGTCATAAAAAGATCTGAGAAAGCTATATGCAGCAAATAATATATTAGATTCATTTAGCCCCTTTTGCTGTTCATGAATTATCTGTGAATAGGAATCAATTTTTACAGATTTGCTTGTTGATTTACTTTAAATAACAAATACTTTATGCAAACATAATTCAGTCTCTGGGATATTGCAAACTATTTACTATGGCTATTGCTTTGAGTATTTCTTATTTCTAACTTGCTATTTGCATTGTGCTACTGGTCACCTGAGTTGCATGGTGCAAGTAGAAAGACCCACAGAGAACTTTCAAGTTAGCCATATGACCATTTCCACTGCCAATACCTGTGCAAAGCCATATCCTCTACGGAGAAGGTCTGTACAATTCAATAGAAAATGACAAACCTGCCATCAGTTTCTATGACAACCCTACCAAATTTAACAGAAAAGTATATTGCTGCTATAGAATTCTACAGGATGGTTAAAAAGAAAACCCATAGAAAGGATAGTCTCTATTCATTCTATGGTCAACATTGTTATAAATGCTATACTTTACACTCATTTTGCTCAGGTGTAGATGACAACACAAGGCACAAGACAATGGAAAAATCAAGCCCGATGGGTTTTTACAGCAATTTCTATAGATGCTATTACATTGCCATAGAAACCAATTTAAACAAGACCTGTCTTTTTTTTTTTCTCTCTTTTTTCTTTTTTTTTTTTAAGGACCACACTGTTCCAGCTCTCCTGCCCCACAATTTTTATACTGTGGGTGCTGAGAGCCATTGAACCAAACTGTAAAAGCTGTATGCAATGGAAACCACTTTAAGCCTGGAGATATGTCAGCACCCTTGGTTCCAGTCCCTATGCTGTGGGGGCTACTCCAGCCCTGCAGGTGAGGGGAAGGAACCAGCTATTCCACCAATGGTGAAATTACAGTGATAGGTACATGGTTATAAATACTGTACATGGGCTAGAATGAGTACAGGATAAAAGTGCCTGTGTTTAAGGAATGCACTTGCAGTATTAGCAACATTGTGAAAGATCCAGAAGGAAAAAATCTACAGCCTTTTGGAGCATTACAACAGCTGGAAATCTATGTATGTTGATTCCATAACACAAAGAACAGAATAGTTGTAATGTAAAGTTTACAGACATAGGTTCTAAACTCGATTGCTGGACTAAGGAATCAGCTCAGGTAGTTTAGGCAATTAAAGGAACTATGAAAGTTCCTTTAACTAAACACTAAACTGGGAGGATGACACTAAACTGGGAGGAGTGGTAGATATGCAGAGAGTAGAGATAGGATACAGAGGGACCTAGACAAATTAGAGGATTGGGCCAAAAGAAATCTGATGAGGTTCAACAAGGACAAGGGCAGAGTCCTGCACTTAGGACGGAAGAATCCCATGCACTGCTACAGACTAGGGACCGAGTGGCTAGGCAGCAGTTCTGCAGAAAAGGACCCAGGGGTTACAGTGGACAAGAAGCTGGATATGAGTCAACAGTGTGCCCTTGTTGCCAAGAAGGCTAATGGCATTTTGGGCTGTATAAGTAGGAGCATTGACAGCAGATTGAGGGATGTGGTCATTCCCCTCTATTTGGCATTGATGAGGCCTCATCTGGAGTACTGTGTCCAGTTTCCACTACAAGACGGATGTGGAAAAATTGGAAAGAGTCCAGCGGAAGGCAACAAAAATGATTAGGGGGCTGGAGCACGTGACGTATGAGGAGAGGCTGAGAGGACTGGGATTATTTAGTCTGCAGAAGAGAAGAATAAGGGGGGATTTGATAGCTGTTTTCAACTACCTGAAAGGGGGTTCCAAAGAGGAAGTATCTAGACTGTTCTCAGTGGTACCAGATAACAGAACAAGCAGTAATGGTCTCAAGTTGCAGTGGGGGAGGTTTAGATTGGATATTAGGAAAAACTTTTTCACTAGGAGTGTGGTGAAGCACTGGAATGGGTTACCTAGGGAGGTGGTAGAATCTCCTTCTTAGAGGTTTTTAAGGTCAGGCTTGACAAAGCTCTGGCTGGGATGATTTAGTTGGGGATCGGTCCTGCTTGGAGCAGGGGGTTGGACTAGATGACCTCCTGAGGTCCCTTCTGACCCTGATATTCTATGATTCTATGAAAGGAAGTTGGCTTCATCTTTGCTGAATTTGGATAAGTGAGTATTGGAAGGTTTGAAGAACCTTTGCACCTTATATGGTGCAAACAAAGAAAACACTAGCTCTTTGCCAACAGCATAGTTAGGAGTTCCAAAAGAAATGTACCAGATATTTCAGTAAATGTTATCTGGGCTGTACAAACTCATTATAAAGAAGAAAAACACCACCTTTGGAGTTTTGATTTCTTCTACAGAAAATGCAAAGCTCTACAATTAAGACACAGCACTGAACAAAAAGAGAAGAGATGAAAGAATGTGTAATTCATAGTGATATAAAACAGTTTGAAAGGAAGCAGAATGCATCTATTCATCTGGGAGAAAAAAAACTCCACTGTAGAAAGAATCTAAAGTAAGTGGCCAACATAACTAGAAAGGGGACACATCTCAACATTTAAAGTTTACAACACAACCAACAACTCAATGTCACTGCACATTTACTTTGAACATAAAAGGAGTTTCAAGGTCTAGAAAGGAAGAAAGAGTTAAGAGATACTGTAGAGCAGAAACAAAACACCTTTGCATAGTAGATATGTTACACACTACATTAGACACGTGAATTTAAATGTCCATTATTGTATCTGTTGGAATCCTAAACACACACACACCTATCTGTTGTCAGCACTAAATTACTGGTGGCCACCATTTCACCTTTGATGTAATTTCTGGTTGTTTTGGGAACAAGGTACATAAGATAGTAGTAGCCATTGATCAAAGGCAGATTGTGCAGGCTAAACGTCATTTCTACCTGCAAACATCTGACTGTTGATAAGAAGCTGGTCTTTACTCTGGTAATTTACCTGTGGATATGGGAAGTTCTCAGGGTTCATCTACCTACAAGCCTTCAGGCACTCTCAGATTTGAGCATTTCCTCAACAAACAGAGCCTTATTATAGCCATATTTTTGTTTGGTTGCTGCCTGGATGTTTTAAAACTCTTTTTATTGCAGTTACAGTAAACTGTACATTGTCAGCAAGGCAAAGCCAATTGTTTTGATATACAAGATCCTGCCACCTTTACATTCTCATCAGGCACTGTAAAATATAAGTCTGATGCCACTAGACTCACAAGAGGATCCTATATCAAAAGCAAGAACCGAAAGCTACAGAAAGAACAGTACTGGGAATATTTTTAGAGGGCAGCATAGCTGCCCGTTTTATATAGCTCAGTATGTGACATTTCCAGTCATTGATGATGCTTCACTGATTCCCCTCACAAGGTCCCCAGGAGTGGAGACAGCAAATATTCCCTGGGTTTGGGGAGGAGCCAGGAGTAACTGGAGGAGCTTGCTGGGAGGGATGGAGCGTGGCAGGGGGCAGTGGAATGCATCTAAGGGGGTGTCTTTACAGGATGGGATGGGCCTGTGAATAAAGCTTTGTTGGGAGTGGGAGAGCTGGAGCAGTCCGGGCAGGAGTACTGGAGTGAATCTGGGCTGGGCGCCACTACAGGGTGAGAGAGATGTGGTTGAGTGTGGGTGGGAAAGCCAGGGGTTGGTGATGGGGGTAGAGCCTGGAGCAGCCTGGGCGTTGTCTGGGGTGAGTGAGGGAGCCTGGTGGTGGCTAGCGTTAGGTGGGAGAGTTACAGCAACGTCCCTCGTCCTGCCCCTCCTCCACATTAGCCCCCCCTCTCCATTCAGATAGCCATGTTCAGGTCCTATCCCACCCAGTTTGGCCTCTGGCCCCATCCTCTCAACCCCTGCCCATTGCCACTAGACCCTGTTCCCTCAGAGCCCCATCCCCAGCCCTCAACCCCACCCCATCACCCTCCATTGGCCTCACGCCTACCCCGGTGGTAAGTCACTGAGGCAGCCAGTGCATCCTCTTGCTCCCCAGCCAGCCCTCACCACAGCTCAGAGTGCCACGCAGGCTGCAAGTGAGCGAGCAGGAGTCTGGTCCAGAAAGCAGCCAGGGGGGAGGCAGAGGGCCACCTAGCTGCTCTTGTAACTACAGCCCAAAACAGCTCCCGTTGGCTGGGAGGAGTAATTGCAGGGAAATATGGTACAAGAAGCGTCCATCGCTTCCCAGGGTTGAGAGGCACCTCACTGATGCTTGCCCTTAGCATGAGGAAGCTTTGTCTGTGCCTGCCATCAGTCAGCTCCTCAGCTCCACCTGCCACCTGGCAACACAAGCACTCTCCTATAAAAATCTCAGACCCCACTGTTACTCTGCAGGTTGGCACACCCCAACCCTTGAGCCCTTCAAGCATCAACCTGGTCCACAGGACACTTGCAGTATTCACAGATTCCAGATACAATGCTTCCAAAGAAACAGTATACCAGTTTACCAGCTCCACCTCAGGTCACCGCTCCACTTAACACACAGCACTTATATTTAGTTTCACTATAAACATATTTATTTAACAAAACAGAGATTCACATAGAAATATTAGAAACAAATGGTAACATATAAAAAAATTATAACATGCGTTCTAGAGCTTAGACTTAATTAAGCAGATACTCTAGCAGACATGAGAATATTGCTCACCCAAAATTCTTGCTACAGTTTACAGCCAGATTGGCTGTGACACCCTTTTAATGAGACAAGCAAATGTCAGTTGCCTCCTAAGTGAAGGATCCTGTGTGTTTTCTTGTACCCCAAGATATACAAGATATATGTCTTTATTCATAAAGAGATCGCCTCCTCCTATTTGTTTCACCCTGTATATTTCCTTTCTTGTAGACTTCACTGTCTCTTATTTAGCCTTGGCTAAATATCCATATAGGCATACATTGTGAGACATACAATATACAAACAGCCAGACAGGGAGACAGGTAAAATGAACCTTTCTGAAGTATGTCACCCCCTGGTGACCTGTCTTAACTCCAAGACCTTAAGAACCTATATCAGTATAGAGACAAACTCTTAAATATTATCTGTATACACATTTTGCAACGATTATGCTGACAAGTGGGCTACTGGTTCTCAGTAGAGATTTGACATACCACCCTTTGATGAAGTATTATGCATATATCTGACCGAAGGGATCTCTGTGCAACCCTATGCACCCAATGCCCTCTGCCAGGTGGCACCAAGTTTTCCCTGGGTCAGAGAGAGTAAAGCTGAAGTTAAGGGTGAAGAAGGTGATCAGAGGGGAAAATATAGGAAGTCAGGAAGCGAGAGAGTATAGAGCCAAGGAGCACTATCGTGCAGCAATGGCAAGTGATAGAAAACTGGAAACCAGTAAATTCTATAAAAGCACTTGGTAGCTATATAAAATATTACTGTACACTTGCAGATGGGAATGATGGCACAAACCATAACAGTTCTCCAAGCCCCACAAGCCAAAGTCCTGCTGGACATTATGGCGGTTAGTATAGCAAGATTGGCAAGAGTGTCTGAACATGGTGAATGATAGCAAGTCGTAAAATGGAAACCAGTGGATTCCATCTGTGCACTATGAAACTGCATCTGTTGTATACTGAATGGGAGCATATACTGAATGGGACAGAGAAAGGCAAAAGTGCCACATCAGGAACCTAGACTCTCTTTACAAAGGACTAATTTCTCATCTCAGATCGGTGCTAAAGATAGGTAAGTTATACAGTACGTTAGAGGGGCTGATGTCTGCCTCTAGACAGATATTTGTGCCACTAGTACCTTCCCAAAAATATGAATATCCACACCCTCAGTCATGATTATGACAGTGGAATAACAAAAGCAAGCACGTTTTTGAAAAAAGAATTCCTTGCGAGGGGAAAAACAAGTTTTTCTAGTCTAGTGTCAGATAGCATAAGTCAGATAAATGTGCATGAAATTTATTTCAATTTAGAAGGAATATTTTATGTTATTGTTGAGCCTCTTCAGATGTGAAGCCAATAAGGAAGTAGCGCACCAGACAAGTTTGTAGACAACTTTCAGTTGAGACTATGTTTCAATTAAATGAGATTTTGGAAAGCACAATGTAGCTGTCAGGACACTGTGAATTTGTGGCACCCACTGTCTGAGTTGGGATTCAAAAAACCAATTAATGATTACACACTGCTCTATAAATGTAGTTTTTGCATTACTGGCAAATACATAATACTGGAGCGGATTATATGGTCCCCTATTATCCTATAATACTACAGTGTAATAAGAGTGCATTGTCTAGTTGTTAAAGCTTAGTAATGGAATTCAGAAGATCTGGGTTATACTTCCAGTTCTGCCACATAAATTATTGCATGACCTTGGTCAACTCACTTGATTTCTCTTCTCCTCTATTTTCTCATCTATACCGTGGGGGCAATACTTCTCTATCTCTACCTCAGTGGTGTTATGAGGCTAAGTTTATTAATGTTTTAAAGTATTCTGAGAGCCTCAGATGGAAGGTGTCTGTGAACCATAAATCATCATTAATACTTTACTATGGATATGAACGTTTCAGAACACTGGTGTAACTTTGAAGTCAGTGGAATTAGATCAGGCATGAATTTGGCCCAACACATGTGGCAGTAATGGAATGCAAATTATATTAACAAAATGTGAGAGAGGGGGCCTTACCAAATTGCATGGCATACTTCTCAGGGTAGTCAGAAGTCTACTCCTATACCAGCTTATCAAGGGCGTGTAGGATTCCTTATAGTTGAAGAGTCTGATATGTCATGAAATACCTTCCCCACTGCAAAATAATTACTGTGTTGCTGATATGTTGTATTACTGGGCCATATGTAGTCTGTGTTTATTAAGGTGCAAGAATTGGTAGAGACTTATCATGGTTGTGTTAGCTAGGCTGTTTTGAGCCCAGATCTTTCAACTGAAGGTTGATCCAGTGTGCAGTGTTTATTATAAGGAGCTCCCACAAGATTTTAACCCTTAAGGAAATCAGTGTGTGTCACAGGGGGAAAGAGCAAGAAGATGAGGGACCTATTTGTTTTTCCAACTAAACAAAAATGCCCAAAATTCAGGAGAGAGGAAATACGACTTGGCAAACAGATCAAGTGCATTTGCTGGAAATACACTCATTGCAGAGGACAGTGGTAGGAGAGATACTCCTCAGTCTTCCTTCATTTTGGTGGCAGAATTTTAGCAAGGAGCTTCTGAGCTGCCCCTCCATCACATCACTAATATGATCCTAGTGAATGACAGTTGCTTTGTTGTAAGAATAACAAAGAAATGACTTGGAGTGTGGGAACCAGCCATCTGTGGGGGTGGAAAACAACATCTCTCAACTCTTATCTCCAAACAACACCTGAACTCAGATCCATAGAATCATAGAATATCAGGGTTGGAAGGGACCTCAGGAGGTCATCTAGTCCAACCCCCTGCTCAAAGCAGGACCATTCGGATTAGAATCCTCTCTTTTCTCCCCATTCTGATTCTCAACATTACCATAGCTGCTTCCCCAAATTTCCACTGCCATCCTTCCTTCCCAACTCCTCAGCATTAAGCTCCTCTCCTATCAACCTATGCCCCTCCAATAGACCTGCAGATCCCTCCCTCCCAACTGGCAATTTTGACTCTCTCCATTCCCATGACTGTCAATATCCCCTTCCTTCCCCCACCCTCAACTTCCATATTTCCCTTTAAGGTAAAATTCCAGAAAATGTAATAACATTTTTAAACCATCCCACATAATTTAATGGTATATTATAATCCTATTCTATAGGATGGTTTAAAAAATTACAGAAATATTAGCATTTACTATTAAATCCTATAGATTTTTAGAAACCTATAGTTTCATTCCTATCAAATTCTGTAGGACTTTTCTAAGAACCCTAGCATGTCACAAACACACCTGGGAAGATCCCATTGACCTGGGAGCTCTGACAATCTTCTGGTTGGGCTTTTTGTTCACCAGGGCACATATCTTCAGCATTGCAAAAGCCCTGCAGAAAAGCTCTTTGTGATGCTGGATCCTACAATGGGATCCTTAAATGCAAGAGGGACGAAAGGATAGAGGCCTACTTGATGATCATGACAGGTGATTTCTGGGGGCTGTTACATCATTAAAAAGAAGAAGGAGAGCCTTAAAATATTCACATTAGTTTGGACAAGCATCAGCTAAGCATCCAAGCTGGTTTTCCCCACTGGCAATGACTAGGAGTGTATTATACCTGGTAAACTTTAAGTTATGTAGAGACATGTCTGACACACCAACAATATTTGCTAGAAATGTAGCTCTAGAAACTATGTGTATAGACAGATCCACCAGTAATGAAGATCAAAGATCAGCATCTGGAATAAATGCAGTTTACAGATCAAGTGCAGACATTCACGTAAATTAGAAAATTACCTGTATGTGTGTTCAAAAGAGAAGAATGCGGTGTTAGACTTTGATCCCTAAATTCCATTGAGTGCATAATTTGGAAAACATTGATGAAAACCACATGATTAACTCTCTTGTAAGGTGCACTTGTAATTTGGCTATACAAATATCAGGATTCTAGTGCATGGGAATCTGTTATTGCCAGATCTTCAAACCAGCATCTAAATTTCCACATGCACCCACTGGCACACACAAATTGGGCACTCATCTCACGAACCCCTTTCCGTGTGTACGTCTACTTGGAGTGCAGAAATGTAGGATCCTGAGCATATGAGTGGGTGCACCTGCCAAACATACATGCTCACATGTAGGGGCCAGTTTGAAAATTCGACTCTTTACAGAAATGGACATGCTCCCCCATATCTCATCAGCTCCAACCTATCACTTTGTGAAGTACTTTGTCTTGCAAATTGCTGAGCACTTTAGGGGTGCAGAGTCATATAGCATTATAAGAACAGTGAAGCTGAGCAGTTCTGTTACTCTTCATAATTTGAGATTCTGTTGTCTGGGTAAGTGCTGACGCACATCGGTGGGTTTTTTATACATTTAACAGACACTAACTTTCAGGGCGGCTGTTGACAGAGGTCATACACTACAGGAATGAGAAAATGCCTTTTAGCCAATTCTGAACCATTCAAACATACTGGGCTTGAAAGTTCAACTCATGTTAAAAATATTGTGGTGTTCATGTGCCACTTAATAAAAATTTTTGAAAAGGGGAGAATAGAAGAGGGAGAGAGCAAGGGGAGGAAGGGTAAAAATGGGGATGAAAGAGACAGAGATAAAAGAAACAGAGGAGAAAACATTTTTAAAGATAAAATAAAGTCAAACCATACCATCAAAAGGGCACCCTATTGTGTCTGCAGAGGCCCTGACGCCGCAAAGAAAACAGCAGAGAGTCAATTGCAGCACAGAGACAATAATTGTATTATTTTCTCCTTAATTTGTGCAGTAGGTTTGCCTTTAGCTGGCAGAAAATCTGAACTGAATCTTCCTTAAAAAACACCAGACTCATGCAATGAAAATTACAGGAGTAAACAGTTCAAAATGCAGAGTAGATTTATAATCCCTACACAGCCAAAAACCAATTCAAAAGGTTCATAAACTCCACAGAGTTTGCTCTATGTCATTCATAGGTTCTTGCATTCCACAGAAGTGTCTCACATAACAGGTAACAGGTTACATTAAAGGGGCTAATGCGTATTTTCTAATATAAATTGTGTTAAAGTTCTGCGTGTGAGTTATTAATGGAAAAAGGATGCCTCCCATGCACCACAAAGAATCAACATTAACTGGTCATTCCCACCCAGATGATATAAAAGTTAAATTCATCCATTCATGCCACCAGGCATTCATTAATTTGGCCTATAATCAATAGCATGTAACAACTGATACAGAAGAACCATCTTGGTACTTTACCAAGACATATGTCTTATGAAATTTGAGCATAATTTTAAGACGTTCGGAAAGAGCCGTTAAAAGTCTATGTTCAACCCCAAAGCTGCCTGTACCTTAGAAAAAGGTGACAATCACTAGAGTCTCTCTCTTCTCCCACAAGCAGAAACTAGCCACATTCTGTTGTAAGGATGAATTTTATTTCTTTAGATTTTGCATCTCAACAAAGTTCTTTGACCCTTGTCTTTTTCTGTTGTCAGCTGGTGAATGAGCAACAAGAAAGCAGACCTCTCCTGAGCCCCTCCATTGATGACTTTCTCTGTGAAACCAAACCAGAAGCCATTGCCAGGCCGGTAACATCAAATACAGCTGGTAACTAATTTTCTTTATCATCCCTCATTAAAAGAAGATAATTAATTTTCATTTTAGCTTAATTATGATTTTTTTCCAGATAACATATTTGTTTCTTATTTTTAAATCAAACAAGATTATTAATTATTTTTACAAAACTGAGTTGGTAGTAAGTTACAAGTGGATTAAAATGAGAGTAGCCAAAACCTTGTTGGTCACGCTTTGGTTTTGTAAAATCAGAACTTAAACCTGGGGTTGTTAGGATCCAGGTCTCAAATTATACCAAAGCTTCAGAGTTAGGGGTTGAGATACACAGCTCTGATTTTAGTCCATTGGGACAGTGATTTTAGTTTGGTAACTCCTCAGCCTGACTGTTCTTTTGCAAAAAATTAACCATGGATGGGTTGCATCTAGTTCTCGTTTTATCCAAACTTCCTTAGTTTGGAGTTAATGTTTTTTGATAAAGGCTTAAGTAATGGTTCAGGGCTTTGTCTAGCTATTATCTTACTTCTACAGAGTTCATTTAGTCTATAATGCCGTCTTCACCACTGAGCTTTTGTAATGAATATGACCATTCCAGTTGTGAACTAAGATTCTTCCCAAGCACAGAGAACCTTTGTAACCCCATTGGTGAGTATATGTTACAGATCCCCCTCTGTGGCTGATCAATGGAAGATATGAGTCTGTGTCTGTTACATTCCTAGTTCAAGCTGTAGCAGTTTGTGCCTAGGTGGTGGCCATCACATCCCCACAAAAATCTCTCCACCAATTATGCTAGGCTGGAGTGAATTTCATTTAAAGACAAAAATATATATACGTTCATCTAAATTGTGGCAAAATTCCTGATGAACAGTATTCTGTCTAATACCAGTGCTACTACTGCCAAGTTTGTTTGGAAGGCTCATTATCATTGAAACCTCTTCTTGTATAGTTTTTTCTTACCCTCGCATTTACACTGACCAAAATTATAGAACAGGATTTTACTTCCCTACTTTATTGGACACAATGGAGCATTAGGTGTTTCTGTAAATGAAGAAAGTTCCTTGATGAAACACATGAGCCAAATATTACTCCATTTCTGCTTGTCAAAACCACACTGGTCTTCCTGCCGCTAATTCTTTATTACTTACAGACATGCTTTATTGAAAACTTGGGGAGAAAAAAGAGATACTGAAATGTTATCCCCTTCCCACTGGGAAAAGAAGCAAAAACCCGCAGCTGAGCTCAGGAGCTTTGCTATTGGAAGAATGTAATAAATCTCTTATTTGTCTTGTATTTCAATAAGATAGAGCAAGTAATAAAAATGACATGGTAATCCTGAAAGCACTCAAAATTAAGAAAAGTATACTGTCTTGCAGGATTGGTTTTTAAGATTTTAGTTTCAGAGTAACAGCCGTGTTAGTCTGTATTCGCAAAAAGAAAAGGAGTACTTGTGGCACCTTAGAGACTAACCAATTTATTTGAGCATAAGCTTTCGTGAGCTACAGCTCTGTAGCTCATGAAAGCTTATGCTCAAATAAATTGGTTAGTCTCTAAGGTGCCACAAGTACTCCTTTTCTTTTTAAGATTTTAGTGTTGCTATTCAGTGGTATGTTCAGAGGTAAAATGCTACTTGCGATGTACAAAGGCTAATCAAAGTAAATTAATCCATCAGTTGAGGGACAGTGTATTCAACACAACTACCCATATTTTATAAACATTTCATAAAACATCTTGCCTTGTTACAAGCCATTGGAATGGCCAAGTGGAGAATTCTAATTTGTGTACATACATCTTGCTTTGGATACCATTTATGAATGAATTTTTCACACTGAGAAAGAGTTTCAGACAGATGGCACTTGCCAGTTGCCATGTGAAACATGCACATAATTTGTGTGCACAATACTGCATCTGTATGCCCAAATCAGGTACTTGATATATTTGTGTTTGCAGTTACCTAATTTTCAAAGGCAATGAGGGCAATTGCCTACAGATTAGGCACACATCTGTACATGTATTTATATGCTAACTGGGCTGACAATTTGCCTCCGTATGTTTTAACGGCTTCAGAGCTGTAAGGGGAAAAAATGCTCACCATAAGCAGGACTGGCAGCAATATTACACTAATGCACCATAAGAGTAGGCCACTGCAGGACTACACCTCCTCTTTCATCACATCAGATTCCCTCAACCATTCACCAGCAATGAATGTTTGGCCTCTTCCAAGATATTTCTTGTTTTCATTACCTCATCCCTTCCTTACTTGGTACTTCCCTACTCAGTTATGATATCAAATACACCATACTCCAAATATTTTTAGAATTCCAAAGTCAAAACTGAATTCACTGAATCAAGACTTAGAAGATGAAAAAGCAACAACCTAAGACTTCATCCTGGGCTTTGGAAAACTGAATTGTAAAGGTTGCTGAAATAACGCTGAGTCTGAAACTAAGCCATCAAAAGCAAGGACATTCAGAATTAAGGCAGGATTATTATTTAAAGTGCTAGCACCAAAAAGACACAACCAGGTTGGGCCTTACTATGCTAGGTAGTGTACAAACATAATAAATGAGAAAGAATCGTTCTTAATTCACTGGTTAAGGCTACATATCATGGGTATCCCCCCAAAAAACTACGCTGCAACATGTGCTGTTGGGCTAGATGAACCCTTCCAAGCCCAGCAAGCTGTGCAGGAGATCCTGCATATTAGGAAGGGGATTCAGCCAAGGTATCTTGGAAGTCTTTGTAATGCCTTTGAAAATATTGACGATGATCATACATAATTCATGCTGAATTCCCAGCCTCCCCACACTTCTGTTCCTTACACATGCGCAAGAAAACATTAGCTAAACCTAAGCTCATGCTTGTACAAATGTCACGACTAAAAACCCAAATGCAGTTAACAAGAAGGCAGAAACCCCACCCCAGACTTCAACATAGTAATGGTTGCAGTGCTCTGTATGAATAGGAGATGCCGTGTTGCCCTGTGTGAGGCAGTAGAAAACCACGGTAGTGACTATAAATTAATGAATATTTCAAGACAAGTGGGAAACTGATCTAATATGAGCTGCCTTCCACGAATGTGTCAAAGCCAACAGACAAGGAATGCCTGAAAATGTACAGACAACTAACAGGTGTAACAAAAGAACCTTAGTCAACAGCAGTAAAGTATACACCAGAAGCAACTCTGACCTCCTGCAGCAACACTAGGAACCGTACGTGTCTTCAGTTATCAACCCATGCTTTCATGCACCTGGTGAACTTCTGGGACGCTGTTTGTTTATTCCTTTCCTCCTTTAACTTTGGAATTCGTTATGTGCAGTTAGAGGATTAAAATTGATTACCTTGAATGCAGTCAGTTTAGCATATGGGCTTTTGGAAATCTGAAATATATCTGCTTATATCATCCTTGTACATCTAAGAAAAGTAAAGGGTGCTTAATATGTAATAAGTAGTCAACAATTAAAATAATTAAAATTGCAGATAACATCTTTTGAGACCTTTTGGAAAATATTGGACTGCTTTCACATGATCTGTTGGTTTTTTAGTGATTTATGATGCTGTCCCTTCCCATTATTCTATTGCAAACAGAGGATTTATTGTTGTATTTCTGTTTGCACTGATGTCAGTTGTTAGATATACTTGAGCTGAATGGAATTGTTAAATTGATAAATACAATTTTTTTTAAAAAGTTAAATTGCAGAAAAATACATAAAAATTAGAAGCTTCAAGATTTCAGTAAAATGAAAGATTAAAATTCATATAAACTCAAACTGTTAGAATCACTAATTCCTTTATTAGAGTGGAGGATTATTATTTTCAGTTCCAATTAATGTGTAACCCAAGCAATATGCAGCTTTTAATAGAAAATGGAACATTGAATTAAATGAAACTGAATAATAGTTTTTCTTTTAGCAGAGACAAATAGGTTAGAGGAATGACTGTAGGTACTTCAGGTAGTTAAAGGGGCAGCATTCATTTAAGAAAAAGTAAAGTAATTATAGGTGCTATGCCTGCCCCAAAATACCCTGGCCTGGTTTTTGTTGCTTTACAATCGCAGTATTTTTGAAAAAAAAATTCTCGCTCCTCTTATGTGAAAGATTCAGATAAACAAAAGGGGAAATTGACCTACTCCACAGGCAAAACAATGCGACTGAATATAAATAGAGTGCTGTCAAATATACCAACTAAAAAAACTGGAAAAGAGAGAAAAATATGTTTTTTAATGTCTGTTAAAATAATCGTATATGTTACTTGTATCAGTGAGTAGGCAAAAAAAATTTCAGACAACTGTGATTTTTATATTGGCAGTGGCCCTTTAATAAGAATATCATTAGCAGTTTAGCTTGGTGTGTGTTTCTTGCAGTGTCCAAAAAACTAATTATTTAACACATTTTAGACTGATATTTTCAGAGGTTCCTAAAGGATTTCTGTGTCAATCTGTTGTTAAAGTTTAGCGGAAACTGAGCATCCAAATCTCGTAGATGGTTTTGAAATAACCTCCCTAAAACACTATAAATATGGAGGGCCAAATCCTCCTTGCCTTACCCATATGAACAGTCCCAGAGATTCACTAGGATGAGCTGCTTGAGTAAGGCAAGCATGGATTATCTCAGAGTGTTATTTTTCACTGGGAGAATTGTGAAGGGAATGTTGTCAAAGCGGTTGGCTAGAGTCAGTGTGAATCATTCCGGTAACTCTTCACATGCTTCTTTGAAAACCTACCTCTGAACCCAAAATGATTGCAAGCTGTCAGGTAAAGCTGATTCAGTCTATAATCTTCTCCCTAATAGAGCACAACACAGAAGTAATCTCGTAAATTGCTGGTAATCAGATGGGTTTTAATTGCTTTCAGTACTTTAAACTGGTGAGACTGGTCCTAATCCCCTCTCAGAGCCAAATTGCATAATACTGGGACAACCAGATCATGTGGGAAACTCTGGGCTAAGACGTTCAAAAATGACTAGTGATTTCTGCTGCCAACTTGAAACAACTTAAAAGGGCCTTTCTGAGAATTGGGCCCTTTTAAAGGTGACTCAAGACCAGCACCCAAAAAAACAAGGCACCCAAAAATCACTAAACGCTTTTCAAAATCTTGGTCATAGTCCTTACCCAGTAACCTTGTAACATCTACTACAGTCAAATACAAATGTGTTTAATTTAACTCAATTTTGCCAAGTCAATTAAAACAAATTTAAAAGAAAAATCTAATCAAATGAATTAAAACTGAGTTCTAACATTTTGCATCTCTGATAGTATTATCTACTGGTCTGGATCTCTTGGATCTGAGTGAACCTGTCTTACAAACCCAAAGCAAGACAAAGAAGTCAGAGAATGCATCAAGAGGTGAAAACATAAAGGCTTCAACCCACAGAAAGAAGACAGACAACTCAGACCTTATAAATGTGGATGCTGAGCAGAAGGTCCAGACTGGAAGAGCTCCAGAGAAGTCATCATTAGATTTAGGTAAGAGCTGGTTATTTCATCACTGCCACTCAGCCATGCTTAACTTTACCAATTCCTCCTTGCTGCTATCACAAAATAGCACACTGGGCCATCTTCTCCATTGCCATGCATATTCTGTAGACATTTACACCACTGCACAGTGCAAATAAATTGTGATTTAGTAGCATTTTATACCCCCTTTACTCTCGATGTGCGCTGGGGTAAATGACTAGATAGGATAAAGGGCAATGGAGAAGCTGGCCCACAGAATGGAATGTCTTGGTAAGAGGGTAAAGTGTTTTTATAGTGGAAGGGAGCTGTTAAATGCAAATAAAATCATTCTTTTTCCAAGATGCCACTCAGGGTATGTCTACACTGCAATTAGACACCCACAGCTGGCCCATGCCAGATGACTCAGGCTTGCGGGGCTCGGGATAAGGGGATGTTTAACTGATGTGTAGACATTCAGACTAAGGCTGCAGCCTGAGCTCTGGGACCCTTCCACCTCACAGGGTCCTAGAGCCCAGTCTCCAACCCAAGCCCAAATGTCTACACCGCAATTAAACAGCCCCTGAGCCTGAGCCCCACGAGCCCAAGTCAGCTGGCACAGGCTAGCCGCAGGTTTTTAATTGCAGTTTAGACACACCCTCGGTGTCAATTGTGAGGGTCACTTTTATGATGTGGACATTTATCTATTAGGAGCTGGGCTCTGTCCACAAACTCATTTTGCAATGCTGATCAGACAGCCATTAGGATAATACATTTCCAAGCTGGGCTGGTTTGAAAGTAATTTATCATCTCTGGCATACTCTCTCTCTCACTAAACATTTCATATTAGCTTTTAATCAACAAGAAGGTAGCTACCAGAGAGAGGCTTACAAATGCCAAGTTTTAATTAAATATAAACCAATAACTTATAAATGGTGAGCAGTGCTTCTTGTGAGGTGAACTCTCAGAACTTAAATAAAATCATTGGGGTCAACTTTCTCAAAACTCTTTCCAGATTGTGTCTGGGTGGGATCTTCAAAGCACCCGAATGAGTTAGGTGCCTAACTCCTATTGATAGGTGCCTAGTTAACACTACTAACTCACTTAGGCCTTGTCTACATTACCTACTGGATCAAAGGGCTAAAAGGGAGGCGGGATTTTCAAAATCTGGCCCACAATCTACAGGATAAAAATAACCAAAACAACCAAAAAGCTGCTACAATCCCTGCAATGTATATAATTTACATTAAAATAACTAAGGCTAAGATTTAGTCACGGGTATTTTAGGTAAAAGTCATGGACAGGTCACGGGCAATAAATAAAAATTCACTGCCTGTGACCTGTCCATGACTTTTACCAAAAATACCCATGACTAAATTTCTACTTGTGGGGCGCCACTGCTCTGGGGGGGCCCTGCTCCAGTGCTGAGGGTTGACTGCCCCGCAGCCACTGCTCCCGGGGACCGCTCTCCAGATGGCCTCCAGTTGCCCCGGGACTGCTGCTGCTTGGCCGGTCCCCAGGGCACCCCCAGGACCGCTGGTTGGGCACTCCCCAGAGTCAGCCACACCGGCCACTGTTCCCGCAGTCCCTGGAACCAGCTGCCTGGGGCCGCCTGAGCAGTGGCTGGTGCAACTGGCCCTGGGGCAGCCCCCAGGACCACTGCTCAGACACTCCCCGGGGCTGCCCCCAGGACTGCTGCTTGGGTGGTCCCCGGGACCAGCCGCACCAGCCGCTGCTTGCACGATCCCTGGAGTCAGCTGCCCAGGGCCTCCTGAGTAGCAGGAGCTTGTATGGCTGGCCCTGGAGACTGCAGGAGCAGCTGGCCCCGGGTCACTCCAGCAGCAGCCAGTGTGGCCAGCCGCGGGGCACCTCAGCTGCTTGGGCGGCTCTAACGTCAGCTGCACCAGCCACTGCGGAAGTCATAGAGGTTGCGGAAAGTCATGGAATCCGTGACTTCCGCAAACTCCACGAAAGAATCACAGCCTTAGAAATAACTGAGTTCAAGCACAGTCCCACTTATTTCCTGAACAAGAATCTTAAAATTTTAGTGACTATGAAAAATGAAGGTTTAGGTAACTTTTTGCTGGTTCTCAAATATGTCAGTTTTTCCCAGGAATTTCAGCTGCCCTAAAGTTCATGAGGATTGGGCCCCATCTAAAACATATGCTTTCCAATCACCATAGAAAACACAGGGTTTTAGTGATTTAAAGGTGAAGTTTCCTCACCACCATTACATGGAGCTGTAGCCATAATGTTTTCTTAATTAGGTTTCCTAAAAGATTCATTTTTTTCCAGTAAATATTCAGACGCAGCTCGAGAAATGGGATGAATTGAAGTTTCATGGAGAGAAGAACAGCACGGGTCATTCAGCTACAGAACAAAAATCTTCATCTAGAGCTCCATCAAAAGAGCTTTTATGGTAAAACACTTGATTTCCTGAGAAAATATTTCCAGCTCTGGTCTCTCAAGTCTCACTAATGCCGTGTTGATGGCGAGTCATAATATTATTTCCTCAGTTAGGCTACATTTTGGACATAATGTAATAAGTATGTTAATTATAAGTTAACTTTTTTTCCAACGATTTTTAGATGAGTCCTAGAATATAGCAGGTGGAGTTCAGCAGTGCCTAATCCTGCCTTGGAGCAGAGAGGACAGCCTGGTGTGGGGGAGGCAAGCCCACCCCTCACTCACCCTGCAGTGGCAGCGTCTGTGCCACGGGGCTGGACCCGGCTCCTTGCTCAGGCCATTGCCACCTGACAGAAGAGCGGCTGGGCCAAACCTCAGTGGCGCTGCAATCCAGCGTGTCAGGTCACAATGCCTGGAATGGGGAGCCGGGCCCAGCCCCACAGGACAGGAGCTGCCACAGCGTGGGGAGTGTGAGGCGGTCTTGCTCTCCAGCCTCCCCTACACTAGGGATTCCCCTTTACACTGGGCAAGGATTAGGGCTGCAGTGCCAGGGCAGAGGGTGCATGTACGTAATGGTGGGTCACAAAAAAAGGAATAAATCTGTCACCTTTGTTAAACAGTTGGGAACCGCTGACCTAAATGATAGATTGTCACATAGCCCTGGTAAAGCTCCTTCTGTCAAACACTCACCAAGCTGCTGTGTTAGGGTCCCAAAAGGCTAGACCCATGTGCTGCAATGCTGCCCTTGGTCTGAGTAGGCCGCAGCACCGCTTCTTTCCTTGGCCTCTCTGGTACGCTGCATAGGCACAAGCTCTCTGTCTGTTACACTTTCATGGAAATGGGGCCTTCCGGCCCAACTGCCCTCGGCCATCAGGACCAGTGCTAACCCCCCACCCCAGACCTCCCAGTAGCGTAAGTGCACACCCTTTCCCAAAGCTCCAATCTTGAGGGCAGGCTGGGTTTACAGTTACCTCTTCAGGTCACCTGATGGTGAAGCAAACAGAGAGGCTTTGTAAGGGGTCCAAAAACCAATCACTCTTTAGAGAGCATGAGAAATATACAGATCTAGACAAAACAGGAAACACACCTGTACACATTTTCCTGCCTGTTTCCTCGTCACTGTTGGTCGTTTTTTGGGCATAGGCCAGAATCCTTAAGGAGTCCAGATCCCCCTCCTGCACATGGCTTCTCTTCTGAATCACGGAGTCTCTCTTTCACCTGTGTAGCCAGCTTCCTTCTTCCTCAGCTGGTCCTCCAGTTAAAAAAGGCCCCTTGCTACAAAAGCATGCCTCTTCTGCCCAAGCTTCCTGTTTCTCTGAGCTCTTTCTGAGCTTCTCAGGCTCTGGGGCTTTTAAGAGCAAGTATTAATACCTTTGTTCCCCTCTATATGGATTTTCTGCTCTCCAAACCCTTTCCCTGCAGACATTCTGGTCAGACTGGTTTCCCTAGGCTTCAGGCCTCCCGTTGTCCTAAGTTACTCCCATATGAATGGGGGCCATCAAGGTGTAACAACCCTCCATTGTCCCTGATCTCAGGGTCCAGCAAATGGTAGAATCCGTGTACACTAAACCATTTGATGATACAGCAATTTCGTATCAACCAGAATTCACAAGTTCTATGTAGACAAATTCCCCAAATCATCATGTGGTTGGAGATACATGCCAGACTAAATGTGATCCAAAAACGGGCACAGGTGAATGGAAGTGTTAAAGTAATGCAACTTGTACTGCATTCAATGGGTGTGGAAATGAGGGCAACATACACACCAAAGGACAGAAGATGTATGTATGTATGTATCAGGAAAACAACTAACAGGAGAATGCAAGATCAAATAGACAAGCCAAATTCTGCTTTCTCTTCTGCCCTTTGCAATACGACTGATTTTAGGTTCCAGGAGGTGTAAGTGAGGGCAGAATTGGGCCTTATATGGGGTCTTCCTTTTAATTGCTTATTTCTGCTGTCCTCCTGGCATGTAAGCGATGCTCATTTTGCACACCTTCTGAATGTCAAATCACTACATTACCATTTACACGCACCCTCACCAATTTTACACCACCGTTTACATCACTGCCAACTTTGCTCAGAGATTTCCACTTGAGTTTCACTCACTCACACAAGGGCTGAATTTGGCCCAGTGTGTTTCATTTCTGCATTACCACTTGTAGAACTTAGAAAGGAAGGAAACTAGACTACTGGGCAAGGGGAGAGAGGCATGATCTGAGTAAGGGACTGGGAGCCTGGGGCTCTGGAGTGCAGATCCTTACTCACACTTTGACTCCCTCAGTGGCTTTGGGCAAATCACTTAACATTTCTGTGCCTCCGTTTACCTAGCTATAAAACAGAGAGAACAGTGCTGTGGGCCTGATTCTCCACTTCATTATACTAGGTCCATGACAATCTAACTCCATTGGCTTAACCTGTATAATGGCAAATCAGACCCCAGATCTCTTCTGTGAGTACAAGTTGTGTCGATTATTGTTTGCGTGGGGCTGAAATGTGTAACAAACAGAACCAAGAAGGAAGAACAGTCAGTGCACTATCATTATCCACCGATTAAAAACTACTCAGCTAACAGAATTAACCCAATTAGCCATAATGTATTTATTAAGCTGACAGATATAGTTTCTTGGTATACAATAATGAATATGTAAATGCATTATTTATAGGTCTACAGAGAACAGATCGCAGTCTGAGCTGACTAGTGTCAAAAGTGCCTTGGAGTCCAATTCAACATCAGATTTAGAATTAGTACCTGCAACACAGGTAAGCGATTTTATTAGGTCCAGTTACACAAATAAAACAAGCAGGTGTTGTTTCATTGTGTTATTCTTCACTATTGAGAGTACTGTAAATGGGGTGTTTTCAATGGGTTATCAGTTAACTCAATGAGAATTATGCAGCTAAATATTCACATACGGCATTATATTATAAAAGTAGATTATATGTATATGAAATACATTAGCATCTCAGTGTTCATTACTGCAATGAATAAGCATTGTAGCCTGAGGTTAATGCTTCTTAATTTATAAATCTCCTCAGAAGCATATTCCAGTAGACGTGGAGTATTGATGCATGACTATCATCCAAGCTATGACTCTCACCTTCTGAATAATGATAATGGTGCTGATAAATAAGAAAAATAATTAGATAAATAATTACTATTGAAACTCCAATAAAAATGCACCATTCCCTACAGATTGGGGAATTTCATAGTTACAAAATAATCATTGTCATCATCTTATAACATTCTGCTCAGGAGCAGCAAATAGAGTGCAATAATTAAAAGTGATTTGGGGAGAATCACCAGATTTCAAGAATCAATCATTTACGTTAAAAGCATAATCCAAAAATAGAAACCCACCCCACTACTCATTACTTAACTTAACTTTTCCTTGTTTCTGATCATGCTTTTAACTATGTTGCAAAGGTCTATCTATCTGAATAGGGGAGTTAGGAATGAATGGTTTTTTGGAGAGGCTATTTTGTTAGAGTTGCTCTTCAGAGAGTTGACTTTTTGTTCTTGTTCTGTGGGATCTGCTGTTGCTTTCTTTTTTTTTTTTTTTTTTAAAAACATTCATTGTACTTCAAGTAAAGCTCCTTGAACATAATTAGGAAGATTGTTGGCGTTATCAAGAAAAGGGGCCTTTGGAAAAACACTAGTCATTTCAACACAGTGACTTTCCATTAATATTCTGCAAAAAGCCAGACATTGCTATTTGTTGGCACACACAAAAAAAATCAATAGATAGATCAATCACAGTAGAGTTGTTACGTTTTACTGTCACAACTACAATCAAATCACATATTGCCAACCCTTTTCTTAAATTGTATGATTTTAGGTTCTTTTACTTAAATAATTTTTGTCACTGGTAATAACCTGTGGATAAAATTCAGCCATTTTATCCTTTGTGAGCGCTTAAAACCTCTCAGACTTAATATAATCCAATAAATGAATCATTTTTCCTTTACAAAAATAAAAAATAAAAATAAAAGAATTACACTGGATTTGCTAACATAGTGAGGAACATTCAAAATCAACCATAAGCTCAAGAACATGAATAAGTGAAAGAGACCTATTTTAAAAAAAACAGCTATTTCCAACAAAGCCTCAAGTGAGAGAAGGAGGACTTGTGGCACCTTAGAGACTAACAAATTTATTTGAGCATAAGCTTTCTTGAGCTACAGCTCACTTCATCGGATGCATTCAGTGGAAAATACAGTGGGGAGATTTATATACACAGAGAACATGAAACAATGGGTGTTATCATACACACTGTAACAAGAGTGATCAGGTAAGGTGAGCTGTTACCAGCAGGAGTGGGTGGGGGAACCTTTTGTAGTGATAATCAAGGTGGGACATTTCTAGCAGTTGACAAGAACTAAGCAGTTGAATAGATATGTGGACACAGTTGGCAACGGGCTTTGTTGCAAGGATAGGTTCTTGTCAACTGCTCACAGATCTTGGAAGACAGGCCAGTGCTTGCTTACAGACAGCCCCCCAACCTGAAGCAAATACTCACCAGCAACCACACACCACAAAACAGAACCACTAACCCAGGAACCTATCCTTGTAACAAAGCTCGTTGCCAACTGTGTCCACATATCTATTCAGGGGACACTATCATAGGGCCTAATCACATCAGCCACACTATCAGAGGCTCGTTCACCTGCACATCTACCAATGTGATATATGCCATCATGTGCCAGCAATGCCCCTCTGCCATGTACATTGGCCAAACTGAACAGTCTCTACGTAAAAGAATAAATGGATACAAATCAGACGTCAAGAATTATAACATTCAAAAACCAGACGGAGAACACTTCAGTCTTTTGGTCACTCGATTACAGACCTAAAAGTGGCAATTCTTCAACAAAAAAACTTCAAATACAAACTCCAGCGAGAGACTGCTGAATTGGAATTAATTTGCAAACTGGATACAATTAACTTAGGCTTGAATAAAGACTGGGAGTGGATGGGTTATTACTCAAAGTAAAACTATTTCCTGATGTTTATTCCCCCCCCCCCCCCCGGTGTTCCTCAGACGTTCTTGTCAACTGCTGGAAATGGCCCACCTTGATCATCACTACAAAAGGTTCCCCCCCCCCGCGCGCCCCTCCCTGCTCTCCTGCTGGTAATAGCTCACCATACCTGATCACTCTCATTACAGTGTGTATGGTAACACCCATTGTTTCATGTTCTCTGTGTATATAAATCTCCCCACTGTATTTTCTACTGAATGCATCCAATGAAGTGAGCTGTAGCTCATGAAAGCTTATGCTCAAATAAATTTGTTAGTCTTTAAGGTGCCACAAGTCCTCCTTTTCTTTTTGTGGATACAGACTAACATGGCTGCTACTCTGAAACCTGTCAAGTGAGAGAGAGAGGCAATCTTAGACCTTAGGGCTAAACATGAACACTGCATACAGCTGGGCACATCATCAGCTGGTGTAAATTGTCAGAGTTCAGTGGAAGTCAGTGGAGCTATGGCAATTTACACCAGCTGAGGATCTGTCTCAGCATTTGTATTCTGTAGGGTTATTATAACATATTGCCTAATAAGGCCAATTACCACCTGGATTACTTTGGTTATATATTCTGCCCCGTTCCCCTACTCTTCATCTGGCTGTTTGCCTTTCATCTTGTAAGGTCTTTGGAGGTAGACTGAGCCTTCTTCTGTGTTTGGAGGTTGCCTAGCATATTGTGGGTGCTAGTGAAAAACAAACAACAATAATCACCAGTAATTCATATGATTCACTTTGTGACCACCCATCCTCCAGGTAGGCAAGCTTAGTTTGGATCTACTCTGACATTTCCAAGGAAGTGGGGAGTATCACAAAGGGCCTAATGGCCCTGAGAATCAGACTACAGGATTTGAAAAGTAAGTGACTGGAAGAGTAGTCAAAAAGCAGAATGAAAGTGACTGGGAGAATGGGAAGAGACAGAATGAGGGAACTCACTGATAAGGGGGAAGAAAAGAATTGAGTCATGTATAAAGAAGAAAGCTCCTGTCCTGTTCCACAGAACAGACGGATTTAAAGTAACTAACATCATTCCCAAGAATGAGTCCATTTACCTCCTTCATACTGCTGCCCCAAGAATCTCCTCCCACAATGAGTTCCTCAAAGACATCAGTGCAAATTATATTCTTTACATCCCCCACTAAATTACTGCTGAAGAAACGCTAAATGTAGGTGTGCTGCAAGGATCCATTAATTTATATTTCATCTCACTTACTGCTTATGATTTAAGGAAATGGAATCCTCATTTTAGGATCCTTATAGCATCTCTTCGTTATTCAATCTGTGATCCTAGTATAGTTTTTGCAGATCCTTTTGCAGCAGTACACCCATTCCAGATGAACCTGGTTTTCAAAGCAGAAATGAATGTGCAGAAGCAGGATGAAGAGAGAGAATGAAAGCAAAGGAGAAGAGGGAAGAGCAGGAGGGAAAATTCCAATGTGCAGAGAAACACTTCAGACCTCTAGCCTAAATCGTTCTTCTAAATACAGTGCTGAGCATCTCAAAAGTCATACAGACAAGCCAATTCGTAACCCAGCTAATGTAAGAAGATGCTTTTACAGCCCAGCAAACATGCAAAGGAGCCAAACTTAGATACTCTGTTCTCAGCTTTTCAGCATTCTGGAATCCTATACAGTTCACTCAGTACCTAATAATAATGAAAAACAGTGAGAAATTTGTTGACCGAGCAGGTGAACAGATTTTTTACTTTAAACTGGATGCTTAGAATCAAATTCTGTCCTTATATCCACCTATTCAATAGCTTGGAAAGCAATGGGGTTGCATGGGTATAGTTGAGGGCAGAATTTGGGTAGATGTAATCCCTTGATTTCAAGAAGATTGCGCTGTTGTAGCTGAAGGCAGGATTTGGCCATGACACCCTGTTGTGCAGAGAGAGAGAGAGAGACTGCCGCTGTACATTATAGCTGTAGTGTCCCTCGCCCTAATCTCCTTTAGTTCCTGGGCTCTATAAGTCCCCTTCCCCTAATGATTCCTTTGCCCCCTCAAGCTTCCTTTTCCTATTAGCTTCCTATTATTATTGATAACTAGAGGTACTAAGAGGATCCTAAAAAGCTTCCTTTTCCCAGACTCTCCTATCCAAACTGGAGTCTCCATAGCTGAAGAACTTCTAGGGAATATAAGAGGGAATCCGTACTTCAGTGCTTATTAGCATATCCACAGATGGGTATAGCAGCCTGTCCAGTGGAACGATAAGCTGTACTGGAGAAAGAGCTCAGCAATGGTGGACTTAGTTCTAAATTTAGGGTCTGCACCTCCATGGAGGAGGACCCGTTG
This sequence comes from Natator depressus, assembly GCF_965152275.1. Classification (NCBI taxonomy): domain Eukaryota; kingdom Metazoa; phylum Chordata; order Testudines; family Cheloniidae; genus Natator; species Natator depressus. The sequence continues at coordinate 11,185,963 of NC_134242.1, forward strand.
TAAGATGTGTTGGACAGGGCTTTCTGGCAATGCTTAATTAAAAGATATACTAGGTAATGCATATATGCAAAGGGTCAGAGGAGAGGTTGAGCATACAACCTTCATTTGGCATTTGCTGGTTTTTGAGCTCTCAACTGCACAATTTCACTATTCTATCCAGGTTAGAGCATGGGTGGGGGTTCAAGGACACAGATAATACAGTTAATAGCAATAATTTCCCCTTATATAGCACCTTTTATCCCGGGATCTCAAAATGCTTTGCAACACCCATGTCAGGTGGGTATTAATATCTGCATTTCACAGATGAGACACAGAGCCACTGAGTGACTTGTCCCAGGTCACACAAGACATATGTGGCAAAGCAGAAAATAGAACCCTGTTCTCCTGTCACCCATTCTGTGCTTTACTCACCAGATGATCCTTCTTTTCCTTACCAATTTTCACCTAACTGCAAAATCTGAAATTATTCTCCTGTTTACCTTAGCACTAATTTTAATAGAATGACACCTTCCGCTTCTTTATATTTTATACAATAGATTGACATGTTAGCGATAGAGAAGACCTGCTAGGTTGTGTAGTTCATTTCCCTGTATGGTATGTTGTCTACTGCTTTGGCCAGTCTAGCTTTATGTGCTTCCATGCCCTCTTTTAGGAGAGTATTCTTCAGTTTAGCAGGTCTCACTGGCAGGAAGCTTATGTGTACCCTGGCAGACATTCACAGAATTTGTAATGTGTGGCATTCTGTAAGAACAGTTGCAAATTTAGTTTACAGTGTCTGTGGTTTTGCATCTGTTTCCTATTAATCTTCAAGCAGAGTACCTGCAGAAGCAAAAAATCTCCATTTTTAATGCTGCATGTGTTCAGTTAGACTAGTTTCCATAAAAGTAAAATGGCTGTAACATCAAAATAAGAAAAGGTTGAATTGACATTGCCAACTTAAAAGAGAGCTAAGGCTCGAGTTGCTGACCTGATGCCCTGTGTTTATTATTCCTGGTAAGTGGAAATTTTTTCATCTTCTGAGTCATACTCTAGTGTGGTCAAGAAACATTACTGAACTGATGGCTAGTGACAGCCTTGGAGCTTTGTTACAAAGCATATTTCCACAAGTGTTGCAAAAAGCCTCATCATATTCACATGTGGAAAATTATCCCCAATAAAAGAAGATATTGTGGAAAGGAATTTTAGTCCCTTCTGTGGCTGCTCTTTTTCTGAAACAATTAAGAGCTCCAATACTTTATTACAGCACCAAAGTGACTGTGGAGGGACCACTCAGAGTAGTTTAATCTCCATGGCCCATTCTGTTTCATGTCCCATGTGCTGGGTAATAACATGAAAGGACTCCATGCTTGTAAAACTAGATTGGCTGTTTATTAAGAGAACTATTTACAGATGCTGCAACTGGAGGTAATAGTCAAGCCATGCGCTCACACACAGGCATACTGCTGCCTCCTCCAAATTTCCCTCCTGCAACCAGTGCTCATCCTCCAAGCTCCATGCAGGACACTGCACATTCAGTCCTGAGTTTCTCAGTTGACACTGACAAGATGTGCACTATGTCAGTTTCTGCATATGTGATGCAAACAGTGTTCTTCAAAGAACTGGACTGAGTCCACCAAACATAAATTAGTTTCAGTCAGTGCCAACATGGGTCAGGTTGCCACCAGTAGGTGAAAAGTTCTCTACCTCCTTGCAGGTCCCCTAACAGCCCTGGCTCTCTCCCATCACAAAGGTCTGAATACTCTTGTGGTAAAATAAATCTTACTGTGGCTTTTACCAGATGATACACTTGCCAATCTTGATCCACCACAGATCTTGACCTTCATATTAAAGGTCACCCCATGCATATGCAACATGGTCCAGCCACACACTGGAGGTTTTAACTTGTCAAATTTGCTACTGTTCGCCATCTGCAGCTCCTGAGAGAATCACCTTAATGCACTTCACTGTCCATCTCTGACAGTTCCAAAGCATACTAGCTTCTGTCCCCAGTGTGGAGCAGAGGGTCTCTAAAAGAATGGCTTGTGTTTTCTGCGCTTGAAGTTATTTAGGTAGAGCTACTCCATTTTCTTTACAAACAGAAAGTCCTGCATATAGCAGAATTTCAATTAACAGAACAATGTTAATATAAGTTACAATGGCACGTTTTGGGGGTGTTTATTGGGTTTTTTTAATGTATCTGAAGGTCAGAATATACAACAACATTGGGGGAGTCATGGTTTGTCGACTTCTTCCTTCTCAGTATTCTACTCCTGTCATATGCTACCCAATTTTAGCTTTTGAAGCTCTGTAGCGCCAAGCTGTTTTTAGTGCCCGCTTCCGTAGCAGATTCCCACTTGTGAATTTATCTGCCTGGAAATGTTCTACAGAATTTGGTCTTTTTACAATTTAGTTTTCTCCTCAATGATGAGAACTGCAAACAGAATATTTTTAATATATTTAATTTCAAATGGTACATGGTCTGCTTATTCAATAACCCAATAAACTCAATTTTCAAACTTTGGCCTCTCCTGCCCTAAACATTGGATATTGGAGCTCTCTATGTGCCGATTTACTCATCCAAAGACTGACTAGCAAGACCCTGACATAAGTGCCCAGTCTTGGAAATTGGGCCTGATTCTGACATCACACCACTTTTACTGTTGGAATTCCGCGGCCCTCATTGGAATTACTACTGATTTACACTGACTTAAGGGAGATCAGAATTAAGCCTAAAACATTTATAACTCACAGTTCACATCAGGAGTCCTGTGCATCACTATTTAGAATGTTTGTCAGGGACTGAATAAGGTGGTCTGGTATGTACAGTAAGAAAAATGGGCCAGGTTGATCCATATTTGGTGTGCCAGTAACTCTAATGAGATCAAGAAAGTTACACCAGGCCTGGAACAGGCCCATTACTTTGAACAGAGACCACAAAATTAGTATATTATTTATTCCTCTCACCAACAGCACATACCACGTGTAAACAGAGAGCGAGTGCAGAAAAATGTGCACAAAATGATTGGTTCGGAAAAGTAAGACATTCTACCCCAGAAGGCAGTCGATAATGGGCAGCTATTGCACCTACCTCGCAACATAGAGTACTGACCTTATTGACCACATTGTCTGAAGACCCACTGGCCACTTCTCCAGTATGCCCATGCCCCTGTTAGAGAAAGCCACAGGAGAACTCTGCTCCTTGGTATGTCTGCCAGCTCTCCATTCCTGGTCCCTCTCTCCCCATCACTAATGAAATGCAGGTTTGGAAATTTCTGGAAAAAACAATAAGATTTTCGAACTAGCTCAACATAGGAGGTTCATGCTAAAAGCGGAAGCAGAAGCCAGATGTGCTGTGTCCTAATCTTAATACTGCAGCCGCCATTGAGATCCCAGCCCAGTCATGGGTCACCAGAGAGGATAATGGGGAGAGGACTACAACCCCCAGCAGGTATCTGGTCATTGTCAGCTAAATCTTAAACTCAATCCAGATGTCAAAGTCATCCAGCGCAGAGCATGAAACAGCAGTTAGGCAGAATCCCTGCTGCCCACTTCTAACAGCAATTGTGCCATCTTGTTCTGCACTAACAGCAGGCATTGGTTCAATATTCGGTAGCCAATACAGATTTCATGGCAGTAAACTAACCTCACTGGCACAAAGACATGTGAAGAATATACACACAGGTGGACCAGACTGGAATCTCAAATGCATGTCATGATTCCAGTTTTTTTAAAAAAATCCCTCTGATCATGTAATCACAAGCGCAGGAATAGATTTAAGGGAGGCAAAGAAACATTCCACACATAAGATTAGAATCTGACCCTTTGTCAGTATCCTTCCCCAAAAAGAAAAAAATATTTATATACTGAGACTGTGCATTAAGAATACTGCAAAGTGCTGCTTCTCCTGGAGATGAATTCTGTACATTTGCTTATAGGTATACTTCTGAATATTAGATTACTTCATCACAACACTGCCCATTACAGCACTTGCTGATACAACACACTGTGTCAGGTTCAAACCTGAATTTCAAAGGAGTGAAGTTACACCAGGGATGAATTTGGTTCATTGTAATTGAATATCACCACGTACAACTATCAGAAATATAATGATGTAAATTAATGCAGTTGGGACCATGTGCAGGCAAATAGCTAATGAGTCTTAACCTTAGACAAGTGTGGAGGTAAGGGATTAACGGAGTTAGAGAGCAATTTCTGTTTGGCAAGGCTAGAGGTCACCATGTGGTTTTCCTTGCAGTGAATTAACATAGTTCTTTGCACTGTGCCTTTTGTACAAAAGCATAATAGTAGAGGGACATAACTAATGTGCTTCCAGTGGGATAGATTGGAGAGAAGAGTGTGCTAGGGATGTCAAAAGAACTATCCATTCCTTCAGCTCAGTCTAGGTAATAATGGTAAACCAAGCTCTGGAATGTGCAAGTAGAGACAAAGAGGGAGTTATGTTTTCTAATATGTTGTTAAGACACACAAAGAATAATCTACTTAAAATTAGGGTAGCATATGCTGTAGGCAGGACTAGCGGAAAGGGTCTTCAGGGGAAGAACAATGAAGAGGAGAATTAAAGTATACAGGATGCTCGGGCAATAGAGATTGTACCTGTTGAACGTAAAACATGGGACAGGATGTTGAGATTAAAGATACCCCAAACCTAATCCTACAATTCAAACTCCTCCACATCCCCCCAACTTTGGGAAAGTTCACATGTGGACGCAAAAATCCATGACTGGTCACTGAACCCAATTCACCATTGCATTCCTCCAGTTTCACACACTGGTGACTCAGGTCCATTATCTGTAGAGCTGGAAGAACACCCCAGAGCTCATTCCTCCAGCCTTTAGGAAAGCATAGACATGGATTTAGGTCTGGGCCCTGCATTTCAGAGTCATCTCTGATTACAACTGAAGTCTTCAAGGTACTCAAGGCTTAGAGAAAATCAATACAAAAGAGGTATTTATATTAGTGATCCTAAACCTAAGGACACAGCCTGACAGATAGATACAGCAAGTGCAGAAAAAACAGGTACAACTTTCTCCTGCAGAGGATAGTCAATTAAATGCACCTCCATTGTGAAAGAGCAATAGTAGAAGCAAACAAAATAGCAGCCAAATACTCCCTCTATAGCTAACTCTCACACTTTTCCTTTTCAAGATGGCTCCCTGCTCTCTTTGCAGTCCCCACCCAAACCCCAAGAACTGTCTAAAAATCCTCTTCTGCCCATTCTGAATCACTTAGATAAGAGTGAGAAAATTGTGCAGATTGTGAGGTTTGTATATCTGTCCCATGCATTTCCTGTGTGCCAACCAATCCCACATCCTTTTATCATCATAAGGAAAGTCCTCTCCACATATATTTACAACTCAGACCTCTCAAGCACTGATTTTTCATTGTAAAAGACTTGCATACAGAGGCAGTGTACTGTGTATTTTGGGTCTCTTAAAAAAATGTATGCAGTGGTGTTGTAGCCATGTCGGTCCCAGAATATTAGAGAGACAAGATGGGGCAGGTAATAGTGTTTATTGGACCATATAAAAGATAATATATCACCCACCTTGTCTCTTTTAAATTAACATCTATTTGAAAATAAATAAAATACAAATTCAGTTAACAGAGTAACAGCCGTGTTAGTCTGTATTCACAAAAAGAAAAGGAGTACTTGTGGCACCTTAGAGACTAACCGTCTCTAAGGTGCTACAAGTACTCCTTTTCTTTTTGCAAATTCAGTTAAATGTCTCTTCAAGTAGATTGTAATTTACAGAAATGGCTACAGTGAGATTACATGATAAATTCAGAAAATGAAGTTTCAGACAATCAAGGGGATTGTAAGTGTAATTAACAGGCACCAGAGAATGTGACCCTGTAGGGAGTTTTGAGTGATAACACAAGGGGTTCAGGTAATAGAGGCTGAACTGTACGGGATCCAGTTCTCAAACAAACTTTCAACTATTTAAACAAAGTATTAATCATGTTGAATACAGTCCATTCAAAAATGAAATGGTATCTGTGAGACAGCTCTCCTTATTAGGAATTCCAGCAGCTACATTTCTGTCTTGCAGAATGAAGCAAAATGAACTAGGGCGGGGTGGGGAGGAGAGGGGAGATGTGAAGATAGCTTATTCAAGGCACAAGATTTTAATGTTGCACAGTCTTTTTAACCATTCTGAAGTTCATTTCCCCTGAAGCTTCAAGGGACTATTTTCGATCTACTTTCACAACCAAAACTGGGATTGTTCATCATGTCTAAATCCCGAGTGAAAAGGAAACTCTAGGGAATGACAAGTTACTTTGCTCCACTGAAGCAGTGGACACTGCTAAAGCTGTGTCCAGCGTTGGTGGGGATTCACATAGGGAAACATGCAGCATTGCACCAGATGAAGGTCACTTTCAGCACTAGTGAAGAAAGAAAGAGAAGGAACTTGAAAGTTTGTGACAAAGCATGTCATCCTTTCTTATTTATTCTTTATTTCTTTAAGGCACGATCGACCAAAGAGCAGCGTTGGGGAGGTTCATTCCTCTCCAGAAATCACTCCTTGGAGGAGGAATTTGAAAGAGCGAAGGCAGCTGTTGAGGTATCATTTTATTTTCTGCTGTATCTTGGCATAAGGCTGACATTCACCTATGAAACAAACCTGTTCCTGTAATGGGCCAAAGCATTCCAAATTAAATCCATAGCACAATTAAAGGAACACCTTAGAATTCAATTACTCAAGGCAGAGGAGAGATACCTTTCATGAAATTACTCATTTAAAGTACCATTATCTATCTTGGGAAAATAAAAGCTTAGCTGTATGTGGAGATGGGCCTGAATCAAAACTCACAATCCAGATTGTCTCTCTCCATAATGAGCAAGAAAAACTCCCGTGAATTTAAACATTTCTAAGCTTGTGACTATGAAAATTAAATGCAAATTTTTCCCAGGGATTGAGTATTTGCAACTTGCGTGCATGTTCAGTCCATTATAGGCAGGTCTGTGCTATGAATTCACATCCAAACCTAGACCAGATCCAGGGTTAAAGTCTGGTGGAGTTTGTTCAGAGCCATCTCTGTACAGAAGGATAACTTGCTGCTAGACACTGAATGCGTAATTATATGTACTTACAACAGTAACCCTGTACTAAAGCAAGTTAATAAAAATCAGTGATTGCACTTTAACATATAGAGGATTCTCTGTTTTCTCCATGGTGGTTTTACTAATGGCTTCAGTCCAGAAAACTGCAGCCAAGTGATGTGCAAGTTTCTTCAATGCACCTCAATCCTGTCCTGTAACATCTTTGCCTTTCCAGTGCTGACCTGGAACACTTTTGACTAATGCAGTCCTGAGCCTTATTGGACAAAGACAGCTCTTTACCAAATGACATGTGTTTTATAATATGAACCAAAAACGATTTGGATGGCATCATTGATTCCTAAGCTTTAAACCTCTCCACAGGGGCCCTCAACAGCCCTTCAGACCCCTACAGCCATGATCCATCATTCCCCTGGGACAAAGCCCAGGATGAAATATGTGAGAGCCACAGATAAGTGATCTTGGTTGAGGAAGTCTGGCTATGAAACAAGCTTCCAGAGACTGAAATCACCTCCTCTGCAAACACATGTGAACTTTGGGGATGTTTGGATCCAGATCTAAATGTTACCATATAGGTCCCAATTCTGCTCTCACGCCAGTCTTATGCCTGTGTAATTCCAGTGACTTCAGTGGAGTTATTCTGGGTTTACATTGGTTTACGTGAGAACAGAATCAGGCCTTATGGCTGAGCCTGGTCTCTAACTGCTAATGGAGCTCCTAATACATCAGATACATTTCATTGGTGCTGTTTATTGTTTATAAGAAGATATGGCAATTTGTTTCACAGTGTTTTAATGCATATAGGAAAAATTTTTGCCTCAGTTTACAAGGCTAGATAAACAGAAGGAATTAACTAGAGTTCAGTTCTACAGACCATACACTGAATGCATTAATCTTTTACCCTCTAAAAGCATTTACTCTTTATTCCTGATTGTTTATTAAGAACTGCTGGTGATGCATGAAAGGTTTTCCATGCGTTCCGCATCATGCAAGAGGTGCTTTCAAACCTCCCTTGCTCAAAATTCTCTCTATATTTTCAGTCACTTCATGAGCACAAGGTGGGAGTCAGCCGCATGGAATTGGGTGATAGAGTTCTCAGGGATGCCATCAGTGTTAAAGTCACTGTTGTAAAGTCAGTGTCCCGGCTAACAGTGGCACTGCTCTTGCAACTCGTTGAAGCTAAGCATGGTGGGATGCAGCATAAAGACCAAGAGCAATGGGCTGAGGCAAATAAATTGCAAGACACTACTGAAGTAGTTTACAAGATACGGAGAGGAATATATTGTAAAAGGTGCCTGCATATTAACAAGGTCATTCTGAGGCAACAAGGACAGATTATTAAAATGCCTTAATGTATTCTGGAAAACAGTTTTAAAAAGGGAATCTAATTAAAAGACTCTTTAACTGTAAAACTGGCAAAGTAACTTTTTCTGTTTAATATACCAAGTTGTACCACGTTTTTAAAATGGAAAGGAAAATATGCTTCAGGACCTTACAAGGAACATTTTCCTCTGAAGATTTTTTTTAAAAGGTTGAATTGCCATTCTGGCCAGAACAAAGCAATAAGGAAGCTAGAGCGGTTGAGAATCATTTTCCAGCCCAGCTCAGAAAGATTAGCACATTTATAGGGCGAAGCTAGACACTGTCCAAAAATTCATTTTTTATGCTCTTGGTGTTTCTATAATACCTTTCCAGTGAGAAAGCTTGAAATGGTAAGATTAGTTACAGAACTAATCATGGAGAGAAAGCAAATTTCAGGATCTTACCTTTGTGAATAGGATTTAATTAATAATCGAGAGAGTGAAGATGCCAAACCATCTCCTACCCAGGGTTCACCTTGGGAATCATCTCCAGTTGTCCAACCTTCCGGTGAAATTAGGTCTGTGATGTAATTTCTTCTTAAAGAGGCTTAAAGAGAATCATACCCTCAGAGAATCTTTAGATAATAAAAGATTGGAGTGAATTACCTTTATAGAGATGTTAGGGATACACTTGCAGTAACTTGGGTGCTTGCAGGCTTGGCTACATTTTCTGTCTCTCTGGAAATTAGATTTGATTGCTGCCTTATCCATTTGTTATGTGTATGTGCACAGAAAGAGAAAGAGTCAAGAGAACACCTTATGTTTTCACAACTTTCAAGTACTGTACCAAATGTTTGCTTTTAAAAAACCTGATTAGCTGCCTGTGTTTTTCCCTCTAGAAAAGGATAATTTTGGTACTCATGACTACAAGATGATGGTTGGGATCCTCACATCTGTATTTGCAGAATCACACAGAGGTTTTTGGGGGTCCAGGGCAAAAACCTGAAACTGAAGCCTTCCATTAGGGTGACCAGGTGTCTGGTTTTCAGCCAGAACACCCCATTGAAAAGGGACCCTGGCAGCTCTGGTCAGCACTGCCAACCAGGCCATTAAAAGTCCGGTCAGTGGTACTAAGGCAGACTAGTCCCTACCTGTCCTAGCTGACACCGTGCTGCGCCCCAGATGCAGCCAGCAGGTCCAGCTCCTAGACTGGGGGTCCCCGCGTGCTGCCCCCGCCCTGAACACCAGCTCTGTACTCCCAGCCAATGGGAGTTGGCAGGGGGCAGAGCCTGTGGGCAAGAGTAGCGCATGGAGCCTCCTGGCCCCCCTGCCTAGGACCCAGACCTGCTGGCTGCTTCCGGGGCATGTGCAGCATGGTGCCAGGACAGACAGGCAGCCTGCCTTAGCCCCGTGCTGTGCCGCTGACCGGAAGCCACTCGAGGTAAGCCCACGGCCCAAGCCCCAACCCCCTGCCCCATCCCTGAGTCCCCCCCACAACCCGGAGCACCGTTCTGCACCCCAAATCCTTCATCCCCAGCCACACCCCAGAGCCCGCACCCCCTCCTGCACCCCAACCCCCTGCCTCAGCCCAGAGCTCCATCCCACACCCTGAACCCCTCATCCCACCTCCCCAGCCCAAACTCCCTCCCGGAGCCCGCACCCCACACTTCCTCCTGCACCCCAAAACCCTCATCCCTGGCCCCACCCCAGAGCCAGCACCCCCGACCCAGACCCCTCACCCCTTCCCACACCTCAACTCCTTGCCCCAGCCCAGAGCCCTCTCCCGCACCCTGAACCCCTCATTTCTGGCCCCATCCTGGAGCCCGCACCCCTAGTTAAAGCCCTCCCGCACCCCAACCCCCTTCCCCAGCCCAGTAAAAGTGAGTGAGCGTGAGAGAGAGTGAGCCACTCAGGGAGGGGAAATGTAGTGAGCAGGGTCAGGGCCTCAGGGAAGGGGCAGGGCTAGGGTGTTCAGTTTTGTGCAACTAGAAAGTTGGCCACCCTACCTTCCATCCTTCCAAAAAAATTATCATGGAGATTAAAGAGTTTAAGAATGGGGTGGGGAATTAGAGAGGGCCCAGGTCTGAGGGGTTGCTATCCTCTTTGAAGGAATGGGGGTCAGGGAAGAGATGGGAGTCAGAGAGGGCCCAGGCCTGTGGGATCTCTGACCTTCCTTTTGAGGGGGCTTTGCCGAATGTGCAGCGAGGGGGCTGCTCCTATTCCTGCCTCTCCCAGAGCTTTGACCCCACTACTACACGTACAGGTTCTCGGGCTACTGGGTCACTTCAGGCCCGGCGCAATGATGTCAGTGGTGGCAACAGTTGGATCTGGGCCTTGCTTGGGCAGGCAAGTTGCTTCTCTCACTATCGTTGGCAGTTTCCAAACCTGAGTGACACTGCAACTCCACAGCCAGGTCGCAACGCCACTCACTCAAATTTGGCCTGGCTACCCCTCTGTCATTTTGGGGGCCCTCTCAAAACAGTGGGCCTGCAGCAAATTCCCACCATCAGGCAGCTTTATGTACTTGCAATTTGTTACAATGGCAGTTTTATCGTCCAGTATGATCTATCCCAACTGGCTAACAAAGTGAATCCAGGAAAGTGCAAACATTTACAGCTTGTGAGAAACTTCTCAGAACTGAAAAGCAACACTGAGGCTATGGCATAGCACATTCACTAGTTTACAGTAGGGTCGACATTAGGTCACATGTCATATTGCTTCACAAGCTTCAAGAGAAAATTCAAATTGTGCACCTTGGTATCATTCTGTTTGCATCACAGTGTTACATAAACATGTTCCAGTGCAACATGGTCATGACGAGGCATCAAAAATTAGTAAGTAGTAGCAAAACAATATGACAGTGGAGTACCAATATGTGACATCATAACAGCGTGTGACACTCACGCAGGACGTGGGATCATTGAGAAAATAAGGCTGAGTCTGGAAATATGAAGTCCAGTGGTAACTTTATGCCCTCTCCCACAATTCATAGCCACAAAGGGACTATAATAAAGATTGATGAGAATGACAGAACTGGCGGCTTTAGATTATTTCCCTGGGCTTTAATTCCTTAGTCCCTCTTTTCCCTGACTTCACACTATGCATTCCCAGTTGAGAATGAGTTGGGTATCCATTGGGGAAACTCCCTCATTTAAACAGAATGGGTACAATTTTCAAAAGCACCTAACTAACTCAGGCTCTTAAGTCCAATTTTCAAAAGTGACTTTGGCGCTTAAGAGCTAAGAGCTTGTCTACTCTTAAAATGCTACAGCAGTGCAGCTGCAACACTGCTGTAATGCTTCAGTGTAGCCTACTTATGATGATGGGAGGGGTTCTCACATCAGCATAGATAATCCACCTCCCTGAGAGGCAGTAGATAGGTTGGCAGAACAGTTCCTCCGTCGACCTAGCGCTGTCTACATAGGTACTTAGGTTGGCTTAACTATGTTGTTCAGGGTGTGGGGGAGGGTGGATTTTTTACATCTGAGCAATGTAGCTGGGTCGATGTCATTTTCTAGGTTAAATCATCCCTAAGTCTCAGTGAAAGGTAACGGGATTTAGGCTCCTACAGGCCAGTTTTACAAAGATATTTAGTCACCAAAAGATGCAGATAGGCACCTACTGGGATTTTCAAAAGGACCTGAACAGGTTAGATACCTAAACTGCAGTTGATTTCAATAAGACTTAGGCACCTCACCTGCTTAGGCACTTTTGAAAATCCCATTGGGTGCTTATTTGTATCTCTAGGAGCCTAAATACTTTTGAAAATCTGGCCCTACATGCCTAAATCACTTTTGAAAACGGGAGTTAGGAGCCTAAAATACTTAGGCACTTTTGAAAATTTTACCTAATATTCCCTGTAAATACCTGGTAGGAATCCTATATTTGCCTTTATCTAAATTAATAGCTGTAGGTTTTACTAAAAAGACAGACACCTCCCTTTTTCTTTCAGCAAACTATCAAGCTAAGATGACCTTAGGTAGCTGGAAGTTGCAAGCTTTAGTTATTTCTGTGCCTTTAAAGAAAAAATTCTCATAGTATTATGAAGCAGTAATTTTTTTTAAAAAAAGTAAACCCACTTCATTTTTTTTTTAAGCACTGGTCAAGAAGAATCTTCACAAATCAATTTCATTCTGATTAGCTATTTCTTTAGGCAGAGCAGCAGAGTCAAAATTCGTATCTCAGAGAGCATGAAAGGTTAACAGAGGCAAGTTTAGACATCTGTCAATAAGCAAGCTGCTTTCAGGGTTTTGGGTGGGGTTTTTTTTTTGTTTTTTGTTTTTTTGGTAATTATACATCAGGAAATAGAGAACCTGAGGAATATTTTTGCTGTCAGTTAATTTAACTGTTTCAGTGTTTGTGCGGTTAATTTTTTTTTTTTAATTAACAGCAATAATAATAGCCGCTTAGATGGAATACCATGCATTGTACATGTAAAGAGCCAAATGATAAAATACATACTTCATGATTTTGTGTAACTCCACATAAATGTTCCAAATGGTTTGAGACTGTTAATGTAGTAACACATCACCCATGACATTACTATGAAAGCTTCTGCTCACCTTTCATACAAAGATCTTCCCCAGCATTAATTAACTCTGGCAATGCACTTGTGAGATAGCTGTTGTTTCCCCCATTTCATAGGGTAACAGACAGAAAGGCTAAGTGACTTGTATGAGATCACACAGCAAGTCAGTGGCAGAGACTGGAACTAAGAGCAGGAGTCCTGACGTTAGGGGTGAGAATTTCAAAAGCACTTAGCATTAGCCTTGGGGTATGTCTACACTGCAAAAAGCCAGTGCGTTCTTAGCTCAGGTTAGCTAACCCCCATTAGCAAACTTGGGTTAAAATATCAGTGAAGATGTGGCAACTCAGCTTGAGTTCAACTCCATGCTTGAACTGAAGCTGCTAGTCCAAGTTAAAAGCCAAGTTATCATGTCTTCACTGGTTTCAGAGTAACAGCCGTGTTAGTCTGTATTCGCAAAAAGAAAAGGAGTACTTGTGGCACCTTAGAGACTAAGCATCCGATGAAGTGAGCTGTAGCTCACGAAAGCTTATGCTCAAATAAATTGGTTAGTCTCTAAGGTGCCACAAGTACTCCTTTTCATGTCTTCACTGCTATTTTAACATGAGTTAGCCAACCTGAATTAAGAACACAACTATTTTGGCAATGTAGACATACCCTAACTCTGCTCCCATTGACACCAAAAGGAGCAGAGTTAATTCAATGCTGAGTGCTTTTGAAACCGCTGTAACTAGAACACCTATTAAATATTGATCCACGTCATTAGAGTCGAGTCACTGCCGATGAACAGTGTTTCTCAGGGTTCAGCAGGTCACACAGCAGTTCCCTAAACTGTAATGCGTGGCATAACAATAGTGTGTTGGCTATGTAGCTGTAAACTGGCTAGGGTGCTTTCAGTATAACACAGAGACTGTTTAAAACAATGAATTTAAGCAGATTAGAGTGGTTTTGAACAGCTATAGCTATGAAAAAAAATCTACATTTAGAAAGTATCCACACTATTTGATTCCTGTTGAGCAGCAGATCTTTACATATGCTCAGCAAAGAGTGATTTTGCAATATGGTGTGAATAGCAGCATGGATTTAACATTTCCAGGATGCTGCAGAACTGTTCCAAATACAATTTTCCTCTTCAGAATTAATACAATGCCAGTGGAACTCTCTCATGCTGTAGATCAGTGGTTCTCCGCCAGGCATATGCGAACCTGTGTGAGTACGCAGAGGTCTTCCGGGGGTATATCAACTCATCTAGATATTTAGCTAGTTTTACAACAAGCTACATAAAAAGCACTAGCAAAGTCAGTACAAACTAAAATTTCATACAGACAAAGACTTGTTTATACTGATCTATATACTATACACTGAAATGTAAGTACTGTATTTATATTCCAGTTGATTTATTTTATAATTGTAATGGTAAAACTGAGAATGTAAGCAATTTTTCAGTACTACTGTGCTGGGACACTTTTGTATTTTTATATCTGATTTTAAAGCAAGTAGTTTTTAAGTGAGGTGAAACTTAGGGTATGCAAGATAAATCAGGCTCCTGAAAGGGGTACAGTAGTCTGGAAAGGTTGAGAGCCACTGCTGTAGATATCCAAAGGAGTGCAAGCATCCTTATATAATCCCCTTGACATTTTAATGACTTCAGGCAAGCACCTGTGATGTCATTGTCATTCAGGTGAAAAAGTGCTTGGTACATTTCTTCACCCTCAGTAATAGGAGTCTGCCAGTGATATTAACAACAGTCAGATCTATTGCAGTGTCATGGCCAGCTTCCCAGACACGCAGTACTGATGAAATGAGCCTGGGCCATATATTTGGTATTGCCATGCCCCACTTGCCCTGAAACATTGTTTCTTTGTAAAGGATCAAGCAAGGGGAACTCACAACAAAATAAATATGTCTCCTTTAAGAAGGTCTCTGGGAAAGAGCAGTCTTCAACTTCCTAAGGGCCTTACCTCAGGGCCCCAGTTCAGAGCTCCCAAAATTTAGGGTCAGCAAATAAAGCCTCTGAACCCAGTCAGGCTAGTCCCCTGGAGCCTGAGAGAGACCGCAGTTTGCCTGGCTTCTAGGGCCCTCACTCCTGTTAAGCTCCCTCTTCCTGTTGAAACAGCCCTGCCCCGGGGCAGGCTGGGGGATCCTTGAGTACACAGGAGCTTACTTCAGCTGCCAGCAGTAGACTGCTCCTTCAAGAGGTAGTGTACCCTGCCTCACACTTCTTCTCATGCACCCATTTACTGGCACCATAGCAGGCCTGGGGACTTATCTGTTTGTCTGATAATTTTCCCCACAGAGCCCTCCACACACTGGGACACCCATTCCCCTTAACGTCAGCAGAGATCCCAAAGTTCTCTCACAGGCAAGAGTGGATTCTGTGCGGGTCACAATGCTGATACTGCCAACACCATATAACATGCCTATTCCCCCAGTACTCCAGCCTGGCTCCCTGTGAAACTCGCGGGGTATCCATGGAGTTTTTCAGGGCAAAGTGGGTAGCATGGTGCACTTCTGCACCCCTTCGTCCTAGATACCCCCAAGCTGACTTCCCTCTGTGAGCAGCATAAGAATCCCAAAAGCTCCATTATTTTTCAGTTTCCCTAGAAACACAGAAGCAGCAAGAAAAAGAAAGGGAGAAATATTAGCAAATATCTGCAGTGGCCAGAGATGGGACACTAGATGGGAAGGATTTATTACACAGAATTCTTTCCCGGGGTCTGGCTGGTGGGTCTTGCCAACATGGTCATCAATTGCCATATTTGGGGTTGGGAAGGAATTTTCTCCCAGGTCAGATTGACAGAGAGCCTGGGCATTTTTTACCTTCCTCTGCAGCATGGGGCACGGGTCACTTGCCGGTTTGAACTAGAGTAAGTGGTGGATTCTTTGTAACTTGACGTCTTTAAATCAAGATTTGAGATCTTCAGTAATTTAGCCAGAGGTTAGGGACCTATTACAGAAGTGGGTCAGTGAGTTCTAAGGCCTGTGATGTACAGGTCAGGCTAGATTATCATGATGGCCCATTAAAATCTATGAAACTAACAGGGTTAATGTCAGTACCATATGTATCATACAGAATCTGTTAATATCTGAAATACATTAGCTGGTGTTATGTATGGCACAGACAGCTGCAGCGGCACAGGAGCTAGCAAACAGAGCTGTAAACAGGGGAGTTTGAGTGGGAGTTTGTCTTGTGGTGCTTGTTCGGGGTTTTTTGTTTGTTTGTTTGTTTTTCTCTGTGGGTGGTGGTGTTTTGGGTGTGGTTTGTGTTTCCCAGATTAACAGGATTTAGGTGGGAAGGCTATGACAGATACAGAGACAGCAGTGGGAGTGACCCATGTAGCGGAAGACACAATGAAGATGACTGGATGTGGAAGCTGTGGTATGTACATGATCCTGGAGGCGGCACCTGGTAAGAGTTTTGTCTGTATGAAATGCCGTCTGATAGAGCTGATGGAGGAAAAGATCCGAGGTTTGGAGATGCAGGTGGAAAGTCTGGTTGAGTTTAGGAAGGGGTTTGAGCAGATTATGGAGCAAAGACATGAGGTATTTGAAGGGAAAAGCTCAGACTTGCAGATGGAAGCAGGACTGGGGAATTCTGAGGAGAGACTGGGTGAGAAAAGTGGTCAGTGGAAGCATGTGACTAAAAGAACCAGGCAGAGGAAAAGACGGGCTAGTGAAGGCGAAATAGAGATCAAGAATAGGTTTGCAGAGTTGGAAAATGAAGAAGGAGCTCAGCAGGTAGTCACTGAAGGTGGAAGGGCAAGGAAGAAGAGAAGAGCAGTTAGTCTTATAGGAAAAGGGGAAGAGTTAATGGACACTACACCAAATATGAGCCCCAGGAGGATACAGGATGGGTTAAAGAGGATTACAAGGGAGAATAGGAATGGAAAGAACTTGCAGCCGGAAGGAACAGGGGATAGACTGGAGAATAGCACCGTCACCAGGAAAAGGCAGGTCTATGTGATTGGGGACTCTTTACTGAGAGGAATAGATAGGCCTGTAACCAGAGCTGATCCAGAGAATAGGAGGGCGTGCTGTCTTCCAGGTGCTAAGATACGGAATGCAGACCTGAGGTTGAAAAGGATTCTAAAGGGAGCAGGAAAGAATCCCCTAATTATCCTTCATGTGGGAACAAATGATATGGCTAGATTCTCGCTGGAAAGTATTAAGGGAGACTATGCTAGGCTGGGGAAGACGCTTAAGGAAATCGAGGCTCAGGTTGTCTTTAGTGGGATTCTGCCTGTTCCTAGAGAAGGGCAACAAAGGTGTGACAAGATTATGACTACCAACAGATGGCTTAGGCAGTGGTGCTATAAGGAGGGCTTTGGGATGTATGGCCACTGGGAGGCATTCATAGACAGAGGACAATTCTCTCGGGATGGACTTCATCTGAGTAGGGAAGGAAATAGACTTCTAGGATGGAGGCTGGCACAACTGATTAAGAGAGCTTTAAACTAGGAATCTGGGGGAGATGGTTGGGAGATGTCCAGGTAATCTCCACGCCGGATTTTAGCATTGAGAGGAAAGAAAACGAAGTAAGAGAGGATACAGCCGTGGGTAGGAGGAAGGGCAGTGTAGATACCAGTCTAATAGGTTATACTGGCTGTAGAATGACCGTGCCTAATAGGGTACAGAATGTGAGTGAGGCCAAACAGCAAAAATTAAGATGTTTGTACACCAATGCGAGGAGCCTAGGTAACAAAATGGAGGAACTAGAGCTACTGGTGCAGGAAGTGAAACCAGATATTATAGAGATAACAGAAACATGGTGGAATAGTAGTCATGACTGGACTACAGGTATTGAAGGGTATGTGCTGTTTAGGAAAGACCGAAATAAAGGTAAAGGTGGTGGAGTAGCATTGTATATCAATGATGAGGTAGAATGTAAAGAAATAAGAAGCGATGAAATGGATAAGACTGAGTCCGTCTGGGCAAAAATCACATTGGGGAAGAAAACTATTAGAGTCTCCCTTGGGATAGTGCTTGGGGTGTGCTATAGACCGCCGGGATCTCATTTGGATATGGATAGAGCCCTCTTTAATGTTTTTAATAAAGTAAATACTAATGGAAACTGTGTGATCATGGGAGACTTTAACTTCCCAGATATAGACTGGAGGATGAGTGTTAGTAATAATAATAGGGCTCAGATTTTCCTAGATGTGATAGCTGATGGATTCCTTCATCAAGTAGTTGCTGAACCGACTAGAGGGGATGCCATTTTAGATTTGGTTTTGGTGAGTAGTGAGGACCTCATAGAAGAAATGGTTGTAGGGGATAATCTTGGCTCAAGTGATCATGAGCTAATTCAGTTCAAACTGAATGGAAGGATTAACAAAAATAAATCTGCAACTAGGGTTTTTGATTTCAAAAGGGCTGACTTTCAAAAATTAAGGAAATTAGTTAGGGAAGTGGATTGGACTGAAGAATTTATGGATCTAAAGGTAGAGGAGGCCTGGGATTATTTTAAATCAAAGCTGCAGAAGCTATCGGAAGCCTGCATCCCAAGAGAGGGGAAAAAATTCATAGGCAGGAGTTGTAGACCAAGCTAGATGAGCAAGCATCTCAGAGAGGTGATTAAGAAAAAGCAGAAAGCATACAGGGAGTGGAAGAAGGGAGGGATCAGCAATGAAAGCTACCTTATTGAGGTCAGAACATGTAGGGATAAAGTGAGACAGGCTAAAGGTCAAGTAGAGTTGGACCTTGCAAAGGGAATTAAAACCAATAGTAAAAGGTTCTATAGCCATATAAATAAGAAGAAAATAAAGAAAGAAGAAGTGGGACCGCTAAACACTGAGGATGGAGTGGAAGTCAAGGATAATCTAGGCATGGCCCAATATCTAAACAAATACTTTGCCTCAGTCTTTAATAAGACTAAAGAGGCTCTTAGGGATAATGGTAGCATGACAAATGGGA
Source organism: Natator depressus (assembly GCF_965152275.1). Classification (NCBI taxonomy): domain Eukaryota; kingdom Metazoa; phylum Chordata; order Testudines; family Cheloniidae; genus Natator; species Natator depressus. The sequence continues at coordinate 11,204,762 of NC_134242.1, forward strand.
ATGAGGATATGGAGGTAGATATTACCATATTTGAGGTAGAAGCGAAACTCAAACAGCTTAATAGGACTAAATCGGGGGGCCCAGATAATCTTCATCTAAGAATATTAAAGGAATTGGCACATGAAATTGCAAGCCCATTAGCAAGAATTTTTAATGAAGCTGTAAACTCAGGGGTTGTACCGTACGATTGGAGAATTGCTAACATAGTTCCTATTTTTAAGAAAGGGAAGAAAAGTGATCCAGGTAATTATAGGCCTGTTAGTTTGACATCTGTAGTATGCAAGGTCTTGGAAAAAAATTTGAAGGAGAAGGTAGTTAAGGACATTGAAGTCAATGGTAAATGGGACAAAATACAACATGGTTTTACAAAAGGTAGATCGTGCCAAACCAACCTGATCTCCTTCTTTGAGAAAAGAAAAAAGAAAAGGAGTACTTGTGGCACCTTAGAGACTAACCAGTTTATTTGAGCATGAGCTTTCGTGAGCTACAGCTCACTTCATCGGATGCATAGCATATCGTGGAAACTGCAGAAGACATTATATACACACAGAGACCATGAAACAAAACGGCTGTTACTCTGAAACCTGTTCTTTGAGAAAGTAACAGATTTTTTAGACAAAGGAAACGCAGTGGATCTAATTTACCTAGATTTCAGTAAGGCATTTGATACCGTGCCACATGGGGAATTATTAGTTAAATTGGATAAGATGGGGATCAATAGGAAAATTGAAAGATGGATAAGGAATTGGTTAAAGGGGAGACTACAACGGGTCCTACTGAAAGGTGAACTGTCAGGCTGGAGGGAGGTTACCAGTGGAGTTCCTCAAGGATCGGTTTTGGGACCAATCTTATTTAATCTTTTTATTACTGACCTCAGCACAAAAAGTGGGAGTGTGCTAATAAAGTTTGCGGATGATACAAAGCTGGGAGGTATTGCCAATTTAGAGAAGGACAGGGATATCCTACAGGAGGATCTGGATGACCTTGTAAACTGGAGTAATAGTAATAGGATGAAATTTAATAGTGAGAAGTGTAAGGTCATGCATTTAGGGATTAATAACAAGAATTTTAGTTATAAGCTAGGGATGCATCAATTAGAAATAACGGAGGAGGAAAAGGACCTTGGGGTATTCGTTGATCATAGGATGACTGTGAGCCGCCAATGTGATGTGGCCGTGAAAAAAGCTAATGCGGTCTTGGGATGCATCAGGAGAGGTATTTCCAGTAGGGATAAGGAGGTTTTAGTACCGTTATACAAGGCACTGGTGAGACCTCACCTGGAATACTGTGTGCAGTTCTGGTCTCCCATGTTTAAGAAGGATGAATTCAAACTGGAACAGGTACAGAGAAGGGCTACTAGGATGATCCGAGGAATGGAAAACTTGTCTTATGAAAGGAGACTCAAGGAGCTTGGCTTGTTTAGCCTAACTAAAAGAAGGTTGAGGGGAGATATGATTGCTCTCTATAAATATATCAGAGGGATAAATACCAGAGAGGGAGAGGAATTATTTAAGCTCAGTACCCCAATGTGGACACAAGAACAAATGGATATAAACTGGCCACTAGGAAATTTAGACTAGAAATTAGACGAAGGTTTCTAACCATCAGAGGAGTGAAGTTTTGGAATAGCCTTTCAAGGGAAGCAGTGGGGGCAAAAGATCTATCTGGCTTTAAGATTTAACTCGATAAGTTTATGGAGGAGATGGTATGATGGGATAATATGGTTTTGGTAATTAAATATTCATGGTAAATAGGCCCAGTGGCCTGTGATGGGATATTAGATGGGTTGGGATCTGAGTTACCCAGGAAAGAATTTTCTGTAGTATCTGGCTGATGAATCTTGCCCATATGCTCAGGGTTTAGCAGATCGCCATATTTGGGGTCGGGAAGGAATTTTCCTCCAGGGCAGATTGGAAGAGGCCCTGGAGGTTTTTCGCCTTCCTCTGTAGCATGGGGCATGGGTCACTTGCTGGAGTATTCTCTGCTCCTTGAAGTCTTTAAACTGCGATTTGAGGACTTCAATAGCACAGATATAGGTGTGAGGTTTTTTGCAGGAGTGGGTCGGTGAAATTCTGTGGCCTGCGTTGTGCAGGAGGTCAGACTAGATGATCATAATGGTCCCTTCTGACCTAAATATCTATGAATCTATGAATCTATGTAATCTTTAAAAATATTCTACACTTTCTATTCATCCAAGGCTTTCAAAATACATTACAAAAAACAATTAATTATCAAAACTCTTGGGAGGTAAAGCAGGGATACATAGGGATCACTTTACCTACCTCTAAATTGCAGCTGGCTCTGGAGTGGAGCATTAATATCCCATAACAATACTACAAAGGATAAATAAATTATGCCATATTTCATGTCAATATGTGAACTTCATTGGGAGTTACAAACATGTAAAGAGAGCAGAATTTGGCCCATTGACTTAGATTTTAAAAATACAGTATCTTTGCTAATAATATGCAGAGAAGAAAGACAAGTGGATTTTTAATATGTTTTTTCCCCCAATCATTGGGTCATATGAATGATTTTGCAAGAAATAATACTAAAAGCAGAAATTCACAGCTATAAATACTGAAGATCAACATTTGTCACTGGTACCCTAAATTACTTGTTGTTCAAATGACATCTTGTATAATGGCTATATTAAAATTTACCTATATAAAGGAAATTTTTACACAACCCCTGAATTAAACTCAGAATTCTTACCAAAAGAGGTATGTGTCTTCTCGCTCCTAGAGTGGATGACACACATGGGTATCCTGATTCACAAGGAAATATGGCATGTACCATCAATGACCAGTAATTGCACAGTTCAGACAGGTCTGAAGCTGTTGCTTACAATTATAGAGAAAAATACCAGATATTGGCATCCAGATACTGCAGTGACGGGCCCATGAGAAATGCCTTGTTAGCCCTCTAGATAGTGCATGTAACTATAGGCTATATAAACAGTCCTGTAACTTGTAACAATCACTTGTCTATGAGCACAAGCCTTCCTATCCCTTTATATCTAGTGTCAAATACTTGCACTGCTGACTCAACCTGGATTTAGTCTGCACTTTCCTCTGTAACTAAACTCCTTTGAGAAGAAGTGTTGTTGCAAGTCACATTAGTACAGATGAGTTTTGGCCAGACTCAGCACTTTGCTCACAATACCTCTGTGCATATCAGGAGCGTATGTAGGGATGAGCCTTGCAGTCCTTTCAAGACCATCAGTACCTCTCTCCTCAAATACTCCTATCAAACTCATTGAGATTATTTACACTAACACCTTACTGCCAAAGCAAACTCAGGTACTGAGCACTTAGTAATTTCAGTGCAATGAAGATTTGGCCATCCAGTGAATTTTTCCAGCAAAAGGAACTGGAGCATATCTCCAAAGGCTTAGAGATGCACTCTTCTTTGGGATTGTCCCCATTTTCTCCTAGCACATGGATAGTGAGAATGTGGCACTTTAACTTGGAGTCTCTTTTTTTCTGCTGAGGTGCTTGCATTTCTCAGCATGATTTGTGGCAACCACAGTCATTGCTTCACTCTGTTTATTACATCCACTAAATCTCAGTCTCATTTCAGACTCTTAATGCGCTTGTTCTGTAGTTGCCTCTTTTCCTTTCCTTTGAACTTCTCACTATTCTCATTGCTGTAATATTTAACCAGCTACTGCAGGTCTTTCTCTGATGCAGCATGTGATGCAATGTTAGGATTTCTCTGCCTGTGTCAAGGTTCCTTCCCCACTCTAGGGACAGATGTGGGGACTGCATGAAAAACCCCCTAAGCTTATTTTTACCAGCTTAGGTTAAAACTTACCCAAGGTACAAACTATTTTACCTTTTGCCCCTGAACTTTATTGCTGCCACCACCAAGCGTCTAACAAATATATAACAGGGAAAGAGCCCGCTTGGAAAGTCTTCCCCCCCCCCAAATCCTCCCAAACCCTACATCCCCTTTCCTGGGGAAGGCTTGATAAAAATCCTCACCGATTTGCATAGGTGAACACAGACTCAAACCCTTGGATCTTAAGAACAATGAAAAAGCAATCAGGTTCTTAAAAGAAGAATTTTAGTTGAAGAAAAAGTAAAAGAATCACCTCTGTAAAATCAGGATGGTAAATACCTTACAGGGTAATCATATTCAAAACATAGAGAATCCCTCTAGGCAAAACCTTAAGTTACAAAAAGACACAGAAACAGGAATATACATTCCATTCAGCACAACTTATTTTATCAGCCATTTAAACAAAACAGAATCTAACGCATATCTAACTAGATTGCTTATTAGCCCTTTACAGGAGTTCTGACCTGCATTCCTGCTCTGGTCCTGGCAAAAGCAACACACAGACCAACAGAACCCTTTGTTTCCCCCCCTCCAGCTTTGAAAGCATCTTGTCTCCTCATTGGTCATTTTGGTCAGGTGCCAGCGAGGATATCTTAGCTTCTTAACCCTTTATAGGTGAAAGGGTTTTTCCTCTGGCCAGGAGGTATTTAAAGGTGGTTAGCCTTCTCTTTATATTTATGACAGCCTGTATCACACAGCCTCATTTACATTATTCCACCTGAGTGAACATCCTGACTCTAAGGGTATGTCTACAATGCAAAACAAAACACCCCGCCCCCCAAAAACAACCCCACAGCCGCATATGTCAGAGCCTGCATCAACTGACTTAGGCTTGTGGGCAGGGGTGAAAGTAACTTAAAGGACTTACCAGTATGCCGGAGTCCTGAGCGGGGGCGGGGGCTCAACTGGAAGAGGCGTGGCCTCAACCGGAAGAGGTGGGGCCTTTAAATCAAGATTTAAAGGCCCCAGCTCACCCTGGAGCTACTAGCTGCAGAGGCAGCTGGGAGCTCCGGCAGCAATCTAAAGGGCCTGGGGCTTCCCGCAGCGCCAGAGACCTGGGCCCTTTTAATCACCGCCGAAGCGCTGCCGCTGCCCGGGGTAGCAGCGGCAGGGCTCCGGTGGTGATTTAAAGGGCCCGGGGCTCCCCACAGTGGCAGGTGCACCAGGCCCTTTAAATCCCTGCCCGAGCCCAGCTGCCAGAGCCCTGCGGTGATTTAAAGAGCCACTCGAGCCCCGCTGTCGGAGCTCCGGCGGTGATTTAAAGGGCTGGGGCTCCCCACAGCAGCTAGAGCCCCGGCCCTTTAAATTACTGCCAGGGAAGCGGTCCAGTACAGCAGCCGGTACGCCGTACCGGACTGGCTTACTTTCACGTCTGCTTGCGGGGCTCTCACTACCAGGCTAAAAATAGCTGTGCAGACATTCCTGCTCAGGCTGGAGCCTAGGCTCAGAGACACCCCATTTCTCCCCCTTGCTGGGTTTCAGAGCCTGGGCTCCAGCTCAAATGGGAACATCTACACTATTGTTAGCCCCATACAGCAAGTTTGAGTCAGTTGACCCAGGCTCTGAGACTCATTGCCACAGGTTTTTATTTGCAGTGCGGACGTATCTAAGCTTTCTACCTCCGCCTCTATGAATTTGAGAATTGATGCTCAATACACCAAAAGTCATGCGATACTTACCATCTTCTGAGCGATTTTGTCTGCATTCTTTAGCATCCTATGTTGGTTTTTTGGACAGGACAAACTTTACTGCATTCATTTTATGTAACAATTTGCTTCTGTTGCCAACAAGATGCAGCCTAAGCTACAGCAAGTCCTGCATCACCGAGAACATATGCTACCTATGAGATAAGGGTTTCATGTTAGAGGAACACACCTATGAGAGATGAAATTTAGTTACATAAGGGTCCAAACCTGCCATCCTCATTCACTCCAAGTAGTGGGATTATTCATGGAGAGAAGTACTGCTCAGTGTGAGAGAGTGGCAGAATCAGATCTGCGACGGAAAGGAACTGAATGTTTATTATGTATTTGAAATTACATCAATGGCCACAGAGATTGGGGCGGGTGATGTGGGAATTTTATAAATCTAAATTAAATAAAATATATCTCCTTATCCTAAGAGTTAAGGTCAAAATTGTGTCTGAATAGAATCCATCTACCACAAGGGAAAATATATTATGCCTTCTCGCCAGATTTCACCTCTTTACAAAGAACAAAGCAATGGTTCAGATCCTCGGCTACAACCATAAAGTGCACTCCATAGCTCAGGATGGGAGCTGCAAACGTAGCTTTTGTGTTTTCCCAACCCTGGCCCTACTGCAAAACAAGATGATCCCCTGGCATAATTTAGAGCAGGCTGAGGGCTGCTGCAAATTACACCCACTGCTAATGACCACAAGAGGCCAGTACTACAACCAGAGATAACTGGGGCATAGCACCATCCAGTCCATGCCCCCTATTCCCAGACATGCCTCCTCAGGGAGGATGGGCTGCAGAGGATCTTCAATGCTGGTTCTACACCATGATCCTCCCATGATAAGGTATGATGTCTCCATGTCCAAATTCTGCTGGGAATATGGTACAAAACCTCTGCCTCGCTCCCATGGAGCTAGGCCTATGTGTTAGAAAGTCTGCAAATGAACAGCTGACACATCCAGCCACTTCCTCACAGCCATATAATCACTGATCATGCGTAATCACCCCAACTGGCTTGCACTGCCCACTCAACGTTAACTCCCAAGCTCCCCATGGCAGTGGGAGCTAGGGTCAGGCATGGACCGTATTCATCTGCTTGATATGTGGTGGAGTGAAAGGAAACCCATGTATGGCTAAGCCACTACAAATTTAAATGAATAAATTAACATTTATAAACACACGAGCGCTTGAGTAGCTCACCTACAGAGCCTGGTAGCTTCCCAAAACTTTGGAGCTAAACATGCTCATTGCCTCCACTGAGCTCCCAGTACCTAAGTTCTCCAGGGTAGTGGGAGTGAAGAGGCAGGCAATGATTATACAGCTCCTTAAAGTTTTGGGGGGGTATCCTGAAACTCTGGGTCTTAGCCACGCCAAGGAAGTGTTTATGCCTTAAAAAATTGTAAGGGCTGATGGTGAATCTAATTTCCAAATTTAAATTAGTAAGTAGCTAAGAATTTTAAGCATTCTAAGTGCTGATGGATTATCACCAGAGCTGCAACTGATGAGTTAGTGCTATAAACACCTGTTTATGACTCAACTATTTTTATTTTAATCAAGAAGCAATATGGCAAGCAGAGCAACAGACAAGAAACATGTCCTGAATATAATAATCTTGAGTTTATGTAGCATCTGATATCATCTCTCCAAAGCTCCCACCACTGCCACTGCACTGAGCTTGATTGTATGGGCTTTCTTAGGGATGAAGTGATAAGACCCCGATTTTTTTCCCTACAGAAACATGGCATAATTCACCAGTCTATCATACACACTATTGTGACTTTAGATTTAAAGGGATAATGTCAAGTAGTTCAGAGTCAAAAATATGACCTCCCTTAAAATTCTTATCTGCTGGTAATCTCTGGTTTGGTTTTACACTGGACACTGATTTAGCAGTGTCCTTTAGATACTGTGAGCTAGTTTCTAACACTAGATGCATGGAAGTCAATCTCAGATAAGAACCTTAACTGAAGGATTTTCTTAACAACATTTTAATTCTTTCAGTTGATAACCTCACTGCACTTAGACAAACATTAAGATTCACAACCCTGCTCTGAGGTAGGCAAGGATTAAAAAGCTCAGAATATCAGGATTTAGACTAGACAGACAAGGGGGAGATAGTAACTTTTATTGGACCAGCATCTGTTGGTGAAAGAGACAAGCTTTCCAGCTCCACCGAACTCTTCTTCTTTAGAGATGAAAATCTGTGATTTACCTAAAATCATACAGTAAATTAGGGGAAGAGCTCCTAGTCCTGGGTGCTAACAGCTAGATCATACTTCTAAAATGTCACTGAAACTTGAAACTAAGGAGGTCACGGGAGTCTTGCCTAATCCAAACAGGGTTTTTACACCAAACGGGCCTCAAGATGTTCCGAAAACATGAGGTACTCCTCATGTCTGTCATTGTTGCCTTTCACCTTTTGTCACTTAAACTTACAACCTTGAAAATGTAACACCAACTGAAGTCATTTGAAGATGATCCTGTATACACATTTGCATTTTTGGAGGATCAAAAGCAGGTGGCATTTTCTTAGAAAGTTTCTTTAATTTCTCTCTCTCTCTTCCCCTTGCCCCTTTTCTTTTTTTCCTAGTCAGACACAGAGTTTTGGGATAAGATGCAAGCTGAATGGGAAGAAATGGCTCAGAGAAGCTGGATTTCAGAGAACCAGGAAGCACGTGGCCAAGTAACTGTCTCGACCAGTGAGAAGGTAACCTCAATAACCTGCTAACACAGCACATCCTTTCTGTGCAGGTTTTAGAGTCACTCTCCTCAGTGTCTATAAGAGGAAAACAAGGAAATGCCTCCCCACAACTACACGCTACCTGCCACTAAGGCGAGAATTTCTCAAGAGGTCAGCTCCCATGTAAGCACCTAAGTAAAGGTCACATTTTCACAAGAGCTCAGCACTTCGAGAGCATGTTGGGATCTGAACTCTTTGGAAAATCTGGCTGTACGTGTCACAATAGGAGCTGTGAGGTGCTGAGCACTTTTGAAATCAGGCCCTAAATCAAGTGTGTTGGGCATTTGAAAATCTGGCCCTATGTGTTCAAAAACTTCCCATCCTAGGAATGAATTTCTCTCTCCCCACTCCCCATCTCCTTTATGTATTTTTCTTTGATTTATATTCTCATTTGCTACACATATTAAAACACTCTTTACCTTGCATTGGCAGGAAGGTGGATTGGACAACCCTAAAATTCTGATCCCTAGGATTTATGACTCAGTTTCTATAGTCCTTATTCAGGCATTCATTTCTCTCCCTCAAAGCACATTGCCTGAGAGCACATCCACTCCAGGCAGAGATGACCAGGCTTCATTGGCTGACACAAACTGCGTTGCAGTCACAGAGTAAGGCAAACCCTGTTTCAAACCTAAAACAAGCTCAAGTGCTTGCAATATTGAGCTGCGCCTTGGGTGTTCATTGAAGGTTTCAGGCTATGTCATAAGTGCAAGCACTGAACCGACATGGAGTTGAAAGCACTGGGGGAGGCTAGTCCATGCAAGACATGCTCTTTTTGCCAAAGTTTGATATATTTGGTGCACACTGGGACCAATCCTGCTCCCATTGAAATGGATGGGGTCTACTGTGTAGGAAGTAATTATCTCCTAAAGTATAATACTTTTGTGAGGGGTTCCCTCTGGGAGCCTCTTCCTCAATGTGAAGAGGACAATGCACACTTGTGATAAGCCAAGATTTTCCCCAAGCACTCCAGTCAAAGCTCACTGGTTTGGATTAAAACATAAAATTAATTTTATTAACTACAAAAGATAGATTTTAAGTGATAGCAAACAGATCGAAGCAGATTACCTCATAAATAAATAAAACGCAAACTAAGCCTAAGATACTAGAATGATAGGATATGAACTAGCGAATTCTCACCCTGAGTGATAAACAGGCTGTCAGATTCTTAAGGCGCAAGCTGTCTTTCCTTTGCAGCTTGGGTTTCCCAGGTTTTCATACACAGGCTAGAAACCCCTTTAGCCTGGGACTATCACTTCCCCCAGTTCAGTCTTTGTTCCTCAGGTGTTCCAGGTGTGTTGTTTTAGGGAGAGTGAGGTACCATCAGGATGTCATTTCCCCCTTTTATATCTTCTTCCCACTTCCTGGAAAGCTCTTTTGCTGTGACCTGAGTCAAACAGTTCCCATTGGGTAGTGCTATCTCTGAAAGGTTTCTATTATATACAGTTCCTGGGGAAATCTTTGTGCTTGTGTGCATTTCCTCAATAAGCCATTAACATTGTTTGGACATTTTACTGTTGTACCCGAAAGGCTGCTTGTGGGTGTTTTCAACCTCACAACATGTTTCAATAACACATACCTAGCCAAACTGCATAACTTCACATATGATAGCACATACAATCCAACAAAATATTAATGTCTAGCAGATCAAGACTTTTAGAATGATACCTCAAAAGGCATATTTTGTGCAAAACATATCCTAATTATATGGCAGTGGTGAATAAGGGGGTGCCAGGGTGTCACAACTTTCTTGGAAACTAGGGTAAATATAAAGGGCCAGTAACAAGTGCCCCAGTCTGTTGGATCTGAACCACACAGTTTTACATTTTTTTATTGAAACTTTGCAAGGGAACTCATACCATTTTCATGCAGCAAAGAAGTTTTACACCTAGTTGGGAAATGATGAGCTATTTAACTGTATGTACTTAACGTTCCTTGCTACTGTGTTTCATCACTGAACTATTAACTGTCTGCTCCAGGGCTATTATTTTCATACCGAAAACCCTTTCAGAGACTGGCCTGGTGCTTTTGAGGAAGGACTGAAAAAACTGAAAGAAGGAGACCTGCCCCTCACTATCTTATACATGGAGGCTGCCATTCTACAAGACCCCAGTGATGCAGAGGTATTCACTCCCCTGCCTTTATCTAAGGAGGGAAAGTAGCTACAAGTTTCTCACTTCACCTAGCGTAGCAAGGATGGGGAGGATTCAAGGTCAAAACCTTTGGCAGTGGTGATTACGTGAAACAAAGTGGAAGGTAACAATGTGTATGGAGTATCACATACTTTGAAATGAATTAAACAGAGCTGATCAAACAATGAAAACTTACTTATTTTTCAGTTTCAAAACTTCCAAGCTTTTATTTGAATATGTTAATCAGTTTTTTAAAAAATTATTTGACATGACCATCAAAATGTTTCAGTTACCAAAAATTCTGGCAAATGAAAAATGTTTATAACCATTTTCAATCAAATACATATATATATATATATATATATATATATATATATTCAATCAAGATATATTCTTAAAGTATTTCTTTTGTTTTGTTTGTATTTTGGGGGGGAGGGAACATTTCAACAGTTTTTCACAAAAAAATTCCATTGTAGAAAAAGACCATTTTTCAATGTAAAAAAATTTCCACCCCGCTCTAGAATTAAGATATTCTTCAAATCTGTATTGCAGGTTCCTAGCAAACATTACAGCATTTTTATTTGTAAACAATAATCTCAGAAACACATAGGAATACTGGCTAATAGGTAAGGAAATGGAAGGTTCTGAGATATGGCAGAGAAAGTTAATTGTAGTTGATACTAGCATACAGCAAAAGCTAGGACTGTAATATATTTGTAAGGCTGCATGTGCTCCATCTGCTGTGTGTTTCGGGTATCTAATGTTAAAAGGCAGTGTGAATTATTTGAATGTTAGAGCTGAAATTGATGTGTGGGATGTGGAAGCAACAAAAAATAGCTTAGAAATCAGGTGTGAAGAAAGGAGGAGCCAAAGACCGAGTCCTATAGGCCAGCAAGAGAAAGGATTTCACAATTACCTGACTGACATGATGCAATTTACATGAAACTGTCTGAGGAGCAACATGAAGCAGAAATAAGCCACTTACCACAAATACTGCAGTACAGTAAACATCAGTATTTTCACGGCACCCGTGGTATTTGTCATACATAGAAATCATAAAGATAATGGAATGTCAAGAATTTAATAGGCCCACTGAATGTTTATTATTTGCATTAAAGGCTGTGTTACAAGCACAATTTCAGCCTGTATATCTGTCACAGGGTGGTCTACCCACTGCTGTGTGGCACGTCCTTCTGGCGATTAGCTCCGCCCAGTTCAGTGCCCCCTTTCTTCTCACAGTACGGCCACCTCATGACTCAGCCCTCCGGCCAAGTCACTCTCTGTTTTCCCCTTTCGGGCAAGTTTTTTCAGAGTCCTTCTGCACTGGCATCCTCAGGCCCACTGCACTGACTACATCACTCCCACAGTGACTCGGGCAGTCTTCCCATTCACTGCCACTAGCAATCCCATTCTGCAGGGGATGATAGGGGAACCCAGACCCGTCCTCTACAGTGGGTTCCAGTCCAGGGCCCTATAGTGAGCAGTTAAGGTCTGCAGCTACACTAACCTTACTGCTCTCACCCATGGACTATTTCTACTGTGCTTCTCCAAGCTTTTCATTCTTCAGCCTTCCTAGTCAGACTCCCCTCTCTCAGGCCTACTAAGGTTCTTCCTGGGTTCCTATGTCCCATCCTTCTCCCTTACCTCAGGGGGAGAGATTGCAGACTTCCTCCCTGCACTCTCCCATGTTGCTTCCAGCCTCCTGGCTTTATAGAAGTCCCACCTGTTCCTTCAGAGGTGAGCTTCCTTCTAATTAGCTCCCTCCCCACAGCCTAAATCTTATGCATTTGCAGCTTAATTGGCTGATTGGGACCACCCCTCTTAATTCAGCTCTTCCAGGGCTGGCATGGAGAGTACACCACATCACAGTACTTAAAAGCTATGACTTTTTGGAGAGAAGGGCATTCCTTTCATTGTGCCAGGGTGTATGGGGCAAAATATTAGAGGACCAGATCCTCAGCTGGCATAACATGCTATAGCTTCACTGAAACCAGTGGAAAAGAAAGAGTGGGATTCAACATAATACTCTAAAGTCTGTCTTCAGATATGCACAGGCCATTGCACCTAAAATCAACAGGAGTGGTTGTGTATGTGCGTCTGAGTCCCACTGTGTCTACTGCTGTATGTGCCTGATGCAACAAAATGATGGTGTCGAATCTCCCTCACATTGTAGGGGCGAAACTATTTTCTTCCGCATTTTCAGATAAAAGCCATTTAGAATGTGCAATAACTCAGCTGTGAGAAAACAGTATGGGATCTGACAGTGTAGAATCACCATTGACTTCAATGGGAACTTCACATGGATAAACGTGGCCTAAAGATATCCAGAATCACTTCGGTTTGTACTGTTGGTGTATTGGCAATAGAAGTACTGTAGTTAGGCCAGTGTTGGATACATGCTGCTGTCTATATGTGTCCATTTATTTAAGCAAGCCATAGGGATATTGCTCTGTGATTCCAATTGCACTTGGGGACATATCATAAAACAACAATTATTATTTTGCAGGCCTGGCAGTTTCTTGGTATAACACAGGCAGAGAATGAAAATGAGCAGGGAGCTATTGTCGCCCTCCAAAGGTAGATGAAGATATTTGAAAAATAATGAATCCCATCAATATTAGTTAATGGATGCCTGTGTGTATGTCATCTCACACTTGTGTTCTGACCTTTTATATTTAATTGGGGGGGGTGGGGAATGAGTGGCATACAGAAGAGATGTGCTACCTCTAGTCTCCATAGCATGATTTTGCATTCCTATGGAGTTAATGGCAATATTAAATCTTATATTTAATTAACTAAATGGAAACACAAAAGAAAACCTATATGTCACAACAAACCTGAATTAGGCACAATGCAAATAAAATGTCTTTTCAATATTCTGGACACTTGATATATTTTCTAAAGGGTTTCTGTCTTAATGAAAATGTTTCCTTAATTGGATGAGGCTCCTCTCAACCACTGAATACTAATTGATGGAGAACATTGCTAGGTTGATGGGAATTTAATGAGCATGCTACACCTGTTAAGTAAATGCTTATTCCTAAATATCAGTGTTATTATTCTGCCTTTATCTGTAGTGAGTGTTGCTGCACTAGATTCCGTTTCCACTTGTAGCCAAGTATACACTCCAAACTTAATTGCATTAGCTATGTTAACATTCAAGCCAATTTACCTAAGGATACTTCAATTACTGTAACTCATTTATATGTAATGTAATCTTTTCCTTACCTGCACAGAAATCCCTGAAAAAGTTTGTCCCTGATAGGTTGAAACGTACAACAATGCTACTCACAGATACAGTGGACCAGATTCCCCTGTGCATTATGGTGGTGTAAAGCTGGAGAAAGTCTATGGAAGTTCATGGGCTGACTCTGGCTTTACAAAGGTGTAGCTGAAGGCAGAATCTGGCCCAACAGTTCTATTGAAAAGGATGGGCTTTGGTTTCAATCTTCAAAATATCTTTTTACATAGCCAAATGCTTTCTACAACTGCCCACTTCTAGAGTACTCAAAAGTCTTCTATTTGTTTACTCGGCAGGTGCTATTAAAAAAAGGCTTCCTCCCACATTTGCTATGCCCTGCTGATAACAGAAAGTGTGGGGAGTATTAGCTTTTTATTTATATAACACCATAGGCGCAGATGGCACATAACACACACAAACAAGGCAAGTTCCCTACTCCAAGATCCTGCTATCCTTACTAATGTGAGTGGTTCTTTACGCACACAAGCAGTCCCATGGAAGCCACTAGCACTACTTTTATGAGTAAGGGTTGCAGGATCAGGCCCTGTGTTGGAAGAATTGATGCACTGCATTTTGCTAAATGAAAGTAAGATATTTTTCTTCTCTGTTTAGGTGCTTGCAGCTGCAGCCAAACAACTTAAAAGCTCTAATGGCCTTGGCTGTGAGCTACACTAATACTGGCCATCAACAGGAAGCCTGTGAAGCTTTAAGAAACTGGATAAAGCAAAACCCAAAATACAAGTATATAATGAAGAGCAAAAGAGGGTCTCCGGCACTTACCAGGAGAATGTCTGAGCCATCAAAAGAAAGGTAAACCTGGATTAGCATCCTGAAGAAGTTAGGCCCAGATTCTCGGCTTCTAACTTCCATTGATTTCAATGAAGTTTCTCAAATGTACAGTGCGCTGCTCAGATATTTTTAAGTTAGATAGGAACATAAGACCCAAGGTCCATCTAGTCCATTATCCTGTCTCTGACAGTGGCCAGTACCAGTTGCTTCAGAGGAAAGTTCAAGAGTCCTCCAGTAAGCATCGTGGGAAAATCTTCCCCTTTTTGGGTCTCATTCTGGTCTCTAATAGTTGGAGATTAGTTTAAGCCCTGAAGCATGAGATTTACTATCCCTTCAACAAAATTTATCATTAAATTATAACTCTGGGTGTTTTTGATATCCACATAAATGTCCAATCCCTCTTGGGGAATCTTGCTAAATTCATGGCCACAATGACTCCCCAGTGTCTTCTTAAACAATCCCAATCTTTTAAATCTCTCTTCATAAGAGAGTTTTTCCAGACCCTTGATCAGAGCCCGTCTTTGAACTCCTCTAATCTTGCAATATCTTTTTTTGAGACGGGGTGACCAGTACCGCACACAGTATTCCAGGTGAGGCTGTATCACTGATTTATAGACATTACGATATTCTCCACATTACTGTCCAGAAAGAGTAAGAAAAACAATTCCAGTTAAAGTGATTAAATCATTGGATCAGGAAAATCTTTTTTAAATATGGTATAGTATCCATGCGAACACACACAAGCACATAGTCCATTCAGAACATTTAGAAGTTGTGCGGCCGTAGAAGGTAAACTTTCCCTTTACCACCAGTTCCTATTGTTATTTTGGTAGTCGGTCTAAACATTAGATTTCCACTTACATTGGTGGTGAGACGTATCTATTTCTGAACTTTTTAAATACCTTCAGCAACTGCTTCATAGACCCAAAATGCTGGGAAGATTCCATTTAATGCCATTTTGAAATGGGGCGTTATGTTTATTATTATCAACAAGCCCTGTGCTAGCAAGATCATTTTGACTGAGCAACAATAAAATAGGGAACTTCTGTTGAATGATGAAGTGTGTTATATTGGGCTTAATCCAAAGTCTGTGAATTTAGGAAACTAAATTTTGGCATCTGTCTTTGAAATCTTGGCTGTAGACTTCAAAATCTTTATCTAAGACTCTTGAGGATTGACCACCATTTTTGCCAACTTGGTTTCCTTGCTTTAACCCTGAGAGAAGCCCCTAATCCATTTTTTAGGGTGCCAGAGAGAATTGATCCAGCTTCAACAGCTCTTATAGCCCATATTTTAGATATACCTGAGTTTTCAGCAGCTCTTTGGCTTAGTGACAGTAAACCTTTGAACTCTAATGGCCAGTTCTCAACCAGAGTTGGAATACGTCATTACAACAATTGCGCTGAAGATGTCTATTTGCACATGTTTTAGAGGAGTATAAAGACTTGAATTGCTGGCTGTGCAGTAGATGGTGCAGCATTTACAAAGAACTGTAAGATGCAGCGTGGTGTTATTTTTCACCCTTTTCTAGTTCATTACTTGAAGAAGTAAAGGAATTGTACCTGGAGGCAGCTCACCAGAATGGTGAGATGATAGACCCAGACTTGCAAACAGGACTTGGAGTGCTCTTCCATCTGAACAGAGAATTTAACAGAGCAATAGACGCATTTAATGCTGCCTTAACTGTTCGGCCAGAGGTACCTATTATGATTTTGCATTAAAAAAAAGTATCATTTTACAAGCCACTCTCTTCCTTTCCAACTTGAAGCTGCCAGTATTAATGAGATGTCTCTTCAGCCATTAAAATTTTAATACCTGAAATAGAAATGTTAATTGCAAGAGAGCCCTAATGAGAAACAGATTTATGCATGTCCAATTTTTGCCTGCACACTGATTCATTGGAGTAATTTTATGAAGTTGTCTAGAATCATGAGTCAGATCCTCACATTCCACACCAATTAACAGAGGGTACAAGTATTTTCTGGACCGTTCATTACTTTCGAGGGCCGGGGGAGGTCTCATATCCTTCTGTCTTAAACCAATAGTAGAAAACTCTCATTTTGTTATCAGGACTATTCATTATGGAACCGCCTTGGAGCAACCTTGGCAAATGGGGATCGAAGTGAGGAAGCTGTGGAGGCTTATACTAGAGCATTAGAAATTCAGCCAGGCTTCATTAGGTCCAGATACAATTTGGGAATAAGCTGCATCAACCTAGGAGCTTACAGGTGAGTTATGAAAAGAATATCAACATTTAAAGCCAAAAGTAAGGTGGGCTTCTAAAAACTGAAAAATTATTTTTGAGCTAAAAGTCTATAACATGTATTCTGATCTTTGTTTAATTTAAGATATTGTTATAATGTTTGGATGAATGTAAAGCATTTTGGAAGATGGCATAATATATATGAATATATCTTAATGAGCCACCCTTTCTGCCAATTGACGGTACAATATAATAAAACAATTGAAGAGTATGTTATAAAAAGTTAAGGCCCCAGTTCAGCAAGATACTTAAGCACATAGAATCATAGAATATCAGGGTTGGAAGGGACCTCAGGAGGTCATCTAGTCCAACCCCCTGCTCAAAGCAGGACCAATCCCCAACTAAATCATCCCAGCCAGGGCTTTGTCAAGCCTGACCTTAAAAATATCTAAGGAAGGAGATTCCACCACCTCCCTAGGTAACGCATTCCAGTGTTTCACCACCCTCCTAGTGAAAAAGTTATTCCTAATATCCAACCTAAACCTCCCCCACTGCAACTTGAGACCATTACTCCTTGTTCTGTCATCAGCTACCACTGAGAACAGTCTAGATCAATCCTCTTTGGAACCCCCTTTCAGGTAGTTGAAAGCAGCTATCAAATCCCCCCTCATTCTTCTCTTCCACAGACTAAACAATCCCAGTTCCCTCAGCCTCTCCTCATAAGTCATGTGTTCCAGTCCCCTAATCATTTTTGTTGCCCTCCGCTGGACTCTTTCCAATTTTTCCACATCCTTCTTGTAGCGTGGGGCCCAAAACTGGACACAGTACTCCAGATGAGGCCTCACCAACGTTGAACAGAGGGGAACAATCACGTCCCTACCTCTCCTCTCAGTTTAGTGTCATCTGCAAACTTCCTGAGGGTGCAATCCACACCATCCTCCAGATCATTTATGAAGATATTGAACAAAATCGGCCCGAGGACCGACCCTTGGGGCACTCCACTTGATACCGGCTGCCAACTAGACATGGAGCCATTGATCACTACCCGTTGAGACCGACAATCTAGCCAACTTTCTATCCACCTTATAGTCCATTCATCCAGCCCATACTTCTTTAACTTGCTGGCAAGAATACTGTGGGAGACCGTGTCAAAAGCTTTGCTAAAGGAGACTCAATGGGACTAATCATGTGCTTAAAGTTAGGCATGTGCTTAAGTGCTTTGCTGAATCAGGGCCTACGATCCAAATATCTCAATTTGTCAGAACAAATGTTATAAGGCAACAAAGACAGAGCACTGGGCTGGGAGTCAGGAGACCTTGGTTTCAGAGCTGATTGCGGGAAAAAGTTCCCCATGAATAATTTCAACAAAAATGAAAAATTTTGTTTTTCATCTAAATTTTTCTCTGACATTTTTGGAGTTTTTGTAAAAAAGAAAAATGAAAGTTTGGGGAAAAAATATTCTTCAGTTGCAGAAAGTAGAAACTATTAATCAAAAACTGACATTTCACTTGAAAATGGCTACTTGTCAGAAAGAAAATTTCCACTGGAAAAACTTTAATGGAAAAATTTTGACCAGCTCTCCTGAGGTCATTTCTGGCTCTTCCACTGAGCTTCTGTGTTTCCTTGGGCAAATCCCTTGATCTCTCAGACTCATTTTACCATTTAAAATGAGAACAACATTACTTACCCTCCTTTGCAGAGTGTTTTGCAATCTATGGATGAAAAGCACTAAGTATCAGTTGAGAATTTCAAAGCAGTGCAAGTGATTTTATCTTCCATGAAACTTAAAATCAATAGAAATATTTCTGTAATTAAAAAAATCAAATGAAAACAGTTGATTTTAAAACATTAAATGTTTCTTTGCAATGTGTGAAACACTAATAATGCAGCACCGTGAATATGAAAGTGAAAATTAAAACGACTATTGATTTGCATTGCCCAAACTGAACAAAATGTGAAGTAAACATTTATTATAATTACTACATTTTTCATCACTAATGAGACATAACATGCTGTATCAAGCTGGCAAACTGGGTGATTCCAATGGCTAGCAACACTATTCCTCTACCCACAAAGATGAAATTAAAAAAAAACAAAGAAATGCAGATGCCCACTTGAAATGGTTCAATCTACATGTTAGTTTTAAGTCTTGTTTATATATGAAAATTAAACCAGAATAAAGTAGGGTGTGAATTTTAAGGGGATTAACTATTCCTGATTAACTCCATATGTGGACACTCTTATTCCAGAATAATAGTACCTAATTCCAAAGTGGATTTCTCTAATTTGAAATAAGGCTCTCTTATTCCAGAATAAGAACATCCACACATGCAGTTAATCAGGAATAATGACTCCAGAATAACTCCCCATCTAGACAAGCCCTTACTAGGGAAGGGATGTCTTAACAGAATGGTACAGTACCTAATTTTCTGTAACACCTACACACTCAGTGCAGACAGCTTTCAAAACAGTGATTTCGGGCCAGATCCTGCAGTATGTTCAAAGGCAAAACTCACAGAGCTTCAGTATGTTGCCAAACCAACCATTCAAAAATCATGAGTCAGATGCCAAAAAAAATCGGATTAAAAAAAAAAAAGACACGTTGGGTTCTATTTGTTTGTCTTCTGGTTTTTGAGCCTTTAGGTCTACTAAGTTCCTTTTAGTAATTATTCCAGGAGGAAGCCAAACAGTTTGGTGTATTTCCTGGAAATAAAGTCCCACATACCCATCTACCATTAAATGCATATTCCAGGCACTTGGTTTATTTGAAAGTGGGGGTTTTCCCCTTTAGTGGCTCATTTTCCACGCTTGCCATCAAAATGCCTAGCCACTGGACTGGTGTGCCAGCAGCCAGCCTTGTTCGCTTCTATCTTAGGGTTTTATATGGCCCCCATCAGCACAGTCTCCAAGCACCTCAAGGTCATAAAGTATTTATCCTCACAACACCCTTGTGAAAGGAGGAAGTGCTATTATCTCATTTTACAGAAGGGCAACTGAGGTCCAGAGAGACTAAGTGACTCACCCAGAAAATCTGTGATGGAGCAGAGAATTGAACTTGGGTCTCCCAAGTCAGTTCTGAAACAACTGGACCATCCATACATGCCTATCAGATCATAAGACAAGATGGTCTCTCTCCATAAACCCCTTTCCTGTAAGTCTATGGCTCAATACACATTTCATACACGGATCAGGTTCTCTGTGTGAATCAAGGGTAAAATCAAGGGTAAAATCCAGGTCTGTGTAAAAAGAGTCCCAAGTGTCAACAATACAATTAAGATAACAAGGCACGTGTATAATGGAATTCATAACCACACTAAGGAGAATTTCCCCAGGCACTTGAGTAGGTTCATCTCTGCATCACTATACAAGTGCAGCCTTTTTGATACATAACAATGAAGTCTTGCAGCAACACTTTTGTCCGGAATTGTTAAAGGCAGATCAAGCAAGAATACTACAAAGAGATCGTGGTCTCCCATGTTGTCAGATAATGTGTTTGATTTTACTGTAATGCCTTAGAAGGAAGACAAAATATACTTTATTTTTTAAACAAAAGAGATTATGTTGTAATATGTGGATGTTGCCTTTCTTTCCTCCCCACACAGAGAGGCTGTCAGCAATTTTCTCACTGCTCTCAGTTTGCAAAGAAAGAGCAGGAATCAACAGCAGGTTCCCCAGCCGGAAATTTCAGGCAATATCTGGGCAGCTCTCAGAATCGCTCTGTCTATGATGGACCAGCCAGAACTATTTCAAGCCGCTAATTTGGGTGATCTGGATGTTCTGTTAAGAGCTTTTAATCTAGAGCCATAAAAAAAAAGCAGCCACGTCACGAAGATGTATTAGGAAATGCAAAACTCTTTCATTACCAGTTTCAAAATGATTACGGACACTTTCCAAAAGATCCTGGGCCGTAGAACACTAGGGGAAGTTCTACCAGACATCAGCCAATTCCTGGAAATCTTCAAAAGCACAAAACT
Source organism: Natator depressus (assembly GCF_965152275.1). Taxonomy (NCBI): domain Eukaryota; kingdom Metazoa; phylum Chordata; order Testudines; family Cheloniidae; genus Natator; species Natator depressus. The sequence continues at coordinate 11,225,381 of NC_134242.1, forward strand.
TTGTAAATACTATTGAACTCAAATGAAGGATTTAAATGAACAGCAGCTAAGCTGACAAAGACCTGACCTAGATGAAGCAGTCATACCCGAAGAACCTTCATCCCATGCAAGATATGCATATATATATACACTCACACCTATACAGAGAAAATACATTTAAGACAAAACCTAATAATCCTTGTTGCACATTAGAGTGGGAAGCAGCACATCCAAGGAACCTTATTGCTCATTGCACTAAATTGACACTGCATGCCCCTACAATGTGGAGTCCCTATACTTTTGTTTGTTTGTTGGCCATTCTCTTCAAAGTCCTACTTCCACATAGCTCTGACAGGAGGTACATGTACGGTAGATATATTTTGTGGTGAATATATTAGCTTGCAATCAATGAGGGCTTTGTTTGTAAAGGTACCTTGTTTCAATTTTACTTTTGGACCTAATTCACAGGCCCTCGGAGATGGAATTCAGGAGGAATTCTGCACCTGGAAGATTTACAGGGTTAGGCCCTTTATTTACTAAAGGGATGAGCTTTGTAAGCAGAAGCAGTAATTTGTACTAGAATTTTTGTTGTTTGTACCAATTACGGCCCCAATCCTGCAAAGAGCAGGATTCTGCCTATGTGGAGGTCCTGGTAGGTTTCAGGCCTGTGTATGTGCATAAGCACTTTAATCTTTTGTAAATGTATGCTGTGCTTTTATTTATTTTTAAAGTAGGAACAAAAGATTTAATGAGATATATATATATAGCCTTGTTGGCATAAAGGACCAAATATAACTTCTTGACACTAGATAGAGAGCTTTCCAAATCCTAGTGTTAAAAATGCAAATAGGGTATCAGTTATAATCTCAAGTGAATAGAATATTTATTATGCATGTACCAGTAGTTTCACACACACACAAAAATACAGATTAACTGGAGGTAAATGTCATCTTAGAAAAAAAATGAATCTCTTCCTTCAGCTTTCCACAGAAACTAAAGAAGAATCTGTTTAAGAGCAGATGTCTACAGACCATACTCTGGGGGAAAACTTCCACTGAAGTGAAAAGATTTGACTGAATAAGGACTGCAGGACAGGGGCTATAGAGGTTGATCCTGCTCTCACTGAAATCAATGGCAAAACTCTGATTGACCTCAACGGTTGCAGAATCAAGACTTTAGTTTTCATTAGTCTTTAAAGCTCCTAAAATAAAGCCTGCACCTACACGGTTCCAAATGCTTCCTATGAAGTACTGAGCACCTTCAACTCTGACTTCAGAATGAGTTTTTCAGCACATATTAGGGGTTGGGTACAATGCACATGTATAGCACAAAGGGAATCCATCCATCCAAGACAGATCTATAGAGTTGTACAGAGTTAATTTTCAAGTATTGTGGTTTAGGGTTTGGGTTTTTTTAGTACTTTCTCTAAATAGTGAAAAACATTTTTACATTAAAGATATACTGCGTTGGTTTGTGTTTAGGAATGGACAGGACAGGGTAGCTATTGCAGGTGAAAGCGGAAAAAGTAACACAGTCCCTTTAAATGACATTTTACCCTCCCACCGCTCCCAAAGAGCTGTATCAAAAAAGCCACTGCACAGATTGTAGGGCAAGGGGTCTATTTCATTAGTACAAATAAAAATTTTCTTGCAATTGTCTCTTATTTTGAGCAACCACTTAAAGGAAAACACCTTGTTTAGCTATGCCAGAAGGAGGACATTGGATGTGGTTTAATTAGGGCACAATTTTATTCTTAAATGTCTGGGAATACCCCGCAGATAAAAGTGTACGGTGCAGGGGATTCCATAAAGATTTCAATATATACCCCACAGGGTTTCCATCAGCCCTGCCCCTTACCCATCCTGGTCCCCACCCAAGCTGCTGCTGGGACCTCACCATTCCCCCCACACACCTCGAATGAGGGTGGGGGGAGGCTATGAAGGAGGAGAGGTTGGCTCCCTGACGTACCAGTCATAAGAGCCCTGAAACCCCCACCCTCTTTCTACTCCTTTAAGGAATACCTCCTTTAAACCTCTGACCGATCCATTTTATTTCACCACTGTATCCCTTCCCTATAGAGTACTTGCACTGGGGACATCTGCCCAATGTTTACATAATAAGTTGTAACACCATTCTCCTTTCATGTCTGCTCAGCTAAGGCCCCCTGAACCTGCAGTGGCAGTGGTCCACAAACTGTGGGGCATGCCCCCTAGAGGGGCACCGAGGAACATCTGGGAGGTGGCAGGGCTCTGGCCAGGTCCCACGGGCTCTGGCCAGGTCCCACCCTGCCCTGCTCTGCCCCCGGTTCCGCTTTGGCCCCTCCCCTGCTCCTGACCTGGGGAGCATGGACACATTCCATTATTGGTAAGTGGGGGGCGAGAGGAAAAGTTGGGGTACCACTGTGCTATAGGAAAGGTGAAAAAAACACTTCACCTTGGCCAATCTGAGAGTGAGGGGCAAATTCCTTTGCAGACACCCACCTGAGAAAGGAGTGACTAGCGCAATGCCCACAGGGGATCCTGACAAAACCCAGTATTTCACTACTTTCATGAGTGGGAGGGTAGGTACTCCTCTGCTTGGTTCAGATAAAAGAGGACTTTTCTTGCACCAGCATGGACCTATATAGTCCCCCACCTCTTTCAGTCACTGGGGGGAGGGGGTAAGTTAGCTGACCTGATCTGGGGCAGCAGCTGAAAATAACTGGCTGGGTTTCTAGCCCTTAAAGGGGCACACACCTTTTCCAACTTGCCAGACAACAGTCCCCACTGCTTCATGTGCAATGAGATCATTATCCGATATTGTAATCACAAAGTCAGTAACTAAAAATCATCAGTTAAGAATGTATCATTAAAATAACAGCCCCACACAGAGGCGCACCACAGAATCGAGAAATGCTGAAACAGGGGCAGGTATTTGTACATAAATAAGGGTATAACAACTGACAACTGCAGTTGCAGTCCTTTAAGCAGTGAATACCAAATGCTGGCTGGGAAATTTCATTTTAGCTGAAGCAGGCTTGCTATATTCATATCAGCTGACAACAGTTTCCTCTTTTGCTTTGACAGTGATGTATGACGACAATTCTCAGCTATCGATGAGGCAGAGCAGTGGGTGTCCTGCAATTGAAATCTGGAAAGTGTGGGGTTTTTTGGGTGGTAACAAAGGAAGGAGGCAGCTCTGGATAGAGGCAACAGAGCAAAGGCATAAAAGCTCAGATCTAGCTTTTTGCTCTCCCATCACACAAGTTCTTTCAGAACATCTCTGTGCGGATAATTATATTACTACAAATCTGGTAAATCTAGCCCTGCTAAAGTTTTATTTTTATGCCATCCAAAGCAACAATTTAACTGCCTGAATTTTCACAGATAAAATGACAAGGTTGATTTTCAAGACTGACAGTAGTTCACAATACCTCTGGTTTTGGACCATCTATTAGTAGAGTGGCTACTTTATTAGCTTGTTTTTAAATGTGGGGTCCTGGGTACACCCCATGATCACCACCACCGAAAAAGGAGGAGGACAAGCAGATGTCTACTGATTTAACAGGGGAGACATAGCTCAAATCTGTATTCCCCTGTTTATATACACACACAATTGACATTGAAGAGACTTGCATGCACAGATCTAGAGAAACCAAATCTGCCTCCCATAGGCATGTAAGGACCCCAAATTAGCAGAAGCACTGCAGTTCTGCCGTACATGGCGGTTATAGGCTACTGAGTGACCAGCTAAGGGAATTGAATGGCCCACTGAGCTGCTCCTAAGAGGCTCAACCCCATGAATGGTCTCCAGTTGTGTATGGCCAGTGGATGACTAACTGCATAGATTCACTGTCCAAAACTGTGTAGGTGTTGGGGGTAAATTGAAGCAGGAATAAATGCTATCACAGCACATGGATTGTAGTAGTAGCCACAGAGCAGTAGAATTGGCGCTCCATGCGCTGCCAATAGAGTGTTTGGGGGAAGGGACACAAAGAATATTCAGGCTGTTTACTCAGATTTTGCATTTGGGCCTTAATACCACAGAACATGGTGAGCAGGGAAATAGAGGGGGAAACTGGAATTACCAGAAAACAAAGGGAAGCTCCACAGAAAACATATGAGAGATCAAATAAAGGAGTAAGAAAGGGAATGGGGGGGAAAAGATACGCAGAAATATACACAGAGTTTAGGCAAATCACAGCCTCCTTGGGTCCCTCATTTACCCGCTGGTGTGAAAAGGGGGACATAATTCTCATCCACCTTTGTGCTCTCTCCAGAAAAAAAGCACTAGGAGTGCAAAGTATTCTGTTATCATGCTGCCTATTTGGTCTGTTGTGGGGCAGTTCAACAGTTGGGTCAATTCTGAGAAAGCTAAAAATAATTGTGGAGTGTGCAGTGAGCTCAGCTGCAACACAAAATAGCAATTTCACACTGTGACCATTGCCTCTCTCAGCAGGATGGAAAAGGCAACCTAAGACACCTTAGGGACAGGGTCAAGAAACTGGCATCTAGCCAAAATGGCACTGCTTCTTTGGTTTTTCTTAATCCCACTTTCCTGCTTTCCATTCTCATTACTCTCCTGTTTCTCCAAAAGAGATTTGTAACCTAGCTAGGTAATTAATTTATTCTAAGGTTTGGAGTCTTATATAATGTGTATTTCATGTCATTTAAACCACATTCCCGGTTGCAGAGCCCTTAGGGCAGTGGTTCTCAAACAGAGTCTGGGGTCCACTGGGGGGCCGTGAGCAGGTTTCAGGGGGTCTGCCAAGCAGGGCTGGCATTAGACCTGCTGGGGCCCAGGGCAGAAATCCAAAGCCCCCACCACCTGGGGCTGAAGCCTGGGGCTCCAAGTCCTGCCTCCCAGGGCTGAAGCTGAAGCCCGAGCAACTTAGCTTTCTAGGGCCCCCTGTGGAATGGGGCACTGGGCAATTGCCCAGCTTCCTACCCCCTAATGCTGGCCCTAGCTTTTAGATGCAGAAAAACAGTTGTTGTGGCACAGGTGGCCATGGAGTTTTTATAGCATGTTGGGGGTCCTCGGAAAGAAAAGGTTGAGAACCCCTGCTTTAGGGTATTGGTGACCTTATGCCAGATCTGCTCTGACAAGGTGCTGAACACCCTCAAATCCTGTTGTCTTCAGTGGGAGTCAAGGGTGCACACTATTTTGCAGGATCAGATCTAGTGCATGTATTCAGGTACTGACCCAGGGCTGGATTGTGATACCCTTGCTCATCCTATGTTACACTATGAGTAGCCCCACTGGAGTCAATGGGAATATTGTGGAGTACAATTACTCAGTGAGAGTAAGGGGCTCCTTTCTAGTTATGTCTATACATTGCAATGACTCCAAAACACTTTGAACAGGGTCTCTTGTGTACTCAAGTTGATGTGCAGTTATCTTCAGTGGATGCCCTTTCTCAGTAGAAACGCAAACATAGTATTTTATGTAAAAAGTTATTAACACTTGTTTTTGAACCAACCCTATTTTTTCCTGTTTCTTTTATCCTCTCTCCCCGTCAAGAAACTATTTTTATGTTCAGTTAAAAATTAAATTGAGGTTTCAAACAAATCTCTCTGTGTCTTAATTAATAGTGTTTTCTTACGATGGGGTTAGATAAAAGGTTTGTAAAAATGTGAATTTATTTTCTTTTAAAGAAATGCGTAGCCTCAGTACAAAAATATTGCATGGAACAGTATTCACATATGAACATACCAAAATATTAACCCAAAGCATGCAAGATACATAATTTGAATGTAAATTTACAGACTGCATGATTAAAGCTCAAACACAGGTGATTTTTAACTATTAATTTCTGTAATGGGCTATTTTGAATGGGATTTTAAAAAGTATTGGTCCAGCTCTAAAATGGGAGATTTACTGTTGACATAAGTGGGGGCAGAATTAGACCAATGCTGACCATTTTTGAAAATCCCATCCTTGTAGCTTACTTTGCACTGTAGATTTCACATTTGCTTTTAATATTTATTATATTAATTGTAGAAATCCTTGGTATAAGGTTTTTGCAGCCACGTCTTTGAGATATTGATCTTTACAAGTGTTAAAGAACCGTGAGACTGGGGGATGGCCTACCCCTCTCGAAAACTGGCAGTTTGGATTTTCAGATTCAGATTTTAAGCTTTTCTTGACAGACTTAGAACAGATGCCACTAAACCAGAGCATCTGATTCCCAGAACCATCTCAAAGCAGACAGTAACCATCATGGCTTACTGCTATTGTGGCCATAATTTTCAAATGTAGCCACTTAAATCCGTGGAAGTTAATTTTCAGGCACCCAGTTTGAGAGACATAGGCCCTGAATTTCAGAGGTGCAGAGTTTCTGCAGCTGCCATTGACTTCAACTAAAGTTGTGGGCACTCAGCATTACTGAAATCTCAAACCTCAAGGCTGGGCACTCAGAAATAATGGCCCCTTTGGAAAAACTGGACCTATATGTCACACAGAAAGACAGTGACTAACACTGACTGATTAGATAGGTGATCTTACTACCATTCATAGTACACGGATATCCATACCACAACACAACTGGCACTAACTGACTGCCTGACTGGCAGCCACAATAGAGATGCCAAGAACTAAGGTCCCAGTCCAATCCCCATTGGAGCCAATGAGAACTAGATTGGACCATAAAGTAGCCCTGGAGCAATCTCACTCCAGGTCCATTTAAGAAATGTTTATAAGATATAAACGAGTCACATGGGAACAAAGATTCTCATGGATACACCGTACAGTATTAACTACTCTTCAAATAACATCTAGGCTGGAAATAAAATACCTTATTATAGCCCTCTTCTACTCTCTTTTTCATTGGAAAGAGAAAATATATTGGGGACAGAGAGCTGCATGCTCTCAGAGAAAACATTCTAGAAGAAATGCAAGTTAGTTACCTTCTTAGTTAGCTGATCAAATATGGACAATATGAAAAAAGAACATGTGACAACATTAAAAAGGAGGAAGATTACAGGGTCTGAACAAAGAATAGCAATAACTGCTGGGGGAGAGGAGATGGAGGAAGAATCAGAAGGAATCTGAAGTTTACTAAAGTAGGCCCTGATCCTCCAAAAGCTCTCACATGCAAGCAGTCCCACTGAGCGAGCTTGCCAGGTGAAGACCTTCATATGCTTTGATCTCCCCTGCCCCCGCTCCCCACCTCTTTTGCAGAATTTGTCATTTACATTGGCAGAAAAATATCCTTAAGTTCGCAGCCTTTTTAATATCAGTACTCTATTGTAAATTTAGAAAAATCAAAATGTTTATATATATATATTTTATATATCTGAGTACAACATATCTAGACTAAACTAAAAATATATTGTTCTGAAAGACATTCTGTGCTGCTTCTGCCATATGCTGCATACCGTTTTTTAAAAGTCCTTACATCTTGCACCAGGTTTTGGCTTTATTTTTAAGCCAATTTACAGCAGACAGGAAAGAAGAGATTATAAGGTCTGTTCATAGTTACACCTGGACAACCACAATGACTTCACAAATGCCATGATCCAGCAAAGACTTATATGCATACTCAACTTTCTACACTGTAGACCCATGGTTAAGTACACATGTAAGCCTTAGAAGGATTGGGGCCTAAGGATACAAAGGTGTGAACTAAGGCCGAATTTAACCCTATATTTGAATATTTACATTCTGTTTCAAATTGACCCAGACTGAGCAATCTGTGTCTATATATAACTATGGGGTGACAGGTTAGTCTCTCACAATAGGTAACTTTGCCTCTGTATACTCAGTGCATTACTAGCCGTGAATAAATATTAAAACACAGAGCTGTAGTTTACTGATGCTTCAGTTTGATGTTCTCTTGCACTGCTCTTTAAAATAAACTGCTTCCTTAAAAATGAACTGTATGTATATTGATGTGTTTAATTTATTAAGCTTATAGATTTCAATTTGCAGAGCACCACAGTTAATGTAGTATTTTTGTACTGTGTTGGAAGCATGCCTTCCTGTGATTCTTTTCCACATATTAAATTGTATTTATAATTGTGCAATTTTTAAATATGTTTTAAAATAAACTTTGTCCGTGGCTTCAAATACTTGACAGATTTCTTGTGCAGTTGAAGATGGGCTTTGGTTGTTACTGCTTAAAATGAAATGGGGAACTTTCTTCTCAGAGCAGATTCATAAATGACTTTTTTTTTCTTTTAAATCTGAGGTTTTCATTCCTAGCTATTTGAAAGCAGAGATGTGTTTCTGTGCTTAAAGTTCAGACAAGACAAGGTTGCTTTGTTCATCGCAGATCTGATCCAAAGTCCATTGAAGTCAATGGGAGTTTCTCCAACTGATTCAGTAGCCTTTCGACCAGCTCCCATACGGTTAGAAAAACAAAACGAAACACAAATGAACAATGCTTTAAAACAGGAAACCCTTAATACTTACAATTCAACTGTAAAATATCATTAAAATAAAGATAAATGGCCTGATTCTCCTCCCCATTTTCCTTGCTGTAAATCAGGAGTAATTCCATTAAAGTCCATGGAATTAACTAGTGCAGGGCCATTTTAAGTGACAGGGGAATTGGGCCACATCTACTTAGGGGGCAAATCCTCAGCTCATGTAAACTGTTATAGCTCCTCTGAAGTTAACAGAACAATGACATTTACACCAGCCGAGCGTCTGCTCTCAGGCATTTTCTATCCCCTCAGAATTGCAGGTGTATTGAAATATTCTCTGGAGTTTTTCATTGGAATCATGGAAGTTGTATCTTCAGGAAACTCTAAAGAATTAAGAATATTATGTCACAGGATCTTTGGAAAAATAATCGGTAGGGGTTTTAGTGATTAAAAGTCTTCCACAAGGAAGATGCCTATATATTTAGAATAAACTTGTCAAACAAACTGTAGAATACAGATGCGGGGAATTCAGATTTCAGAATTCTGTTCTTCAAAATGTCCCTGTTTGTGAAATTAACAACTGATTGCCATCATAATAATATGCAGAGAAAGATTTGGGAAGGCTTCTCCTTTTTCCTTGTACACTGTAAATTGCTCAGTGCATGGTAGCATTGAGAAGCCTATCATCTGAGGGGAAACGCCATAAAGAACATGAACCTCATTCTGGAGATTTTCCTATGTTTTCACTCAAGCAAACTGTCATAGACTCCAATGGGAGTTTGCCAGACTAGTGACCTCAGGATTTAGCCTTGATGTGAACAGAGCAAACGGCGGCTGGAGCATACATTTGACACTGAATAAAGATCACAGCGATGCATCCTCACAGCACAACCACTACATGGCACTGTGAACACTAAAATTAGATAAGGGATGGACTATATGTTTGTAACAATGTAAACAGGAACAAAACATGATCTGCAAGGGGGTGAGAATTAGAACTGACATTAATACAGCCACCCACCTATCTCAGCCAAAGTTTGGATGAGTCACATGTTAAAGACGCTTGCCATGAAGGAACTAAGGGCTGGATTCTACAGTCCTTATTCAGGCAGAAATCCCAGTAGACTTATAGGTTTAGCCCTAAAATGTAAAAATTGAAGCCACACTGTGTTTATGGTTACAGAGCCCTCTAACAAAGTGCATTTACAGGAAGCCAAGTGAACCAAGTCACAGGCTGTAGCTTCCTTTAGCCACTCCATGTTACAGGTTCCACAACAGAAGTGAGGGGCATTGTTGTCATTTAACTAACATTGCTTCACTGGAGCTGTGTTAACTTCTCTAACAAATCTCTTTTTCATGAGTTAAGGCCACTAAATAAAATGTTATGCCATAAGGCACCTAAACCACATTTCCTTCCACACAGCACCAACTTCTCCTCCAACATATGTCCAACCAATACTGAAATACATTACGGTTTGAATAACAAATCGATTCTTTTCTTTTAGCCTTTTTGCTCCAATAGGAAGCTACGGCCTGTTTTTTATTTAACTGACCAGTTACTTCAGCAGTGCTGTCCTTTAATGAATCTCAGCAACCACAGCATTCTCTATTACTTTTTTACTTTGCCATTTATCAAAGAAACCTGCATCTAGGAATTTAAATAATCTTCTCTTGTTGCAATTTGATTTGCAGTTATATTAGACAGGCTAACATAACTGTTATAATTAAGGGATATAAAAACCATTCATAGTTTGGGGCATAAATCACCCAATAAGAGTCAGATTTTCAAGCCCTCAGCAACCCACATTTGGAACCAGATTTTCAGAAATGCTCAGCTCCTGACATGCTGAGCTCTTGTAAAAATCCGGCCCTAAGTGACTGAGTGTTAAAAAGAAACTATCCTTAAGGAAAGGTTATTTCACAATGGCCTGCTACTAGTTTCTTGCACCTTGGTCTGAAGCATCTTATACCAGACACTGTCAAAGTCAGGACTTCAGGCTAGATGGAATTCTGTCTAATGCCCCATCGCCAGCTGCTCAGAAAACTTGGTGGTCTGTTCCTTCTTGCAACTCAGCCCTCTGGCTTAGAGCCTCACCCCTTTCAGGGTAAAAAAGTCCAGACTAAAACTCCAGCATCTTAGTGATATTGTACCAGGCCTTTATCCCTGGTCTGGGTTCAGTTAGGGTGGCCAACTTTCTAATCACACAAAACCGAACACCCTTGCCCCACCCCTGCCCCGAAGCGCCACTCCTGCCCCTTCTCCAAGGCCCCGCCCAGCCTCCCTCCATCCCCACCCTCCCTCCGTCGCTCGCTCTCCCCCACTCTCACTCACTTTCACCAGGCTGGGGCAGGGTGTTAAGGTGCAGGAGGGAGTGAGGGCTCCAGCTGGCAGTGCGGGCCCCAGGGTGGGGCCAGAAATGAGGGGTTCAGGGTGCAGGAGCTCTGAGCTGGGGCAGAAGGTTGGGGTGCAGGAGGGGTTGAGGCTCCAGGTGGGGGTGCAGGCTCTGGGATGGGGCCAGAGATGAGGTGTTTGGGGTGCAGGAGGGAGTGTGGGGTGCGGGCTCCAGGAGGGAGTTTGGGTGCAGGTGGGGGCTCCAGGCTGAGGCAGGGGGTTGGGGTGCAGGAGGGGGTGTGGGATATGGGTGGGAGTTAGGGTGTGGGAGGGGGCTTGGGGTGCAGGCTCCAGGTGGCACTTGCCTCAGGTGGCTCCCGGAGGCGGCTGGCATGTCCAGCTCCTAGGCCGGGGTTCTCAAACTGGGGGTCGGGACCCCTCTGGGGTCACGAGGTTATTACATGGGGGGGTTGCGAGCTGTCAGCCTCCACCCCAAATGCTGCTTCACCTCCAACATTTATAATAGTGTTAAATATAAAAAGTGTTTTTAATTTATAAGGGGAGGGTCACACTTAGAAGCTTGCCGTGTAAAAGGGGTCACCAGTACAAAAATTTGAGAATCACTGTCCTAGGCGAAGGGGCCAGGGGTCTCTGCACGCTGCCTGCACCTGTAGGCACCACCCCCACAGCTCCCATTGGTTGCAGTTCCCAGCCAATGGGAGCTGCGGAGCCGACACTTGGGGGGGGAGGGACTGCAGAGCCTCCCTGATTTCCCCCTGTGCTGGCCGCTTCCAGGAGCCGCACGGAGCCAGGGCAGGCAAGGAGCCTGCCTTAGCCCTGCTGCACTGCTGACTGGACTTTTAATGGCTCCGTCAGTGGTACTGACCGGAACCGCCAGGGTCCATTTTTGACAGGGTGTTCTGGTCGAAAACTAGATATCTGGCACCTCTAGGCCTGGCCCCTTCACCCCCAGGGCCTACAGCTCCCCTCCAGTAGGGGAACCTCAGCCTGCACACTCCTCTGGGTTCCAGCCCAAGGCCCCTCTGATAAACTGTTAGGGCCTGTTTCTTATGATCCCTCACTGATTCCCTGGGCTGCTTCCTACCTTTGCCTGTTTGCAAGAGTCTGTCACGGAGCTGTGCTCTCCAGTCCTCCCTCCCTGAAGTTTCGTCTCTCCCTGCGGCTTTTCCCAGTCTGTTGCTGAGGAGCTTTCTCAGGGTGGCTCCTAGCCTCTCTGGCAGCTGCCTGGAATCCATCCCTGTTGCTGATTCTCCCTTCAGGGCAGACCCAGGGATAAGCCCCTTGATGCTCTCTTCTCTCAGCCCCCTATTGGCCTTGCAGTCCTTCCTTTATATGAACTACCAGGTCTGGTTCTCTCCACGTGGGTCTAATCTTTCTCCCCTCTAGGTGCCACATAATAGGCTAATAGGGTTCTCCGGCTCCCCTTAACCCTGTCACTGCCAGGCTGGAGTTTACACACCCCATCACACGCCCAAATTCCAATGCTGTGTAAGGTATACTCAGTAAGGCCCTGTGTGGACCATAGTTATGTATGTCAAACCTTTTGCTCTTTGTTAGCCAGGCTGTCAAAAAACAAGACCTCTGTTTGTGTCCCAGTTGTCTCCTCCCAACACCAAAACCCGACCATAACAAAGAAATCAGTGGTTTATTTCTAGAGGTTAAAATACCTTGTGCCATCACCACAGCAACTACTGTATCACTTTTATGAAATGCTCAGGATGTGTCCTTACCCCCTCTAATACTTTAAAAGCACGGATCAAGGTCTTGTTACACCCTTTCTCAGCTACTCAGATTTCGGATCCTAATCACTGCAGGAGGCATTAACGTATTTATCCTCACAACATCCTTGTGAAAGGCAAAGTGCTATGATCCCATTTTACAGATGGGGAACTGAGGCACAGAGAGACTCTGGTCTGGGTCTACACTTAAAAAATTAAATCAAATAGCTATGTTGCTCAAGGCTGTGAAAAAGTTTGCACCCTGAGGACTGTAGTTAGGTCAACCTAACCCCCAGCATATAGACAGCTGGACTGACAAAATAATTATTCTGTCCATCTAGCTCTAGCTACTATCCCAGAGAGATGGATTAACTACACTGACAGAAAAAAAATCCCTCTGTCCACATTGGAAGTAGCATAGACATGGCCAGTGGGATTTGTCCAGGGTCACACAAGAAATCTGTGATAGAGCAGAGAACTGAGCCCAGGTCTTCCAATTCCCAGACTAGCACTCTAACCCCTGAACCATCCTTCTTTTTATAGTAATGGCAGCCATCCTGCACTCCTCACATACTTAAGGGGCTATGGCCAGTCTGTCCACAAAATTATAGACCCACTGGCCATGTCCATGCCCTAATTTGTCCTCAACCCCTGTGCTTCTGTAGAGAAAGCCATGTCAGAGTCATCTTTGGAATGCTATTTCCTCCTGCATTGCATCTTTTTATGGCCTAGCCCCATATTGAGCATCAGAAGCCCCCCAGAAAGCATGTGTAATTTGATGAAAAGCAGGTCTAATATCTAAAGATGGGATTTGAGAGGTTACAGACAAACATTTACAAAGGCCTAACCTAGAAGAACACAGTAGAAACCTACATATGAATGGAGGGAGCTTGCACAGATCAGTATTGCCAGCCCCAAGCATTCAAAAATCAGGTCAGGTCTCTAAAAATCATAAGAGTGGCTTAAAAATAGTCAGTTTTTTTAAAAATAATACATTTTAGGTTCTACTTGTTTGCTTTTTGAATCTTTGAATCTTTAGGTTCAGGTTTTCAATCTTTTCTCTGCAACTATCAAGGCTAGAAATTACCTTTTTCTTTCTTTTCTTTTTTTAGTTGAGAGTGGAAATTCTCATGTACCTCCTCTTCTCTAGTTGTTGGGGCTTTAAGGAAAACACCAGATATCACAAGGTTCACAACTGTGCGAACTCGCACCACCAAAAGCTGCTCAGTTAACTTGAGGTTTCAAAGAAAAGAAAGAGGCAAAAAAGACAACACGATCCCCAAGATGTGAGAATATTTTTTAATTTAAAACAATTGCAACAATATATCATTCATATCCCTTCTTATCTCAAACAAATACTCTCCAAAATGTTACCAGTGCTTCAAGCAAACAACGCTGAATGGTGCAAAATAAACTATTACAAACACTTCCAGGACACAACAGAAAACCTCAAAAGATGTGGCAGGAATCAGAAATTGATCTGATCCATTAATGAGGGGGGGCTGGGAATGGGAGGGGAATAAAAAGGCATTTCCAGTTACAACATGTTTTGCATAGTTGTTCAATGCATCTGAAGTCAGATAGCAAAGAAAACAGAGATGACTGCCACTGGGATGGAAAACAAAGATATTAGCTGGAGGTCTGTTTCTAAAAGCTACAATGAAGACCTAATGCATCCATGTCACAAGTTTTACTGCACCTCCATGAGGTTGAAAGTTCCTAAGAAACAGGGCCTGATTCAGATTTCATTTACACTAGCGTAAAACAGGAATAACTCAGCAGAGGTACTCCAGTGTGGAACTGGTAGAAGGGAAAGGAGAATCAGGTCCAAAGACTCCCAGACTGGCTGAAGATTTTATTATTTTTTAATTAAGATTATATCCTAATTACATTTTAACCAGCAAGATAAAAGGATTTTAAGAACCACATTCTACTTCTGCTTTGGAGAGAGGACACCATGAGTCACAGTGGGTTCTAGACTCCATTAGAAATAAAGCAGGATTTAAAAAAGAGGGGGGGAATTGTCAAACACTTCCCCTTCCTCCCAAAAGTTTCATAATTCAGAAATTTATGATCAGCTCTAACAATAAAACAGCTGTTTACTTTGTGCCTCTTGATTCATGGTATTCAGCTGATTCAATAACTGGCATTTTTAGGTTCAAAGGCATTTAGTGACCGTAATCCCATTGATATCAACGGGAGTTAGGAACTCAAACACCTTTGAGGATCTGGGCCAAAGTGATTCTTTTTCTCAATCTTTACTCCCAAGAAGCTCACAACACAAATAAAAAACAACAACAACTTGAAACAGTTACTGGAATCCAGCTGAACCGCAAGTCCTCCCATCACCCATTGGTCAAGTCACTCACTATTGCCCTGATCCAGCAAGGTACTTATGCTTAAGTATAGGGAGTAGCCATATTGACATCAATAGGACTATCCACCTTCTTGAAACTTATCATACGCTTAAGCGCTTTTCTAGATCAGGTCTTAAATGGATCAAACAGGTGTACCTCTCACTCTAGGTTCCAGAGTCAGATGATTGCATCCTAAGGTACCAATGTCACTGTTCACCTTTAGTCATATCTTTGAAGAAAAAAGAGAAGAAAAAAAAGAATTTACAGTAAATTGAAAATTTGAAGGAGAAAACTGATGAGGGGACAAAATGCACAAACAGCTGGAGAACTTCAAGGTATTTTCAAATTTTCATGAAAGGTCATTCAGCCTTTCCCCTTTATTGCACCCTGCACTTTTGCCCACTTGTAGCGTACGCAGCACAAAGGGCTGAACAATACTTGCACTAAAAGGATTTCAGAAATGCAGACACTAAAAATGCACCTATTACAGCCAGCTAATTTTTTTCTTTTAACTATCACTTTCCAGCTTCTCACCTGCTAGATTTTTAAGTGTGCCTGATATTTTATTAATATCACACACACGGTTGTTCCAGTTTTAGATATCTCTATATACAAGTAAATGGTTTGTGAGAGTTCATGCTCCATCCTTATTCCTAGGAGCTTTGCCATGTTTCCAGTTTAACAATGAGCATGGTAAAGACCCCATGATCTGTAACTTAGCCAAGGTCTCTAAATAAAAAGGTTATGCATACCAGACCTTTCCAGTTTATAAATAGCCCTTTAAGTTCATGAAGCAGAGAAGAAAGCTGTTGTTGCACTTCTTTGAAATATAACTGGGTATGAAAGTGATCTTTTCCTTTTTTACTGCCAAAAGCAAAAATAAAAAAATAAAAACTATCTGAAAGTTCAGCTTCTTCACTTTAAATATAGGATGTGCCACTGCATACTTTCCTGATTCAATTTTCAGAATAGGCAACTGCTAGTGAAAGACACAAATAGCTAAAATACTGTAGGAACAAGTAGATTTGCTGGCAATTTTTATTTTGTCTACAATGAACTACTTAAGAATGACAAGGCAGACTAATCTTATGGGAGCCACTTCTAATGTGGTACACCACCATTCTGGTGTGCCTGGAAGGGTGTTAAATAGAGGAAGCTTTCCCAGTGATTAGGCATCAAATACACTACTACAGAATTATTGAACTAGAATTTCTCTCTACATCTAGTACCACTTTTCAGATCAAATACTGATAAGGAAAACTAGGCCTATATTACCATGCTTAGTGATCTATACCAGGCTGTGTTACATTACGGGAACAGTTTTTAGTCAGACTTTAAAAAGAGGCCTTAGTTGTAACCAGAATCTTTAAATTCAGGTTCCCTTTGGTTGTACAATTGCCTGCATTTTGCTATTAAACTTGCAGACATTAAATGCAGAGAAGACATAATTAC
Source organism: Natator depressus (assembly GCF_965152275.1). Classification (NCBI taxonomy): domain Eukaryota; kingdom Metazoa; phylum Chordata; order Testudines; family Cheloniidae; genus Natator; species Natator depressus. The sequence goes on from NC_134242.1 coordinate 11,241,585, forward strand.
AACTCCCTGCCTCTCCTGCACTCTGCATGGATTCTTTTGACTGTTCCAACTTATTCTGAGGGATCAGTAATATTATAAGAGGCAATTTTACCAACGGTCTCTCAGCAGAAGCCAACATACTGTGAACTTTGTTTTTTTGGAAACATAAAAGATTACACATTCACCATTGTAATTTTTTCTAAAACAGAACTATTCAGCAACAACAATTTAACACCCCGCCCCCACACACAGGCCCCTTCTTGTTTATGACTCAAATTGAAATAAGGAAACAATATGGGGGAGGGGAGGAAATGGGACAAAAAGTGGCCAAAAAAACCCAGAAGCCCACATATAAGGGGAGCATTGTGCAGATCAAATTATCAATGTGTTTGCAAGTTTCTAGAAACTTGATATGTTATAAATTAAAAAAAAAATCAATAAATCAGCAATTTTACCAAGCAATTTCCTCCATCCATGGAAGAAACTTAAATAATTAAACAACCTTTGGCAAAAAGCAGAATTGTACTGCAAGCACTTTGTCACGGAGCCGGTTTCAGCTGGTCTGGGCACAAAATTCTTTGCAACAATTAAAGGGACATTGCTCCTCTTTTTTAATGCCTTTGGAGGAAAATGGTGGTTGTTACTCCTGAGTGGTAGCGTTACTTATCAAATCAGCATATTTGTTTCCTTCAGCCACTTGCAATCCTGAATCTCTTGGGATAATTTAAAAAACACAACAAGATTTCAAGAAGAGTTTAAAAAAACCCACATTCAATACATAAAATAAAACCCACCATTTCTATTTGGCATAATGCAGCGGGCACTGACAAGGGATTAACAGCTTCCAATTTTTGCATTGGTGTGTTTTGATTTCAAGCATCAAGGAGGCAAAACAAAACATTCTGTATCACTACATTCTAATATACATAGCTATATAAGTCGCTCCTTATTGTACTGAAAATAATATCGTGACTGAGGCATGTTCTGTGATGGAAAACAGTTTCTCCCCCTCCAACTATACATGAAGCAAAGGCAAATCTGTGACATCCAGAACCAGTGTGGACTCTCCAGTTGGAAGCAGTGGGCAGCTACTATCGTAGAACTGTACATTCCCCAAAGGTCTTCTGAGAACATAGCTGAACCACAGGGCAGTAATTGGGTTGTAGTGTAGTTATGAAACAAATGCATATTCTCCATGAGCTAGTTGCAAACTCCATTAGTAATCTGCATGGTTTTAAGGTATCCTTTAATGGATATCAATTTAAAATATCCTACAGTACATCACCACCTAATAGAAATTTCCCTGCTAACACTTAAGAAGGCATCAAATGACTGTGTTTTTAAATAAACTATAAATATCCCATGTTTTCCTTTGCTTTTTGGCAGTCCAAGGTTTGTTTGTTTTTTTTAATTTTTTATACTTTTTTTTTTGGCAGATTAAAAAGGCTTATGGCTTCTTAAGGCCAAATAACGTATTTGAGGCCTAACTTGGTATCCTACGGTAGAAGTAAATATAGCCCAGGTCTCTGGGAGGTCGTTCTGAGGCACAGACTTTAAGGTCATTGTAGATCACCCATCTGAAATGAAAATAGGAAGATGAGTATCCAGAGGATTAAAGTGCTGTAATTAATTCCTTTAATAGAGCACCAACAAGACACTAAGGACTTCCCAGATCTCTACCCTAAAAAGCTTAAAATCTAATCAGACAACGTACAAACAAGAGGCACAATGAAAATCAAAGTGATTGGTGAAGCAGGCTTCTTATTTATTAAGTAATTAAGAAAGGAGAAGGGCATGAAGGCAAACCAGAGATGGTTTCCAGTTGCTAGAAATTAGGGTGCTCAATGCACAGCTAAGGAGGAGGGGGTGGGTGGCAAGCACAACAGAATCCAAGTTCTGCATCAGGCAGGTCCCTGGTACAGATTAGAATAGCCTCAGCGTGCACACGGACCTCTCTACAAAGAAAACCAGGTACTATATCAGCCCAGTCCCTGGTATAGATTACAGTAGCCTCAGCATGCACACACACACACTTACAAGGAAAACCAAGTGCAGTTCTATATAACATTTGTAGCCTTCATTCCACTGATTGAGTGAGATAACAGAAATGTATTGTGTGATAACAAACACTCGTATATTTTTGTATGGGGACATGCTATGCAGGACCTGCCTGCCATCCAAAAACCAAATCTTTCCTTCCTTTCCCAAAGCCACTCACCTTCCCTCCTTTTTGAGATGGCAAACATAGTGGCCACTCATTGTGGATGTTCCCATGTGGCTGATGAACCCAAAGAGCTCATACCCTGCGTAAGAAATATCAGAGATGATGAATGTCACTCCTCCATTGCTGACACCACAGCACAAAGCCAAGAGACAATTTTTTTTTAAACAGAGAAGCATTTTCAGATATATAAGCACCTTTGATTCAGACCTCACATCCCAAAAAACACTTTCTATTAACCCAGCAGTAGTTGTCCCCTTTCACGTGTAGCACTTACCTTCACCAAACACGAATGCAGCACAAACCAACACATGTCTGTGCACACACAACACTGTCTGAATCAGCTTATACCTATGAACATATGACCAAATCTATGAAAGACAAAACGGACAGGGCAAGGGTATGGATTTCAACCTTGATGCACACAAGACATCACTGAAATGTAAGATATGCTATTTAGATACAGCCTGGTCAAAGGGTGGTGAAAATTGGCTCTGCACATGAATTAGTTAAGTTCATGGATATGAATGTTTGAGCTCCTCTAAATTAAATGAAAAAGACGGACTATATCCTACAGTAGCCTTTGGTCTGAGTCCTCCGTATGGCTTTTAACCCCATCACCCGCACAAACATACATAATTCTTAAAATTTGGGGGAAGCCCTTGGATAATAATTTTAACAGCTTCAGCATATTATGCAGGCATGGCTTCTCAACAGGAAGAAAACCATAAAGAGTTCATTGTTAGGACAACTGAAGAAAAGGCTTTTCGTGCACAGCAGGGATGGAGACTTTATTCTGTATTTGTTTATGCTGCACAGTATACCTACATTTGGAATGATTAAATTTTTATTGGTAAATATTGATTTCACCATATGCACACAAATTGATGAACATATATTTATATATATTTATATTTACATAATCTAAATTTACAAATAGGCAAAAGGAAGAAAAATGCTGTTTGAGAACATATTAGAGTCAAAATCCACAGATTTAGACTTTTGAATTAGGCTTGTTATGAGTGGACTAGCAAATCAACAGTAAAAACAGGTATGATTTGTCAATGTAAGGATATTTACTTCATATATTTTGACATGTGATGTTGACAATTTGTATTTTAACTATTTGATTTAACTTTTTGAATCTCAACATCTAATGTCATTAAATAATTGTCTAAAATCCCCCCCACTCCATCCCCCAAAATTTCCAAAAACTGTGAAAATTTAAATTGACAAAAATTGAGGGGCGAGGATCTTAACAATATCCATCAGTATTAATTATCCAGTGCAATTATTAAAAAAACTGAATTCTGCCAAGCCTAAATACAGCCATGACCAAAATTAAACAGATTACACTCCTTCAAACAACTGAATAATGGGAATGACTTGGGTTTTGACCCAGAGAGAGAGTTCTGAGGCCATTTTACTGCATCAAAGTATATTATCGGAACCCCAGACAGTCAAAACAGGGTCACATCCTCCGAAGTCTGATTACACATATCTAATTCCCATGTTCTTCATTGTAAACCTCCACTCCACTGTCCCCAAGACATTGGGATAATCAAACCTGGCGTTTACTATGTAACATTTGTAATAGTTACAGTGAAGTATTATTTAAAAGCTATTATTAAAAACTTATTAAAAAGCTACAAGAGAAACAAAATTAAACAATTATTTGATGTGGTCTTTAGATTGTTTTTGTAAGAATATTACAAGTGACGATAACCTGGGGGACAGAAATAGGTGGAGCGAACATACACACTGCTGTTGCTAATGTGGAGGTATTAAAGTTCTTTAGAAAGGCAATGTTAAATGCTCCTTACTATCCAAAGATGACCATTGTGCTATAGTAACCCAGTGCATTTAGATTTATTATCATTCTTTGCCTTCTTTACATTCCTTGGCTGCTGTACAATAGCCCCATCTTGTGGTTTACTTAGCTCTATTACTTCTGACAATGAGATTCTCAGAGGAAAACCAGTAGAGAAATCAATGAAGTCATGCATAGATATGTAGGATAATGATTCCTATTAAATGAATCATCAGATTACATATCAACAAAAAGGCCTAGACTTCAAGTGGCTTGTAATATCAGCAGAATCCTTAGGTTGATTAGCTTTTAGGGACCTCCTCCCTCTAGGCATGGAATTTTTGTATTTTTCCCCCTCATAATGAAAGACGGAAATTATATTTTATGCAGAATAGGCGAGTAAAGGATACCCAATGACCCTGGGGACAGCAAGATTTCCAGGAGGCGATGCACCATGAAAGCAGATGTATCAATGCCAACAAAAGAACATGAGGTTTATTGCACTGCGACATAGAATCACAGGGTTAGAAGGGACCACCACATGGGTCATCTAGTCTAACCCCCTGCCAAGATGCAGACATGAGGGCAACAGGATTCTGGGAGGTTTTGCCTGAATTTGCCTGCCCCTTTTGCAGGCAAAAATCAACCTTCTCCAAGGCTCTGCCTACATTAAGGAAATATGAACCAAGTATCAATGGAGTTACATCAGTGCGACCCCAAGCTGGCTGCACCAGCCCAGTTTAATCTGGTAATTTACCAAAGTATTTTATACCAACATAAATTCTGCTGTGCACTGGTGTCATGTGCCCACGTTAGGGACGTGCCTAGAGTGAGTAGATAGCCGAGGTAAATCCATTACACTTCTTTAGTGTAGACGAGGCCTGAGAGCAATTTTCAGCTATTGTAAGTGGGGCACAGATTCTCCTCTCACAGAAGCAGTAGTGAAGAAAGAAGTGACTCATCAAATGGTCTGGAGATAAGAATGGGAATCCTAATACTGTGCAGTTCTATAGCACATTTCATCCAAGAACGCCAAAGCACTTTGCAAACCTTAAGCCTCTCAACAGCCTTGAGAAGCTGAGTCATCCTCATTTTACATATGGGGAAGCTGAGGCCCAAATAAGTCACATGATTTGCCCAAGGTTTTTCTCTCTCACACACACAGTGGCACAGACAGGAATAAAAACAGATTGTTTGGACTTCACTCCAAACACTCAGTGAAGCTAATTTTTTGCAAGAGAGAGAAGAGCTCTAGGTATAATATATAAGATGGAGATGAGGGTGCAACATTGCAGCATGATAGCTAAAGCCACTGCTTGAGGGGAACTTACTTCCAGACCCATCTTTGATCCTGGGCCCCTCTGAACCTGCCTCTGCAAGGATGTTGGCATTAGCATTATTTTCCATATCCATCACATCTGAAGCAGACTCGCTTTCCTCCTCGGGCTCAGGGTGGCTGAAGATCCAGTCCAGTGCATGCTCCAAATTATTATTCTGGAAGTCAAATGAGCAAAACACTAGCCATTAGTGCGTTCACCAACATTGTAGCTACCATACAAACACTGATCTTTAAATAAGTAGAACAAGGACTGAGATCAACAGCATTCAGTACATTTGAGCTATACACACTGCCTCTATGAAAATGAGCATTCAGCAGGCACTGTGCAAGTCTCCTGACCTAGGACTATCATTGGATTCGTTTAGTACTAAATGATTCCCTGCAGCATTTTCAGCACCACACGGAGTTTGCTCAGTGTTCTGCATGCTGTTGCCAATAATGATAGGGTGCTGGATTACACAGGATAACAGTATTAATTTAAGCACACAGGCTTTTAAAGTTATATTTGATGTGAAAAGTGGCTGTATCAGTCCTATAAATAATCACAATGATTTAGCTGGAGCCAGCATTAAGTATTTGGTTTCCAAAGCTGTAATTTCCAATGTACCTTCCCTCCCCCACCATGCTGGATAAAAAACGGCTGGAATTGGGATTTTGGTTCTAATAAATGACTTAAAGTGAAGCCAGTTTAGATCTTTCAATCCCTGTTAAATCGAAATAGTAGTTTACAATACACACAAAATGCAGGAATGGTGACATTTGTAATTGCCCTCTACCTAATTTGATAGGCGTATTCCCTTGTTGGAACAGAAGGTTTGCTTACCACTACTTAGGTTGTAAGCTCTTTGGGACAGGGGCAGTCTTTTTGTGCTGTGTTTGTACAGCACCTAGCACAATGGGGTCCTAGTCTACGACTGGGACTCCTAGGTACCATGCCAATGCAACTAATAGGTCCTGGGAAGCCACAGGAAAGAGTAAGTGATCTGTCTAGGAAAGGCCTGAATTGCACTGTTCTTCAACAGACAGTGCCAGCCACCCATGCTATGGCACTGAAGGTAGCATCCCAGCAAGCATACAGCCTACTCAGCGGCTCAGGAATAAGAGGGAAAGCCAATGGCCTAGTCCAGGGGTGCCCAGCCTGTGGCTCTGGAGCCGCATGTGGCTTTTCAGAAGTTAATATGTGGCTCCTTGCATAGGTGCCGACTCCGGGGCTGGAGCTACAGGTGCCAACTTTCCACTGCTCAACCCCAGGCTCTGCCTCCACTCCACCCCTTACCCCAAGGCCCCTGCCCCTTCCCGCCCCCTCCCCTGAGCCTACTGCATCCTTGCTCCTCCCCCCTCCATCCCAGAGCCTCCTGTACACTGTGAAACAGCTGACTGCGGCAGGAAGGAGGCACAGGAAGGGATGGGGAGGTGCTGATTAGCAGGGCTGCCGGTGGGGAGGAGGTGCTAGGGGAGGTGGGGGGGAAGGGGGGGAGCTGATGGGAGGCTGCTGATGTATTACTGTGGCTCTTTGGCAAGGTACATTGGTAAATTCTGGCTCCTTCTCAGGCTAGGGTTGGCCACCCCTGACCTAATCCTATGGTTTCTGAATTCAGATCACAAATATTATGCAAGCCACAGAACTACACGTGAAAGGGAAACTGTCATCTGTGAGTAACTACGCTGCTTGGAGCACTCCTGCACATCACACTGGATGGGAGCCCAGCAACTGGGCTGGGAAGAGTCAGTGCAGCCCAGGAGTAGCTGTCTGAGGAAGTATTAGTATTAATGGAAAATGGGAAATTACAGCATAGAAAAGAAGGCAGAAGAGCCCAGTGTTAACTCCCCCTCCTCCCTGGTTATCATCCCACATGGAGGTGGAGAGGCACAGAACAGATATAAAGAGAAACAAAGGTGAAGTCTCCCATCTCTCCAGCACCCAGAAAGAGATCTTTCCTCTCTCATGGTGGGTCTCTTAGGGGCCACAAGATCGCTGTACTTGAGTCAGAACACAATCATGTGAGATGGGATTGCAACTCTTCAACAAACACCCCAAAGAAAGGAATTGGGGAACTCCCCATCCTCAGGACACACTGCTCTCATGCACCCAGAATGCTTCAGAACAGCTAGGAAGGAGAGTCTAGTGCTTCTTATCTTCCCCTTCTTGTCACATCCAAATTAATACTCACCTGAAATTCATATACCCTTGCTCCTCACCCCTGTCACAACCTATCTTGGGGGCCAACCTTGCCTCAAGACCCCATTCTCCTTGCTTCCCCACATCCCCCAGAAAATTCTGAATTCCTTCTTGAGCACATCTCGAGTTTCCTTGCATATGTGTCTTTTCATCCTTAAAAAAAATAAACCAAAATTTCTCTTGACCACCCTGGAGACTCACTGCTGCTTTGAGTGCTAGAATAGCTACATTCCTCTGGAATCCCATGGAGGTGATGAGAGCTACCATCTCTTCTGGAGGCTGGTTATCTAGCCCAATAGCCCCTAGACCAGCTGCTCCGGCAGAAGCAACTCCCGCATAGCCAGGTATAGCTAATGGCTCTGCAAAATCTGGAAAAGACAAACAGTTCACTTTTTTACCCCATCAATACATAACCAAACAATGAATGGAAGCTCAAGAATAGCAACAATACCCATGTAAAGTTCATTTCTATGGGCCAAATCTGGACAGCAGGTGTATAGAAGGCTCAGAAAAGCAGGAAGATGAATATGCACATGGGAAAGGCATGTATGTGGATTCTTCCACACTGTGCTGCCTGGAACAGCTCAGTGTGCTACAGCAAGGCTACATGGTCGTACATCCAGGGAATAAAGAAGACAGGTTTATCAGACCAGGGCCCAACATGGAATCCAACTGCCAGACAACCCATACTTGTTAGGCATACAGCTGCATACCCAACTCTGATCCCAAGACCAGCAGCAAGGGGCTGTAGACCCACCATTGCTTTTCAGCACCAGCTACTTTATCACTGGGGACAGGATACCACTTCTGGTGCAACATGGGTGTGCTGTGCCTTCTCCGGGCAATGGGTGCCTGGTGTGCGTTCAGAGGATTGGATTCTGTATCACGTTTATAGTAATGAGTACTAGTCCTACCAACACTATGGCACATTAAGAGAATGACAAGTTTGTGTTCTCTAGTTTTCAAAGGGATATGATAGGATTTGTTTGCCATGCATGGTGTTACAATTTATATTGACCCAAGTAAGATGCACAGCAGAGCGAGGTCTCATTCAAACCCTTGAGACTACTGACCTGGTTCTTCCATGTGTGCAATGATCCAGTTGAAAGCCACTTCAGCACCCATGTTTCCTGTATAGTATACAGCTTTCCGACATGCTTCCAAGGGGAAACCCATCTCTGCTAGCTGCATCACTGAAGATTCATCAATATCTGGAGCTACAAGAGAGGATACTCTAATATGTAAAGTCAAAATCAGTCCATTCCTGTAATATTTGTTATTGTATATGATGCTGCTTCCTATATATTGCATCACTGGGGTTGTTTTAACACTGCAGGGAACAAACATCCATTTAAAAAAAAGCAGCTTTATGCAAATCGCTATAATGGCAATTAGTGATTTATTTATAGCTTTTTATCTTAATGATTTACACAGAGCGTCTTTCACCCTGAGTAATTCCCGAAGTGCTTTACAGAAAGCATTTATAAGAAACAAGTCACCCACCACTGAAGTGCAGGCCTGTCAGAGATTTGCAGTTTCTAAGAGTACTAGATCTGCCACTGTTGGTACGTGGACAGTCAGTTCTGTAATGACACCACTGCTGATGTAGTAGATAGAGCACACGTAGCTTATCTGCAGCAGTGACACTTGGTGAAGACGCCTCAATTCTCTGAGTATTGTAGCTCTCTCTCTGACTATAACGGCTTTTACAAGCAGCAACTCTGACATTCTGTTTGGAAATAATTCTCATTTTTTGGTCAAGTTGTCTGCCTACTGAGACATTGGCTAAAATCCTCCAGACCAGCAAATTATAAAAGACACATGATAGGATCAATCTAGCCCCTTTGAGGACTGTGGCAAAACTCTCATCGATGTCAATAGGAGGAAGACTGCTCCTCACTTTGTTCAGAGTTTCTTTAAGGCCTCCCATATCACTTAAGACCTGGGGCATAAGTCACAGGGACAGCTTTATGTAAACCCTCTGTACTGGTGTGAATTTCACCCTATCTGAAAAGCAGCCACTGCTTCTGCTCTGTAGCTACTTTTCAAATATAAATATAATGTATTTCTTTTTGGTGGTGGTGTTGCATTTTAACAGCGGAGCACAGAACAACACTGTGATATGAAGACAAAAAAATATAATCCCCCCCAAAATGTTCCAACTAAGCATCACTATTGTTCAGTATCTCACATGAAGCTAGCACCTGGGTATGTACTCTGGCAGCAAGCCCGAGTTGCCACTCAAGTTATACTGCTGTTTTTAGCTCGAGCAGAGCTAGCGTGGATATGTCTATATGAGCTGGGACTCAGACCTCCCACTCAAATATAGGTGTATCCTTTATAGCAAAGATCCAAGGTGTTGGGCCAGTTATAGATCATTTTTAAGGTGAGATCATGGCATACAAATTACAACTGTGATGTAGCAGGATCAGGGACAGCAATTTTATAACCAGCCCCCCCCCGGCAATTCCCTTCCCCATTTGCAGTTTAGATGAGCCCTGCGTGGGCAATAACAATGTTTAAAGAATACAAAGTGGCATCTCTCTGAAAAACATACTCACAACCTCCTAAACTGGAGCCTCATCGAAAGCTTATTCACATTAGCATTAACTTCAATGCACTTTGGATCATGGCCCACATACATTTTGAAAATTGAGCTTTTTAATCTAAAACTATCCTAAATTGCTACTAATAAAACTCCAAAAAAAAATCACACATGTAATTTCAGAGCACCTCTTCCACTCCAATTAACTGTGTTTTAAGTTAAACAATGACAACAAAGTGCATCTGGCTCAAATCTTTTACGCCAAGATTTTGTCCAAAGTGAATTTACCCCAAGTTATAAAAATCGGACTTCACACCAGAAATTGTGGCTGCTCATTGTTGGGCACCACACTGCTATGATGGGTCCTCCAGATACCCAAATGCGTGCAAGTCAACACTGGAACAAGTGTTACGTAAATGCACACAGAGAAAAGTGACATGCATATCTGTGTAGACAGAACTACCATTCATTGATTATAGCACGTGGATGTGTTTGAACAGCCAAAATCTCAGCACAACGTGCTGGGGAGAAAAATGAGATACATACGCTCCATCCAATGGTTCATCATGCGATCTGGAAATTGAGAAAGAAAAATAAGGAGAAGAAGTGAGTTTGCATGACAGTCAGCTACACTCTACATTGGAAAGAAAGAGGGCCAATTTTGTAGGTAATAAAAATGTCTGGTGCCTTAAGGGCAGCGTGCACTGTGCTGATGGAAGGTCACAAAGATAAACTTATGCTTAAAGTAGAGCATAATTGGTGTTGTAATCCAATAATAAATGGGATAATTAATGGCCTAACCCCATTTAAACCAGAAAGGCCATGATGTTGTGAATATTGTACCATCAAACTGAACTGTTTCTTTCCCCAAAATGTAATCTGCACACCCAGACATTACAGGATGGGCATGCTTAGCTGATTCTTTATGTAAAGCAAGAGGCTGGGATTGAGAGGGTAGAAGACTAACAAAATGAGGTAGTGGACACATTGAGAAGTTTTACTTGCACCTTAGAATGCAATGTCTCTGGTAACTCCATCTGTAAGTAAACCTCATAGCAAGAAGCCATGATGTAGGGAGACCAAAATGGATGAAGTGAGGCAGCAAAAGCTGTCTTAAGTTTTATTTTCATTTATAAAAGGTAAAGCTCCAATTTTTTTAGCCTTTACAAGTGAAAATGCAAATTTCAATGAGGCCCAGATGCCCAGAAAGCCATGGTAAACCACGGGGAGTAGTCTGGAGAGGGGAAACAAGACTGAAATCACTATAAGTCTGTGTATTCCTCTACTCTGACACCAAAATACATTTTAGAGATTGGCATTCTTCCATGGTTGGAAAGCTCACTGCAGTAACAGCACTATTAATACCCAAGTAAATAAATGAGCCAATCCTGTAATGTGAGTAGCATCATCCCTTCTAGTATCACATTAAATATTTAAACACCAAAACCAGAGTCATCATAAAGCAAATTTCAATAATCTGTGTCTAAGGTCATAAGGTAATAAAGTGAATTTACTAGCTACAAAACATTTCACTGTCAGGCCGAAGTGGGGAGGAAGCAAGCTCTAATATTGTTTTTACTGGACAGGCTTGATCTAGAAATGGATTATTGCAAGAAGATGTCACATTGTGTTAAACATCTGTAGTAGTGCCTAGCACAAAGGGGTCCTGGCTCATGACTGGGGCTCCTCAGTGTACTGCAATATGAATAATAAATAGTGATTCTTGCTCTTTACAATGAAGAAGTGGCAGACTTTCAGACTTAACCTATGGAAGGACATTTGATGTCTTTCAAAGTTTTATTCTGGAGAAGTTCTATGGCCTGTGTTATAAAGGAAGTCAGATTAGATGATCACAATGTTCCCTTCTGGTCTTGGGATCTATTAATCTACATAACCCCTTGTGTGTTAAGCATAGTTGTGCTGCAGATTAAGGAATCTGGTTTGAAGAAGTGCACTGTTCCCCTTCAAGTACACCACCACCAAGCAATGTTTGGTCTGATACATGCTAATAGATGGTGCTGGGACTGGATAAGATGATGTCGCAATCCTAAGGCAAGAACCTTATTGCCTGATTTAGGGCTCCTGAGGGCAAGGACCATGCCTTGTAAACCAGTGAGCACACATCAGATGATTATTATTCAGCCACAGTCACGCCAAGGTTAATTTATCACTGGTTTTTATATGGCAGTTAGCACAAAAACCCTGGTAAGTAGGTTCAGATGTACATGCCCCCAAAAGCAAGAAATGACTGGGTTGAATTTCCACTCCACTTTTGGCACCCACCACTTTGGATTCCACAGTAGGCATCCGAGCTGAAGTTACATTCCCTATGGGCTGGAATAAGTAAGCATGACGATTCTATGAGGCTAAATGGGAACCATGAGCCTGTACTCAAAGGCTGAATCTGGCCCCTCTATATCTACTACACCCCAGTGAGTGCGAGCTCTTCAGAGCAGGCCTTGTTTTTTCATTATGCATGTGTACAATGGGGCCTAATCCTCGATTACTTCTAAGGTGCTACTATAACCCAAATAACACCAATACTAATAATGAGGGGTACTAGGAAGTAAGTGCTCTCTGAGTGATGCCACTGAAAGTCCTAGAGTCAAGCCCCACAGACTCTCCTATATGTACGTACTAGACACCTGTCAAGACTCTAGAGAGACTGAGAACACAAGCTGGGGACAGGGTGGAGAGGGTGAAAAAGGGAATTAAAATATTCAGTTACCCTCTTGCAGAAAACAGTGTGAATTCCTTATACTATCAACAGGATTAAGTTAATTCAGGGCTTCTTAAGAGGTGCCACAGCAGCATCCATGTACTGATTTTCGACCAATAGGAGCTGTGGGTGCTCAGCACCTCTAAAAAAAAGTCAGGCCAGCAGTGCATTATTATTGGTCTGTCCCGATCCTATCTACACCCTATATTCATTCACAGAGCCATGCTTCTGTGCCTGCACAGTTGGAGCATGGCATCCAAAAAGAGGCTTCACATGAACCAGCAAAGAGGTGAAGAAAAAGAGACTAACTATCCAGGCAGAGGAAGGCGGGATGGAAGGACAGATCCTGGAGGTAGAGGACAGTACCTTTGGGGTCGTCAGGAATGATAATGGGTGGAGTAATGTCGGGAAGTTCCTCTTCTCCTGGTTGTAGTCCTGTAGCACGGAGGTGATTGATGTCTAGTAGGTCTGGCATGTCTACGGAAACATCTGCAAACCCAGACAGGAAAAGATTATTGATGCATTCCAGCACATGTACATTGTATTGCAATTTACATGCTACAGTGAGGGGAACTCAATACCCACACTACAAACACAGCCACGATTCTCTTCCCTTAAACTGTTAGTCGGAGTCACCAATGAGAAGTTCAGGACACTTTTTAAAAGACACTTTTACAATGAAAAGTGACAACGTAAAATTGGCTTCTTATGCCACAGATCTGGGGTTCTGGTCTGGCCCTTTATGAAAAGAGGAGCCCACTGGATTTTGTTACAAACTCAAGACTCGCCAATGTACATAAGGCTTCCAAGAGAACCTGGACCAAATGAGGGAGAGGAAAGCATGCAAGATACATACCAAGCTTTTGGGGTATCCAGTCAAGGCCAAAGGTGAACTTCTTTATCTGCACTACCAAGTACTCAGGAAATGAAGCAAAACGAGATGTTCTGGGAAACACAAGAAACTTATGTTAATAAAACAGGGCAACAAGATTACGGAACACAGATTGCGATGCCTCAGATCACGGTCTCAGCCACATTAACATGAAAAGTTTTACACCTGTGGGTATGTCTACCCTGCAATTAAACACCCATGGCTGGCTCATATCAGATGACTCAAGCTCATGGGACTCAGGCTAAGGGGCCGTTTTATTGTGGTGTAGACATTAAGGCTCAGGCTACAGCCTGAGCTCTTGGACCGGAACCCAAACTCTGGGAACCTCCCTGTTGGGGGGATAAATTTTCAGTGCTATGTGTTCACACTGTAATTTTTATATTATATATATATATATAAATGACTTTATCTTTTTACAAATAGGAACATTGGCTAGTAGGTAATCTACCTACAAGCACCCAAAGACCCCAATGCTGTTTCTAAATGAGATCTACAGATGACAAGGACTATATGAACGCTAACTATTTTTGCAAATTGTTAAATTAAGGAAAACAAGTGCGTTCTTCTTTATTTTTATACAAATGTATTTGAAGACCTGTTTTGTTTTGTTTTTAAATACAACCTAATCCTGCCTCTGTTTAGAATAACAGAATATTCTTTACTACCTTTGGACATGCTCACAGTTAATGTATGAAACACTTTGGTTTTTCCTACATTCTTTCCCTCCAAGTGTGTTTGTCTGCCTGTTTTCTATATGGTGTAGCTGGTGAAACTGTACACTAAAGAGTATCACCAATTGCTGGCATTGCTAAAAATAGAAGGCAGTCTACCAAAACAGACCACTTGCTGGGCCTACTGAAGACAAACTGAAGCTTCTGTAATACCCCAACTGTTTAACACTTCCTCTTGGCATAAAGCTATGCCCCCTATGGCTGTACCCTTCCTTCTATTTTCCTTTGACCACCCAATATTTTCTGTGTCCAAGCCCTTTTTATTACATTTTTGGTCTGACTTTAGATTGTAAACCGCATGGAGGCAGGTTCCTCCTCTTTATATTTGCCTGTAAAGCACCATGAAAAGTGGCACCATATAAGTAACAATAATTAAGTATTACAAACGTATCCTAACTCTACAGCACTGATAGGCATGCTGGGGTATTTTGGCTGAAATTCAGACATATATATCAGAAACCAAATTTTTAGTCCTGCCCTTTCTGCAATTTGAAATCTTCATCCCTACAGCCTGATCAAGGAAGAACTTCTACCTCCATTTGCTCCACCCTATTCTGCCTAGGGGCTGCATGTGGTGCTTTAGAGCATCTTCAGACAAAGCTGGACAACAAGAGACAAGGGACAGAGATCCATACTTGGTCTCTTGTTTGGAAACATAGATCTCTACCACTAGCTACTGCATGGGACCCAGGTTAAAGGCGGGCAGAAACTTATCAAGCCACTAAGTTTTACACTCCCAATAAGCATCCACAAAGCTACCTCATTATCCAACTTCAAATCCCTCCTTAAAACTCTCCCTTCTCATGATGCTTACAGAAACTTGACAACAGTTAGGCTGCTGGCAGGCGGAGACCCCTGCCTATCACCAATATTATCTCCTTATTTCCTTGTACTCCCCCATCAGTCTGTCTGTATCCATCTGCTGTCTATACTTAGATTGTAAGCAAGTTGGGACAAGGAGTGGCTTTTGTTGTTTGTACAGCACCAAGCAAATGGTGTCCTGCTCCATGACTAGGGCTCTTCAGTGCTATTGTAATACCAATAAATAACAAATAACAACAACAAGCTTTGCTACAAACATCCAAATGAAGATGATTCCTGAAGTTCAACAAAGATGATTTATTTATTTGTTGCTCTGGGGGTCATTACAAGCTTTTGAAAGGGAAACTACACTTCTTACTGGGGCAGAGCTGTACTAATCTGCACCTTTGACATTCATGAGCCTCATCACCAATCCTGATCCATAACTGACTCTGCATCACTGTCTATTTCTTGCTGTATCATAGCCAAGTGGTAAACTAAACTATATTATGAACACATTGTGCTTTTAATATGGAACCACACACTTACTTAACTCCTGCAGATTTTGCTTGAAGGGCACTGCTCCAGAAGTCTTCTACATTTTCTGGTTCAGAAAAGGCCTGCAGACACGCACTAAACGGGATCTTGGCACGGACGAGCTCTGGTGGAGGTCTCCTAGCAGCTTCTGCTTCTCTCCTCTTCAGTTCGTAGGCAATTAATTCATCTGATCAGAAGCAGACATGACGCTGAAGGCTACATGAACAATTATCCGCCACAGTATCTTTCACTGCAGTCCTACTTCTCACCAGCTTTTGAAATACAAAACTATCATTTAAAAAAAAAAATGGGGGGGGGGACTTTTATATGGGTCTAAATATGTCCAGGAGACATCAAGATCCTGTCTGCATCAGGATCACAGCCATGTTTTAAACACATTTCTGGTTAGCAGGGTTCTGATCACACAGAGGACAGGGCAGTGTGAACACTTGGAAACAAGTGATTAAATTCTTCGTGGCAGGATTTTTATTTCTGTACAAATGGCTATGCCTCTCTGCCAACGTCCTCAGCTCAATCCGACTCTGAAAACCATTGCTGGTCTAGCCATCCATTGTGCTTTCTTGACTGGTCAGGGTTATATACTGGGCAGGACTATAGTGCTTACTTTGCCAGTGATGGTCAGTCGTACCAGAAATTGTCAAAACTAAAAGCTCCTGAGCTATAAACTCCTGGAAATAAGATGCAAATTTTTAACAGAACATATTTACTGTTGGAACAGATTACCAAGGAATGCCTCCCTTGGAGTCTTCAAATCAAGACTGGATGTCTTTCTAAAATGCATGTTCTAATTCAACCACAAGTTACGGGCCCCATGCAGGAACCACTGGCTGAAATTTTACAGCCTGTTATGCAGGAGGACAGACTAGGTTTTCAAATAGCCTCTTATGACCTTAAAATCTATTAAATCTTGATGTGAAAGAAACAGTGGAGAACAGCAAAACCAAGGTAAATTTACCGACCACAACAGGGCCCCTCTTTGAGTCTCTTTACTGGTTCCCCTCTTCACCTCTACATCAAACACACACTTCTTGTCTTTACCTTTAGGGCCCTGCACAACTTCACCACAGCCTATCATTATATGAACCCCCATCCTCACTCTACCAATGCTCCCCGCCATTCCTAACCACCCTCTCCCTTACATACCACTGCACTTTCTCTCCCATTGCTCCTCATGCATGGGGAAAACACCCTGATAAAATACAAACAGCCACCACCTCATACTCCCTCTTTCAGACTCACCTCTACCATGATGCCAACAAAACCAAGCCTGCTGGTCTAGCTTGACAGGAGACAACCTGCAGCTATTCCTCTTTTTTTCCTTTTCTTTTTCCTACTCCCTCACTCTCCAGCTCATTAAAATCCAGAAAACAAAAAAAGAACCCCTAGAATACATGTAACTAAAAAAGTTGGGCTAATTCTTCCCCACATTCATTTGCTTGTATGTTGTAGCCTATGTGTAACCCACATACCTTCTGGGTGTGGTGTTCTGTACCATCTAGTGGCACCGAGACCACTTAACGAGCAATTAATGAGTCTGTTCTACAGCTCTAGCTAACAGCCAGTTGGCTTTTAGCTCATGCAGTAGAGACTCATACACTAAGCTCCAGAGGTCCCAAGTTCGATCCTGCCTGCCGCCGACTGAGGTCTGTCAGCGTTACATATGCTCTGCCCTTTTGCTGTTCATGTCTTTAGACTGTAAGCCCTTCAGAGCAAGGATTTTCTGTTTTCTATATCTGCACACTGCCCAGCACAACTGGGCCCGGACAGCCAACTGAAGCACTACCATAAATAAATATTGACTATGAAGAACCATCAGTGTAACTGTGCAGATAACCCATACACATAAGTTACACTGCAAGAGGAAAATCTGTGTTCACGTTTTCGATGCAGCTTTGTCACAGAAGTGCCACACAAGTGTTTAAAAATGTAAGTTTTGCTGTTTCTTTATAAGCAATTTCTGTTGTTCTGCAATTGAAAAGAAAGTGATGACACTTTTCTATAACAGTCAACTGCATTCCTCTGTTTCCTAATAAATTTAAGCAAAATGCTTGGACTAGATGACTCTGAAGGAACTGTAACAAACCCTGGTGAAGAGCTGTCCCACCTAACTGCAGCATCTGACCCAAGAAAGGCCCAGGTAAAAGAGAAGATTCTCTCTGAATACTGAGCTGTTGTAGGAATATTTAAAATATTGAGAAGTAGATCTATGCAGCCATGGTCACTAAGTCTGCAATATTTTTCAAAGATTAGGCTCACATCAGCCTCCCTTAATGGAAAGCCCCCTCCTCTTGAAAGGAGACTCAACCCTTTATGGTGCCAAGACATGGGATATTTCTCACAAGAAGTCACCATGGCATTTGAAATCTGTCTTATGGGTTACAATTAGGAAATCCAGACCCCCAGGCCTACAGTGTCACAAAAGTTCAATTTTGTCTCCTAATGTTCATCAGTTTCTTATTCCAGAAAAGAACAAAAGTGGTTGTAGATTCATGGATTTTAAGGCCCAAAGGGATCAAAATGACCATCTAGTCTGACCTCCTGCATAACACAGACCTGAGAATCACACTGCATCATTTCTGCATCACACTATGGCTCAACAAGAGCAGGTCTGTTAGGAGATAGCCAAGCTCCATGTGACAAAGAATTTAGCACCTTCTGTGGTAATCTGTTCTAATAGTTATCAGAGTAGCAGCTGTGTTAGTCTGTATCCGCAAAAAGAACAGGAGTACTTGTGGCACCTTAGAGACTAACAAATTTATTTGAGCATAAGCTTCCGTGGGCTACAGCCCACTTCATCGGATGCATAGACTGGAACGTATAGTAAGAAGATATATATATTCATACAGAGAACATGAAAAGGTGGAGTAAGAGGCTAATTAATTAAGATACGCTATTATCAGCAGGAGAAAAAAAACTTTTGTAGTGATAATCAAGATGGCCTATTTATACAGTTGACAAGAAGGTGTGAGGATACTTAACATGGGGAAATAGATTCAATATGTGTAATGTCCCAGCCACTCCCAGTCTCTATTCAAACCCAAGTTAACGGTATCTAGTTTGCATATTAATTCCAATAGTTAATTACTCTCATTGTTAAAAAATTTGCATTTTGTCTACCTACGTGGCAGATTAAAGCAGGATTGAACACAGCAAACTGAACCAAGCATGCCAGAGAACATAAGAATAAAAGAGAGGACATACTAAGTCAGATCAGTGGTCCTATCCTGTCTCTGACAGTGGCCCATACCAGAGCTTCAAGGAGTGAACAAAACAGGGAAATTATGGAGCGATCCACTCCATCTTCCACTCCCGGCATGGGGCTGCATCCCTGACCATCATGGCTAATAGCCATTGATGAACCTATCCTCCATAAACTTATCCAGTCCTTTTTTGAACCCAGTTATACTTCTGGCCATCACAACATCCCATGGCAGTGAGTTTCAAATGTTAGTTGTGCATTATATGAAACAGTACTTCCTCTTCTTTACAATAAACTCGCTGCCTATTAATTTCATCAGGTGATCTTTGGTTTTTTGTATTGTGTGAAAGCATAAATAATACTTCTGTATTCACTTTTTCCACACCATTCCTGATTTTATAGACCACGATCATATCTCCTCTTGATCATCCCTTTCTAAACCAAACAACCTAATATTTTTACTCTCTCCTCATATGGAAACCATTCCATACCCCTTGATCATTTTCATTGCCCTTCTCTGAACCTTTTCCAATTCAAATATATCTTTTTTGAGATCGGGTGACCAGAACTGCATGCAGTATTAAAGCTTTGGGCATACCATGGATCTATATAGTGGCATTATGCTATTTCCTGTCTTATTTTCTATCCCTTTCATAACAGTTCCCAGCATATTGTTAGGTTTTTTGACTGCCGCTGCACATTGAGTGGAAGTTTTCAGAGAACCATCCATGATGATTCCAAGATCTCTTTCTTGAGTGGTAACAGCTAATTTAGACCCCATCATTTTGTACGTAGAGTTGGGATTATGTTTTCCAATGTGCATTACTTTGCATTTATGAACAGTGAATTTCATTTGACATTTTGTTGCCCATTCACCCAGTTTTATGAGATCCTTTGTAATTTTTTGCAGTCATCTTTGGATTTCACCATCTTGCGTAATTTTGTATTGTCTGCAAATTTTGCCTCTTCCCTGTTTACCCCTTTTCCAGATCATTTATGAATATGTTGAACTGCACTGGTCTCAGTACATATCCTTGGGTGACCATGCTATTTACCCATCTACACTGTGGAAACTGAGCATTTATTCCTATCCATTGTTTCCTATCTTTTAACCAGTTACTGATCCATGAGAGGACCTTCCCTCTTATCTCCCGGCTGCTTACTTTGTTTAAAAGCTTTTGCTGTGGGACTTTGTCAAAGGCTTTCTGAAAGAGGAGTCCTCTTCATTTTGCAGCACTTTCCCCATGCTCTGGAAATACTCAGGCAGACCTGGGGCCCTGAGTCTACACATATGCACACCCTGTAGGCATGCAAGACAATTTGGAATGTTGTATTCTTGATCAGCTTCTATGTAGCCCACCACCAACTCAATGTGGATGGGCCACTTATGAAGGTGAATGCGCCTGCTACAGCCCTAGCTAACAGAACTGGGTCTTTTAGCTCAAGTAGTAGATGATCATGTTCCAAGATTCAGAGCTCCCAGGATAGATCCCGGTTGCTGCCAACCAACCCAGGGACATAGTATTATATTAACCCTAGCCCATCCCCTATCAGCCTTCCTTTATTGATTTTAGACAGACAGGACCAACAAGCCAGCCCACCAGCACCCTTTTGACTTTACCTTTGTTCGTTGCTGCCTCCATGGCCAGAGGTAACTGCATGAGATAGTCTACCCTTTCTGTGTATCGGACTTTCCTAGACTGGCAGCACTGTGTGCGTTCTTCCACCAGGAACCGGAAAACATCGCTGGGGTTTTCTGAGCCAATGCGGTTTCTCTGCAGGGAAGATCAGACCTGATCACTAGAGTAGCATCACAGAGCCCAGGGTATGCAAAGTGCTTTACAGACATCAAAAGACACCACCCTTGCCCCAAGGAGCTCACCCCCTAAGGGCCACATGTTAGTCCATGCTGGGAGACCCCTGCATGAGCCTGGAAGTTGCCACTGACATCTGTGAGGAGACACAGATGTCTGCCCACACAGTGTAACTTGCAGAATGGGGGCGTGAATATAGGTGTGCTGCATGGAGTGAAAGGAACAGTAGGGAGCAGGAAGAAGGCAGGTTACAGTAAATATGTTGGGTAGAATGTGCCTTACAGAATCCTTTCAGCAACCAGATTATTACTCTTATGCTCTGAGAACTGCATTGAAACAGCACAAGCCAATTTTAGTTAATTATCCAGCTGGAATGCCACTCAAATACACCTTCTCTTTGCTATGCAAGTGAATGTCTGTTATCAGGCACTCACAGGAAAAGATCTACTCACTACCCCCATAATCAGTGTACACGGTTTGGGACATTGAACAGTATGACACAGATCTGAATAACTTCACACAGAGCGTAACACATGAACAAACACCCTTCATCCTGGGGGGAGGTTATGCTTTAAATTGTAATTGGTTGTCTCCTTTGTAAATTTTCTGGTTAGTCTCTAAGGTGCCACAAGTACTCCTTTTCTTTTTAAAGAAAGTATTAGCATTAGTGCTGACTCTTTTGCATTGCAGAACTGAGCTGCAGCTTAATGGGAGTAACATTTCATACAACAGACACTTTGCTTTCAGTATGGGAATCCATCTTCCCCATAATGATTCAATAACATACAACTGATATTTGTAAGGGAGCTAGACAGGGTGATATATCTGCTCCAGAAGAGGATATAAATATGTGGAATAATAATATCTGCTCCATTTAACATTCACAGTCTTCATAATTATAAATATATTGACAACTTGTACTGTATACTGGGTAGCTGTTGAAAGTGACAGTCATATTTGCTTATAGCACTCATAGCTTGTTTAATGATGCTCAAATGGTATCAACTGAACTAAGCGAGCTGTAGCTCACGAAAGCTTTTGCTCAAATAAATTTGTTAGTCTCTAAGGTGCCACAAGTCCTCCTTTTCTTTTTACACTGGTTTAGAAACTGATTTAGTTAGATCAGTGCAATTCTCATGTAGCCAAGGCCTTAAAGGGTTTGTAAAAAAAAGACGAGATCACATACTGTCCTGTTTCTCTGAAATCTGATCCCCTAACATGTCAAGCAGAGATAAAGAGAAGAAGTAGTGAACACTTTCTCACCTCTGTTAGGTTTATAAGGTGCAGGAAAAACTCCTGTGCATCTTGCTGTCTATTGGAGGAGAATTCTGGGTGCCCTTTGCTTACAAAGGCCTTAAACATTCGAGGAGAAATTCCATTGTGTTGAGGCTAAAAACAAATGAAGAAAGAAATATTTTTGAAAAGCACTTCTGTGCACATTGGTCGGAATTACACACTGGCTCGAACCTTAAAAGTTAGATTTCATAATCAAAGTGCCACAGGAAATAAAGCCATGCCACTGAATCTGATTCTTAAACCACTGCCTAAAAGCTTTGTAAATGCAGCATTCGGATTGACCAGAACAGCAAATGCACCTATACTTACATCTCTGAAAACCAGGAAACAAAGAACTAGGGTGTACATCAGCCGCACCCACCTCTATGTCCCCTAAAGCTGGCAAGAGCTCCTGTGGAGCCACTGTAATTATGCTTCGGCCAGGGCCGCCTTATAATAAGAAGACATGAGGAATAACTAAATTATGTGCTGTGACCAACAGAACTCTCTCATTTATCTGCACACTCCAACTGCCCTTCACTGCACTCAGCACAGCTGCATAGATTGGTGTGGGGAGCGCTTACAACAGTACTTACATGAGACAGCACGCTACATGACAGAAGCAAAGCGCAGGTGTTGTTCCAGAGGGAATCCTGAGGACAAGGGTCCAGAGGTGGGTCCAGAGGTGGTAACAACTGGCAACTCAGGGGTGGTTTGTGCAGAGTAGGCCAAATCTAGGCCAGATGCAGCTAGCTAGTGTTCATTAACCCTGCCCGAAATGTGACTTCACCTTAGTGAGAACATGGTCTGACAGCCTCACCTGCAGCCAGGGCCGGCTCCAGGCACCAGTGTTCCAAGCAGGTGCTTGGGGCGGCAATCTGCAAGGGGTGGCAGTCCGTGTGCCGTTAGGGTGTTTCCGCAGCGGCGGCAAATCGGCGGCAGCTTCTATGTGCAGCCGCCCGCGGTGGCGGCAATTTGGCGCACTGCTTGGGGCGGCAAAAACAGTAGAGCCGGCCCTGCCTGCAGCCTGTGTGCTCTGTCCCTGCAGTCCCCCATATCCTCCGGAAGGGAAGAGTGCTAGGATGTCTGACAAGGGCAAGTTGGGGCCTCACTCAAATTGGGCAGAGTAGAGGATGCAGACTGGGATTAGTGTGAACCTTAACTCTGTAATTCCTGGTTTACAGAGGTTTAAGCACAGGTGCATCCGGCATTCTGGAAGGGAATGAGGCACTGCCCGTCAACCCTAATTCTGTGTTAAAGTTTTTGGACAGTGAATTTCCCTTGTTTTTTGAGGAAGTGGTGGTATTTTGAGGAAATTACGGTAAAGAATAGTGCATGAGTAGGGACCACCTGTGGGCAGGGGGGAAGGGCACAAGGAGGCTTCCTCTCTACCAATTGACCACTAATCCTAGATTGGGCCCCCACGAGGCACAATAATTTTCAAGACAATCCAAGCAAGCATGTGTATTTTAGAGCACTTGGAAAAACTGGCTAGTAAATAAGTAAGTATAGTGGTGCTACCACCCCATTATAATATAGGAGAAGCAGCATGAAATATGACACATTTTTAAAGGAAACTTTCACTCCGAAGGCCCAGTTCTGATCTCAGTGTCACCAGTATAAACAAGGACTAACTCCTTTTAGATCCATGGAGATCTGAACCAGGCCCTCAGTTTACAATGCTTGCTCAGCTGCTGGCAGTACATCAATAATATCATTACACTAAGAGGCTCTTTAAGGGCTTCTGTAAACATCTAGAGACTTAATAGTGCTGGGAATTTCTGAATACTGGGCTGTGCATCATAGTGGTGTCCTCAACTGCCCTGCATCAAAGGAGAAACTATATACCCTGCTTCCTTCTACGACAGAAGGACTTAGAAACAAGCAAACTGTCTGGCCCCAATCAGGCTTGCCCAGATTTTTGGTGCACTGAATTTGGAATTAAGCCCCATTGCCATTTAAATGCAACTTTTATTCAACCATCTGAGTAGCGAGAAGAAAAATGTGCAAATGTGCCGTATGCGCGAGACGAGGATCTCACACACACAGCAAGCCCTTTCCACCAGAGGGAAGCTTGATCACGTTAAGCCAAAAGACAAGATCAGTGGCAAAGTCCCGAATGAAAGATCAGTTGCTGGTGACTCTATAGACTTTGGGCCTCTTTTTTATGTTGACATGGCTCCAAGTAGCCCACTGCTCTTCCTAAACTGCTTTACAGTAGTGGAAAGAAGGTTCTAACCCCACAGAACCAGGAATATTTATAGACTACTGGGCATACTTTCCTCATCAACAGTTGCAAAACAGTTTAGCTAGATATAGAGAGCGGACTGAACCGCTCCAAATCTCACACAAATGCTGTGACAGGCGGCATCCACTGACATCAGTTTATGGCTGGATTCCAAAGACCCGGGATGTTAAAGGCCCATTTGCACTCAGTGAAAAATGCTAATGATTAAAGATGTGAAATTCATGTTACACACACAAAAAACAGACGTTAAGGAAACAGTCTTACAGGTTTGGCCAAAAATCCCTAGGCAATTACACTCATTCATTGCAAATGCCAGAGCAAACACCTTGGAGGGCAAAATGTGCACTAGGTCTACAGTAGCATTAAGCTACAAAATTCCCACCATTGTAATGCCACCAGTGCAGCTCCACCAGAGGGAGCGAGAGTGGGAAACGTCTACCCCACCAATTTTCGAAACAAGGCCAGAGTACAACCAAGAATTAAAACAATAAAAACTGTTTCACTCCTGACACCATGTTAAAAACTGCTTAAACAGGAAGACATTTGAATCTACTAAATTATGGACAATGCATATTCTTTGGTGCCCATGGATGGAGCTCTTTCTATTTAATTAACTGGCAGAGATTAGCCCCAAATGTTACTCTGCAGAAAGCTCTGGATAGTTTATTACAACATTCACAGTAGCAAATGCTGTAGCTAAAGTGGAGATGCAGTTTTCATTCTAATCCCCCTCATCCCATTAAATGTGAAACGTAACACATTACCCTTTGTTTTGTTAAACATACATAGGATATGCAACAAGTTAGTCGCTGTAGACATCTTAACACTGCGGTGTTGTACTTCTTGAAAATTGTGTCCTCCATTTCTCAGTGTTAATGAACCGTTAACGTTAGTTCTTAACTTTTAATAAATGAAAGGCAAGCAAGATTCACCAAAGCTTCTGTAAACCTAGGAATAAACCACTGGCAAAGCAATCATTCAGGAGCAGCATTCATTGAGATATGATTTTAGATTATGCAAACCACAGTTGCAAACCAGAGATTCCACCTTTGTTCAAAATCTGTCTACTGACAAATTCCCTTTTAAATAAGAATATCGGGTAGGGTGAAATTTCTGTAGCATCAGAAAGAAAGTGGGGATGGTGAGGGGTATAATATAGGTAACTACGACAACTGTCACTGTTTCTGTGACAAAAGCATGTCCAGCTTCTGTTAGATCTAAAAATACATCTTGGAATTTATCATAGATGCTTCTTCCAAGAAAGAAAGTTCCCCTCCAGATACAGTA
Organism: Natator depressus; assembly: GCF_965152275.1. Taxonomy (NCBI): domain Eukaryota; kingdom Metazoa; phylum Chordata; order Testudines; family Cheloniidae; genus Natator; species Natator depressus. The sequence goes on from NC_134242.1 coordinate 11,267,182, forward strand.
TCTTCAGTATCTATTACAAGTTGACCTTTTGTTTCCAAACATCCCACCTTGGTGGGAGGGAGGGTTGGCCTCTGGTTAAATTTCATGTTCTGTATTGGGCTCAGGGTAACAAAGGTTGGCAGGGACACGAATACAAACTAGATCCAAAATTTAACTGCCAAAACAGCGTCAAAGTAAACTGAGGTTATACAGTTGCACAGATATAAACCTCTATAGCATGTGCGTGGCAAGACAGCACTGTATTTTCATGGTAACTAAGAGTTTGCTTCCAGGATACTACAAAGTCACCCCACCAACAGGGATTGCCGGAAGAAAATAGGGGAAGCCTAGAAGCACTAGGATTTGAATTGAAAGAGGGGTGGGGGGAGGCACGGAGAGAAACATGAGTTAATGATACCCCCTGCAGACAGAGGAAAGATGAACTGTGGTCCATGGTTTCGTAAAGTTTAAGGCCAAAAGGAACCACTAGATCAGTGGTTCTCGAACTGTGGGTTGGGACCCCGAAGTTTTAGTGGGGTAGCCAGGGCTGGCCCCAGCCACTCTAAGCCCAAGCCCAAACGCAAGCCCCACCATGGCTTTGGCTTCAGACCTGGTTAGCAGGGCTCAAGTTACAGGCCCCGCCACACCCAGGGATGAAGCCCTTGGGCTTTGGCCCCCCCTCGCCCAGGGTGGTGGAGCTCAGGCTTTGGCTCCCCTGCTCAGAGCAGCAGGCCTCAGGTGGGCTCTTGGTCCCACCTCTTGGGGTTATGTAATAATTTTTGTTGTCAGAAGGGGGTCGCGGTGCAAGGACGTTTGAGAATCCCTGCACTAGAACTTCTAAGCTGACCGCCTGTATAACACAGGCCATTAAAGTTCACCAACGTCCCCATATAGTGAGCCCAATGACTAGTTAGATTAAATGGCTGGGAGCCACAGACTGAGAACAAGAAAGATCAAGGTGCCTCTAATGTCTGAGGCCCCTGTAGTGGCAGGGAACTGATTCGGTGAGATATGCCCAGATGATCCTAGCCCCAGTCTATTGTGGAGAAGCTCCTGGGGAGGAGAGGGAACTTCTCTGCCCAGTGGTCAATGAGGGGCCCAAAAAACAGCGATGCCACATAACGCAAGAGAACATGACGGTTAACATGGGATGGAACTGGAGCCCCAGACATGTGTCTAGCACCCTCTTTCCCCAGATTTGGATACACGTTTCAGAGCTCACACCTTACGTTGTAATGGGCCCAACCAAGAGCCTCACAACTTCGTGCCCCCAACTGAGCCCTGGGAAAGCTGAGATCAAAATCCAAACTTCCCCTCTTGAGCTACCTCTTTAGAACACGGTGTGCAATGCCCCATTTTGCAAGTCCACACCACTTGCAAAGGGCTTCCTCACTCCTGCTGGGAGCACCACCCTTTGGCTGCCCTGGGAATAACTGCTGATGGAACCCCATCCTGGATTCCTCCTTGGCTGTTATAAAGTGTAAGCTGGTGGAATGATTCAGCAAAAAATAACCATAACAGCCAGCCAGGGCCCACCCTAGATAAAAAAATCTATGGCCTGTGTTATGCAGGAGGTCGGCTTCTGGCCTTAAAATCCATGATTCTATGAATCCCTGTGGGTTAGAGTAAAATAATTTAACCATCAGAAAGCAAACAAGCAAATTCCCACAGTTTGGGGGTTCAACCTACCCCCCCTCACAGCTTTGGGCAAGGACCCTGATTTTCCCAAACAGGGAAATTTTCCCAAACAGAGGCATCACTTCAGAAAAATTCAAGTGGGGGGGGGGAGAGGAAGAGGAAGGTTTGCTTTCATAAAGACCCTGTCCAAAGTCAAGGGGGGGATTGTAACAAGATTTGGGGGGCGGCAACTGCACTCCTTGCCCCACAGCAAATGATGTCCCCAAAGTCATTCTCTCTCTTCCACCTCACCAGCTCCCGTAACCCTTCCCTTGAGCACTTGTGCAAGACGAGGTAGGAGATTAGCTGATGCCCCTTATTTACCAGGGACCAGACAGCACCCATGAACCTTGCTCACACAAGAACTGAGCCTAATAGGTCATGTTCAAAAATGACTGATGTGATAAGGATCAACGGATAGTAGGATATACAGGAGGCTTGATAGGCTGCTTGACTGTTGAGTGAATAAAAGCGTAAGGTACCCACTGTTTAAAGAGAAGAGCGTGCAGATAAGTTAATATGGAGGTAGGTGGACGCAGCAATACCAACCTTGGCTGGCTCTGGATATCTGGTAAGCAAACTGAAAAAGGAGCAATGGTTTATGCAGCATTAGAAAAAGATCTGACTTTCATGCCACAAAGGAACGATGCAACAGCAAACCAGAGATTAGAGACAAGGACAATATTGGACTTTCAGGAACTACAAACAAAATGTCTCTACTACTGCAAAATTACTGCCTATGTGGCTCCACTGTTTGCAATAAAAGGTCAGTTCCACACTACGAGTGCTCATTATTATGGATGGATGAGATCCTATGTGAGACAGGCTAGGAAAAAAATCCTTCTCTCCCCTTTTGTCATTTATATATTACGGATGTTTGACTGTAATACACTGTGCCTCTCTATGACTGCCTTTATTTTAGACCCAAACTGATCTCCACTCCACACAAAGCAGCTATCAGTTCTTCTTACTGTAAATGATTTATGTCATAAAATAGATATGGGCCACAATTGTACCGCCTTGAAACTCCAGTGGCAGCAGGATGGAGGGTATTGAAAGCCACCTCTACTCTTGTGTTTCCAGGGTAGAAGACAGCAGACATTTTGTGATCTGACAAGTTTTCCACACCATTAGATATGAACTATGCCCCATCTTAACTCCAGATTAGACAGAGATCTGAACACCATCTCCTAGGCTGGCCCATCACTAATCAGAAGTGGTGAATTATGAAACAGAAGCCATAAAAGTGCATTATTTGCATTATTTACCATAAAGAAGTCAGTCCTACAGAGACAAAAGTCTCCTGTACCATTAAATATTCTTCTGTTCACCATACTGAAACCTATCCCGATGCCACTGAAATCAACAGGAGATTTGCCCTGGATTTCACTGGTGACAAGATCAGGTCCTTTGGGTCATTATCCTTCATTTTGAGCTTTAGCCAGGTTGAGGAGTTCAGTCCCAAATATTTAGGGCTCTCTAAAATAGCCTTCTGTTGTCCCTTTACAAATGTGCACAAGAGTTCATGGCACAGCTGGAGCAGTAGAATATCCTATTAGCAAAAAAAAACCTGGTCCCTTTAAAACTTTGCACAAATAGCTGCTGACTAATAGATTCCTGAGGGGAATCTTGCATATTACACCTTGCTAAACATGCCACATGGGATCAACTGCACCCCCACGCTCTCCAATAGCCAGCACCTGTTCCCTTTTCTCAGGACATCACTTTTACCTAGTTACAAGGCTGCGAATGCTCAGTCAAATACCTTGTGTTCTTCCTTCATCACCTGTTCAATAAGCTCAGATTTCATTGGTGGTTTAGAGTACTGGCCCGAAAGGAGGCCGTGTCCTAATTTAGCCCTGTAGGGAGAAGGGGAAGAAAAACAAACAGAAAGACAAAGATTTTCCTATAGGTTTGGAGAAAAGAAACTGACAATAACTTTAACTCCTTGAAATCTCTTTACTGTCTTCAATTAGCTAGGCTGGAATATATAACTATCATTCCTCCTCCCCTGTCCTTCTCCCCAACCCCTGTCAAGATGCTCTCCTACTATTTACAGCTAGTTTGCTGTAGCATCCTTGGCTCAATATGCTTAATAATAGGAACCTGGCACTTACATCTGCGTGTTGAAATCTTGTGTTGGATCTAGAGGGGAGTAGTCGAATATTCTCGGAAGGTTTCCCACATACCTGGGCAGTAAGAATAAAGGAGAAATGGTCAAAGATTATAGGTGACTTTATCTGGGTCCTTTGCTAAGACGCCTGGATGCCCTAGCAGGTTGTACTGCAGTGATATTTAAGCAAACTTCATCTCTTGGGAGAGTTCTATAGTGACAAGCTTAAGCCACCACCACGATGCAAACAAACAATCCCTCTCTGCTTTAGAAGCTCCTAAGTGGAGGGGAAAAATAGATCAATGGTTAGGGTGCTAGGCTGGGCCTTGGGAGATCTGGATTCCATTCCCTGCTCTGCCACTGACCTCCTGCGTGACTTGAGAGAGTCCTTTAGTCTCTCTGTATCTCAGGTCTCCATCTGTAAAATGGGGATAGTAGCATTGCACTACATCACCAGGTGTTGTGAGGATAAATACATTAAAGATTGTGAGACATTCAACTACAGATATGGGAGCCATATAAGCACCATGGATAGGTTGACAGCAAACTTACGAACCGTAGCACTTACTCTCATCAGAGTACTGCATGGACATTCACTAATTAAGTCTCACAACATCTCTCTGAGATAAGTAACCTCTATGAGACAGTAAGTGATTTGCCCAAGTGCACCAAGTCAGGATTAGAACGAATGAGTTCCTGGCTCCTAATCAATGGCTCTTTAACTGAATTCTGGATGTACATCATACAAATGGTAAGGTCTGCAGTCTGACAAGAAGTTTCTGATGCCCAGTTTCAAAGAGAGAGATAGAGAGACTAATTTGTGCCTTTTCAACAGGCACTGAAGAGTATGTGAGTCCATTCAGTGCTCCCACAGTGTGCAGAGCTTGGCAGTTTTCATCAGAACACAACGAAGATCTGCCAGAGATGTACAGCCACATTGAAAGAATATGTCCAAGTTAAGCCTGGTATGTCTTCCGTCATTAAAAATCTTCACTATGTCAGTGATGCCAAACGCTCCAGACAGGTCCGACAATCATGCTGCTGAAAGCAGCCGCACTTGGCAAAGTCAATCAGGATATTACATTTAAAACTGAGTCAGGGAAGTTGGCACCAGGGTCCGGCAGTGAAGGAATTAATGAATCTGCAGACACCACTCCATATGGGTAAGTAAATAAATAAAAACAAATTCCATGTTCCCCCCGCCTTTTTTTCCAGAAGGCAAGGGCTACATGAAAATCTAGGAAGATGTCCAAGATCTGAGAGTGTCACTTTCAAGACATACACTACTTCCGTTGGCATATAAAGGAACATGCCGAGTTTTATCTTCAACTATGTGCAATTCTCCACGAACAACTATAAACAGCTGTTCACCTGGGAATACTGAGTGCTCAACTTTGACTGTCAAGAAAAACTCTGAGATATAAAATAAGAAAGAGAAATTTCCTAAATGAACTGAAAACAGCAGCATTTGTTTCTCACTCAGCAAAAGAAAGTAACTAAACAAACAACCCACTTGCAAAGCTGAGATTTTTATCAAGAAACAGCTTTGGCTGGTAAGATATGTATCTCCCTTTTAAGCCGTCTACACACAAAAGTTGTACTAGTTTAACTAGTGATGTAGTTATACTGGTATAACATTCTGAGTGTGGACACAGTTATACTGGTATAAATGTGCTTACACTAGTATAGCTTAGGCTGTGTCTACATTGCACAGCTCACAGTGGCACAGCTGTGCTGCTCGTAGTGTAGCTACGTAGTGTAGCTACGTAGTGTACACGTAGTGTAGCCGCTCTTTGTCAGCAGGAGAGAACTCTCCCGGCGACAAAATAAAACCACCTCCAATGAGGGGCAGTAGCTTTGTTGGCAGGAGAGTGTCTTCCACTGACAAAGCGCTGTCCAGACTGGCGCTTTTCATTGGTAAAAGTTTTGTTGGTCAGGGGTGTGTATTTTTCACACCCCTGACCAACAAAAGTTTTACTGACGAAAGTGCAGTGTAGACATAGTTTACTCCCGTGCAGGAAAGGAAATAAGTTACATCCATAAAGTTACACCTTTATGTAACTGCTTCCATACTAGGGATTGTACTGATCTAATTATATTGGGGGACAAAAATCACATGCCTGACATAGTTATACTACTGTGCCTCTAAAGGAAGGATAGTCCAGTGGTTAAGGCACTAGCATAGGACTTGAGAGACCTAGGTTCAATTCCCCGCTTTGCCACAGGCTTCCTCTGTGATCCTGAGCAAGTCACTTAGCCTCAGGGAAGACCCAGTGCCTAAGTTCCCTATCTGTAAAATGGGGATAACAGCACTTCCTTCCCTCACAAAGGTGTTGAGAGAATGAATACATTAAAGATGGTAAAGCACTTTGATACTAGGGGGGATGGGAGCCCATTCAAGTACCACAGATAAATAGATGCCAGTACAGAAACTGTATGCAGAGCAGGCTGAAGTTCATGAGCCAGGGACCAATCCTACATCAATGAAGTCAAAAGCGATTTTGACTTCAAAAGCAGTAGGAGTCTTGGACCTCTTCCTCCCTAGTCTGTAAACACTCTCTGTCAAGCCATTGAAAAAGCTGGAAGACAGCCATTTACAAGAAGAGTTACACACTGAAATACTATATGGATTACATAAATAATAGATTTGTGACATCAGAGCCTGCGCAAAGGACTGCTGAGAATTACTTACGCTCGCTGAAACTCTGGGATGCTGAAAATGGCCTGCATGACAGCACTGAGGTAGCAGCTATTTCCCAGGTTCTTCATGCCAGTGTATCCTGGGCCATACATGGGCTTTAGCTTCACACCAGATTCCTGAATCACTTCCCACTCAGAGACTCTTGGTTTTATGTTGTTATCTCTTAGGCCGTTCTCTGTCTGAATGCAAAGGAGTTTGGTTTGTTTTTTTAAATATATCTGCAATTATGATGCATTAATTACAAACCAACTTAGTTGTCCATGTTATAATGTGGAATAACCAACTCAAAATGAAAGTAAACAAGTTCCAACCCAAGGGAAGAACATTCAGAATCAAAACACCAACAGCTTCTTGCTATTGCAATACACTGGCTAAGTATGTGTGAACATCTCTTCCTCCAGACGCTGGTCCCAGTGAATACAACTGCCTGCTCCTCAGTCACAACTAAAATAGTGCTCCTTTAGCTCAAATGTGAGAGACCTCAGCTGGTGATGGTGAAGGTTCTCTTGCTCACACCTCTGGTGTCTCTACATTTGCAGCCACCATTCACAATACCATTATATATTATTAGCAGTAGATCACCAGTGTGTTAGGCATTTTACTGGCAGCTCTGAAGGCAAGGGGTAAAATTCTGGACCCACTAAAGTCAATGGGAGTTTTGTCACTGGGTGAAATCCAGGTCCCACTGAAGTCAAAATTTTCATGTGTCCTCAGTAAAATAGGCATTTTCCATTACTAAAAGTGATGATTAAAATAAACTAGTTTCTACACCAATATTAACAGCATATTTTGATAATTAGAACTGAGAGAACTTTTCAAAAGTGAACTTTAATTTTTTACTGTTATTTTTGCAGTTTACTGTTTGCTTTCTCTCAGCTCAGACAATGAAAACAGACTGTGAACAAAAGTGAAACTGACTAGTCAGCTTCAGACCCATTTCATTTTCAGGTTCTCATTCATTGACACAAGCCTGCACCTACCTCTTATATAGCACTTTTCATTCATAGAGCTCTAAGTGCTTTACAAATGAGGTTGGTATCATTATCCCCATTTTACATATGGTGAAAGTGAGGCTCAAAGAGGGGAAGTGACTTGCCCAAGGTCACCCAGCAGGTCAGTAGCAAAGCCATGAATAGAATGTAATTCTCCCAAGTCCCAATCCAGTGCTCTATCCTTTAGGCTATACAATACTGCCTCCAAGGCTGAAGGTAAATATACACACACATACACATACACACACAACACCTAAATTTGGGGCCAAATTTTACCAAACTTCCCTTTAATTATTTTTTTATTTGATTGTTAGCTACTTGCTCCACTTATCTTTGGTGGATTTTGACTTTTTACTCTTAAAAAAAATCCTGTTGTACATTTAAATGTATTTGTGAAATTAAAAAATTTACTCGCCATAATTAAAAAATCTCAATATTCTTCTCTCTTTTATTTAGAGGATTTTCTTATTTTTGTGGGTAGTGACACACTAACCTCCGAAAGTTAAGCATGGAAACTCCAGACAAGGAAGGAATCCTATTGGAAGGTAATTTTCAGCTCCTGAAACCATAGGGGGTATGTCTACACAGCACACTAAGCCTGGGCTCTGACTCAGGTTTGAATTCAACCCCCCATTTCTGTCCACACACAAATCAGTCTGACTGGCGTCCTAAAACCCTGGTAGGGGGTTGGTTCCAAGACTGAGTCCTGCTGTGATTTGGGTCCAAGCCCTGTCATTTTGCAGTGTGGACGCAGCTCAAGCTGCAGGTCCAAGTCAGGTCTGTTTAATGCAGCATGGCCACATTAGCATGTCTGAGAGACCCAGTTCCAGCAACTGTAAACACATACAAACAGGGAAAGGAGTGCCTACGAAGGAGTACTACAGAAAGGGATCTCGGGGTGACAGTGGATCACAAGCTAAATATGATTCAACAGTGTAAGATTGTTGCAAAAACAGCAAACATTATTCTGGTATGTATTATCAGGAATGTTATAACCAAGACACCAGAAGCAATTCTTCCACTCTACTCCGTGCTGATTACACCCTAACTGGAGTATTGTGTCCAGTTCTGGGCGCCACATTTCAGGAAAGATGTGGACAAATTGGAGAAAGTCCAGAGAAGAGCAAAACAATTATTAAAGGTCTAGAAAACATGACCGATGAGGGAAGGCTGAAAAAATTGCGATTGTTTATTCTGTAGAAGAGAAGACAGAGGGGGCATGATAACAGTTTTCAAGTACATAAAAGGTTGTTACGAGGAGGAGGGGAAAAAATTGTTCTTCTTAACATCTGAGGATAGGACGAGAAGCATTGGACTTAAATTGCAGCAAGGGTGGTTTAGGTTGGACATTAGGAAAAACTTCCTGTCAGGGTGGTTAAGCACTGAAATAAATTGCCTAGAGAGATTATGGAGTCTCCATCATTGGAGATTTTTAAGAGCAGATTAGACAAACGCCTGTCAGGGATGGTCTAGATAATACTTAGTCCTGCCATGAGTGCAGGGGACTGGACTAGATGACCTCTCGAGGTGCTCTCCAGTTCTGTGATTCTGTGATTCTATGGCTGAGAGACCCAGGTCCAGCAATTGTAAACCCAGCTTTACAATGCAGTGTGAACGTTCAAATGCAGGCTTGGGAACAGTCCACAAGCCTGGGTCCCACAGTCCCGAGTTAACAATGCAGTGTAGACATACTGATTTAGAGCCCAGAGAATCAACATGTACTAGCTGGCAGTATTCTTCACCAAGCTAAATACAATCATTACAATCTCAGGCAGTTAGCTTTAGGAATCAGATTTTATTTTGCACTGATAAATTATTTTTTCCTGGTTAGAAGAATGTGAGAGACTCTAAATAAAAGATGAGTTTCCTACCACATGCATCTGGAGCATATCAATTCCAAAGTGCGCCAAGTGTTTTGCTATATGTGGATCTAAAACTGCATCCTCTTCATCAAAAGAATAGACATCTACAAAACAGAGAGAAGCAAATGTGATGATGCAAAGAATGTTACCTATTGGCTTTACTTAGGAAAGGCAACAAAACATTCTAAGAATGGTACCACCTATACAGACTGGGCTATTGGTAGTACCACCATTTATGTATGACCTGCAAAAGTATATACAGAGTTATACAGGTTGGAAGGTCTCTTACCCTCCACAATACAATCACATTATTAAGTGTTCTTAAAACAAAGTTTATATTTTCATAGAATTAAAAGTTTCCTAAAAAATAAGAGTTTACTGTGATTTCGAAAGAAAAGCAATACAAACGTGAGGTGTACTAAATGCAAGAAGCAAAAACACACACAAACATCAGTTATGCAGCAAATTTACATTTTCAACATAAGAGATTCTTTTCAAATTGTGTGATCATTTGAAACTCTGTGAACCTGTATATATGCATGTGCAGACATTAGATACAGACAGACAGAGGCACTAGAACTGTGGACATATTGACTACTAATGATATTACATCAGTCAGCAATTGCTGCTAAAGGCACAAGGAGAACCTCTTTGCTCTTATTCCTGTTGTGGTGCAGGAATGATCAAGGAGCATAGAGAAATCCATCCAATGACAAACAAAGGTAAACATTTTAGTAATAATAACCCAGGAGGGCCTCAGAAAATCATCATTATGCTTGAGAAAGGAAGGACTGTCCAGTGGTTAGGGCACTAGCCTAGGATGTGAGAAACCTGGGTTCAAACTCCAGCTCTGCTACAGACTATCTGTGTGGACTTGTGCAAGTCACTTAATCACTCTATACCTCAGTTCTCCCTATGGATAATAGCAGTGCCCTTCCTCACATGAGTGTCAATGAGGCTACATATTAGAACAACTTACTATGGGTCATGATGGCTCCATCACTGACAATTTTTTAACTTAAGATTGGATGTTTTTCTACAACATATGCTCTAGGATTTATTTTGGGGGACATGCTCAGACACTAGATGATCATAGCGGTCCCTTTTGGCTATGAATCTATAAATCTGTAAGACTGTGAGATAATGGGGGGCCACAGAAATATCTTAGATACTTCCAGGTTTAGTGAGACCTACATTACTTAAATGTCTGCCAACACAATTCCTATCCTTAACAGCATAGATCACATCTGGTTCATAGAACTTGTTATAAACAGATCTATGAAATATCTCCCATAATAGGAATAAAACATTCCAACCTGCATTTCTGGGTTGTTATATCAGTTCCCTGGTGGATGAAGATTGTTGGATGTCAGGCTTGGGACTGATATGACACACCTAAGGTGTGCTATGCTATTATGGAATGCCAGATTTATATAAACCCATATACCATACTGGTAAAAATTGCATGAGCCTGATCACAAGACTGCATTAGTTCTCAAAATAATTGATTGCAGGATACCAGTGTAAGAATGTGTGACAGAGAAAATTCACACTTAAAATGCCAAAATGTGCTTTTTACACACATGGCAAGCAATCTTCGTTTTACTTTAGAGAATACCCATAGTAAGAATATTAGTTTTAATGTATAAAGCTCCATCAAACCCTCTAAAGAACCATTCAGCAATAACTAAAGCGAGACTGAATAGGATAACTACTAAAAAACTAGTAAGAACATTGGACCAAGATTCCTTGATCAGACAAAACTTGGGAGGTGGGAGACCTAGGTTCAAATCCCTGCTCTGCCACAGACTGACGATGTGACTTTGGGCAAGAGTCACTTAACTTCTCTATGCCTTGGGCATGTCTACATGGGAAAGTTTTACCAGTTAACTTGATGTACTTATGTAGATATCACTCACCTCGTGGACACTTATGCTGGAATAAGGGTTATTCTGGTGTAACTATATTGGTTTAAATTCACACCTTTGCTCATAGCTTTCCCGCAAAGATGAGCCTCATTTCCACTAAAAGTCAGGTACTTTATGGACCCCATCTCTGCAGTATCTAAGATAGACAGAGAGTCCCTAATGCTTTGTTTTTCTGTAACTGTTTGGGCTTCCTGGGCTCTGAACAGGAATCTCCTTTGCCGACCCCCTGGCCCCCACACAAAAACAGGTGCAGCAGGGAAATCCATGGTCCAGGCATGCTAGTGTGGGTCATGTGGGCTTGAGTCTGCCCTGGCAGGGTGAGAACACTGTGCTCGTTTGTTATCTCAGGACAGAGCTCGAGCTGACAGGGGAAGCACTGTTTCTCCAGTGACAATATTTTCCCAAGGAAATGGAGTTTAATAAATCTGAGGAGAGGACAGAAAGTAAGGGAAGGTCCCACTGTTCAGTATTTACCAGGCGAGCCCGTCAAGGAGTTCAGTACAGTGCAGATTTTGTCTTTCTGAAAAAGTAAATGATGTTTGCAGGACACACTGATGAGACACACTGCAGCCAGCAGCCCCCTCATCATCTCTCTCTCCTGCCCCAAGCAAGAGGCCAATTTGCCCTTTCCCCAGCTCTCCCCAGAACCTTACAGGACCCAGCACAGTTCCCTGGCCCTTCTTTACACCCAACCAGCAGAATACCCCCTGCCCTCCACTGACAGCCTCATGCTTGCCAGATCCCTGCCTGAGGGAGGGGCAGGAACCAGCTGCAGGGAGAGAGAGGACCTGTTAGGTGCACAAGTTAGGGGAGATGCCAGCACAGGGGAAGGCAGTTCAGGACAGGTGTACCCCTTCCCAAGAGTCCTCAGCGTGCCTCATCTCCTAGCAGCTAGAGATCTTCTCCCCTCGTCAGCAAAGAGTCAGCTGGCAACTTGAATGAAACTGTAGCAACTGGTCAGCCCCCCAAGAGTTTAGATACCTGGGTCCTGGTCCTGTGTTGACCTCATTGCAACTATTTCCTTCGTGCTGGGGATCAGCCAGTAACCTAAGAGTTAATGCAGCTTTTAAAAAGGTTAGTCAAGTTACTGGCCTGTTAAGCCTCCTGAGCCAGGGAGTGGCCCTTAAGTTACGCTGGCTGATTAGTCCAGCATTCCCTCCATTAACGTTAGTCATGGGTGACCCTGCTGGTATTTGTGTGGCTTTAGCATGTCCCTCTGCCGGAATTCCATTGTGAGAGTGTTAGCGTCCCAGAAGACATTCTGTGTTCATCCATATACAGGAGCTCACAACATTCCCATACTCTTATGGTTAAGTCATGAGCAGCCAAACAGACTGTAAAGTTCAGAATGCTTCTCAGAGTGAAATTACACACACACATCTAGGGTGACTGCCTTTATCAACATGGAAGCGGGGAGTTTATTTTCCCTAGTTCAGACAATTTTTTTGTGATCGAGAGAGAGTTGTTACCTGAAACCACAGCTCAGCAGAATAGTACAAATGGAACCTGGACACGTGAGCCATTAATCTTTGCTCAATCCCAGCTCTCGTTTCATGGGTTCAACACCTTCAACTGTGCAGCTAAATATACTACAAAATATCACGGTGACTTTTAGAGAAGAGAGGAAGAAGAGGAGAGAGAAGGAATTCATTTATTCAAAATCAAGGGCAGCAAATCCCAGACCAGGGAGAAGAGGGCCCCTGTGGCCAAGTCTGAAGCACATTGGTATAGCAGATCACAGTCGATTCAGAGCAGAGGTGGGTCAGAAAAGAAACAATTATGGTGGCAAGGAAAAGCGAGGCTCACAGCGGTGGGAAATGGTGGAGGGGAGTGGAAGGAAAGATATCCTGATGATCCCCACAGAAACACTAGAAACAAGAGAAGATAAGAAAAATTTATTTAGCTGCAGATGCAGCACTCCATTCCATGGTAAAGTGTAAGAGGCGCAGGGTGCAGGACTCTCTGTTTGACCCTAGAGAGCTGGCTGCATAGGGAGGCCCTAGAGAACTGCATGACAGAGACAGCCAATGCAAAGGATACATGAAGCAGCTCATTCAACATCTGTGTCTGTGGTAAACAGGGCATGCTGCTTTCAGCCATTACTACCTCTAGCCCTGCAGCCAGTTTAAAAGATGTGGCACCAGGGTGGAGAAAAATGGGACACAACTATATTGTTATGAGAGCTGAAAGAGGGGGCAGAATCTGTCCCACAGTACAGGAATTTGAAAGGCATAGACAAACAGGCATCTGGGAATGTACTGCATTTGAGGCCCTTGGCAGGGAATCAGAAGACTTGGGTTCAATTCCTGGCTCAGCCACAGATCTGCCATCTGACCTTGGGCTGTAAAGTGAGGTGATACCACCCGTTTTGTGGGTGTCTCATGCAATTCGTTGCTATTTGTACAGTGCTTTGAAATCACCAGAAGACACTATGGGTTCAGTTGTGAGACCTCCTGTGCATCCATGCAGCAGGAGAATAATAGCATGCAAGGAGCATGTGCTACCTGCATCATTGGAGCCTGCAGGGAAGGAGGAGGGGAAATGGACCACCCCAGGGCTACTACTCTCATCCTGGGGAGGTGGGCAGGGAGTGGGTAGAGCCTTGGCACACCTGTGCTGGTGCAAAGGGGAAGCAATCTGTGCCAGCAAAAGGGCTGATAGATTACTCCCTCCCTGGAACAAGGTGGGGCAATGCATCTACATGCTGTCCCCTACTCAGGCTGGATTGTAGGGTTACAGTCCAGCCCTATAGAAATTATTACATTTACCGCTGTCATTTGTATATAAAGAGAAGTGTTTTATTAATAAGTGAGCAAGTGGGGAGGGAGAGAATCTTTTCTGAAGGGAAGCCAGAGCTGACTTCAGACAGATCAGGAACAAAGACCCATGCAGAACAGCTGCTGCTCCTCATTCAGAGAGGAAGGATGACAGTCTGCCCTTTGTTATCAGAGAGGCCACAGAGAGGAGGGATGATAGGATGAGGGCGGAAGGACAAGAGCAACAGGAAACTCGTATTGTTGCTTAAAGAGCACCGACAACCAGTGACAAACATTCTCTTTAGAGACTCTTTTGCAGACAGAGTAGAATCCTGCTATGGGGATAGGTCAAGACCAATGTCTACATTCATGTTGTTAAAACACTAAACTTCCAAGATCAGACATGCACAAGGAATCAAATTCTCCATCTGGGAATGGGGGAGTGAATTTTGCTAGGTATTCTAATACAACAGCAGGTTCAATCAGGCACTCCCGCGGGCTGTAGTGTCCTTTCCCTGCAGCTGAGTGGTATTCAAGCGTGGAAAATTCTTTCCCTCATTTGATGGAATCAAGGAAAAGCTGATCATTTAAATGTAAGGTAAATGTCTTACAACCAAATCCTCACTGATGTGGATTACAAATACAAGGGGCAAATACATCAGCTTTTTACAGGAAATGGCTTTTGGAAAGTCATTTTTCATCCATACAGCCATGAACAGTAAAAACCAAATTCTAGTGCATAATCATATTCTTTGTTCATACTTCCTCCTGACAGTTGTATGAAAACAGAATCTCTTTGCTTAGGAATTTCGGCTCTTCATGCTTCTATCCCCTGTCTAATCCCCACAGATTATCCCCCATAATCCTCTCCACAGCAACACAGTGGAATGTCAGAGGATACTTGAACACTACCACTTATATAGCTCCTTTCCTGGGAGGATCTTGAAGCACTGTACAAAAATTAACAAGCATCACATCAGGTCTGCGGGCTAGATGATTATTCATTAGTATGAATAAAAAGTTATGGGATCAATGCAGGAATCACTGGATGAAATTCTATGTCCTGCGCTAGGCAGGGGTCAGACCAGACGATCATAATGGTTCCTTCTGACCTTATAATCTAGTAAACCTCTAAACAAAGATCCTGTTTTCATCAAGTTTCCCCAGCAGTAAAAACACATCTAGGAAATGCAAGAAGAAAAGATGCAAAACTAGAGTTCTCTTCAAACAGAATTTTTTCCAAGGTTCACAGATTCTTAGGTTTTCCTTTTCATTTCAAGCAAACCAAGTTTCCAGTATACTTAAATCATATGTATTATAAATCAATCCTGCATCTTACTAGGGAACATTTACAATTATACAAAAAATTATACAATTTTTAAGAAACTGTAACAAATTTGTTCCTTAAACCTACTGCTATCCAATATGAAAAATTATGTTAGTCACCACATAGAGGGACACAAATGGCAATACACTGTGTACCTTCCATTCTTCAAGAGCCTGTTTCCTTCTCTCCCAATACACATATATTTGTGTCTCAATTTACTATGGAGAGTACATTTATAGGATATTTCCTACCCACATTTAGGCTATATACAGGCTCTAAAAGAGCATTGTCATAAATATAAAGGGAAGGGTAAACCCCTTTAAAATCCCTCCTGGCCAGAGGAAATCTCCTCTCACCTGTAAAGGGTTAAGAAGCTAAAGGTAACCTCGCTGGCACCTGACCAAAATGACCAATGAGGAGACAAGATACTTTCAAAAGCTGGGAGGAGGGAGAGAAACAAAGGGGGTATGTGTGTCTGTCTACATTCTGTCTTTGCTGGAGATAGACCAGGAATGAAGCCTTAGAACTTTTAGTAAGTAATCTAGCTAGGTATGTGTTAGATTATGATTTCTTTAAATGGCTGAGAAAAGAATTGTGCTGAATAGAATAACTATTTCTGTCTGTGTATCTTTTTTGTAACTTAAGGTTTTTGCCTAGAGGGGTTCTCTATGTTTTGAATCTAATTACCCTGTAAGGTATTTACCATCCTGACTTTACTTTTTTTTTATTATTTCTATTTACTTCTATTTCTATTAAAAGTCTTTTTGTAAGAAAACTGAATGCTTTTTCATTGTTCTCAGATCCAAGGGTTTGGGTCTGTGGTCACCTATGCAAATTGGTGAGGCTTTTTATCCAACATTTCCCTGAAAAGGGGGGGTGCAAGTGTTGGGAGGATCCAAGGGTCTGGGTCTGTAGTCACCTAGGCAAATTGGTGAGGCTTTTTACCAAACCTTGTCCAGGAAGTGGGGTGCAAGGTTTTGGGAAGTATTTTGGGGGGAAAGACGTGTCCAAACAGCTCTTCCCCAGTAACCAGTATTTGTTTGGTGGTGGTAGCGGCCAATCCAAGGACAAAAGGGTGGAATATTTTGTACCTTGGGGAAGTTTTGACCTAAGCTGATAAAGATAAGCTTAGGAGGTTTTTCATGCAGGTCCCCACATCTGTACCCTAGAGTTCAGAGTGGCGGAGGAACCTTGACAAGCATAAAGATGTAAAGCCACAAATCAACATACAATATGTGTTCCCACATATATATCTCACTCATTCTAGTTCTGGTCCAATTCACACAAGCTAACAGCTGAGCTAACACTTTCTGTCAAGAAACATAAGCACAGAAAAGCTGTCAGACATGGAAATCAGCGCAACATAACACAAGACTTGGCTATTCCAGCTCATGTAAATTGGTGATGCACCAATAAAGCTATGTGAATTTACACCAGTTGAGGATCTGCCCCATGAAATCTGCACCTCTCACAGCTGCTCCAAAATGTGTGATGTGTACAGAGGTTTATTAACAAATACAGCTATTCTGGGCTATAAAAGAGGCTGTGATGTATGTTGTATATTTTGGTTTCTTTGCAGCTGAGCACAAATCACCTGGCAACTAACCTGCACCATCGGGAGTGATGGTTCCCAGCTTCACTGCTAAGGGATAGCCCATCTCTTTGTAGTGTTCCAGTGCATGTCCGTTTCCCCCACTGCCATCGAAGAACCATTTCCCGCACAGCACCGAGCCGTCCGTCAGGTTCAGCCAGAGGTTCTCCCGCAGGTCACACTTCGAGCACTTCCAGCCACTGAAAGTAAAGCAAAAGAAAGTGATCAGTGCTACAACCCAAAATGCTGACGTTTGAGTCCATAAACAAAAGCCCACCATCTACCAACATGGAGTACAAGGGAGTCTCACAGCTGGGTCATTTGGCTTAGGACCAGCTTCTTGCGTTGCCCACATGGACCTCCAAAGTCACAAAACACAGGCAGCCCCTGCAGTGAGCCTTTTTCTGAAGTGCGCTGGTCACCAAACAAACAAACAAACAAACAAACCCTGGCGCCCTACCTGGGGGGAATCCTAACGCCGTTGTCTATCTGTACAAGCGTTTTGGCGTGTTTGGATACTTGTAGCTCTTCTTCCCATGAGTCCGGGTCCTGCTTTCGGTAGGGAGATTTTGAACTGAGGACTGCATCACAAGCTATTGTTACCTGTAAAATGAAGCCAAATAAAGCAGGGAGGTCAAACTCAAAAAATAACCCATCTGACAGTTCTTAGAAGGCAAAACTGAAAAGCCTCTGTCAAAGGGGCGCTAGCTACCATTGAAAGTCACAGGGAGTAAGGCACCTAGCTGCCTTTTGTGCCTTTGAAAGTCTCCCCCTTTGTAAATAAACTCTCTTCATGTTCCCAAGCCACTAAATAGACCAAGGCACATTCTACCCTCAGTTGCATCTGTGCAGCCCCAGTAAAGTCCATCAGCTGGGTATGACTGAAGGCAGAATCAGGACCTCTATGTTCTGGCTCAAAAAATAACAAATACGTTTCCAGTTGAAAAGGATATTTGGAAAAACAAGCAAAAGTCTCCTTTATTTCCCAAGGGAAAAAATCTTGATGGTTCTTTGTTTCCCTTGAAAGAACTGAGTGGGCCATTGTCCGGAGAGGGCTAATGCTAGCTGGGTGTTAGAGCTGGTAGCAACAAACCTAAAGGAACTCAGAGTCAATGTTCATGCCCAGTTCAAGGATCTGGCTAGAACTAAGGACCCGAATCAGCAAGATATTGAAGCAAATGCATAACATGACATCAATATGCACACAAGTTCTTTGCAGAATGACAGCCATTACCATCATTACTGTAGCAGGTCAGGTTTCAGAGTAGCAGCCGAGTTAGTCTGTATTCGCAAAAAGAAGAGGAGTACTTGTGGCACCTTAGAGACTAACCAATTTATTTGAGCATAAGCTTTCGTGAGCTAGCGCTCACTTCATCGGATGCATCAATAAATTGCTCAAATAAATTGGCTAGTCTCTAAGGTGCCACAAGTACTCCTCTTCTTTTTATAGCAGGTCAGGGACCATAATAAAATATGCTGCTTTAAAAATAAACAGTGTGTTTTCTCTGCAACAGTTGATATCAGGACATTTTCTTATACTCTCTAAACTAGCTAAGGTGCTTGCAAGCTGTCAACTCTTACCCCTATATACACAGCATACCCGTGTAGTGTGGGTTTTTTAATGAGTTTACACATCGCATAAGAATGCTTTCCTTTAACCCGTAACTCCACAGGTTTCTCCATAAAGACACACTGTGAAATAGCTTAGAGCCCAAATGTAGATTGCGTATCCTTTTCTTTTAAAACACAAACCCGAATATCAAGAGAAATGCTTTTAAATTTTGCTTTTTTATTTTAATGAAACCAGTTTGCTTCGATTTTAAACATTTCCATGCAGAGTTTGTAACCCAACCATTGCAGCAGCATTGTGATAACTTATAGGAACCAGAAAGTGAAACTCACAAGTCTGGTTTCATTGTCCCACACAGAGGCATACAAAAGACAAACCAACAGCATTAACTTCGAAGTGTAAATTAAATTATTATAACTGAAAGAATACCTAATACATTATCTAAGGAATTATTAATAACATGTGTAAGAACATGTGGGTTTTTGTAAATAAATATTTGATTTTTTGCCTGTGGCAACCCTTGAGCCAAGCTAATAAAAACAGATTATCTTCCAATTTATGTGTTACATTCTTAGGCCCCAATCCAATAGAACTACTCAAGTGATTAAAGTTCAGCAGGTGGGTAAGTGTTTGCAGGTTTGTGGCTTTTCTTTGGCCCAAACTTTCCGAGGTGGCCTCTGATTTTGGGTACCCATCTTGAGACATCTTGTTCCTGATTTTCAGAAGTGCTGAGCACCCACAACATCAACTGAAGTCAATGGGAACTGGGGTTTCTCAGTCTCTGAATATATTAAGCCCTTTGATGCCTCAAATAGTGTATCCAAAACCGAGTGTCCTTTAGAAAACATGGGCCTTCTTTTGATAGTGCAGATAACAGAACAAAAATGCAGAAACAGATGCAGCAGTCAATTCTCAACATGACTCAGTACTTCTGTACAAAGCACTGCCAAGCCTCACATCTGCTGCAGGGGAATTCCCAAGCCTTCAATCCCCATCACCTGTTTGCAGCTTCCTTAAACTCTCTTTTCTCTCCACTTGGGATGGCCAGAATCTCCCTCCTCCCTCCCTAAACACCCTCCACCTTCTCCCCATCACTGGTGCCAAGTTCTGTAGCATGTTCTAATCCCTCAGTTTGCTTCAGCAACCCAACCACCACCTGCCTTCACTGACCCACACACTCACCTCCCACTTCCTCTCTCAATACCAGCAGGCCTTCTGTCCCCCTGCCTCAGCAATCAGACCCCTGACCTCCCCAACTACCACCTCAGCCCCCATCTCCTCCAACTTCACTGAATGCTTATCTACACATGTAGACTCTGTTGCTCCTCCAGCTTCATCCTGCTGCCTCCGCTTTCCATACCACTCAACCTGTACTCTCTGAAGTCTCTAGCAACCGCATCCTGGCCAGATCTCAGGGTCTCATCACCAGGTTCATCCTCTCTGCTGCTTTGGACTGTCCCATACACTCCTTTTCAACATTTTTGCCTCCCCGGGTTTTTGCCCCTCTCCAGTCCAACAAGACAGCTGTTAAGATCCTCTTCCTTGCCCATCATCATCTAACCTCACCCCTCACCGGCTCCCCTTCTCCATCTCAAAGTTCAAGATTCTCGCTCTTGCATGCAAGACCCTGCATAACTCTGCCATCTGTTCTTAACTGCCCTGGCCTCTTTTGCTTCACCCCTCTCTAACCTCCTCAACACTGTCAAAGAGCTAGTCTCCACACACCATGGGTCCACTTCTCCCAGCACAGTCTTTACTCTTTCTTCCACCACCCAGAGGTGATCCATAAGGCCACTGTCCTCTCCCCACTGAAATCCCTCCAGTAGAACAGCTATGGGGGGAGAAGAAAGGAGAGACAGGACATACAGGGAAAGAGGTAGAGAATACAATAGAGAGAAAGGGTAGGGGAGCAAAAGGAGAAGAATGGCCTGCTAATTAAGGCGCTAGCCTGAGACCTGAGTTCAATTCCTTGCTCTGCCATAACTTCCTGTGTGACTGTGGGCAAGTTACCATGTTAGTCTCTCGGTGCCTCAGGTCCCGATCTGTAAAATGGGGCACTTCCCTACCATATAGGGGTGATAGGAGGATAAATATATTAATTGTGAGGTTCTGAGATACTACAGTGATGAGGGCTATATAAGTGCCCCAGGAAGGAAGAGAGGGGTCAAAACCAGATAATCAAGGCAAAGCATGAAAACATGATAACAGTCTTCAAGTACATAAAACGTTGTTATAAAGAGGAGGGTGATAAATTGTGATCCTTAATTACTGAGGACAGGACAAGTGTAATGAGCTTAAACTGCAGCAAGGGAAAATTAGGTTAGATGTTAGGAAAAACTTTCTAACTGTCAGGGTGGTTAAGCACTGGAATAAATTACCTAGGAAGGTTGTGGAATCCCCATCATTGGAGACTTTTAAGAACAGGTTAGACAAACACCTGTCAGGGACAGTCTAGATCAGTGGTTCCCAAACTGGGATTCGTGAACCCCTGGGGCTTCTCAGAAAAAATTCTCTAATGGCGGACAGAGCTGTCCCTAGGGACCCTGGGCAGCACAGGGCCAGCAGCCCGGAGCCCCTGGACTTGCAAGAGCTAAGCAGATCAAAGCAAGCATATCTATCACACTGAGGAGATTTCAACTTCAGGACTCCTTATAAGAAATGGAAAGGGAGGTGGATATTTTTTGCTGTTTTTAAAATTGAAGAGGCAGCTAGTATTGTTTTTAAAATTATTATGAAGAACAAGTTTAAGCTTTGTTGTAAGTGCATTGTTTGCCTGGACTGCTCAAGACCTGAATGCTTGTGTAGGAGGAACTCTTTGAGTTAGCTTCTTAAATACCTTCATTCTGTTTCACATCTGATATTCCTTGATGAAACATAGGAGCCTTGTCTTATAACAGGCTTATTCAAAGTGATACAATATGAAAGTGAGATCTTGGAAGAGTGTTGCCGTTTTCATAATGTAATAAAAATACTGTAACGATAAATAATAAATAATAACAAATAGTGTGTAATTAAGCATAGCATAAAAACAAATTTTAAATTTCCAAGATCACTGCTTTTATAATTTATACTCAGGTAAAGGAGAAAATCCCTGGAAATATTCATTTTTAGGAGGGGGTTCGCGAGACTTGACATTTTCGTGAAAGGGGTTCACAAGTTGTTAAAGTTTGGGAATCACTGGTCTAGATAAATACTTAGTCCTGCCTCAGTCGTACATTACTATGATTCTAAGAGATAAACCATTGGCCATAGAACAAGACAGAATAAGTGGAGTGAACCAGGAAGAGGAAGACGGTAAAACAGAAGCAAGAGACAGATGGAGTAAGTCACATTTTTTCAAATGCCTCCCCTTTGCCTAATTTCCCCATGCAGGGGATGAGGGAGACCCTGATAGTACAAATAACCAACATACACATGAGCAAACAAACCCCTGTATCCATAAAAAATGAACTTGGAGTCAATTCCTACTCTGCCACCAGTAGCATACACTCACTGACCAGTGCTGGCAACTCCTCTATATTTGGTAATGGAATTTCATAGTGATCTGGAAATATAACGAGTTTGGCTTCATCTTCATACTCAAAATCATCATTGTTTAAATCGCCATTTGTTTCTAGATCTGCAAAAGAGAGAGAGAGAACGTAAGGAGATGATAAACTGTTAAGGAAACTAAAAAAATGTTTAGACTGAAATCTGACAATTTATCTGGGGGGAAAAGCTGAGGAACAAAGTATCCATCCTGAGTTAATACTCATTCACAATCTCAGCTGCGCTGGCCACTGAGTACAGCAGCCATCGTTGTGTTGTTACGGACATTGCTCTTTGGGAAGTAGATAAGATCCTGGTATTCTTTTGGGTTACTCATTAAGAACAAGAACATAATGCATTCTGGTAGCATCTTTCATCTAGGTCTCGAAGCACTTTACAAACACTGAGGCTTTGTCTGTATTGGAAAGTTTTACCCATTATATCAATATAGTCATACCAATGTGACCCTCCATGTGGACACACTTATTCCAATATAGAGTGGCTTTCTTTGGTTTAGCTTAAATCCCTTCCCATGCAACATGAACTAAACCAAAAAAGGCACGCGTACTGTAATAAAAGCGCGTACGCTGGGGTTTATACCTGTGTAGCTATATAATTTAAATTCACACCTTAGATTTTAGCAAAAACACTTTTCCCTGTAGACAAGAATAATCGAAGTCTCACATCATTCCCCATGAAGTATATTGAACAAATGAGGAAGGTGAAGTACAGAGAAGCGGAGGCCAACATTTTCAAAAGTAGTTTTTAATTTTGATGCCTCATTTTTGGGGGCCCCGACTTGAGCCCCCAAGATTTTCAGAGGTGTTGAGAACATGAACCTACTATTCACTCCCGCACCTCCCATTCTCTGCCCCTGGGGCTGTGGTTGCTCAGAAGCTCTGAAAATCAAGACCCACGTGCCTCACATTATGCCACATGCCCCAAAATGGAAGTGCACAAAAGCAGAGGGCCTCTTGGGGAAATGTTGGCTGTGATCTGCCCATCAGTGGGTGGCCAACTTAACGATACCGAGCAATTTGGGTACGGTGAAGTAACTTCCCTTCCTAACCAATAACGGATGAACGTAGAATAAAAGAAGCTGATGGGTGTTGCAGTGACCATTTGCCTGCTCTCCTGGTGCCTTCTTGGACACATATGAATACGGAAGATGATACACTGAGATCCACAGCCAAAAAGTCCCAAGTATTATTATTATAGGAAACTAAATGCCCAAGATTAACTGGGTTAACAAGCAGTAATATTTACATGAGATTTGGGTGCTTTTATCATCTTTCATTTCCCTTCCTTTATGCTATGCAGATTTTATAAGATGAAGCCACAAAAAGGAGCAGCGTAAGGAGAGTGACAAGTAAAAACATGACAGTGTTGCAGTTCTCATGGAAGTCAATGGACATTTTCCCATCAACATGATGGAAGCAGAATCCATCTAGACATCAGGTTTCTACAGATCAGATACTGTCACATGGAGAAGAGAACATCTGGCCTGAGGTGGTGGATAGCTGACTCAGGTTGGCCCTCATTTGTTCTCAAGGTACATACATAATTTTTACTAATCTACTTAAATGTTAAACAAGCACTGGCACCAACCACTGCACATGTGGAATGTATGAAATCTTGGGTAAGGTGAAGACGAAAGGTGCATAAGTTAAATTACACCCTCTACTTATCCACAGAACAGTCACAGAATAGACAGAATGACTAGGAGCTTCTCCCAAACTCTCACACTAATACACCTCAATCGGACCTGGAGGGATCACCTCTAGGGACAATAATCCAGGCTCCATTGAGTCCTTGGCTCTCTGCTGAGGCTGCCAAACCAGGATCAATTAGTGCCAACTGGGGTTTTAATAATGTGACCACTTGTCTAATAACAACTGGCCCAACCCCACCAACCCACTGCACATAGGCTGAAAAGACAGCCAACAGAAAGTAGCAACCTTTAATCACTAACAATCTGGGCTAGATTAAAACAGATGATCTAGAGGAGAGACTAACCCATTACCAACTCCCTGGCTAGCCAATTCTCTCAACAATCCTTTTCCTTAAAAATCATTTTCACAGCTGTCTAATATGGATCACCCAATAACTTCACTACAACCAGCGCTTCTTTAACATTTCCCATTTCAACCCTTGATTCTGAGGGAATTCTATGGATCCAAACACAATGCTAAACTTTTTCAGAATGCACCGAAAAATAACTTATCTGTTCTTAAAGAGAAATCAAACCGAACAACCTCAAGCCACGGAGGTGTGTGACACCAAACCATGCTGAAGTTCAGTAATGCCCAAGACACTGACAAGTGGCCACCATCCATAAGGCTAAACAGTTTAAACACACAGTGTCTCTAGGTAACTCCAGAAATGTTATGCTCCAGTTCCCGAAAGCAGCTAAAATATCCAGCATATATCAACATAGGTGTGGAGAAGGTAAGTCATCCCATTTGGAGCCTGTAACGATGCATTTCAATCAGCCACCAGAGGGCACTGGAGGATGGCTTACTCCAGTGGTTCTCAACCAGAGGTACATGTACTCCTGGGGGTACACAGTGTTCTTGCAGGGGGTACATCAACTCATCTAGATATTTGCCTAGTTTTACAACAGGCTACACAAAAAGCACTAGCAAAGTCAGTACAAATTAAAATTTCATACAATGACTTGTTTATACTGCTTTATATACTGAAATGTAGTACAATAGTTATATTCCAATTGATTTATAATTATGTGATAAAAATGAGAAAGTCAGCAAATTTTTAAGTAATAGTGTACTGTGATATTTTTGTATTTTTGTCTGATTTTGTAAGCAAATAGTTTTTAAGTGAGGTGAAACTTGGGATACGCAAGACAAATCAGACTCCTGAAAGGGATACAGCAGTCTGGAAAGGCTGAGAGCCACTGGCTTACTCTGACCATTGCCAATACCTTTAGACATCTGTAAAGACCTTTGATATTTTTTATTTCTTCACTTTACAGACATTAAGGATGATCAGCTGGTCTAGCATTAATGATCTGCTATATACAAATAGCAATGGCATGGCTCTTCTGGGTGTAAGAACCAGACTGACACCACCACTCCTAGCAGCTCATTTTGACCAAGCCCAATAACATTGACCTGACCTGGATTTGAACCGGTGACCTAGAGATGAAAGATTCCGTATCCCATTAGCAATCAATCCCTTGACGATGAGGGTAATGACGCACTTAAGAGTACCCCACCATTTTAGCTACAGTGAAGAAGGGGAAAAGGGGAAGTTTAATTTATCTTTTAAGGCTTCATGCCATTCAGATTGCTACAAGACCAGGAAATTACGTTCTCTCCGTACAATCGCCTCAGAAGCCTGACATACTGACTTCAAGGCAGCATGACAAAAAAAGACATACACTGTTCCATCAGTGCTAGCGAAAGAATGAAGATTTAATTTGTGGTTTTTTGAAAAGGGACTATGCAAAATCAGCACCATCTCACTCAACACTTCTGCTCCATGTGGCCAAGATTTGCAAAACTGACTAGCCATTCTGGGTGCCTAACTTTGGGTGACTAACACCTTAAAGGGACCTGATTTTCAGAGGGTAAGTTCTCAGCACTTTAAGCCGGGCCTTTCTAAAAGGGGTCACTTGAGCATCTCAAAATCACTAGCCACTTTGGAAAACCCTGGCCTGTGCACATTCAGAGATGTTTAGTTCAGTGATAAAAATAAATTCTCCTTCCTTTTTATTTCCAATAACCCTGCAGAGCCAAAAAAGCTGAGAGAAGGTGAGTTCGTATCTGATCAACAGAACTATTAACTATGTTCTATTATGAGATAACAGGGCTACCCTGGAGTAACTGCAGGCAGAATTTGCCTTCCACAATTGTTACTGGGGATTATGCGTGAGCAGGGAAGAACCCACTTGAATTTCAAAACTTAGGTTAGGTTTGCCTAGCCAGCAATTAGGGGAAAACATCTATTTTTACTTGTAAATCGAGCAAATTTTATTTAGAAATCAATGTAACTTGAGTAGCAAGGAATGCTGGGAAGCCACTTTCCCACACAATCCCTTCCCAGGTGAAGGCAGCACTTCAAGATGCCTGAATACCATGAGCCCAGGAACCCCTGTGTAGTAATGGGTTTACTTTAGCTCTGAGGTCTCACACAGGCACCACACAACTGGTGCACAGCAATTCTGAAAGGCTGCTACATTGATGCTGAACCCACACAGGGCAATGTATTTCCCTTCTAAGGGACCAGGAGCTTTATGAGGCTGTCATAGGCACAATTAAACATTGTGGTCATCAAAACAGAGCACCCATGGGTCACAAAGAGCGTGCTGAGGGAGAGGACGAAAGGGAAGGCAAAATAACCAATGCTCTAAGTGGAGGCCAGGCTGGGATTGTTATTTTGGGCAAGCAGTCAGCAGGGTAAATTTACTCAGCTATCATCTGGCCCAGCTCATAAGCATCACTCTAGTGATAGCGAGAAGTGCACTGCCGCTGGCTGACTGAAAACAGCAGCTGAGTGGGCTGTTGGGGGCAGAGAGTGCCGTAAACTAAGCCACTAGAGGGAAAAGAAGGGAGAAACACTTGACTGGACATGCCCAGATTAGATTTAGATGAGTTACCAACTGAACGCACTAATAATAGTGGCATAATTAGATCCCAGGCAGGACCCCCAAACAGGATGTCCACCGTGTGCGTGGTGATGCCTGTGTGTGAGACAGAGAGCTCCCTCATAACACAGATCAATAAGTTTGCAACCGATATTGAGGCTCTACAAAGGGGTCTTGAAAATCAAGTCTCATTTAGGGCTCAATCCAGATCCCATTGCCTTGAATGGCAGAGGCTCAAGCCCTTGAACCTCAAATCATTCCTTCCAGCTGCCCCCAAATTATCATGAATGCAGCATCTGTCTATTCAGATAAGCGAGCCATTTGGAACAAGGATTCGTCTTCAGACATGTCTGTAAAGCACCAAGCTCACTAGCAAAGCTATAAAAGAAATAGATAAATAATAAATATACTCTACAGCCA
The DNA here is from genome assembly GCF_965152275.1 of Natator depressus. Lineage (NCBI taxonomy): Eukaryota > Metazoa > Chordata > Testudines > Cheloniidae > Natator > Natator depressus. The sequence continues at coordinate 11,294,232 of NC_134242.1, forward strand.
TTTCATCCTGTTTGGTGAAAGGAAACCAAACTGCAGCACAACTGAGACTTTACAATGCGTCTCACTAGGATCCACTAAATCACTAACTATAAACTGGATAATATTTGCACAGTGCTTTGAAGATGTAAAGCATTAAGTACTATTTTTTACTATGGGGTATTTACCTCAGTTTAACACCATAGCGGTTAATATAATTATTATTTCCACTCCCACTGTACTATGGATTTTCTTCAAAATTACAAGTTAAGCAGGCAAAGAAAACTAAGCCAACAAAATTAAAATCCTAGTTGTATTCCTAATAACGTTAGGGTTAGTTATACTGATTTTATGTAAGTATGGTTGTTAATATGTTTTGTAGTCAGGGCTCCTACTTCCTATGGCTCTATCTAAAACAAGAAATTATTAAAACTGCAATATTTGTAAACTCTTATTTTCTTTTCACTATATATGCTGTCTGTCCACCTTTCTGAATTTCACTTAAGTTTGGGTAATGAAACTAGAAGGTGACAATTTCACTCACTTCTTATCCCATTTCGCTTTTGGCTCTCATGTGCTGGCACACCTCTATTGTATTTAGGTTCACAAAGCTACAGGGGAATGTTTAAATCCTCAAATCACCATTTCTATTCATAGAATAGTGTCTGTATTTTGTACAATCACACTTACATGAACACAAAATCTAAATATTGAGCCACAAGCTAGATGACTGAACCCTTTTAAGAAGGTGGTAACATTGCAAAATAAATAGACAAGTTAAAGATATCCTTACTGAAAACAGGGCTCAAGCACATTTTGCCTGCAAGGTGCTTATGGTCTGGAAGACTAGCCATGTTGGCTCCAAATGAGTTCACCGAAGCAATTAACCAGATGTCATCAGGGAAAGTTTGAGACATTCACACACAAAGTTCACATAAGGACATTTTTGCAAACTCACAAATAAAAGATTCTCTATTCCCTTCTTAGACTAATTTTTGTTTCTAACCCAGACAATTGGCAGCACACCCTCTACCATGGCTCTTTTCAGTGTTTCGGGAAGGAGAATCTCAATGGTTTGATCCTACACTTTTTTCAGCTTTCTTCATTTCCATTCTATTCTCATGATAGCAGCAGTTCTGGAAGCCATTCTATGAGAATTTTAAAGATGTGTTTCTAATAGAGGAGACTGGAAGGGGTTTAATAGCCTTAATAGCCGTATATCAAAGAGGATTATAACTAGCAGAGTAACAGGTGCCCAAACTAGCCTGACTGTACAGAAAGCCAGCTTCACTGGGGCTGCTAGGAATCACTCAGATCAAGACACCCAAAACCTATCTCAGAAGGTCACTTGATCATCTGCTGCAACCCCACTACCTGTGTGAGCCCAGACTGGCTAGGTATATGCATTGGCTGACCAATCACTGCCAGTTTGGTGTCAGCCTCTATCATGGAATGAGCAAGCAAAAGCAGTACTTAAAGTTCTGTAAAGATGGAACACCTGGCAACTCAACACCAGCTATGAGAAAGCATCTAGAGGCAGCATGGCCTAGTGGATAGGGGACCAGACGTGGAGTCAGGAGATCTGGGTTCTCTTACCATCTCTGCTACTGACTCCTTGTGCAACCTCATGCAATTCACTTAACCCCTCAGTGCTTTAGTTCCCCCATTTGTGAATGGGGATAATCATATTTATTTACTCACCTTTACATCCATAGATCTCAAAGCACTTTACAAAGGGCTATACAGGTGCTAACCACTGCTGTAAAAACACCACTTAAAGGGTTAAAATGAGACAGTATCAGGAGAATTTCAGTTCATCCCCAAGCAGCAACAGCTGTGCAGAGGACTATGAAGGAGCACACCGCCCAGAGGAGAGCAGAATCTCCACAGATGTCTCAGATCCATAAGGTCCTGGGGTAAACAGTGACAATTCAATGGACCAAATTCATCACTGGCGTAACTCCCCTGCCTTCAAGGATTAATTGGAACCAAGGCTATTGGAACCTCTGGAACAGCTCTAACAGCATGGGAGCAGAATAGTCAGTTGCAAGGGCACAATTTAAAGAGCAGAAACAAACCCCTCTTCTAGCAACAAACGGCAGAGGAGCAATGGTGCATCACTGACCCTCTCTAAGCCATATAAAATGCGTATGCAGTAAATTAGCAATAACAAAATTTGGTTCTGTGTTTCTATGAGCCTTTTTTGTGTGCATCTCATTCACATTTGCATTACTAACACTGCAAGGCAGCCCTGCTTGGCAGTCTGCTTTCTTTCGGAAGCTTATGCAGCCGCTCTGTAATCGTTTAGTGATAATTGAAAATTATTCTGAATATGAAATGCTAGCAACTGGCATTTAAACCAGTGCCTGCCAACTCCTCATTAACAGCCCCTTCCTCTTTTGGGGGGGGGGGGAGGAGAGAAGAGAACTTCACTTGTTTACTCTCCTCTCACTAACTTCCCCTTTCTTTTCTTTTCTCCAGGCGCCTTTTTCAGAACTTACTCCTGCCATTAAAATGACTGAATCCATCACAATCCTCTCAGCAACACATTCCACAGACCAAAGCAACTCCAGTGGGATGCCAAGCTATTGTTCCCCCTTCCACTATCAGAAAGCTGGCTTTTGCTATGAAAACATTTAACCCCTTCACCTCAGGAAGAATTACTTAGCTACTTTCAGTAGTGACTATGGCTTCTATTCTCTCTCCACCCCATGAAAGGCACGAAAAGGAAAAAAAAATACACAGAAAATGCACCCAAAAAGCCCCAGAAGTGGGTAGAGTGGAGCTGGTACTGTAGGGTCCCAATGAAGGAGTTTATGGGGTCCTAAGATTTCTTGGCTGATGCATAAATCATCTGATATCTAGGAAAATTAGGGTTTGATAGAAAGATGATTAGAGGCAGATGAAGGAAACTCATTGGGGGTTTCCCTTGCTTTCCCTCACTTCCTTGCTTTGCGTACATCGGGGAGACATGTCAGGCAGATAGAATTGTGTAAGCGTTATTAAAAGACGTTCAGTATACATGTACAGTTACATTTACTTTGGACCAGAATGGGGACCCCTTACCCACACTCATCAGCAGTTACAAATAGTTCCACAGAAGTTAATGGGACTACTCCTGAGAGCAACTGCTCACAAGCAGGAATCGGGGATCCCCAGACTGGCCCTATATAAGCAGTTAATCCAAATTCACATTTTATAAAAGCAATATATTATTGTGATGGCGCACATGTAAGTAGACAGACAGGTGTCTAACAAACCCTAAGCAGTTTGAGAATATTTGTGAGGCTGTTTTGGGATGATCATTGATAATTTTTTTTAAAAGGAAGACACTTACAAATTTGTAATCTTTCTACTTTGAACAGTTTTAAAAACAAAACAAAATAAGGCAGACATGCTGGAGTGGCAGGTGTACCCAAATGCACATGCACTGGGGTTAGACACAAGGACTGTGTGAGAGCAGCTATCTACAATACCTAAAAATAGCACTGCATTCCTCCTTTTTGGTAAAGCTCCACCAGATGCGCCTGGTACCTTCTGGAAAGAAAAAAAGAAAATATACAGTTAAAAAATCTAACCTGTGAACCTGAAATAAGCAAATAACAGCCTCATGCCGGAGCTTCCCCTGACAGGTAGAGGCGTCAGTGTGCGTTCGGCGTGTTTTCGGGGGAGGGATGCACAGGTACAAATTTAGTACTGGTAAAAGGTGCCAGACTGACATCCCTGAACAACAAAGTCCTCTATTTAACCATAGAACACCTACAGCAGGGGCAGCAGAAGCATACGCTTCCTTCATATCCCTCGCCAATGGGACTCGACCCTGATCCAGGGGGACCACCTTTGGAAGTCAGAGTAGTTTATTCTATATGTCCACTTACTCCCCTCTGCCAGCAGACTGATTGTGATAGCACTGGTAATGACACACACACATACCCTAAGAACTGGATGGGACCATCACGTAATTTCACACCTACTCCCACACCATCAGATGTCAACAGTGCTTAATGACTGGACGCAGACTGGACATGATGACCCAGAGAAGAAAGACTCTGCCTCCCATTACCAAACCAGGTGGGCCACCAGGGCCCGCTTGGGTGTTATAACAGACTGTTATCTAAAGTAAATAATCTAAAATAAATGCCTCCTCAATGCGGGCCTGAGCCTGCTCCCACTGAAGTGAATGAAAGTGATCACAGTGGTCTGTAAGCGTTAGGTGCTATGCAGAAAACCTATCTAGGCAGCCTGGTTTAGTTTTAAGATGGCAAAAACCTATGAGCAGAGCAGAGCAGAGCACAGCTGTGTGACAGGTATTCCAGCGATAGAGCTAATTTCAATTTCAGGTAGGGCTTTTGCCAATTCAAAGTGCTTTACAAAGCAATGGGAAGAACACCGGCAGCACCATAAGCATAAAAGCAAATGCAACCACAACTCTTTCTAAGCTATTCAGAACCATGCACTGTTAAAACGTCTTTAGTGATTAGTTTTTTGTGGCTATTGTGCCAGCAGCGTATCTTTTACAGCATGTAACATAATGTCATGCTACTTTAAGTTTGTTGCTTTTTTATTATTTTTTTGAATAGTAAAATTAGGATACAACAGGTGGAAAGAGACAGGCCCAGAATCTGTCAACCTAGGAAGAGTTCATGTGTTTGTCTCTGCTGACAAGGAGGCGAAGAGTTCACATATTCTGGGTGATTCTTTCTGCCACGTAAATAAAGCTTCGGCCAAAGAGATTGGCTAGAATCATCAACAAGCTTTCACACCCCATAGAAAAGTTTTCCATTATCAGAAAGAACAGACACCAACTAATGTTTCTCGGCTACACTTATCAAAACAACAAAACCTACCGTTCAGATTTATCATACTGATTTTTTATTTATTCACCCTGTAGGCAAGGGGAATGGCCACTAGTATTAAAAACTAGCTCATTTTCTCAATGCAATGTAAGTGACAACCAGAAAAGAAACATATTTTCTCACTCTTAAAAAAAATCCCAGATCTACTACAATAAGCAGCAACATACAGAACAGATGGTTGCCTCCGCCCCTCACCCCACACACCCCAAATTATCTCAGTGGTTCAACCACCACACTGGAAAGCTGGGATTGAACTCCCACCATTCCATGTGAGACCTGGAGCAAGACATTAAGACCAACATCTTCGAGAGTGACCATTCACTTTGGGTGCCTCCATTTTTGGCTCCCTACCTTTAAATATCTCAGCCTGATTTTCAGAGGTGCCAAACACCTGCCGCTCCCACTGGCTTCAACTGAAGTGGTGGACGCTCAGCACTTCTGAAGAAGCAGGCCCAGGGAGTTTGTGCCTTGCTTTGCCAATCTGTAAGCCAGAGGTGATAACTTTCCTCCCTCACAGGCTGTTACAAGCATTAATTAATATTTTTAAAGCATTTTAAGATCCTCCAACAAAAGGCAGAGTCAGGGTGAAGTAGTAATAGCAGTGCTATGTCGGTCTCCCCATGTTACTTGTACTAAGTGTCAGGAACCTTATTGGGCAGCTCTATGAATCGCAGATCTGTGTAATGAACCTCCATGTTATCTATGTTCTCGCAAGAGGGCCCATCGCTATCTAGTATCTGAGCACCTGCCACGTATTACCCTTCCCAATGCAGCGCAATGGTTTCAAAAGTCACGGGGTCTAAGGCAGAGAGAGCATCCAACTGAACACTGCCTGTGTTATATCTCTGCTGTGCACAGTACTGGCAACACAGCCATTGAGGCTGCAGAAGAGTAACTGGTTTTTAAAGCTCAGAAAAAAAATAACTATGCAAAAATTCAATGTGGTGAGTCAACCGATGTTGCTACCATAGGGGTGCTGCACAGCTTGCAGTGCCAGTGACATATGTTTCCCATTGATTCTATGAAAGATGACCTGGGAACAGATCCTTCACTATTATAAGCTGCCATAGCTCCACTGAAACCAATGGAACTACGGCAATTTACACAAGTGGAGGACCTGCCCCTTGCTCTTCTGTAAAGCTGTGCCAGGACACACATACTTATCCCAGACACTTCAGGAAGTGACGAAGACTTCCACATTCTGCAGGGATGATACCAAGGCAATGAGAGACAGGAATAGCAACCTGGTCACATCCATCCAATGTCACTGCACACAGTGCCGCATGGCTTCTCTGTCTCATACAGCCCTAGTGCTTAGTAAGCATCCGAGAACCTGTGCTGGGTCCTTCATGAAGCTGTCAAGAAGGTGAACCTCATTAGAGGCAGTCTAACGGGTTCTCAACATTTGGCATTGTTTTGCTACGACATGGGGCCCCATCACTAGCAACTCCACAGGAGGGAAGTGGCTCCCACAAGGTAGCAATATCCCAACAAGCTGTTTTAAGAGCAGAGAAGTACAGGTCCTCACAAAGGATCGCAAGTTTCTCCTTAATGATGCCTTCAATCATCCAGTATGGGTGGCAGGCTTAGCCAACCTTGCTGATATCTCTGGGTACCTGAATGACCTGAACTACTCTTTCCAGGAGCAACACACAAATGCCTGTCCATCTGCACCAGGGTACAAGCACTCATCAGGAAACATGGACATTGGTCTTCCTGAACGTAGACAAAATGTGGGGTCATTTCAGACTTTGAGACAACACATTTGCAAACTTGTGTGGATCATAGACCCATTCAATTATATTTTTATAGTTCCAATTAACTCATTTAATTAACGTTAATGTCCTAAGGCCGAACATCTAGTACGGTAACATGAAGACATGTATGAATTTATGATGTTGTCCAGCAAAAGTGAAGCAGAGAAGTAGTTTTCATTTTTGCCCCACTGTATCTAAACCTTTGGAGACATATCTAAACACATGTACATACACACACACACACAATTAACATAGGGGCATTGTGCTAGACATCCCTTGTTTCTCAGAGAAATAGTAATATTATCGAATTGTGAGTTTATAGGTCCCCCTCATTCAGAAAAATCCCAATGTGGGTTACAAACTCTGGAAGTTATGGATATTCAGCCACCTCTGGGGTGGAACGCTGCAGCCATTAACATTACATAACAGGCTCTAGGTGGACAGAAGAGTACTGCCTAATCAATTACCACTGTATCATCCACTCGCCAAGTACTGCCCCAATCTTGCTGAACCTGGCAGGTGAGTTCTCCCAATGCCCTACCAAGATGCAACCCACAAAGAAGCCCCAAGATTCCTCAGTAGCCGAAGAGTGTCTTTGCAGTGATCTAGCCGCTTATGTTTACTTTGACACTGAGGTGAACATCAGTGTACTTGCTTTCCATCTCTAGAGATCTTGGTTCAAATCCTTGTCAACACAACAGGCAAAGGGATTTTGGAGATCCCATTTTAACCCCAATTTGGCTTTATACTGAAACCTCCCACATACTTTGGCAAGACTAGCAGACTCTCTCACGACAAGAATAACAAGTATCAGAGGGGTAGCAGTGTTAGTCTGGATCTGTAAAAGCGGCAGAGTGCCCTGTGGCACCTTATAGACTAACAGACGTATTGGAGCATACGCATGCATCCGACAAAGTGGGTAGTCACCCATGAAAGCTTATGTTCCAATACGTCTGTAAGAATAACAAGGACATTGGAGGCTTGGGGTGATACTCATGTGTAAGCCTGAATAGGACTTCTGCCCACCTGGCTCTAGTCAGTGCAATTACCTTTCACAAGCACTAAATCCACTCACCAAAAGAACATTTGCTAGAACCTGCCCAGTCTACCACAAGTTTACAGTAACAGTGTGATGGAAATGTAGCTATTTCCCAACTGCCCAGGGACATGGAATCTTCTGCAAGAGGATTTCCCTAATTTTTAGCATACACCAACTCGCCCGAACTTGCAGCCACCATTCTTCTGATAAAGTAAGAATGGACAGGATCTTTTTCCAGGTTCAAGGGAGATCCTTGATCAGCCAAAGAGATCACTGCTGTAGAACAACAGGAAGCACTCTTTGTCCCACCCTAAGTAACTATCTCAGTCCCAGTAATTCACCCAAGGATTCAAAGCTACATTGGAAAGTAAACTGAGTGGCACATCAAACCAAACCACACCTTCTACTCTGTTTGGGTCAGAGTTCATTAACAGCCCATTGTATGAGAATACAAACACCAAACAAATATATGCATGTGCGCACACAAACACAGTTGGCCTTAACATTTTATATCAATAGTAAACCCAGTAACAGTAGGGACGTATAACTAATAGGAAGCTTGTCTGTATTATAAAAGATTGATCTGGGAAGCAGTGTTTGGATCTAGGGTCCATTTCAGGCTAGAGTTTGGATTACAGCGCAAATGAGGACTAAGGTTCACTCTTCTGAGTAAATTTCTGCCAGCTTGAGCCAAAATCTCATGAAAACCCTCGTTCTCAGAAGATTCCAAATATATCTGAACCAGAACCAGTGTACAGGCCTCTTGGTCCAGATTTGTAAAGCTACTTAGGCACCTCAAGATGAGCATAGGTGCCCAGTAAAATCAATGGGAATTAAACACCTAGGTGCTTTTTTTTTTCTTTGGGGGGGGGGGGGGAAGGGGGGATGATGGGAAATCACCATATGCACCAATGTGCATCTTTAGGTAACTAAATACCTTTAAAAATCTGGCCCCTGGTGGTTTGAATAAAAATTGCACAGTTGAGTTTGAACCCAAGGATCTAAATCTGACCTCTACCCAGCCCAAATTTCAAAGGGAGTCAGATTTGGTATTTCAGGTTTGGCCCATCTCCCAGATACTTTATCTGAACTTGCATATGAGGTATAAGAACCATCTGAATAGCTGGTCTGGAAGCTAGAAATCTCACCTCTATCACATGTCGTTTCAGATGCATATATACACTCTGTCCTGTTTTTCGATAGTGCCTTTCAACATGTTCCCTTCCAAATCCCAGAAACGTGTTCATGCACACATAGAGACCTCCTTCTGAATCCTGAAAGGAATAATAGAAAACAGTTACTATATAGAAGGAACTGAATGGGACAGAAAGACACCAGCAAGCAGAGACAGTTAGGAACCGCAACCTTTTGCACCTTCTCCTTATCACATTAGCACATCACACGCTTACATATTAGGTTATAGAGCAAAGAGAATTGTCTTCCTTTTAAGAATCTTCCACACCATGTGACAATGTATACTAGCAGCTGATTGGACCACAGTGACTGCACCACTAAAGAGTTTACAGCGGTGCAACTGCACCGGTGCAGCTGTAAGCTCTCTAATGGAGCCATTCTAAGCCGACAGGAGAGAGCTCTCCCATTGACTTAATTACTCCGCCCCCAACAAGCAGCAGCAGCCACCTCAGCGGGAGAAGTTCTCCGGCCGATATAGCGCTGTCCACACCAACAGTTAGGTTGGTGTAACTTTTGTTGCTCGGGGGGGATGGCTTATTCACACCCCTAAGCGGTGTAAGTTATACCAACGTAAGTGGTAGTGTAGACATAGCCTAAGTGTGTCAAGACCTGATATCTAGTAGCAGGCCTTGAAAAATCCATTTAACTATTCATCCTTTGCAAGAGGAAGGTATCCCTTGGAGAATGTGAGCCCTTTGGGGGATGGGGGAGGCTACTAAGCCATCAATACCAGCAGAATCTAAGCTTTCATTTTAAATAATAACGTGTCTAGCCCTATGGCTACAAAGATAACTTTCTGAATGGGAACTGGTGTAGAGCTGTCCTCCTAAGGGTGAAAGCTGGCTGACCACTTCAGTGCTTCTTCTCTTGCTCATTGCTTTCCCAAGCTGTAAAAGAGTCACTAACAAGATTCTGGTCTGTTTCACAAGCAGAACCTGTCTAGAACCCGCTGGGCAAAGTGAAATTGGTAAGAATCATCTCAGTTTTGCTCTGCTTCTGTTTGAGACATCTATGAACAGAGGCAGGCACAGGCACTGGCCCTAATCATAAAGTAAGGAAACTTAAAGCAAGTATAGCAGAGAAGAATCATGAGTTACACCCTCTTGAAATTGTTTAGAAAGACTAAACCCCAAGGGAGGTCCAGGTAAAGCAACCCAGTAGGAGTCCCAGCACCTTTCCCTTTCCCAGTAGCTGGGTGTTGAGGACGGCTCGCTGACCAGGGCATTGCCCCAGAATCCCACTGCCACCAGCTCCGTCCCAAATCATTCAAACTGTGCTGCTAACAGGTCTGGTCACCTGGTTACTAGGCGTCAGACACATTTTTTAAGCCCTTTCTAGTAGTCTATTGTTCCATGTAGGTGGTGCAGAACAAAGGGCGGTCTTTTAAAAGCACTTTGATCTTGCTTGCATTCTGAACTGCAGGATGGCAAAACATCTCACTTCTGATCTCTGGAAACACCACTAGCTGAAGTCACCCATAGCTAGCTTAGATACTGCTAGTGTATCAAGCAACAAGAGTCACCAATGGCTTCAAAATGTTACACATAAGGAACATGCACTTAATTCTTGATCATAAATTGTTACAGGGATAGGTATGTTCTTGTATCTCTTGTATGTGAAAAACCCAGACATCAAAACTATAGACAGGACACAGGACTAAATGTACTCTCCCAAATTTGGAGATATTGTTTTATCCAAAGTCACCTGAGGTGCTGGAAGAACACTCTGAAGGGCTGATGGTGCTAAACCTGCCTGTGTTATTTAGTGCCTGATACCAGATCTGCTGTATCAGGCACTAAATAACTGGCAATAAATGGGGATAAGAGAAATCTATTTCTACCATAAAGTTTATTAAAGCATTAGAAACTCCAGCCTCGATGGCCTTCCTTAGGATTTATAAATTTATAAATTGGTTAGTCTCTAAGGTGCCACTAGTACTCCTTTTCTTTTTGTGACTACAGACTAACACGGCTGCTACTCTGAAACTTAGGATTTATGGGGCCCTATGCAGTATTATTAAACTGGTGCCCCTATGCCGGCACAACTGGTACCCTTACGCCAGCGCATTCGGCTCTGTGAATATTGGTGCCCCTATACTGCCTCTATACTGGTGCCCCTATGCTGGTACATTCGGCTCTGTGAATATGGCCCCTGCCTTCCGCCTAGGTAGACGACTGCAGAGCGTGCTGGGTGTGCAAGAGCCGACCCACTCTCACCTGCTGTCTCGGTCATAGGTGCGGACTCCGTGGGTGGGTGCTCTGGGGTGAGAGCACTCAAAGGGAAAATTTAGTGGGTGTGGAGCACCCACCAATGCCAAGCTCCCCTCCTCTGCCCCCCTCGCCTCTCAAGCGCCGGTGGCCATGCACTTACCAACTCCTCCCCCTCACTCCCAGCGCTTCCAGAGCGCCACAAACAGCTGATTCGCAGGGTTCAAGCTCCGGAATGGAGAGGGAGGATCGGGGATGGGGCGCACTTGGGGGAAGAGGTGGGGAAGAGGCAGGGCGGGGGTGGAGCAGGGGTGGGAAGAGGTGGAGCGGGGACTTGGGGGTAGGAGTGGAGTAGGGGCAGGGCCTAGAGCGGAGTGGTGGGGGTCAAGCACCCCCTGGCAAGACGAGAAGTCGGCGCCTATCATGCCGGTGGTGCCCCAAATTTTCGCGTACCCTACACATCCGCATATGCCTAAGGACGGCCCTGATTCTATTTAACATCAACCCCCCTGAACTTTAAACGATCAAGACCTTTGAAGCAAGGGCTGCATCTACCATTATGAACCACCCAGGACATCACTGATGCATAAAGTAGTAATCATTATTTATTTTAAAATCATCCCCAGTATATGTTTTCATAGATTCACACAGTTTAAGGTCAGAAGGGACCATTAGGACAGCCTCATTTGACCTCTGGCATAGAGTTTTGCAGACAAACACACACATAGATCTTTAGTATACGAAACATGGAAGCCACCTCACATATGCAGTCATTCCTTGTCCTTTTTCTTTTACATCCTTTATTATCGCCACAGCTTAAGCATTCTCACAAAAAGTCAAGGCTGCATCCCAGTTAAAAGAAGCCTGTGGATGCTCAGCCTAAATAAAAATATATCCCATTGTCAATGAATAGGTGTTTTGGGAACTTTGTTTACAATTCTGTTTTCTCTGAGACACTTCGTTCTCTTTTTTCCCCGGAGCGACTCCATGAGAGCACTCAGCTCTTTTGCTAAGAAGGCTATGGCAACTATTTGACATTTTCAGGACATATGCTAAATGTGGAAGCTGCGTAAGTTAGCTGGTGGTTACTAACAGGAGAGTTATTTCTCCTAGAAAAAGCAGGCAGGCTGTTCTCTCACACAACCTGAACAGAAGAAGACACTGTGTTCAAAAGTCTAACACAGTCATGGTAAAGCAGTGTTAGTGGTAAGGACTAGAGCTCTTGGATATATGAAATTCACCCCTGTGCAGACAGCCAGGGCTTTGCTCCACTTAATGCCCATTCAAGCCCTATTCTGAGGGCCTAACTGGGGCCTTGGCCTTGTGTACTGGTGAATTTCACCTATAGGGAATACCATATGTCCTGGAGGTAGGCAACATTCATCTTAGATTTCTAAGTGGCTATGGTGTAAAATCTTTTTCACTGATTTTTTTTTTTAATGTGAGTGCATTTTTGTTTTGGTGAAAGGTGCTAGAGACTCAATCACACTATCTATCTGCAAACAAGAACAATATACTGTTCCCAGGGACTAGGAGCTCTCTACAAACAAAACCATGAAGGTTCAGTAGTGAGGTGCATAAAGAGGAGTTTTATTGATCATGCCTGCTACTGTAGTATCCTCTCAGCCTGAACTAAACAACCAAAGTCCTGTCCCAACATGCACTGGGATCAGTGTAAACTCTGGGATGGAGCATCTGAAGACAGTGTTTTCTTTTACTTTTCCAAAGTCCTAAGCAGGGCCGACCCACAACATTTTGGCACCTGAGGAGGGGCGCTCAAATGACGCCCCCCATGCCCCCTCGCTTGGGCCAAAATTCTGAAACTCTGGGTCCTAGTGGTGCCCCCCCCCAGTCTGGCACCTGAGGCAGCCGCCTCAGTTTGCCTCACGGTAAGGCCAGCCCTGGTTCTAAGACAGTGCTAAGGTGGAAGCTTCTACCCACTGCTCTGACAATGGGCCTTGATCCTGACCTAGAAGGACCTTCTAGTAAGAGACTAGTGCAGCCTTCTCACAAGCAGAATCTTCCCTTAAAGATTCAGGGAAGGACTGTAACAACATGCACCCGCAAAGGGGGAGTAAATGGAAGTTTTCCTTACAACACTGCTTACTGTTCTTCATCATTTACATTGCAGGAGTGACCACAGTGTGCTAAGTGCTTTCCAAACTCAGAGGAAGGCAGGGTCCCTGCTCCAAAAAGCAGACAGTCTAGAAAGATTATCTTATATCATCATTTAGACAGTACTTTGTGTTAAAATAAAGGCTGGAAGAGGCTTTCATGGAGGGAAATCCATGGAGATATAAAGTCAAAGCATGATAGGGTCCACCTCCTTTCAAACCTTGGGGAGAGAGAAGGGAGATGGAGCAAGAACACTGGTGATGGGAGGGCTGGGGAACACAAACACTAATCCACAAGGAACCAGCATGAGATCACCATCTCATTTCAAGCACACAGGATACCAACAGCTATCAGATGCTAATGGCTTTCAGTCCCTACCAACCTGCTTCGGATTTGAACCCGTGACCTGTATCCTATTACCAATCCTTGAGCCATCCAGTCCCCTAGGGAAATCTACGGTTTAACATTTTCATTTCCTGACATGACTAGGATAATAATGTATAAGGACATGTGGCTGTTACAGAGCCGCTAACATGGTGAACAGTCACATAGTAAAACATACCAGTACATATCACAGGAAAGAGGAAAAAGGATACATTAATACTCACGATCCCCAATAATTACCTCAGATGTTACGAGATAATAGTAGTTACCAGGGGATTATCCACCCACAACTAATCTCTAATTGAGATTTCTTGCATTAAGGGAAAAATCCTAAAGCCAATGGAGTCAATGGGAGTTTTGCCATAGTCTTCAATGGAACTCAGATTTATCCCTACAGAAATGATGAGCCAGTGGAACATTTTAGGGTCCTCCTGAGAGAGAGAGAGAGAGAGAGAGATCATCTGTGATCTCCATTACAAGTCTGGTTGTGGCCAACCAAAAATCTCCTGCTGTAAAAGAGTACAGCTATAATACAATCTTTACTGTATTTGGAAGGGTTAAAAGAGCAGTTCTATAATATCCAGAATGTAGGAACCTGACAATAGCTTAATGAAGTGATAGCCTTCTTGTTTCATAAATGTTTAAAAGGTCAAAAGATAGCAGAAGCTTCAGCATTTAATAATCATCTGAACAATACACAATAGCTTACAATGGGGAACAAAAAGAAAGCAGGTGTCTCATATTCTCCATTGCTGCTGACAGTGGAACAATAGAAGCAAATCACGTCAAAGCGAATGAATACAGCGGCACATGAAGATTGCCCCTGGCACAATTAAAAAAACACGCATCCCAGCCCCCCAGTATACCAGATACAGTGACTTGCATTAATTTACCAGTATTTAAACTGTGCATTGGGTGCTGGAATCTCGTCAAAGTGCTATTGGGAAAGAACACAGACACAGGCCTGCCGCTTGATTAATCAAGATGCAGACACAAACAAATGAAGTAGTAAAGAACACCACACACAAATGAGGGATGAAAGGATATGGAAATGCAGAGTGAGGAGAAAACAAGCAAACTACAGGAGTGGGGGGCAGGAAAAAAGAGATAAAAATAAAAGAAAGGACAAGAGGGACACAAGAACAAATGAGTGGGGAAGGGGAAGATGAAAGACAGGAGGAGACTAAGAGCAAGGCTACTAGCAACTGGACTAGTCCAAACTAAAACTTCCCACCTGCTTTTTTTAAACAGAGTCACTATTTTATTTTAGGTTTCAGAGTAGCAGCCGTGTTAGTCTGTATTCGCAAAAAGAAAAGGAGTACTAGTGGCACCTTAGAGACAAACCAATTTATTTGAGCATAAGCTTTTGTGAGCTACAGCTCACTTCATCGGATGCATTCAGTGGAAAATACAGTGAGGAGATTTATACACACACAGAACATTTTATTATATCTTGTGATCAGTGTATACAAAATAACAAATGTTGGAGAGGAGGGAGATCAGGAACTTCTGTTCATCAGGTCTCATAACACAGAAGCAAGAAGACATTCAACTCTTTGAAAGGTGGCAAATTTAAAGCTGTTAAAAGGAAATACATTCCCACCCACAATACAATTAGCCTGGGGAACTCATTGTCACAAAAGATCTTTGAGATTAAGACTTTAGCAGGATTCAACAAAGGATCAGACATTTCTATTGATAAGATTCAGAGTAACAGCCGTGTTAGTCTGTATTCGCAAAAAGAAAAGGAGTACTTGTGGCACCTTAGAGACTAATCAATTTATTTGAGCATCTCATGCTCAAATAAATTGGTTAGTCTCTAAGGTGCCACAGGTACTCCTTTCCTATTGATAAGAATATCCAGTTACAATGGTACATATTGCTAACATAAACAAGAGGTTTGGAAAGAGTATAACCCCTTATGTTTCCAGCTTAAATCAACTTTTAGGTATTATGGGTTAGGAAGAAACTTTCCCTTCGGACAGATTACCCCATAACTGCCTATTGAGGGTTTCTTGCACCACCTCTGATGTACCTGGTACTGGCCACCATTGGAGACATGATACTGGGCGAGATGGACAGTGGGTCAGATCCAGCATGGAAATTCCTATGTTCCATTTGACAGAGGGCATCTACACAGAGACACTGAAATGAAACCTAACCACCATTCTAAAGATTGCTCGCTTCTATAAGTCAAAGCAGTTCCTCTCACGGAACTAGAGAACTCACCATTCTGAGGCAATCTGTTTAGGCATGTTCACAAGCAGGAGCTATGGCCTCTATATTATTGGGTAGTTCTGATGGCAAGACAAAGGAGGCTCATGGAGCACACATGACTTGTGACACAGGAACAGAAATTATATTCTGCCATGGGATCCAGCAGATATTAGTCCTCCTAAGGCAATGGTGCCCAAACTTTTCCTCTTGCACTTCCCCACCCCCCCTTACCAGTAATGGAATGTGTCCACGCTCCCCTGGGCCCAGAACCAGGGCTGGGGGCCGGGAGTAGAGCCAGGGGCTGGAGCCAAAGCCAGCGGTCAGGAGTGAGGCCGCAGCCGGGGGCCTGGAGCAGAGATGGGGCCACAGCTGCAGCCAGAGGCTGGGGCAGGGCCGGAGCAGAGCTGGGAGCAGAGTAGGGCTGGGTAGCGCTCCTGCCCCGCCCCCCATGTGGGGTTGGCCCGGGCCCTGCCGGGCCCTGCTAGGGGGGCACACCCCACAATTTGGGGACCACTGTCCAAAGGACATTTGAAGGCCTTTGAATAACCACGTGGTACATGAAGCTCACTTGCAGTTCAATCAATAATAATGATGGTGTTGATGGCTGGTAATACCCAGATTTACACCGCTGCCTGTGTTTATAATGTCCTTGTGTAACTATGTAAGGAAAACCCCAGCCTGGTGGATAGCCAAAGCAGCATGGCTGTTTCTCTTATGGGAGCTGCTGCGTGCGTCATCCCTGCAAATTCTACTCATACTTGGCTATTTTAGAGACTTGGTGTAGCAGTGACCATCTGGTTAGCTTTAGTATCAAAGTGCACTGCCAGGCAGCAAAGAACTCATCCATCAGACAGGTGTAAGCTACAATATCTTCCTAGAGCGCAATGAAAATAAAAATGTGGTCCCTGATGTGCCCCACCACCTAACTAAAGACCTTCAGCCATACCTAAACAAGGTTCGCTGCTCATACTTTGCAATCTGACACATGCAACCAAGCAATGCACCACATCAGTAATTCCAGCACAGGAAAAAGAAGCCACCTTGCAGCTCAACCAAAAACATCTGTCTGGAGCAATGTCCAGATTTATTAAATTCTTGTCACCTTTTGCTCTGCTTTACTGCCCCCCAACATTAAAAATAGACAACGGTTTTCATATCTGTGTTGAGATACTTTGACCTAAGGGACAGCCAGTGACTAGAAAAACAGTTACTACTAGAAAGTTACATGCAACAGGATCACTGATGCCAATTACACACTCACTAAAAGACTTCAGTCTGCATTGTACTGTCCGATAAACAGCAAAGCATAGGGCAGTCTAGCCCTTTGGGAATTTTCCTAATATAGCCATTACCAAAACCAAGTCAGCGAGATCTACATTAGAAGCTGTCATCAGCAGCAAGATTTTCCAGCTGCAATGAGGCTGAGCTTTGTGCTGCTAAAACAAATCCCTTTCTGCAACCAGTGGAAGTGAGCTATAGGACCAAACTAACAATCTATGTCAGACGGGTAGCTTGCACTGCAGTTACAATACTTCACATGCGAAGATCTAATGTTCAGAGCAGATATGTCTAAGATATGCAAAATCTGAACATAACACACTGACACTCCAATTTCCACCCCTCTTTTGGATGTCGTCTCTCCCTGTGTCATGTTTTGCCTATCCAAGTTTGCAAGTTCTTCAGGGCAGGGATCCTGTCTTTTATGCAGTGCACAAGACATACCTATAGCTCTGTATCAGTGGTTTTCACACTTTTTGTACTGGTGACTCTTTTCACACAGCAAGCATCTCAGTGTGACCTCCCCCTTACAAGTTAAAAATGGGGGGTAATTTAATTTAATGGGAGCTCGGGGCTGTCAGCCCCACAGAGCTGACAGCTCACAACACCCATGAAACAACCTTGCAGCCCCCTGAGGGGGCATGACCCCCAGTTTGAGAACCCCTGCTCTATATAAATAACACTGTTAACCTTTTTTACCTGAATGGCTAATCAAAGTTCAGCGCTCTGTGGGTGATCCAGTTGGGAACAGAAATTGGTGGCAGCCAGATTCTTCTTTGATGCAATCTTGTTTGTTTACAAAGAATGTGCAAAGTCCTGTGCCTCTGAATGCAGAAGAAACCAAGAACAAAAAGAAGTTTCTTGCTTACAAGCCCCCAAGCCCTTTTAGCCAACACCAGAACCAAAGGCTCTCTCTAGCTTTTTCCAGGGTCACAATTGTGCTCACAGGCGGAGGCTACTGCTTGGCTTTCTTGCTTTTTCCCTACTCCCAGACAGTCTTACCTCTTCCCAGTTTCTTTCTATGTGTTCTCTCACACATCTACACCCAGTCCCAAGGTGTTCACAAAAGCCAGTCGAACCCTCCACCCCCGCAGGCCCTACAGCTAGTTTCTGGGCAGACTCTGTTAGGCTTGGTCTACCCTAGCAACTTATGTTGGTATAACTATGTCGCTCAAGGGTGTGGAAAATCCACACCCCTGGGCAACAGATATACCAACCTAAATCCTGGTGTTGGCAGCACCATATCAATGGAAGGGCTTTTCCCATTGACATAGGTACCACCTCTTGGGAAGGTGGAGTACCTACCCTGATGTGAGAAGCCTTCCCCTCAGTGTATGTATCACCTTCACCTAAGCACAACGGTGGCGCCACTGCAGCCTTTTAAGTGTAGACAAGCCCTTGGGTTTTGTTTTGGTGTGGTCCCATAACTGTCTCTTATAGCTATCTTAAATGGAGAACTCATTCACACATCAGCTTGAACCAGGTTTTAACCTAACCCATAGCAAGGCTTCTCCCAGCTTATAACAATACTTATGTAGAGAGAAAAAGTAATATCTTTATTGGACCAACTTTTGTTGGTGAAAGAAACTAGCTTCCAAGCCTACACAGAGTTCTTCTTCAGGTCTAGGAAAGGTACTCTAAGTATTACAACTAGAAAAGGAGTACTTGTGGCACCTTAGAGACTAACCAATTTATTTCAGCATAAGCTTTCGTGAGCTACAGCTAAGGTAAAACAGATTGTTAAGCATAAAGAGTTAACACATGTTGCAAGAGACCATTCAAGTTTAAGTGGGCAATACTTCTGTAGCCATTGGGCAAAGAAGGTTTGTTGTCATGAGCCGTAAATCCAGTGTCTTTATTGAGTCCATGATTTTTAGTGTCTAGCAAAATTATGAATTTAAGCTCCCAGGCAGGCCTTTTGAAGGAGTTGTGCAGGTTTCCTTTCAGGATGAGCACCGAGAGGTCAGATACGGAGTGACTGACAACTCATGACTCCTGATACGGGGGGGGCACAATGTATAGGGGAGGATATGTGACCACCCCACGCGTCTCCTTTGGGAAGAACTTCCAGCCCCACTTCCCTGGGTCAGGGCAGAAAATCCCACCAGCTCCTGGGGCGGGGGGGGGGGGGGGGGGGCTGGGAGCCAGGATCAGGGAGCCTCTGGGTCCGGCTGGGGCCATCTGTGGCTGAGCAGAGGCCAAGGAACCTGCTCCCAGAACCTTCCCCAGAAACCCCCCACCCTGCGCCCAGGCCAGAGACTGCTGTGCTCTCCCCACCCCACCAGCTACCTGTGGGGAGGGGGGGACTCTGTCCTTCTCCTGCTCCACCTTGCCCCACAGCATGTTCAGACCCTGTCCCTTAGCAGCCAGGTCCGGATGGGGAGAAGGAAAGAGCCGCTTCTCATGCAACTGAAGGTGGCTGTCTGAGAGAACTCGGCTGGGGAGCTCCCCTCCTGGCTTCCACTCCCCACCTGGCTCGGCTCAGGGGCTGAGTGAGCCGGAAACGTGCCATGGGGAGAGGGGACTCCAGCTTGCTCGCTCGGTCCCTGTCTCTGGCAGCCAGGCCTGGGCGGGGAGTGGAAGCCCCCGCCTCCCCACTTGGGCTCTTGCAGGCAGCCACCACACTGCACAGAGCAGGGACCGGAGCAGCCAGCATGAGAAGCGACTGGTCCCACCCCGTTCGCTCCCCACCCGGCTGCCAGGGACAGGGGCTGAACATGCCGGTGGGGGGCAGGCACAGCAGGAGAAGGACAGAGCCCTTCTCCCTTTCCTCCAGCAAGCCAAGCAGAAATCTGTTGGGGGGGGGGAGTCACTTGACCCCACATGTCCCCCTTATGCATGAAAAGTGTTTGCTCATGGGTGATGTGGTGTTTTTGTCTTTTATCATTTTTATGAGTGTTCACCTGAGCATGTAGTGATTGTCTCATTTCACCCACATAGTTATTACTGGGGCATTTAGTGCATGGGATGAGGTTCACTACATGTTGTGATAGGCATGTGAAGGACTCATAGATCTTGAAAGGTGTATTGTGAGGGATACTGATCATCATAGCAGTGGAGATATGACTGCAGGTTTTGCATCTGTTGGTTATGGCAGGGTCTGGTGCCTCACTGGACGTGCTGCAGAGAATTAAAGATTATTTAAATATAGCTTTTCCTCCTCCCCTAAATAATGCAGTATCAAGTTCAGCTCCCAACAAAGGAAGAGAAGTCACAACTGACAAATTGATGGACGTAGGAAACCTAACATAACACAGCACAGCTGCACGCATACAGAGACCACAGTCATTAGAGTGGACTCAACATCAGACCTTGAGAATGAAAACTGCAGGCTGCTACTGTTTGGGCTACGACAAAGCAGTAGGCTATTATACTTGCCAGGGCCGGCCACTAGAGGGAGACATGATCACACATACTCACACTAGGCAACTAGCATTTTGTAGACAGCATGCCTTTCCTTAAGAATTCCAGTGAAAAGAATGAAAGGCAAAGCATCAGAGGTGGATTTGCCAAGGCAAAGCAGAAGTTTGTTAGCAGATAAAAATTAGTTAAAAAATAAGACATGACAAGGGTCATTTTCTATTCAGTTATCTTGAGAGCAGCCAGTGATTTCTTTTGCAACTAACGTGCCTTGAGAATGTCACCATGGCTGTCAAAAATGCAGAAATGTTTCTTCAGTTCTAACGTAGCAGGTTTTGTTGGAATGTGATCCTGCTTTAAGGAAGAAGATTGTAGACAGGACCGGCTCCAGGCACCAGCAAAGCAAGCACGTGCTTGGGGCAACACAATTCCAGGGGCGGCATTCCGGCAGTCCTTTTTTTTTTTTGCTTGGGCGGCATTCCAGCCACCCTCTTGTTTTTTTTCGCTTGGGCAGTTGCGCCCTCGGACCTTGGGGCGGCAAAAAACCTAGAGCCGGCCCTGATTGTAGATTTCAGACCCCAGAGCTGTTTAACAGAACTATTGAATCCTATCTGATCACCCCCCCTGAAAACGTCATCCGTATGACAAATTGTTTGATTAGGGTTAATACTGCATGGGAAAATATCTTAAATGTCCCCTTGGATCTTTCATATGCTCACACCTCTGAAATCACGAAAGAAACGGCACTCTTTGTAAAATAATAAAAAAAATAACTATGCTCAGATTTTCACCACAGAAAATCAGACTAAAAACTAGAAAAGAGAATGAGGCTCCATATTTCTTGAGAGTGTTAGCAAAACTTACTGCTGTTTCCAATAATTAACCAGTGTCCTGTCTCCACTAGAATAATACTTTCTACCTTCTAGAGCTCATGGTGCTTTGCAGACTTCAGCAGGTTAATCCTCAGATCATCCCCTGTGAAGTTTGGCAATATTATTTCAATTTACAGATGGGGAAACAGAGTCAGAGAGTTATGTGACTTGCCCAACATCACACAGCACGTCTGTGGCAGAGCTGCTACTTCCTGGCTCCCAGTCCTGAACTTCAACCATTAGACCAGTGGTTCCCAAACTTTAACAACCTGTGAACCCCTTTCACAAAAATGTCAAGTCTCGCGAACCCCTTCCTAAAAATGAATATTTCCAGGGATTTTCTCCTTTACCAGAG
Source organism: Natator depressus (assembly GCF_965152275.1). Classification (NCBI taxonomy): domain Eukaryota; kingdom Metazoa; phylum Chordata; order Testudines; family Cheloniidae; genus Natator; species Natator depressus. Next base: position 11,315,842 of record NC_134242.1, read on the forward strand.
TATAAATTATAAAAGCAGTGATCTTGGAAATATAAAATTTGTTTTTATGATACACTTATTACACACTATTTATTATTAATATTTATCATTACAGTATTTTTATTACATTATCTTCCAAGATCTCACTTTCATAGCTTGTATCGCTTTGAATAAGCCCGTTATAAGACAAGGCTCCTATGTCTCATCAAGGAGTATCAAATGTGAAACAGCATGAAGGTATTTAAGAAGCCAACTCAAAGAGTTCCCCCTACACAAGCATTCAGGTCTTGAGCAGTCCAGGCAAACAACGCATGTTACAACAAAGCTTAAACTTGTTCTTCATAGTAATTTTAAAAACAATACTAGCTGCCTATTTAATTTTAAAAACAGCAAAAAATATCTACCTCCCTTTCCATTTCTTATAAGGAGTCCTGAAGTTGAAATCTCCCCAGTGTGATAGATATGCTTGCTTTGATCTGCTTAGCTCTTGGACGTCCCCAAGGCTCCAGGCTGCTGGCCCCGTGCTGCCCGGGATCTGTAGGGACAGCTCTGTCTGCCATTAGGGAATTTTTTTCCAGAGAACCCCTTGTAATACTTCACGAACCCCCAGACGTTCACAAACCCCAGTTTGGGAACCACTGCATTAGACCATTCTTATTCCCAGTGACAGAAACCATGAATAAATTGACAGCAAGACAAGGTCCCAAAATATCCAGGAAATTTTCTTTCTTGGGAAAGAAAAAATCCAGGGTGCAGTTTATGAGTGACAGTTTTATGGTGACAATGAGACAAACCCTGGGAATGAAATCTTGTACTGAAGAAAAGTGCCAGAACAAGGAATCTTACAAAAGAGCTGATTCCACATAGAACGTGTGTGAATTGTTGAACAGTTACAAATGGAGCAAATGGAGTTAGAAAAAATGCAAGGACATGTGGGAATATTAACTGGGATTGAAAATCATGGGGGAAAATAGTGGTCTCTTGGGTTGAAAATGTAACCAGTAGCAAAAATGCCAGCAGGTAACACAACTGATAGGGATATTTTGTTAATGTTTATCTTTTTTTAATACCACAGAAGCAACCCTACATTCTTCTTTCTAAGCTAGATATACACACCAACAAAAAGCTGGACGTCTGGAGTTTATACATTCCCCCACACAAAAACAAGTTAGCAAACCAGCCCAACACAAAGCACACCGTGGCAAATGTCTTCCACTCACCAAGACAATAACCTGTTTGTCCACTGAGCTACAATTACCGCCTACGCTCCTATTTCAGAAAGGAAACGGGGAGAATGAAGTTTTATCATTTTCAAAGTTTGTAAGTGACTATTTGGGTTGCTTTATCTCTCACAGTATCTTCATTAGTTGTCTTAGAAATTACACCCAGTTAGCATCATGCTAGTCATTTTACGGGTAAGGCATAGGATTCTGAAATAAATCTTCTACCCAAAGAAGTCTGAGGACTGGTATGATTTGAAAGGGTTTCCAGAACTTTTGGAACATTGGACAACAGGTATTGGGCTTGATTCTTCAATCACTGGGGTTGCCTGCATGCAGACAATGACAGAATTTGGCCCACTGGATACCAACAAACTTGTTTAAACAAGGAGTCTTGTAATGGTATCGGGTGAAATTTTCAAAAGCATGGGCCTAACTCTGTTCCCACTGTCAATGGGAGTGCAGCACCTTTGTAAATCCTTCCTGTAGGTGATAATTAAATATTTTTGCTGTGCAATATTAGGTTGCATTTGAATTTTCCATTTAATTTATAATGATATTTGCCAGGTTTTCTCATTTAACAGAAACTTCTTACAAGCAATAATGTCCCAGAAGTTCAACATTAGTTAGATACTAGCTCAAGCAGTAAATTTTAAGGGGAATAGTGTGACACATTGGTTTTGTGTCTCTCTCCCCCTCACTCCATCCCAATGACCATATAATATTTAATATCTTTGTTGTAGAGTCTGATTTGGCCCTTTAAGCAGTACACATCCCAGCACAGAGAAGGCTGCTGGGTGACACTTGAGATCTGAAGTATGTGAGTAAAAATAACCTGCCTCCCACTAGACATGATGAACACCAGACAGCTGAGTCACCTTTGAAGCCCCTTTTGATTTTCCAAATTAAAAAGAAATATCAAAGAGAGAAGGATTAAACATCCAAAAATCAGAGCAGCACAAACTGAAAACCCTGCAGTTCAGATTCCATATGTCCTTTAGATTTCTCTCTCTCTCTCATCATAGGCTGCAACTTTATTTCAATATCTAGTACTCACTCCATCTATGGGTAATGACATTTAAAGGGACACAGTCAACTTGAATTTATTTTTTATATCAGACAATTTCAAAAAAGTTTCATTTCAAATACAGCGTATACTGAGAATTAAGGGATTTTCTGCTCCACTGTTAATGTTTATAAGGGTATTTTTCAACAAGGGAGAAAGGTCAGATCCTTAAAAGGTATTTAGATACCTATTTCCCATTGAAATCTATGGGTGTTAGACCCCTAAATATATTTGGGGATATCGGCCAAAATGATTAAGGATCCCATCCTGCAATTGAACAATTGCACCTTTGAGAGTCTGGTGCTCTGCAAGGGCTCAAGTCATCACCTGCATGGATCCAGCTGCAGGATTAGGGCCTGACTAACACACAGTAAAGAGGGAAAGTGACCATACACCCAGTGTTCATTTGACACCAAATGAAACCAGCTGGGGACGGGAGGGACACTTTACTAACTTCTTTCAGTTTCAGTGATTTTAGGTTAATTGCAACTATTGGCGGTAAACAAGTTTCAGGCCAAATTGTGATTTTCAAGTTGACTGGGACCCTTTACATTGAGGGGATCTTAAAGATGACCTAAACAATAGAATAAGTAGAGATCCAGCAGGAAAACAGAGCCATCCATGTGCATTTGCCAACTAACATATGTGAATGAGAACATTCGTTGCCCCTTTCATTATCTGTGTGAAAGCTAAAACAACTCAGCAAAGAGCACATAGACCCTAGGAAATTGTTGAGGGCCTCAAAGTTTAAGGCCAGAAAGAAACACTAGATCATCTGTCTGACTTCCTGTATATCACAGGCCACCGACACCCCCCAGCACTGACACACTAAGCCCAACAACAAAAATTAGACCAAAGTATTTCAGCCCAGAGAAGATTAAATGATTGTGTGCTACAGGTTATGAATAGGAAGGACCGAAGTACAATAAAGTCTGCGGCCCCTACAATAGCAGGGAATTGATTACATGAGATGTACCCAGATAACCCCTGCAAGTGACCTGCACAGACTGGGTCGTCCAGAAAATAGCAAAATCGCCCAGGAAAAAAAAAAATCTGGGTCTAATCAATTACGTCAAATTCCCTTTGGGGGGAAGGGAAGGAAATTCTAGCACCACACACAATCTGCCACTGATTTGTGCTGAAGGATCTATTCAGCTGCAACAGACCAGTTATAAATCAGGAGAGGCCTGTGATTGGAAAATAAAACAAACCCCAGCCTGGGAAGCACAAGGACTAAGGGAAGCTGGATTGCAAAGAAGGAAGCCCACATTCAGTAGCCAGAAACCCTTGTCTGGAAAAAGAGATGGTTAAAACTAATTTTCTACTTAAAATAATATATGAATCTCAAAGCCCCTTGCACTTTGCAATGCCTCTGAAATCATAGTGGGGAGACCCGAGCTGGCACCTTCCCATCTATTCCCCACCCACCCTCACAATTCAAATGTTGGTGAGCTCAGCTGCTCCCAAGACAGACAACCCCATCCCTTCCCCCACCCCTCCAGGCAGTTGGGAAGCAGATTTGCACTTGGGGATGAGGAGGAAGTTAACAGCCCAAGGGGGTGGCTGAGAGCCAGGATTACAGCACTGGAGGCCTGGGGGACTACCCAAGGGGCTTGCAGTCTAAGAGGGGGAAATGCAGCAGGTGGAGTGGGAGAAGGGGAGGGGGGATGATAGCCATATAACCGTGGGAGGTTTGCTGCCTGGAGTTGGAAAAGAGAGTGTGTGTGTGTGTGGGGGGGGGGTTGCAACTGGGAAGGGGGCAAGTTTCCAGCCTAGGGGAAGGTGCAGTAGGGGCTGGCACAGATTTACGGGTATGGGGAGGGCGGTAGAGGAAGCAGGGAAAAGGGGGAGATTTGCGGGTGGGGTTGAGGCAGTAGGGAGGTTGCAGCAGAAGGGAAATGAAGCAGGGTGGGTGAGTGTGAAAGGGGAGGGGGTTGGAGGAAGGGAATGGGGGAGGTTTGTTGCCTGCCTGGGGCGGGGGGAAGGTCTGTTGCCTGCCTTGGGGGGAGAGCGGAGGTTTGCTCCCTGCCTCACGGGGGGTGGGATGGGGGGGGAAGGCGGGAGGTCTGTTGCCTGCCTGGGGCAGGGGGAGGTTTGCTGCCTGCCCGGGAGGAAGGCGGGAGGGGGGAGGTTTGTAGGCTAGGGGAGAAGGCGGCGGGGGGGAGGTTTGTTGCCTAGGGGGGAGGTCTGCTGCCTGCCTGGGGTGGGGGGATGCAGTGGGGCGGGTTTGCAGCCGGCGGGGCTGCTGCACTCACCGGGGACTCGTAGGAGAAGGCACATTCCGTCTTGTAGACCCGGTCCCCTGACTTGGGCACGCGGATCGTGGGCATGTAGGGGACCAGCAGCTCTCCCAGGTCCCCCGCAGCCATCGGCGCATCCCTGCCGCTCCCGAACAGCGCGGCCCGCTGCATGCTCCCGCGCCGGCCGGCCGCACCGCGAGCGAGCGAGGGGAAGGCAGAGCGAGCGCAGCCGGGCCCGGGGGAGGAGCGGGGGAAGATGCTATTTTTAATCCAAGGGCAGCAGGAGCGGCCCCAGCTGCAGCCCCGGGGTCCTGGCGAGGAGGGAGCCCGGGGGGCGGGGGAGAGGAGGAGCCCTGGGGAGGATGGATGGAGGGCAGCGCCAGAAGAGGATGTGAAGGGCGGGGAGGGTGGACAGCAAGGAGGGGAGGGGCATGGGAAGCCGGCTGGGGCAGGGGTTTGGGAATCCCTCAGCTCCCTTCCCCTGAGCTGTTGCACCCTCATTCTGCCGGGAGGGGAAGTTGGGACCATTGGCATTAGATAGATAGATATAGATAGAATCTATCTAATCTAATCTATCTAATTCTTTCTAGGGGACTTAACTGTCCCCTTGTTACTCCCCAACAGCCAGCCAGCTGGGCCCGCAAATCCTTAGAACATCTCTCCTTGACCCCGGGCCCAGGGAAGCGCTGGTCAGGAATCACAGGACTCTCGCGCCACGTTCCGCAGGAGGTCAGACTAGGTGTTCATTCTGGTGGTCCCTTCTGGCTTTAAACTCTGGGAAAGACAAGGCTATTCCACCCTGTTAGCCGTGCTGTAAAACATCAGCTGCAGTGGAAGGGCTGACTCTGGCAACCAAATATCATTGGTTAAAGAACTTTGAGCTGACCATTTTTTCAATTTACTCTCACCTGGGGGTTGGGCCAGACATCCTGCCTCCTCTAGGTCTGACTGTAAGCCCAGGGATGGTCTTCATTTTGTGTCTTGTACAGAGCTGAGCGCCCTGTTCTGTGCATGAGGCAGTGCTGATGGAGGCAGTTGCTGGATTTGGCATCAAATATCCTGATTTCTGTTGTTGGCTTGCCACTTAATAAGGAGCAGCTGGCAACAACGGTGAGAACTGAAAACGTCAATCCTGTGTTCTTCAGCCTTCCTCGGTGCCGACATTTCACATCAGTACAATAGAGTTGGGATAAGTGGGGTTCTATGGATCTGCAACTTTGTAGCAAGCTTGATATCACAGTGTCCCCACGGAGGCCACTAAAGGAGCTGAACCATGGCAGCAGCTGTTGGTAGACAAGTGTCCACATTTTTTGAGCACACTCCGGCACTGTCTATTAATGGTGCCTCACCCAGACAGTTTAATACTGAGCTGATTGTAACCTGGAGCTGGAGGCTGCTTGATGGTAATGGCCAGGGACTTGGTTTTATCTGGATTAATAACCAGACCAACGTGCACTGCTTCTTGCCTCACTTGACTGGCCATCAGCTGCAGTGGTTCACTAGACTGAGCCAGCAAGGCAATGTCATTGGCGTATTAGAGATCTCAAAGCAGAATGGCATTCAGCTTTACCCCACCAACTGCTGCCTCTTCAAGTTTATCCATCATCCAGTCAGTGCTGATATTGAACGATGAATGATGGTGACAGAACACAACCTTGCCGAACTCCCATGGAGACAGGAAACCATGCGGTGTTTCTGCCATTGACTCAAATGCATCTTTCCATTCCATTATAGAGCTCTCCTATCAATGATGCTGTTGTCCCAGGGACACCAAGACACCTCACTGGATCCCACAAACTTGCTTGATTTACTGAATCAAGGGCCTTATGGAAGTCTACAGAAAGTGCTGTGCATGGCTTATTACATTCAGCCATCTTCTCAAAAAGGTGTCTCAAGGTAAAGAGCTGGTTAACAGTGGACTGACCAGATCTAAAGCTGCCCTGAGTATCTTAGGCTTTGCCACAGAATGTATTGTTGAGTTGAGACATTAACGTGGAAGCAAAAACTTTCCCTGGAACGGACAACAGCGTCATACCGCTACAGTTGCTACATTCACCTTATCACTCTTTCTGAGCAGAGTAATCCCCTTCTTCCAGTCATTAGGGATGATATTGATATGCCAAATGGCCTAGAAGAGCTTATGGTACAGCAATACTCTCACCTGTCTTCAGCAACTCAAAAGTGATGTAACAAATCCCTGATGCCTTCCCAGACTTCAGCTTATGGACTACAATACGGGATCTCTTCTTGGTTGAAGGAAGGAGGCTGGAGTGGAACTTCCTGACCCTCTTGAGATGGAAGAGGGACTTCAAGGGATGGACAATTGAGGAGCATCATGAAATGACCCTCTCACTAATGCAGCTGATTCTGCTGACTCTGACTGATGCTGCTGTCCTGACTCTTTACTGAACAAGCTGGTGCCACCTACCCTGCAAACACTGCAAAGTTGAATAAAGGGTGCAGAAATCAGGGCTGGACTGTGCCTATATATAAGATCTTACCATCTAAATAGACGAGACAGACAAAGGGTCTCAGACAGAGGAAATAGTATGATCTCCATTTGACATAGGGGCAGGTGAGGCACCAAGAATTTAAATGATTTGCCTGAGGTCACGCAGGAAGATCTCCTTGAATCCCAGTCCAGATCCTTAACCACAAGACTGTCCTTCTTCTCTTTCACTTCATTTCTGTTCTTTCTCATTTTGAAAGGGATATTGATGAAGTAGAGAAGGCAGCAAGGATGCTATGAAGATTGGAGAACAGGAGCAGAAAGATGAGTAGCAGCAAATTGCAGAAAACATTTGAAATAATTAGTTTTTCAAAGTTACACACAATAAACTATTAATTACACCCATCAACAGCAAGAGAAAAGAAACCACTGAGCATCTTCAAGTGAAATCAGAGCATTTAGATCAAAGGATAAAGAAATAGAGCTGTGACATGGTTAGCGTGAGCTCGCTGCTATAGTTTGTATGTGGTCCTTTTTTCAACAAACTATCCAGTGGTGATGTTGGGAACTGTGTGTGAAATACTTATGGCAGAATGTGTGCGCAGAATTACTCTAGATTTACAATGAGGTACCTGAAAGCTTGTCTACACTTAAGACACTACAGTGGCATGGCTGCGCTGCTGTAGCTGCACTGCTGTGGCCCTTCAGGGTAGACACTACCTACTCCAATGAAAGGGATGCTCCCGTCAGTGTAGGTAATCCACTTCCCTGAAAGGCAGTAGCTAGATCAATGGAAGAATTCTTCCATCAATGTAGCACTGTCTACACAGGGACTTAGGTTGACTTAACTACGCCGCTCAGGGGTGTGGATTTTTCACACTCCTGACCGACATAGTTAAACCAACCTAACTTTCCAGTGTAGACCAGGCCTGAAATCAGAATCTGTCTCAAACGATCTTGGAGTTAGAGGAACTGTTGGCCTGGTCTACACTAGAAACCTAGGTTGGCATAACAACATTGCTCAGGGGGATAAAAAATCCACCCCTCTGAGTGGTATAATTAAACTGACCTAAGTCCCTGTGTAGACAGTGCAAGGTTGATGGTAGAATTATTCCATCCACCTAGGCACTGGTGTAGGTAGTGTCTACACTGAAGCACTACAGTGGCACATCTATATGTAGACAAGCCCAATGAATGTTAGATAAGAAACTGAGGGCAAGTCTACACTACAAAAATAAGTTGACCTAAGTTACGTCGACATACAGCTGCCACAGTAATTAAATCACTTTTGCATGTCGACACTACGCTCTTTGTGTTCGCAGTGCACAATCTCACTACCAGTGCTTGCAGTGATGCAGAGAGCAGTGTCCCATGAGTAGCTATCCCACTGTGCAACTCACCACCATCAAGCAGCAGAGTGTTTTGGAAAGGGTTTTCAGTGCCAGATAGGGGCAATCAAGTCACGCGGGGTGACTGGGAACATGGTTTCAATGTCCCATGATGCAGTTTTCTGCATCCCATAATTTCATCTGCATCTCATAATGTTTCATGCCTCTTTTCAAAAGCCCTGCAAACCCGCACATCTGCCATCTCTGTGAGAAGCATGGGTCCTGCACAGTTCTGCACTGTTGTGATTAACATTGCAAGCACAACACACCTGATGCTGCAACAGTGCCTGCCTCTGCCTAACTGTACTTATTTATTTCACTATCTCTTCATGATTAAAAAGACTAAATGATTAAAAAAGAGCAAATGAACAGATGTCTTTAATTACACCTGCAATGTCAAAGCAAACTGCATACTTACCAGAGGTTCCTTCCCCTGCATCAGGCTGTCCCCGGGCTGGACTGTAGGGACTGGCTCGACTGCTCTAGAGTCAAGAACAGGTCCTGGCTTGCTGTGCCATTGGATGCCTCAGTCTCCTGGCCCCCGTATTCCTCCTCCTCTTCCTTGTCCAACACCTACTCCTCACTGTTCACTGTGGGGGCCTATGACTCCAGCTCCCCCAAAGTATCCACAGGACTCTTGGGGGTGATCATGGGGTCTACGCCAAGGATGGCATGCAGCTGTTTATAAAAATGGCATGTCTGTGGCTCTGCACCAGAGTGACTGTTAGTCTCCCTGGCCTTTTGGTATGCCTGCCACAGCTCCTTAGCTTTCACACGGCAGCACTGCATGTCCCTCTTGTAGCCCTTCTCCGCCATGCCACAAACGATCTTCTCAGAAATATCAACATTTCAACGGCTGGATCAGAGCTGTGTCTGCAGAGCCTTTTCTTCTCACAGACCCAGGAGATCCACCACCCCATGTGTACTCGAGGCAGGAGCTTGTCCACAACCTGGAGCCGGCCTGGTCAGCTGGGTGGTTGCTAGGAATGCTTGAGAATTGCTAAGTGAGCTCTCCACACTGAACAAACAGGAAATGGAAATTAAAAAATGCAAGGGGCTTTAAAAGGGGAGGGGTGTGTTCCTGCATACCTAGTCATTGGGCAATGGAGTTCAAAACGCTGACCAGAGTGGTCATGGTGAGGCATTGTAGGACACCTCCTTGAGGCCACTAAATTCAACGTAAGTAATGCAGTGTTACACTACACTGCGTTGCCCTACTACGTTGCCCTAAGTGCTACGCCTTTCGAGGAGGTGGAGTTATTAAGTCTGTGCAGCGGGCGAGTTACATCAGTGGGAGCTACATTTTGGCGTAGATGCTTAGCTAGGTCGATGTAAAGCTGCCTTACGTTGACATAAATTCTGTAGTATAGACCAGGCCTCACTCAAAAGCAAGAACAGAGAGACACCATTGATGGATGTGTTTCAAACTAGAAAAGACTTATGCTTACAGGGCCTCAGGGGTCAGTCTTAGGACCTCTGTTACTCATAATATAATACATATAAGTGATATGAATGAGGATAAACCTTCTAACCTTTATAACGTACTTTGAGATCTACTGATGACAAGCGCTACATCAGAGCTATGTATTTGAATCATTATTTATTAACCTGAAGGTGATAAAACTGGCAGAGCAAAAAGGGCCTGATCCAAAGGTCACTAAAGCCAATAGGAACCTTTCCAATACTCTGCAAGGATATAAAATGGCAAACAAGGTTGCACTTATCTGGAATATTCTATGCAGTGTTGGTCAGCTGTACATATTCGGGTGGTTATTGTCTCAGGAAGGCTGCAGCAGACGCTGCCAAAGATGATCGGCAGTATGAAAATATAAGACAGGGCTAAGGGACCTGGGCTTATTCTGTTTAGAAAGTGGAGACTTCAGAGTGGCTAATGGCAGATGGTTTCAAGATACCAAAATGAGAGAGAGAGAGAGGCACTTTTTAAAAAATCCACTGCTGATAAGGGGTTTAAAAACTAGTAGACTAAAATTAATTGGTTAGTCTCTAAGGTGCCACTAGTACTCCTTTTCTTTTTGAGTAGACTAAAATGTGTGGCATCAGACTTTGAGGAAATACCTCCCCCTAGTGGCAAGAATAATAGGCAGCGGGGTTTAAAACAACCGTAAGGAAGGAAGTCCTTTACACAACACACAGTCAACCTGTGGAACTCATTACTTTGGGATGTTGTGAAAAAGTATAACTGATTCTCAAAAAAGAATTAGATAAGTTCATGGAGGATAGGTCCATCAATGGCTATTAACCAAGTGAGTCTAGGACACAGCCCCATGCTCTGGTTCTCCCTAAATCTCTGTCTGCTAGAAGCTGGGACTGGAGGACAGGGGATGGATAACTCGATAAATTCCTGTTCTGTTTACTTCCTCTGAAGCATCTGGCACCAGCCTTTATCAGAAGACAGGATACTAGCCTAGATGGACCACTGGTCTGATGCAATATGGTCACTCTTACATTATGTTCTTAAAGAAAACTATTGTTCTTCTTCAGCCATTCCCATTTAATGTTTAAATTTATACCCTCAAATAGCTGCATAATCAGACAGTTGAAGACAATCAATTCTTTTGACATTGATTCAATTAACTGATGTTTATCAATACAGTTCTTTTTACCTTGTTTCTTGCTCTTCGGACATTTATTTAAAAAGCTTTCATTAACCAATTGTCTACTTTTCTCTTTCACCTACCAAGTGTTTGATAGAATCAGAAAGCTTCTCCCTTTTGAGAACAGAATGTTAATACTTAATTTTGTCCATTAATAAATGCTGAATTATATATCAGTCATGGCATAAATTACGTTTTTAATATTTGTCCATTCAAGTCCCTCCCATGCATGAAAAAATATATATAGTTCCATGATAGAGCATAAGCCTTCCATCTAGAAACTTTGGGGGAGATTTTCAAAAGCACACATGGGATAGGAGCACGAGCCCCAGGACTTATGTTCCTAAATCCTTTAGATGCTTTTGAAAGCCTTTCCCTTTGAGATCTGAACTCTCTCCCCTCACCCCCAAAAAGTTAGGATTGTTGAAAGAGGAGACAGGAATGACGGTGTGTATATGATCAGTAATGAATATGCATCATGGTTAACACGTTTGTCATTCTTGGAAATACAATTAGCGCCCATGGCCAACTCCACAAGGTGGAAGCAAGAATTGGGAAGGTAGATGGAGCCTGAGACCGGCAAATATCTGGAAAATATGAGATTCACACACAAACCAAGATAAACTTAGACAATGCCATTGTGATACCAACACTGTTATATGCCTCTGAAACTTCGTAAATGCTAGAAAACCACAACGGAAAACTTAAGGCATTCCATCAGAGATGCTTGCAGAGAGTAATTGGTGTCTGCTGGTGTGATAAAGTAAACAACGCTGATCTGTTAAGAAGGACTGAACAGCATACTGTACACACAATGATTCAAGAAAGAAGGCTGAAGTAGTTTGGACATGTATGGAGATCAAAAAACTGTGCTCCTAGTCAAATTCTTAAATGGATACTACCTTGTGGAAGATGGAAAAGAGGAGGATAACAGATGGCATATAACAAAACCAATGAGGAAAAATACTGCTGTCGTGGAAAAAGACTAAAATGGAGCAAGAAATGTGGCAATAGACAGATGGAAGTGGAAAGACTGAGTTGCCTCGTGTCACAAGGCAAAAGAGCATCTAATAAATAATACAAATAATATGTAGCCTGTTAATACTGTAAATTCTGTGGATTTGGGCAAGTCACCCAACTTCTACCTTAATTACACCATCTGTAAAACATGGATAATATGTAACTCCCCAGGATTAGTGAGAGGATTAGCTGGGTTTAAAATCACTTTGAAGACAAAAAGTATTAGTTGTGTGTTATACTCAGTTACCTGAAACTATAACCTTATCTACCCCAGATATTTTTCATTTTAAAAAGGTATCATTCTGTAGTAGGAGTTTCTTAAATATGAATGCATTTATTGAGCACCGACAGTGTCTTCAGCCCTGTATGGATGAAGACACTCCCTGCCCCAATGGAGCTTACATTCTGATTCAGATAAATTATAGTAAAGAACATAACAGAGGTTGCAGATTTTTTTAAACGCTGCTTAAAGAAAAAAAAAGTCACACAGCATTGTTGAAAAGCATTGTGGAAGGAGTATCTTTCAGAGGAATTGGCTTTACAGGGAGGGCGCCCAAAGCTCAGAAGGTGGATAGACACAAGGGGAAGAAAGAGATAAAAGGGGCATTTAGAAAGACCATAGGTGATATGGAAATGGTTGGAGATAGGAGAAAATAAGGGCAGACTGTCACTGAGTTATGCAGAGCCTTAAAGACTATGGTGGGAGGTTTGAAACGGAGGAGGAAGGCAAGAAGCTAATTAAGATATTCATAGAGGAGAGTAGCATGGACTGAGTGGTGAGGAAGGTTATTTGTAGGGATGTAGAGGAAGCAATGAAAGGCTATGGCCACAGTTTGGATATGAAATGAGTGTGAAGACTATTATAACGAGGTTGTGAGCCTGACTGGCAGGGAAGATAGTGGAGTTGTCTATAGTGATGGAGATGGGGCTTTTGGATCTGAGATGTTCCAAAGAACTGAAGATCTAATTAAAAAACAAAACAAAACACCACTTAAATTTACATTCTATGAAATATTTCACATATTAAAAAGTGCTTTGACTTCCATTTCATTTATTACTATCCATAAAAAATAAAGTTATGATTTATTTTCTCACACAATTCATTTAAAGTTAGGTATGGGAATATATGAGAGATGGTTTGGTAATGGAATAGAGTCTTTCACCTCTCAGATACTTGTTCCAATCTAGCTCAGGTCAGTCTGGCTGTTTGATAACCTGTGTGAAATGAGCTGGTGACCACCATCCTCGTGGAGTGGGGGGGAGGAACATGTTATAAAACCAGTATTACCTACTGACACCCTTGGGAAACAGACAAACTATTAGCAACTGACATGAGAGCCATTCTCTCCACCTGTACACATTTTAAAGCTGTACATGATTAGCAACAAGTTTGTCCATTTAAAAACTTACTAGAATCAACACTGAAAAATACTGAAATAGAAACTTTTATTTAAGTCAGCAAGTAACAACAGGATACACATTACATTATTCAGTCGCTATTTGTGGGTGCCCTTCTGAAACAGTGTATTAACTGCTTAATTGTCAGGAGTTGCTTTAGCAGAATAATCAATAAGATTTTTATCAGGGGTCTCATAGTGATACCAGGGCCCATCTCCCCTCTCTCTCATTAGTCGACGTGCCTCCAATTCCTTCAGCCTATAAGAAATGGAAAATGAAAGTCAAATTCAGCATGTAATTTATCATCTTCCATGGGCCACACTAAACACTGATATCAAAGGAGTCATCGCCTCTTACATCAGCATTTCATTTGATCCTATATATTCTACGACGACCATGGGAACAATACTACAGATACGAAGATTTATCCATGGATAATTCCATCATTGTGTTTCATTATATTTACTTGGTTTTTCAGTAAACTAGCTGAAGAAATAATAAAATAATAATAATAAAAATAAAAAACCTGATGAGATTTCTAAACATAGACAGTAGTCTCCTTCATAATCATGAACTGAAAACTTTACCAGATACCTTCCAGTCAGAAATAACCAGGAAAGATGAAGGTGGGAGGGGCTCCACCAAGAAAGTCTAGGAGCAACATTCCAAGAAGCTTAGCACCTCCTCTGTTAGTGCTCAGTTTACCCAAGCAACAGCAGCATGAGACTAACATGATACTGGACAATGTCACTGGTGCCCATGATTTTCTGGACAGCAGCAACAAACCAGACCAAATCTACAAGCATTAGCAGAGGCACAGCAATTGTCCGTCTCCTGACTCAGGAAGATAAAACTGCATTGGTTTACACTTGGTTTGTGTTTGAAGAGTTATCGTTACAATTATTATTTTTTTTAAACTAAAGTTACACTCTGTAGAAACGGATGGTTTAGAACCAATATTTGCCAGGAAAAGGTTCTCACTCACAAAGGGCCAGAGAATTTTTCAAGCCCTGATCAGATGTCCAATTGAAGAGAAGAATTTGACTATTGTATCATAATTGAAATGGTTTAGTACAGTACATATTGGCTTTTAAAAGCTTCAGCAAACCCATCCTATCTTTACCTTAGGTCAGCTTTTTTAGCTTCACTATCAACTATGGCCAACATTTTTTCATATTCCTTTTCAGGAGAGTCAAGGAGATAACGAGCAATCCACCTAGTTATAGGATGCTGGAAGAGATGAAAATAAGACTATTAGATTATTCATATAAATTTCCACGCAAGAAACCCCCACAAATAATAATGACAGGGAAATTTGACCACACTTTTAAATATTCTTTCTAGTCCTATTTACCATGATAACGTGTAATTAGAAATTATGTTAAGCTCTATACCCCTAATTCTGCAAACACTTATGTACTTAACTTCACTATCATGAGTACCACTAATTTAAACAGGATTACTCACAGTTAATACAGTTTAGCACATGAGTAAATGTTTGCAGAATCGGGGCCTATGAAAAAAAGTTACCCATTTGCCATTTTTGACATTATCCAAGATAACACACAATAGAATAGGTTGTTGTGGAATAAAAAAAAGAGGACAGTTAAAATGAGGGAAAATCTGTGTTTCATATTTTAAGAACAAAGACAGACAATTGCTGAAATACAGTTAATCAAAAACTGCTACCATAATCTCCATAAAATGGACTCCAACCCTATTACTGTAAAGATTCAGTAATCTTTATACTAAGTGCTGCTTGCACATGGAAACTTTTGTCTAATCTTTCAATCCCCGTGTAAACTGAACTAGTCAGATAGAGGTCTGTGTATTGCTATGTATGAACTAGTCAGATAGAGGTCTGTGTATTAGCCAGTTAAAAACAAAAATAAAAATATAGCTACATCAAAAAATCAGTGACAATTGTAAAGTAACATCTCATGAGCCACTAGGGCTGTGATTCTCAGCTTTCTGATGGCATAAAAAAAATCTTTGTTTTTAACTCTGAAAAGTTGTGAGATATTGGACTTTGATTCACTGCTGACAAATACTATAAAATAGGCTGTCAAGTGATTAAAAAAATTAATCATGATTAATCGTGAGATTAAAAAAATAATAGCGATTAACTGCAGTTTTAATCGCACTGTTAATAATAGAATATCATATTTATTTAAATATTTGTGGGTTTTTCTACATTTTCAAATATATTGATTTCAGTTACAATACAGAATACAAAGTGTACAGTGCTCACTTTTTTATTACAAATATTTGCACTGTAAAACAGATGAAATAGTATTTCAATTTACCTCATACAAGTACTGTAGTGCAATTTCTTTATCATGAAAGTTTAACTTACAAATGCAGAATGACAGGCATTATTATTATTATTTTGATAATAACTACACTCAAAAATAAAACAATGTAAAACTTTAAAGCCTACAAGTCCACTCAGTCCTTGCCGAGGATAGGGAAAGATTTTACCTCAGCATTTTAGCATTCAGTAGGGGAGTGAATTGTGCAGGAGGCTTTTTTTCCTGCTGCTGCTAGGTTAGTCTGTATCATGTGTCTCCTTTAGCGGCATCTTGGCTTACTGAAGGGGTAAGATTTTTTTTATCTCAGAAAGTCAGTATTGTGGAGATGGGAGGGGTGTGAGTTGTGCAGGAGAAGGGTGAATTCTTGATGCTGCTCCTGTTGGGTTGGGTTTTTGAGCTTGCCAGGCTTGCTCCCTGTCCAAACAGGAAGAGAGTTTCATCTTAGAAATCTGCATTCAGTGTTGGAGGAGGATGGGTGACGGGGGGGAGGAGGGGAGAGAAGCAATGACTTGTGCAGGAGGAGATTCTGGGAGGACAGGGAGTGCCGATGTGTGTGTGTGTGGGGAGGGGGGGGTGGAGGGGGGAGCAAGCAATGACTTGTGCAGGAGGAGGGGGTGTCTTGCTGCTGCTTCTGGAACGGTGGTTTCTGGTACTGGGCTCACCAGGCTCACCTCCTTTTACTGAGCGAGGTGGGCTCCCTTCAGCTGAGTGAGCCCTTGTTTGCAAGAGAGGGTGTATCTTACCACAGGGACTCGGCATGCAACATGGGAGGAGAGGCTAGTGCAGGGAGGCTGAGCTCAGCAGGCCCCTGTTCTCTATGGGGTACCCTGCAGAGTGAGGTGCCGTCTCGGAGCAATGGGGCATGGCACAGCGGGGGGGTGTCGGTCCCCAGAGCAAGGGGCCGGCTGGGGGCATTGGGGCACAGCATGGGGGAAAAGCGGGGGGAGAGGGGCCGGCTGGGGGCATTGGGGCACAGTGTGTGGGGGAGGTTGGTCCCTGGAGTGAAGGGCTTGCTAGAGGTATTGGGACACAGTGCGTGGAGGGGCAGGCCCATCCCCGGAGCAAGGGGCCAGCTGGG
Organism: Natator depressus; assembly: GCF_965152275.1. Taxonomy (NCBI): domain Eukaryota; kingdom Metazoa; phylum Chordata; order Testudines; family Cheloniidae; genus Natator; species Natator depressus. The sequence goes on from NC_134242.1 coordinate 11,332,607, forward strand.
AGCACTGGGGCACGGCAGGGTCAGGATCCCTATCTCTCCACTGGAGCCGGGATGGGAGCCACTTCCTATCCTATCCTCTCCTCCCCCCCACCCCCGGCGGATTGGCGTTACTGTGCCTGACCGGACACTGTCAGGTCCCTTCACAGCTGATGCCTCCCTCCCCATCCAGATGTATGCGATTAACGCCATTTAAAAAATTTATGCATTAATTTTGTTTTCAGTTAATAAAACAGGTATTAACTGCGACTGAGAGTCCTACTATAAAAGTATGAATTTCCTGCTATTCATTGAAAGGCATTCAGATGGGATAAACAATGTAATTTTAAAGTGTAGTATCTCAAGACCTGGAGCTCAGGGGAATGTTTAAAAAAACAAAACAAAAAAACAAAAAAAACTAACCCCGATGGACTGGTGACCAGAAAAAGAGATTTAGATCTTGACTTGGTAAGAGTGCTTTTGTTATTTACGGATTTTATGTTCACAACTTCACGTACAGTGCTCTTACTATTTACCCAGCTATGTACATTACAGGTCAGTTGCATCTGCTACTGTTAGAATACCAAAAACAAAGATCTAATAAAATAACATGTATTTAATTTGAAAACTGTATATTTGCATGAAGATCCAATCACATAAAGTAGCAGATATCCTCATTAATATATCCAACACATTTTAAATATTTTCCTCCCAAGATTGATGTATGATGAGGAGGAGTGTACTGGAAATGCCATATCCCTTTCATAGTTTTGTACTCACTTTGTAATATTCCCAGTGCTCTGGAACATAACCTTCCGGAATCTCTGCAAGTTCAGCTTCACCTGACAAGAGAAAATGGAGGGATGTTCAATACTATTGACATTTTAGAAACACACTTTCCTTTCCTTATGCAAATAAAGGCCAATTAAAGAGCATTTCACAAAGTATTTAAAGAGACACTATCAATTTGATTCTATTTGGTTTCAATAAAGCGAGCTAGAACAGTCTGGAAGTAGTTTCAGATACTATACCTGCTTCTGAGTCCTCCCGCCAATTCTGTTCTACAGATACACATGCCTATATTTTAACCCACACAACAAAAAGAAATGACTGACTATACAGAGGAAAGAGTGAAACTGACTGTACCCAAAGTGCTATCACAAGGTAAACAAGCTTGAAAAAAAATTAAATACATTTTTCTCTGATCTTTCAATTAACACAATCTGAGGTTAATTACATTGTAGGGTTAAAAGAAAAGTCAGGAAGAATTTTGATTTTAAATTGGCAGTGTCCTGTTAAATGTATATTCTGTACACTTATCTTGGAATATGCACAAGGTATACGTTTAAATCCAGACAGAAAACATTATCCTCTTCATTATGTGCGCAGCTCTGCTGTGCACATACATAAACATCACTGATGCAAATCTGACTTCTACAAGAATATCAAATGGAGAATAGACACATGTATAACTGCTGATCAATTCTCCGAAGCTTCCCTGCATTTTATAGAACAGCTAGAGAAGGAAGAGATGTTAGGTCAGCTACTGGATTCTCCCCTTCAGTATATTTTTACATAACATGACTAACGCTACGTTTCAGTTATGGGTATTTTTAGAAAAAGTCATGGACAGGTCACAGCCAGTAAACAAAAATTCACGGCCCGGAACCCCCGCTGGTGCTGGGGAGCAGGGGTTGGCAGGGTTGGCAAGCTCCCTACCCGGCTCCCCGAAAGCAGCCAGCATGTCCTTGCAGCTCCTAGGGAAAGGGAAGGCCAGGGGGACTCCGCACAGACTGCCCCCACCACGAGCACCGGCTCTGCAGCTCCCATTGGCCAGGAACCACAGCCAATGGGAGCTGTGAGGGTGGTGCCTGCAGGCAGGGGCAGCACGCACAGCCCCCTGGCCCCTCCACCTAGGAACTGCAGGGACATGCTGGCTGCACCCCAACACCCTGCCCCAGCCCTAGCCCTGAGCCACCTCCCACACCCAAACTACTGCTGCTGGGGGGAAGACAGGGAGAGAGAGAGGGCGCGGTGGCCAGAGACTGCCCCAGCAGAGGCTGGTGTGGCTGGCCCAGGGGCTGCCAGAGCCAACTGCACCAACCGCTGCAGAAGTCACTGAGGTCACGGAAAAATCACAGAATCCGTGATTTCCATGACAGACATGCAGCCTTAAACATGACCCATAGTTACCAAGCCAGTTTTAGAGATAAGGGTCTTCCAAGCAATCCTTTGAAGAAATTCAATTTACTATCCGACCTATTTCATTTTCTTTATCCAACTTTAACAATGTAGCTTAGTTAAACATCACAGAAGTGCTTACCAATGAAGATGTTGACATACGTTATAAGTACTGCTATTGGTATCCCAGGCAATAATATATAGAATCTCTATTTAGCAGGGGGAGAGAAAAAGACACCAGATCAGTCTGACAGAAAAATAAACCACTTCTTCTGCAAATCTCAGTTACTCTTACAATTATCTCTCCTATTAGAGCACCAAAATCTGAACTTCCACAATAGTTCTTCCATATAACATCAAATATGATTTATTATTGCAATTGGAATACTAGTGTTTCCAGCTAAGGATCTCAAAGCATTTCAGAAAACAGTAAACATGCCTCAAAACCCAGGTGATACATGTATTAATCCCATCTTTACAACATAGCAAATTGAGCCACAGAGAAAATAAGTGTCTTGACAACATTATAAATTTGAATCAGTTTTAGAGTTGGGAATGCAACATATAAATTCTCCATCCCAGTCTCTTGTTCTAACTACTAGGCAATACTGTTGCTAGGTAAAACAATATTACTCAAAGCCTGGAGCTGATTAACTATAATGAAGCACTAAAACTACCTTTGACTGAACTTGAGGCAAAATGCAATTTTTAAAAAACCCATTGCAAGCTGAGAATTAATATTTTATATAAAAATTTGTTAAAAAGATACAATCATCAGTGATTGCAGGGCATAAGTGAGATCATATAGACCCCTGCTCTCACTCCATGGAGTCCCACCTGACTGACTACTTCCCCCACATACTGGATCTGATCCTTTCATTGACTTGAATGGGCTTTGGATCAGGGCTACAGAGCCTAAATCTCCGGTGTGGATGGGCTGGATGGAAGGAGGTACACTTATTATGGGGTAGTAATGGGGGGCTCCTGGACTGGGAGAAGTTTTACAAGACTTAAAACAGCCAAGAGCTAAAATATTACTAAACCTGGAAAACAGATGACAGTTAAAATTAAAAAAGACAACAGGAAAGGATTTAAAGCAGTAACAATAAAAAAGTAGCAGTTAACTAACAATAGGTTAAAAGGGGGCAATTGAAGATAGTTAATTTACATATACTACACACACAATTTAAAAAAGAAAAAAGGTCACTAACATAACAGATGTCAATCACCATCCTGACCACTTGGCTGGTATGACATATCCCCTTGCCCCATCTGTCTTTCTCTTTATAAATGGCAAGTTCTTCATGATAGGGACTAGGAAATCTTGTTTGTGTGGCTAGTGCCTGATATGTTTGGGATGCTACTGTATTGTAAATAATAGGAATGAGTGTATTAATGCCTTAAACACAGTCCATCATTTACAAATTATTTAAGTTACATTAAGAGTTGCAACAACAAAAAATTAACTCACCAGCAAGCTCAGAAATCGTTTATCATAGAAATCTGTTGGCGTGATGACAAACATTCTTTTCCCATGGCTTCCATGTCGTACTGGAGCTGCAAAATTAAACCAGGGTATTATGATGTCCTTTTCCTATCTGCAGTGATTATGTACAGGAGAAGCTCTGCAATGCAGGCAAAAAAAAAGTAGTAAAACATTCAGTAAGGGGTGGGTAATTGCAGGCTAGTAAGGATATTTATTGTTTTGCCTAGGACAGCAGGACTCCTAGAGCTAACCCCAATTGTATGCTACAGAAGTGGTGGTATTCCAAGATAAAACTCTCTCTATGGAGCAAGTCATAGAGGGAAAATAGATGAGTTGAAGAAAATTTCATTTGCACAAGAATCTTCCATATAAAAATCTCTACAGTTAGGTAAGTTCACACACTAGCAGGCTACTAGGTTTTGGCTGGGGTGGCCAAAATTTTGACCCCCCCCAAGTCAATCGTGGAACAGGAGTGGAGGTGACATACTGACTCTTAAGTGGACACCTGTGCCTATGACTACAAGCTCTCTCAGTTTTGCACTGCATTATGAACAGAAATGAAATCAGCAGGTAGATGCAAGGACTAAGATACTGAAAAGGAAGTTTATATATCTGGCTGTACTACACATTAAGTGTGGGGGCCTGCTGGACATTTAGGCTCCAACCTTGCCACTAGCTCAGGAAGAGCAGATCTCTGCACCAGCAAAGAATCCCAGCGGGTTCAATGTGGCTCAGTGAAAGGACCTTCTCATCGGCACACATTACAAGACTAAGGTAATGAGAAAATTCTCCACTTCCAAGTAAATACCTTTAGCAACAGAACATGCAAGAGGAAAGAGTAGCAGCAGCATACAACACAACCAACTGTCCCTAACAACAGACTTGAACTGAAGATGTTCCAGAAGGCCTCCTAACTAGCTGTTTCAAGAAAAAATTAAACAACTTGCAGCTCCTGTCTACAGATCTCAAAGACCACCCCGTAACACAGGATCATATTAGCTCCTTTTCACAAAGGGAAACCAAAAATGAGTATTTTGCCCAAGGTCACTGTGATCCTTTCTCAGGGTGTCCAGGATTGTGTCACCTTGTCTCCCCCTCACAGAGGCAGGGAGTGTCTCTGACATGGCCAGCCCTTCAGCCACCCAACATCGCTTCTCTGGGCTTATGCTAGCTCTTACTTTGCACTGCAGTCCTCTTTGAATCATTTCCCTGTAGTGTCCAGCCCCTAACCACTGGACACTCACAGAAATATCAGGTTCACTATCCCCAAGAGGACAGTATATACACATGTTTGACTTAACTGAAAGTCAGCTCCTATATAACATCTTAGCACTGAGATATATTTACAGTGAAAACAATCATAAGTTTATTATCAAAGGCTAAGATTTAAGCGATAGCAAGTAAAGACAATGGAAACAGAAAAGTTACATATAAAACAAAATCATAACACACTTTAGAGATTACACTTAATTTAACAGGCTACCCTCCTGTCTAAAGCAGTCTATTCTCAACCAAAGCCTTCTTTCAGCATCTCCAACCAACAAGGCTGGGATCCCTCTTTCATAAATGCCAAAAGCACTGCCCTTTTCCTTCCTCGGTGAAGGATTTTTCTGCCTTCTACTCACAGTCCCAAATTTCACTGTCTTTGCACATGGCCAGGCTAAGCCTTATGGCTTGTTTTCTTTTCTTGTATGCCCCTTTCCTATTGATTCCATATGTAAACAGAGCTTTCATTGTTTTGCTTTACAGTGCTTAATCTACATGGCCAACAGAGAGAGACGTAAAAAGAAAAGGAGTACTTGTGGCACCTTAGAGACTAACCAATTTATTTGAGCATTCTCTTTGAGTCTCTAAGGTGCCACAAGTACTCCTTTTCTTTTTGCGAATACAGACTAACACGGCTGCTACTCTGAAAAGAGAGACATGTGAATCCCAATCAACATCCTTTGTCTGACCCAAAACCTGTTTGTCAGCATTGCCTTGGACACAGACCTTAAAACATTTTCATTACACATATGTAACATTTTATGTAGTGTTTGTACATTTCACAACGATATTAATGATCAGCATGATCCTGGCTTTCATTTAAAGCCTCACATGAAAGTCTTCATAGACAAATACTATGAAAGCAGTGTATTAGGTGCAGTGAGTTTATCAGGCCTGATAGGAGTTGAACCCTTTGCCAGCTGGTACCCATGGGCCTGGGTCTCACAATCAGTCACACAACTCGAGTGGCAGAATCAGGAATAAAACCCAGGTCCTCCAGACTGATGGTCTAACCACTAGAAAGAGGAACCTCCCTCCCTACTGAGGAAACCCCCCTCTCTCCTCACAGGCCCCCCTCGCCCCTCCCCAAAGGAGACCCCACCACCATCAGAGGGATCCCCCCTCTCCAGAGGAGCCCCTCTTCCTACAGTACCCCCTTCCCCAGAGGAAACCCAATTACCCAACGCCCCGCGCTCCCCGCAGACACACCGGTCCCCAGAGCCCCCACCCCGCTCCCCAAGGTCACCCCACTACAGAGGACACCGAGCCTCCCTCGCCCGGGGGCTCCATACCGATGATGCCGGAGGACACGACATTTCTGCCCAGCAAGGAGACCCGTCCCCCGCCTGCCGCCCTGAACAGGACCTTGCGAGTCCCCAAAGCGGCCGCGGCCCGGAGCAGGAGGCTCATGGCGCCCATGTGTGAAACTGGCAAGGGGCGGGGCCGCTGGCCATTTACCCCCAATGAGATCGAAGCCGTGGCGCCACCATCTTGGAATCGGGCACGTTGTCCTGTAATTGTACCCGTAAGGCCCTCTCCTTCCGGTCTCGCAGCCGGAAGTGGCCGGTGGCGCAAGGCATTGGGGGCATCATGGCGGCTACCCTTTGCCGGCGCTTCTTCAGCGCTTTGAGGGTCTCGGGAGTGTTACAGGCCCCGCCAGCCACCTGCTTTCCAGGGTAGGGGCCCGTTGAGCGGGGTGACTGGTTCCGGTGGGGCGGGGAGGTGAGCTGGCCTGGGAAGGGGGTGTGGAGCATGTGGTGACCCCCCGGCCGTGGCAGGGGGGCTGCGTTGGGCGGGCGTTTTGGGTTGTTGAGTTGGGGGGCCGTGGGGTGGCCCGGTCCGCGCACTGTGTGCCGGGGGCGGCTGAGGGCCGGGGGCGGTGGTGGCCGTTGAACAGCTGAGGAAAAGGGGCCGTTGGCCTTTGGTAGGCTGACGGGCCTGTTGGGCCAAAGTGTGTTCATTGGAAATAGAAAAGGAGGACTTGTGGCACCTTACAGACGAACAAATTTATTTGAGCATAAGCTTTCACGAGCTACAGCTCACTTCCTCGGATGCATGCAGTGGAAAATACAGTAGGGGGATTTTATATACACAGAGAACATGAAACAATGGGTGTTACCATACACACTGTAAGGAGAGTGATCAGGTAAGGTGAGCTATTTACCAGCAGGAGAGAGAAAAAAAACCTTTTGTAGTGATAATCAAGGTGGGCCATTTCCAGCAGTTGACAAGAACGTCTGAGGAACAGTAGGGGGAGAGGGGAAGGGGAAGGGGAATAAACAAGGGGAAATAGTTTTAGTTTGTGTAATGACACATCCACTCCCAGTCTTTATTCAAGCCTCAGTTAATGGTATCCAGTTTGCAAATTAATTCCAATTCAGCAGTCTCCCGTTGGAGTCTGTTTTTGAAGTTTTTTTTGTTGAAGAATTGCGACTTTTATGTCTGTAATCGAGTGATCAGACAGATTGAAGTCTTCTCTGACTGGTTTTTGAATGTTATAATTCTTGACGTCTGATTTGTGTCCATTTATTCTTTTATGTAGAGACTGTCCAGTTTGGCCAATGTACATGGCAGAGGGGCATTGCTGGCACATGATGGCATATATCACATTGGTAGATGTGCAGGTGAATGAGCCTCTTATGATGTGGCTGATGTGATTAGGCCCTATGATGGTGTCCCCTGAATAGATATGTGGGCACAGTTGGCAACGGGCTTTGTTGCAAGGGTGCGTTCCTGGGTTAGTGTTTTTGTTGTGTGGTGTGAGGTTGCTGGTGAGTATTTGCTTCAGGTTTCGGGGCTGTCTGTAAGCAAGGACTGGCCTGTCTCCCAAGATCTGTGAGAGTGATGGGTTGTCCTTCAGGATAGGTTTAGATCCTTGATGATGCGCTGGAGAGGTTTTAGTTGGGGGCTGAAGGTGACGGCTAGTGGCGTTCTGCTATTTTCTTTGTTGGGCCTGTCCTGTAGTAGGTAACTTCTGGGTACTCTTCTGGCTGTGTCAATCTGTTTCTTCACTTCAGCAGGTGGGTACTGTAGTTGTAAGAACGCTTGATAGAGATCTTGTAGGTATTTGTCTCTGGCTGAGGGGTTGGAGCAAATTCGGTTGTATCGTAGAGCTGGGCTGTAGACAATGGATCGTGTGGTGTGGTCTGGATGAAAGCTGGAGGCACATAGGTAAGTATAGCGGTCAGTAGGTTTCTGGTATAGGGTGGTGTTTATGTGACCATCGCTTATTAGCACCGTAGTGTCCAGGAAGTGGATCTCGTGTGGACTGGTCCAGGCTGAGGTTGATGGTGGGATGCAAATTGTTGAAATCACGGTGGAATTCCTCAAGGGCTTCTTTTCCATGCGTCCAGATGATGAAGATGTCATCAATGTCGTGCAAGTAGAATAGGGGCATTAGGGGACGGGAGCTGAGGAAGCGTTGTTCTAAGTCAGCCATAAAAATGTTGGCATACTGTGGGGCCATGCGGGTAACCATAGCAGTGCCGCTGATTTGAAGGTATACATTGTCCCCAAATGTGAAATAGTTATGGGTGAGGACAAAGTCACAAAGTTCAGCCACCAGGTTTGCTGTGACGTTATCGGGGATACTGTTCCTGACTGCTTGTAGTCCGTCTTTGTGTGGAATGTTGGTGTAGAGGGCTTCTGCATCCATAATGGCTAGGATGGTGTTTTCAGGAAGATCACGGATGGATTGTAGTTTCCTCAGGAAGTCAGTGGTGTCTCGAAGATAGCTAGGAGTGCTGGTAGCGTAGGGCCTGAGGAGGGAGTCTACATAGCCAGACAATCCTGCTGTCAGGGTCCAATGCCTGAGATGGTGGGGCGTCCAGGATTTCCAGGTTTATGGATCTTGGGTAGCAGATAGAATACCCCTGTTGGGGGTTCTAGGGGTGTGTCTGTGCGGATTTACTCTTGTGCTTTTTCAGGGAGTTCCTTGAGCAGATGGTGTAGTTTCTTTTGGTAACCCTCAGTGGGATCAGAGGGTAATGGCTTGTAGAATGTGGTGTTGGAGAGCTGCCGAGCAGCCTCTTGTTCATATTCTGACCTATTCATGATGACAACATCCGATGAAGTGAACTGTAGCTCACAAAAGCTTATGCTCAAATAAATTTTTTAGTCTCTAAGGTGCCAAAAGTACTCCTTTTCTTTTTGTGGATACAGACTAACGTGGCTACTACTCTGAAACTGTTTACTGGAAATAGCTACGCTTTGTGGCAGACCTAGGGCCATTCTGATGTAGCCTGCCAGCAATGTTCTGCACGCAGAGCCTGCAGCGAATGGGATTATGGCCCTTACAATGGGGTAAGCCTAGCAGCCCTAGGGCAGTTCATCCCCCGAAATCCAGCCCAAAACAGTGGTGCCCCAGATTGATGCTGGATGTTGTGCTTTGGCCTCTCTGAAATGAATTGGCAACTAGAATCCAGCTCCTAATGGACCACCTCTAAAAAACACTGTCAAAATAACAGCAAAATCTTCAGTCTATTTGTTTGCAAAGAGCTTTACTATATTCTGTTCGGGTCCTTACGGTACCTATCCCCATAATATTTCAACATCTAGTTTATCAGCTATGTAATGAAGGAATAGTTTCACCAAGTGCTAATGAAATTCATTCTCCTCCTGGGGACAATCAGGCGTGAAACTGCCATTGGGCAAAGTCCTCCTCTTGAATAATAATTTATACAGTCTTTAATATACACATGCAGCAAGCAAGACTATGTATGCATTCATTCTTTTGGATAATTTGTCCCTCTCTTTAGAAGGATGAAGCTCTGACTAAACCCAGATTGGTACTTAGTGAGATTTCACAATAATTAATATCTGAGAAACATTCATCTGTTTCTCAAAACAATGTATTGAAATTTCACATTTAGATTTTAGTACAGCTGGTTGTAATGGAATCCGAGTTACGCTACAGAAAACTGTGGAATATGTCTCAGCTGTACCTTGTCAGAAGGGATTACGTTAATTTTTTGATCCGCACTTATTTCCATCCCACACAAAATAGGTGTTCTCTTTATTATTGTAAACTGACATCAGAAATAACAAATCTTGAAAATTGACATTATATTAACAAAAAAATACAGGCTAAAGAAATTAATCTGCCAATATATGGGACTCCCTCATTTGCTATTGATGTCTGCTAATTTGGGGTTTTGCAGCCCAGTGCACATGTGGGCATGTAAATTAAAAGCTTGCATTTCAAGATAATGAAGTTTGTAACAAACATTTTCTCCATGCTAGTAGCCAGAGGCATTACTTTATTGTTCAGCCGATAAAATCAGAAAGGTCTAGTTTCTTTACTACAGTTGCTGCTGAGAGAGCCCACAAGCGTGCCAGCTGTGTTGGAACTTGCTCACTAGAACTAGACATATTACCAATTCATTTCACAAAGACCCTAAATTGATATTCAGGGGCATTATCAAATTTAGTCACTACGAGAAGGATAACTTGATAGTCTAAACCAGTGGTTCTCAAACATTTTTTTTGTGGACCACTTGAAAATTGCTGAGGGTCTTGGCGGACCACTTAAGGAGCTTTCCAAACATTGTTTGTACCATTAGCTAACTATTGTAAAGCACTTTGGATAAAAATACTATATAAAAAAAACCTTAATAATTGTTTTTTTGTTCTATAAATAAAAGCACACAACTCATATTTTAATATCAGTAGTCTTCCTTTCTAATGTGATGGATGTGCCCTCTCTCCCCCACTGCAGCAGACCCTGAGCTGGGGCTGGAAAGGAGGGGGTCTCTCCCTCTCTCCCCTGTGGCGGCAGCGCCCGAGCTGGGGCTGGAAAGGAGGGCCGTCTTTCCCTGGCAGCTGCAGCTCTGGAGCTGGGGAGAGTCGCCTCTTTCTCTGGCCGCTGCAGCCCTGCACATCCCAAATTCCTCCCCACCCCCTTTTCTCACCCCACTGCCCCCTCTCACATGTGTGTCTTCTCCAGGGTCCAGGCACCTAATTAGTGGAGCCATGCTTGCGCGGCTCCAGTAATTAGGTGGGTGGCCCTTCATTCTCTAAGGTGCGCACCTTAGAGGGAACTATCTGCAGACCACCTGAATGGAGCTCACAGACCACAGCTTGAGAACCTCTGGTCTAAACATTAGGTTTGCAGTAGCTATACTCCCTTGAAAAATAGGTTCTTGACAGAGTTTGAAGTAGTTAGTTATTTCCAGGTAATATTAGAGTTTCCACAGGTGATACTTTAAAGACAGAAGCTCCATGTCGATGTTAAAGGTCCTTCAGCATTTTTTGTAATAACGGCGTCTTCCTGCACATAATATTAGTGTTATGAAACACAGTACTTGCTTTGTTTCTGCATGTCATTCTTGTTTTTTGTAAATGCTGTTTTTACCAGTTATTTATTATTTGTTTCGTAGTAGTGCCTAGAAGTCTCAACCATGATCCAGGCCTCTTTGTGCTCAGCACTACTCAAACGCATAAGAGACAATCCCTTGCTCAGGAAGCTTATAAACAAATGAGAACAAGACACACACAGACGGAGAGGGGAAATGAAAATAGAGATGATGTGTCTGACATTGACAGAGCCAGGAACTGACCCATGTCTTTTGACTCTCTCTCCAGTGGACCCTGCAGCCTCCAGTGTTGGAGAACCTGCAAATAGAAAACTTGTTACAATCAGAATAGGAAGGTGTCCATGAGAATGGAAAGGAGGGCAACGTTCGTATTTAGCAGATTTCTTTCTTTTTCCTAATCAAATATATATTTTTCTTTACCTTTGTTGCAGATTAACCTTGAATCTGCTCCATAAGAACACTACTAAAGTAGAGCCCATCTATCAGTGTAAGTTTCTCCATACTACTTTATCACGGAAAGGACTGGAGGAGTTTTTTGATGACCCAAAAAACTGGGGAGAAACTGTAGTTAAATCTGGTGAGTTATTTTTAACCTTTTGGGTTTGGTGTCTTTGATATACTTCTGCTATTAAAAATATGCAAATTAATATGCAGGATTTTAGAAGGTATTTAGTGGCAATATGTCATGCCACTTCTTGTATATTCATTTGCTTTTTCTATTTTAATTCTGTGTTAATACAAGTGGAACATTTATTATGCAGAGCAGAGACAAAATGTCTAAGCCCTGTAGCCCAGCATATAGTCTTCAACCATGTTGTCATGTGACGTGAGATCACAGAAAGGGTTGCACTTCTAACTCTGAACAAGGAACTTTATTCGAATAAGGAAAACAGTAATATCCCTAAAGCTACTTTTGTGTGTCTCTCCCTCTCCCTCTCTCCTTCTGCCTACAACTTTCCCTAGCTCTGAATGCCTGCTACAAGTATTAGGGAACAGTACAGTTTCTTTCACATTTGAGCATGGTCTTGTTTTCTAAGTAAGGTTGGGTCTGGTCAGTATTTCAATGTCATCTACGAGGAAAAAGCTGCAAAAATTGGTGTTTGTAATTTGACATTCTTTCCAGGGAATCAACGTGGTGTGCAGGTGGAAATATTTTTTTAGAAAATGGATCATTTTTAGATTAAATCACTGTTTTTTGTTGCTGTTGTTTTTACAGGGGATGAGTGGCATGCAAAACATCTAAGAAACAAGAGTAATGAAGATTTGCACAAACTTTGGTAAGTGTTTTAGTGCAGTGTTTCCTATCCTTTTGGGGCAGTTGTGCCAGTTTTCATATAAAAGACATGGCTGTATTAGCCAGTGAACTCAGTTTTCCACTCAGTTGTGCACACTCTAACCTGCACTGGGGTTCTAATTCTGGTCAGAGTATGTACAGTGTATTGCAGGTAGAAGTGGTGAATTAGGCTCCAGTGCAGAAGAGTCCAATGTGGCCCATCAGTTAAGGATGTTTTTTAAAAGGTTTATATAAAAATGTGTGGTCTCATGGACAGAGGATGGGTCTAGGGGTTAAGACACAGGGGGTTCTAATTCCTGCCTTTGCCACTGACTTTGTGAGCTTGGGATAAATGACTTTAGTCCTGTGTCCCTCAGTTTCTCCAACTGTAAAAACAGGAAATGATGGTGTTTACCTATCCTTTGTAAAGTGCTGTGAAATCACAGAGGAAAAAGCCTGTTAAAAGTAAATCAGATGGTTAGCATTGCAAGATCTTTAGCAATACAACTTAAGTAACACAGGCAAGGAATTTAGAAAAACAAAACAAAAAAACCCAGACTTGACGTTGGGAGCCCAGAGTACCAGACACAAAATCGTGTAATCCCAGCGGTTGAGAATCACTATTTAAGTGAATAATTTACAAGCATGTTAGCACTAAAACTTAACTCTGATTTCTGACCGTATTGTACTGTTATGTTCTTTGATCCAGGTATGTCCTACTGAAAGAGAAAAATATGCTTTTAACTCTAGAGCAAGAAGCAAAGCGACAGAGTTTACCTATGCCAAGTCCGGAACGATTAGAAAAGGTAACTTTTTCATATAAGCTAAAAACATCACTGCAGGTAAACTTTTTGTGTGAAAGATGCAATGTTTGCAAACCTGTAAAAGACAGTTCCCAGAATTATGTTCCTGATTCATTTTGCTTAGGGTAGCAATGTAAAAGTTAACTTGTTCCAAAGCCTTTCTCACCTCCTATACTTCCTAATTGTAAAGGTGGTTAAGCACTGGAATAAATTGCCTAGGGATGTTGTGGAATCTCCATCATTGGAGGTTTTTAAGAGCAGGCTAGACAAACGCCTGTCAAGGATGGTCTAGATAATACTTAGTCCTGCCATGAGGGCAGGGGACTGGACTAGATGACCTCTCGAGGTCCCTTCCACTCCTATGAGTCTATGTTAATTCATATTCATATTAAATCACCTTTTTCATTCCACTGAAACTGATTTCACAGTCATTTCTGGTATCTTTTCCTGGCCCAAGTTGCAGCCCACCCATATTCTTATCCTTGAACTTTCTGCCTTCACCTCCTTCGTTTTCTATCTTCCCTGGGCCTCTATGAACCTGTGACCTCTTGGTTCTTTTCTCATTTCTCTGACTCTTTCAGTGTCTCCTTCTCTAACATTTGCCTTCAGTTTTCTGACCTTGTTTGCCTACACATTTCTCTCCCTACTTTAACCTTACAGACTTCATCTACTCACACGTGAATCATGGAAACAAGGTTTCTAGCTGGAAAAGTGTTGAGAAGCTTCTGGTCAAATGTTATAGTTTGGCCATTGCTGCTCTCTGATCATCTAATAGGAACCGAGTCTCTAACCAGACCCCAAGTTGCCAACCAGCTTGACAAACCGTTTCCATGAACTCTGTCAGAAATGCAGATAAAATCTGCATATTTTCAGTTGTTTTCCACAACCTACCAGCATCAACTCATTGTCTGGATTGAGCCTTAGCCAGCTGGCACCTAAACTAAAAGTTCCTCAGTTTAAGCATAGATCAGAAGCCAACATTGTGGCTTCAGTGTCATGTTGAAATGGTTATTCTGTTTTCAGGTGGAAAAGTCTATGGGAAGAATAGACTTAGTTATTAAAGAAAGAGAAGTTGCTCTGCGGCTGTTACAAACAGGCCACGAAAACCCACGACCTGGCGAGTGGAGAAATGACTTCTTAGGACGCACCTACTGGTATGGGAAAGAGGATTACTGTTCTATATGTGCAGAGCTGTAGGAGGTATCAGTACTATCAAAAACAGAAACATCTTACAGAAAAAGAGTCAGATAACATGTCTATTGTGGAAAAAGCATCTTTTTAACCTTATCAAGAACAAGCAATATTTACTAAACATTAATACCTTTGGGGATGTATTTCATCACTGGCAACTTTGCTAAGCCGTTAGCTGGGCTGGGGTGGTGGTAACCACTCTCTCGCAGTTCCATGGATAAATCACCGGATAAACAGCAAACAGAGCTTAGTCTCATTTATATTCCAAGTTTTACAGTATTGGGGGTCCTGGTTACAAGATGGTAGCCCCCTGACGTGGTTGAAATATGGTTCAGTCTTGCTGTGCCGATGAGTTAAAAGTGTTTCCAAGTTGTGCTATAGGCCTGGACTTTTCTCAGCTGCATTGCAAGACTACTGTATTAAGTAGGGTTGCCAATTTTGTATTATTTAAAAAACGGACACTCCAGCAGGAGCATTGGAACCTCCCATGCCCCTTGTTCGCTCCTCTTCCTCCGTTGCTTGCTCCGCCTCCCACCTCCTGTCCGGGTCAGGAGGGACTTTTCTGCAGAGCCAGGGCTGGGAGCTGCAGCCACCTGACACAGGTAGGAGGCGGCCCTGGCTGAATAGGATGCCTCCCCTGCCCTTTGTAACCAGAAACTGTGAAGTCCCCTTTTTTGACCAGACTTTTCGGTTGAAAACTGGACCTGGCCAATGGCCATCCTCGTGTTCAGGGGCAACTATGTAACCTAGTCTTCCAAAAACTATAGGACTTACAGTGTAGATGGGACTACATGTAGATGGATTCGGGATCTGCTATCATTGTTGACAGGTATTTTAAATTGTTGTTTGTAAACTCTGTAAATTAAAGTAGACTATATCCAATAAACTCCAGTAAACTTAGATTCAGGGTGAAATCCTGGCCCTATCAAAGTCAATGGCAAAATTCCCACTAACTTTAATAGGGCCAGGATTTTACCTTCAGTGTAATAGCATTTTGAGAAAGTTTCTGTATTCTGCACTGGAGTGACAGGAATTTGAGGAGATAGAGAGAGAACCTCCCTCCGCCTTCTTTGAGTTATAATTTTTGGTTGCACACCCCTCCCCCCAAACTCAGATAGCTAGGTGGCATGCTGAGGTGAGTCAGGGGGTGGAGGTGGTGCTCTCTCCCCGGGCCCTGCTGTGCAGAGCTGGCCCCCTAAAATGGAAGTCAAACTATGCTTATGGAGGGCCACCCGGCACCCCATGGAGCAGGAGCCTAGTGCCCCAAGCTCCTCCACTTCCGGCGGCTGAAGCCTGGAGCCTTGAGACACCCCCTGCCGCTGTGGAGCTTTTCTAGCAGGTTGCGGGGGGCCTCAAAGAAAAAGGTTGAGAACCCCTGGACTAGACAGCAGTACCTACCCACTTGAACAAAAAAGAGCAGCTTTGTTACAATCCATTAACTGAGATGCAGCAATCTAAATGCTGGATAATACTGTAATCAATTTGTATGTCATTGGCAGGTACAATTCCAAAGAGTGGCCAATACCTTGGTACCTAAACAAAAAATACAACAGGAGGAAATTCTTCTACTCGCCACGTGTGAAACATTTCATCAGGTAATTTGAAATGGAAAGGAAAATTCTCTGACCCTGTTTGTTGTGTACTTGTCTAGGTCTTCCAGCCTTGTAAAGGACAGTCTTATTGCTTTTTCTAGTTTGTGGATTGTTTTTTTTCCTTTACAGGGTGGGGAAGAGGTGACACTGAACAAAAACTGTTTAAGACCCTGATTCTGCAAGCACTTAGGCATGTGCTTAATTTTAGGCATGTGAGTAGTCCCCTTGAAACCAATGGGATTACTTATCTGTTTAAAGCTAAGCACGTCTGTAAGAGGTCCCAGTTCTGCGAACACAGTCATTGTCACGTTCCTAGTGTATAATTGGTTCTGGGTACAGCTGAATAACTGTTGGAGATGACATGATGTCTTATACTGTATCCCAGCTTCTTTGAAGTTGTCACCATTTATCTTCTGGGTCTGACTTTGCTTAAAGAAATTTTGGCTGGTAATATTTTACAGAGCACTTTTAATCCCAGAAGACTTTTACCAATAATATGAATGAATCCCTTCCAGGTGTGTAGCACACTAACTGTGTGAAGGTAAAATCTGAGCCATGTATACCAGGCCATATCTTTATTCTTTTGAAAGTGCCCTGGCTCTTTAATATACACAGAGCAGAGATAAGACCAATTTCAAAGACCGCCCACATAGCATACTACATGGAACTCAAGCTTACTTCTCTCGGAAAGATGAAGGAATGAGTCAACCCTGCCTGCATTCTAATTTATAGTTTCATGCAGTGTTAGAATTCCAAAGATGATGATTTGCACAAAGCACCCGCCCTACATTTGGTGCTATGCATATTAATTATGATAAAACGCTTAAGACCATTTCTCTCGTCTCCTAATAAATTTAGTCTGGCCATAGCTTATATAACCCTGAATCTGATCGCTTCTAAATGTTGTACAGCTTCTTTCATACAAACTAAGTTGTATGGTATTTTGGTTGATTTCAGTGGCACTCTTCCCATCTCAGCCTGCCATGCTGACCCAGAATTGTATATAATATTCTGAATGTTATCTTATTTATTATTATCTGCCTAACGGTTCCACAACACCAGCTGCTTAATTATGGTCAGCATCTCTGATAAAATCCTGAGATCATTTGCCTTTTTACTGCTGCCAGATATTATGCAGATGGTTCTGATGCATAAATCACTCCTATGTCACACACTCATCTGTAATTAGCATGGTTTGCATGTAGATTACAAAATGTTTTTTCCTTGTTATACTTCTGCAGATTGAGCTGCATGGGCTACTTAGCCATTTATAAGCCTCATCTATCAGTCATTCTGAATTATAGCTTGCTCTACTCTTTTCTGATCCCATTTTCTGTCAAATTTATCCACCTGCAAAATTGTTCTGTACTCCAAAGTTATTTTATGTGGAAAGCAACCAAGGTTTTTTCTCCTATGAACACCTCCCCACACTTGTTACCTCTAGGATTCAGAGTGGAGGAAAAAACTGTGCTACTGTACCCACGATTGCTGACTATTTCTGCTAACAGCAGTGAAAGTTAATACTGTTATTGCTCTCGCTAATGTAACCAGTGGCCTCTTTCTGACCATGTATTATGAGGGCTTGATCTATCCTATTTTTCTGCTCCTTTTGCCACTGTCACCCAACCCCTCCTCCTCACTTCTCTCCTCTATGCTTTCTTGACTAGTTCTTTAGCAGCTCGCTTGGTGGCTTCATCTTCTCTCCTTTTCACTCTTACATTACTCCAGAGTTCCATTCTTGGTCCCTTCTCTTCTCCCTCAACCTTATGCCATCTTCATCCCAATCTCTGCCCCTCTAGTCAAGCTTGCAACTATCTGACAAACTCAGGATGGCAAAGACTGAACTTCCTCTGCACCATTTCTTTTTCATGGTCAATTCTTTGGTCCTTCCCAAGCACCAGCCTATCAACCTCAGTTTCAATGGACTTCTAACTCTCTTGCATTCAGGCTAATACTAAATCCTTTCACTTCCTATACAACATTCATAGAATCATAGAATATCAGGGATGGAAGGGACCTCAGGAGGTCATCTAGTCCAACCCCCTGCTCAAAGCAGGACCAATCCCCAATCAAATCATCCCAGCCAGGGCTTTGTCAAGCCTGACCTTAAAAACTTCCAAGGAAGGAGATTCTACCACCTCCCTAGGTAACGCATTCCAGTGTTTCACCACCCTCCTAGTGAAAAAGTTTTTCCTAATATCCAACCTAAACCTCCCCCACTGCAACTTGAGACCATTACTCCTTGTCCTGTCCTCTTCTACCACTGAGAATAGTCTAGAACCATCCTCTCTGGAACCACCTCTCAGGTAGTTGAAAGCCACTATCAAATCCCCCCTCATTCTTTTCTTCCGTAGACTAAACATTCCCAGTTCCCTCAGCCTCTCCTCATAAGTCATGTGTTCCAGACCCCTAATCATTTTTGTTGCCCTTCGCTGGACTCTCTCCAATTTCTCCACATCCTTCTTGTAGTGTGGGGCCCAAAACTGGACACAGTACTCCAGATGAGGCCTCACCAATGTTGAATAGAGGGGAACGATCACATCCCTCGATCTGCTCACTATGCCCCTACTTATACATCCCAAAATGCCATTGGCCTTCTTGGCAACAAGGGCACACTGCTGACTCATATCCAGCTTCTCGTCCACTGTAACCCCTAGGTCCTTTTCCGCAGAACTGCTGCCTAGCCATTCGGTCCCTAGTCTGTAGCGGTGCATTGGGTTCTTCCGTCCTAAGTGCAGGACCCTGCACTTATCCTTATTGAACCTCATCAGGTTTCTTTTGGCCCAATCCTCCAATTTGTCTAGGTCCCTCTGTATCCTATCCCTGCCCTCCAGCGTATCTACCACTCCTCCCAGTTTAGTATCATTCTCAAATTTGCTGAGAGTGCAATCCACACCATCCTCCAGATCATTTATGAAGATATTGAACAAAACCGACCCCTGGGGCACTCCACTTGACACCGGCTGCCAACTAGACATGGAGCCATTGATCACTACCCGTTGAGCCCGACAATCTAGCCAACTTTCTACCCACCTTATAGTGCATTCATCCAGCCCATACTTCTTTAACTTGCTGACAAGAATACTGTGGGAGACCGTGTCAAAAGCTTTGCTAAAGTCAAGAAACAATACATCCACTGCTTTCCCTTCATCCACAGAATCAGTAATCTCATCATAGAAGGCGATTAGATTAGTCAGGCATGACCTACCCTTGGTGAATCCATGCTGACTGTTCCTGATCACTTTCCTCTTGTGTAAGTGCTTCAGCATTGATTCCTTGAGGACCTGCTCCATGATTTTTCCAGGGACTGAGGTGAGGCTGACTGGCCTGTAGTTCCCAGGATCCTCCTTCTTCCCTTTTTTAAAGATTGGCACTACATTAGCCTTTTTCCAGTCATCCGGGACTTCCCCCATTCGCCACGAGTTTTCAAAGACATTCTGTCTTGATGACCCTATCCATTCTCCATACCTTGATAATCCTCCTGTCTGGACTTTCCTAGTATCCATCTAAACATGCTCCAGTCTAGTCACTAGAAAAGATCTCGTATTGCACACTACCACAAAGCAACTTAACCCAGTTCCTGCTTATTATTTTGACCTGGGACTATATCTCTACTGGCAACCTCTTTTCCTAAAACAACTTTTAACTCCTTTCACTGTTGCTACTTCATCTTGAACTGTTAATCTGTTGTATTTACAGTATCAAGCGCTTGTTTGAAATCAGTTATGTCCACTGTTTCATTATTAAATACCATGTAGGGAATGTACTCCAGTTACTGAAAACTACTGTCAGGAACTGGTATGTTTCCTGGTTTAGAGGGGTGATTAACTGGAGAAACATCTTCTCTGCAGCTTCTGTAAACTAAAAACAACTTCAGGTATTTTCCCCTGGGAGCCTGTTTTCTCCTTTTATTTTTCATTGCTGCTCTCTTAATTTGTTCACTTCAGACATTTATACTTCATAAATATACCATGCATCTTATATTACTGTAAAGCATTTGATACAATTTCAATGAAATAAACTTTTCATGTTGGAGCTATGGCAGAACTGCCCTTTCCCTGTGACTAGCAGGGGAAAAGCATGAATAAAAGGTGAGTTCATAAGACTTGGAGCAGTGGGGACCTGGCCTAGCTCATTATTGCTAATATAAAGTAGGGGCCTTTTCTCCTCTTTATTTCCAGCTTCTACCCATCATAGCAACTGTTATCAGTATTGGCTGGGCCCAGGTCTTGAAGCCAGCACAAGCCTCTGATATAAATTCTTGATATTGATTGCTGAACTTGAGTCTCCAAGTGAACTCTTGTTAATGGAAGCCAGCTTACCCAGTTAAATTAATTGCCCAGTTTGAAAGTCTTAGGAAATTCAATAAAGTGATACAAAAAAAATCTTCAAAATTTAGGCATAAGTGATATGACTGGGAGAAATGTGTTGGACTACAATGAAATTTAACAATTAATGCTTATTTTTCTTCATTACAGACTCAGAATAGAACAACACTTGAAAAAACAAGCAAGGATGAAAAGCTTAGAAAAAAAGAAACAGCTCCTTTTACAAAAGAAATTCCCTCACCTTGCTGCACAATCACAGAATTAATAAAGCTGGAAGAGTGATGCAAGTAATAGTTTTACTGCAGTAGTCTTAAGATGCTACATGTGACTGGCATGTAGTGTGAACATTTTCAGTGGGCAGCAGATAAAGAACAGGGCTGCCTGTGAGGGTTTTTTGTTCTTTGATTTTTTTTTTCCCTGCCCAAATAAAGCTCCTCAACCCGAAAAATAAAATTCATATCTGGGTTGTGAGACCTTCAGAGCGAAACAATATAAACTTGTGCTGAGTCATTTAACTGATTTCTGGAAAAGTAATATTTCATCAACCAGGTGATGAAAATTAATGCTTTGATATTGTCATTTACTATAAAGCTGACCTGTATGCTTAACAGTAAAAAAGCATATGCAAGACAGATTGCAATCAAGGCAGTTGTAGACATGTGTCTGCTTTAGCTTTTAATGAAGGTCTTCTCTCCCTTTATTTTTGCACTTAACACTTAGTGTAGCATATTATACAAGCTATAGCAGCTGTCCAATGCACTCGACTGTCCTATTTAAGTACAACAACACATGCATTAGGCAGAAAATTACAGTAAAATCAAGTAGGTTAGGAAAGGAATAGAAAGCTCAAGAGCAATATTCTACAGAAAGTAATAAGTTTGAGAAGTTCTCTATCAAATTAATTTTAAATCTGGCTTGATAGCTGTGTCCAAGTTTCCTTAGTAAGGAGGGAGTAGCTTGAGGATAGCATAGGCTAGATTCCTGGTTATCTTTGGTAGATTCAGTGGAAATGTTCACATTCTCTAACAGCCTTATACTTATTTTTGTAAGTTACTGGCTCTTTGCTTTATCACATCAGAGCCTGCAGCCTAACTGTGCTCCTGACAGGGGAAAGCTTTCAAATATTCTTCAGAAATAAATATTAGTAGCACAACACTTGACACCTAAGTAACAAGTTAAGGACAACATTGCTAATTAAAGTTTAGGTAGTTTTAGATGTACATAGCAATACCCAGCTCTTCCTGATTAATAAAGATATTTAGAAAAGTGAAATTTTCATAGTTGTAGCAGAAGCATTTGTTAGCTGTTAATTGAATACACCTGGTGCAGGGATCTACTATGGAGACTTAATTGACAGGGGACAAATTAATTCTACAGCATTGAAAATGTGTATGTAACTTGAGCTGCCTAAAATCTGTATCTGTACAGAAGGCAATTATTCCCTTACAAAAAAGACTTTCACTTGTAGAACATGTTTGGTCTTCCAGAATGTTAAGAAATAAATCAAAAATTAAGCGTGCAGTTAGTAGTACCTGTTTGAAAGAAGTAGCTTCGAAGGAAAGGACAAATGTGGCTAGATTCAACCATGCTATATGCAGCTACAACCACCTTAGATTCAATTAATTGTCCCAGTCAAGGCAGAAGAGAACTTATTCCTGTCTTTAAGTGAAACTCTACTTTTACCTAGAAAGAGTAGGTAAGACATGAGCTTATTCATCTTTAGTACTCTATTTCATAGTGAACGGCAGTTGAGTTGCATACCAATAACCACTCATTAAATCTTTTACAAAATTAAAGCAGAATCACTGTTTACAAATATGATAACGTTCCACAAAACTAGCTACATTTAACACCACCACCTGCAAAAGTAATGGAATAAAATAGGATGGGCTGTGATGGAATCAAATACCTGAGAAAAAATTAGCCTTCCTAAATACTCCCTGCAGCATAAAGGAGGAACAGCAAAAAATGCAGGGAGTGGTTTGTTTTTAAGGAGGTGAATTGTTTTTGCTTTGAGAAAGCCACGAGTTAACTGTTCGCAGATGAGTTTTTTTAATTATACTATAATTTTTTTTCTGTCCTTAGAAAGTACACTGTGCTTTCCCTCACTCTATAATTGATTGAGGGGTATAAATTATTCCATTATCTACACACAACAAACAGGCTCTGGCATTCTGCCTCAGTGTTTTCCTCCTTAAGTTTAGGAAGTAATAATAAGTCAACTTCATCTTGCCTTTTTGCCAGCATACATCCAATACATCCTGACATTTCACTAATGGCACTTGAATGTGGTTGTACAGGTATAAGAGTCTTGTTTACTTTCACCATTTAACTTTCCCCTAGTCAGTTTGTTTCTCCTACCCTGACTGCCAGAATGATCTCCCCTCTCTGTATGCCATACTGCAGTTGCAGTCAGAGGTACCTGAGTTGGATCCTGCCTTGTTTTGAGAGAGGGCAGTGCTAGCAGTGTTCTCCACCAGCCCTGAGAATCTGGAACTTGTTCTCTCCCTTTGATCCAAAATAGCCCAGCTGATGACCATCAAGGCATGCTGTTAAAGTCATTTACATGATGAGGCATACAAGGAGGTTAAGGGGTCTGTTCCTGGGAGATGAAGGAGCATTTCGATTTTAAGTTATTGGCTAGCTGTGTTCATTTATTTCCTGTATGATTATTTTATGGTATTGGTTTATCATTAGATTGTAAACCTAATCATTAGAGCGTCAAGAGCTTTCATATGCCTATTTTTAATTGTTTAAAGAACAAAACGGTACAGTGATTTTCAAATGGGAATTTTAAAATTCAGAACCAAAAACTTCATTATGGCAGGGGTGGAGGCGAAATACAGAACAGAGCCAGGTGGTCTCGAGTTGTAGACCAAGCTTTGACACAAATTTCCTTTGTGTTCTCTGCCTTAGGTTCCCAATCTCTAAAATGAGGACACTACTTACCTAGATCACACACGTTGTCCAAGCTAAGTACATTCTCATACCTCTGAAGGTGGAAAGCACTGTAAATGCCAAATATTCACTGAAATGAAATCACTTCTATTCATAGTAGTTTTAGAACCAAATTTATACACAGCCTATATTCTAGGCCTTAACTACTTCATAGTACAGCATGAAAGAGGAAAGTATCAAGAGAACATTTTCTGCTACAAGACTAGTGCTGTTGCAACAGCTTCACAATTTATGTTGAACTGGGCTGCTTAAGATAAATTTCAGTATAAAAAATAGTTTTCCATCTGGATTGTTTATTAATTACATAAGAGTATGAATGCTTGCTGAAAAACAGTGTTGCTCAAAATGTGAAAACAGGACCATTTTATTTTTTTAAAAGAAATTAGAGTAATTTGTTAAGGACAGCATATCAACAGGGAAGACTAATCTGTAAAAGTAGACAAGATTTTTTTTTTTTTTTTAATAAATTTGATGCAACGGCATTTCAAAGTATTGCATCTACCAGCTAACCTGTAAAGCTACCCACAGGAAAAGATTTTTAGAGAAAATAGACATTTATACAAAATTATAAAATACTTATAAGAGTTATTGCATTTCAAGGGATAAAACATCCATTTTCTGTGACAGGACCAGTTAAGCCTTTTAAACAATATCTAAGGTTTGTAAAAATGGATCTTGAAGTATGCAAAAAACCAAAACCGTGTAAACTTTCTACAAAAGATTCCATCCCATTCCTGAGTACACTAAAGCTATGAAACATAAGGAGCACTGGGAAGGCAACAATTTCTCACAGTGTGAGGTCTATGGGCATTTCCTTTCTACACACTGCTTCCCTCCTTCTTCATACTCTTGTTTAGAGATCCACATCTGTTGAAAGGTACCCTGCAAAACAGGAAAAAACAACAACTCAGTGCTGTACCTAGGGTATCATTAGCTCTGACCGCATGAAAAGCAAACCAGCCTTTATATTTTTCAGGATGCAGCACAGGACCATGGCTCCAGCTATCTAAATGTATCTTTAAATTGCGTTTTGCATGTTAAGCAACTAGGGAAGATTGTCACGCGAACTGTTGCTTCCACGCCCTCTCTGGATATTACTAAACTACTCCCTGCTAGCCTTGTCTCATGTGTGCTCAGCAACTTGCTTTTTAGATGTATTTTTGGGCCTGATCCTTCAAGTTTAGTACTTTTAGAATGCTCTAGATGGCATGTAGTTTTCTAAAGATCCAGCAAGAGAATACCTCAGGAGCCCCACCTCCTTCCCCTCTGGAGGCAAGGAAAGGAGCTTAATTAAAATTCTTTAGGTTTATGCACGGAGTATTCATTATTTTATCATCAGGTTTCTCCCCTCCCACACCATGCTCAGCAGAGCTACTACAGGAGCAGCAGCTGCTATGAAACTCAAATCACTAACAGGTTTCAGAGTAGCAGCCGTGTGAGTCTGTATCCGCAAAAAGAAAAGGAGGACTTGTGGCACCTTAGAGACTAACAAATTTATTTGAGCATAAGCTTTTGTGAGCTACAGCTCACTTCATCACTAATAAGACTCCTGTGGAATAAGGTTTTCAGCTAAAGATGCTGCTCAGCATCCCTTCCCAAAGCTATGTATGTTTACTGACCAGAGAAGCCAAAATGGAACCACCAATCCATGAACTGAACCTCCGCTCCACTGTTGTGTTGTTTGCTATCAACTTCAGCCGCATACTCTGAACAGAGAAAAAAATACACATTAGCAAGGTCAAACTGATAGGTAGCTCAACTGAAGATTCAAAACTTTTCCCCTGAAGGGGATGGGGAGGAAGAGGTCTTAGGACTGCATTACAGACAAATATTCAAAGTGTTTAATTCATTTGTTGACACACAGGTCAAAGATACTACCGTATATACTGGTTCATAAGCCAAATATTTTTGGTAAAAAAGTGACACATCAAAGAGTGGGGGTTGGCTTATAAACAAGTCTACACCAAAATGTGATGATTTTGAACTCTATGAAATCATTGAATTGAATATCTAATACATTGTCGTTTTGTTTACCTGGAGCGTCTGCAGGCATGGAGCCCCTCAGTTCCCTGTGGCTGCAGTTTGCCATTCCCAGCTAATGGGAGCTGCGGGACGCGCCTCCCGCAGCTGCAGTTTGCCATTCCCAGCTAATGGGAGCTGCGGGACGCGCCTCCCGCAGCTCCCATTGACTGGGAATGGCGAACCGCGGCCACAGGGAACTGAGGGGCTCCATGCCTGAAGATGCTCCAGGTAAACAAAACGTCCCAACCCACCAGTGGCTTACGCTGAAGGGCCAGGAGCCAAAGTTTGCCAACTCCTGAAATATAGGGTCGGCTTATGAAAGGGTCATACAGCTTTTACTATTTTTAACCTATCCATCTTGGGGGGTCGGCTTATAAACTAATGAGCTAATGAACGAGTATATACGGTAATTCTATTACATTTTCTCTAATGTGGAGCTTGTCTGATTTGCACTTTGGAGTCCAGTGCTCCAAAAATTACAGGTTAAATAAAGTAGCATGTTGCTGTTCATTGGTAGCCTGTGACTTGTGTGTGCAATCCACAGAGAACAAAATCTTCTATATTAATATGAGCTCAAACTGAATCAGTGAAATATCCTTGGAAATGGGTTAGCAGCAACACAACAGAAGCGAGAGATGATTAGGGGAAATCATCATGGCTTCGGAATAGTTACACAGCCCAGAATAGCCAGAATCGTTATCTGAAAGTAGAGATAGACATGCAGTATTTTAAAACTAGCTAAGGATTTGCTGAAGTCTGCTTTATGCTGTTACTCGTTTTCAAATTGCACTGAGTTTCTTTGAAACACGATACGTTTTTTCAACAGTCTGCAACTTGTGGCCCCGCTTTAGTCATTAAAGCTAAAAAGGGGCTGGGTCAAACAGTCTGAGCACAAGACTGGATTGCCTGCAAGCCCCAATGTTCCAATCCTGACGATTATACTGATTACTTTTGTAGCCTTCATAATTGTGACATCTGACCTTCAGTTGTCCCAATACATACTAATTGGATAATACTACCTATTTACCAGATTAGTTACATTTGCAAAAAAACTGAGGATTAGAAACACAATGGAGGTGCTAACACTTTAGTGAATCTCTCGCTTCTGCCTTTTACCAAAAAAAAAAAAAAAAAAAAAAGCATTCCATGGCCACTGCATAATCCTAATGAAATCAAAGCTGCAATACAGCAGTCAGTGCCTGTACAGGCATGTGTGACAGGCTGTGCATACCCCACACCGGACAATAGAAGGTTAACTCCACATTAAGGGCAGCAGAAGTCCCACCTCTCAGACCATGCTGGGCATGCTCTAACGGCTGCCTCAGTGTAAAAGGGAGCAGCCCAGCTCGTTCTAGACTGACCACTGAGGGGAGAAAATATTTGATGGAGGCTCCAGGCTAGGAGCTGCTACAGCCAGAGACTGTGGGAACCGGAGAACCCAGGGACCAGACTGGTTGACTGCTAACTCCAGCGGATCCCCAGGAGTTGAACTTCCAGGGAGTTACCCCCGCCAGGGAACCTGAAGACCCAGGCACTGTATGGATTGCTACCCATGGGAGATGCGGTAGGAAATGGCCCAGGAAGGTGGAGGGAGTGGTATCTAACAACCGAGCAAGGTCAGTGTGTTGCAGTAGGATTCCCTGCTGACTGGGTGATGGCCACTCCTGTCACCAACAGGGCCCTGGGTTGGGACCTAGTGGTCAGGGAGGGCTTGGGTCCCCCTACCTGGCTGCCACCCACCCTTAGATGGTGGCCCACTTCCCTGACTCTGGCCACTAAGCCACGCAGTCCTGTATTCGAGGGCTGCCATAATGACTCTGGCCTCTGGGCCGTGCTGCTATCAGCCAAAGGACTGTCACCGCGGTGGTATCACTACCCCAACCTACCCTAAGGAGCACAGGGTGTGCATACCATGCAACAGCATGTACAAGGAAAAAAAACAGACCAAAAAATGACCCAAAGCAGCAATTTAATAAGCTGTCTTACTGGTGGAGTTTTCTGAGAGAGCTCTCTGTTCAGTCTGTCTGTAAAACTCTGTATTAAAGTGTTTCCTCCTGCTACAATCACACTGCCATAGAGGCCCTGGAAAGAGAAAAATGTGACACACAGAGTTCATTCTGAATGTATTTTGGAAACGTTTGTTTTCATAATATGCCATGAGTATATATGATCAGCAGTAAAAGTACACTTGACATCTAGACAAAGTTACACCATTATTAGTACAATCAGTTTTCTACCATGTAAAAAATACTTTTAAAAGATACATTGGGGGAAAAGGCAGTTTGATGACTGATTCTAAATGGCTTTTATTTACTGTTTTAACCTTTAGTACTTCTAGATCAGCTTGTTTTCATATTCCCCATGTTCTTCTGCGTGCACCTCCCCCTTCTCTCCCCCCACACACACTGAGATATAAGAATGCACAACTAGATGTACCATCCACAAAGAACACACGAAGGAAGGATTTTTTCCCCCATTAGAAAAAAAGTGTCAATATTCTATTTCCATTCACTAATATGACAGTTGCCAAAGATGGAACACAGCCTACCCAGCCAGCTTGACTTTGCAATTAAGGAAGTGCAATGGATGGACCAACCCATGAGCAGCCAACATCAGAACTGCACACAGCCGAATGTTGCATGCTCTTCAACAGACGGTGTTGGTGGAAGCAAAAACGGAGAAGTTTAATTTTATGCTCTCTTTTTCCACCTGCACCATACAGTGAGTTAATATCAGAAACTATTTAATCTTCAGATATTTGGGGATGAATAACCACAAAAAGCTATACACATGACAGTTTGAAGCTACCCACTGCACATTGTAGAGTCATCAAACTCTGGATATTTAACATGCCATTTTATCTATCTGTTTCGTTACACCAGTGCAAAACAAGAGTAACTCAGGATTTCAATGGAGTCTCTGCATTTCCATCAGTGCAAAAGAAGTCAGAATCTGACTTAACTGTTCCCATGGTTTGAGAAACACTATCTTCATATATGTTTTATCTGCATATTCCCTTAATAGCTACACAACATGTAGATGATAATGTACAGGCACCTCAGAATAACCTCAAGAGGTCAAGATTTCCATTTTAACTGATGGCAAGTGTCCATGCCTCTTCAGTAAATTTCATAGCTAAAATATATTGTAACCACACAAGAATTATTTTAAGCATAGATATTTTTCTGTCTGACTAACACTTACTGGTCTGATGTCTATATCACACATTCCAACGCTTGTGGTGACAACATGGCTAACACCCAGCATTGTGTTGCCAGATAAGCCCTGGAACAAAATTAGTAAATCACAAATCAGTGCTTCAAAACAGCAAGGCACATTAAAGCAGTGAATGAACAAGGGTCTAAAAAGTTTTGCAGACAAATCTTTTAATTTATCTAAATTTTTATTTCACACTCATCACCATGATCTCAGCACCACATGAGTTTTATTTAAAGAAAACCACATATCTTGAATTGCATTTCTACGACCGCATCCCAACATAGGTAGCCCTGGAGAGCATACAGAGTAAATACAAACATAGCTTTATAGTTTCATGCTTTTGCCATCATAACATACTGTGACCACATATAAAGGGAAAGGCTGCATAGAAGGGCTTCATAATAAAGTATATGTCTGCAAATTTTAATGTACTACTTTCATGGTTTTACCTTTACATTGGAAGGGTCAAACAGTCCTTCAGGAATTTTTAGACGCTCTGCACCAAAGTCACAATTATAACCATTGGGGAATTCATAATGAACGGTTGGCATCTGTGCAGCTACCCTGGAGGTTGATATTGATCAGAACATTGGTCAGAAAGTAAAGATGCTAAATCACAATGCAGTGAATAGTCTAAACAGCATCATAAACAAAGAATTCTAAAGAATAAATTTTAATATGACTGTGCTTTTGGCAATCTTTCTGATTGTTATTAGAATTTATGCACATTGGCATGGCAAGTGTAATCTCTAATCCAGCTATTCACAGTATTCCTAACTCCGAAAGTAAATGATTTTGTGTAACATCATACTTTTGCAATAAGCCTTACAATAGAAACCATGGACTCCTACTCTGATAAATACATTTGACATACAAATACTGCTAGTTTTACAAAGATACAATGACCTACTGTTCATCATAGGTTGAATCTGACACTTGGAGGACAGAGGCTTGGAAATCCTGAATTACACACTATGGAGAGAAGAATAAAAAGAAAAGGTGTTATTAGGATTCCAGTTCAGAATTCAGTACTAAGTTAGAATTCTATAAATGTGAAACTGGACAAAAGCCTTAAACAATGAGCAAGTAAACTTGGAATCAAAACACTAAGTGCACAAAATATGTGCAAAGCTTCTTTAAAAAGCCATGAATGCATTTCAGTACATAGGTAATTTGCTGTACTAAATCCTTAGGAACTAAGGATTGTTCACAATCATAAGAGGTACTGTTTCAAGCACAATAGGTTTTAAAGAAGTCAGAAACTAGGGCACCTCCCATGACGACAGCGGAATATTTCCCCTCAGGAATTTTTAATGAAGGCTGGACTTGATCACAGCTATCATGGATTTTCATTGGCGATGTCTGTCTGAGAATATGATTGGATGATAAAAGCCTAATTGAGAGCTGAAGATTTAACTAGTGGAGAACCAAGAGCTCAGCAATATCACTGCAACAACACAAAAGACCAGACCTGCAGACTATCAAGACAGAGCTTCAGTTTCCCCACAAAGGAATTGTGGGAGGAGAAATCTGATTTAGGATTACAAAGGTGCACCCCAGTATGGTAACTCCTTAGTTAGGAACTTATCCCATCACATGCAATGATCTTCTGTATTGCATTAAAAAATAGAACACTAAAGGCGATGGCAAGTATGAGTGCCCAAGATTTGATACATACATACATGCTCCATGCTTTTACCCTTGTAACTATTTTATTGTGACACACTAAAATTAAAAAAAAAAAATCAGATCTAACTGTAAACATCAGCACGAACTAAAACCACTCCTACAAGCCTATCCAGGAAGTAAAGCCCCAATGCCCTAGAATTTTCAGGGTTCACAAGTTTTAAACAGGAGACAAAAAAGATTATCTGATGGAATTATATTCTAAAGATGAAAGAGCAGCTGAACTGATTTTAAAAATTTATCCTCTCTCCACCCCCAAAAAGAAGAAAAATGTCCTCTCCTATTTTTTAGGCAGAAAGTTTTCTAATTTTCTCACACAAAAAGCTTCCTGGAATATACAGTAGCAAATGGGATCTCTTGTGGGCCAGGGGAGAAGAAAGGATTTACTTACATTACACATATAGTTGTGCCAAGATCTCGTGACCGGAGGTAACTTCTCTTTTCTCTTCCAATTTGCTGGTGATCCTTCACGAACTGCTTCCTGTGATTGTAGAAAAGTACACAGTCAGTCAACAATCTACACTCTGAAAAATGAACACTTTTAAAATCCAGTTAACTTTCCCACCTTTGATGCAATCATATATGGAGGGATTAGCTCTATGTTCATTTCCTGAAACAGTTCTCTGCACTGCATAGTAATAAAGTCTCCAGCAAGGGGTGATTTTACAATGCCTACAAAATATAAATAGACTTTTGGACTACGTTCAAATCCTTACAGAACAAGATGTCTGCAATAAATTGTTCATTTGAAACAAAAATAGCCCCTCTCCCACCTTCCACAAACACAAGCTTCTCCCTTTTCAAAGATACCACATTTTCTTTTAAGTAATAAAACGCATTTCTTAATGTGATGACCACAGTATATAAATTATTACATCTGTGAAACTTTTTACCTTGTTGAAGTACATATCCATCATGCACTGGAATAGCAGTGGTGTGAGTTGCCCCACTATCCAAAATCAGGCCTGTGGATCGACCATTTGCAAAGCTAATCAAAAGGATTAGGGAGAATGACAGAATTTTTACTTGGGAGAGAGTTTTGTCAAATAGTTAGAGCACAACTAGCAACGAGGACCCTAAAGGTTCTATTCCTAGCCTCACAAGTGACTTGCTATGTTCATCCATTTACCCCTCTACATAAGGGTAATAAGTACCAACCTCACATACATGTTAGGATTTAATTTATTTATGGTTGCAAACTGATTTTTGAGCTCCTTGGATGAGAAATTATATAAAAATCAAAGAAGTGTTCTGCAGAAAATCTCTAAATAATTTCCCATTTATTTAGATTTTTGAACTGCCTATTAAAATGTACATGTTAGCTTAAGATATTTACATAATGCAGTGTAAGGGTTAATCAGTGATCTCAGAAGATTTCTGTTGCAGAAGACAGAAATTACTGCATTTTAGTAATCTGAGCAAAGCCATTTTAGGCATGCTGAGCTCTAACAAATAGCATAGGCTGTAAATATACACTAGAAGAAGTTGTCTCCCAGGACAGGAATCACACCAAGGGGTTTTCAAAGTTGAGAATTAAGGAGAACACACAGAACTGGAAGCTATCCTGTTCACATCAGCCATATGGATGGTTACGGAAATATTCATTTTGGTTAGAAAGAAAAGAGTAACTTATCTTATTCTAATAATACCACATTGAAGAAGCTTGCTTTATTTCTTGGAAAAATACATGGATCAACATTTCAAGGATACGCTGTAAGAACTGCAGTTTTACACAAGAAAAAAGCAGGGATATTGTAATGTTCAAACATCAGTTCTGTCAATTTTTCACGCTTTGCTCTGGTATTCCACTACAAAAGAGAAAAAAAATAGGTAAACAGAAATATTATGTTTACCTCAAGATCCATTATATTTATTACTGTATGCTCACAGGATGCCAGAAAGATATAAAAAGA
This sequence comes from Natator depressus, assembly GCF_965152275.1. NCBI lineage: Eukaryota > Metazoa > Chordata > Testudines > Cheloniidae > Natator > Natator depressus. The sequence continues at coordinate 11,364,815 of NC_134242.1, forward strand.
AAGTTAGGATTATTACAGTTGTAGTTTAAGAGCAGTTGCAAAGTTACATAAAGAAAACAAATATATATATTCTTGGAATTTTATTTCCTTAGATGAGAATTCACTTTTTGTGCAACAAGCATTTCATTGCAGACTCATACACAAACACAGGAGGACTTTCTGAAATTTAAAAGGATGTTTACATGCATTTCCAGGGGGGGTCTACTTTAAGCTATTAAAATAATAAATTTATGTTGTTACTACTTCTAGAACCCCTTCCATACCAGAATCTCAAAGCTCTTTATGAAAGAGCCCAAAACACTCCTGTGAAATAAGTGTTACCCCTGTTTTACATGAGGAAATGTACATGTACACAGATGTAAAGTGGCTTGGCCAAGGGAGAAAACTGAACTCAGATTTCCCAGCTTTCAAAGCATCTTACCACAGCTTTACTGAAACAAAGGCAAAGACAATGTGCTAAGACACACCTGTGGATTGGAAGTCCCATTTTATTGTGAACTTCTTCTAAGTTAATTGTTAAGTGAGTTTAGCCCCATGTTAGGAGTCCGACTGAAGACCTTCATTTAGCTATTGAACAGGCAACCCCCAATGCAGACTGCTCCATACTCCATCACTGAACCTCAACCCTTCTAGAGGGATCATGTTTAGGAGTGGGAGGGTAGTATAGTCTCCCTATGCATTTAGTAGCTGCCTTCTTGACAGTTTCAGGTACATCAACCGTGGTGGTATGTTCTGTTACGTGGACATCTATACACAGAGAACTAGAGTGAAACCAAGAACTCATTTCACAGCCTTCAAAACACCACCAACTTGAATTTAGTACCAGCCTTGGGTGGATTTATTTTTGTTTATACTTCTATAGCATGCATTCCCTGTAATATCCAAGTGCCTCTGAACTGCTAGCTGAAAAGTGAAAGGCGTCCATTCTCAATTCAATCCCCCATACCCTTCCCTACCTGAACCTATCCAGACCCTTTCAAGCCACCACTTTCAATACATTGTGGAAAAATTTTATTTGCAATAATTGTATGTAAAGGAGGCTTCATGTTCATTGTATGCACCCTCTGTGGTTTATATTTGATTCCTGTATTGTGCCTTGTAATCTAGAGCACAGTAAGGTGGGGAACTGCAGTTTACGTGTCTACTTAAATTCTTACTCCTACATTTTTATTTGATCTATGAAGCCACTGAGTAATCCAGAGAACCAAGGTAAAAGCGTTGCCAATATACGTATTACTCTCCCTGGTTCTGTTTTTGAAGGGCTTGATGTAATGAATGATTTTCAAAAACGTCACCTACAATTTTACATTTCCCCCACCCTCCCCAAGAAACAAGAGAAAGCTATTACAAAACAAAGGCTCTAAGAGGAAATCCAGCTTGAAATATGCGATCTTCATTTGAGCAGAGAGTGGGCAGTATGTACTATATCATAAGAGTGGTTATCATTTCAAGTTACTGACAAAAAAATAAATTAACAAAAAATAAAACACAGAGAATAATCCGGCAGAGTATTTTTAAATTGTTACCTCTGGAGCCCTGCAAATCTGCAGACATCAGATTTATATCCATGTTTGCAGATTGGATGTGGATACAAATTTTGTATCCACACAGGGCTCTAGTTACCACCTCTTAATTTTCTAAAAATTTCAGCACTCCTAACTTACAATTCTGTATAAGGTTTGTACAGACAAGATTAGAACATTCCTAAATCCCAATGACAATTTGTTCATTATGACATTTCAAAACAGGAAATATGCTTTTACTCACTGGTGCTTCAGACATTAGGACAGGGTGCAAACTTGCTTCAGATTTAATATGCATCTTGTATGTGTGATCCAAAATTGCCTGGAAACTATCCCAGTCCTCAACTGTAAAAATGTTAAAGCAGTTGCAGAAGTTTAGACAATGTTATTGCATTTTCAGACAGACACGTTGTTAAGTGAGTCATCTAAAAACATAGATCAACCAACCAATTTTCTACTGAGCAGCAGTCTTAAAAATTCACACACTTCAGCAGCTTCACAAAGTTCTATACTGCTTACTGTACCGATAATATTCATCCCCCTTCTTTTTCCCCACCACCATCATCAGATGGGACCCATTCCAACCCATTACATGGAGGAAAACCTCTAGTTTTTCCTCAGATCAAGCAAATGTTCACAGCCTGATAATTAAAATAACTTTAGAATAAAATGTTTTTCACTTTTAGACCAAGAGTATTCATGCAAATGAAATGTTAATATATTTTGCATATGACAGATGTAACTTTGCAGCTGAATATAAAGTTAGTGATCAGATTTTAAGAACAAGAGGAAAAAGACAGAGCACCATACTCATTCCATTTTTTAAGGGTGAAATAGCCTCCATGTTTTCCCTTGGAACTCGCAGTGCATTGGTGTCTATGTAGTAAGTAGGGCCCCCTTGTTTGCCTTTGTCACCATCTATTTCCATCAGGGTACTGCCATCGTCCCTTTCCAGTACCACACCAATAGCAGTGGGAAAGTCAACCTGCAATGTAAAATGTGGGCAGGGTATGGCAATTACACAGTGTGTATTTTACCTAAAGTACTGTTTTCATTTCAGCTATACTTTTTTTAAAAAACATTTTCTACAAACTCAGAACTTGTTCGCTGGCTCGTATAATACTTTTTTACATTTTAATCTTATACGATCACAATGACTCTTACCTTTGGACAGTCCTCACCAGCATAGCCAGCTCTCACCGTATAGGAGCCAATATCAAAAACAAGAGCCCCAACTTCATCTGTAAGAATTATTAGTAAACAGGCAGTCAGTAATTATTACAGTCATATAACAAAAACTAAAATCACTGTGCTTACCAGCCAAAATGTACAAGCCAAGATACTTTTTGTTAAACATGTGTGCAAATCACCACCACAACTTTTAACCAGGATTTAAAATTGGCAAAGAACAGAACATTTTCTATCAGAAATTTAAGTTGCACAAGAGTGATCCAAAAAAGCTACTGTATTTTAACTAATCAATAAAGTACTTTCATTCAAAATAAGCAAAAAAAGCAATTTTTGCAGAGTAAAAAAAATATTGAACCATCTTCTGGAAGAGATTTTCAGAATGTGTTGTGATTTACCCACACAGCAAGTTACATGGGCCCCTACTTCCTTGGATTATTAGAAATTAATCAGAAAAAAAGTTAAAACTAGATGTAACAGTCTATAGACACTGATGTTTAAATTAAGAAATACATTCATTCTTTCAAGCACTGATCCCCAAAGAGGCTCTGTATAGGCTCAACAAGATTGGGGTCCAGGTTGGCAAAATTAAATCTTTAATCTTGTAGTGCTGGGTACAGGAGATGCTCCAGTGCAAGACTATAATACTTTGGCTTCCAAATAAATCTTTATTCTTGTAGTGCTAACCTGAATTTCCCACCAGCAACGTAACAGCACCAAATGTTGCCTGACACCACTAATCTGGCTGTCTGACAGTTCTAACAAGTAGGAAAAGCTTTAATGAAATTTACCAAAGACAGAAACAAAGGCCTTCAAACTAGTTAGACTTTCCATTTTAATGAAAACTTTCAAGGTATATTGAAGCGTTGTGCATTTCCGTAGCAGAGAAAGCTGAATGGAGCTATAGCTGTGATGGGAAGAACTATGTGGGGAAAACTAAGTTTTATAAAGGAGAGCTGTAACAGAGAGAGAGGTGTTCATGGGTGGAGCAATACAGCTGTACTTCAGCTGAGAGAACTGCTTAGAGCAAAGCTGTCACTTTATGCACCAGAGCAGCAGCAAATAACTGGGAAGGGGAAGAGCTGCAGGAAATGGGGAGCTGCAGCAGAACGACTACAAGGAGACTCATGGTTTGGGAAACTACAACAGCATTAAGTGGGGAAGAGCTGCAGGGGAAGAGTGGAACAGAAAAATTCATGGATGCTGGGGAAGCTGCAGACAGCCCAAACCTTTGTGGGAAGTGACAGCAAATGTAACGGACAAACTAGAACACAGGCTTGGGGGTGCAGCAGGCGGGGGCTCAGAGGGGGACCAGCAGGAGACAGAGGCTCAGAGGAGGACAGAAGAAGGCTCATGGGGAACAGCCCTGGGGGTGCAGCAGCTCAGAAGGGGGCCTGGGGAGGCTCATAGGGTACAGCTCTGGGGTGCAGCAGACAGTGGCTCGGAGGGGGACCTGGGGAAGCAGCAAGAGGCAGGGGTTTGTGGGGGGGCGGCTTGTGGGGAACACCCCTGGGGATACAGCAGCAGGCAAGGGCTCGGAAGCAGACCTGGAGGTGCAGCAGGCAGGGACTCAGAAGGGGCAGGGGAGGATCGTGGAGAACAGCCCTGGGGGAGCAGCAGGAGGCAGGGGCTCAGAGGGGGGTGGGAGGAGCGTCGTGGGGAATGCCCCTGGGGGTGCAGCAGCAGCTCGGAAGGGGTGGGGGAGGCTCCCAAGGAACAACCCCGGGGGTGCAGCAGCAGACAGGGGCTCGGAGGGGGGTGGAAGGAGGCTCGTGGGAAACACCAGCAGCAGACAGGGGCTCGGAGGGGGGCGGAAGGAGGCTTGTGGGGAACAGCCCTGGGGGTCCAGCAGCAGGAGGCAGGGGTTCAGAGGGGGGCGGGCGGAGGCTCGTGGGGAACAGCCCTGGGGGTCCAGCAGCAGCAGACAGGGGCTCGGAGGGGGGCGGAAGGAGGCTCGTGGGGAACACCAGCAGCAGACAGGGGCTCGGAAGGAGGCGGAAGGAGGCTCGTGGGGAACAGCCCTGGGGGTCCAGCAGCAGCAGACAGGGGCTCGGAGGGGGGCGGAAGGAGGCTCGTGGGGTACAGCAGCAGCAGACAGGGGCTCGGAGGGGGGCAGGCGGAGGCTCGTGGGGAACAGCCCTGGGGGTCCAGTAGCAGCAGACAGGGGCTCGGAGGGGGGCGGAAGGAGGCTCGTGGGGTACAGCCCTGGGGGTCCAGCAGCAGCAGACAGGGGCTCGGAGGGGGGCAGGCGGAGGCTCGTGGGGTACAGCAGCAGCAGACAGGGGCTCGGAGGGGGGCAGGCGGAGGCTCGTGGGGAACAGCCCTGGGGGTCCAGCAGCAGCAGACAGGGACTCGGAGGGGGGCGGAAGGAGGCTCGTGGGGAACACCAGCAGCAGACAGGGGCTCGGAGGGGGGCGGAAGGAGGCTCGTGGGGAACACCAGCAGCAGACAGGGGCTCGGAGGGGGGCGGAAGGAGGCTCGTGGGGAACAGCCCTGGGGGTCCAGTAGCAGCAGACAGGGGCTCGGAGGGGGGCGGAAGGAGGCTCGTGGGGTACAGCAGCAGCAGACAGGGACTCGGAGGGGGGCGGAAGGAGGCTCGTGGGGAACACCAGCAGCAGACAGGGGCTCGGAGGGGGGCGGAAGGAGGCTCGTGGGGAACAGCCCTGGGGGTCCAGTAGCAGCAGACAGGGGCTCGGAGGGGGGCGGAAGGAGGCTCGTGGGGAACAGCCCTGGGGGTCCAGTAGCAGCAGACAGGGGCTCGGAGGGGGGCGGAAGGAGGCTCGTGGGGTACAGCAGCAGCAGACAGGGACTCGGAGGGGGGCGGAAGGAGGCTCGTGGGGAACACCAGCAGCAGACAGGGGCTCGGAGGGGGGCGGAAGGAGGCTCGTGGGGAACAGCCCTGGGGGTCCAGCAGCAGCAGACAGGGGCTCGGAGGGGGGCGGAAGGAGGCTCGTGGGGTACAGCAGCAGCAGACAGGGGCTCGGAGGGGGGCGGAAGGAGGCTCGTGGGGTACAGCAGCAGCAGACAGGGGCTCGGAGGGGGGCAGGCGGAGGCTCGTGCGGAACAGCCCTGGGGAGCAGCAGCAGGCGCTCGGAGGTGGCGCTCCATGGGCGGGCACTCACCTCCCCCGTACACCCCGCCGCTCATAGCTGCCACTGGGCCTGTCTCTCGCCGCGGTCCTGGCAGCCCCCCGGTAACTAGCTGTTCTGGCAACAATAGCCGAGTGCGCGGCTGGCCCGCGCTCACTCACACCGCCGGCTGAACCGAACCTGCTGCTCTCTCCCCTCCAGCCAACGGAGCGCGCCTGGTCTCCCAAAGCACCTACCACAGCGCCGGCTTGAGAGCTACCCGAGAGTGAACGACCAATCGTGGCTAGCAAGGGGCGGGCCGAGCGAGCGGGAGGCCTATCCCAGCCAGGAAAAAGCGGGAAGGAAGCAAGAACGGTTGCAGTGTGCGGGTAGGGTCAGCAGAGAGACTGGGCGGGGCTTGGGGTAAAGGGCGGGGATGGAGAGGCGTTGATAAGACAGGGGGGCTGGGGTCAGGCTGATGGGGTGGAGACTGGGCCCAGGGAGGGGGGCTTTGGGGCCGGCTGGGGTCTCGGGAGGGGTGCTTTGGGGCTGGCTGGGGGCTAGGGAAAGGTATGCTGGAGCTGGGATTTGTGGGCTAGGGAGGGGTGTTTTGGGGATGTAGCTGGGGATTAGGGAGAGGCATTTTGTGGTGGGATGCGTTAGGAGGCTAGGAGGGGTATTTTGGCGCAGGATGGGGTTATGGGGCTAGGGAGGGGTGTTTTGGGGGTGTAGTTTGGGGTTAGGGAGAAGCATTTTGGGATGTGATGGGGTTGGGAGGCTAAGAGGGGTATTTTGGGGCAGGCTGGTGTTTCGGGGCTAGAGAAGGGTATTTTGGGGCTGGCTTGAGTAAGGAGTTGATAACTGGCCAAACCTGTCCACATCAGGGACGCAAAAGGCCTGAGGAGGAAAAAAAAAAGTGCTTTTGTAGTGTTGTGATGCTCTCTTAGGGTGCCCTGAACAGTAAGCTGCTACGTTACCCCTCTGCCAAAGAGAGCTTTGCTGGAGCTTAAACAGCATGAGTCAGCTCCTTGCCACAGGAGTCTGTCTGCATCACCAGCAAACTCCTCGAGACTCTGCTTACCTCTCCTTTATCTTGCAGGTAACAGTCAGTGAAACCCAGTTCTTAAGTTCCCCATTGATGTTTTTGTGCAGCGTGCATTCTCCATTCACAAAAATTACCAAGTTTGCTTTCTTCAAAGTGACAGAATGCACTCAAGCCAGCCTATCGGTGCAGCTGAGGATGCATGCCTTACCTTAGTATAACAGTACTGAGATGAATTGATAAAATAAGTTTATTAAGAAGAGATGTAAGTGATAGTAACCAAGAGAAAGAGAGACTAGTATAGTTACAAGCAAAACAAAATAACATGCTTTCTAGTAAAACCTAACTTTAGCAAGTTACAATCTTTGCCTAAGCAGCTTTCTCACTTACATCAAGCTATCATCTCCAGCTCCTCCGAGTACCTTTCCCAGGTCTGGAGATTAGCTCTGTGTAAGCCTGAAAGAATGTCGTTTCACCAACTGAAGTTGGTTTAATAGAAGATATTACTTCACCCACCTTGTCTTTCTAATAAAAAGTGCATGACATTTTAAAGAGGTCACTGCCCTCCCCCCACCATTAATATCTCTAGTTTCTCAAGTACCCCTCCCAATCCAGTTTACCTCCCTTACTGAATTTATTTTCTTCTATTGCTTGCTGTTCCCTTTCTCCACCACTTCTGCTCCTGGGACTGTCTGTGCTCCCCCTGGCCTCTTCTCCTGTTCCCGTGTTTCTTTCCCTGTACCACTTTCCCTGCTGTAGTTATTTTTCCCATAAGCCTCCTTTTCCAACTGAGAATAAAATCTGCATAACACTCTGTCAACTTGCACTTCCCTGCCACCTAAATTCCCCCTAAACTCATTGACTTTGGTGGAAGCTCTGTAAAAATATCTGAGGGTGAAATTTGTCTCATCGTGTTTAAATCCCTCCTTAAAAGTCACTTCCTTTGCAAAGCCTATCAAGGCTATTCCTTCACAGAATGATACTTAATTAATTTATACATTTAAAAAATAATAGTAAGAAAGTGAGAGATCCAAGAAAACAGTAAGCTTTTACTCTTACTTTCTTCAGGAAAGTGAGCCTCAAAGAATGCTGTTGGCTCTTCTTTTGTTTACCCCACCCTCTTAATGTACACGCACTGTCACTTGGTTATGTTTTCTGTCTAATTTTGGATTGTAAGTGCCTTGGGGCAAGGATCTTGGACCTGATTCAAATCTCATTTACATCAGTGTAAATTCAGAGTAACTTCACTCTAGTCAGTAGGGTTACTTAGAAATTACACCGGTGTAACTGAGAACAGGACTTAGCCCATCATCTTTATATTTACCTGTAAAGTGCTGTGTATGTTACTTGCACTGTATAAATAAGTCATAGTTTACTTAGACAGAAATATAACTGTTTAATGTTTTAAAGTGCATTTCTTGCCTTTTTGCCCTGAGGAAAACATTAGAGGGTACATGTACACAGAGATAGAAGACCCATGGCACAGCCTACTTAGTATTAAAGCTATCTATCAAAATACATACAAAGTTTGTTTTTTTTTTCAAGTGGCTGCTTGTCCAAACTTTCCCTTAAACCGCTTTATCAGTAATTCTTATTATATTACAGATGTTCTAATTCAACAAAATTGTTGTTTTTAATCAATGAAGCAAGAAAAATAACAAAAAGAATCTAATTGTAATGGGCCAGATCCTCCTTTCACTTACAGCTTTCAAAATTGTATTTCTATTGACTTCAGTAGAGTTACTCCCAATTTATACTAGTGTAAGTCAGAAAAGAAGTACATTAGATGTTTGCATTTTGGACTACAATTCCCAGCCTTCTGCACACTAAGGTGGGCTGATGATTGATGGCCTCAATTTAAGTCTCCTCCTACACCAACGACACTGAAATGCAGAGGAAATATTAAAACCGAGCAGTAGGAGACAACTAGGACGAAAAACAACAACCCACAGTTGCAAGAGAACCAGGAGATGGTTGGATGTATTAGCTTTTAAGGGTAAGTGTTTCCTTTAATTTCATCTAACATGTACTCTGGTTCTCTTTCTCTGTTTCTTTAATAGGGAAAAATATTTCAGAATTTCAGCTTATCCTGTTGTTGTCATTGAGAAGAAATGCATAGTTTATATGTATCACTGTAAAGTTTAACAAAGTGCAAACTGTACAACATACTGGGATGAGGGAGATAAATGTAAATCCTATTTTGTATTAGATGTAGGATGAAAAGTCAGTTTACCGAGCACCCCTTATGTGTCTTATGAAACCTTTTGTTGATGGTGTATTATCATGATTTCCAGCATGGGGCACTAGTACACAAGAGAGGGTTGTTGGAGGAAGCGATTATTGCAATAAAGAGAATAATTCAGAAAATGTGGAATTGTAATGGCAAAGGATTTATCCTTAGATGTTATATCTTTCCAGGTTATGACTGAAATAATGCTTCGTGGAAAGCATACAATATTTTGGGCCAGATCCTCTTCTGCACAGGAGCTGCTTGTGCTGCTCTGGCAGTGCCAAGCAACTATAACATCAGTTCAGTGATACCTAGATTATTGCTCCATCATAGGGGAATCCTTAGATGGTGAAGAGCCACCAAAATGGCTCCTATGTCACTCACCCCCCCACCCCGCAAGCTGAAGAGGTGTGGCAGAAGAGAAAGGCGTGTGGCTGTGTCCAGCTGATCCCTAAGTGTCGAAATGGCCACTGAGAACTGCTAGCAGTACGGGCATGATAGAACAGATTTAACACTGCTTCTATTTGTCCTGGGGATGAGGCTAGTCCTTGGCAGCCCCAGGATTGGGGGAACACAGATAAAAAGCCTGCAATTTTGGACCTGAATTGAATGCTCTGCAGCTGCTTGGAATATCCAGCCCTGTATGTGTGTATTTAGATTGTAAATTCTTTAGGTCAGAGTCATAGAGTCTGGTTCTACATTGCCTTGCATTTTGTGTAGTCATTTACACTGGAAAAAGGGTGTAGAGCACTGCCTTTCTGATTTGGTAACATTTTACCGAGATTTGCACTCACTTTACATAATTGTAAATGGCTACACAAAGTACAAGGCAGCTGAGAATCAAGCCACAGGCATCTTATTTGGACGACTTCTGATCTTACATATGCTGGAGTAAATCTGGAGTAACTCCAGTAAATTCACTGGAGTTACTCTGGGTTTACACCAGGATAATTAAGAATGACTCTTTCCCACTAAGGTCTGTAAGTCTCAGAGATCTTGATCATTTTCTTGAGGTTTTTATTTACCAATTTCTTAAAACTGCCAATAAGATGCTTTTTTTGTTTCTACTAAAACAAAACCGTGTAGCAAATACTACACTTTATATCTGAACAGCATGATCAGTTTTTTTGTTTTTGCTGTTCAGCAAACTGCTTTGCCTCACTGGGTCAGTGGTCTTCTGTTCTCCTTGCAACACTACACTAGTGCTGGTAACGTCACTCCACTTCCTCCCCCAGCTAGCACTGCCAGCTTTAAAATTATGGCAGCAGACCAACAGTGACAATGGGTCATTGACAGTGTCTCTCCTCTTCCTCCATCCTAGCCTGTTTCACCACTTTGTGGCATTCAGAAAAGGACTTAGATGTTTACATGAATCAAAATAGTGTCTGTGGTTACATTAACCAATCTAAATCCTTAGTATGTATATAATGCTATCTGTTTATGTAAGGCATTTGTACAGACCCCATCACTCTTTAAAGTATATATCCTCACAACAGCCCTGTGTGGTAAGGAAATACTATTATCTACATTTTGCAAATGGGGAACTGAGGCAAAGTGGCTAAGTGACTTGCACAAGATCATATAGGAAGTCTGTGGCAGAGGAGGAAATTGGACACAGGTATCTCAAATCGTAGGCTATTGCCCCAACCACTGGACCATCCTGCCATTCAGCTGTATGTCTTCACTGCACCATACAAACATTAACCTTCACAAATGCACTATGAAGGTTTGTTATGCCCATTTTACAGAGCGGGAAACACAGATACTGAAATGAAGTGATTTACCCAAGGTCACACAGCAAGATATTGACAAAACAGGGATTACAGCTCAGGAGTTCCTTGTTCTTGGTTTTGTGCTCTCTTCTATAGACTGCTTTATGCCTCATCTAGAGTAGGGGTTCCCAAACTGTGGGCCACGATACACAGGCCCGGGTGGGCAACTGGTGCAGCCATGGGTGGAGTTTGGGGAGGGTATGGGCGGGGAGCATTGTGAAGTGGACAGGGACAGAGTGGCAGCTGGCCATGGCTCCCTCCCAGGGCCGGAGGAGCCCAGCACCCCTGTGGTCGGTGGCAGAGGGCAAAACGGAGGCAGTAGGCAAGGAAAAGGGGCTGGCCCCAAGAGGCTGTGGACTCCAGAGTGGCTGGAGGGTTCACAGCCATTCCTGCTCCGAACTGCCACACGCTGCGATTTGTGGCTGTCAGGCCCCCTTGAGTATCGGCCTCACAGCACCTGCATGGACTGGGGCTTGGTGATGCTGCTCTGTTTCCACCTGGATAATACCCTGATCAGGACTGTCAAAGGTAGCAGCCAGGCCTGGCCTGAGCACCTGCCTCTGCTTGGCACTGGCAGCCCCCAAGCCCATCCTTCGTTCCCGGGCAGGGGTTGCCTATGAGGCATGCCAGGTGTTGACTGGGTGACTGTCAGGTGGGGTAGGACTGTCAGGTGACAAGCTCAAGGCACTCAGGCTGCTGAAGCAGAGGGTGTCAGTGGGGACTGGCTGTGGCACCTGCCTGGCCCCTTTGTCCTTTTGCTGGTCCTGATCTCTGCTGAGGTCAGGGATTGCACACGCCCCGCGGTGTCCCCTCCCTGACGAATGCATGGCAGCCTGGGAAGGCCAGGCTACATGCTCAGCAGCCGCTTGCCTGATTTCCCACTTGATCAGCCTGATGGGACGATGGCTCACCTGCTTGGTGGGCAAGGTGGGAGGGCGTACTATCAAACTGTATACGTTGATAGTGCGGGGCAGGTCACAATTTAAAGGTTCAGCCGCCTCCCAAAACAGCATGAGTCACTGCCCACCCTAGGCAGCCTTGCTCTTCCCCCCCACCCCCCCGTGCCGTGCCCTAAGTCTCCCCTTCCAGAAAGCAGCGGGAAGTGTTAATAGTGGACTGCAGCTCCCATTGCAGTTGCACAGGTGGGCCTCAGGGAAAAAAGTTTGGGAACCCCGATCTAGAAGTTCAACACTTTTGTGTGTGTGTGTGTGTGTGTGTGTGTGTGTGGACACAATTAAGGCCAGATCTTTGCTCCCCTTTTTGTACTGTGGAAAGCTACCTTAACTGGTCTGCTAACGTTTTCAGCCAGCTATGCTTGTTCTACGCTAACCTGGCAAAGACATCAGGTGACTGAATAAGAATGGGCCACTCTGGTGATCAACATCAATGTAAGAATTCTGTGGAATGCAAATTAGAGCAGCACTTTTTCTGCTATATTTCAAAATAAAAAGTCGTGAACATTGGCTTCAGTATACAGTAACCTAAGTCTTCTTGTGTCCATGTGGGGAAAAGCTCTGCCTCTCTCCACCAGAAAAGAACCTGTTCAAACCTCTATCATTTTTCTATGATCTCTATTTATAGAAGAAAAAGAAACAGAGAACCAGATCTTCACCTCCATTCCCACCTGTTTTATGCCATAATAATAATGACAAAAAGATAGCTATAAATCTGCCAGATCTGCCCAGATGAGAATTCCCCTGGTGTGGGAGAAATCCTTGAGTGGCAAAGAGTTGATGTAGCTATCTCTCTGTTGCACCCCACATCCTGGCCCCCAGTGTAAAAGATGTTTCTGGGGAGGAAGGAGTGTAGCTGGAGTGTCCCAGCAATCTCCCATTGTTGGAAAAGCCCGTTGATGCCATGGACAGCCATCATACTATTGGCTGTTTTAAATTATGCCAGGGAATGGGTTGACCCCATGATATGGGAGTTACAGAAGTGGCTTAAAGCCATCTTTCCCCCCCTCACCTTAGCTGCACCAAGCATATTGCAGCTACATCTGAGGATGTGTAGTGCACATTATACAAATCAATCACTGAACATAAATAAGGTGTTTATAATCACATAACAATGGAAAGATTGTTACAAACTTCATAATAAAACTGGGTTAGTAAGGTACCAAGAAGAGTAAATTTGGCCACCTGTGTCTCTGCATCAGCATGGTTGAGAAAAGTCAGCCAAATTGTAAAATCTTGGTTGGTCTTATTGTGTTTCACTTAAGGGCACTTTCCAATGGCCACCATATCCTCCCCCTTACAGTACCAGTTTTCCATTGTGATGACTGTATGCAGGACTACCTCATTGGGCTGCAACAAGAACAGGACAAACTTTTCTTGCTGGATAGAAATTATCCACACTAAGTAAAGCAGGAGACATTAATGTGTACAGGGAAGAATAGAATCAAGCTTCTCTCTGTGAATATTTGTACTCAGAAAACCTATATTCTAGAGCAGTTCCACTACTAGCATTCAGAAGTGCCAGCTGCTAAATTACAGTGGCAGCATAGATCTGTATCAGTATGCACCATATTAAAAGTCTTTGGGGTGTTAGATAAGATCTGTACAATATTTGATACTGCTTATTAAGATAGTTGGTACAAATAGTTTTTTAGTGGCTATGGTGAGAATCTTGATGTACTTGATTATGTAAATTCTTAGTCAGGTGGTCAGTCTGAGTCTATGGTCAGAATCTTGATTATGTAAATTCTTAGTTTTTCCATTGCATAGTTGTGTGCAGAGGGGGTCTGATTTTTCTCTCAAATCAGTTATACAGTTTTGACTTCAACAGAGCTATTCCTGATTTTCACCAGAGTAAATGAGAAGAGCATCAGGCCCACAGAGTTCTGACAATTTCCCCTGAAAGTGAAATTGACAGAAGTTGGTTCTCCCAAATACTGTCAGGGGACTATGTGGTATAATGGAGAAGCTGACAAGATCGGCAGATGGTGAGCTCCTTTTGAGCCATTGACATGTCAACTTATGCCTGTGGGGAAACTTCAATATGTACTACTTGCACTGAGATATAAGTTACGATGAAAATTAGCTATGTGGCACAGGCCTGCTGGCTAAAAACAAGAGAGTGGTGTGGGATGTTATTTTTATCAGAATATAAAAAAATATATAAAAAAGGCAGCAGGCCACAATAATCCTGTTATTTCATGTTTGTTTATTTTTAGGAACTAGCTATTTATTTTTTACTGTAGACAAGCAAAGAGAAACAGTTCATTGCCACCACTAATCTTTATTTTCCTCAAACAGCCAAGAAGCTAATTAGAATTAGCAGCTGTGTCTAGCACTGGTGGAAGCACTAGTGTAGGCATAGGATCAGGGCTTTGGGCCATCGTGTCATCTAGATCTGCTTTGGGCAGGGTGGTAAAAACATCTGCTCGTGGTTACATAGGGGTTCCCATAGTTGCTAGCCCAAGTGGGAGCTGTGCTGGTGAGGGTGAAAGGTGAGGGGAAAATTACCAGTGCAGAGAAGGCCTTGTCTTTTTTGGGTTCTTATGTGTCTGAAAGCAGAATCTGCCCCTAAAAATTCAATTAAGAATTAAAAGTTAAGACATACTGAATAGAAATGCTGGAATTGTACAAATGATAGAACCCTGTGTTCTTTCCTTGCTAGATCTGGCTCATTGACTTTCACTGCAGCATCTTTCCCACTTGGAAGCTAAAACATGGGAAAGCAGGAGAATGCTAAAAAGCCAATAGTTTCTGATACTGAGGAATGTTATTGTTCCTCATCACCAGTGTCCTTGGCATCAGCCAGTCCAGCTGTAATATTGCTAATGGAGAAGTGAAAGGACACTAATGATGGGTTTGGATTCATTTGACCAGCTGAATATCTGTCCCCTAGAAGGACAGAGAAGGAGAAAGAGGGTTTTTTTCACTTACTCAACAACATATCGCCCCGAATCATGTTTATAGCTGATGAAAGGAAAATTGGCATTTGCCCCTTTCTGTGTTTAAATGAGTCGACAGTCTAACAGCCTATATAGAAAGAGTAATATGTTCTGATAGGTTTCTGAAGTTTACTTCCTGCCACCCTCTGGCACAAAGTGCACAAGGGCTGTGAAGCCCCTTGATACTAGCACTGTCTTCTCCAAATAGAAATCAGGTCAGGATAGAAAGGCAGAAGATGAAAGACTGAACTTCAAAAGCATGGCAACCCTACATGACTGTCCTTTACACCAGTCAGCACCAGAAAGACATTAAGCCTGTTTGGATTTTGCAACATGTAATACTTTTCAGATTTTTAAGAGCCTGATCCTGGAAGATGCTGAATACCTTTAACTGCCAGTGACTTCCATGGGAACTGATCAAGCTCATCATCTCTTGGTATTAGGCCCTTGGTTCATTTCTCCAGAGTGGCTAATTTTGAATTTGTTTTTCATCCCCAATGACCCATGAAACATCACTCACCTGCAGGAAAAAACATATTCCTTTTCAGCTGGAGTTGTCTAAGGCCTGGTCTACCTACATGAAGGGTATTCTTCGAAAATGACAATGCAGTGGCATAGAGCAGTGATTCTCAACGAGGGGTATGCAGAGGTCTTCATGGGGATACGTCAACTTATCTAGATATTTGCCTAGTTTTACAAGCTACATAAAAAGCACGAGTGAAGTCAGTACAAACTAAAGTTTCATACAGACAAGATGAGAAAGTAAGCAATTTTTCAGTAATAGTGGGCTGTGACACTTTTGTATTTTTCTGTCTGATTTTGTAAGCAAATAATTTTTAATTGAGGTGAAACTTGGGATATGCAAGACAAATCAGTCCTTGTCAATACAGTACAGGGGGTGCAGTAGTCTGGAAAAGTTGAGAATCACTGGCATACAGAAGAAATGATGAGTCATCCATGAAGATGCAGTTCCTATAACAGAGATCAGCCTTTGCAGAATGCTGCCATCCCAAACAGGAGACTTTCTGTGTATTGAATAATACTTTCATTTTACATATACATGTTTATTCTTAAAAGGACAGGTGAATAAGAACATAAGGATGGCCATACTAAGTCTGACCAATGGTCCATCTAGCCCAGTATCCAGTCTTCTGTTGGTGGCCAAAGCCACATGCTTCAGAGATAGTGAACAGAACAGGGCATTTTATCAGGTGCTTCATCCCCTGGTATCCAGTCCCAACTTCTAGTACTCAGAGGTTTAGGGACATCTAGAGCATGGGGTTGTGTCCCTTACTATCTTGGCAAATAGCCATTCGTGGACCTATCCTCCAGGAACTTACCTAATTCTTTTTTGAACCTGGTTATACTTTTGGCCTTTACAACATCCCTGACAATGAGTTCCAGAGGTTTACTGTGTATTGTGTGAAGAAGTACTTCCTTTTGTTTGTTTTAAACCTACTTCCTATTAATTTCATTGAATGACATTGGTTTGTGTGTTATGTGAAAGAGAAATAAGACTTCCTTATTCACTTTCTCCACACCATTCATGATTTTATAGATCTGTCTTATCCCCCCCCTTAATTGTCTCTTTTGCAAGCTGAACAGTCCCAGTCTTTTTAACCTCTCCTTATATGGAAGCTGTTCCATCATTTTGTTGCCCTTCTCTGTACCGTTTCCAATTCTAATATATCTTTTTTGAGATGGGATGACCAGAACTGCATGCAGTATTCAAGGTGTGGACATACCATGGGTTCATTTAATGGCATTATGATATTTTCTGTTTTTATTATCCAGCCCTTTCCTGATGGTTCCTAGCATTGTTAACTTTGTTGATTGCAGCTGCACACTGAGCAGATGTTTTCAGAGAACTATCCGTGATGACTCCAAGATCTCTTTCTTGAGTGGTAACAGCTGATTTAGACCCCATCATTTTGTATGTGTAGTTGGAATTTTGTTTTCCAGTGTGCACTATTTTGCATTTGTCAACATTGAATTTCATCTGCCATTTTGTTGCCCAGTCACCCAGTTTTGTGAGATCCCTTTGTAACTCTTTGCAGTCAGCTTTGGACTTAACTATTTTGAGTACTTTAGTATCATCTGCAAACTTTGCCACTTCACTGTTTGCACTTTTTTCCAGATCATTTATGAATATGTTGAACATCAGTGGTCCTAGTACAGATCCTTGGGGGACCGTGCAATTTACCTCTCTCCACTGAAAACTGACTGTTTATTCCTATCGTTTTTCCCGATCTTTTGGCCAGTTAGTGATCCATCAGAGGACATTCCCTCTTATCTCATGATTGCTTACTCTGCTTAAGAGCCTTTGGTGAGGGACCTTGTCAAAAGCTTTCTGAAAGACCAAGTATACTATATCCACCTTTGTCCATGTTTGTTGACACCATTAAAGAATTCTAATAGATTGGTGAGGCATGATTTCACTTTACAAAAGCTGTGTTGACTCTTTCCCAACACATCATGTTCATCTATGTATCTGATAATTCTGTTCTATACTAAGGGCACCCTCCCTATATTGCCTAGGGAGGTTGTGGAATCTCCATCATTGGAGGTTTTTAAGAGCAGGTTAGACACGTGGAAGGGATGGTCTAAATCAGGGGTCGGCAACCTATGGCACGTGTGCCAATTTTTAATGGCACGCTACTGTCTGCCGGACCTGGGCAGACAGCAGCATGCCACTAAAAATCCTGCCCGGCCCGCTCTTTTCTGCCCCCCCGCCCACTGCTCTCTCCTTGCAGGGCAGGCAAGCTTCCCCCTCCCCCGGCCTCTTCCCCCAGCATGCTGGGTTCCTGCCCCTCCTTCTCTCCCTCCCTGGGGCCGACCAGCTGACGGCCCTTACTACGGAGGGGGAGAGGTAAAAGCAGGGGAAGAGGTAAAAGCGGAGCCGCAGCGTGCTCTCTGCTCTGGGGACCTTGGGGAAGGGGGTGGAATCAGGGCAAATCCCCTCCAGCCCCCTGCCGTGAGCCGCTCAGGACTGGGAGCACCCCCACGACCCCAGCCCACACTCCCAGCCCTCTGACCTGACCCCTGAACCCTCCTCACACCCCAGCCCCGTGCCCTGACCCCTGCACCCCCCCCCACAACCCCAGTCCTGATTCCGGCACCCCCCACACATACCCAGCCCCAGCAGCTCCCTGCCCTGACTCCTGCATCCTCCTCACACACCCCCTGCCCTGACTCCTGTACCCCCCAAACATACCCAGCCCCCCCACACCTCATGCCCTGACTCTTGCACTCCCCACCCCCACCCTGAGCACCAAATGGGAGCTGCCCAGGTAAGCGCTCCACACCCAAACCTCCTGCCCCAACCTTGAGCCCCCTCCCTCATTCTAGCTCCTGGCCAGACCCTGCACCCCAACCCCCAGCTTGCTCCTTCACCCCCAGCCCTGTTCTCAGCACACTCCCACCCTCATCTCAGTGCAGAGAGAGGAAGAAAATGGCTAGAACCAGGGAGAAGGTAGGTACCTACTCTATGTGGACAGGGCTGGGACTCCGTACTGACAGCGGGCTTAGCGGGGCCGGCAGCCAGGACCCTGGCTGGCAGGAGCCGGCGGATGGAACCCCAGACCGACAGCAGGCTGAGTGGCAGCGGGCTGAGCCGCTCAGCCCACTGCTAGTCTGGGGTCCCGGCCGCCGGCCCCACTCAGCCCACTGCCAGTCTGGGGTTCTGGCTACCTGCCCCTTGCCAGCCGGGGTCCCAGCCGCAGGCCCCGCTCAGCCCGCTGCCGGCATAGGTGAACGGAAACCCAGGCCGGCAATGGGCTGAGCGGGCCGGTGGCGTAAGATCAGCATTTTAATTTAATTTTAAATGAAGCTTCTTAAACATTTTGAAAACCTTGTTTACATTTGACAATAGTTTAGTTATATAATGTATAGACTTATAGAGAGAGGCCTTCTAAAAAACGTTAAAATGTATTATTAGCACGCGAAACCTTAAATTAAAGTGAATAAATGAAGACTCGGCACACCACTTCTAAGAGGTTGCCGACCCATGATCTAAATAATACTTAGACCTGCCTTGAGTGCAGGGGACTGGACTAGGTGACCCTCTTGAGTCCTGTGTTTCTATAATTTCAACCAATTTGCCTGTTAGGCAGTTAGGCTTACCGGCCTGTAATTGCCAGGATTGCCTCTGGAGCCTTTTTAAAAAATCACTGTCACGTTAGCTATCCAACAGTCATCTGGTACAGAAGCTGATTTAAGTGATAAGTTACATACCGCAGTTAGTAGTTCTGCAATTTCATATTTGAGTTATTTCAGAACTCTTGGGTGAATACAGTCTGGTCCTGGTGACTTGTTACTGTTTAATTTATCATTTTGTTCCCAAACCTCTTCTATTGACACCTCAGTCTGGGTTGTCGCCTAAAAGGAATGACTCAGGTGTGGGAATCTCCCTCACATCTTCCGCAGCAAAGACTGATTCAGAATTTAGAGAAGTTTAGAGCCAGGTTTTATGTTTGGCCTGTAATTGCGAATGGAGGCCAGCACCAAAGTTTGCGTGTAGATCTAGACTTCTGTAAAATGGAGTGGTGTTTGATTCTGGAGGCTTGGTTTGGGACCTCAAAATAGGACCTAAGGAGTGCATAGGCCTTGTGCTGGCTGCCTGAACGGGAGTGAATTTTGTCCTCTAGGATTTACACATGCAAAATAATAATCTCCTCCTACTTGTAAAAAAAAAAAAAAAAAAAAAAAAGATTTAGTAGCAAATATAATGCTGTAAGAATGCTTCATTTTGCTAAGACCAAATTACTGCTACAAAATACATTACACCAGGACATTTGCTAGTATGGTGTTGTCAGAGTATAGTGTTATAAATAATTAAAAGTGAGCTATGTTGCCAATAAACAAAGTAAATCTAATGGTGCATTATGCTTTTGTGTATATTATGTTTGTTCATTACTTCCTAAATTGCAAAATTCAGTTATTTGCAAAGACTCAGCAAGACTTATGTGAAAACTAGCCTCATTCAAGTGTATTATTTTATTGTGTTGTTGACTGGGGGTTAATAGTAGATCCTAAAGGCAATGGATGTAGTTATAATAACATGTAGCCCTTTTCATCGATAGATCTCAAGCACTTTCCAAAGGAGATAAGTATCGCTATATCCATTTTACAGATTGGGAAATGGAGGCATTGAGAGGAGAAGTGACTTTCCCAAAGTCACCCAGGAAACTAGTGGCAGAACTAGGAGTTGAATGAAGTCTTCTGAATACAATCCCAGTGCCCTATCCACGAGGCCGCACTGCTTCATTACCTCTGCTTTAGTCATGCTGTCTGTCTTTAGGATGCACGCTATAGGCTTTGTATGCTGCTAACACTGGTTTTGGATGAGAATGATTGACTAGAGGAGGAGTAAAGGTGTTTGTATTCCATCTATGCGTCCATGTCCCCCGCAGTTATGGAGCTGGCCAGAGACCACCTAGTCTGCAGCTTAACGTGCAGCAGCCAAAGTGTTGCCCTAATTTATGTTCAGCAGCAATGGACTGTTTTGGCTACCAAGAATAGTTAAAGGTGCAGCAGTGCTCCTGCCATGCCCCTGCCACATCCTGACAGTGGTGCCTACAAGAAGGGTTCTGTGTCACCCAGGGAAGCCCCTGTGTTCGGGGCAGTCATTCTCTATTGGCTGGTTAAGCAGGCTTGCCACTTTCTTGATATCTGCTTCACAATTTGGAGAAGTAATGTGTGATGATCTAGGTAAAGGTAGCAGGTCAAATTCAGCCTTCAGATACCTCATTTGATGATGATTTAATAATGGAATTGGACAGGTGAACATGAGGGCGGGACTTAGCTCAATAGGTTTAACATGCTGATTCCTTATGAACCAAAGCTGGACACACAGGGCTTGACACTCTTCTGCCTTCTACTCTGCGTAATTATTTTCTCCTTTACAAAGTGGGTATAAAATTGGGATTCTTTGCTCTGTACACCAGGGGTAATATTTAATGCTCACTTTGCACTTGCTTTGCACAGGATTGCACACTGTTCAAAGTATTGTATGTCCAGTGGAGCTATGGATCTTGAGGACTTGGCATATTAAATCTGGTGGGCCAAGTTATCTGACCTTATGAAGAAATGCAACACTTTCAAGTTAGATTTTTTTAAAAACAATGGATAAGGTAATGAACTAGCAAATTGAGATACTTTCTGCTTTATAGATCTGGACTAACACAAAGAAAGGATGTTTCAAAGAAACATTGGTATTGGTGCTCAAAAATATCAGAAACAATTATTCTGTTCCAGTTTGTTTCCCCTATTTATTTACCCTCCACCTAGTCCTATGTGAGCTATTCGTGCCTGAATTTCACTAACTTGGAATGATGTGAAATGTAGTCAGAAGTAAGCTTACTGTGATTATTCTCTCTGTGTGTAAATAAATAAAACCCCTAAGTTAGTGGAGCTTCCTTTTGTCTTTTGTTTGCACAGTTCTCTCGGCTGGGTCAGAACTGGACCTTTTCTAGGCAGATATCATTCACACCACATATGACTGCTGGTGTTTTTGTTTTCAAGGACATAAATACACCATCCTTTGTCCACCTTACCCCAGATGTATTAGTAATGAAAAAAGAATTTGGAGTGAGAGTTGATATGAATAGGCATATAACAATAAATTATATTAAATAACAAGAAACTGTGGGAAAAAATGCCTGCTCTTTTGTCTAAATTCCAGTTTGAACTATTATATTAGGATTCTTTGACAGAACTGAGAGAAGAGAGCACAAAAGACATAGTTGCCTGCATTATTAATTGAAATCTAGAGAGCCCAAATTGCTGCAATTAAACCCTCAAGGATCCTCCCCACCATCCATTTAAAAAAAAAGTTTCTTATTCACCTCTGCAGGTATCTTCATAAAATGGAAGCTCCCTTGTGGTTTTTTGAAACCAGTTAGTGCATATAGGAGTGTGGATTCTGAGAATTATCTATAATGCATGGCGCTTTCTGCATTCAATGGCATTTTTCCGACTTTCTTTACGTCACTTGCCATTTGTGAAGGTTGCCAGGGTAATGACCAATCATCTTGGGAGAAGTGCCTGCTAGTGAGGACAATGTAGGCTTTCTTCTTTTCAGTATTCTGCAGTACATATTTAAGAGTCATTATAGGATCAGGATTGTAGATTTCTGTTTAGTTAGCAGAGGGTGAAAGTTTACAGTGTATGAAATAGCAGCTTACAAGCACTGAGGATAAGTCTGTATTTGTTTGGTTTTATTCAAACACATGGGGCCAAATTCATCCCTGCAGTAAGTGGATCCAATCCCAGTGAGCTTCCCCTTTCTTTGATATTTACAACTTGATATTTACTTTTTATCATACATGCATAACTGATCATGAACTAAATAACCAACAGTAAGGAGGTTGAAACTACCATGAACAAAGAAATACTAGTAATTCTGTATAAACATCAACATGTCAGGATACTATTCTGTTTATAGGTATGAATCTATATACCCTTTCCCACCGACACACATGCACCAAGTATGGCCACTCATCCCAAACATATTTTCAGAACAATAGATTAAAAACAAAAACCCCCAATGTATTGAAATGCAGATTATGCAGCACTGCATTGTGGTTGCCTCTGAAGTAACTGGGAATTTTTGAATAGTCTTCACTGTACTGTACTATAAGTACACAATGGGCCACATCAGGTGGAAAACCATAGGATGTCCAAAGTTGAGCCCTATTCTGTGAGACGTTGAGCACACTCAACTCCACTTCACCAGGGCAGAATTTGGCCTGTACGATAGACTTTTGCAGGATGGAAACCCATGGCTCCAAGGACACTGGAGTTTTCTGTGCTGTATCCTGTGAGGTACTGAGTGCCCTCAGCTCTCTTGAAAGTCAATGGAAGTTGCGGGTGCTCAGAGCCTCAGAGGATGGGACCCAGCTTTAGACCTCCAATGGCTTTTCACATGGGAAGGCATTATCTGGCCAATGTATACAAACATATAATGAAGACTATTCAGAAGTTCCCAGTTATCTCAGAGGCAGCCATCAAGTTGTCTTTGCATAAGCAGCATTATGACACGTTTAATTGGTTTTTTTTAATTAACTCCTTTGAAAATGTTTTTGGGATGAGTGTGTTGGTAGAAAGATTTGTGTGTGTTTAGTGGGAAGGGGTATATGGACTCGTACCTATATACAGAATGGAATGCTGATATAGTGCAGTTGCTCAGTAAAATTACTACGGTTTCATAGTCAAATTAGTAACTGACTCATCAATGTTTGGTTATTTATTGCTTAATGTTTTTTAAGCCCACACAGAGCTTTCAAGTGCTTTGGATCACAACCACTTTGCACAACATACAGGCTTCCATGGTAAAGGTTTTCAAGCACATAGAGAGATCTGTTGCACTTCTAGTTTCCGCTGATCATAAATATACCGAGAACAAGTCAGAAATATAAATGGGTTTTATTCACTTTCTTCCCAAACAGGTGTCTGCAGTCAGGACATTTTATTTAGCATAACAGGTTTCACTTCACACAACTTTTGGATGCTTCTGTATATTAAGGTATGTTTATGGTTGGTTTGCATTACCAGAGTCATACAAGGCAATTGGAGCACACTGGCGAGTCTGGACTGTGTGTGTATGTGTGTGTAGTGTGAGAGAATGAATCACCACTTTAGTCTGAGGTTTTGCTCTTTTTATCATGCTTCAAGGAAAATGTGTTTTACAATAAGCAGATGTATTTCTCTGCTTTTAACAGTTGATAGTGCCATTTTACTTCTCTTTTCTTGATGTCACATGAATGGTTTTGTGTATGCTTAATGGCTCAGTCGTTGCATTTGGAAAAGAAAAGCAGTGATTCCAAATAACAGTTAGGCTGTGCTCAGTTTCTTTATAGTCTTTGATTTACCCTTTTCTTGGTGCTTCAGGAAACAGAGTGGGTCATTTTGTATTACTTTAGGTGGGATCCTTAAGACAGAAAAAAAATAATCTGGTGATAACTTGATAAGGTATGTCAGCTAGAACAGGGACACTTGAAAACATCCAAAAGTCCAAATAACCTTGGATTATTCCAGTCCCTCAAGTGAGAGAAGGCAGCAGAAAATACTGGAGGTGAGCCTGGACTACATGACTGGTGTGAAGCAGAAGGCTCTGTGGGTTTGTGGTTTTTTTTTTTTTTTTTTTTTTTTTTTTTTTAGCATTGGGCCACACTCTAGTGAGAGAGGGGGGTGTACAAAGTAAGTAATTTTTATTAAGTAATGAGCAGTTGGGAGGTGATTTTACCTTTGTAGGGTATTAGTGAGACTAAGGGCATGGCTACACTTGCAGATGTAGAGCACCGTGAGTTAAACCAGCCCTCTGAGAGCTCAGTAGGGAAAGCTCTGCAGTGTGTCCGCACTGTCAGATTCAAGCGCACTGGTGTAGCCATATTAGCAGCTCCTGCAACACCACAGAGAGCAGTGCATTGTGGTAGCTATCCCAGCATGCAAGTGATGCAAAATGCTTTTCAAATGTGGGGGGTGGGGTGGAGTGTGACAGGGAGTGTGTTGTGTGTATGTGGGCGGAGAGAGAGTGGGTTTTTGGGGGGCTGAGAGCATGTCAGCATGCTTTCTTGTAAGTTCAGACAGCAGCAGATCCCTCTCCCCACAGCGCGCCTCTCTCTCTCACACACACACACTTACAGCAAGCAACATTCCACAGTAATGGCTTGCTTTGTCCTGGAGCAGATAAGCATGTCCGCTGTCAAAACGGAGCTTTGAAAGGGCATATCCGCATTCCTACAGCCAATTCGAAAACAATGACAAGAGTGGCCACTTGACTTAAGGGGATTATGGGACGTTTCCGGAGGCCGAACAGAGCGCAGTAATGCAACACCTCATTCACGCTGATGCTGGGGCTTTTCAGCCGAGGCACAGCAAGCGTTATGCTTCTCGTGGAGGTGGATTACCAGGAGCGCTCCAGCTGCAGAGTCCAGGCCCTCTAAGTGCCTTGCCAGTGTGGACGGGTCGTAAGTTAGGGCACCTGGGGTTGCTTTAATGTGCTCTAATTTGCAAGTGTAGCCAAGCCCTAGTATTAGAATACTGCACCTAGTTCTGGTGTTAACATTTTTAAAAAAGGATGTTGAAAATTTGAGGAGGGTGCAGAAAAGAGCCACAAAAGTGATTCAAAGGTTGTAGAAAATGCCTTACAGTGAGAGTCTTAAAGAACTCTGACTATTTAGATTATCAAACAGAAGAATTAGAGGTGACTTAATTACAATGTATATTCACAAGGAGGAAATGCCAGGCACTAAAGGGCTCTTTAATGTAGTGAGGAAAGGCAGAACAAGAATCAAAAATGGCTGGAATCTGAAGCCAGACAAATTCAAATTAGAAGTAAGGCATACATTTTTAACAGTGAGGATGATTAACTACTGGAACAAACTGCCAAGGAAAGTGGTAGATTTCCATCTCTTGATGTCTCCAAACTAAGACTTGGATGGCTTTCTACAAGGCATGCTTTAGTCAAACACAGGTTATTAAGCTCAATACAGAGGTAACTGTGTGAAATTTAGTGGCCTGTGATATATCGGAGGCCATATTAGATGATCTGGCCTTAATAGCTATGAATCTAAGATGCCTGCTACAAAAAATACACTCTCCTGAGCAAATATAATTTTGAAATGGTCCAAAACTAGAACCACATCTTAAAACCCATCCAAATTGGCAAGGAAAATGGTGGGACCAGATTTGAATTCCCAAATTCAAACCTCCTATGTTTTTGGTTCTGTATCAGAACCCAGCCTAGAAGGGACCTACTTTTTATTGCAGGTTTGATTACAGGAGATCTCATGAGAGGAACAGATTACATGATATAATTCCATCATTCATGATCACGAAAAAGGACAATTTTTTTTTGTTAAGGCACAGGATTGGAAGCTAAGAGATCTGGATTCTGTTCCCAACTCTGCCACTGGCTTGCTTTGTGAATTTAAGCCAGTCACTTCACCTGTCTGTGCTGCAGTTTCCTCGTCTACAAAATGGGAATAACAGAAACTTACTAAAATGTTGTGAGGCTACATTCATGACTGTTTGTAAAGTGCTTTGAAATCCTTTGATCATGTGTGTTGTATACATGCTAAGGTTTATACATTTATTTATTACTGAAGTTGGTAAAAATTTCTGAAATCTGCAAACCTCAATTCTAGTCCTGATTTACCAGCCTAAATGAATTCTGATTAGAATACTACCTCCTCAGATAATCTTTTGTATACATGTAATTTAAGTATTCTATTTTGCTTATGATGGGTTAGTGAGCAAGGGTTTCATGCATTTTGTATATCAATTTAGGTATGAAAAATTATCCTTGGAAATGGATGGTGAATCTTTCTGAACAATCCATCTTTGATATTTTGTGCATATACTTTCATGAAACTGCATAATAGTTTGGTTACAGGTTGTATCGCATTTGAGGCTACTGAAAACTTCTGCTCAAATCACAGCAGCAGTCGAAAAGGCTAACAGTATGCTAGGAACTATTAGTAATTGGATAAAAATAAGAGAAAATGTCATAATGCCACAATATAAATCCATGGTATGTCCAGACCTTGAAGGATATAGTGGAACTGAAAAAAGTTCAGAAAAGGGCTGCGAAGATGATGAAGAGGTATGGAATGGCTTCCATATGAGAAGAGACAAAAAAAGATCAGGTTTGTTCATCTTAGAAAAGGGACTACAATATGATATGATAGAGGTCTATAAAATCATGAATGATGCAGAAAAAGTGAATGGAGAAGTGCTATTTACACTTTTACACAATACAAAAAATCAGAGGTCACCTAATAAAATTAATAGGCAGCAGGTTTAATATAAAGAAGAGTAAATATCTTTTCACATAATGGACAATTAACCTGTGGAACTCACTGCCATGGGATGTTGTGATGGCCAGAAGTATGACTGGTTTTAAAAAAGAACTGGATAAGTTCATGGAGGAGAGGTTCATCAGTAGCTATTAGCCATGATGGTCAGGGATGCAACCCAATGCTTGGGTGACCCTAAACCTCAGACCAGGTGGTGGGAGTGGAAGAAAGAATTGATCACTCCATAATTTTCCTCTTCTATAGATTCCCTGAAGTTCTGGTACAAGGCACTGTCATACACAAGATACTGGGTAAGATGGACCATATTCTGACCCAGTATGGCAGCTCCTATGTTCTAATGTATGTTCTGAGGGGATAATTTAGAAAGAAGATGGTCCTGTGGTTTAAAACGCATGACTTGGAGTCAGGAGATAGGCACTTTGGAAAATACTACCCAAAATCTCTAAGGTCTGGTCTACACTAAAAAGTTAGGTCGAAGGAAGCCGCCTTAAGTCGACCTGTTAATGTATGTGTCTACACTACTGGTCCTTTACGCCAACCTAAGTCACCTCTAATGTCGACTTCTGTGATCCACCTCTGCGAGAGGGTTAGCGCTTCATTCGATTTTCATAGGTTGACTGCAAGGTAGTGCACACACAGCGTTGTGTAATTTGACTTAATTGGCCTCCAGGTGGTGTCCCACAATGCTCATCTGTGACTGCTTTGGAGATCATTCTCAACTCCGCTGCACTGCAGCCAGGTACACAGGAAACCACCCCTCCCCTGCTAAAGCCCCAGGAATTTTTGATTTCCCATTTCCTGTTTGATCAGCATTGGGAACATGCCAGCTTGAGCACAGCTGATCATGGAGACTACATGCCCCAAACGCGTTCCAGCCTGGTCTGCACAGGAGGTGGTGGATCTTATCGCTGTGTGGGGAGAAGAGTCTGTGCAGGCAGAGCTCCGATCCAGCAGAAGAAATGCTGACATCTATGCAAAGATTGCTTTTGGAATGGGGGAGAAGGGCTACATGAGGGAAACACAGCAGTGCCATGTGAAAATCAAAGAACTTCGCCAAGCGTACCAGAAGGCAAGGGAGGCGAACAGTCATTCTGGTGCTGAACCCCTCACGTGCTGGTTCTACAACAAGCTGCGTGCAATTCTCAGGGGTGACCCTTACAGCACCCCCACAAGCAATGTGAACACCTCACAGGTGTGTGATTCTAGGGACAACAAGGAGGACGATATGGTGGAGGAGGAGGAGGAGAACGGATCCACCGCTTGCCTGTCTCCCATTCTCCCCAAGAACCAGGAAAATTTTTTAACCCTGGAGCCCTGTGGTTTGCAGGACATCACAGTAGTTGACTGTGGTGCTGGGGAAGGCACCTCTGGTGAGTATAGAGTTACAATCAAAGTTCAGTTAAACTTTAGCGGGCATACACAGTCGGTGGTATTGCATGTTTACTGTGAAGAAAAGGCGAGGTGCTGTGGCTCTCTGCTTATAAGAGGCCGCTCCAGCTATGCAGAGGATGGCCTCCAGAAAAGACTGTTTATGTGGACTGGGATAGCCCGGGAATCCTCCATGGATATCTCTAGGAAATTTCCATGGAGGTACTCTGCAATACTTTGCAGAAGGTTTCTGAGCAGGGCAGTCTTATTTCTTCCACCATAGTAGGACACTTTCACACGCAACTTCTGAATTAATTCTGCTGGCATCATTGTGGTACATAGTATAGCAGCATAAGGACTGGGTCTATACCCAGACACTTACAGCATCTCCTTCCATTCAGTCTCTGTTACCCTCAGGAGACTGATATCACATAGGGTCGCCTAGGGGAAACAGAGGAAGTTCTTATTAAAAGTGCTCTTACAAGAAAAAAAAAAGGGGGGGGCATGGAAACCCACCCCACCGCCACACATTCTGGATTGCCAAACCAAGCAGCCGCTAATGTGCCTTTACTGTGCTCGGCATGGGTTGGCAAGTAGTTTTGAGTGGCTGATAGGGGATGGGGCCCCACATGAAAGATTCTGCAATTTGGGAGTGAAAACGTTCTTCCCCGCCCCGTTCGTAAACAGCTTCCTGTGGTGCTATGGGGAAGGGCCATTGTTCAACTAGCTACCTTTGCTCCTGCCATGAGCCTGCCATGAACTTCATTAAAAGTGCAGTCACCCATGACCCGGGGGGGCCTACTCACCATCGCTGGAGCAGCAAATCAGCACAGTGAACATTTATGGATTCTGATTGTTATGGCTTGCACCTAGTGTAATAAAGAGTGTTTGGTTGTTTTTAAATGAAAATGGCCTTGGTATGGAAATATTTTATTCATGTACAATGGCTCCTTTATTTTTTTCCCATGACTGACAGGTGGAAATGTGTCCTTTGGTGTGTCATCAACACCTGAAAGCAGACTTTCTCCTCCTTCTAATCGGTGAAAGAGAATGCAGGAAGACATGTTTACCGAGATAATGAACACCTCCGGGACAGCTGAGAGCATGGTGGATTTCATTGTCTGAGAAGTTAGACGTGGACATGGAGAGCAGGAAAGCTTCCAATAAGCAGAGTGTGTGGCACAGGATGAGATGCTTCGGATTATCAGAGACCAAACAGACATATTGAGGCATCTGGTTGAACTGCAGGAACAGAAGTAGGAGGGTAGAGTCCCTCTGCAGACCGTGGTGGACAGCCAGCCAGCATTGCCTGGTGCAGAATCCCCCTCCCCCAAGCGTTCCCTGAGGCATGGGCGAAAAGTCCATCATCCCTTTCACTTAACTCAGAGGGAGGGTACAAGGAACAGAAGGTGCCCATTCACAGACCTTTGATGGTCTGGAATGCAGTATTATGTTACACAACTGAAAATGTTTCTCCCATTCCAACTTTACAACCCCTTTTCCCCAAGGTTACCTTTTTTTTTTTTTTTTCCTGTTTTCCCTCTTTACTTATGTTTGTTAAACAAAGTACATGGATTTGAGAAATAAAATGTTCTTTATTGAGTAGAAGCAGTGGGCTTGGGTGGAGGGTGGGCTTTACAGGGACAGTGATACAAGGCAGGTGAAGGTTTGGGAAAGCACAGTGCAGAGAAGCATCTCATATTACTGTGACTCATTACTGAAATGGCTTTTCAAAGCTTCGCAGATACTCAGCACCCCTTGCTGTGCTGTTCTTATTGCCCTGATGTGTGGCTGCTCAAAAATGGCTGCCATGCAATCTGCCTCAACTGCTCACCCCTGTGGAAAATTTCCCCCCTCTTTTTCAAAGATATTATGGAGCACACAGCAGGCAGCTATAACCATGGGGATGTTCTCTTCACTAAGGTCCAACCTTGTTAGTAAACTTCTCCAGCGCCCTTTCAAATGATCAAAGGCACATTCACCCACCATTGTGCACTTGCTGAGCCTATAGTTGAACCGTTCCTTACTGCTGTCCAGAGCGCCGATGTATGGCTTCATGAGCCATGGGAGCAAGGGATAGACTGGGTCCCCCAGGATAACTACAGGCATCTCAATGTCGTCAATGATCATTTTATGGTCTGGAAAGTCCTGGATTGCAGCTTTTTGAACAGACCCAAGTTCCTAAAGAGGCACGCGTCATGAACCTTTCCCAACCATCCTACATTGATGTTGGTGAAACGCCTCCTGTGATCCACGAGAACTTGCAACGCCATTGAGAAGTATCCCTTTCAGTTTATGTACTCTTTGGCAAGGTGGTCTGGTGCCAAGACGGGGATATGCATGCCATCTATTGCCCCACTGCAATTAGGGAACCCCATCGTGGCAAAACCATCCACTATGTCCTGCACATTTCCCAGACTCACTACCCTTCGTAGCAGAAGTTGATTAATGGCCCTGCACACTTGGAGAACAGCAGGTCCCATGGTTGATTTACCTACTCCAAATTGATTCCCCACTGACCGGTAACTGTATGGCATTGCAAGCTTCCAAATAGTGATTGCCACTTGCTTCTCCACCGTCAGAGCAGCTCTCATTTTTGTGTTGCTGAACTGCAGAGCAGGAGAAAGCTCTGCACAAAGTTCTTGGAAGGTGGCCTTCCGCATTCAAAAGTTCTGCAGCCACTGTTCGTCATCCCATACCTGCAAAATGATGCAGTCCTGCCAGTCAATGCTTGTTTCGTGGGACCAGAAACGGTGCTCAGCAGAGTGAAGCTTCTCTGTGACTGCCAGCAGCAACTGTGAATTTTTTTTTCAATGGTTTGCAGCAGGGCTGCTTGCAGGACATCGCTATGTTCTGCGCAATGGACCCTACTTCGGCTCTGGAAATACTGCAAGAGAAGGTGCAAAGTGTTTGAGATGCTCAAAGCAAGAGTGCACAACTAAGCATGCTCCATACTTCTGGGGTTATGGTGTACGCATGGCGATTTTAAGGCACGAAAACCACTGGGTTGTTTGCCATTGAGCACAGTGCATCATGGGATGCTGACGCAATGTTCCCATTCTCCCCTGCGACAATGTTTTGGTCCCATGAGGCATTGCACAAACTTCCCAAAACACACTGCAGCAAGTTTCACTTTAGGATAGCTACCCACGATGCACAGCTTTGTGCATCTATGCAGGCACTGCTAGTGAGGACGCACTCCATTGAGACAATGAGCATGGTGTGGCCACGCACAATCAACTTAATTTGGAGGCTTGAGGTCAAATTAGATAAAGTCTGGTTAATTTTGTAGTGTAGACAAGCTCTAAGTCACCTAGTAGCCTTAGTCCCATTTTCAAAAGTGACTTATAAACCTAAGTAAGTCAATGGGACTTAGGGTCCTGAGACACTTAGGTGCTTTGAAAACATTATACGCTGTTCCAAGATTTGCTAAAGATTTGCACTGTCGTTTTGGAGAAGTCAGTTAACCTCTTTGTGTCACAGTTGTCTCCGTGTGTGAAGTGGGAATTAGTAATACTTACCTCACAAATGTGTTGGTAGGCTTTGTTTAGTCCTTTTTGTGTGTGTGTTTGAGAATGTACGTCAGCTGATTCTGACTGCTACAGATGTAAATGTTGTTTCGAACAACCCACAGAGATGCCCCAGTTCATCTTGTTTTCCATGATGGTAATAAAGTCATGTTGAAATCTTCCATATGATTATGAAGGCTCCTGTAAAGAAGTTTCCTGGAGAGCAACATCTGTTATGTGGTGATAATAGTGATTCAAACAAAGGGGTGGCTTCCTGGAAAGAAACCACAGTCAATCTCATGGAATGAACCACATGACCAAGCAAGCTCATTTGGAAATAGAAACAATATTCTGTAGGTGTCACAAATAGTGCTGGAGACTCACAACATACATTATTTTGTGGTGTTGTGAAGGGATGTACAGTTTCAAGCAGCCAGGTAATGGAGAAGATTGGCTCTCATTTCCCTTCCCATTCCCCAGAGTCAACCTGTACTATGATATATATCAAAAGCTTTTCTGCTTGGTGGTGAAACTGAGGCAGAGATGGGTGTCGCAGCTGTAATGGTCCCAGAGGACCTGTCACAGATGCACTTTAATTAAATACTCCTAGAGCATGCAATGTGTCCCACACATGTTGAACTCAGTTGTTCACTAACCTCTAATACCTAGAACTGCAGTTCAGGCAGACCTCTCCGGAGGAATATTATTTAGTATTAATTAGCTTGACAGTTTGTGGGCCATATTCATGCACCATGTCCGCAGACTTTCATCAGAGATTAATTTTGTTTCACTATTTTTTATTACATACAGACACTTTGGGCCACATTCAATATTGGTGTAATATCCTTCACTTTCGTGTGTCAAGCCTGGAAATCATCTTGGTCTTACTGCTTCACCTGTAGATTCCAACTGGCTTCTGTTCTTTATTGAGGATAGAAATCTACCTTACAATTGTTGTTTTTGGAGTAACAGTTATTAGGGGGATGCCAGCATGTTTATTAAGAATAGGAGATAAACTCAATTGAGTTTACCTGAAACTGCACAATCAAGCTGAAGATGGAGAATTCCAGTTCTGTCAAGTTCCACAGACATTTGATATTTAAGTTACAAGCATTTCCACATACACATAAACCCCGTCTTGGATGTTTTGGACACAACAATAATATTGAGCCAAATTCTGCAGTGCTTAATTGAACAAAACTCTCACTTCAATGGGAGTTTTGTTGAATTAGGGGCTGCAGAATTTAGCTCATTGTCTTTGGCTTACATGGCTGCAAATGTTTTGATGGTTATAAAGCTTTCAGTGAACTTTCATGCTTTAGTCCACAAAATGACTGCCTTAGGAAAGGCTTGCGTTGGAGGAAAAAAAAAAAAAAAAAAAAAATTTATACTCATCTTTCATTAATTTTTTTTATTAACATTGCTATGGTACTCCTCTGAGGGTATTTATATAAAATACATAGTACAATGCAAAAGAGGAAAAGATGCTTGGTCTCAGCAGAGAGAAACTTCAGGTTGAATTTCTGCAAATTAAAATAATTTCTTCCTGCTTTTCTTGTCTAAATGAGGAAGTGAATTTGATTAATTTAAGGGCTCACAAGTCTGATTAGGATGAAATTAAGAAAAGGTAAATTTAGAATTAATATTGGGGGGGAAAAAGTAGTTTCCCTTCCCAAGGGTAGGAGTGGAAGCCCTATTGCTTCAGACATTTAAAACTAGACTGGATAAAGCACTGCAGAACTTACTATGGAGAATTATCCTGCATTGGCAGGAGGATGGGCTAGGTGACCTAACGGAGTTTTTGTCTGTAACTTGTATAATATTTATTATTGAGAGCACCAGCTCAAGCAAGAATAACATGAGCAGTTCTAAGTAAACCTCTGCATACAACCAGCCCATCTTTTGTTTCCCCTAGTCCCGCCCCTACACAAGCAGCAGGGATGAGGGTGGGATGCGGGCTCTGCATCACTAGAGAATCCCCCTACAATGGCACAGAGGAAAATCTGGGTCATTGTCTGTAGTTTCCATTGTCTTTTCCAGAAGTACTGAATAAAATCATCCCAGAATGTTTGTGTGTGGATAGGTGGAATTTCTAATTTGAATTTTAAAAATCAACCAACCAACCATATATGCTCTGAAATATAAGGAAAGAATCTTTGAAAAATCATAGAACAAAAGAGGATGGAAGGCACTTGCACCTAGGAAATTTACTACAGAAAAGCCAGTTGCATTTCAGTTAATATATTCTTAGACAATATGGATTATTTGCCACCAGCAATATCTACAGACAGAATGAGGAAAAATCTTTCTCTCTTTCTCTCTAGATCTATCTATCAAAAATGCAAGAAATGTGTTCCTGCATTGGACAATTGATGTATGTAGTGGCTAGAACACTTATATTTATTTAATTCTGTCTTCTTTTACTACAAAGAAATTGAACTGAGAAAATTTAGGCTGCTTTCACAAAGCAGGTTTTTTTTGTTTTTTTTTTTGCTGTAGAGTGCACAGTATATGTTCTCTACCAGGGAAAGAAGCAGGCCATTTAAATTCAGGCAGTGTAGCATCTCCAGGCTGAAAAGCTATTTTTATCTTCACTTGTAGCTTAATTTAGAAACTGAGCAGTTGAGGTCCTTTCTTTCCCCCACAGACTGGATTTTTCTTTTACAATGACTTTGGATATCCATGTGTGAGGCTACTGAATAGAGTAAAAGTGGTGTATCCTGAGCTTCAAGGTCATGAATGTACAGCTAAATGAAGCAGATTTATAGAAATACTGTATATACATACATGCACACAGAAATTAAATTACACTGATGTACAATCTTTTGAGCATCAAGGGCTAATTTGCCAGGAGCTCGCAGACTGCACCTAATTTTTTATACATTTATGCAATATCTTATATAGATCAATTTTTTTTTATGTACAGAGTACTGTAATTGTATACAACCCTGTACAACACACAAAGAAAGAAAAAATATGCTCTAAGGGCTTCCAGGAGGAGGAGGAGGAGTATTTATGAGAAGTGTACCTATTCTGTGCACTGATTTTCTGGATCAGCTTCTTGATATTTGGCTTTGTTTATGAGATGGCCACAGGCATTCAGAAGCTCAGTTCTTCAGAGATGAAGTTCAACACCGAGAAATGCAGATTTGAATCTGTTAGGTGATTGCAATGTTTGAATGCATTCAAATTCTTAATATAAAAAGTCTGCTCATAATTACAAGTAATTCCAAGAAGGCTTGCGTAAAAAGCAGTCATCTTAAAATTGCATGCTCTGTATCACTCAGAGCTCATCTATAGAAATTCAATATTATTCTGTCATAAAACTTGGATTTAGCTAAATTTTAGCCTCCACTTGTTCAAATTTAGGAAAAAATGGGCCTGCAAAGTGCTGTGTTGTGGTGCAATAGCAAGGAACACGGAGCATGAATGGTTGCAACAGAAATAATTATATTATTCATAACTTCAAAGTAATATGGAAGAGTAAAGCTGTGTGAACAACTGATTTTTCAGTTTGCTGGCTGTTTAAAAAACATTAAAAACACCAAAAAAACCCATCTTTTGGGTGAATCCTTAACTAATTTTTTTTTTACTTTTTGTGAACTGAAAAGTAAAAAAAAAAAAAAATCTTTTGGGTCAAATAAAATGTTTTGTTTCAAGCATTTTAAATGTTTTTTAAATAAAATTGAAGGTTATTTCAAAACAAAAACTTATTTCAAATTGAAATGTTTCATTTTGAAATGTCAAAATGTAATGTTTGGACTTAATTTTTTTTCCCCCGACATGACCAATTTAGTAAAATTGACACACACATTTTTGAAATGTTTTGGTGTCTGAATCTGCTTTGTTTTTGTTTTTATCTGGGGTTTTTTTGGTCATAAAAAGTTTTGGATGAAAAATATTGCCCAGTCCTAGTTCTGAGTGTAGTGTGGAAAAATTTCAACATTAATTCTTCACATGACCTGCAGCACACAAACAAAATCTCTTTTTAAAGTCTCTGAAGTTTTAACTAACGATTCTTGAATCTTTTGATCCATTCAGCAGAGTGCTGACTTTCACACATGTACTTTTTGAGATTGCTTGAGTATTTGTTGGAAAGCAGGAAAGGTAATTTTGCTGAAGCTGTCTATGAAAAATCTTACAGTTGCAAGTGGAGGCTTCTGCTTCTCTTTGCTATTTCACTATTATGACAGCTGAAAGTAAAGACTTCCACTCCGCTGCTTTTAAAGTTGGGATGAAGAAAGTTTAAAAAAAAAAAACTGGGCATGTTTAGTCTTGAGAAAAGATGGAAGGCAAACCTAATAAGACTTTCAAATATGTTAAAGGTTTTTTATGAGGAAGATGGTGATCAGTTGTTCTCCATGTTCACTAATGGTAGGACAAAAAGCAATCAGCTTAATCTGCAGCAAGGGAGATTTAGGTTAGATATTAGGGAAAAGTTTCTAACTATAAGGATAGTTAAGCACTGAAGAAGGTTACTGAGGGAGGCTGTAGAGTCCCCGCCACTGGAGATTTTAAAGGACAGGTTAGACGAACATCTGTCAGGGATGGTCTAGGTATAGTTGGTCCAGGGGGGATGGACTAGATGAGAACATCATCATAATAATGGTATTAGATTCAGACATGTCAAGTCTCACTCATTGAGTGTGAGACTCACTCATTACCATGCTATCTCACTCATTTTGAGTAAATATATAAAGATTTAAAATATTTTTAATCAGAGACTGCAAGAGACAACAATACATCCGGGTCCTGAGGTATGAGACTTAGAGCTTGGAAAGCCGATTGTCAAGCTAGTATACAGTGGTGATCATGGAAACTACAGGCCTGCATTCTATGCGCGCACAAGAGGAGAAAGGAGGCTACATGGTCAAAAAAAATATATGAGTTCACCCAAAAAATGAGCAGAACTTGATCAAAAGTTTGCGGGTTCTGCAAAATACAGTTCAAAATTTAAACCACAAATTCATGTCTGCAGGGATCTCCAACCATCCAGGTTTTTGTTCCAACCAGCAAATAATTGTTTTCATTTAAATCCACTGGTTTGCATTGCATATAGAATTCTCAGGAGCCCTAGACTTTAGTATGAATTAGGATATGTAAGTGTTTCATATGCAATATTAAACAGTGCACATTTTAAAACAAGCTATTAAGTGCTCATTGGATTAAGAACCTGGACTATTGGATGTCCAAATCCAATCCAAATCCCTGGAAAGTCACTCTTTGGGGCTCTAAATCTCACTCTTAAGGACAGCCAACTCTTGGTATCTCTGTAGATAGGTTAAAAAAAGTGATATAAACCCTTTTTTTTTCTTCCAGAGTGTAAGTCAACCACTACCTGATAGAGGTTAGAAAGAAACTTCCCCTGCAGCCAAGTTATGCAAAAATTGTCCACTGTGGGTGGGTGGAGATTTTGCATCATTCTCAGAAGCATTTGGCACTCTGGCTATGTTCCTTTCTTTGGCCACTCACCCTATGCTGAGAGGACAGAGTTAGCATAGGAGCTATTATAGTAGTTTTACACTGCCAAAGGATTTCCTTAGGTGTGGAAAATTCTTCATTGGTGATTTACTGGTCAATGAAGAATGTTCAGGGAAATCAGGCTGCTTTTTGTCCCTTACTGGAACAGAGAATCCAACCCAGGAAGTTCAGATTGTGGCCCGAGATTTGGATCTGGTCCTTTTCTAAAAAGGGATTTTCCTTATCTGTTTCAGAGGTAACATTTCTCTCATCAAAGGCTTTATATGAAGCTGATAGTAGGAGAAATCTTCAGTGCTTATGTCTTCTCATTTTCGGCACAGTGGTATGCTGTTGGGAGGCAGGATTCTATTTATTTGTCTTTTTAAAAGACAGGTTTAAAAAAAAAATTAAAAGTCATCCCAGAGGTGCTGTGGAAGTGTCAAGAGAGAAGTGAAATCTTACGGAATTGACGACGACATTTCTGTTCTTAGAGAAACACAGAAGATATTTGAAACAATTGGCTGAATAACTGTAGAGCTTTTCAGTTTAAAATGGTAATTGATCCATTTGGAACTTTATTTCAGTCTTAATAACAGAAAGAGGGTGAGGAGGTGATGGTGACATTCAGATAGAGATTAAGTTAAGGCTAGACTTTGAGATTTGGGTTTGAGGTTGAACCAGGGCAAAGGTTCTGATTCAACAGCACCAAAATATTTTGAATTATTTTGCCATTTGAGGCCAGACTCTTCCCATAAGGTTGGGATTACAACCAAGTCTGAACCTGAACTCAATAATAGGCTCCTTCTGGTTTCGGATCCAATCTAGAACCAGAACTATAAGGGTGAGTTTGGTCTGGGGAATTGAAATCAAATCTCCCTAAAATTCAAAAGTGATATAAATTTGAATTTCTGGTTTTGGCTCACATAGTGCTGTTTGTAATACAAATGAAGACATTTTAAAAAACACATTGGGCCCAAATCTGTCTCATTTCACCGTTTCACAGTGTTAATCTGTCCTTATTCTGTCTGAGGATTTCTGCAAAACCCCTGCACAGCCACCCACACAGAATACTTGTCCCAGAAGCATGAGTAATCAGAGTAGGCGCTCAGGTACCACACCGATAAGCATGGTATAATGCCTAAATAAGAAGATAGATAGATAGATATTCCAGGGATTTCAAGAGTAGCCAGTCAGGACCTGTTTAGAACACACAAGACTTCTCTACTCCTCTTCCTGCCTTGAATGGGCCTGGGATTTGGTTATGTCTGAATATGTGTGTATCTACTATGTTGGATGTTGTGGGTGACCTGCCCTGTGTATTTTTGCCTTAGATGTTTGTGTCTTCAGGCTGATACATTTGTATATGCTCAGCTTGGCAGACTCCCTGTCTCTCCTCTGTAGGCTGTCTGCTGTGGAGCTGGGAATTGTTTCTGCAGCTGTTTGCATCTTTTTGACCTCCCTGTCAGATACCGCCATCTGCTCCATAGCGGTGGAAGCCTGGTTACCCAGTGTTTGTGTCTTTTCCCCACTGGGTTGCTACCAGCTGTCATGTATAGGGTCACTCTTGTGACCTTTCTCTCCCTTTTTTCTACCCATATATGGTTATTGTAGTGGACTGTGACTTTAAGAGACTTGGTAGCAGTCCACACTAGGAAGTTCAGGGTGATTTGGAGAAGGTTCATCCAGTGTGATCTCTGAGTAAACTGCGGTAAAGGTCTATTTGTTGGGACCTCCTGGGTTGTGTGTGTTTGTCTGATTCCAAACGGGGGACATTACACCCATGGTGCTCTCTTCTCACCTCTACCCTCTGCTGCCTGTGCCCCTCGCCAGTGTTACCATTTCAAGAGGGAAGGGTTCACATACATGGTGCACTCAGCCTTCCACATGCACCATTTTAGCACCATTTTTGTGTGTAAAGGTTTCAAGATGATCAAGCCTGTATTTCCTTCAGGGTGCACAACAGATAAACCTGAAAATCCTTTAAAAGAATTCCTATTCAAAATCCTTTTTAGAAAGATTTCTAGGTGTTATTTCAGAACCTGTATCTCGGAAAGGGAACTCCATCAATCCCTTCCCCACCGAGGAGTGGGAGGAGGACTCACAATGACGGTAGGCAGATTGTTCTTAGAAATATGATATGAATATGTTCAAACTTTGGAAGACGCATTTAACAAAGAGCAACAAATTGCAGGAGGGGATTGAACTGATAGCTAGTTTGTGTATGGGGGACTAATATCTGTATTGTGGCTGTGACGAATAACAAAGGAATAATACTCAACATTTATTTAGGGATTTTCACCCACAGACTTCAAGCATTTTACAAAAGTGTGTAGGAATCTTTATTCCCAAATTACAGATGGAGAAATTGGGGTACAGGTAGGTTCATTGACATGCTCAAGGTCATGCAGTGAGTTGATGAAAGTCCCTGAATAGTCCTGGGTCCTATGCACTGAGACATGCTGCTGCCTCAAGTTCATGTATCCCTATTAACACAGTGTGGTTCTGTGTTCCCCTGTAGTGGTTGAACAACATAGGACATTTGAGTCTACTACTGTCTTCAGTTAATGCAGGGGTGGCCAACCTGTGGCTCCTGAGCCGCATGCGGCTCTACAGCGGTTAATATGCGGCTCCTTACCTAGGCACTGATTCCAGGGCTGGAGCTATAGATGCTAACTTTCTAATGTGCTGGGGGGTGCTCACTGCTCAACCCTCTGCTCTGCCCCAAGCCCTGCCCCCACTTCACCCCCTTCCCCTGAGCCTGCCATGCCCTGGCTCCTCCCTGTTCCCTCCCACCTATAGCCTCCTGTGCACCTGAAACAGCTGATTGTGGTGGGTGGGGGAAGAGGGGAGTAGGCACTGATTGGTGGGGGCTGCCGGCAGGCAGGAGGCACTGGGGAGCGGATGGGGGGCTGCTAACGTATTACTGAGGCTCTTTGGCAATGTACATTGATGAATTCTGGCTCCTTCTCAGGCTCAGGTTGGCCACCCCGAATTAATGGTTCTATGGGTATCAACTATTGCAATAGGAATGGATATATAACATCTACCAGCCCCTTATCCTCTCATTTTCTTCTCTAATCTTTGCATCATTCTTACCAGTAGGCTTTCATCTGTGGAAGTGCTAGAGGCACTTGGAAAACTTTAGGTTCAGATGGGGCCTTCACAGATGAAGTGCTAAAAGAGCTGTGGGATTTGAGATAACTTATTCTGTGGAAGGGATGAAACGCTAAACAGACTGAGATACTGTTTAAAAAAAAAGAAAAGAAAGAAAAACCACAGAAAAACAAAATAAAACACCTTGAGAGGGAAAAAGGAGAGAGGGGGAAGCAATGTGCAGAATGTGTGGTGATAAAAGTGTGATATTTCTGGCTTAAGCAAAACTGTGGTAAACCATAGTAATAGGGTGCAGAAACACAAGGAAAGAGTCATTGCATATACGGTATATACATGCCATGTCACTGCAAAGGCAACTTTATGATTAGTGTTATAAGCCTAATTTTGAAACAGCTCTCTCCTCCTACCCCATGATTCCTAAAAGATATTCATTCTTCCTCAAATTTCCCATATGTTTTGGCCATTTTATGTCCCTTCAGTTTATTTCTTTTCCATAGGGATTAGGCATTTTCTGTGTGTTAGGAAGTCCACAGCTCTCTGACTGCAACACACCTTGTATTTGTGACAAACTATCCCAAGTGGCATAGGTTCCAGAATCTCTTCCTTCATTACCTCTTCTTAGAGCTGGAAGGTTATTTCTCTGTTTTGGATTGGTCTGTATGAGAAACCCAGACAACAGTATAAAATCACCTTTGTTGTAGTTCAACAAAATGTATTAAGAAATCAGAAGAGGTCAAAATAGAAAGAAATAATATGTGCATGTATCTGTGAAAGCTTGTCAGATGTTCTAGTTGAAAAGCAATTTCAATGGAAAAAATGGCTTTTCATCAAAATGGACGAAATTTTGTTTTTTTCAACAAAAACAAACATTTTTAGTAAATGTAACCCCCAAGGAGATTACCTAGATTCCTGGGGCTCTGGCTGCTAAGGGAGGGGGAGCCAAGGCAAATTCAGAGTCTGCCCGGCAACCAGAGTGAGGTGCCCCTCCCAGGGAGTTCAGGAAAGAGGAGAAGCCATTTTTGAGTCAGTCTGGAGCGTGGCTGTGTGGGGAGCTGGTGAATCCCAGGACTGCATGCAGGGATCCCCTTGAAAACTGGCCTCTAGGGACCTGAAAGCAAGATCCCTCAGCTGGGCTTTTCCTTCTCCACTGATGATTCCAAGTTTGTAGAGTTTTGCTGGGAAATTTCCCCAGCCAGGCTGAGTTCGCCCTCCAGCTCCCTAGGTGAGACCAGTCACCACATGGTCAGCTCTGCTCCCTCTGCTAGTTCAGGGCTGCTGCCTGTTGTGTGTGTGTGTCTGGATGCTGGGCTAGGAGACTACAGTTTGGATTTTAGTACAGTTGTGTAACCTGCACCTTGAGCCCTGCACCCCTTTGTGGTGAGGGGAAATCCTGGGACCGAAGCAGTCTGATTCCTGCTTGAAGAGGATCCCTGCCAGCAGAGATCAGCTCCTCTGCAGTGACTGAGGAGTCCAGAGTCATCTCTGAACTTGAGGATCATTCATGGAGTTTGTGAGTGCACCGTCTTTTAGTTAGAGAATTTGTTTTGGGGACCCCCTATTCCTGAACTGTGTCCTCAAGTCAGGGAGTAAGGGTTTGGGGATCTTATAACCTGCTGCGTATTAAACCTGTGGAGGGATTTACCACCTTCTCCCACTTGTGAGTCCTTTGGGCTGTATTGAACCCAGTCAGCCACACTGCTAAACCACTGCAGAGAAGAATTTTGTGGGCATAGGTCATCAAGGGCCCCAACAAAGTACGCAAAGTACCCAATGGGACACTAATCTTACATTTGCTACATCAGGTCCTGTGACTGGGGAAAGTCACAGGTATTATCAGCGTGGGCACCGGTGACCCTAAAAATAGTGTTTTACCCTGTTATGTATATTTGTCTCCTGTTTAATATACTTACTGTGTTGAATATATTGTATGTGTTTGTGTTATTTCTTGGAAGTCTCCAACTATCTGGCAAGTAAGTGGGGATTACCCTGTGGTTAGAGTTTTCCTCCCAAGCTGCCCTGGTGACCCTGCCAGGAAGGAGCGAGGGGGGTGGAGGCACTGCCAAATAAATTCATAGGAAAAAATAAAGAAGATACACCCTGCTGAGTGGGTGGCGGGATTCAGAAGAACGCAGACCTGTCCATCAAAACCTGTTAGCAGATTGGCATTAAAGAAGGTAACCGGGTGGAGAGGGGGTGCTACATTGGAGGCACCACTGGGATCCCATCTTTTAAACTCAGACCTTATATACACCCCTGCTGTCTTCCTGGGAAATTAAGTAAATTCCCAGTATGGATTACCAGAAGAGGCTTATAACTGGGTGTGAGCTGGAGGAAGCTGACCCTGAACGCCACTTCCTGCTCACTAATGTACCCACTGAATGGGAAGTTAGACAAACTGAAGATGAGATTGCCAATGTTAGAACCTGTGTGGTTCGGAGTCAGATGCAAGCAAAAGAGGAAGCTACTTTATCCCTTCTTGTAGAGAGAAAGATTATATGGTCTACTGTAGAGACTCCCCATGTAATTCTGCCAGATGGAGAGAAGGACGGATGGAAGGTGACCATACAAGCACAATCACGTTTTCCCTCCCCACCTGCCCCACCATCTGAAACTATCAATTTTCAGTCCAAATTGTGAGACTTCCTTAGGCACGAAGGGAAGACCATGACTGAGTTAAGGACCCTTTTGGGAAGTAGTCCTGTGCCTCCTCCCAGTTCTATGGACCAAATAATTTTTGCTGTGGGACAAGTAATAGGGGTGTCCATAAAGACAGCTTATGAATCAGGCCCTTACAGAAAGTTGAAGTTCTTTTCAGGCATTAAACCAGTGCCTGTAGGGGAAGATGACTATGACACTTGGAGGCATCAACTAAATCAGATGATGCAGGAATGGCAATCTAGTGAGGCTGAAAAGAGGAAACAGGTGGCAGAAAGCTTGCGAGGACCTGCAGGGAATGTAATGTGTGCATTAAAAGCCAGCAAGTGTGTTGGCACTGTTGATGACTCTCTCTCGGCGATGGAGGATGACTTTGGGAGCCTAGAGACAGGGGAAGACCTCTACTTTCAATTTTGGTCCTGTTACCAACAGCCAGGTGAAAAACTATCTTCCTATCTTCACAAATTGGAACCATCCCTTCAACTGTGCATCCACCGCAAAGGCACTGAGAGGAGCAAGGAACACTGAGTACGACTAGAACAGGTCATACGAGGTGCCATTTATGACGACTTTCTAATTATGAAATTGAAACTTGTAGACTGATTGGACAGTCCTCCAGAATTCCATCAATTGCTGCGAGAAGTCCAGGAGGAGGAGGAAAAGAGAACTGTTAGAGAGAGGAATAAGATCTCAGTACGCAGGACTGTTGCTCCTAACAAACTGAAGGATGACCCTTGTCTGTCTAGCACTGAGGACCTCCATCAACAGCTTAAAACCGTGACAGCACAGCTCATTGAATTTATGACGAGTAAGATGTCTCAGGGGTCACCTAGTGAAATTCTTCCACCAACTTTGACAGAAAGGAAGTACCCTCCTTTTCACCCAGGGAGAGAGGACCCCAACAGAGACCCTGTAAAGAAAACCTTGGCGACCCTCCCAAAGAACAGGAGATTCTGCTACTGATGTGGTGAGGATGGGCACATTTCCACCCAGTGTGACAACCCGAGGAACAAAGAGAAGGTAGCACAATGAAAAAGGGAGCTACAGGGAAACTTCCAAGGATCCCAGTAATGGAGCATACTGGGAGCCATTACAATCAGAGCTCCACTAAGTTGTGTTATGAACAGCCTTCCTGGAGCCCATTCCCAGAGGGATTGATAGGCCCAGCAGCGGTAGTTAATGTGATGGTAGAGGGGATTCCTTGTAGGGCCCTGCTGGACAGTGGATCTCAGGTCACCATCATTACTAGAGAATTCCATCAGCAATTCCTGCCTCAAGTGAAGATCTATCCTCTAGAGCAGTGGTTCCCAAACTTGTTCTGCCGCTTGTGCAGGGAAAGCCCCAGGAGGGCTGTGCCGGTTTGTTTACCTGCCATGTCTGCAGGTTCGGCCAATCGCGGCTCCCAGTGACCGCGGTTTGCTGCTCCAGGCCAATGGGAGCTGCTGGAATCAGGCACTGCACCCTCCCCCAACATAGAGCACACCCCAGTATCTCTGAAGAGAGAGACATGTTAGTTTGACTCTCATATCCATGGTATGTTTTCCAAAGTCATTCACTGTTCCAACTGGGGCTTTGGATAAAAAAAATAGATTCTTGTTTTGTCTTTACCCCTTTTATATCTTATGTCCAAATGAGTATCTCCCTACCACTTACTCAGGGCTAGCTGCTCTCTTTCCAGACAGTGCTATGCTTTTGCATGGTAATTGTTCTGGAGGGAAGTGTCAGCCTGAACCAAGCTCCTTGTGTGCCTTGCTTCTGAGCTTAAAGAGTGGTTTATATATTCTTATATTTCTCTCAATATTAATTCT
The DNA here is from genome assembly GCF_965152275.1 of Natator depressus. NCBI lineage: Eukaryota > Metazoa > Chordata > Testudines > Cheloniidae > Natator > Natator depressus. The sequence goes on from NC_134242.1 coordinate 11,409,266, forward strand.
CGCCTCTGGCAAATATGAATTATTGACACATTAATGTTGATCTGTCTCAGGTATCCTTCCAGATGAGATTTTGTTGCTGTGGAAAATTTGAAGGTAATCTCTATATACTGTACACTGAAATATAAGTACAATATTTATATTCCAATTGATTTATTTTATAATATGGTAAAAATGAGAAGCAATTTTTCAGTAATAGTTTGCTGTGACACTTTTGTATTTTTATGTCTGATTTTGTAAGCAACTAGTTTTTAAGTGAGATGAAATTTGGGAGTATGCAAGACAAATAAGACTCTTGAAAGGGGTACAGTAGACCAAGAAGTATATGGGCTTGTAAGCAGGACTATCTTCTCACTCCCATGTGTTGAATAGAGCAGAGCAAATAATTTCAAATTATTTTTTTAAATGAAGGAGCTACTAAAAAAACGACCCTAAAATAAAAAATGAGGAATTTAAAATCCTTAAGGATGGCATAACTGAATCATGTTATGTATGTATTCCCTTGAACAGGAGAAGAAGCAGGAAGGCAAGACAAAAATCAGTCTGGTTAAATAGAAAGACTCAAGAGGTCATTCAAGCTAAATGGGCATCCTTTCAGAATGAAATTCAATCCTAGTGAAGCCAAAAGAAAGGAACTGAAATGATATTAAACAGGAAAAATATATTATGAGAATCAGGAGAGCTAAGATAGAATTTGAAGAGCAATTCTCTAAGGAGATAGAAGCAAATAACAAAAAAGTCTTTAAATACATAAAGAAAGGAATTATTGGGTCCACTGGACCACTCAAACATTTGCAGAGAGTGATCATGAAATGGTGGTAGATGAATTAAAATGCATTTTTAAATTTAGATAAATATTCACAAATTTCCCCATAAATACACATGCTGTGCACTCAGCTGTACTCTTGAGGCACACTGGCAGGTCAGTTGAAGGAAGGATGGATGGCCTGAGCTGGCCCACATGTGCCTGTTCTGTGGATCAAGGACTTCAGTCTCCCATGAACACTGGATTTTTAATCCTCTTAAAAATATATATATTCTTTAAAACAGCTAAATTCTCCTTTTATGCCAAAAATTAATACAAATTCTAATAAATACTCCATTGTTGAGCATTTAATTTGTACTTTCATGCCCTTTCAGCTTTGTTGTGATGCCCTTGTTGACTGTGAAGAAAGCATAACTATAATAATTCCAAACACGTTCCCTAAGCAGAAGCCTTGGTAAGTAGCATGCTTCCACACCCCTAGGCCTACTACTGTGTTCTTCCCTTTATTTTTGGTGCCAGCTATTCCTCTGTACTTGTCTGATGTGGGTGCTCACACATCGGGGCTTGTAGCAAGCCTTTCAGCTATGCTAGACAGACCCTTTAAAATTTGCTCTTTGACATCAATACAGCTTTGGGGAGTATTTGTTATTTTTCATGTGACTGATAACAGGAGGTTTCCTGATATAGCTTCTCAAAGGAGTGGGCAAGAGAAGCACAGCATGACTCTCTAGGGGACATCACCTTTGATAGTTGAAAGAAACCTTTTCATCTTGAAATTGGCCTTAGAGGGATTGTGCGCCATTTTAAGCCCTGAGATACTAAGGGGATACGTAACATCCCTCTTTAGGTTGTTGCCTGTGGAGTTTACTTTCTGAAAGTTTAGAATGAACAAATTGCAAGGTTTCATGTAAACTAAACTCTTTCCCCATGTACAGTTCAGCTCAGCCATTTGTGTATATTTCCTGGTCCTCAAGGCAATAACTTTATTTAAAAAAAAGATAGAGTAGATTGTCAATATATGGATATTTTGTGCCTTTGGCTCATTTCTGTTAATTATGTACAGAAAATCATTTACTGTGGAATCTATCACAATTTTCATACAGCTTTGTCAGTAACGTTGTATGTATTATATTGTAAGCATGTGTGTGTACACTTAAGTATATCTGAATCATATATACTCTATACTGGCACAAACCTGAACGTAAAGAAAGCATATATGCTTTCTTTATTATTTAAAAAAAGACCCCAGTGCACATGAAAAGTGCCAGATTGACACCTTGGAGATTGAAGTCCTCTGTTTATCTACCACAGTTCAGGAACACTACAGTAGTGTACCCTTCCCCACACTGCCTCAGCTATGAATTCCAAGGACCATAGGTGAAATTCTGACCTCACTAAAGAGAATGGCAAAACTCCCATTGACTTCAGTGGGGCCAGAATTTCACCCCTTGTGGGCGAGCAAGTAGCTCAGTTTCCTTTCCTATTCAATCTTTAGCTTCCCCGAGTTTGCTAGCAGGGATGATAGTGCCAGTTGTGATAACTTCTGTTTCTGTATGTGATGTATACACCTAAGAACTGGATTCAAGATCCGCTAACTCATTTCAGATGTTAGCATGTGGCAGTGACTTTCAGTCACTTACCAGCTGAACTAGATTTCGACCAATGACCTAGAATTTGAAAGCCTCTGTATTCAATTATCTTCTTCTTCCCTCCTTCTTCTCCTATTTTTCTCTTTTCCTGTACCAAATAGGATCATCGTGGGGAATATCCTGGAGACCATTTTTCCTCTTAAGTTAAAATAATGATCTAAGACTATTCTGAATCATGTCTTCCCTCAAATTCACAACTCTGTAAGTGCAATATTCTCCATATTTTCCTCATGAACTGACATTTCCTTTACATTTGGTCAGCCTTACCGTTTATCAAGAGTAGCTGAGGCAAAAGATCACTACAAACTTGGTTTGAACATCATAGAAGACATTTTGGATTGTATTGTGTTTCACTGAATCTGTCCAGCCTTTGGACTAGAGATGAGTCCAAATCAAAATCCCCAATCTGCAAACCTCCAAACATTGGAAGAGTTCAGATCTGGACCCAAACTTTGCAGCTTAAATCCATCCCTGCAGAAGTACTAATAGCCATTGTGCTTGGAGGTTATAGATCCGATACAGTTCCCAGTGAAGTCTTTCCATTGACTTTATGGAGTAGTCAGTTAATTGAAGAGTTCTGGTACCTCACCTGAATGTCATATTGAATAATATAACAGAGAGGCTGTTCCAGTGTTAACTGGAAGAGGTTGATTATTAAACATTCAGCAATTCCCATAATGGAGAACACAGATGAAAAAGGCTTCTTTGGCAGGCAAAAAGGGCAGATTGGTGTAAGCGCTGCTGAAGCTTATGACCATTATAACAGAGTAGCTTGCCCTGTGGCCTAGGTCAGTGGCTCTCAACCTTTCCAGGCTACTGTACCCCTTTCAAGAGTCTTATTTGTCTTGCATACTCCCAAGTTTCATCACACTTAAAAACTAGTTGCTTACAAAATCAGACATAAAAATACAAAAGTGTCACAGTAAACAATTACTGAAAAATTGCTTCTCATTTTTACCATATAATTATAAAATAAATCAATTGGAATATTAATATTGTACTTATATTTCAGTGTATAGTATATAGAGCAGCATAAACAAGTCATTGCATGAAAGTTTTCCAACTTCACTAGTGCATTTTGTGTAGCCTGTTGTAAAACTAGGCAAATATTTGTATGAGTTGATGTACTCTCAGGAAGACTTCTGCGTACCCCTGGTTGAGAACCACTGGTCTGGAAAGCCTGGGGCAAAGCTAACCCTGATTACAGGCTGGGCGCCACCTGAGAAGAATCAGGTGATTCCTGAATAAAAGGAGGCAGGTTTAAGCGCTGACAGAGTTCAGCTGGGGAAAAAGTTGAAAGGAGAGTCAGAAGATGAAAGATCTCCAGGCAGGGAGGTCTGGGGGAGACTTGACTAAACAGGGAGAAGAGATTGGAGGCCCCAGAGAGGAAGCATGAAGCCTTGAGGTAGGAAGTGGCCTAGGAAAAACTGCAGCACAGGTAAAAGGTGCAGATCCAGCTGTTCTGTCTGGGCCCTGGGCTGGAACCTAGAGTCGTGGGTGGGACTGGGTTCCTCTACTGGCTCCAGTGTGAGGGGTTACAGGCTGAGGAATAGCCCCAGAGAGGGCAAAAATATCTTTTCTGTATTAAGACACTTTGGGGACTTTTCAGTTTGGACAGTTGTGACCTTGAAGGGGGTGGATTTCAGAAGGTGATCTAGCTGGCAGTTTGAGTTACTAGCAGAGAAACCAGCACAGCACTGGACTGATAGTGGGCAGGGAATGCTAGCCCCGCAAAAGAGATGCAATGTTGCCCCTGGCTCTGAGGGGGCACCTAGTGGTGAGTGGACTCTGTTATAGCTGTAAAAGCTGAACCCTCACGGTGGCAGAGGAGAAATGAATAAAATATTTTAAAATGTGGAATTCACCGCCACATACGGAGAATATGATGGACAGAGATGTAATTACATGAGCAGTGCAACAGAAGTAACTGCTGTTGGAGAAAGGCAACAAACTGAGGGAAATGGACTATCAATGAGAGGGGGAGGCCATTCTAGAGAAGGCTACGCCAAAAAGAAGCAGGGCAGACAAGCAATGATAGGCCAAGGAAATGGTGGCTGGACCCATTTAAAGTGTGGGCTGCAGAGTTTCCTCAAAGATTTTCTGAAAGTGGGGACAAGTCACCAAAACCAACATGTGTTTTGTGAGAGATGATGCTGGGAAATATGAGGCCAATTAGGACTCCACAGTTGTTACTGTGATGATTGGGAACTTCACAGAAGTGGTGGAGATAAAACTCGGGTCTTGCTGCTCCAAAAGTACAAAGGCCTGAAACTTGAGCTAAAAGCAAATATCCATTAGCTGTTAGCAATTCAGGGATGATGATTCACATTTGAACAGTTCTGATTCTGTGTATTAGAGGGAAATGATACACAAGCCCAATCATCAGGGTCACTACAGAACTGTGTGTTTGGAAGCTTAATTTTTTTTTTTCCAGTTAAAAGTGAGAAGAGGTTTTCAAGGCTAGGAATGCCTGGATGTGAAGAATATTAAAGGTTGCAGCTGTGCCAAGCTTTAATGGTTTAGACAAGATTGTAATGGTCAATGGAATTGAAAAATTGCAGTGCAAGCAGTAAGTGATGCTACATGCAGACAAACTACTTTCTCAAACATGACCTTAAGGAGGGATGACCCATAAATTAATCAGGTTGTCCTGTTAGGAGGAATCTGTATCATACTCCAGTTTTTTGGTTTGTTTTTTTAAAAACAAACTCTACCTATCTTTCCAAATGAATGTGTCCAAATTTTTGAGGAATCAACAACTCAGTAACGCTAATTGATTTAGTTTCACTTTAGCTTTAATGTTCCAGACTGTCAGCCATGGAGATTGCAGTCTTCTATTCACACAACAGGTGCTGCAAGCCTACATAGGCTACAGCAGAGCAAGCTTACAACACACACACGCACTGCCTCATGGCCCCCACCCAAATGCCTGGACCAGGCCCTGCAGAAACTCTGCTTCTGTGAGTGCAAGGACAGGTCAGATTCAGTCCTTGGACTCTCTGCTGAGAACACCAACAAAGATATTGGTTGGGGCTAGTTGTGGTGGTAGGTTTATTTTGTGATGTGGTTATTTGTCCAAGGGGAATTCAACAGATGACCACACCCGTGTCACATAAGACACTCAACAGCCAAAAGGATTCTTAGCGTTGTTATTAATCCTATAAGCAACATTCAGTAGCCTGAACGGCCAGTTATAATTTTTCAGTACTTGGCTGCAGATAAATTTAAAAAAAAGAGAAATTATTGTGATTTATTTAGTATTTTATAGATTATCCTCTAATTCAACCTTCTGAACTTTGCTGTAGCACTGTCATTCCCTAACACTGGGATAATGAGCAACCCCACTATGGTGACAGCTGCTTCTGTCTGGTTCTGACTTTCTAGAGCTACATAAGCACGAAGTGCAGTGACATCATGCTCCCTATGGTGTTAATTATTAGCTGCTAAAAATAGCAGCAAACAGAATAGAAAAATCAAATGTCTGTTTAAATCACTGATAGAATGGGAAGGTAAAGAGACAGGAGAGCAGACGGGCTTTTGGTTTAAATCCAAACCCAACAACATCAGGATGCAATCATGATAAACAGAGTTTTAGGATGCAAGAATTTAAAAAAAAAAAAAAAAAAAAAAAAAAAATTTAGGGCCAAGTCCAGAGTTTTAATGGTATGTGAATGTTGTTTGTGTGTGTTTTTGTGTTGCCAATTGCTTAGGCTGCGTGATTGGAATAGTCTGCTTTATGCGGTTTATTTATGAGGTTATAACTAGGAGATTTATAGAATTATAACAATTTCAGTGTTAATGCCAATATAATAGGGATTCCCTGCAAACAGAACTAAAAATAATGCAAGATCAATGTTGTGAAATCATGTATTCAGATGTTAGGAAATTGGAATTTTAATTATCAAATACAGTACAAACTGGTGCTTTTTATACAGCTTTAAATAGGAGACTGTACAGTACCTACGGTCTCAGGCCATGATTCAGGAAAATGCTTAAACCCATTCCTATGTGCTTTGCTGAATCAGGGCCCTAGATATGTTACGATTTTTAAGTCTGAAAGGGAGAGAGACAAGTTTGAAGAAAATTTAAATGAGTAATCTTAACTTTAAATATCTGAGGATTTGAGACAGTCCCAAGTATTAGGTTCTCAAGTTTTAAGACTATCCCAATTTTATAATGGCCCAAACTAAAGCAACATCAGGTTTGATATGGCCTTTGGTGGTCGAAAATTTCAGATGGCACAATGCTCTAAACTGCTCCAACTTCAATTGATCTGATAAAACAGTGTTTCAACTTGCATACTCAAGGGCATGTCTACGCTTACAACGTTTGTGGTGAACACTCTATGTTGGAGGGAGAAGCTCTCCTACCAGCAGCACTGTGCACACTAGCACTTACGTTGGCGTAACTTATGTTGCTCAGGGGGTGGAATATTCACATCCCTGAGCGACATAAGATTTGAAGATTCCAGCCTATCCCTTTGTGAACTAATGCTCTACAAACTTTGCTGTGTGGCACTGTCCTTCTCTGACCCTTAGGGTACATCTGTACAGCAAAAACCAAAAAATTATGGCAGTGAGTCTCTGAGCCCGAGTCAACTGACTCAGGCTTTTGGGCTAAAAATAGCACTGTAGAAGTTCGGACTCAGGCTGGAGCCTGGGCTTCGAGACGCCTCCCCTGGGGTTGCTGGGTTTCTCCAGCCCAAGCAGGAACATCTACAGTGTTATTTTTAGCCCCGTAGTGCAAGCCCAAGTCAGCTGACCTGAGCTCTGAGACCTACTACCATGGGTTGTCTTTTTCTTTTTTTTGCAGCGGAGACATGCCCTTAGTCTCCATCAAAAAAATGATGTAACGTAACTAACCTCTTCGCAAATTGTGGCTGTGAGTGAGTGCTATGGGACACCAGTCTTTAGATGTTTGGTAGCATGCTGGGTGTACCACACATGCTGAGGCAGATGTTGCAGATGCTTTGAGGACTAGGCCCTTCAAGGCTCTAGCCCTTGCAGGGGGGGGGAGGGCAGTTCCCACAAACGCTCAGTCACAATAACAAAGGATTGCATTACTGGGGTTGCCCAAAATAGAACAGTTCAATTGCTCTGGTCACAATAACTTAATGTTACAAACAAAAGACAAACCTGCCTTGCCCTTATGGACTGGGTTAGGAGTTGCTGAAGTTGGAGCTAGTGCCAAGGATACTCTAGGCCCTGCCTCTTCCAGAGACAGTCACACACTGATGGGTAGATCCTGGATCCTCAGTCCTTTTGTCTGTCTTGTTCAAATCCATCCAGGCAGCCCCCTGTTTGCCGATTGTTCCCAAGTATCCACCTGTCACACAGCTACTGCTGGCTCCCTTGCTAGCAACAGGCTTCATCTCAGCCTGGCTCTCAGCTTTTCAGTCCCAGCCAGACTTCATTCTGCAGCCAGCTCCCAGGCTGCTACCTCAGGGCTGCTGATCCTACTCGTCAGGAGGGAGCCAGAGGCTCTCGTACCTTCAGTTTTTTTAAATTTAAGGTTCTAGCCCTTATAGTTGCAGATATAACCTTCCAAATGTGAATCAATGCAAGACTCTCTTACTAAGTCTGAAAACAGACCAAGAAAAATGATGGATCAAATTTGTACCCAATGGGGACGGTTAGGGTGCAAAGCACATGTTAATATGGGATTTCCTCTCCCTCCCTTTCATGTTTGGGGGTGGGTATTTACTTTAGGTGAGGAGCTCTGGAAAATAGTTTTTTCCAACCCACTGGCTAGAGGGAACTATGATAGTATGAAAGGGAGGTAGTGGAGAAACGTTTTACAAAATAAAATACACTTGGAGCATATAGCTGGTTTATTTTTTTAGAAAGAGTCCATCTTATGATGGGTTTTTCCTGCTGCATCTCCCTGAAGGCTTCACACTGCTGTCTTCTAGCACACAGCACTGCAGACAATGCAGCAACACCCTTATTCTCTACTAGGCAAAGATTTTTTTCATTACATTGACTAACTACATCATTCGCAAGCTGCAACAATTTCACAGCATCTCATATCTTTATCCTACTTTCAATAAAAAATACTTTCTCACAATTTAGGGGACATTATCAGGGATTAGAACGTGCAGTTATGCAAACAGGTGAGGGTTTTTTGGCTGATTTCTCTGTGGCTGCTTAACACTCTCACTGATGGCTGATACTGGTGGTAATGGTAGTAGAACACCATTAGAAGCATTCCTATTTCATTGGAACTCTGGCATAGCGATGGTAATATAGTGTAAATTTATGGCATCACTGGAGCCTGATTCTGTCCCTGGTGCCTGGAATGTTAAAGAGCTGTGGAAAATGCTCTCAACAGGAGATGGAACTATCTGGAACTCAGGCTTTAGTTTTTCTGAACACTTGACACTTTTCCAGTTTTGTGTGTGGAAAACTGGCCCATTTATCAGTGACAGTGAACTTAATTCTAAGCAGAAATTATGTAGAAATTTTAAAGTTTGAAATCTGAATATAGTGATTGGGTGTGAACGTAGTAATTTTCCTGAATTTTGTAGAAAAGCTAAACCTCAGCGGCACAAGTCACCTAAAACCAAAATGACAAAAAAAAACCCTTGAGTTAAATGTTTGTGGAAGAACATTCACTGATTTCACACAGCACTAGTGAGACCAAAGTGAAGTTAACAAGTCAACTGACCATCTTTCCAGTAGCATAACAAGATCTAATGGCTGGAAGTTGAAGCTAGACCAACTCAAACTGGGAATAAGGCACAAATATTTAACAATAAGGGTAATGAATCATTGGAACATCTTGCCAAGGAATGTGGTAGATTCTCAATTGCACACAATCGCTAAATCAAAATTGTATGTCTTTCTAAAAAATATGGTCTGGTTCAGCAACAAGTTATTTGGCTTGATTCTGAAACCCCTTAGTGAAAATCTTGTCACTGCTATTTTTTTTTATATGATTATTCAGTGTGCTTTAGAAATTAGTCAAGTCTTGGCTCCTTCACTGATACCGGCTGAAACAAAGATTTAACAGGATGAAAAATGTCACTTAAAAAAATCATAGCCAGGATTTGTGGATCAGGATCCTGAAAACCTTAGTTTCTGAAGTAGTTCTGTTGTAGTCAGTGAGTCTATGCATGTGAGTAAAGACCGCAGGATTGGATCTACTGCCCTGTGTTGCATCTGGCTTTTATATAAGATGTAAATTGAGTACATTAAATTCCCTAGAATGCAAGGCTAACATTTTCAGACTATGGTACCAAAGCTGAAGTGAGTGGGAGCAGCTGGCACCCAGCAACTCTTGATATTGGGCCACTAGGTATGTTAGGTTTCAGAGTAACAGCCGTGTTAGTCTGTATTCGCAAAAAGAAAAGGAGTACTTGTGGCACCTTAGAGACTAACCAATTTATTTGAGCATAAGCTTTCATGAGCTATAGCTGTAGCTCACGAAAGCTTATGCTCAAATAAATTGGTTAGTCTCTAAGGTGCCACAAGTACTCCTTTTCTTTTTAGGTATGTTAGGTGCCCTAAACATAGACCTAAGTGCCTAACTCTAGAGCCTTGCATTTGAAATGTTGGACCAAATGTATCCATACAGATATATATAATTCTGGTGTTAGTTTGCCAGATTTAGCAATTATTTCAACAGTATGCCAACACCAGCAATAAATTAACAATTCTCATATATTTTCAAGAGACACTTTCATTCAGTGCCCTCTGAAAAAGTGTCTACAGCCACAACTACCCGCCTAGCAGGAAAGGGTGTTGCTTTTCTTTTAGTTAACTTAACTTCCTTCCTCTCTAAACTTCCTTTTTGTAAAGATGAAACCTAGCAATGGAGTGTTTATCTGTAGTCGTCCTCTTTCCTGTAAGCCTGGAGAACCCTGTTAAACAAATAAACTTGTAAGATGCTGATCCTGCAGCTTCATGGCTTCAGTGGGAGTTTTGCTTCGTGTGTAAGGACCAGAGGATCAGGCTCTGAGAGAATATATTGTGAAGCACATAAAGACAAGAAGCAAGTGGGATTTGGACTATTAAAACAAAGCATGTTTTACTTTCCAAGCTGCACTATTTAAGAACACTGGGACATGTGCATGAGTCTGACAGACTATAGAAGTAATGACTCTGGCTCAAGCTCTGAGTCTGACAAAGAGGAGGCTTGATCCAAGTGAAGGCTTCCTGGAAACTGCCAATTCTCTTGCCTGCCTAGGAGAGGATAATATTTCCTGGGGCACAGGTGAATGGAGTCCTTCATCTTTCAATCTGTTTATAAACATTAACTAACTTCCTTAAAATCCCTGTGAATGAATTTTCCCCTGATTTCAGAGGGGAAACTGAGAAACAGACATTAAAAAATTTATCATAGGTCCCAGACAGTTGTCAGTTCCTGGTTGCCAACCTAGAGGAAGATTCAGATATGAGTTTGTGCTCAGAATAAACTAAAAGCACAAGAGTACAGGGAACCTCTGTGCAGAGAATCTCTCTGTACCTTATGAATTTACAATATTGGGCAGAGGAAAAAGATAATAGTAAGAGTGCCATGTTAAATGACAGCTCAGAACTGTTGGCTGAGGGCCTTGGGTTTTTGTTTTGAAGTCAAGGTCATCAGTCACATAATTTACTTCTTATATCATAAAGGACTTAATAGAAATTCTCAAGCACTATGGAAAAAATCTCTTCCCCTTATACTGAGAATACTTCATTCAGTTCATCTGACCATCTATGCTACTCTGGGATTGTGTGTAGGACTGGCTTCTTCAGAAGTGTGTTGCAGAGTAGCTGTTTTCAATGCACATTGATATTTTGCCAGTCACGTGCAATGAGGGAACATCCTCCCATTGATTGAAACTATTTGACCATGAAAGAAGACAAACAATAACTGCACTGTATCCTGCAAGAGACAGACACAAACTAGTAGGGATATTTTCCTTGCACGATGCTGCAGGGCCTCAGCGACCAGTTATGGCACTGTTAGATTGTTTCATAGGCCTTGCAAGTGGAATTTAATCAGGACTATAAAACAGTGGAACTCTACAGAAAACTTAACGGATGTTTGTTATAACTTGGCGGTGTCAGACATGTAGCAGAATGTTAAGTGAAATCATCCTATAAAAAAGTTAATACCCAATATCAATTCAACAATCAGTATTGCAAATAGTTAACTTGATTCTGTCTCAGATGCCTACTAGTGATTTATCTTTGTGGCAATGATGGGTTGTATTGTGAATAATTATGTTAAGGTATAGTTACGAAAAAACAGTATCAAAAATCCATGTATTTGTGGATGTGTTTAGGATGCTCCATGACAGAAAATGACCCATCCTCCAGGGTTAAAATCCAGGGTGAGAGGCCCAGCTGATATCACCTGTCTGCAGAGTGCACAGGGAGAGAGGCAGTCTCCTGCACAGACTGGTCCCACTCCATGTAACTCTTTATTGAGCTACTCTGACATCAAGAGGCAGATGGGAAGCTACTATGGCATACAGCTAACATAAATTAAAGCAATCAGCATATGATTAAAACCCACAAAAATCCAGGAGATGCAGAGTTAAGAAACACATTCTCCCTTCTAAAGAAAGGAAAAAAAGGAAGATTTTGCTCCCTGTCGCTTCACTGAGGAAAGGGTGAAAAGAGTCTTACTCTTTGTAGAATCAGAGCTGCTCATTAAGTAGGTGGAAGAGACCATCAGCACAGTTGTCCCGGTCTGGGCTCAGGGGGGTGGGACTATGCCTGGTGACCAAATGTAATGGAAATGTGCAGAGAGCAACCAGCAGGAGGTGCTGTCTGAGGACACTGGAAGACCACACAGCAGAACCAGGTCTTGGCAAAGAAAACTGAAAATCCTCAGTTAACCCGAGACCTCTAGATCTGCTAAGAAAATGGATGGAAAGGAAAAATGAGGCACAGGAGTAGAGAAGAAGGGACTGGAACTAATGGGAGAAAGCAGGGAAGGAAGGAGTGGAAAAAAATTAAGGAAGGGTCTTCTGGGAAATTGGAATCTCCATAGTGGGGTGGAGAAGCTTGCTGGGACTGGGCCCCAGAGTTGAGAGCTGGTGGCTTGATTCTATATCTTGTCTTGGGGCCTGATTCTGCTCACACTAGTCTTGCCTGGGGAGGTAAATGCCACTGATTTAAATGAAGTTACTCCAGATTCTCATTGGTATGAGAGGACAATCAAGTCCATAGGGCCTACCTGTACAGGCAAAATGATCATGCTGGGTGACTGTTTTAGTACAACAGTGCCCTAACTGTGTTACAATTCCACATTACCACCCTTTGTCTAATGACATTTGTATAAGTTTCTGATCTTCTACTGTATGTCACTAACCAGAATGGACTAGGAAGAATATAAGGTAGGGCTATTAGCTTACCCCTCTCTCAGGTGTCAAGGGAATGACTAAGAGTGGGGAGGTGTGCACATAAGCCAAGGCTCTTTGCCGTCTCTGACGGTGCTTACACTCTTTATTGTTAATTCTTGTAGCTGGAATGATGGAGAGATTGATGAGGGTATTGTGCCTGGGCTACTGCTCAAGTTCCCAGCTTCCTGCTTGGATGAGAACAAGCAACAATTCTGGGCAGTAGCCAAATGCTCCTTTCACTGTCAAAGGCCCACATTGCAGTTGTAACTGGGTAAGGTGAGCACGTTTTAGCCTTAGAAGTTTAAATATACATTTTTTTCTCTAACATCGTCCCTGCTCCCACTGAATTAAATGGCAAAGGTAATTGATGAGATAGGATCAAACCTAATGTTCTTCACTTCAGTGAGGAAAACAGCTAACCAAATCCTGCGCTCAGTGGAGTTGTTCTGGATTTAAACCAGTGTAACTGAGTCGAATTTGATCTGGCATCCTAAAATTGAAATTTTGTTTCAGACTGAAAACACTACATTAATCATTTTAACAGTTCTAAGGAGAAAATAATGGTGGTGTATTGACCTTGGAAATGTCATGAAATGTTTTAAATATTAAGTTTCCCTGCTAAATGGAAAGATTAGAAGTGCTGTCCTTTAGTGCTTCATATGGTAATCAAGTTGTCAGGAAAAAAGCATTTTTTTTAACATAGCTGTCAAGCTGATGGGATTTAAAAGGAAACGATTTTCAGCTACTCGGAATTTAAAAGAGATTAAGAAGCTCCAGTTTCAACAGGACATCATGGATGAAGACTCCAGATTTTCAGTTTACCTCTCCTCTGACTTTCTTCACCCATGGCCATATAGTCCCAGTCACTGCTGGCTATGCTTTCTAATAGTTAATTTACAGGGCAGTTACCTGCCCCAAGATGGCACTGAACATCGAATGGATGCCAATTACTAGGTGGCTGTCTGCAACAAAGAGGGAATTGCTGCTTCTGTGAATGTTTGGGTATATTAAAAACACTTCCGCTTAAAACATTCTTATGTTTTTAGTATCCACGAAGTGAAGAGAGCAACTGATTCTGGCAATTTATCAATTAGAACTTTTTCAATGGGCATCAGTGAATGCTTCTGGAAATAGATTATGGATGTGCTGGCAGAACCATTAAGCTTTGCCATAAAATATATACACAGTATGTACCACACTTTAGACAACATTGTATAATGTCATTGGTTTCTGATCACTCATCTTTGTCTGTTACTCACTCTCCATCATCAAGAAGCTTTCATTTTCAATTGGGCTTTTATCCTGCTTGAAAATCTTGATTTTTCTTATTACATCTGCCAAGATTATTTGGACTGCTATGCAAAGGCACCACAGCTGTGTTTAGCAAGTTGGATGTGGTCAGGTTGAGGTGGGCCAATGCAGGAAGCAACAAGCCAAAAAGTCACAAAAACCAAACTTCTTTGTGCTTGTGGTTTTAAATGCCCTTGAATCGGAACCTGAATCCCTCTCCGTGACCAAGGAAATGCAGATTCAGCACAACTAGGGTGAAGGGTGGGCAGGTGCTCCCATGGCAACTGAGAGAAGCCTGGGTGAAAAATTCCTCTACTTTGCCAACATTATGGGGATTTGAATTGCTCAGAGGCATTGGTAATAGTTTATAGAACCCTCCTCCTCTCTGGCATGATGCCCATCCAGCCCAGGTCATATAGTGACTGTAAACTGTTACCGTGTTAAGGCTGTTTGGCGGATTATGTGAAGTATGCTTGATGGCCCCACTCCATTTCCTAGGGCATGCATATCCACAATGCAAAAACCCCACTACAGTTGGCTCTAACTGACTTTCTTTTTTGCAGTCTTGGCCTAGAGCCAAGGTGACTAACTGATTCAAAGAGGTTCCTTCAGGTCAAAGTTGAGATACAATGTTGAAGGTGTTTGTGGGAAGTTTAAGCTGCTTCTGCTGCTGCGCATGCTCTGTCTGTTCTGTAGATGGAGGCCTTTGGTATTCTAGGGCTGTCCAAGTGGTACCTTTCACCAGTGCTGAACTGATACATAATGTAAAAAAACCCAAACCTACTTTGTCATGAAACACATTCTTTTGGTGAAAGATCTGGAGGAGACCATGAATTATTCCATCCATAGTTTTTTTCCTCATAGACATAGGGCCTGTCAAGGCACAGTTGGTAGTACTAAATTTCAAATGTCTTCCCTGGAATAGAGCATTTGTGGAGTGGAAATCAGGTTTGTATCCTTGAGGTTGCCTGTCTATGATGATAAAAATATACACCTTAAGTCTGATGATTCCCGATTTATGACACATACTGAATATGTGAAGGATTAGAAATAGTGCAATATTTTTGCTTGCATTTCACACCCTGCACTCATGCAATGAATTGACTAAAACAGCAGTCCCCAAACTTTTAAGGGTCATGCCCTCCATTACCCCTGTCCGTGACCCCCTGTCTCCCTGTGGCCAGCAGCAGGGCTGCGGCTGGAGCTTGGGGGTGGATGCAGACGGGGGGGTAAAGGGGCTGAGGCTGCGAACGCAGCTGGGGGTGGGGCTGCAGCTGAGGGTGGGGGCAGGAGTGGAGCCACAGCCGGGCTGCGGTGGGGGCCGGCAGCCGGGCCTGCGGCCTGGTGCTACTCAACTCCTGGTCTTGCCCCCAGCCTCAGCCCCATCCCAGGAATGGAGCCGCAGCCAGTGACCGAGGCTGGGGGCCTGGTGTGGGGTCAGGAGCGGAGCCGCGCTGAGGCTGGGGACGGAGCCAGGCATGGGGCCAGGAGCTGGGGATGCAACTGAGGGTGGGACTGGAGCAGAGAGGGCCTGAGTGACGCTCCCTCTCTGTCCCTGTGGGGGCTGGCCCGGGCCCCTGCCACGCCCCCCCGGACAGTCTTCCATGTGCCCCTAGGGGGGCGTGCCCCACACTTTGGGGACCTCTAGACTAAAAGCTAGGAAGTGCTGATCAGAAGAAAATCAAATACTGATAAAAGTCCTTTTCGGTATTGGTAGTGTAGCTTATTAAAATGGAAAGATTATTTTTTTAATCTTTGTGTAATATTTTTGCTGTTTTACTTCTTGCATTTTGTTCATTCAGAGACTGAACAAGATTGATCACTTTCATGTTTCTTATACTCAGTTTCAAATTTTTTGTTTCTCATGCACCCTATCATGACTAGTACAATGCTGGTCTGTTATATAATGTATTTAGTCTCAAGAGCAGGGGAGGCAGGTGACCTGGATTTGATTTCAGGCAGCTCTGCCATGGATTCACTGGGTCACCCTTGGCAAGTCACTTACAGAACTTTGTTCTTTACTTTCCCGTTTGTAAAATGTAGATAATGAAAGGTATTCACCACTGTAAAGCAGTTTGAAATCTTTGAATAAACAGCACTGTGTATGTGCAAGTATTATTTAAGTTCAACCCTGTTTTACAATTATGTTCTACAAACTATTTCATTTGTCCTTTAAATCATATCTCATTTGACTAGAATGTGAGATCCCCCTCTTAAAAATGGGTTGTCTCCCCCTCCCCCCGCTTTACCCAGATGACTCCTTGTAAAGGACTTGATCACCTAATTGAGGGCACAGTAGTGAATTCATTTTCATTGCTCACAGCCTGCTTTTAAATCTGTCTCGGATCACATTTGAAATGATGTATTAGCACAATCTAGGCCACAATGTCATTTCCAGCATCCCTAATTCATTGGGACTGGCAGCCTTACCCTCACGAAGGATCAAGGCCATAGGAACAAGGTTGATAGAGGTCAAGGTTGAGTGTCAGTGGCAGAGGCATGTTGAAAAGTTTGCTAAGAGCAGCCTTCGTTTCTCTCTGTCCCTGGAGGAATTAGCCCCTGCTATTGGACTTTCTCATTCATGAATCCTTTCAGTCAACCCTTGTACCAAAAATCCTTTCAGTTAAGAGAAATAAAATCCCTTAAGTGGCAAAACCTGAGAATTGCTATATTAGACTGAATAATGAACCCTGTAGTTCAGTATCCTGTCTTTTACACTTACTAATAACTGGATACCTCAGAGGAATCAAAACACTTCTGTAATGGCATCTATTATGCAGTAGTGTGCCAACGGGAAAATGTCTTCCCAAGCCCAGCTGGAGATTAGTTTTATATCCCAAAGCATGAGAATTCATAGCTTTTGTCATTGTTATCCTAGTTAGTGCAACTGCATCTGCTATTCTCATTCATTTAAATGTCCAGCTTCTTTTTGAATCTCACTAAATCATTTTTGTCTCTGTTACATCTTGTAGCTTGGAGTTCCACAGGCTAAATATAAATCACATTCAGATTGTGCGAGAAATAGGGTTTTGGTTGTGTAAATTTGTTCATTTGTGTGCTCTGATGATCGTGTACAAATTTATATGCTCATAAAGAATTGACATTTTCTAAAGTATTGGCCAATAGCTGAATTCAACAATCTTCCATTAAGAAACGTAGAATGTACCTTGATACATTTTTACTGTGCTTGGACAACAGTTGTTTAGAAATTACAGTACTACCAACATTACAAGCATGCTGCTCTACATGCTTCTGTCATTTCAAGTGGAAGAAGATGGGAAGCCAATTGAAATGTACACAACCAAACTTATTGTTCACACAAACTAAATGTGATATATATACATGGTGTCAACATTTAACTAATAAATTTCTCCTCTTCACCTTCATGGTACTCCATAATTCTACACCCTCTGATAACTCTGTCTATGTCAATTCCTGCACTACCCCTTCTATGGGAGTGTTTCGTAGTGGATAAAGCACTGGACTGGGACTCAGGAGGCCTTGATTTTATTCCCAGCTCTGCCAGTAGTTTGCTTGGTGACTTTGGATAAGTCATTTCACCTCCCTATGCTTCCATTGCCCTATGTGTATAATGGGGATCCTTTTGTAAAGTGCTTTGAGATCTATTGATAAAAAGTGCTATATAAGAACTAGGTGGTGGTATTATTATTGTTTGTTTATTACCTCTGCTTTGTTAGGTCTCTTTCATGATTGTCTGCATTGTCGTCTTTGCTTTCATTCATTTCACCCCATATGCCTAGAACCGTCTTTCCATTAACATATATTATGCCCCCTCTTCCTTAAGAAGCACCCAAGAACTCACTGAAATGATCACCTACTGCTCTGTGTTGATGGACATGGTTCTTGTTTGCACAATATTGTACTCAGTCATTCCTACTGTCTGCAAAATCCTTGGAATAGGGATCCCGTTGGGCGTATGGTAACATGCCATGTATGCCTCAAAGACAAGTAATACACAGAAATTGCTATTAATAATTGGGAGTAGATTTGCAAGCCTGAAAAAGTGGGGCCCATGTGTGGTACCCCAAGATCCCTGAGGGCATCTTCAGGATTCGTAGGCCAGACTCTCATAATCTTCCATATGTGTATTAAACCAATGTTGCTATCCCAAGACAAGAATCCAAAGGAAAATCCACAAAGAGAACTTCAGAATCAGTTTTGTGAACTAGCAAGTTATATTCAAAATGGGAGGCCCAGTAATAATCACTCTGTGCTGCTGCTCATCTCCATTCTCTGAAGAGAGCAAAGTTAGTCAAAAGACTTTTTTGACTTTTTTTTTTGGTAGCTGCTCTTTAAGTATTTTACATATTTGCATCAGTACTATACTTTTGTCACACAGAACTATCTGCAGAACAAAGATTTTATAATATTCTCACTGCTTTCTTCCACTCAAGTGGCACTGCAATGGTGCTCAGTTGTTCTCTTCACACCATGAGTCACCTGGCTCCCTCCAGAGAGTCTGGAGTTGAGACTCCAAGACCTAACTGCAGAGTGAACTGACTTCATTGCATAATCAGTGGTTACACTGGACCTCAAAAACCACTCAGTTTGTCTGTCACCTTCCATTCCAGCCACTGATTCTTCAGATTCCAAGTGAAAGTTTCCTTGTTTTATTCTTGTACTTTTATTACATTTTTCTCTGCCTTGATTTTTCTATTTTAAATCATTTGAATTTAAAGGTGCCTGAAAGACGCTGTATTGACAGCCCTGGAAACCAAAGCCTGGTGTTTCTTAACAGAACAGGTTCAGCTGATAAAGCACAGAAAGTGCACTCTTCCCCCACCAGCCTGACTAAATCCTGACCTAGCGCCTTCCTTTAGGGGGCGGGGGGAAATGTGGTCCCTATGGCCATTCCATCTTTAACTTCTGCTGAGGCTGACAACAAGGAAATGGACACAAATCAGACGTCAAGAATTATAACATTCAAAAACCAGTCGGAGAACACTTCAATCTCTCTGGTCACTCGATTACAGACCTAAAAGTCGCAATTCTTCAACAAACAAACTTCAAAAACAGACTCCGAGAGACTGCTGAATTGGAATTAATTTGCAAACTGGACACCATTAAATTAGGCTTGAATAGAGACTGGGAGTGGATGTGTCATTACACAAAGTAAAATTACTTCCCCATGTTTATTCCCCCTCCCCCCCCCCCATTCCTCACATGTTCTTGTCAACTGCTGGAAATGGCCCACCTTGATTATCACTACAAAAGGATTTTTTTTTTCCACTCCTGCTGGTAATAGCTCACCTTACCTGATCACTCTCCTTACAGTGTGTATGGTAACACCCATTGTTTCATGTTCTCTGTGTATATATAATCTCCCCACTGTATTTTCCACTGCATGCATCCGATGAAGTGAGCTGTAGCTCATGAAAGCTTATGCTCAAATAAATTTGTTAGCCTCTAAGGTGCCACAAGTACTCCTTTTCTTTTTGCGGATACAGACTAACGCGGCTGCTACTCTGAAACCAGTCATTGGTAGTGTCTCTTGTGATGCTGGTTGGACCCTTGTCTGTTAAGAATTAGACTGAGACCACAAAGACGTTTCATGTAAGACACCACCTTGTCTGGTGGAAGATCACCGTTATTGGGTACTATGAAAGGTCACCTATATATAAGCAGAGCAGCTGACAGAATAGTAAAAGCTCCGTCTTGCTTCAGTTGCACTGCTGAACCACTGAAGTGTTCTGGAAATAAATCCATGTGAGACAGAAGCAAGAATGAGAACCAGAGCTCGAGGATAAAGAGAGAGCATGTTTAGGAGGAAACAGGCAAACATGGAAGCAAAGCCTGAAGGCATAGCATGTGCTTTGCTGTATGGTAGCAAAGGTGGTATATGTAACCCCATTTAGTAGATTGAGTACATTTAACAGTAAAGCAAGCAAGCTTTTAACAATCCCAGTTTCTTCATCGGTCTCTGGGAAAACAGAGCAAGGCCTGTATCACTTACCAGGAAGCAGTTAATCTGAATTTAATGGGGAAAAATGTAAATATAAAGGTCGGCATAGGTGTGGATTAAAGTTTCTCATCTGAATAACTGTCTAGATTGCAGTAGTAAGAGGTTCTGTCAATCAGAGTCAAAACAAAGGGTGAGGACAAAACAAAATGACTGCCAAGGAAGGAGTACTGCGGAAAGAGATCTGGGGGTCATAGTGGACCGTAAGCTAAATATGAGTCAACAGTGTAACACTGTTGCATAAAAAAACATCATCGTTCTGGGTTGTTTTAGCAGGAGTGTTGTAAGTAAGACATGAGAAGTAATTCTTCCCTTCTACTCCATGCTGATTAGACCTCAACTGGAGCATTGTGTCCAGTTCTGGATGCCACATTGCAGGAAAGATGTGGACAAATTGGAGGAAGTCCAGAGAAGAGAAACAAAAATGATTAAAGGTCTAGAAAACATGACCTATGAGGGAAGATTGAAAAAATTGCATTTGTTTAGTCTGGAAAAGAGTAGACTGAGAGGGGACATAAGTTTTTCAAGTTCATAAAAAGTTGTTACAAGGAGGAGATAGAAAAATTATTGTTCTTAACTTCTGAGGATAGGACAAGAAGCAATTGGCTTAAATTGCAGCAAGGGAGATTTAAGCTGGACACTAGGAAAAACTTCCTAACTGTCAGAGTCGTTAAGCACTGGAATAAATTGCCTAGGGAGGTTGTGGAATTGCCATCACTGGAGATTTTTAAGAGCAGGTTAGACAAACACCTCTCAGGAATAGTCTAGTCTAGATAATATAGTCCTTCCGTGAGTGCAGGGGACTAGATTAGATGACCTCTCGAGGTCCCTTCCAGTCCTATGATTCTATAAAAGGGAAGGACTGTATGTACTGCAAAGAAAACCTGATTAAGCTAACTAATCAACAGGACAGTTCCTTTGTGAATTAGTACTGTTGAGAAACCACTGTCACTATCAGACAGGTTGTGTTTTTTTTACAGAGTAAACAAAATGGATTGCTAAATGGACAAACTAATTCTGAAGTCTAAACAGCAGCCTATTCTTTCTTCTGATTTCCTAAGGTTTGCTGAAGAGGTTGTGATTCTCTGCCCTGGTTTTTCTTTGGTAAGATCAATAGATGGGATCCTTTATAGATTTATAGCGGGGGTGTGTGTGTGTGTGCATGTTTCTTTGCTTTCAAATCTTTGTCTCCTGGAGAAACACAGCTAACCATCTATATCGTGAGATGGTTTGGAAAGAAGTTAAATAATGGGCTGATAACAATGGAGCTGGTGAAATAGTGGGCAGTTTGGAAGCATGGAAAGTACCATGCTAACGATGAACTATGCGTTTCTTAGGAAGTGAGGTAAGAATTTGCAGAGACTTAACTGATATTTTTAGATTTTCTGAGGCTGGTTAGATGAGCTGTCTCATGCACTGTCCAGACTAGGGAAATTTCCAAAAAATCTCCTACCACCGCTAACACCAGTTCAACTCAGAGTAGATCTAACTGACATGGCCTTGCACAGAGTTTCCATCCAGGGGGGATGAAGGCAGCTTTAAAAACTGGCAGAATTGTGCTGGAAGGAGTTCTCAGCGACCTGTTGAATCAGCAGCTTCTCAACCTTTACTAATATTATTTATTTGTATTAGACCAGGATAACATTGTGCTAGGCTCTGCACAAACACAGAACCAAAAGATGATCCCTGCCCCTAGGGGTTTACAATCTCAGTAAAAGACCAGACAGATGGGTGAGTATAAGGAAACAATGAGAATATTGGTCAGCATAAGGCACTCCTAAACAGAAATAACATCCCCACAAGCAGGTAGCACTGATTTTTGCACAATTGTTTCTAAATCTGTTTCTTTAGACCACTAGGAGCCTTAGTGTAGTCAAGCTTTTTATAGGCGAGATGCCTAAGAAAAGCTTATAGGAGGGATTTGAAGGTGAATAATGAGGTAACATTGCAGATCATACAGGGATTGCCTTCCAAGTGTTGGGACAGCATGGGAGAAAGCATGAAGGTGTTTGAAAATTTAACAAGTGGGCAGTGGCGGATTAGCCACTAGGTCAACGGTGCCTGTGCTCAGGCGCCCTGGCCAATTGGGGGCCCCCCAGAAAAATGGGCACCACTGTGCTTTGACCCACTCTGCCTGCCTACCCGGCACTCCTGCTGGGGAGCAGGTTGGGGTATGGGGGCTTGCCCTGCTCCCCCCGCCTGCCCGCTGCTCCTACTGGAGAGTGGAGGAAGCCCCCCAGGCACCCCTACCCTGCTCCCTGACAGGAGTGGGGGGTGGGGCAGCCCCCCACGCCCCAACTCCACTTCCACCGCAGGAGCACCGAAGGAAGGTGGGGGGTAGACTGCAGGCGGAAGGGGTGGGGAGGGGCCCCCTCTTGCTCTGGCCCAGAGCCCCTGTCAAGGTTCCTCTGCCACTCTGAACTCTAGGGTACAGATGTGGGGACCTGCATGAAAAACCTCCTAAGCTTATCTTTACCAGCTTAGGTCAAAACTTCCCCAAGGTACAAAATATTCCACCCTTTTGTCCTTGGATTGGCCGCTACCACCACCAAACAAATACTGGTTACTGGGGAAGAGCTGTTTGGACACGTCTTTCCCCCCAAAATACTTCCCAAAACCTTGCACCCCACTTCCTGGACAAGGTTTGGTAAAAAGCCTCACCAATTTGCCTAGGTGACTACAGACCCAGACCCTTGGATCTTAAGAACAATGAACAATCCTCCCAACACTTGCACCCCCCCTTTCCAGGGAAATGTTGGATAAAAAGCCTCACCAATTTGCATAGGTGACCACAGACCCAAACCCTTGGATCTGAGAACAATGAAAAAGCATTCAGTTTTCTTACAAAAAGACTTTTAATAGAAATAGAAGTACATAGAAATAAACCCCCCCCCCGTAAAATCAGGATGGTAAATACCTTACAGGGTAATTAGATTCAAAACATAGAGAACCCCTCTAGGCAAAAACCTTAAGTTACAAAAAAGATACAGACAGAAATAGTTATTCTATTCAGCACAATTCTTGTCTCAGCCATTTAAAGAAGTCATAATCTAACACGTACCTAGCTAGATTACTTACTAAAAGTTCTAAGGCTTCATTCCTGGTCTATCCCTGGCAAAGACAAAATATAGACAGACACACATACACTTTGTTTCTCTCCCTCCTCCCAGCTTTTGAAAGTATCTTGTCTCCTCATTGGTCATTTTGGTCAGGTGCCAGCGAAGTTACCTTTAGCTTCTTAACCCTTTACAGGTGAGAGGAGATTTCCTCTGGCCAGGAGGGATTTTAAAGGGGTTTACCCTTCCCTTTATATTTATGACAGCCCCACAAACCCCTAATCTGCCTCTGAGTGGAGGTTGGAGACAAGCATAGACAGCTAGGTAGTGACTGAGAGGTGATTGGTAAGGTGAGGACTGACTGTGAAGGGCCTTGAAAATGAATACAAACAGCTTGTGTTTGTGATAGAGAAGGGGGAGCCAGTGGAGGGATGCAAAGTGATGGGTGATATGGGAAAAGTGACAGGCTAAGAAAATGACTTTTGCAGCAGCATTGTGAATGGATGTGAGCAAAGCAAGATTGTTTGTCAAGGCTGGAGAGAAGGATGTTGCAGTAATCGAGGCATGAGATGATGAAAGCCTGGATGATGGTTTTAGTTGTGGTAAATGGATAGGAAAGGCTGCATCTTAGAGATGTTATGCAGAAAGAATCAGCAGGGTTTAGATAAAGCCTGGATGTGGGGACTTAGAGCAGTGGTGGACAACCTGCGGCCCGTCAGGGAATCAACTGGCAGGCCATGACAGTTTATTTACATTGACCGTCCACACGCATGGCCACCCACAGCTCCCAGTGGCTGCAGTTCGCTGTTCCCGGCCAGTGGGAGCTGCGGGAAATGGTAGCAATTTAAATAAATTGATTTTGAAATGATTTTGTAAAATCAGTGCCACCTCCTTGTGTGGACATTATTTCAGTTTAGGAGTACCTCATATAAATTTATGTTAAAATTGATTTGTTCTTCGAGAGCTTGCTCATGTCAATTCCATTCTAGGTGTGTGCACGACCACATGCACCGTTGTCGGAATTTTTGCCCTAGGAGTATCTGTAGAACCGGCTCTGGCGCCCTCTCAGTTCCTTCTTACTGCCCCAATGGTTGCTTGGAGCGCCTTTCTCTTGCTTTGCAGGTGTGATAGTGGTTTATTAGCTACTGGCTGTTCTCTTTGTATATAGTTGACAATAGTTAGTTAGTAATTAAGTGTTAAGTGTCAGGTGTTAAGTTAGTTAGTTAGAATCTTAGCAATTACTTTGCCCTGTGGTGGTGCATGTCCCGGTCTCTGTGCTTCAAACCGGGCTCAGCATGTAAAAAGAAAAGGAGTACTTGTGGCACCTTAGAGACTAACCAATTTATTTGAGCATAAGCTTTCGTGAGCTACAGCTCACTTCATCGGATGCATTCAGTGGAAAATACAGTGGGGAGATTTATATACATGGGTGGGGGTGAGAAAACCTGGATTTGTGCTGGAAATGGCCCAACTTGATTATCATACACATTGTAAGGAGAGTGATCACTTTAGATAAGCTATTACCAGCAGGAGAGTGGGGTGGGAGGAGGTATTTTTTCATGCTTTGTGTGTATATAAAAAGATCTACACTTTCCACAGTATGCATCCGATGAAGTGAGCAGTAGCTCACGAAAGCTTATGCTCAAATAAATTGGTTAGTCTCTAAGGTGCCACAACTACTCCTTTTCTTTTTGCGAATACACACTAACACGGCTGTTACTCTGAAACCATACACACTGTAACCAGAGTGATCGCTTAAGGTGAGCTATCACCAGCAGGACAGCGGGGGGGGGGGGGGGGAGGGACGGGGGACGACGGGACGGGGACCTTTTGTAGTGATAATCAAGGTGGGCCATTTCCAGCAGTTGACAAGAACGTCTGAGGAACAATGGGGGTGGAGGACGGGAGTAAACATGGGGAAATAGTTTTACTTTGTGTAATGACCCATCCACTCCCAGTCTCTATTCAAACCTAAGTTAATTGTATCCAGTTTGCAAATTAATTCCAATTCAGCAGTCTCTCGTTGGAGTCTGTTTTTGAAGTTTAGTAAGCCTATGCCGGTTAGTGACCCCTACAGCAGTTGCCTAAAGTGTTTGCGGGAGTCACACGTGAAAGAAAAGTGCAGGATCTGCAAAAATTTTAGGCCAAGGACCCAAAGACTAAGTCGTTTCGTAAGTCGACACAGCTCTTTGTCGCGGTAGCAGACAGAATGAAGGGCCTTCCTGCATCTGCTCAGAGAATTTCACTGTGGATCACCATCTGCATCAGGCTTTGCTATGAACAGGCAAAAGTGCCACCGCCGGCGATTGTCACTGCCCATTCAACTGGAGCCAAGCCTCATCGGCAGCCTTCCTGGCCCAGGTGCTGAGTCGAGATGTTGGCAGGGCCGCTATCTGCTCGTCCATCCATACGTTCACATCCCATTACACGATCATGCAGCAGGCCCAGGATGATGATGGCTTTGGTAGAGCGTATTGGAAGCCACACAACCGTTAACTCTGACCCACATCCAGCGATACTGCTTTTGAGTCACTTATAATGGAATCAACGTGAGCAAGCACTTGAAGGAAAAAGTGGTTACCTAGCATTCATAACTGTTCTTCAAGATGTATTGCTCATGTCCATTCCATTACCTGCCCTCCTACCCTTCTGTCAGAGTTACCGGCAAGAAGGAACTGAGAGGGTGTAGGGCCAGCTGTGCCTCATATACCGGTGCATGAACACGAGACTCCAGAGGGCGCCAGAGCCGGCCCTATGGATACTGGTAAGGCAAAAAATTCTGACAATGGGCATGCACACACCTAGAATAGAATGGACACGGGCAACACATCTTGAAGAACAACAGTTAGGAAAGGTAAGTAATCGTTTTTTCTTACTGACATACTAAACCAATCTAAGGCATTCTTACTCTGAAATAAGAGTGGTGGCACCAACTGAACTAAATCAAGTTTCTAAACCTATTGAATTAAATCTGTAATTTTCTTGTCGACAAGGCCCCAGTATCTGAAGCCACTGATGTTACATGGAGTTGGATGAAAATTGTTTTTAAAATATTATCACTGGTGAGGGTAGAGAATTCTGATTTAGTAGCATTTCATATTCTTTTTGCATGGATCCCAATGACTAAACAAACTACAAGGTAACAGAGAATCAAGTTCTGCGTGTTTCACTTTCCCCGTCTGCAAATGAAGATACTTTCCTGACTCGCAGAGGAGTGGAGGATACATTTTTTGGTAAGATGTTTTGAGATTCTTAGGTGGAAGGACAAAGAATAATGAGGCACTTAAATACCTTTCAGGATCTGAGGCATATTATATAATCAGTTAAAATGAAAATGGAATTTTCCAGGGCTCTATCCATGTTAAGTGTTCATACACTTTTTTTTCCTTTTTATTTACTAATATGCTAGTTTAGTGTTCCGCAAAGCTCCATTTTGAAAGAGGATAAAAAGGGCTGTGTTCATTTGAGGCCCATATCCTGTTAGTGATCCCCACCCACAACTGAAGTTTACCATCAGGAGGTGGAGTTGAGAGAAACTTTTTAAGGGAACCAGCTTGGATGGGCAGAGTTGCCTTATCTGCAGCAATTTTTACGTCCTCGTGACAATTTCCCCCTTTTTGAAAGGTGGTTAAGCAACTTCTTCTGCAGTCGTCTAGTGACTCTCTGAACAAGGTTTTTTCTTTTCTGGTAAAGAAAAACAAAGTTGAATCCAGTCTTGATCTGTTACCTTTGAAGTTTGCAATGGGATCACTCATTAAATGCAAGGTAAATATGTTCCTGAATGACACCTGTCCATTGAATAAATGAAGGACAGATGTCTTCAACTGAGAAGCACATGTGTATACTTTACAACCAGGACACAGTTATTAAAATATCAGGCTTGTTAGCTGAGTCAGTTGGTGAAGTAAGGGATGTGCATAAACATTTCCGTTGTTATGACTCAATGCAATGTAAGCAATGAACTGCTTTTTTACAGTGTATATTGTGTTTTATCAAGTCATTTATCAATACTACAGTAGTATCATGTCAGAAAAATATGAGGGTTGCCTAACCCCAAAGCCTGGCCCAGATACTATGACTCTGTGAAATCCTCTTACTAAATACCTAAGACTCAGTTACGCCTATTATGAGGCAGAACCGTGCTGGAAAGGGGAAAGAGGCAGGTGCACCACCCAAGTATTATGGTCCTACTCAGGATTGCACTATAATCACTTCGTAGTAGCTATGTAGGTTCTGTGTACTCCACTGAAGAACTGGCTCAGTTAGCATGTTGGGACAGCATACAGTGGGAGGAGTTATGACCTAATAAGCAGCCTTTCATCCCACTGTTCACCACTGCCACAAGCCTAGTACAGGCTATGGTAATGGAGGGTATGTTAGAACAGCTCTCATAGGTGCCCTAGCCTGTGTTGAAACTGACATGTTACCTGGCAGCCGTTGAATAGGGGAGGTGCAACCTATTTGCCCCTTTGTCCCTACACCAGGGATGAATTCACCCCTCAGTACTGGGGTCACTAAAGCTTTGAGAGGTGTGTAATAGGCTTGATTCTCCTCTCTCATATACCAGGTTTACACTGGTGCAAATCCACTAACTTCAGTGAAATTACTCCTGATTCTTACCAATGTGAGAGGCAAATAAACCCCAGTGGTAATGGGGAGCATGGTGAGCAGGTGTCCGTAGCTACACATGTGCAATGGTAGCAGCCAGTGTTCCTGCCAATGTAATATCCTGGCATTCAGAACATGGGGCTGACCGCAGATCCCTCATCCTACGCATACATGCTGCTTCCCTGGCTGTTGGCCACCCCATGTACTACACTACTGAGCACCAGCAGAAAGATGAAGGCTGGGCCCTGGGGCACTGATGAGGGGGCTTTCTTGCAAGCTCTCCACTCCCGTAAAGCAGTTGTAAGTAACATATCACTCAGGAACAGGAAAGAGAGGGAACTCGGGAGCGGGCCATAATTTGACTGCAGGCATTCAGGAATGCAAAGGCTTTGTAGTCTATATTGGTTCCACTTGGCTGGGAGTGAGTGAGAAATGTTGGCTTCTCTCCTGAATTTCAAAGAGGGTGCCAATTAGGAGCAGTTGTTATGGCAATTGTCCTGAGATCATAAGTTGTATTGAGATCATACATGTCATATCACAGAATCTTTCCTTTTCCTTTTTCTCCTGTTTTTGTTTCCCTCTTACTCTGTGGCTCACCTAATATCCAGCGTCTCTGTCAAGGTCTGTTCTAGGGAAACAAAATAATCATCAATATACAAGAAAATAATTTAAATCCAGTGTCATGTGTTTAGCAAATCTATTTCTGTCTCAAAATTCTGTAAATAAATTCCATTTTTAGTTTCACATTGCGGGATTATTACTTAACAGGTATTCATTGTTAATGGGAGGGCATCAGATGTAGCATAAACATCAGCTGTGATGCATAGCTAATTTCTTCTTTGAAACAGAACAGTTCTGGTGATAATTAAGCTTCTCCTTTTGGTACCTGAGCTGTAGTTCATTCAGTTTTACTGTTTATATCCACCTCACGTAGGCTTTATGCAAACATAATTCATTTTAGAAACCGATTCAATAGACTGAGCATTATTTTCCCACTAATATAGTACTACTGGCAACAAATACTGCTCTCCTTTTTGTAAAGGAGATGGGGCTGTCTCTCAACCTAAGTAACTTTTAAGGGGAGAATCTAAATTAGAGTGAGTTGGCTGTAACACTTGGTTTGACTTGGGCTTGTCTGTGAACCAACACTGGTTCATGTGAACAGTTGACAGGCACAAAAACTGTTCAGCAGTGTTTTTTTAAAGGCATTTTTGCTCTCTCTGGACAGCTATTAAATTTCTGAAACTGTTCTTTGTGGTGTTCTTCAAATTCTCAAGTTCATTGGGACAAGTCGCATAGTACTCTCTCATATGGCCACATCTGGTTGCTCAGAACTCGTGTGAACGTCATGCAAACATGAACCTATCAAATCCATACTTTCTTATGAGTTCATGCAAAATTCAACCATGCCAAAGTGCATTACAATTGAATCTGAAGCTTTACAAACTTCAGGGCCTGCAAATCCATAGCAGCCAGTTCTGATGCAAAACAATACCAAATCTTTGTAGAACAGGCCTTAGAAAGGATTGCTAAATCTCAGCTATAAGTGTATAAATGGGGTAATGACATGGTATGAAAAAGGATGATAAACCCTATTCTAGTCACATCCTTTTCTCAAATCCCATCCTTAATCATACTCCTTTCTGGAGTTATCCCAAGAGCTCTTTCTCTTTAAATCTTCTGACGTCAGAAATGCGAATCCATAGCAACTGTCTGTCATGTTGGATCAGTCCATGGAAAGTGGGAAAGAAATTGCTCCTGTGCAATCAAGGCTTCAGTGTGAGTAAATACAAGGGATGCATTTATTTTGTGACTTTCTGGATGGATTTTAAAAGCAATATTGGCAGCAGCAAAAGGAAACTGCAAGTATTGAATCTCCTGTAATGTGCATACTATTTTATTTGGTGGATGCATTTAATAAGCTAGGTCAGTGGTTGCTGCAGCTGCTGTTCAGGGGGAATATCTTAAAGGCAAGAGGGAAGCTCAGATTCTATAGTGCCATGATGCATCAGAAATCCAGCCTGGAGACAAAGTCTCAGTGCCTGCCAGTTTTCTTGATAATGTTAAATGGTGGAGTCAGTATTAACAAACTATCTACAAACCCAGCCAATATGTAAATACTTCTTTTGTATAGAATTTCTTTAACTGTTTATGTAGAGATTTAGAGGGGCTGTCACCAGTTTGATGGCCCTTAAAAATTGTCATACCCACTGAAATAAAAGCATGCAACTGTTAATAAGATATGCATCACACTTAACATGTACCTAGGTGCCTATCTCACGCTAAGGGGTAAAGCTGGAGATGCCTTATGTGCCAATGCAAGGGCCAAAACAGCTTTAAACAGAGTTGCTATAGGCAAAAGTGGTGTAAAATCTGCATAGGGATACTCCACAGTCTCCTGGGTGCCATGGAAGTCTCAGTGGTCAGTCTCTGCAGATCAGCATAGAGAGGAGGAATGTAGGAGTGATAGTGGCATACTTTGCTGCGCCTTGCATTACCCCGCAGTAGATAGATATGGCTGGGCTCTGAGGATGCCCCAGGCCTGCCTTTCTGGTTGAAGTGAGGATTCTGCTCAGACCAACTCCACCCTGTTTTCCAACAGGTTCCCCTCCCCCCCCCGCCATAAGCTGGCTGTTTGGGTTTCTCATGTGATATTAGAATGTTGTCCAAAATTACAAATGCATACAGGTGTAGTATACTTCAGTAGACATGCTAGGTAGCAAATTAAATTTATATGGGGTGCTGAGCAAGAAAATAATTTATTGGCTCATGTGCATGTAGGTTTACACATGTTTACAGCTCAGTGTTAGCCAGTTAAAAACTTGCATGTAGATGTTATGCATGAGATGCACAAGTGAAATTGTAGTTGCAAGGCTACACCAGGTCTATGAAAGAAGACAGATATGGTGTACTAAAGGAAGCCTTTAGAGAGGTTCATACTGGGGTGACTAGATGTCCTGATCTTATAGGGACAGTCCTGATTTTTGGATCTTTTTCTTATATAGGCTCCTATTACCCCCCATCCCGTCCTGATTTTTCACATTTCCTGTCTGGTCACACTATTCCATATTATATACTGACTGTGTATGCATGCATATGACACCTTTTCCCTAACCTG
Organism: Natator depressus; assembly: GCF_965152275.1. Classification (NCBI taxonomy): domain Eukaryota; kingdom Metazoa; phylum Chordata; order Testudines; family Cheloniidae; genus Natator; species Natator depressus. Next base: position 11,440,066 of record NC_134242.1, read on the forward strand.
AAGGCAAGCACTGTGTGGCTTAAAAATATGTCTCTCATTCCCCCAAATTGGTCCACTAAAAGATATTATCTACCTCATCTTGTCTTGCTCAGAGCCTAGGAGTGTCGTCTCTACACCTCCACTGCATATAATGGCTATAGCTGTCCTCATCAGCCTCAACCTACCAAATAGATGCATGGGAAATTATGCATGAAATTAAGAGTGCAGCTCGACACCACATTTACGGCCCGCAGTGGTAGGATGCCTTCAGCAACGACATAGGTGCTCTGCATGGAATAAACATGGCCAGAGCTTCCTTGTACCCAGTGTAATGCTCCGGGAGCTGCTAGCCACATCACTCCCGGTGGGGCTGCACGCTGAACCGTTTGTGCCATGAGGCACGTTAAACACGCATGTAGACGCTCTGCAATAAATGAAGCCCCCGAGAGATCACGTGCAGGTCGGGCCACACCTCGCTGTAAACGGGGTGGGGGAAGGGGAGCGGCGCTCCGGATTAAAGATGTAGCGCGGGGACGGGGCCCGCTGCCACATGGCGCAGCTTCGCGCGTGCACGGGCGGGCCACGCGGCGGCTCCCCGCTACCAGTAGAAAGCCCGCTATCCGTGCCCCGGAGCTGCCCCGCCCCTTGGACTGTACTATTCCGCCGTGGGCCGTACCATTCTGTGGCAGCGGGGCGGAGCTGCTGCAGCCCCGCCGGAATTAGCGGAGGCAGGCGCAGCAGGCACTGCTGGTTTGTCAGCGGCCAGCTCCGAAGGCGCGGCTCCCCCGTCTCTCTTCTTCCTTCATCTCCTCCCCCCCCCCCCCGCTCGCCCGCCCACCCGCTGGGCCATGCGCGGTCCCGCCCGGCGTTAGGAGCGGCCCGGAGCGCGGTTGGCTGGCAGGGAGCTCCCTCAGGTAAGCGCGCCCCGCGGCTTCCCCTGCCCGCCGGCGGGCCTGGGCAGCGACTCTCCCCACGCAAGGACCCAAGGGGGCCGCCAACTGGGGCGGGGCGGCGGTGGCGGCCGCGCCCCCCCCCCTCCGTCCCCCAGGGGTGGCCGGGCCTGGTGCGGTGCGCGCGCGCAGAGGCCTGCGGAGGGGCTGCGGCGCCCCGCGCTGGAGGTTGCGGGGGGCTGAGGTGGCGGCCCCTAAGGAGAGTGTGTGTGGGGGGGTGTTCTTGGGTGTGGCCCCTAAGCGGGGGAGGAGGGGGCGTTTGGAGGTAGGTGGGGAGGATCCCCCTTGATGCGGGGAGTGATGCGGGCCTTTGGGGCTGAATAATCTGGGGAGGAGGCTGGTGGGCGGGGGGTGACTGGAGAGCAGCCTCCCTCCAGGGGTGAGCGGGGAGTCTCCTCGCCTCCAGAGAGGTGGGCGCGGCGCCCTCCTGTCTTGTGAGCCAGAGGGGCAGCAGGCTCCCCCGCCCCGGGGAGCTGGGGGCTGAAGCGCTGACGGCCTCCGGTGTTCACGGAGGCTGCGGTTGTGGTTGTATTGAATTACTCATTTTCCTGGAGGGGCGAAGGGGATCTGTGGCGCTGGGGGAAGCCCAGCCCCCGTGAGAGTGGTTTTTCTTCTTTTTTTTTAAAGAAGGATCGTGTGGTCCCTGGGTATTTCAAGCCAAATGCCACTAAAGCAATTGACTTGTTTCAAGACAGGTGAGCGGGGTTACTCAAACCTTATCAATGTGAGAGGCCCCAAGTGTTCCAGACCTTAGCCCTGCATTTCTGTGGGGTAGGAAGTGGGGCTGAACTGAACAAGGTCGCTTCCTTCTCTCTAGAACAGGCAGCCTGAAGCTCCAGTAACAGCATCTCTCCCTGAAGCATAAGCAGAGCGGTTCCTGCTCCTAACAATAACTGGTTTGTTGTTGACATTCCTAGGTGGGAAATGTTTCAGAACTGCAGACTGAAGTGTTATAGTGTGTTATATTCAACAAATGCTAATGTTAATCAGAGAAACACAGATTAGAGGAACAAGATACCTTTTGGCTAGGGAACCCACTCTGTACTAGGAAGTCATTGCCATGTTGCTGGTAATGGTTATCAATAATATTTTCAGTATTGAAAATGATGTTACTGTTGATGCAGATAGGGTATATCACCCTTTGAGTTATGGTCCTGAAAATGGCTGTCACACCAACGCTAGTAGTTAAGCCTACCCATTTCATTGTCAGTAACAGATCAATTTCCTATTAACCATTTTCTATTTTTAGATATATGGAATAGACAGGGAAATCTCCCTTCTTCCTGAAATGTAAGACAGTGACTTATATTTGTTTTTTTTGGCATTTAGCAAAAGTATAATCTATTAATGGAACCCCATACTTTCTTTTCTATGGGGGGGATTATAACATAGGGCTAAACTGAAAGTATCACTCCATGTCTCCAGGAAAAGTGCTTGCAGCTCCTTTCTGTTAAGTACAATACACATAAGCCATTTAATTATCAACTCTATCGAGCTATGTTGCTAACTTTGAGAACCAAATTCCTTTCTTCCACAGAAACTTGGTGTTATCCTAGGGATAAAAGTAAATATTAACACCCAAGATTTTGAATCTTGTAAAAAAAGTTATAGGAAATTTGGTTTGGTTTAAATTGGGGGAAAAAATTGCCAAAAACCTTTCATGTGGTTGAGCATCAGCAAACTGAAAGTTATGCTGCTTTAGTGCTACTTGTGTTAATCCAAAAGAGGTTTCTTGCCTGCCCTGCTGTGCTAGGGCGAGCTCCTGCAGAGTTACTTAGGTTCACAGTGGGAGAGTAGAAAAAGGAAAGTCTGCTCACAGAATTCCATTAGATATGTTGAGAGTGATGCAAAAAAGATATATAGTAATATGTTAGTGGAGAGAGCTATTAGTTAATGTTGGTGTACCCAGCTGGCTTACTATGAATTGCATATGCAGTTCTAGTCTGCAGTAACAAAAAATCTTGATAAAGCATGCACTTTCAGTTGGTTAAATCCTTTTAACGAGATGTACATTTTTAGTGTTTGTTGCAACAAGTTCATTTGGGAGATTTATGCACAACCTAACCCTACAATGGCTATTTGCCAATCAGTTTATATTTCTACAGGGTTACCTTTTCTTTATTTAGGGGAAAAGTATGTTAACAGACTAAAAACAAATGGAGAAAATCTATGTAGAAATGTTTTAGTATTTCTGTAATATGAGACTAGTAGTATGACAAAATTAAATTTAAATTGAAAAAAGCCCTGAGGTGTATAATATGTTGTGTTTAAACCAGTGAAAGAGTATTGCCCCAGTTCTCATAAATACATATCTGAAGTACATACTTTGTATGAGTACACATGCAAATTATGAAAGCCTTGATTTGAGATTCAAAATTACCTGTATATTGAAAATCCTATCCTTATGTCAGAGGTCCAAAGCACACTACCAGATTTCCTGTTTAGCCCAGTTTTCAGGACTTGGGATGTTTTATTGAGTAATGATCAGGTCATTAAATACTACATTGTTGGCCACATTGTTTAATTCTGTATACTTAGTTTTAGCCTTTTCATTATCTAAACTTACTTCTTGTTCCCTAGATAGGTTTATCTGCTGTTTAATTTGTCTGATTATCTATTCTCCTGAATTCTGAAAAACTGGGATTGTTGTTGTGATTCTTAGAAGTCTCCCTGGAAAAACTTAAAAAATATTTTTGGTCTGTAGAACTGTGTACGTACATTGGGTGGCACTCTTGTAAGAAGGATTCAGAGTAGCAGCCGTGTTAGTCTGTATTCGCAAAAAGAAAAGGAGTAGTTGTGGCACCTTAGAAACTAACAAATTTATCTGAGCATAAGCTGAGCTGTAGCTCACGAAAGCTTATGCTCAAATAAATTTGTTAGTCTTTAAGGTGCCACAAGTACTCCTTTTCTTTTTGTAAGAAGGAGTGTTACATCTTTAAGGAATGCTACAAAGCTGTATGACTGTAAAAATGTTAAAGGTGATATTGGAAATTGGTTAGTCTCTAAGGTGCCGCAAGTACTCCTTTTCTTTTTGGAAATAAATATAAAACTTGTACAGCATATGGTAAATCTTACTCCGTTGTTACTGTCTTCTCTGCCAAAACTGTAAATCAGGCCCTTGAATAAGTCCTAAGGCAGGGTCAGTTGATTTGCTGCTTCTAATTTTAGAAGTCAGTTCAAAAAGCCTTGTCAAATTGGTAAGAAATCTAGTGTCTGTGGTGAAGTGACATTTGACGCTTTCATTATTGTGCAGCATAAACATTTACCTAGAGAGGTTCAGTGCTAATGCAGAGCATTTTTTTTTCTTCAGAACAGTTAATCTTGTTAATATCAATGGATAGGTTAATGCAGACCCTGAATGAACTTAATTAATTTTTATAAAGCATGGATAACACTACAGTAATCTTGGACAATTTAAAAATTCTCTCTCTAGAACCCACCAAAAAATGAACACCCCCCCCCCTTCATATGACAGATTAGGTTTGAATCCCTTATTTAATCTTTCTTAAATATATAGTTTGGTATACTTATCTCTGTGTGAAACTTCTGTGTTTTGCAACCTAGAGTTTTGTAATAGGATTTATGTGAAAGATGTCAGAGAGCTAATTGTTTAAGGCAAAATGAAATTTTGCGGTATCTGATACTGAGTATGGTAGAGTATAATAAAACTTTCCAGATTGCATACAGCAGTGCTGTTCTATAAAATCTGTTTTCATTAAAAAAAAAAAAAAACTCTCCTGTTATGCAGAACTTTCAAAAGGTGGCCTGAATGTAAAGCATGCTGCAGTGCCTGAGTTTGCAGAGAGCCTGAAACAAATGCTCTGAAATTTGAACTGCCCTGTTCATTTCATTGAGTGCTAAGTCAGATGTCAGTGATACTTTAAATGTCAATGTTGTTTTAAAGCTCATCAGAGATCGTAAGCAAAGAGAGGAAGTATCACATTATGAAGATCTACACTAATATTTGCCAAAGAGCATGGCTACACTTGCAGATGTAGAGCACTTTGAGTTAAACCAGCCTTCAGAGAGCGCAGTAGGGAAAGTGCTGCAGTCTGTCCACACTGACCGCTTCAGGCACACTGGTGTGGCCACATTTGCGGCACTTGCAGCGGCATTGGGAGCGGTGCATTATGGGCAGCTATGCCAGTATGCAAGTGACTGCAGCATGCTTTTCAAATGCGTGGGGTGGAGTGTGACAGGGAGTGTGTTGTGTGTATGTAGGGGGGGAGGGAGTGGGTTTTTGGGGGGCTGAGAGCATGTCAGCATGCTATCTTGTACATTCAGACAGCAGCAGACCCCCCTCTCTCTCTCACACAGCATTACACACTAATGGTTGCTTTGTCTCGGAGCAGATAAGCAGCAAAGGGCATATCCGCATTCCTGTAGCAATTCAAAAACAATGATGAGAGTGGCCACTTGACTTAAGGGGATTATGGGTTGTTTCTGGAGGCTGATCAGAGCGCAATAATGCAACACCTCATTCACACTGACGCCCGGGTGTTTCAGCCAAGACACAGTAAGCGTTAATCTTCTCGCTGAGGTGGAGTACCAGGAGCGCTCTAGCCGTGGAGTCAGAGTGCTCTACGTGCCTTGCCAGTGTGGACGGGTAGTGAGCTAGGGCACCCGGGGCTGCTTTAATGTGCTCTAACTTGCAAGTGTAGGCAAACCCAAAGTTTGAGACTGGAAGGACCGGGGATGGAGGTGGAAGAGCAGAACTAAAAATTAATAGGGGCAGACCCTTAATCACAGATGATAGGATTTTTGGGACAGGGGAAGGGATTGGTTTCATTTCTCTGAAGAGGGACTTTACTTTCAAAAGTTTGAGAAATGTTAACATATCTTAAGGCACGTCTTCACTGGCAACGTTAAAGCGCTGCCGGCAGCGCTTTAACGTGGCTTGTGTAGTCGCGGCATAGCGCTGAGAGAGCACTCTCCCAGCGCTCTAAAAAAACCACCTCCATGAGGGGCGCGGCTACCAGTGCGAGTGCACTGTCTACACTGGCATATTACAGCGCTGAAACTTGCTTTTTCACACCCCTGAGTCAGAAAGTTGCAGTGCTGTAAAGTGCCAGTATAGACAAGCCCTAATTCAATTGCTAAAATACCTACAGTATGTCACTGGGTGAAATGTCTGCAAAGAGTTAAAAGGAGAGAGAAGAATCGTAAGATGGAAGGGACCTCAAGAAGTTATCTTGTCCAGTCCTCTGCACTCATGGCAGGGCGTATATTATTTACGGCTCAATTAAATGCCCCAATTAAAAGATTGAGATTCTTTCCCCCTATCTAGCGCATGAATTTAGGCAAACTTTGTTCACCAGTTTGAAGAAGCCATTGCTTTTCCCCCTCCTTCAGATGTTGGATCTCAGATAAGTGTTAATCATAAACTTTTAGCACAAGGCAACTACTTCAGGCTAATTATGCACAAAGCTCAGCACTGCCATTCTATAGTATCAAAAACTATAATTTTAAATTTAAATTTCCATTTAATATGATCCTTTACAAATAAAAATTGAGGTTAGTTTTAACATGCTTCTTAAATGAGGTTGAGGAAACAGGAGCAACTCCTGATGGTCACGTTCTACTTCTATATTTTCAGTGGGCAAGTAGGCCCATTATGGTAAAATGCAGGAGCCACGGGACACTTTCTTCTTTCTCATCCCACAAAGAGGAGGAAGATTCAGGATCCTCAGAGGATAGAACAAATAGTTTTTATCGAGTAGCTGGTAGCATGCATATCTTTTTCCTCTTGCCCAGCTGTCCATAGTAGGGTACAAAATTATAGGAAACCTCCTTTGCAGACAAAGAGTAACATTTACTTCAACAGTTTGCCCCTTAAAAATACCAACTAAGACATGAATTTTAAGTGATGTAACTTGTGTATATAGAAGTTTTTGGGACTAAAAAGTGCAATCTATATACAAGATACTCCATATTAGAAAACCAAAAATTGGCAGCCATGCTGTTTAAAAACCTCCTGCACTAAAAACTCTCAATCATGTTATGAAAGATTCATATCTGTGCAGCTAGATATGTTTCCCCAAGTCTTAAGCTACTACTGAAGAGAATGCATTGGAGAACCTTAAATAGTTCAGAATTGAATATATCTTTTTAAATGTTTACAACTGCTTTGTTTACCAGTACCTCATAGCATTCTGACCCAAAGCAATTAAAATCCTGTTCTAACTTCCAGACATTAAGAGCCATGAGTCAGGCTCACCGGGCTTGGGCTAAGGGGCTGTTTAACTGTGTTGTAGACATTGAGACCACAGCCTGAGGTCTAAGACTCTCCCACCTTGCAGGGCACTAGATCCTGGGCTCCAGGCTGAGCCTAAACATCTACACTGTAATTAAACAGCCCCTTAGCCCAAGTCCAAGTCAGCTGGTATGAGCTGGCCGCAGGTTTTTAATTGCAGTGTAGACAGACATATGATATGAGTAAGGCCCTAACAAATTCATGGTCCATTTTGGTTAATTTCACAGTCATAGTATTTTAAAAATAGTTAGTTTCACAGTTTCAGATGTTTAAATGTGGGGGTCCTGCCCCAAAAGGGAGTCGGGGGGGATCACAAAGCTATTTTAGGCGGGTCATGGGATTGCTACCCTCACTTCTGAACTGTTGCTGGCAGGGATGTTGCCTTCAGAGCTGGGCAACGCCCTTGGGGGGCGGGCCCATGCTGTGCCGCCCAACACTCCCTGACTCCCTTTGCCCAGCTCCCCATGCTCAGAGACCTCATACAGACCCCTCTGCCCAGCGCCCCCCAAAACCCCACCATCACATATGCCCAGCACCGCCCCACTGCAACTGCTCAGCACTCCACATAGAACCCCCTCTCACTAGTACCCCAACACACACAGATCTCCCACAGTCTCCTTCCCCACAGCCTCACCACCACAACTACACAGTGCCCCACACAGACCCCCCAAAACGCAAACATCCCTCAGAGACCCAGTCCCCCATGCGCTGCCCCAGCCGCACTCATCGGCCCTGCTGGGAGGTGACTGCGTCTGCTAGGCTGAGCTGGCAGTACTGCCTGGGCTGGTCCTGGGGCAGGAAATCACTCCGGTTCAGCCCCTCGGGAGCAGCACAGTCAGCCAGGCAGAGGAGGAGCAGGGCCTGCCTGAGCCGGGTTCCCTCAGGTCCTACGTGTCTGGAGGGGTCCAGCCATGCCCCCCCCCACTGTACCCCCTCCCTCCTGGCCAAGACTGGGTCAGCTTCTACACCAGTCTCAGATGGCTTGGCTCCAGGGAGGCAGGCGGGGCTCCACAGGTGGTGGGCAGCATAGAGTGCTGGGATCCTTTCTGGAATTGCACTGGGCTCTGGCCAGGGGGTGGAGAGGAGCCCTTGGTTGGTGGGCTGAGAGGAGCAAGTGGTGGGAGAGGTCAGGGAGTAGAGAGGAGCCCTTGGGTGGCTGGTGAGCAGGCCAAGAGGAGCGAGCGGTGGGCGGGGTGAGGGGCGGAGAGGAGCCAGTGGGCAAGCATGCCTTTGGGGTACAAGCAGGCCAGGGCCCCTTCTGAGCATAGGCATGGCGCCACTGGCACCATTATAAACGCAGCACTGCCCTGGGAACCTCCCCTGGCTGCAGGAAGCTCTGCGGCTGCGCTGCCTCTACCCTCATTGAAGATGGTGTATCCGTGGAGCTGCTTCTTCTGTGGTGATGGTTGCTTTATTTATAAAAGGGTGTTTTTATTGCAAATAGAATTTAAGGATTATTTGTAACTTTAAGTACATCAGGAAGTCAGTGACTCTGGTTACTCTTTACATCATAATATAGCAAAGAGATTGAGGAAATTTGCAGAGAGTCTAAATGATTTTTTTCTCTTATCACAGAAATTTGTGGGAAAATATATATCATGGGGATAGTGACAGTGGATTGCTGTCAGAGGTAAAAAATTTGTGGAAATCTTCGACAGCAGTAAGTCACTAAGACTGGTGACATTAATCCAAGAATTTTGAAACAATTGAACAACAGCAGTAGCTGAGTCCTAATTTAAAAACAGATACCATTGTGACAGTGATATGAATGTCTAGGTAACTGTCACGATTCAAGAAGGGTCAGAGTCATGGCATGGAGAAACTCATTTGCCCATAGGGAGTACATATTTTGTCTCATGCTATACTGGAATAGGGGCTCTTGACTCCTTTGCTCTGTGTGTTAGGGGTGGGGAACAAGCAGTGGAGCAGTCCAAGTATTGCTGCTCCTTTAATATGAGGGTAGGAAGCTGAGCAGTCTCTGAGCTGCTTACTACTTTTTTCAGGAGAGGTGGGAGAGAGTGGAGCGTCAAGAGCTACTGTCCTTTTGCAGAACAAGAGAGAAGAAGTGGTGCTGATGCAGCATCTCCTTTGGAGAGGAGATGAGGGAAGACCAGGGAAGTGGAGTCCTTAATGCCTTTTTTTGAAGGAGAGGGAGAACAATGGTGTATGTGGGAGAAGTATTGCTGGGAGGCTGAGGGCATCCTGCACCTCCCAGAGCCCTTCAAAGAGGCAGCAGGTCCCATTATTCATTTAATGGGTAGATTTATTTTATCTGAAGGCGGGGGAGTGGTCTCAAATTCATTAATGGTGATGTGAGTAAAATACCAGACGTAATGAATTTAGGAGAGCCCAGAATTCATTTACTGTGGTGTGTGTGTGTGTGTGTGTGTGTGTGTGTGAGAGAATGAACTAGATGGGTGTTATGGTTGGCTTTATAATATTGTACAGTAAGTGGTTTATGAGAGTCCTACCCCTTCTGAAGCATTATGTACAACCACTGCTGGAGGCAGGATGCAAGGATGTTGTTTTATTCTAATACAGTTCCTGTATGAACAATGATTACTTATTAAAAGAAGTGTTATGTGCTGAGCCTGATTTTTCTGAGGTGCTGAGCACCAACAGCCCCCATTGATTTCAGTTGGAGTTTTGGGTGCTCGAGACTTCCTATAATCAAGGCCCACAAAATGTAAGAGAAGCTTATGTAAATCAAAACTGGTGTGAGCAAAGATTATATGGATACAGTGCATGTTTTCCCTAAAAGTGTGACGTGTCCTAAATGCAGAAGTTCAAAAACCAGTTTACTACAACTTCATGATTTTTCTTGCTTTATAAGTTAAGAACATTACCTCACCTTGAAGAAGCTAAGTTGAAATGTCATCTTCTTTGAAATTGATTGGAGTTTTACTTATCTTTACAGAACAATACTTTATTAAATTATTTAAACACTGATGGTTAGCTCTGTCATGTCAAAGACAGAATCCTTAGTTTGCAGTTTTTAAGTGTCTAGTCTGGTGACCCCTTATGAGTTCTTTTCTTGTGTGATTAAAGGTTTGCAGCCTCAGACCCAAAAGGTCTCCTTTAGAATGTAAAATAGTAATCATACTTGCAATGTGACTCTTTTTTTTCTGAAACAAGAAACCATAAGACTTCCTTTTAAAAAGCTGTTGGTCTACTAAATGGTTTATTCTTTTTTTATTCCCAGATGACTGTTACCCATTCAAACTTTGAAAATTGCATGTAACATTTTACTATGTCCATTCATACTTTGTTTAGATTATGTGAGGAATGTTGTGAAAGAACTTTGTTTTTTTTTCTGCAGACTTTTTTCAAAATATTTGTGATTAATAAGCTTTTCTGTGAAGCTCATCACCATAGGACCTGAGAATATCTTCAACATTAACAAATGTATCCTTCTAAAGCAACCCTTTGTGATAGGGAATTGAGGCACAGAGATTAAATGATTTACCCAAGATTGTACCAGAAATCTTTGGCACATCTAAAATAGAACCCAGATCACCTGAATCTCAGATTGGTGTATCTTAACCACAAGGCCATCCTTCCTGTCATCTTTATGCAAGCAATCACGCTAATTTTTGACCTGTCAAGTGAGTTAGCTGTACATAATAGTTGAGTTGAGGGGAAACTGAATGTTGCCCACAATCTTAGTGAAACGGTAGTGCGCTCGTCTTAGAAAAAGTTAGGCTAATAGCTACTTTTCTGCAGTTGAAAGTGTTTAGATACAAGATTAGAATATACTAAATTTATATACTTTCTCTTTTTACCAGATACCTACTGTCCAAAGGTAGAGTTCAAGATGGGGTGGGTGGTACTATCAAATTCTAAGGGGAATTCCAGGAGAGAGAAGGCTTGGCAGGCACTGGGGATTCCTAGAACCTGCTTGGGGTCTTTGTCTTCCATAACAGTATCTGTGTAGTAAGTGTCTGACAGATCTGAAGCTCCAGTTTCCTCCAGCTGGTGGAAAGTAAAAGAAACTTCATCTCCTTTCCTCCTGCTACACAGCTTCCTGAGTATTGCTGGGAGGAGCAAGAGCTCTGTTACTCTACTCCTTCCCTCAGAACCTCCTGGCTGCTGGAAAGATATGTCTGCTATTCCACCCATTCCCAGCCTCTATTTTTTGGGTCATTCTCCTCTGTGAATAAGTTCATGCTCGTTCTCCAATGTGAATAAGTTTGCTGTTGCTCATAGGTGTATGCAGTTGAACATCTGCAGAAATTGATGTCATTGGTTCCTATGCTCACCAGAGAGTTTCCTGCTTGAGTGTGGGTGAATGGATTTTTGGATCCCTGTATATTGACATAACTAGAACAAAAAGTGTGAATAACCTATTTAAATCTAAAAATTTCAGTGAAACCTCTGTAGAATTCCCTAGCCTAAAAATCTTGACCAGTAAAAAAGTACACCTCTACCCCAATATAACGCAGGTCCTCGGGAGCCAAAAAATCTTTCGCGGTTTCACCTATAACCCAGTTATATTGAACTTGCTTTGGCCTCAAACATTTCCGTTATTAATAGTCACTTCTCGCCCCCTGACTGACCCCTCAGAACCTCCGAACCATCCACCTCCCCCCCGCTCCCTGTCCCCTGACTGCCCCGACCCCTATCCACACCCCTGTCCCCTGACCGCTCCGCCCCCAGAACCTCCGAACCATCCAACCCACCCCTCAGTGCCAGCTCAGCACCCTTAACATGCTGCTCAGAGCAAGGTGTTGGAGCCAGATACGCTGATCCGCAAGAGCACGCAGCCCAGTCCCCCAGAGCGCTGCTTTACCCCATTATATTTGAATTCGTGTTATATCGGGTCATGTTATATCGGGGTAGAGGTATATACAAAACATATGTGAGAGAGGAGAAACAGTAATAATAATCTTGTAGAGTAAGCCTTTGTCTACACCAGGGGTGGGCAAGCTTTTTGGCCCGAGGGCCACTTTGGGGTATGAAACTGTATGGAGGGCCAGGTAGGGAAGGCTGTGCACATGTCCCCAAACAGCCTCGCCCCCTATCTGACCCCTCCTACTTTCCGCTCCCTGACTGCCCCCTCAGAACCTCCCACCCATCCTATCCCCCGCCCGCTCCTTGTCCCCTGACCGCCCCCTCCTGGGACCCCTGCCCTTAACAAACCCTCCCCCCGCTCCATGTCCTCCCCCCGAACCTCTGCCCCATCCAACCACTCCCTGTTCCCTGACTGCCCCCAGGAACCCCTTATCCTACCACCCGGCCCCCTTACCATGTCTGGGAGCCACGCCGCATGACCAGAGCCAGACATGCTGCCATGCCACCATGCATGAGAGCGCATCCCTGCCGCCCAGAGCGCTGGTGGCGTGGCTGCTGGGGAGCGGGGACAGCAGAGGAGGTACCGGTAGTTAACCTCCCCAGCCAGGAGCTCAGGGGCCGGGCGGGACCTTTGCTCAAGGTATGAGAACTTTCCTCACAAGCAAAACTTCTGGAGGTACCAAATAAAATTGTTTAACAGGAACACAGAAAAATTGACTAATTTTAAGGGTAGGCTCATATTTCTGTGTCACAATGGTCTTACATAGTTTATAAAATCTCCCTCTACACCACCTTAGAGGCCAAATATCTGTGTGTTTAGTTCTTACTTATTTATTTTTGGAAGTTTTTTGTTTTGTTTTGTTTCCTACACACTAGAAAATTCTTGTACCAAAACCTCAAATCATGTTTTTGAACTATTTAGTTCAGATAAAGATTTTGCAGGTTTTTTTTTCCTTCAGAGGCTTTAAGTTCAACCTTCATTGTCTCAGTTTTTGCCTCTAGTTTTGTATAGGTAAATTTTAATTTCTGGTGTATGAGGAGCCTATAGGATGGATTCCAAATAAATTTCATTTTTCCTCATAACCCTGGCAGAAGATACAGCAGAACTTATTTGTCAGCCCTACTTTTGAGTATCAGAGTTTTGGGGGTTGATGTGTAAAGCTGTTGATGCTGAGTACCTCTTTCATACCTCCATCCCAGCTGACGTAGAAATCTGTGGCAAGAAATTGTCTGCCTCTTCTGAACTCCTTGGTTTTTAAAACAAATCTGTCTACAGAGTGCTGAATAAAATGACCAGAAAAAAACCCTACTGCTCTGAACCCCCAAAAATAAAATATAGGTCACAGAGATATTACTAGCAAGACATGGGCAGGACTGTAGGAGGAGAAACTTCTTCCTATGCTACAGCAGGTAAGTTCAAAGTGGGGTGGAGGAATATTGCATTGTGTCTTCTCCAGCTTTGTGGCGAGCAGCAAAGGTCAAAATGAGACCTATGTAGATGAGGACACTGTTACAGTCTCTAAATGTGCTATTCCCCAGACTTCAGTAAAAGTTAAGGTGGTTGAAGACAAGGAAGGGAAGTCATTAAAGGGATGGTCTAGATAATACTTAGTCCTGCCATGAGTGCAGGGGACTGGACTAGCTGACATCTCGAGGTCCCTTCCAGTTCTACAATTCTGTGATTCCTGACTGAGTATAGTCAGCTATATGGATATAGTTGGTTGGCAGCAGCAGACCAAAACTGTACATAAAATATCTATAAAAGTTAACCCCCCCATAAATTGTGACTTCTTCGATAATGCTGTTCATTTAAGAGTTTGAACAAATTTCCATTCCCAAAAACTGTAGGGAAAAACTTCATGCCAGCTTGTAAGCTAAGGTAATAAAACTTTTTTAAAAAGATTGAAGTGGAAAGTCCAGAGTTCCAAGCAAATAGCTAAATTAATCAAGGAATTTTCAGTGTTGCCAACTCTCACAATTTGTCATGAGTTCTTCAATATTTTGGTGTACATTAAAGCCCCATCTGCTGGAATTGTGAGATTACGTGAGTCTCACCCTAATAGTTGCAGAGAAGAGCTGAAAAATGCAAAGCAAATGTACCCTGAAAGCTCAAACCAGAAGACAAATAATAAATTTTATTCATTTTAAGCCAATTTCATGATTTTTAACACTTGAGGTTGGCAGTACTGCATTAGCTTCCATTCATGATTCAATCTTTATAGTTTGTCTCAATCTATTTTGATTTTAATTTAGAAATGAATTTTGCACAAAACATTATTCCCCAGAAACAGTACCCATGATGTATTTTGAAGCTTGATGCATGAAGAAATACCTCTTATGCTCACTAATAGAAAAAAAGTCAGCTGGTAAAAGCTGAAATAGCACAGAAATACACTTATTTACATCATAAAGTTATGGGCCGTAAGGGACTTGGACATATTTTGTAGATCTTGATGTTGATGTATAACTGTCTGTGTTACATATTGGTATTGTATGCATCCGATGCAGTGAGCTGTAGTTCACGAAAGCTTATGCTCAGATAAATTTGTTAGTCTCTAAGGTGCCACAAGTACTCCTTTTCTTTTTGAGAATACAGACTAACACGGCTGCTACTCTGAAACCTGTCATATTGGTATTAATGTATATGTAGTGTGTAAATATATTTTTTCTTTCAGAGTTTGAATTTAGCTAAAATTGATCAGTGTGTTCAAGTACACAGTGAATTGTTCTATTGTAGATGTATGAAATGTGGTTGAAGGGGGGAAACTATTCTTTGTAAGAAGTATGCTGTGTTCATATTTTGTTTTCCTTGTTTTGTGATTAGTACTTGATTTGAGGAATAATGGGTTGGGAAGTTCAGATGTATAGCTGTAGGGGAGAGGTGGTTTTAGTGGGCTACATAGCTGCAAGGAAATGCCTGCTTCCATAAGGAGAGACTAAATAGCTTTGAGCCACTATTTGAGTCTTCAACTCTGAAATTAGCTTTTAAAACGGCATCAGGTTATCCCTCTCAAACTGGTACTTTTGCTTGTCAGAGTCTAGAGCTCCTTAACCATCCTGAATGTCTGGCTCTCGGAACCCTCCAGACTCCCAAACAACTGGATAGCTCACCCTGTCTCCTTTGAAGGGGCTAAGATGAGCCCAGGATGAGCTGTGCCTGCCTCTTAAAGATATTAAGTATCAGAGGGGTAGCCATGTTAGTCTGTGTCCACAAAAACAGTGGAGTCCAGTGGCACCTTAAAGACTAACAGATTTATTTGGACATAAGCTTTTGTGGGTAAAAAACCCACTTTGGGTTTATGTCCAAATCTGTTAGTCTTTAAGGTGCCACTGGACTAGTCATTTATTTTAAAGATATTAGGATGTGACTCCTTTAAAAGCACCCCAGGTGTACATGCAGTAGTTTAACTTCTATCTCCCTTCCCTTTTTTTCATTTATCTACACTTGTCAGAACCAAAACCAGTGCACAAGTGATTTTTTTTTTTTTAAATAGTCTATTGTGCCACAGTGGATCCTTCACTTGGGATAGAAACTACAGAGGATGGCCACAGATGTGGTAACTGCTTCATCTTACCCTATCATATGAGAGGGAATGATTCACAGTTTAGTAAAGAGAAGAGATCCAGCATACGTGACTCTTTCAAAATGCAAGTTTCAAACTTATGGTTAAGTTACTTGTCTCATGCTGCAACTGAAGAACTGAGTCACATTCTGTTTTTATAATTTTTCCAAACTTTTTATGTATAAATGATTCCGTTTGGTATAACTTAAGATGTTTGGAACAAGAATGTAGATCCTCTCTTTGCATTTCATTGTGGCATTTGAAGTAGGCTGGAACACCCTTACTGTCTGGTCACAGGATTTAACTCTTAGACCTTGTCTACATAGGAAAGTTTCACCTGTATAACCTAACATGAATTTAAATTGATTTAACTAAATCAGTGCCTACTTGTGTGGATGGCACTCTTACTTGGGTTTAAAAATGGCTTTTTCTCATTTTTTGCTTAAACCTGTTTCCAATCAAATTAAGTCATACGAGGAAAAAAAAGCCAAAGTTGATCAGGAATAGGTTTTAAGCTTTTTTTTTTTTTTAAAGAGAAAAAGGAAAAGCCATTTTAAAACCTAAATAAAAGCATCATCCATACAGGAGTTGGCATACATTAGGTAAAGATTAAAGTGGTGTAACTTTCTCATATAATCAAGGCCTTAGATGAAAGTGAATACATTATTTAATTTTAGTTGAGATATTGAAGGAATGAAAGATGCATAGAATATTTTTTTGGAACCTCTTCCCTTCTCTTCTCTTCCTCCCCGCCCTCCCCCCTTGAAATTGTAAATGGATTCTCTTCTTTCCCATAACCGGACAAGTAATGCTAAAATAGAATTTGAATAACTGTTTCAGAAGTGAATGAAACAGGAATACATTTAAAATCACAATTTTTCTTTCTAGAGTTTCATCAATACATGTAAAATAAATTAGTACCGTAAGGAAGCTTCAGTTAAAACTTCCTTTTAGCATAATACCAGCTTTATCCAGGGAATTTCTATTAGGAAACAGATTCCTTATTTTTCAGCAAGAAGGTTGCCTGCACTTCAGGCTAACAATTGACAGTATTGTACAGATTCTTCTTATATAAACACAACCTTTATTTTCCAGAACACTCTGCCAGTGCTATGCTAGTTCTGGAACATAGTGTAACCTCTTGCTTTAATGACAGGTTTCAGAGTATCATCCGTGTTAGTCTGTATTCGCAAAAAGAAAAGGAGTACTTGTGGCACCTTAGAGACTAACAAAAATTTATTTGAGCATAAGCTTTCGTGAAAGCTTATGCTCAAATAAATTTGTTAGTCTCTAAAGTGCCACAAGTACTCCTTTTCATCTTGCTTTAAGGGATTTTGCTGCTTTATTTTTATAGAGATGATACTGAAGTATTTTGTGCAAACCACTGAAGATTCTTTATCCTTAAGAAAAGTTTCTGTTAATTTTTCTAATGTTAAGTGACCTTTTGAAAAGGATGTGATGCTGCTTGAGTAAACATTTTTTATCATTCTAGAAGACAGATGAGAAGCAATCAGAACGCTTAATCATAAATGATAGCTGAAATAGTTACAGCATCTATGTATTCTTAGTAATATATTTGCATAAACAAAAGGGGGATTAAAAATAAGTAGGAAAAAATTACTTGTCAAAACAAAAACCCTAATGTCTGATTTAGGAAAATCTTTTGATGGATTTAAACTTGAAAATAATTGACCAAAAAGGTGTTGGTTTTATGTTGTAACCCATAACAAAATCAGTGTTGGTACTTAGGGCAATATATTTGGGTAATCAATAATGTAAAAAGACAAATGTTTATATCCCCTTGTTTCAGTATGAGATGGTACAGCTGTATACTAAAATTCCCAGTTGCATAATTATGCAAACGGCATAATGCCTCACTTTAACAGCAGTACCATAGAAGTGGGGGTGCGGGGGGATGGGGGATGATGATGTAGAAGACTACTTGTATTACACATCCAATTCTTTTTTTTATAAATGACTGTTATATAGTAGTACATTGCTTTCAGTAAAATGCATGTAGCTGGTACTGCTGGGCTATGTTATAGTTGCCCTTTGACTAAACAAGAGTGTCACTATTCTTCAAAATTAAATTGTCATATCAGAAATTGCATATATTCAAGTGAACAGTCACTTCATTGACATGAAACACTTCTGTTTGTTCTAAGATTGTGTACAATACACTAAAAATGTAGAAACTGACTTCCAGTTTTAAATAGCATACCTGTTTGCACGTTTACTTTGCACTCATACTATAGTGCATGCTCATGCATACATGGTTAAATAGCTGCTTGGCTAGCCGTGTGTGCATGCCAGCCCCAGACTTGCTTGAGAATAGTTCTCCATTCAAAATATTTTCTCAGTACTATAAAACAAAAGGTCAGTAAACCAGTTTAGTAAATATCACAGGATTGGCTACATTTTTGTGTGTTACAACAACAACAACAACCCCAAACGTAATTTTACTGTTGAAAATCAGTTCAAACCAAAATGGCTTTTGTCATAATAATTTGTGTCACTTCAGATGCAGTGCTCTATTGGAGTCACTCCCATCTCTATCTGAATGTTCTAGTATGCAAGTAGTTAAATATTATGTGGCTTGTAATTGTGGTTTTGCTCAGAAAAGTGACTGAATAGCACCACCTTTATCAACATCTGCTCTGTTTTCAGAGTTGTATCTGTTTGCTAACATTCTTTGCTACCTTTCTACTAAACTGCAGAATCACTTGCTCTGTGAGTGAGCTGGGTTGTCTTGCTGTAACCAACACTACTGTTAAATTCCACTGGAGAAACATTATTGCATATGGTGATGAGCAAACAAGAAAGAAGACTGCTTGAACTTTAGATCACAGGTTGAGTTTTCAGGGATGGCAGTTAGGAGGGGAAAAAAACTTTTTACTTAAAAACTGAACTGTTTTGATCTCGAAATGAAGGTGATAGACACATAATGCTAAAATGTCAGTTTTTAAAGGCACCTCTCACAGTAGAAAAAGTTAATACCTTTTATACAGGACTTTATGTAAGACTCTAATATTGAAATTGTTTACCATTTTCTAGTATTCTTTCCCGAATCAAATATAAATAGGCAAATAGATTAGAAATAGAGCCTTCTTTAGACATTAATTTCTAGGACTTCTCTTATGTATGTACTTGGTTTAGATAACAAATTTCATTTTAAAAGTAACCTCAATATTCTTCCTCTTGTGCATAAAATATTTGTTGATACTAATTTTTATTCTATTAAATATATTTTCACTATGCATGTGACAAAGATTAGCTCTGATTTTGTTTTATCACTTTTTCTATAATTTGTATATATAAAAATAGTATAATTCAGTCTGCCTAATGTTTCAGACTGCTGTTAGTCACTTTTTATGCCATATTTAATCTGTCTTCCATGGAAGATCCTTTCCCAGACCAAAGTCCAGACCAGGAAACTATTGCAGTATTCCTCTAAAACTGGATCAAACCAGAAGGCTATCTGTGCATAGACTATCTTGTATTTTGCAAGTTGCATATATATATATATATATATATATATATATATATATATATATATATATATTAAAAAAAAAAAATCAGGAATCCTGCAAAATCGTATTCTGTTTATATCTGTGTTGAGTTCTAACTGTCTAGCTGAAAGGCCTCTGTTAGCGACAGTTCCTTAGTCACCAGAGTATCTGTCTGGTGTGCTGATGAAAAGCATATTGAAGATTCAGACACACATTTAATACCTAAGTCCTAAGGAGAAGCAGGTACTTTTAATCTCTTGGTGGGGATCTGGTTCAAATTACTATCTTAGTACGTTGGAAACAAATTACATAACCAAAGCCTTTTCAGCATGATTATAATTTTTTAAAATATAATTCAAGATTTTGTACCCTTAAATAGAATGAAGCAGGTTTTTTGGGGGAAAAAATCATTATTTAGTGACTTACCAGAGTCTCTGCGAATCTGTTCCAAACTCTAGTGGGGTAGTGTGGTGGTAAAAATGTACCAATACGGTACATGCTGGAGTTGTGTTAGCGGGAAGCAACGAAATGAAGGGCTGGATGTTGTGGGACCTGAAAAATAAGTAAAGTTAGTCTTGTCTTGTGTGTTCCTCCTCTGAGTACATATTAAATGTAGTAAACATTTTGTGCAGAATACCTTCTTCCTGCTCTTCCTTAAAATATTTTCTACATACATCTGCATAAGAAATAGATATTAATTTTAAATATGTTCTGCTAATATCCTTCCTCTTAAGAGGCGTTGGTTAATTGTTTCCTGTTTTTGTACCAGAGCTATAATGGAGGCACATTATTTTAAAACACTTCCAAAATGTACAGAAGTGCAACAATAGCTGTGACCTGAGAGAGCAAGGTCACACCCAGGCCCATTTCCTGTTTTGTTCTTGGGGAAACTAAAGGTTTCACTAAATACTGGATAAAACTAAGGAACCATCTATTCTGCAAATGTTGGCAGGGGTGGGTGGGGTGGGGGATGGAAGAAGTTATGTAAAGTAAATACTATTTGATAGTTTAGATCTACAGTGTTAACAAATCACACAATTTAGGATTTGAAGTTTTCCTTCTAAACTTGTTTTTATATCTGTTAATTCTTTTCAGAGTATGTACAGTACTTGAATAGGCTCTGGGTTTTCTTTATTTGTGGATAAATATGGCAAGAATGTCCAATAATGTAGAACTACACCTCTCAAAACTACTTGCTTGTGCAGTGTAAGCTTTGTTTGGAGATCTTTTTATTTAAAAAAAAAGAGAGAGAGAAAAGAGACTCAAACTTGCAATACAAGTAAAATTAGAAATGCAAAAAGTACCCCGACACTAACCCTCTTCAGTACCTTGGGAGTGGCAATCTTCTTTTCCAAAAATATCTCGGCAGTGGAAGTATATCAATGCAGTGTAACTCAGAGTTGGCATAACTTTATTTTAGCAGAGAGCTGTTGCAGGACTGGAGAAAACTGTTTTAAAAAACTCAAAATAATGATTACTTTGTAGTACAAATTTGTTTAGCTACTCTAGATCATCGGGATATTTACTTTAAACAAGTCCTAACCAAGCCAGAGATTTTGGTTTCTGTAGGCTTTGGTAATTCAGTTGTCATACATAACTTGCTTCCCAAGTAAAATCAGGAAAGCTCAATAAGACTTAATTTTTTTAAGGATTTGTTGAACTTGATACCCTTTTTGATCTATTTTTTTAGAATGTTAAATCCATTGAGACTGAAAGAGAATCAAAATATAAACCAAATATAAATATGGATTCCTGAGTGGCAAGTAAATGATCTTTCAGTATTTGTGATTTTAAGGAGTCAAAACTGACTGTGCAATGGTGCTTAGGTCATGCATAGTTTCACTAAGCTAGGAAGTATTTCACCATTGTGCTGCAGGACATCCTGAATATGTAAACAACTCCACTATTCATTCTGAGTTGCTGCTTTGCAGTAGTAACTTTCCTTTCCTTCTAATCCCTTCTCAGAGAACAGAAACATATTTGCCTTGTCCAATTTAAATAAAAGTTTATTAAAGATGAGCATGTAAACTACCACTTCACTATAACATTAGTTTTATCAAAATTAAACTGTTATGAAATGTATAATATGGGAGTGTTTCAGAATATTTTAATGTACAGTGAACATGTTTGCACACACAAGGCGTGGCTCAGTCCTCCATATGTTTAGACACAATATTACTTATGTGAGAAGCCTCAGTAGCTTAACTGGAACAACTTAAGTGAGTAAAATTACACATGCACATGTGTCTGCAGGATTGGAGCCTGAATTTGTATAAGTGAATCATCAGTCCTGTTAATTTTGAAAAGTATTAATCATAGTATCTATTAGGGCTGTTAAACAATTTAAAAAAAGTGAGAGCTTAAAAAATAATTGTGATTAATTGCAGTTTTAATTGCTCTGTACAACAATAATAGAATACCATTTATTTAAATATTTTTGGATGTTCTCTACATTTTCAAATATATTGATTTGAATTACAGCACAGAATTCAAAGTGTACAGTGCTCACTTTCTGTTTTTATTACAAATATTTGCAGTGTAAAAAAGATAAACAAAAGAAATAGTATTTTCAATTCGCCTCATACAAGTACTGTAGTGCAATCTCTTTATCGTGAAGTGCAATTTACAAATGTAGAATTTTTTTACATAACTGTGCTCAAAAACAAAACAATGTAAATCTTTAAAGCCTACAAGTTCACTCAGTCCTACTTCTCCAATCACAAAGACTATCAAGTTTGTTTACATTTACAGGAGATACCGCTTTTTATTTACAGTGTCACCTGAAAATGAGAACAGGCATTTGCATGGCACTGTTGTAGTTGATGTCGCAAGATATTTACATGCCAGATATGCTAAACATTTATGTGCCCCTTTATGCATTCCAGAGGACATGCTTCTGTGCTGATTATCGAGCAGAACCCGTCATGATCCAAAGCAGTGTGGACTGACACACTTTCATTTTCCTCATCTGGGTCAGATGCCACCAACAGAAGGTTGATTTTCTTTTTTGATAGTTCTGGTTATGTAGTTTCCAAATCGGAGTGTTGCTCTTTTAAGACTTCTGACAACATGTTTCACACCTTGGAAGGCACTTCAGATTCTTAAACCTTAGGTCGAGTGCTGTAGCTATCTTTAGAAATCTCACATTGGTTCTTAAACCGAACATTTGCTGGGTCGTCATTTGAGACTGCCATATCACACAGTATATGGCAGAATGTGGCCATATACAGAACAAGAGACATACAATTCTCTCCTAAGGAGTTCAGTCATAAATTTTATTAACACATTATTTTTTCAACGAGTGTCATCAGCATGGAAATGTCCTCTGGAATGGTGGCCGAAGCATGAAGGGGCATACGAATGTTTAGCATATCTGGCATGTAAATATCTTGCAACTCTGGCTACAAAAATGCCATGCGAACTCCTGTTCTCACTTTCAGGTGATCTTGTAAATAAGAAGCGGGCAGCAGCATCTCCTGTAAATGTAAACAAACTTGTCTTAGCGATTGGCTGAACAAGAAGTAGGACTGAGTGGACTTGTAAGCTCTACAGTTTTGCATTGTTTTGTTTTTGAGTGCTGTTATGTAACAAAAATCTACATTTGTAAATTGCATTTTCATGATAAAGAGATTGCACTATAGTACTTGTATGAGATTAATTGAAAAATACTATTTTTTTCTTTTTTTACCATGCAAATATTTGTAATAAAAATAATAGAAAATGATTACTGTACACTTTGTATTCTGTTGTAATTAAAATCATATATTTGAAAATGTAAAAAAAAAAATCCAAAAATATTTATAATACATTTCAATTGGTATACTATTACTGTTGTATAGTGTGATCAAAACTGTGATTAATCGCGATTAACTTTTAAAATCGAGTTAATTTTGTTTTGAGTTAATCACTTGAGTTAACTGTGTTTAATTGACAGCCCTACTGTCTGTTAACTTGCTAAGAGGTATAAAAGTGACATTGACACCTATTTTCCTAGATTGTGTGGGGTTGGTCCTGGTAGGGATATAGAAAACCTCAGTTCTTTCTTTTCTGAGGATATGGAGGCATCTTTGTGTTTAAAAAAAACGAAACAAAACAAACCCCCCCCCAAAATCAGTCATTCTAAGCTTTGTCTCTTTGTACATGTGGAATACTTCTGGACAAACACTGTTTTTGAATTCCAGGAGCTGGCCCTGGTTTAGAATCAGATTTTACTGCATGAGTAGTGTGTGGGTTTTTTTTTTTTTTTTTTTTTGGCAAATAGGTTTGAGTACCTCTATCATAATGCTGCTTCTTCTGTACCTCATTAGCCTCTGCATACTTAGTACAAGACTAACAAAACAGAGAATATCAAAATGTTTCACTTTTTTCTGGAGGGGGAGGGAATGAGTAATGTTTAAATCATTAGTCTTATTTATATTTCTCTAGTATTTTTACTAAGGGAAAACTTCTTGAGATTATTTTAAAACTGCTGCAATCCAGTTCCTATTTCTCTGCCCCTTCTCTCTCACCTCCCCCCCCCCCCCGAACCCAGCTGGGGGGCCAGATACTCAATTCCCTACCCCTTAGAGCCTAGTTGCAGGGTGCCCCCGTCCCAGATACCCGAGGCGTGCCCCCCCCCCCCCCAAAAAAAAACCACCCTCAAGGATCCAAAGAGAGAAACAGCTTGATGCTGGTTCCTGGGCTTGTTGAGTTTCCTGCATGCCGTCTCCTTCCTTCAGGGTGTGCTGGGAACTGCAGCTGCCCGGAACCCTCCAGCTCCCTTCCCTGGGCAGTGTCTTCTGCCAGGTCCAGTGCCCCCTAGTGGTGGGCAACAGCTCTGCAGCCCACTTCTGTGGTGGGGGGGAAAGGAAATTCTGCGCAGAACATTTAATTTCTGGGCAAATTCTTCATTGTGCAGTGGCACAGAATTCCCTCAATAGTAAAAGTTTACATTGGTTTAACCAAGTTTAAAAACAGATTTAAGTTAAACCAGTATAACTTTCTCTTGTAGGCATCCCACTATAGAGCTTTAATGAAGATGCTCTAAGCTGATGGGAGAGAGCTCTCCTGTTGGTGTAGTTAATCTACCTCCTTGGGAGGTGGTAGCTATGTCAGCAGGAGAAACTCTTGCCAACGTAGCACTGTCTAAACATGTGGTTAGGTAGGTATAACTACATGGCTTGGCGTGTGGATTTTTCACATCCCTGAGCGATATAGTTAGACCAGTATAGGTCTGTAGTGTAGACCAGACCTTTAATTACAGATATCTAGCTTAATGGTCTACCTGACTTCAGAAATGAAGTATAGAGCATGCTCTCAACCTCCTCATACTTCTGTGTAACAATAGTATACTTGTGGAGTTCAGACATTATTATAGCAGTCTTTCTCAGAAAAGCATCCTGACTTTTACCTACAAAGAAAAGGTGCCTGCTGCTAGCTATTTGTCCGACAAAAATGTGCCTAAAGTTCAATAAATAGTTCAGCCTGTCATAGAGTATAATTTATTATATTGGTACTATTTACAGTGAACTATTGATGTGCATGATACATCATAGAACAAAAACTGATTCCCTGCCCAGAAGAACTTGCATCCAGTTACAGGGACACCGTCAACTTAAATAGAGCTTCTCTGAAATGTTTTAACCTCCTCTTAAAAGTAAGCACATGAGATTACTGTAACTGAAACATTAGTCAAATATCTTTTTTAGTTTGTGCATTTGACAGTATTTTGTATCTATGTAGCTATTTTCCCTTTTCTGTGTGTTCAGGATTCTGGGACGGGGAGGGAAAACATTTTTAAAATAGGAAAATTTGTTAGTAAAACCATCAATTGACAGTGAGACTCTGACACAAGTATAGTACCTCATAATACTTGCAGTTAACTTTTTTTTTTAAGTTGCTTAGGCTTTAAATTGACTGTTTCTAGGAGGAAATAATCACAGGAACCGGGGCAGCCATATAAGCACACATACTAGTGATTGCAATTTTTAATATTTAATTTTATTGATTTTTCAGCAAGTATGCACATCATACTCGTGTTCACTATTTTTCATCTCTCACTAATAATGCCTTCTATTATTGCATTCAGTACATTGGGGGAATAAAGTAGGAAACTGATGGTAAATTAAAGTAATAATCGCCTAGAAAAGTTTCATAGTGCTTGTAATGTCTTATAATTATGACACAGAATTTATACATTTAAAGTAGGAAAGTCAAACCTGTGAATGTAATGAGTGGTAGAGATATTGGCATGATGTCCAGTTGAAAATATTTATATAGATCAGTGGTTCCCAAACTTTAACAACCTGTGAACTCCTTTCATGAAAATGTCAAGTCTCGCAAGCCCCCTCCTAAAAATGAATTTTTCCAGGGATTTTTCTCCTTTACCTGAGTATAAATTATAAAAGCACTGATCTTGGAAATATAAAATTTGTTTTGACATGCTTATTACACACTATTTATTATTAATTATTATTTATCATTACAGTATTTTTATTACATTATGAAAACAGCAACACTCTTCCAAGATCTCACTTTCCTAGCTTGTATCACCTTGAATAAGCCAGTTATAAGACAAGGCTCCTATGTTTCATCAAGGAGTATCAGATGTGAAACAGCATGAAGGTATTTAAAAAGCCAACTCAAAGAGTTCCTCCTACACAAGCATTCAGGTCT
This sequence comes from Natator depressus, assembly GCF_965152275.1. Lineage (NCBI taxonomy): Eukaryota > Metazoa > Chordata > Testudines > Cheloniidae > Natator > Natator depressus. The sequence continues at coordinate 11,465,765 of NC_134242.1, forward strand.
TGAGCAGTCCAGCAAAAGCTTAAACTTGTTCTTCATAATTTTAAAAATAATACTAGCTGCCTATTTAATTTTAAAAACAGCAAAAAATATCCACCTTCCTTTCCATTTCTTATAAGGAGTCTTGAAGTTGAAATCTCCTCAGTGTGATAGATATGCTTGCTTTGATCTGCTTAGCTCTTGAAAGTCCAGGGGCTTCGGGCTCCTGGCCCCGTGCTGCCCGGGGTTCCTAGGGACAGCTCTGTCTGCCATTAGGGAATTTTTTTCCCAAGAACCCCCTGTAACATTTTGCGAACCCCAGTTTGGGAACCACTGATTTAGATTATTTACAATCTTCCTGGTAAACATTAATTTTGATTACTTTGATTCTTAGGAGAGAATACAGGTATAGTTACTTATTCTTGAAATAAAGATTGTAACTGAAGTATCAAGTGGATTTTGATACCTATTAGAAGTGTGAGAAAATCAAAGTGTTTGAAAGATAAAATAGGTATTGATAGAGCTTCTAGTTCACGTTTATATCTGGGCTGGAGAAGTGAGAGGGGAATCTCATAACTGTAGTAGCTGTTTTAAACTTATTAAAAGGCACTTTAATGTCCTTTCCTAAGAACACCCTAAGGTGATGCATTAATTTGTTTGTAAACTACTTAGAGCCATGATCCCCCATTCTTAGCTTGTACAGCACTGTGCTCGCTCTTCGGCTTTGTCTGTATAGGCAATTTAATCTTTTTAAAACATCTTTTGTGTCTCAGGGGTGTGAAAAAGAACCCCCCTGAATGACGAAAAGCGCTGGTGTGAACAGCGCTTTGTTGGCAGGAGCCGTGCTTTTGTTTTGTCACCAGGAGAGCTCTATCCTGGGGATGACGAGTGGATACACAACACACCTCACAACAGTGCTGCTGCAGCAGCATAGCCATGCCGTTGTAAGGTGCGCAGTGTAGACATAGCCTTAGGTTATAACTCCATTGTTATCCCTAATTTCCTTCCACACACACACAATTTATAGCTCAAGTTAAGTAGTGCTTTAATCTTCTGCTAGTTGCTCTGTGTGGTGAGGTGAGGTGTGTGTGTGTGTGGGGGAGGGGGGAGAATAGGTGGCTTGAAGCTCAGGTAATGCAGTGGGGATGCAGTAGCTCAAGTCAAGATACGACTCATCATCAAATAATCTAATCCCTCTGTGCTGCTAATGAAATCACTCTGTAACCCCAGTGTTGTTTTTGAGTTGTGGTTGCTCTTATTCCAGCTAGCTAGCTCGAGTGTAGTAACTCAAATGTTGCAGTGAAAACAAGCCCTTCAAGATCATATGATATGCCTAGAGTCTGACTAGTAGAACAGGTGTGTCATCAGGTGAGATTGAAGGACATGGTAACTAGAATCAGCACTGGATGCAGTGTCCTGGGAATTTGGGGTGAGGGATGCAGGGTGATAGCTAGATTTTCTACTTTATCAGACTTTTTTGCAACAGAACTTTCTTATATTTATGGCTGATTATTTTAGGTTTCAGTGTAATAAACTGGGTGAATATTGCTCAATCTTCCATTTTTAAATGAAGTGCTTATAGTAATCATGTGTAGCTAATTATAGTCTGGAAAAGATGTTGGGCATTTCTTCCCAGTAAGAATTAGAGGTTCCACATCTAGATGTTTTAGAGAAGATACTTGATAAGTTTCCTTAACTGGCCACATCTTTATCTTTAATATTTGTAACCATATGAATGTGCCCTTCTGTAGTAACAGTACTCTTACCTAGTGCTTCACAAACCCAGTCTCGTTCTAAAAAGCATTCAGATGTCAGCAGATCTGTGCTCATTGTGTTTACAGAGGGGGGTTTGTTTTTCTGTGGGCAGGTTGGATTGAGAGCTCTGAGTCAGCAATCGTGGTGTCACTGACTGGGGCTAGGATAGAGAAATGATTTGGGGAAACTAGGAAACAAAAATAATACAAGCAAAACGTTTAAAGTTGCAAAACCTGATAGTTACTTGTTCATGTCTACTACTGTTTGTATGCATTGTCTGTTTAGATTGCAATCTCTCCAAGGCGGGACCACTTTATATGCTGTGGTTGCACAGTGCTTAGCACAGTGGGACCCTGATCCTGATTTAAGGCCTTCAGGTGCTATCACAATACAAATAACCTTGATGGTGGAAAGAGACACAGATTAAGTGACTTCACCAAGAACATCCTGCTTCAGTGGAAAATCTGATGTCTGAACTTGAGTTATTGACTCCAAATTCTGTGCATTTACTGTTAGACAACTCTCATCTCTAATCAAAAATGTCTTCCTATGAATTTGTCTTGCACAGACTTCTGCATTATAGAAATGTTTAGTTTAAAAATAGGGTCTAGAGCAGTGTCACTGCTTATTGTTGCCAAATTGGGTTGAAGAGGTTGAAACTTCTACTCTTAGAGGTCTGCAAGTGAAAAAACAAAGCTAAAAATCTACATGTATTCATTAATAGGTCTTTCTAAATTGCAGCTGGTGTTTCTGTTGACAATTACTTTGTAAACTGTCCATGATATAGCACGGGGTGGCCAAACTTACTGGCCCTCTTAGTCGCATCTGACAATCTTCAGAAATTTGAGAGCCGGGGCATGCTTGACGGGGTCCAGGGCTCAGGGCTTCAGCCCCGCAGGATGCACCTGATGGGGCTCAGGGCTTCAGTCCTGCTCCTGCTGAAGCTCTGAAACCCCCCTCCCCACTGGGCAGAAGCCCAGAGACCCCTATCCCTGCTGGGCAGAAGCTCCTATCCCATCACCCTGCTTCAAGGCAGAGATCCTGAGCCTCCCCCTCCAGTCTGGTAGATGGAGAATGGGGAGGGGCAGAAGGGGCTCTGTGAGCTGCACTTTAATGGTAAAAGAGCCGCATATGGCTTGCGAGTCACAGTTCGGCCACCCTGATATACCACATTTAACAATGCTGCTTATGGCAACCAAGCAGAGTCCTACAAAATGTCTTATTATAATATCTAGTTGTGGGAATCTCCCTCAGACAAGCCATTTATGGAGAATAGAGTTAACTTAGGTACAGTGCTTGGAAATGGAGGAAATGTGGTCTAGACAATGGAAATTAATTTCCCCCTATCTTTTTTTTTTTTAAATTGGCAGATTTTCTTTGCCTGCACTGTAACAGTGAGAGAGAAACAGCTTCAAGAGGATGAGTGAACTGGAACAGTTACGGCAAGAAGCGGATCAACTGCGGAATCAAATCAGAGTAAGAATTACTATTTCCCCAGCCCTTGGTTATCTTGGAAGAAAAATCTAGTGGAAAAAATGAAGTATATATGTCACTGATGTTTAAATCATACAACACTTAAAATCTTTTCACAGCGGATTAAGTCAGTAAAAGGTTCCAAAAGCTTGAAACTCCATCCCTAATTTTCTTACAGTTCTGTCTAGTATTGCAATTTAGTATGATAGTGGAGTATCGCCCAATATTTTGGAGTCCTGTAGTAAGGATTTATATAGCTTCCAATACCCAGGAACAACGAGAACTAGTTAAGGACACTGATAATGAAAATTTAACTTTTTTGGACTACTCCTGGCCTTTCCACTACTATTCTTTCCGATTGTTAGGTAAAATGCCTGAGCACTGACTGAGAGAAAATATCCAGGGTCAGGAATCATGCCTGTGCTCCTTTTCCTTCTCTTCCCATTGAAATTATTTTTCAAATGTGCATCTTCCCTTTCTCCTACTCTGTTTAATTCAAATTATTCACCACCAATAAACTGATTTATTGCATGGCATCTAGTGATCTATCAAGAAGCTATTGCAGAATACATCAAAAATTCAGTGAGTTTTCAGTGAAAAGACCCAAAGTGGGTCGGGACCCCATTTTAATGGGGTCACCAGGGCTGGTGTTACACTTATTGAGGCCCATTGCCTGGGGCTGAAGCCCGAGCCCCACTGCCTTGGGCTGAAGGCAAAGCCTGAGGGCTCAGGTTATAGGCCCCTCTGCCCAGGGCTGAAGCCTTTTGGCTTTGCCTCTCACACCGCTCCTCCTTGGGCAGTGGGGGTTGAGTGGGCTCAGGCTTTGGTCCCCGCTCCTGGGGTAGTATAGTAATTTTTGTTGACAGAAGGGGGTTGCGGTGCAGTGAAGTTTGAGACCCCTGGACTAGATCTGTGTAGGAATGCTTTGCTTGCAGATGCACAGTGAAATTGACTAGGACTAAAACTTCCTTTATGTGGTGATTCTAAATGTAATTACTTTCAGCCTGACATCAGCTGTCTTGTGATAATCTGCTGCCTACTTACTGTTTTGGGCATTGAACTGCTGATGAAGATATTGACCATGTGCTGTGCATTTGCCATGCATTAATTGTTTTTTGGGGAAAAAGGCTTGTAGTAGCACATTTATGGCTCTTTTGAGACTGATTGTTCAAGGTTATCTGGGGGAGAGTTCTGTGTCACATGTCCTTTAACTTTCCCAGTATGTATTCAAAAGTAAGGTCAAGGCCAGTTGATGTCAGGAGAGTTACAGCACTAAGGACTCTTCCTAGCTGACCTCAGCAATTTGGTTAAATTTAGCCATTATTTTAATTTAATCTTACATTAGCACTCCAGTGTACTAAGTGCTGCACAAATGTTGATGTAAATGTAACGTTTCAGTTTTTTCCCCAAAAGACATACCTTGAAATAATCTGCCACATTGCAATTGGGCCTGATGTAGTCAGTCTCGTCTTATAGGAAATGGCATTGGGTGAGGAGTGAGACTGGTGTGGTGCAGAATGCCTGCTGAGCAGCTACTTGGCCGGTGAAACAGATAGACCTCTCAGGAATGTTCTCGCAAGAATGTCCTGTGGAGCCAGGAAGCTAGCAGGATTTTTTATATGGAGACTTAACGTTACTAAATTGGATAAAATGGATTTAGTAACACCTATGTCTCTGAGCCCCACATCTGCAATTGAAGTCTGGCAGATGTACCTCTGCATCCATGACAAGCACCACTGAAGTCAGTAGAGCTCTATATTGGCATTGGTGTTGGCTTGCATGGCTCAAATTGCAGGATTGGGGGCCTTATAAAATTAGTCACAATATATTAAAGAAGAAATAAAAAGACCTAAATTAGTATTACTATACATTGTTGTTCGTCCTTTGAGTTTGAAGATGAGCATGATATCAGTGGTTGGTTTGGGTTCTGAGAACACGTGAGTGGCTGGCTAGGCCAGTTTGAGCTGTGAACTGTCTGTGGCACACTGAACACAAAATGCTGCTATGGGTTACTTGATTAACAGCAGACATGCTGCTGTTGCCATATTTACGCTGCTGGCACTTCTGCTCTGTCTCAGCAGTTCTCCTCTGCTCATAGACTGTAGCTCTAGTATGGAATGAGGCTTCACCAGGTAGAACGATCATGAGCGAGATCTTCCTAAAACTCTGGGTCACTGTTGAAACGCGTCAAGGATAACTTGAGAGAGTCGTTGAAACATTTCTTCTGGTGTAGTTAGTAGCTTACAGTTTGTCCAGTTCAGGTCATGTTTTGCACAATCTGGTCAGTTTTTAAGAAAATGATTAGACTAATATTTCAGTTAGGTGAGGGGTCAATCTTGCTTACTTGTTAAATCAATTCAAATTTTTCTTTCTAATTTTTTGCTCTGAATTTTGGCTTGGGCGAGTAGGACATAGTAGTTCTTATTTTGATGTACTACTGACGGTAAACATGATATAATGTCCTAATTCTAAATAGTTTTTCTGTTAAGAGAATAGCAAATACACATTTTCACTGGTTATTTTTAGACCTTCTCCAAACAAACCAAAATGTAGGTATAGATTTAGTTGAGAGGGTCATTGCGAAGTGTTTCAAACATGAGACTATTACATCTTCGCTGGTTCTTTTTTGTTATAAACGCTAAACCTCCTCCCTCAAAAAAATGGTCCCTAGAATGTATGGGATTGTTGAAATAAATGGATTTACTGTGTATAGCTGCAATTTGGGCTTCTCCAGCATCACATTTATTTTACATATAAACATCCTAGATATTTATATATTGGTGGTGGTTTTTTCTCTAAATCCTTTACAGTTCTCATTTTAATGGATGCCAGTTGCTAGAGCTAGAAGGAGAGGGGTAGGCAGCATATTTTAGTTGTTTTCTCTAAATCTTACTTTAAAAAAACAAAACAAAATCTAGCCAAAATGTCAGTCCTCACCAGTGGATTAACAGAGGTGGAGATGATAGGATGAATCAAATAATAAAAATATACAAGAAGCAAGAATGCTTTGTGTTTGAACGCTCATATCCCCCAAATGTCTTTTTTATTTGAAAGTCTGAGGCAATTCATTTTAGCTTAGCATAACTTTGTCTGTGAAATTATAGGTAGGTTAATGTACTTCTGGCAAAACTGAGTCGTAGAACAGGGTTGTGATGAGACTGGTTTAATCCTCTCCAGAGAGTAAATAGATTATATAGATATAATGAAAGCTGTCTTGGAAAATTTCTAGTGTATTCTAGCTATTCCAAATCTTCCTCTTTTTCTTGGTAGCTGCTGGCTGTCTTCGTTACTTGCAAATCTTTTTATGTTTTGGGATATCTTAGATTCTTTTAAAATGTTATGCAAGTCTTGTATTCTAAATCAGTGGATTAAAGATATTTTAACTAGCAGCATCCTAAACTAGAATCAGTTGCAGTACATAGGTTTCAACCTTGACGTTAAATCTATAATGGGGTCTTGGTGCTAATTGGGGCATTTGCGTACTTCCAAAATGTAAATAGTTGCACACACAAAAAGTGTTAGGGTTTCAAAGTCTAGCAATCAAACCCTGGGAAATATCTGAATTAAGGTTGCCTGTCCCTGTGTGTATGCATCGTAATGTTGGATCGTATGATTAGATTAACTTTTTCACAAGATCCTTGCCTTATTCAGTGCATAGGACTGTGCGCGCTTTGGGGATAAATTAGGCTTGTGGTAGTGAAAGCAGCTGTTGGCAGGATGCCTGCCTCATTTGTTGTAGAAATTTGGAATGTGTGTAGTGAATGAGGCAGGGGGTTGAAGAAACAGAAGGGAGTTGTCTTATGGTTATGGCAGTTGAATACTGCCCTGGAGAATTGGATTCTATACTTGCACACTGCACCACAGAGTTACTATCTGATACTGGCCTTGTCACTTAAACCAAATTTTTCACTGGTGGTCATTAATCGTGTTACTTATTTTCTGAGAACTCAAAATGAGACCCTGGGGTCTGATTTGCAGCCATGCTGAGCAGTCACAGCTACAACTGAATTCAATAGGAGCTGTGCTTTGAACATGTAAGGTGCTATATCAGGTGTTCTCAAACTGGGGGTCGGGACCCATCAGGAGGTCGCGAGGTTATTACATGGTGGGTTGCGAGCTGTCAGCCTCCAACCCAAATCCCGCTTTGCATCCAGCATTTATAATGGTGAAAGGGGTCACAGTACAAAAGTTTGAAAACCACTGTGCTATATAATGCTAATTATTCTGAAAAAACAGGCTCCAGGCATCGCAAATTGGGCACCTAAAATTAATGGATGCTTTTGAGTTTAATCTCTCTGTGCCTCAGTTCCCCATGTGTAAAATGGACATAATACCTTCACCTCACTGCATGGGTGTTGTGAAAATAAATTGATATCTGTGAAGCATTCAGATACTATAGTGATGAGCACTGTAGAAAAGTCCATGAGACTATTAATACTTCTTTATTTAAACCCTTTTCTGAATAGTGTGCAGTAAATAAGGCACGGGACAACACACTGAACACTGAAGAGAACAACGTATGGAATAGCTTCTCTTTCAGTGATCACTGTGCACTGAACGAGGCAGGGGTCTTGTGGGGAAAAAGTAGTATGTGATCGTGTCATTAAAGACCGTGTCATATAATATGTACACACAAGGACAGACAACCTTAATTCTGACACTTCCTAACTTTTGAGTGCCTGACTTTGCAACTTGAACTTTTATATATAATTGTTTAAGTTTTTAAAAGTGGATTTGTTTTTTATGTTTAGTACGTGGAATCATATTGACATCTCCATGGGTCACCAGCAGGATATGAACCTTTAGATGCATAGCACAGGTCTCTGCTTCTTGACTAAACACACAGCAGTGTAACTTGCTGACAGCAGAGGCTGTTGACTTGGGAATCATGGGTTCCATTGCAGGTTCTGGAGGGAGTGTTCTCTAATGGTCACAGACATTTCTACAGTGTTCTCCACAAGCCTGACCCCTTCTGTCCCTGTCTTGACCTGCCCCCATTTCTGACCCAGTTTCTTCACATAGCCTACCCAGTCTCTATTTCAGTGCTTCCTATCTGATTCTCAGTCTCCCTCCCTGGATTTCTCATGTTGCTCACCCCAGTCTCCCCTGGTGGCCTTGCCCAGCCATCTGCAATCTGTTTGTCAGTCCCCTCCCACCATCACACCCCCATTGCCCCCAAGATCGTAGTCCTTGGCTTTGTCTATCAAAACTTTTGTCAGTCAGGGATGTGGGGAAAAAACCCACCATCAGATTTCAAACTCTTGCTCCAAAGCATGGAGGCTTTAGAAGTTCTCAATGAAATGGTTGTAAGAATTTATTTAACATGGGCAAAACTTAAATTTTTCTTTAACCTTGTTCTCAAACAGCTGGACCTTTTTGCTGAAAAATAGATAGGCTGATTTTTATTAAATTTATCTGAGGCAGTCAGGAAATCTTCAGCCTGAACTGTTAAAATTCAGCAAAGTTATAAGCAACAGAAAAACAAAGTCTTAAAGTTGTCTGACACTTCCCATTATAGCTGTAGGTGGTGCTGCCAACTCTTGCTATTATATTAATAATAAAAATTATATTTTATATAATAATCAGTTCTGGCCTAGTTAAAAGATTGCATCCAAAATAAATTGGGCCTCTTCAGCTGTTGCAACTAAACAATGAATTTAATTGCTCAGCTTTAATATCCAGTGTATTTCTTCTTGTGAGTGAAAGGATTCCTGAACACCAAGGGATTTGTTGTTTGGTATTTTAAACTGTTTCTGATTCAAGATGTCAACATTTTATAACTATTTCTGCAGTTCAGACACTGTAAGAAATGGTTTGAGGTGACCTAATCCGCTCTTGAGCTTGTTTTTGGAAAGAAAACTATTAAGAGCAGCTAGTGGCAGTTACCTTGTTTTGTTTTGTTTTGAAGTAGGAAGTCAAAATATACCAACTACATTTTAAAAGAACATTATTAAGGTTGCAGAGTAAACAATTGAGAAGCTAGAAAATGCCAGAACTAAGGTAGGCATTGATACAGTCTCTGATTACATGACCACGTACTTTCTTCCCCCTCATTCAGTTCACTCTGTCCTGGAGATGAATCAGGGTTGTGTAGTGAAAGCGACTGTCTCTCTATTATGCATGCTTTATTTATTGTGGAAGGTGTCTAGTGAATAAGGTAGGGAGGTGCAGGAAAAGAGGAGAGGGTCCTTAATGCAGTTGCATGCGCTCTGGAGAATTGGATTCTATCCCTGCCTTTGCCACTAAGTTCCTATCTGATACTGGACTAGTCATTTCAATTAGACTTCTTACACATGGTCACTAATTGTGTGTTCATCATTTTCTGGGCTCCTACAGTGAGACCCTGGGATCTGATTTGCAGAAGTACTGAGCGCTCACAGCTGCAACTGAAGTCAGTGGGAACTGTGCTTTGAATATATGAATATGAAGTGCTATATAATGCTAAGTTCTCAGAAAAATCTGATCCTATGCCTTTCAAATTGGGCACCCAAAAACAGTGGACACTTTGACCTTAATCTCTCTGCCTCAGTTCCCCATGGGTAAAATTTTGTAAAAATTCATGTGGATTTTGTAAAAATAAATTCATTATAATGATGAGCACCATAGGAAAAACCCACAAGGAAATTGATCATTATGTCTTCAGATCAAGAGTTGAATAGTGTGCAGTAAATAAGACATGGGGCCACACACAGAACAGTGAGGAGAAAACAAAATATTGAATAGCTTGCTCATTCAGTGTGCACTGAATGAAGCAGGGGTGCTGTGGAAGAAGTAGTTTGTGCTCATATAATTGAAGATAGAGTGCATACACACGGCGATTTTGCTCATTGAGGTAGGTAGGTGTGTGGCGGGGGGAGGGGCAACGGGGGGAGTGTTACTATACTGGTACAAAGCATTACCTTTACTGCGACAAGCTGCATCCACACTAGGAGTGCTTTGCCAGTATGGCTATTCTTGTGAATTGTACTGGCAAAACACTCGTAGTTTGGATGCAACTTAAACAGTTTAGCTATGCTTTTCCAATGTATCTTATTCCAGGCTCCCAATTCCCTTAGCTACCCACCCCAAATGAAGTAAGTCTCTACCAGCAAAAGCACAGTATTGCTAGTATAACTGTCTGCACCAGAGCCTTCTACCAGCACAGCTGTGTCAGTCAGGTGTGCAATGAAGTGTGATCCTTGACCGACACAGTTGTGCTGGCCCTAATCACTTCGTTTTCACCTTTGCCAGCATTTGGTCTTCTCCCTTTTCTTATCTTATTCAGCCCACATTTTGGATTCTTACCCAAATACTGCATAATGAAGGGACTACTCTAAAGTGTTTTTGGATTCACCACTTAGCCCTTGACATGTAGGCAGAGTAGTACAGCATCAAAACAAGAGGCTGTCCTGCAAGATTGCAAACAGGTTGACTTGGAACTTGTCTAGGTATAAATGCCATGTAAGCAAGTATGGCAGCTGTTTTCTGTTGCAATACTTCAGATTTCTTGGACACTATAACTTGTTCACCTGAATGGGGTGGGAATACCGAACATAAGGATTCGGGCATACTTTTTTTTAAACAATGAAGCTTTGTTTTCCAACAGATGTTGGAAAAGTCTTGGTGTAAAATAACTTTTCTGTAGGTAAGATTTTCGTTTGATGTACACTGTTACTGTGTTCAAGATTCATATTGTTCTTTTCTCTGTTTCAGGATGCCAGAAAAGCATGTAGTGATACAACTCTCGCTCAGGTATATCATCATTTTTATATTTGGGAAATAGCCCCTATGAGGCAATAGGTTTCTTGAGAGATTATAGCATGCCTGGTATGGTGTCTGAAAAAGATGAAGTGCAACAACCCTGGAAGCACATTGCTTAGTGCACTATTTACAATTATGAAATTGAAGCAATAATTACAGAGGGGGGAAAAAAAAAAGCTAAGGCCTTTACAGGTATTATTTGCAGCCAGTCAAAAAGCTCTAAAGTCATGAGACACTTAGATACATGAGAAATACATTGGATAGATTTCTTTATTATATATTTTATTAAATATTATACATATTTTCCTTAATTCACCTTTTTAAACATTTCATGAAACTATATGGCATGATGGTTTGGCTTTGAGAGTTGCTCCCACTTAGCTATGTATAAGCTGTCCATTTTATTTGGAAACTGAAGTTTTTCATTTAAAATCCAGATCTGGGCTTTTAGGTGGCAGTTGTCAGACTACTGAAAAATGACACTGGAATAAATACTAAATGATCATTTTCTTCTGGGGCTATTATTTTGAGGGTGAGAATTGTCAACATACTTAAAGTTTTACTGTAAAAATAAAGTTCACACCTAATACATACAGAAGCTCCATCTACAGAGTGCCTGTAACAGTCTGAAACATTTAGAATAGTGACCATCATTAAGTTCCCTGTCACTGGTACCCTGATTTTCTTGCAAAACCTTTTGACTGGCAAAACTATCACATCATTGGTGCCCTGTTTCTGTGGAAACAGTAGTCCCTGTTGTATGTCCAAATTCTAGGGGTGCAAAATATTTATGTTCCTGGTAGTTTGAGTGTTGTACACATTTATGACCATCTCGGAGATACAGAATAATTGTTTGGTTTGTGTGTTTTTTTTCCTGCTCAGATCACCACAAGTCTGGACTCAGTGGGTCGAATCCAAATGCGAACAAGACGTACGCTGAGAGGTCACTTAGCTAAAATTTATGCTATGCACTGGGGATCTGATTCAAGGTTTGTACATATGATTCTTGAACTTAGAGGCAGAGGGATCCCTTTTCTAGCTAATTGAAAGAATTGTAGGCTTACTAGAGAGACAAGGTGGGTGAGGTAATATCTTTTGTTGGACCTACTTCCATTGGTGAAGACAAGCTTTCGTGCTTTCTCAGAGCTCTTCAGGTCTGGGAAAGGTACTTAAAAGGCTTGTCTTCACGTACAAAGCTACAGTGGCGCAGCTGCACTGCTGTAGTACTTCCGTGAAGGTGCTGCTATGCCAATGGGAGAGCTTTTCCTCTTGGCGTAGTTAATCCACCTCTGTGAGAGGTGGCAGCTATGTCGATAAGAGAAGCTCTCCCGTCGACAGCGCTGTCTATGCCAGTGATTAGGTCCATGTAGTTTTACCGATATAAATCAGCAGTGTAGATGTGGCCAGATTGTCACAGCTAAATACAAGGTGGAACAGATTGTTAAGCATAAGGATTTATCACATTGTAAGAGACCACAATGAAGTTGGCAGTTAACATGTCTGCAGTTGTAGGACAAAGAAGGGTTATTCGGTCAAAGATTGTTGTAATGAACCATAAATCCATTGTCTTTATTGAGTTTGTCTATTACAAGAAAATCCAGACACCCAGAGTGGTCCCCCCAAGATATGTCTACGCTCCCATTAAAAACCCACAGCTGGTCCATGCCAGCTGGCTCGGGCTAAAGGACTGTTTAATTGCGCTGTAGATGTGCCCAAGCCCAAAAGTCTGCACCACAATTATACAGCCCCTTAGCCTGAGTCAGCTGGCACAGGCCAGCTGTGGGTGCCTAATTGCAGTGTAGACATACTGTCAGTCTTCAGACACTTTCAAGGGCCATATATCATAGAAAATTTTGAGAAATGTTTTGTACTTCAGCCTGCCTTTTTAAAGCCAGTTATAATCATACAGAAATAATTAAAATAAATCATTCCGTTATAAGAATATATGCTTCACTTCTGTTTTCCACAAGCATTTTGTCTAGTCTTTCAGATGGTCTATTACAGACTCTTCAAATCTGAGAGCCTGGTGTATGGTGGCACATAACTTCAGAATTCTTTGTATTACATTTTCCCTTAAGCTGTGAAAGGGCATATAGCTTGAAATGGTTGATTTTAGTGCAAATGTATTTTATGTTAATAGAGCACTGTAAGGACATGGAATAACAATATTTTTCAGTGAATTAAAATGTGTGTTTTGTAAATCACAACAATAAATGTAGTCTGCCATGATGTGCTGTAGCTAATTCAGTATAGTGTTGATTATTAGTATAAGAAATTCATCAAAAGCATTGACAAATAATCCAAATAAGATTTAAATACATGCATAATAGGTTGATTCATTAGAAGTTTTTGATGATAACTCTTCGAAATGTCTACAATACCATCAGCACTGCCAAAAGGTATATTTAAATGAAGAAAACATGTGACGTGTTCATTAGTTCTGATGGAACAAAAGGGTGATGCTGGAAGGCTTCTTAAATATAAAATAACTCCTTCCAAAAAGTTTGTTGAACAACCAGTAGCCATCTCTAACATATGGTAGCCATTCCAGAGGCTAATTGTACCTGGTGATACTGTGTTCTGGCTTGTCTAGACCAGGAGTACCTATACTACATTTATGATACTGAAACATTTAGTCTGAAGGATACAAACAGCCAGTAGGGAGAGGTTATAAAATTTGTAAATAGCTTGAGCAGTTTTAAATGACAGTTATTCTAGCTTGTTTTAATAGTGGAAGTTTTATTCATGGATTCAGGTAAGATTTTCTAGCAAGCAACACGTTGTTCTTTGCAGCTGTCCAGCAACATTTGACCCTAGAAAGATTAAAAATAGTCAAAAGGAGAAAATGAAAAGGCTTTTCTGAATTATTTGACATTCATTCATCTTGTCTATTTTGAAATTAAGTACGAGACAAGAAGTTAACATGTTAATATTTCTGTTTTGTGGTTATCTTTAGGCTACTAGTCAGCGCTTCCCAAGATGGAAAATTAATTATTTGGGATAGTTATACAACAAATAAGGTAGAGTTGTTTATAATCCATATTGGTAATCTGTACACAAGTGACACTTTTTTGTTTTAGTTCCTTCTTTCTGTAACACTTTTCTTTTAGTTGGATTGGCTCCATCACTTTTTCCTGTTTGAAGTTTTAACTAGCTTGCTTTCCTTTTTTTTTTTATGTCCAGCTTTTTATTCAAAGTGCATTTTAGCTTGGGTAATACCTATTTCTATGTGTTGAGCCTTTGCTTCTATTCACTGTAGCTCGTTTGCTGGGAGAAAAGAATATTTGTTTTTTTTATAACCCTCTGATAACTCTGAGATCACTGGTAGGGCATGCTGCAGAAGTAATGTGGTTAGCATGGGATCCCTTGGAAGCTTAGCAGTGCTCCTGGTGTTCATTGGCCAAGCATTTGAGTGTGTGTCAGGGGTGGGTGGGTGAAATCTTTCTGAGGAGTTTTAATAACTAACTCGTTGTTGTTTTTGCAACTGTACACCCTACTTGTGCTGCTGTTTCTGTGGCACATGCTTTCTGCTATTGTGTTGCAGAAGCACACAACCACAGGGTTTATAGAGAATTAATATAAATCCATTATAATAGATGTTTGGCTCCTTGGTAGTGAGAAATCTTGATCAAATGAGGAAGGACTGGGGTGCAGATCCTCTGCTGATGGCAGTTGTCATAGCTTCATTGGTGGAGCTATGCCAATCTACACCAGGTGAGGTTCTGGCTCAGGAAGACAAACTGGAGGAAGGAATTTGAATTGACCAAAACCAGGTGCATGTTAAACTAGTAATCTTTAATTTCAGAATAGCTATGATACTATAAAAACGATTGTACTGAACTTGCACACATCTAACCAGGCGACCATTTTTTCCATCTCTTAAGTAAAATATTCAGCACAAATAGAAGCATGTTTAAAATCAGATTCCTTATAAGTTGGATATCCCACTATCTTACTTAGTAGCATCTGCTGCAATGCTAAAGCAGTATTGCAGCTAACTAGGTTGGACAAGAATCACTATGGTTGAGTGTGACTGCCTAAAATGTGGTGTAGTTCTAATATGCCTTGTCTCTCTGTAGATGCATGCCATTCCTTTGAGATCTTCCTGGGTGATGACCTGTGCATATGCTCCTTCTGGCAACTATGTTGCTTGTGGTGGATTGGACAACATCTGTTCCATATATAATTTGAAAACCAGAGAGGGCAATGTGAGAGTGAGCAGAGAGTTACCAGGGCATACAGGTCAGCTGCATTTTACTACATTTATTTTTCTACTGTTAGTCAAAGTGACACAGTCCCAAGCCTGCACTGTTCACTGCATGCTGTAAAGTGAAAACAAGTGTTAGCAATTTGCAAAATGGAATATAGTCTAATCTTGGTTTTGATCACATTTAGAAATCACTTTTTGTATGTCACTCATTTTGACTTTATCAGTCTTAATGCTAAGTTCTGTGTTCATTTAGCTCTGCCAATGAGATACTACCAGTTGCTATCTGAGCAAACGGAGCAGTACATACTCAAGTGAATTTGGCTTCTGTACTGCTATTTTTAAAACACAAGTAGCATCAAGTGGTGGTTATTGTGTGACATACTGAGAAGGTTTTTTGGATAACTTTTACTGCAACAGTGGGGTATGACATTAACGTCTGCCATTATTCTGTTCCTAGGATACTTGTCCTGCTGTCGTTTTCTAGATGACAACCAAATTGTTACAAGTTCAGGGGACACCACCTGGTGAGTTTTGGAGGTGGGGGGTAGTTGATGGTTTTTTTTTTTTTTTTCAGTGCTTTGATTGTTTTTAAGCTAAACTTGCAGAGACTCCATTATATTGCTGAAATACATCTGTTTTATCTGCAGTGCTCTTTGGGACATTGAAACTGGTCAACAGACCACCATGTTCACTGGGCATACCGGAGATGTGATGAGTTTATCCCTAAGTCCAGACATGAGGACTTTTGTTTCTGGTGCCTGTGATGCCTCCTCCAAGCTTTGGGATATTCGCGATGGAATGTGCAGACAGTCTTTCACAGGGCATGTGTCTGATATTAACGCAGTTTGTGTAAGTGAGCATTTCTATTTACAAATGGAGAGCAAGGAGACAATAAGTGTAGCTGTAAGATTTCAATTTATAATCTAGTTTTCAAAACAGGGTGGAGAGTCGTCAACTCTCTGAGTTGGCCACTTACAATGAATGTAGTTTCTTACAATATGAGATCTTGATGAGACCAACCACCTGCAATCTAGTTCATAACTATTAACCATATCTAGAGGATATGTACGATTAAGTGATCTTGGAACAATTCAGACTGTCCTCATTTAGTCTAAGTTGTCATAACTGTTTGCTGCTCCGTCCATCTTTACCTGCTTGACCTCCTTTTGCTTCATAATACTTTATCTTTGCGTGATTAGATATGTCCATTTACAGTAGGTATGTGTACGTCTTGTGCACCAGTGCTGGAGAATTTTCCCTCGCAGCACCAGTAGAGGCAGCCACTCCTGCACTATGATGTCCCTCATGTTCCAAGCGGAGTATAAAGTGGCAGAGCTGCCCCACCCTTCATTCAGTTCCTTATTGCAGTTGTTCAGAGCATGCTGTCAGCTTGTTCCTTCTGCGAATGAGCTGTTAGTGGTTCTCATTTTTGCCTCTCTTGGACCCCTTTTACTTTTCCATTATTTATCGTTCAGACTGTCAGTGGACTTTGAGCTCCGCCTGATACTGGGGGGAAGGTCAGTGTCCCCCAGCTTCAAGCCCTGCTCCAGGTGTCAAAGCCAGTGCCTGAGAGTAATCCTCACTCACTGTTCGAAGCGTTTGGATGAGGTCACATCTGGAACATGTCTGATTTGCCTGGGCTTCAAGATAAGAACTAAGAAGCAAAGAGAAGAGCATCTCGGGTACATCCTCATGGAGGCTGCCCTTTGCCCAGCATCAGAACCACCTCTGTGGATAGAGGGAGTTCCTCAATCACTCCATCCACGAGTGTCCCTCGTCTTAGCTGTGGACAGACAGGAGGAGATCCCCCTCACCAGGGCAGTCTTCAAAGAGGTAACAGTGCTTAGAGTGCCCTCAGCCTCTGAAGCTGAAGAGGAGGACAACTTCATGTCAAAGTACTCAGTATGGGATTCCTCAATCTCAGAGGCTAACCACTTCGGTATCGAAGGTAGAGTACATCCTTTGGCCCCTTGCTTCCCGCTGTCTCATTTTAGTGGTTCTCTCAGAGCAGATCTGTTGACTTCAGTTCGTGTGCCAGGACTGGTGAGGGCGGCTGCTTCGTTGGCACAAACAGTGGCGCTACCACCCTTGCTTACAGCAGGGCAAAAGCCCATTTCAGTACCAGCCACCCTGGAGGCCTGCACAACTTCATAGGATCTGCTGAGCCTCTCTGCTCCACCCTCACTGATCATTCAGACCGACATCACTTTGCAGGGGCTGTTGCACATGTTGGCTCCCACAATGGGGGTCTGTTACGGTACCAGTAACTTCAGGTTCAGTGCTGCTTCCATTAATGCCAGTGCCAGCTCCAAGACCAATGGTAAGCGCTCTTCCTCAGTGCATAGTCCTGATAGCCAGGAAGCCCCAGGATGGCTGCTGGTACTGAAGGCATGTTGATGATCACTTTCCCCATCTCTGACTGGTACCGCTTCACCCTGGCCTTTGGAGTACTCCTACTTCTCCTCAATCTGAAGTGGGTTCTGATGTCTCCCACTTCAGGGAAACCAGGGATTGTTCCCACTCTCGTAGGAGTCATCCTGCCAAGAGTAGATCAAAGGAATGGGAGGGCCTGATCTAGGCATAATTGGCCCCCAGTACCATACCAGCTCCATCATTAGCCCTACTGGTTACAGTGGGGGATACCTACGGCATCTAGATCTTTGTCTCCAACAAAAATTAATCCCAGAGAAGGTAAGTGTCCCTGCCCAGTACTGACAAACCATCAGAAGTCAAGAAACCACTACTCTATAGAAACATATCCCTGAGGGGAGAAGTATGTCCACATGGTACTGACAGGCTGCTTGATGCTGGTCTTCAGCTGCTTTGGACAGTCCTGCATTGCAAGCTTAAGACCAGCAGCAGGAAGTTCTAACCTGCCTCTTCTGAATGTTGTCTTGTCCGAAAGAGGCCCTGAGAAGAGAAGACAGTGTTCCACATCAATAAACAGGAGTTGCCAAATCAAACAGCATGTGTCAATCAGGCTGTGGAACATCTGCATATGGAATTCCCTGACTCTGAGCATCACATCTACCAGGGATTCAGAATGCCTCAGCGAACTGATCAAGCAGGTCATTCAGTTTGGATCATGAATGGCCTCTCAACCTGGCTATTCTAAGATCAGTATTTCAAGTAGGGAGAGTCCCATCAGTGGACTTATTAACAAGCTGTCAGAACAGGAAATACTCTTTTTTTTCTGTTTTTGAAGGTGGACTAAAGCCCCAGGTCCATCTCAGATATGCTTTTCTTCCCTGGGTCAAGGGTCTGCTCTATTCTGCGCTTCTGATTCCCAAGGTGGTTGTTAAAGATGAAGCAAGAATGAGGGAAAATGATACTGCACCAGTCTGGGCGAGGCAGCCATGATTCTTGGACCTGCGCAAGTTGTCTGTCAGTGAACCTCTACCCCTGCCTTTAGTCAAGGACCTGATATTGCAGAATCGCAGGCAGTTGTTGCACCCTGAACCCTCAGTTGCTACACGTCGCAGCCTGGTTCCTCAGCGGCATCGCACTGTTTGGAAGCAGTCCATAGTGTCCTACTTAATAGTAGGAAACCATCCACAAGGGCTATCTACCTTTATAAATGCTTCCACTTACGCTTTGGCTAGCCGCCCAGATAGTGTGCCGCCTCTGTAATTTATGATTAAAATGATTTTGGACTATTTGTTACACTTAAGTCAGATTTGGTGGTCAGCTCCATTCAAGTATATCTGCCCCAATTTCATTATTTGACCTCCTTATTACAGGCAGAACTGTATTCTCTAACCCTAGGATTACAAGGTTCTTAAAAGATTTTTTTCACCTTTCAGAGACCCTACTCTACAGTGGGATTTGAACTTTAACAGCCCTTACAGGTTCCCCCTCTTGAACCATTAGCCTCCTGTTTATTGTTACATGGCTTTTCTAATAGCCATCACCTCGGCAAGGAGAGTTGGGGATTTGCATGCCATGGTGTTGGATTTTTCCGTAGACCTGTGATGGGATCCCTGGGGTGCAGCCTGGGACTGTGGGACCGCTGTGCCCCCTTAAATCTCCATCGTGGGCTCTCTCTAACAATGCTTTGCTAGTGACAAGCAGCAAAACCCTCCAGGTGCTGTTATCACTCAGCACAACAGCATGTGGAGTCCCACATCCAGCTAAATTGTATGAATGCTCCCAGAGCCACTTATGAATCACACCAAGAAAGGTACCAGCTGAATTCCCCCCAGCTTCCAGCCTTGTACCTCAGGAATATATCGTCTTGCACTGCTCAAGACAAGCAGTGGAAGTTTATTAATTGGTTCACCACTGCATCAATGGAAAGTGGATATACACCAGCCTTTGTAAATCTGAGCAGATTTATCAAACACTTCAGGCAAACTCACTGGTAAAGATAAACAGTAAAAAAAAGTTTGACTACAAAAGAGATTTTAAGTGATAGCAAAAAGTCAGTTAGTTACCAAAAGAAAATAAAACATAAGCATGCAGTCTTAACTCTCAACCCTATTAGACTGGGCAACATCTAGATCAGGGGTAGGCAACCTATGGCACTGATTTTCAGCGGCACTCGCACTGCCCAGGTCCTGGCCACCGGGCTGGGTGGCTCTGCATTTTAATTTAATTTTTAAATGAAGCTTCTTAAACATTTTTAAAACCTTATTTATTTTACATACAATACTTTAGTTGTATGTTACAGACTTACAGACAGAGACCTTCTAAAAAGGTTACTGTATTACTGGCCCGCAAAACCTTAAATCAGAGTGAATGAATGAAGACTCAGCACACCACTCCTGAAAAGTTGCCGACCCCTGATCTAGATTAAGCAGTTTTTCTCACCTTACTGGATATTTCAGTTCATAGTACACTGGTTTCATCCTTGAAACCTGGGCCAGCCTCCTCTGTTGGAGTCTTTGGTCTTCTGAGCATCCTTGTTGCTTGCAGCACAGGTGGGGGCAGGAGAAAAGGCCAAGCATGGGGCCACTGTGTTCTGTTTTATACCTTAGTCCATGTGCTTGGAGAACACAAGTCCAGGCATGTCTGGTGGGCATTGCTGACTCACCAGGCAAGGTTGAGCAATTCCCCTGGTGTGGCGTTGTACAAGTGAGTCATTGCATTGTAGCTCTCTTGTTGGACAATCGCTATTGTTGGTGGTTCGACACTTCCCCAGGCATTAATAACCAGGGGGATAAACGTCTTTGGGGAGCTAGTATCTGGGCGCTTCCCACAGCATATTTTAGTGACAACCATATAACACAATTCTCATAACTTCATATGCATTAATGATCTATATATTTAGATGGAACAGTGGGTTTCAGCAGATCATAACCTTTTTCATGATACCTTACAAGGCATGCTTTGTATGCAATATCACAACTATATACAAATGATGAATATGAGGGTTATAGGGTACTCCCCTGGGGTGTAGAGTGTCACAAAACCTTTTAAAAAAAAAAAAAAAAAAAAAAGAAAAGAAAAAGGACAAAGTACAGGTTAGGCTACACCTTAGATTTTTCATCATGGCGGTATCTGATTTCCACCTTGACTAATCTATATATTGGTCTTCTTTCCAAAGCCACATGCTCATGATGAACAGCAGTTCCACGCTTGGGATGTTTGCTGATCACTGGTTTTTTATCTAGATAGAGCAAAGCACTTTTGGGTCTATTCTCAGCTATTCATCTCTTATGCAGAACGAATGAGAGTGTGTCCTATAACAGTGTAGTGACTATCCAAGTGGATCACCAGCTGTGTTTTCATGTGCTACAAGATCAAGGGCATAACGGCTTCTGAAAAGTGCTGTCTGTCTTCAGCCAGAGCACACTAAGCTTCTGCAGTATTTCTGGGAAGCATCGATATTGCGAACATCTGCAGAGAGGAACGTGGTCTTCAGTCCACATCTTTGCTAGATATTAAGTGATTACTATCATGTCAAGAGAAGACACAAATGTGGGGAAAGTAGTTCGGCAATTCCTCGTCTGATGAGAATCCTAGTCCCAACTGTTGGAAACTTTATGGGAGTCTCCTAGTGTAATGGGCATGTGCAATCGCTTGAAAAAATGGTTACTCCTTGCAGCTGCTCTTTTGAGACGTTGTGTATGTTCTTTACGTGACCCACCCTCCTTCCCCTGTGCATTGGAGTTTATTATCTGAGGGCTTGTCTGCACTTGAAATGCTACAGTGGCACAGCTGCAGAGGCACTTCAAGTATAGATAGTACTTATGCCAGTGGGAGGGATTCTCCCATCAGCATAGAGGTAATCCACCTCCCTGAGAGGCAATAGCTAGGCTTCCCTCAACCTAGTACTGTCTACACTGAGGGTTAGGTTGGCTTAACTACATTGCTCAGGGGGTTGGATTTTTCACATCACTTAGCGACGTAGCTAGGTTGACCTCACTCTTCGGTGTACACCAGATGGAAGAAGATAGGGTGGAGTCACCCCAGCCCGGTAAACCCTCTGCTCAGGCACACAGGATGCGAGGGTGTAGGAGTGGCCACCCCTGTGGGTATCTCTAGTGAAAACTCTGGCACTGATGCATGAGACGTGTACACATCTAGCATAATGGACATATGCAACATATCTCAAAACAACAGTTACAAGAAGGTAAGTAACTGGTTTGGTTTTTTTTAAAGTAGTAAAGAATAAACTTTCAAGATGGAGTCAATTCTCAAACTTTTATGTTAATCAGTGTGTATTTGGATTTCCTGTAGAAAATGGCATCTTTAAACTCTGGAAACTAAAGGTGAAACTAGTGCTTAAAAATGCTGAATATATTTACCGTTGGAATAGTTTTGTAATGTTTCTGAACTGGAGTGTATTTCCTCTGTTTGCCACAGCCCCATTTTATGTTCTGATCCACAGGGGACACGTTCTGTTTAATGGGTAATGAAATCTAAACCTACATTGCATCTTTTTTTATAAACGCTGCAAATTCTTAAGTCTCTGGAATACCAGCAGCATGATCTGTGGAGAAATGCAGCCCATACGCTTGGGTCTAATCCTGAGATGTGCTTGGTACCTTTCACTGCCATTTAAATCAATGAGGTGCTTAACATGGATTATTTAGTAGGTATGAATTTTGGAGGCTGAAATGCTAGCTTACAGTCCTCTGTTTTGATCCAAGCAGCTGGACTGACCAGCTCAAGGTGGAACACTGTGTACAGGGACAGTCTGCATGGGTTATTCCAAAGAAAAAAATGGCCATGCTCCACTCCATTTTATGGAAATTAGTTCCTCTTGTCTCTTGAAATTTGCCAATGAAGCCATTGCACCTGCCTTTGGTCAGTACTATGCTACAAGTGTTAAACACAGTTGTGTGTGCACAATAGTTGCATTTTGAAAATCCATTTTGATTTTTTTTCTTTTTGCTCGTGAATTTGTGTTGTATCTGAGTATCTCAGTAAAGATCCTCTCTACATGCCGTTTTTGAAACTGTGCATGAGCAACACTTTTCTCTGGTGTCAAGCTCCTGTCTCATTTTCACTTCCAGTTCTTCCCCAATGGACATGCATTTGCGACTGGTTCTGATGATGCCACTTGTCGACTCTTTGACCTGCGTGCAGATCAAGAGTTAATGATGTACTCCCATGACAATATCATCTGTGGAATCACTTCTGTAGCCTTCTCAAAAAGTGGTCGTCTCTTGCTAGCTGGCTATGATGACTTCAACTGCAATGTGTGGGATACTCTGAAGGGGGAGAGAGCAGGTTGGTAAATGGTATCTGCAGTGAGTTGCAGTTCTTTTTCTTTAGCAGAATCTCAACATGGAACACATTCCACTTTCTGTAACTTTTAAACGTAAAACTAGTTCACTGGTAGTCAGTGGTGATACCTGCGAGTGCTGCTGAATTGTGAAATCTTCCCTGCTTCCTTTTAAAGGTCAGTTACTCAACATAAAGGTTTATTTTTGGATTTGTATCCCTATTTTCTTGCATTTTATTTTTTCATATCTCAGATCTGGTAATAGTGATGTTTAGAAAAGGTATGTGAGGTTTTATGTTGTGTACAGTAAGTGGTTTTGTGTCTGGTTTTGGTTATAGGCACTGTCAGCACCTTTTTATTTTATTAAATAAATAAGTAAATATACGGGGAAAATCCAGATGTACAATATTATAACTATTTGGTTCAAGGGTTCAGGGCTTCCTAAGATAGGAGCTAATTTATAATGTTGGGGAGCTAATATTTCTTTTAAGATAAAACATAGGAGGCTACTTCTTCTGTCAGTTAATCACTCTTAACAAACAAAAAACCTCTTGCAGGATATCTTGAGGTGAATTTAACTTGAAAAGCAATGTACAAAACTTGAAAAGCTTCAGCTGTTAACCTCCTCCATCTTCTCTTCCAGGTGTCCTTGCTGGCCATGACAACCGTGTCAGCTGTTTAGGTGTTACTGATGATGGCATGGCTGTAGCTACAGGGTCTTGGGACAGTTTTCTCAGAATCTGGAATTAACTGGGAGACAAACATGTACATTCTCCATTGAGATCTGGAGAGATCAATGCTGCAGCCTATAGCTGTGAAATAACATTTCTACCTTGTATTTGCAGGTGAAGTTTTTCTATTCACTGATTATTACACAAAAAGGCTTTCTGTAAACTAGAAAAAAATCAAGTGAAGAAATAGGGGTGGGGGTGGAGAAATCACTGACTTTTAATAAGGGGCCAGGCCAGCACACATAATCATGGTGACTGAGAAACTAAGAGCCAGTCTGTTTTGTTTTTGGTGGTTTGGTTAGATTGTCCTCGAGGGATTTCTGCTTGTGTTGAAAGTCTGCTAATTCTGTACTTTTTTTTTGTACATAACAGAATATACACATTATAGCAGCCAATCATGTAACATTTGTCTGTATGTAAAGAAATATGTTTGCATTTTTTAAGGAACTACATTTATAGCTTTGCATTTAACCTGAGATGTCACTTCTGAGTTTTGTAGTGGATGAACTAGATTGCTGTTTTAAACGCTTTTGTGAATTTACTGTAGATAAAGTGAAGCCAATGGTATGTATGTGTTTTTATAATGGAAGGCATTTGAATTACTACTTTTTTTTTTTAAAAAGGCCCTGATGACCGTGGTAATACCTAGCGCCTTACTTATTCACTTCTAGACCTATTTGTCTATCTAAGCATGGGGAATTACTCCTTCCAGTCAGTGGTTCCTGGTTCATCCATCGGCAGCCATGGCCTCCAAGCACCAAGAGAATGTTAATGCCATTAGGTATATATTAAAATAAGGTTTTAACACGCTGGCTTCAGCCTCTCATGTAAGTTATTTTAAGTTGAACAGAGTACATAAGTCAAGTAACCTATTACTGTCACTAAGCGGGTGAGTGCTTTCCTTTTGACAGTGTAGTTGTAAATAAGAGGATTCTGATCCACTGCAAATTCCAGCTGCCACGCACTAGCAAGGTGATATTCTAGCATGGAGTTAACTGAATAGATTGAAGAAATTTTAAAAGCGTACACAAACTTGCTGTTCAACTACTACAGCAAATGAAGAGATTTAAGAGGGTTTCTCTATGAAGGCTTCCTACAAATGGTTTAGGAAGTACAGTGAATCCCTTCCTAGAACTGCAAAGTTAGAGGTTTGCCCTACTATTCCACAACAGAACATGCTTGTCTTGTGTAATCGTTGAAGTGACCATGTTATCTACAGTGAACAATAACATTTTTGATGATCTCTATGATCCCTCTAGAAACTTTGTACTCTAAATTTTAAATCCTGCTAGTTCATTTACAACTGCAGTGGCCTGTGCTTTGGCATCTTATTAGATGCCAATCTGCAAACTGACAGTAAATAGCCATTTCCTTTTATATGCCTGATCTTGATAGGATTCACTTATAAAATGAAAGGCACCAAGAGCACTTGAACTAGTAAGCATTTTCTTATTGTGTAGGTATGACAAATCATATGACTCAAATCCATTTGAAACTACCCATGAAGATCACTTAACTCTGGTGCTGGCAGCGTGTCCACGTTTGTGGTGGATGTCCCTGGGGGGAATCTGAGTTGGGCATGAAAGTACCTGATACTTTCAGGAAAGGGCCATTCTCTGTTGGCTTCTTGTAAGTGCTTTATTTTAAATGTGTGTATTTAAACAAATTACCATAAAGCTGAAAGTTAATGTTAATCTGTTGCCTCCACCTGAAGGTGTGATGTGTCCAAATGTCCCTGGGTCAGTTTGTGAACATAAGTGCCCAGCATTTTGTAATATGAAAAGAGATTGTTGCTGAGACCACTGTTTGTGAAGTTTCTACCACTTGTCATTCTAATTTCAGTACTTCCGGACTGTGCCTGTAAATATGCCATGTTTACAATGGTGGAGGTGCCAATCAGTGTGCCAACTGTAGTAAATTCAGTATCCGTTAAAAAAGCACATCCCGTGCTGGAGCAGTATACACTTACTAAAGGCAGATTATGGTGTTGGACCAAAATCATGTTATGCTGTAGCTCACAGAAACTCATTTGCATTTTCTTTTCAGCAAGATTATTTTGTTTTCTAATCTGTTTGCAGAATTATTTATGGAATATTTGTATCTTTTTCCAAGAGGGCAGCTCTTTGAGGTCAGGCAGAACACTTGATACTTTTTAATGGTGCCTTTGATTTTTAAACTTGCAGCTGCTTCTAGTTTGAGTGAATCATTCTGAAAATTTGCTAGTAAACTCTTAGAGGAAAAATTAATTACTAAATACCTTCTCATTAAAGGTGCATCTTGAAGTGACTTCCTAGTTGCCAGTGATGTAAAGAGACTTCCCATACTTGCAATTAAATATCTCACTATTTCCCTTTATACTGCAGCATAGATGTCTGCTGTCTAACTCTTAAGTAAGTCAGATTTCTAAAAGGATAACGGGAGTGTACACCTGAGGAAATATTTAATTCCTGGGGCGAATGTGCACCAAAACAGTGGCTATTGTTGGAGTCCTGGTATAAGTCTCTTTTTTGGATTGTTTTGCTTTTTTTAAAAAGCATTTATAGTAGTGGGACATTTTATTACATCTTAAACTGAGGCAATATAATGGGCCTATATGAGCTATTTCAATTTTCTTAAGCATTGCTTATGGGTGAATTTTCAAGATGGTACACTCATTAAGATAGAGCTTAATTTTAAACTAAGCACCAAATCCCATCTTCTGCTACATACCACCATTTGCAGGTTTTACTTGAAAGCTTTCATCCAGACTCCTGCATCTCAAAGAAAATGTCTCCATGGGGATTTTTAGACTAAAAGATGTGTACCTGTAGCTTAATATAAGCTCAGATGTGCAGGTTAGTGTAGTTTCTAACTGTTCACGTGATGGTGAACAAGTTTAATACATGTAGTGGATTTTACAGCACAGTGGGGTACACGTTAAACTGTTGTGAAAAGTTTACCACTGCCAAACTGTAGAGCTACTTAATTTCAAATAAGTTATGTGGTTACAAAAATATGTACTAGATTTTGGAATTAGTAATACTTAAGTTATGACCATTGTGCCAAAAATTTGTAATGGCTAGGAAAGTAACCTTTTTCCAGTCTTCATTCTAATAGTAAATCAGTGTTTAAATGTACTTTAAAAGAAGTAGTGTAGCAAGAATGTAATTGGTTGAAGCTGTAACTTGGAAATATGTGCCTCATATGAAATTACAGATTTCTTTAATTCAGGTACAACTGCTGTCAACTTTTTTTTTTAAAGGCTGATTGGTGAAGGATACTGACCAAGCAAACTTCTGGTTTCAACTTGCTCCCATGTATACTCAGCTTTTATCACTTTTAGTAAAAATACTGGGTGAGATTCTAGAAACCACAAAATGCTTCAACATTGCTAATGTACATTTACTTAGTATGGGTAATGTGCGTACCTTCTTTCAACCATCTCTAAACTTTTCTCCTAAATGTCGTCATTACCATCTGCCTTGCTGAATGTCACATACTGTTAAGTATCTGACAGAACTGCTGGTTCAATAATCCATTTGGAGTAGAAAAACTCATTAGAACTGCTTTCTTCTGAGGAGAGAGTTTGACTCTGATTGATTTGGCAGTGCTGAATTGATATACCAGCTAGTCCTCATGTGCATACTGTAATGCATGGATTGGAAATAGATAACTCTTTAATGCAGTTAACGTAACCCACTTGTCCCATCATGAAGTTCACATTACTTTAGGCTGTAATGAAAGTATTGTGAAAAACATTCCAAGAGTGCGTAGTCCTTTCCTCTTTGAGCACACTGTCACCTCCACTAGATTTAGTGCTGTGCTTTAAAATGTTGGTGAGAATAGGTATTAGCTAATTCAGATAGTTGGTATGAAATGATTGTGTAGCAGAATGACAGATTTTGAGATAGCATTTCCTGTAAAAGTAATTAAGCATGGGTTGATGGTGCACTTTGTATACAGTAATCTGGCATGCATGCTGGTAAAACTACTTCCTACACTTCGGAGGCACCACAAGCCTTTTTATCCAGTTGCTGGTTGTGTAAAATACATGCAGAATGTTAATGCAGTGTTGTTATGGTAAATGTGTGAACAGTGTTAATTGATTATAACTGATAACCAATTAAATGTGCCTGACATTCTTATACCACACAGTATGTTTAGGTTTTGACTAATATGGACTTCAGTGGAATAGTTTTAGATATATTTCAAGCCTTTGTTTTACTTACACAATGGTGCTCTTATTTGTTTCTCCTTTTTTTTAAAAAAAAAAAACATCTGAACACTTGTACTACATTTTACATCCAAAGGAGTCCAAAACGAATTTCTTTTAAACATGCTTGACTTAGTTTGGCACTTAGCTCTGATTGCCCAGCATTTCTCATCTAATGGTTTTAATTTCACTTGTTGCTGACTACTTTGATGGAAAACTTCAGTAATATTACCAATTATGAAGTGATTCTGCACTGCCTTTGGATTGTGTATGTATTCAGAAACAGTCTTAAACCTTTTATTTAAGCTAATTCAAAACAGGGACTTGTGCCACTTGTTCTATAACAGGGCTGTTATATAGACTTCCCTGTTTAAAAAAAATCACTTGCTATAAACTCTGTTTATAGCTTCCCCCCCCATGGATCTTTTCTTTGTATTTGTACAGTGGCTCAGTGAAAGATGTTGCCATGAGTTGATATTGTAACCAATAAACAAGTGCTTTTAACCAGACTTGCTGTGGTGTGTGTGTTTATTTAACAACCTTCCTTCTACCATGACAATCTTATACAGCAAATACCCTGGTGCAGAGTTGTATTTAAGTGGCTGAGGGAATTTTCCTACTAAAATTTCCAGCATACATTTAAAAGTTCCTTAAGGTATATAGCACATACTTTGTCTTAAATGTAATTTTTGTGGCTTAGTCATCATTCAAATTCTGACACAAATAGCACTGCCTCATCTATAAATTAAATGTACTACTAAAGGCATCTTGAAAATGCTACACAGCAAATCCCAACACTACTGTAGTCCATGGGATCTTTGTTTGTTTCAAAAAGATACACTTCAGCAATGACTGGAGCACCTAGCCTTTGTTTGAGAATGGCATTCTGGATTTAGCATTTCTATTTCATAATTCTTTAGGCAAGCATAGTCCATTTCCCTCTTAAACAATACTACTTTCTGCTGCAATATCAAAGGGGAAATGAAAGGCCTTTGCAATCCAAGCATTAGAAAATGAGCAGAATCTTTATATATAAAAACTTGTCCTTTTCATTAGTAAAGGGAAGTCAGGCTAAGGGTTTACACATGATATTTAAAGGAATGCAGTTGCTCTCTACAAATTGAGACAAAATAGCAGGTACATTGCTAATCTTCCCTGTTAACTCCTCCTTTCTGGGAATAGCAGCTGTCCCTGTCCTAACATTTGAGATTATTTAAAAATAATGCAAATAGTGGCAGAAAAGTCAACTTACTGTTCAGGAGCAGGATGGAGATGTTAGCAGGAAATCCTCAGCCATACATACCCCCCCTTAAATGAGGGGGACCTAGGTAAGCAGCTGTTACATCAAGCAGCAAAGGAGCAGTCTCCTTCCGTTTATCAGACATACTCCTTCTGAAGAACCACACTAACACTTTACCTCCAATAGAAAGAATTCTGAATTTTATTTCCACAGCTACCATCTTCGTCATTCACTTGATGTCTTTCAACAAAACTACAGGGAACACCAGTAAGTGGCTGTCATGAAGTAAATCAGAATTTTCACAAAAGTAGAAACAAGCAACCTTGAATTACACAGGTCTCATGCTTTAGAACAGTTTCTGTGATGCAAATAAAACAGCATCTTCTGCTACACACTGCTTGTGAATGGGGTCAAGTTTAAAATGAGGAACAGTGCATCATCCCTTACCAACTACATTAGTCAACTCATCTGCCAAACTAAATTCAATAAGTTAAAGGGGCAGCATTTCTTCCTCCCCCACAAATTAAACCAGTCTAGAAATGCTCTCAAAAAATAAACTACTCATAAATACATTTGCAACTCTTCCCCTCGCATAATTTCTATACATTTAACCAGCTGGGCTGCAGCCCATCTTCACAGCTCATATCATTAGCACACTCAAACTTCCACAACAATGAGGAAAATCAATACCCTGAAACACTTGCAATAGCATGCAGCATACCCAGCTTCTAAGCGATCACTTCTGCTTTTTAAAATAAAGTATCATGAGTAGTCTTAAAAAACAAAGTGCATTTCATTAGCCCTTTCTTGTAAATTAGTGAAAAATCCCAGCAAGTACTCAATAAAATCTGGGGCCTTAAGCCACCACAGTAACAGGCACGTGAGTTTGGTTTTAAACCTGATTGTGCAGCATTTATCAAGGATATATAAATATTCTGAAAGGCTTTCATTATCGAAAATATTTTTTAAAAGTCTGTTTATAAAATACAGGTGAAATTGCACATGATCTGCATCAGGAAGCACTTGGGCATCCTTGCTAATGTCTATTGAAGGTCCCTGGCCTACAACCACCCTTTAAAAGCTGATTAAGGTGGAAACATCCACACACTCAACTGCTCACAAAGCTAGAACAGAGGGAACACATTTAACACATACCTGCAGGTGGCAGGTAAAGAACAATTCAGGAACTTGAAATACAATAGCCAAGATAGTGCCTAAACAATTGGTCTGAGAAGGAAGCAAGCAATATGGAAAAAGTATCCACAGGTAAATATTGTTTGTTTCCCAAATGTACGCAGTCTGAAGAACAATTCAATTTATAATGCTCACAGCAGAACATGGCAGGTATTCATGATGTAGTGAGAGAAATCTTTGAAGGCCAGGCTACATCCCTTGCCCAGGTGACTAGAAAATAGCAAGCCTTCCCCCAGGTGCTTAGATAAAAACTTTAATCCCAAACTATGCAAAAATTCAGCTGAGTGTAGACCAGCTGTATAGCAGAAGTCCCCCTGTTTGGTGTAGGTAGAGGCTTGCATGCTGCACATGACAGAGTCATCTGAACTTTACACATTAACTTACTTTGGTTTTCAATATTCCTGTTACTACAGCATGAGGAACACTGCCATTCCATCACTGCAGCATGCTTGAATTTTTAAAGCTTTCCAAAATACCTAGAGGGAATCAAGTTTATACAAGTAAAAATGGCGGGTCTATCTATAAACGAACAGAAGTAGGGTAACAGCAGCCCAGCTCCATTGATTTTATCTGAATTCAAAATCTAAAGAAGCACTTTTGGGCTGCTAGAGCTGTTCACCTAATATTTTAATTCATAAAACAAATCTGAAAAATCAGCATCTAGAGAACTGGGAGACATTGATACTGATTTGAGGAAGAGAAGGAATAATAGATTAACTCCCAGATGCCAGGAAGGTGGGATTTGCCACTGGTAAATACTAAAACAAAATAATACAGGGTTGTTGGTTTTTTATTTTAAGTCGCCAGAGTAAATATAAATTATCATTTTGCTCTTGCAAAATTTCTCTTTACCACAGCTTTTAGATACAGTTCATTGCAAAAATGTGAACTGGGTGTTACAGTATCTGACAAGTATAATCAAGGTAATTTTAAAAATGTCATTTCATGTGACTCCACAGGGGAGCAATGTGTCATTCTATAATTTTGTCCTACAGGCAGTTACCCAAGGAAGCCAGCAGTGAAAAGAGATTGGTCTATTTATTCTGCTGAAGAAAATGCTTTGTAAAAACATCCAGCTCATTTTCAAGATGAATGGCTTTGTTTCTGTAAAACAAACAAGAGAAAAGTGATTGATCCACCTGCATGCATCCAAACTCTCACAAGAGTCTTCAGCCTCTTTACTTTTTAGGAATGAAATTCAGGACACAAGCAATCTTACTTAGACCACCTGACTCAGAAGAGCACCCCATAACAAGTGCTTATCTACACTGCAAACAAAACTAAAGCACCGCTCCCCCCCGCAGCAGCAGCAAATCTCTAAGCCCAGATCAACTGACTTGGGCTTGCACTATGGGGGTAGCAGTGTAGTTTCCGCTTAGGCTGGAGCCCAGTGAGGGGGGTGGGGTCTCAGAGCTCAGACTCCAGCCTGAGCAGGAACATCTCCATTATTATTTTGAGCCCCATGACCCTGCATCAGTTGATTCAGGCTCTGAGACTTGCTGCAGTGTTGTGGTTTTTTTGCAGTGTAGACATACTTTTAAACCTCAGGATGCTGGCTAATCTGCGTATATAACACCTTAGAGAAAGGCTAGTTCCTACGTGTTCACAAAGGCATGAGGAATCACTGCTAGAAGGGATGATGGATTTCTCCTTGCTGGGAACAAGAAAAACCCCACCATCCCTTGTAGCTCTGCCTCTCCCAGCTCCTGTCTACATTAGCAAAACTTTCTAAAAAGTCTCACCCTTGCTACCACCCTTCAGCATCTCTGCTGGCACCATGGGAGCCCTGGGATAGATGGACTACTGGCAATGCTTTCAATGCCATTCCATTCGAGAAGCCCATGTAGGGTTACACAACAACAGGTTAAAAACCCACCTGAATTGTTTATACTAGGGCTCCTGTAGCTAATGCTGGTTGAGATAAATCCCTTTTAACTGACATTTTTAGAAAATGGCCCTAGCAGAGCCAGGGACTCAGCCTGAGGACGGTGTGCAGCACACAATGGCAAGCCATGGGCAGAGAGAAACAGACACAAAGCCAAGTGTTGCCCCCTTGGCTGCTAGGTGAGGAGACAACAGGGTGCATTGTCACCCTGCTGGAAGGGGCTGGGGTCCGCTGGAACTGGGAAGGCATCTCCAG
This sequence comes from Natator depressus, assembly GCF_965152275.1. Classification (NCBI taxonomy): domain Eukaryota; kingdom Metazoa; phylum Chordata; order Testudines; family Cheloniidae; genus Natator; species Natator depressus. Next base: position 11,498,088 of record NC_134242.1, read on the forward strand.
AAGAGAAAGGGGCCCTGCTTGGATGAGCGAGAAGAGAGGGGATGAAATACAGGAGCTGAATTTACCCTGCTCCCAGCCCCCAGCTAAAGAGTATTCCTATGGAGAGAGCTTTGTACCGAAGACCTGCTTAGGAACTCTCGCCCCATCTCCAAAGGAACAAAAGCTTCTCAGGTAGGGAAGTGACCTGCATTGTTGGAGCTTGATAAAGTACTCTTGAGAAATCTATTTTTACTGGGCAGAGAAGGAGAAGATCAACATGAGGATGGGGTGATTTTTTTTGAACTTTCCCCACATCCCCCAGACAAAACACAACTGGCTAACATAACTTTAAAAGAACACAACTGCTGCTACTGGTGTACTAGCATAGCTGCAGGAACTAGGGATGCGGGGGGGGGGGGGGGGGCACGCCCCAGCCCCAGCTGTGGCCTCAGTCTTGGCCCCCTTACCCCTGTCTAGGTGCCCCCCAGAGACACGGCCCTGCTCCTGGCTCCAGTTCGGGGGTGGGTGGGGCTGGCTTTCAGCACCCCCCCATTCAAAGCATTTCAGTGCCACTGTGTACAAGGCAAGAAGATTATATATATTACCATGCTTCACCCTGTGCCACCGTTTCAAGGCACATGTCAGAACGATCGTTAACAGCTGAAAGCAGCAGCAAACACACACTTATTTTATGATATAGTACCGCCATGACCACAGATCTGGGGGTGAAATCTTGGCCAGACTGAAGTCCATGGCAAAACTCCCATTGACTTCAGTGGAGCCAGGATTTCAGCCTCTCTCTAGCTGGCTAGTTCAAGATTTCTCCCTTAAGCAACTGGCTGAGTCAATACAAAACGATCATTACCTTAGGTGCTTTGAGTTACTCTGTATTTTCTCTAACTGATCTATTTCTTTGGACAGCCTTGCAATTTCTTCTTCCAGATTTTTCTGAGTAACGTCGACTTGCTGACACAGTCGAGCAAAGGTAGTGGCCATTTCTCTAAAGGAAAAAAAGTTTGTAATTATAGTTTACCATACCTCGTGTTACACGACACTTCAGAGTCCATGGGTAGAATAATGCAATCAGAACAGCCACCAACTGCTATACACAAGTGCATAAAGAAAGACAGCAGGAGGAAGAATGAGCAAAGGGACTCTCTCTTCAAAAATCAATAGAACAGGGACACTGTGGTGGTGGCATTTTTAGGGTCATTAAAAAAATAACACAAAATAGACCTTGTTTTAAATACATGTTGATGTTGCTACTGCCAGCTTCTGACTCCAAAGCTGGAGACTGTTCTCAGAGTAGTGGATTTTTGCTATTAACTTGGGGGTAGATTCACGAAGGGATGTAGGTGTTGCAATGCCTGACTCCTAGGTGTCCTGCTGCTTAGTGGAATTCTCAGCTCCGAGTTAGGTGCCCAGGCTTCCCAAACAATGCAGGAGAAGAGTTAGATGCCTAAGAAAGGGATTCTCAGAATCAAGTTGCTGAGCAGGGAGCCACCTAAATTAGCTAAGAATGAAATGCAGTGGCCTGGATTCAGGCTTAGGCCTAGATTCACAACGGAATTGGGGTGCCTGACAGGCTGAAGGGAGGTGCCTATCTATGCTTGGGATTCTCAGCTGTGAAGCCTCTCCTGGAGTTGGGCACCTAAGTCAAATCAGCCCAGGGGAAGTGGGGTGGGGGCAGGAGGGCAGAAAGAGAGAGAGAAAGAGGGAGGCTCTATAGCCAATATCCCAATGGTTAGAGCACTCACCTGGGATGTGGAAACCCAGATTAAAATCCCTGCTCTACCTGATTTGGGGCAGGGAATTGTACTTAGGTCTCTTACCTGCCAGGTGAGTGCCCTGACCACTTTGGCTTTTAGAACCTTAACCAGTTTAACTATACAGGCAGTGTTCTGAAAGGACTGCTTCCCTCACTCCTCAAGTGACCATATGTCTCTGTTCTACTCTGTTCTCAGGTTATTGATTATTCTGGAATGGGTGTCTCTCGAGCTCTCCATTTTGTATAATAATTAAATAGCCATTGGACAAGAGATAAAGGGAGTGACTTGACAGCTTGGTGGTTAGGATTCTCACTTGAACCGGATTCTCCCACCTCCAAATCAGGCAGAGGAGGGATTCAAACTTGGATCTCCCACATCCCAAGTGAGTGCCTTAGCTGCCAGACTACAGGGTATTCTGGGGACACCCACCACCTGTGTTATGTGTGAGGCATGATCCGATAGGCGTACTCTGAGCACACTTCCTGGATCAGGACGACAGGTGGGAAAATACTTCATTTGAGAAAACCACAGGGACTTTGCCATGAGTGAGGGCTGTGAGCAACTAGTTAGCTGTGGGGAAGCATCGAGCCTTTAGGCACTGTTCCCACCACTAGGCATGTGCAAAGCTGTTGGACTTAAGCACTTACGCTTAAGCAGCTTTCTCAATCTAGCCCTTAGCATCTGAATGAGTTTATCGTAAAACACCGAACAAGTGTCACCAACATTCAAATTGAGCAAACCAACAGCTTTGATAGGGTCTACATTCATTTGACTTTTCTCATCGCTTCAAACCCTGTTCACCACGTTGAACACTCCTTCCACTAACTGACTGTCCCTGGTAAATACAGAGCCAGTTCTGCTTGGAACAGCAATATTGAACAAACATTTTGATAGATTAAATGAAAAACCAGGACAATTCAAACGGGCTCAAAAGATGTTCCCGGGACATCAGGACATCTTACAAAACCTCCAGGACTGTCCCGATAGCACAGAGACATATGGTCACTTGAGGAATGAGGGAAGCAGTCCTTTCAGAACACTGAATATAGTGAAACTAGTTAAGGTTCTAAAAGCCAAGCCATCCTGAGTCTTAAGTGATTCAGTGTTAGTGAAAAGGATGTGACTATGACTGCCCATAAGAACAGAGCCAAACTTTCATATTTATATAGTAAGCTGCTTGACAAAGAAACTGCCTATAGAGATTGAGAATCATTCTAGATCTTCAGACAGATACAAGTTAGGGGTAAGCATTACACATTCTGCTGTTTTGCCAGGGTAAGTGAAGTTATCAGGCACAAATTAACTGTATGATTTCAAATAATTATGCTGTAATACCCATATGAGTTGTCTCTTTTGTTATTGTGTAAATCCCCCATTTTATCCAAAAGAAAACAGACCATTTAAAAGGGCATCTTAAAGGCAAGACAAAAGGCTTAAATGTTACAGGCCAAATTCATCCCTGGCATAACTTAATTGACTTCAGCCCGATTTAGATAGAATTACGCTAGGCATGAATCTGTCCCACCATCCTTTTTCCATAAGGGCTTTTTATAGCACAAGTCAAAACGTCTCTGAACGATAGGAAAAGAAGGGCATTATTTTCATCTCTCGGCAATAGCATGAATATTTTTTACTGCTAAGTGCTAATGAAAATTGCAAAATGTAAGTGCTTAGGTACTAAGGAAGCTTACTGATGACTGCTCTTTAAACTAGTCCAATTCACGTTTAAGTCGAGTAAAGAGAATAAGAACGCGCGAACCAAGGTTAACAAAACTACAGCTCCAGAAAAGTGATGCTTTTTCTGTGAAACAATATCCATAAAATTCCTTCATTAAAAATAAGCATTTTGTTAAAGGGGCTCAATCAACTTAAAAGCCACGCTTCTCAGAAGTTCCCCTCCCCCCTTTTTCAACCACCACCTAAGGCTACTATAACTGAAAGAATATTTCTTTTCTCCACTTTATAGTCATTTTCTCTCTCCCCCGTAGTCAGAAAGGTAATCGTGGCTGTGTGAGGTCTTTACACTAACAGTGACGTGCAAAACAGGACTGTACAACCATAAAAATATGAAAGGGGGATTCTTTGCCACAATAGTAATCGACCCAACTTTGGCTCATTTTTTGAAATTGAATAGATTTCAAGTTGACCTTTAAACCTTCATACTTAGGCATCTTTTCAATTCTCTATTGTAACTTTCATTGATAAATACAGGCACATAGATTATCCACTGAAATGTATTTCCTGTATTAGTGACTACAATGATAAGTATAATACTTACTGTTGCACTTGATGGCTGCAATTTGCACTAGTAAAACTGACAATCATCTGCAATTTTTCAGTAGCATAGTTTACAAACTGCTGTTTAAAGGCTCTCTCTTTTGCTTTAGTTGTCCAGGTTAGTTTCTCATAGAGATACAATAATCCATACATACTTAGGGAAAGACATATGAGTTTCCAGCCTACAGTTCTCCACACCTGAAAAAGAAGCATCTTTTCATGACCTGAGCGGATTATGTAACAGTAGCTCTATGGAATGTATTTTGTCAAAGTGTGGTCATAATTAGAAGAGGATAGAGAAGTGTCAACTTCCTGTTCAAGGTATTTGCTCTCTTTGTACCTTTCTGTCCGACTGGATTAACAAAACATGTTTTTCATCCAGGTAGCACTGCAGAGCAACACAGCTACATAAGGAGCTAGAGCCTCTTCACCTTGTGCATCAGCTGCAGAACTGTTTAGCTAGATTCATATTACAGAATCTTGATTGCTAGAGATAAAGTAAGAGGCAGAAAGCAAAGCTCTCAGCAATTCCAAATTGAGCCTGACAAAAAAAACCAAATAAATTTTATAATTTAGAAACGGAGCACATTTATATGGAATAAATATAGGCTCCAACATGACCCTACTCAGCCAGTTTTCTTATTACATACTTACTACGAGCCTTTAATGCACTTTATACTCCTTACTGCAGTGCTATTTAGCCTTGAAGATGTAAATATTTTGCTGCATTAGACAAAAAGTATTTATCCTAGATACCCCATTTGCAAAGTGGTTCTGATGCCACAGATCTTGTAACCCTAACTCACATAAGTAAGGGTTGCAGGATTGGAACCATGATGTAGAGTCATATAGGTTAGAGTACAGCATGACTGATTCCTGGAGCCTTTGCCTATGAAGAGTAAATTTAAAAAAAACAATGGATATCAAAGAAATCTAATAAACCAATCACTCAGTTTAAGTATTTTAAATTAACTATTCTGTAGCCATTTACAAAGAAACCCTGGCTAAACTGATTAGCAAACAATTCTTTACTATGCTAAATACTAATTTCTAGATTTCACCTGTGATTGCAAGGGGCTTACCAAGCACATGAAAGGAAAGTGCACCTATTGTTTAGTATCTGTTTAGTAAGACTAACTTCATTAGACATAGTTCTGTTTAAGTCATGAGTTGAATGGAGCTATGCTGATTCTTGCCATCTGGGGACTAGGCCCATTGCTAATTAGACTGGTTCTAACAAGCAAGCATCAATTCTATGCAGCAGTGATGGCATCCTAAACAGTAAAAAGAGTACATCTGGAATAGTCTCTGCCATGCTTTCCATTTATAGAGGTAGTTGCAAATGCTACTTGCCACTCCTCCAACGATGATGATGCTCATAGAGGTCCGTGATGTTAGTGAAGCTAAACTTGTTACCAAAGAAACCATGAGTTCCTCCTGTGATACGTTCTCTGGAGTTACGGCAGGAAGACAGGTGGCAGAGGGGGTGGAAGCTAAAGGACGAGGCATCTAGAAGAGCAGAAGAAGGCAACTGAGTGATAAGCATTATGGAACTGTAGAGCAAACTGCTTGGTTTTATTATTTATTTTGCTTTCTCATAAGCAGGGTTAAAAATTGAACTTAAGACTGTCTGGGAGATTCAAAAAGGCTCTTCATTTGTTTAACCCTGAACAGCAGTAACGGAGGCTTAGAGAGTTGTTCAGAAAACTGATGAGTAACAAGAGATGGGCCTTTCCTGAAGATCTCATCAACCCAGACAGGGGGGTGGGGCAAGAAGTGAAGAGCTGCCCCAAATTCCTGAAATATAGTTAAAGCTTTTAGCATGGACTGTAGTTAATTCCGTTTGATTCCCACTATGCCTCATCAGCTCCTATCCACTCCCCACTATTCTAGCTGCCCCGTGCCCACCTGGCAGTTCTTTCAACCCTTCACTCCCCTACAAATGCACCCATCCACCCATGAATTTTTTTTTTTACTTTGAGGCTAGGGCAAAGTCTTAAGTAGATCCAAATTTCATGGTGACCTCATGATGGGCTGAACAAAAATCCCAGGTCTGAATAGCCTCTCAAGCTTTACAAGGGGAGCAGGGAGGGATAACATCTGGAGACCTATTTTGCAGTCTGGGGCTATCGCTACATTTATCACAACAGCCATAGTTTCTTTCCACTTGTTAGTGTTGACATTTAAAAACTCCATTGCCCCAAATAGCCAGACAGTCCATAAGGTTGAGGGAAGTAGGACTGGCTTTGCTCCACTTTAATTATACAAAAACTGTAAATGAAGAGGTGACCAGAAGGATAGATACAGAGGTAAAACAAAAATCAGAGTCCCCAAGAGCATGCAGTAGCTGCAAGAAGTACTAGAAAGGTGTTCTGGCTCCATTTCATCCATGCATATAACCCAGTAATAACACCAAACCTCACCAAAACAAGTTTCAGACAAAGGGAACATGGTGAGCAGACAACACACCAAGCTATTAACACGCATGTAAAATAATGTATAGAAAACATCAGATATCAACCCAATCCATTCTGAAAGACCTGGGAAGCACTCACCTGTGAGGTTGGATCTGCCAGCCCGAGTAGCACTCTATGAGCATTCTTTGGGCCTAGGAAGCGGTTTACAAGGGTGGTCCACCCCAGGGAAAAGTGGAACGTGATATCCTCTTGAAAATCCGAACACAGACTGTGACAGTTCAAATCGTAACTGAGGTCAAACTTCCTGCATGGAATTAGCAACTGGAGCTGATTCTGAACACCAGAAGGTAATAATGGTGTCAGATTTTCTAAAAACAAAGTGGATTAGCAAAATTTAGTTACTATGCAAAACTTTACTCCATCTTGGGAAGGTCATATGATGCACTCATTCTGTATCTGGCTTTTTTAATTTCAAACACCTAAGCAACAGTATTAACTGAGGCCTAACCTACCAGTTTATCTACTTAGCAATTTCCATTACAATTAAGAGAGTGCTCAGCCCTTGCACTGCACAGTTTAAACACAGTCTGTCCCATTAGGATCAACTATTGATCATTCCAGCAAAACAAAATGGAAAAAGAAAAAGCCATCCAGAAAGGCAGTGGTGTCAAAAAGGGAAAAAATGGTCAGAGATTAACTGAACCAATCAGAAAGATCTCTAGCTAGAGTCCTGAAGTCCAGGATGGACAAAGGACCACTTGGCCAATCTCAATAGCCTTGGGTAGAAATAAGGAAGAGGTGACTTCTCAAGATCTCAGGAATAGGTCACTAAAGGCTTCATATATTTCCTCAAGACCTGACTGTTTCATTACCAGGAATCAATTCAGACTGAGTGGTTGGACAGGCATTTAACAAAAGGGAGTACAGAAACAGGAGACCATACCAAAATGTGAGCTTCAAGATAGAATCCTAGTTTTTACTGAGTGAACTAGGGTAAGGCTTACACTGAAGAAATATCTGACAATCAGGTATTGCCTATATTTTAACATTACCATTGTTAATTCAAGTTATTTTACTCAGTTCCCTTCCCTAAGATAGCTATACAGAGGTTAAAAAGACACAGGGAGGGAAGAAAGGTAGCAGGTCTAGAGTGAGTTGGGAAGTCCTGTTTTCTGATCTCAGTTCTACCACAGTGTGTGACCTCAGGCAAATAAATCACTTAATCTCGGTTTCACAGCTTCTCCAAATCGGGATAATAATTACTCCTACCAAATCCCCACAAGCCCTGTGGGAAGTAACAGTTGCATAGCACTTTGGAGCTGTAAAGTGTTATAAGCTTATAACTCAGTAAATCCCAGTCATAGTATGTAATTGTCTAGAGAGGAACAAGTAAAAGTAGGAATTTACTTGGATTAAACATTGTTAGGAGAGGAACTGTTTTTCCATTATTCATGTGTACAGATCCTGTGATCTATGATTGGGACTTCTTGATGCTGCCCCAATACAAATAACAACTCAAAGAAGACAAAGTCCTTTTGGGGTTGAGCTGGAGACTGCCCAGGTTCAGACTCATATTTGTGTGAAAGTAACATTACTCTGTATAAATATTACCAATCATTTCCTGCTGTGACTGATGCATTGACTGATTGACTTCAGTGGAGCAACGGTCAGCCAGGTTCCTTCCCAAACCATCTTCTATGTGCTTGTTGAGCTCCTAATGTTTCATGGAGAAAGCATGTACATAAGTTGATATCAACAAGCCAGCTATGTTAGAACAATTTTGAAATATGCTGAACGCAAGAAATCCCTCTAATCTTTGAACATATTGTTATCCATGGTGGGAAGGAGAAGAGCATGGAGAATGATCATGCACTGAAATTATAAATTCTCGTAGTAAACTAACTAGAATTTTAAAAAGGGCTGATATCTGTAACACTGTGGTCATTAAAAAGGTAGCTGAAAAATATACCTCAGTTTTCAATATAACTGTTTCAGAGAGCATAGTGCAGGAGTGGGCAAACTACGGCCCATGGGCCTCGTCTGGCCCATCAGACCTTTTAATCCGGCCCTCGAGCTCCACTGCCCTGCTCTGCCCGGTGCTCCCGCATGTTCAGGACCTGCGTGACGGGCATGAGGGCACGCATGTTACTCTGGCTGCACAACCCAAATGCACTTCATGCGCCATCGGAGCCTAGAACCTGCAAGCCCACATGCCTGCTACTCGTTGGCTTAGGTGACTGATGTTTTAGTAGTGTTAATTTTCCATTGTTGAGGGTGACCAGCTACATTGTTCTCATTAATCAAAGAGGGTGTAGAAAGGGGGTAAGTTTGGTTTAATTATTGTAATACCTTGTTATGACAGTATATTTATAATAGTAAGTATGGTTTTATGCTTATTTCCACTAAAATGTATCTTTATTAAATAAAGTTTATATGAATATCTCTGAATTGTTAAATTCCAAGAGCATTCATGGCCCGCCATACAATTTCCATACCCAGATGTGGCCCTCAGCCCAAAAAGTTTGCCAGCCCCTGGAATAATGCCACTATATTACTCTGGATAGTCAGAATTGTCTTGGTCTGATAGCAACCACTTCACTGGCCTGAACTAAGAGATACCAATTTCAACCATATTGGTGGAAGTCAAAATATAAATGCTTTGGGAGCAGTGATGGCAGGTAGAATACTCATTCAATCCTATAAATGTAGATTAATGGTGCAGAATCAGTCTCCTATTGAGCAAATACAGTCAATGGAAGTTTTGACATGCACTTTAATGGGAGCATGATCAGGGTTTTTGAGTACCAGGCTCACGAGACTATCTTGGAATGTATGCTCCTTTTAAAAGTTACTGTTAAAGTTGGTAGAAATTCAAACAACAAAAAATGGCCTTTTTAAAAGTGAAAATGTCCATGAATTGTGGACTCCAAAATATTTTGTCAAGTGAATTTGTGACTTTTTGTAATTGAAATTTGTATCAAAAGTATTCTCAAGGTGGCTAGCAAAATGTTTCATCTACAAAAAACCAATAAATATGAACCAAACTAAAAATTTTAGTGACCATTCTGATAAAATTTTTAATTAATTAAAGAACTTGAATTCCCTCCCCCCCACCTTAAAATGGAAACAATTCCAGAATCTTTTGCAACTTTCTCCCCATCATCTTTAGTTATTGCAATCTAATTTAATAACAGAAATACACAGATAAATGGATAGTAAATCTCCTAAGAAAGACCACCACGTACACAAAGTAATATACAGTTATTCTTGGGGGAATTCTGCACCAAAAAACTAAAAATTCTGTAAAACTCTATATGTTTTCTTTGTCAAAACAACAATATAATCCCACCCGTTTCAATTATTTTGGTAATTTATTTCAAAATGCCTATCAGCAAGAATGTCTGTAATAATACAGACAAGAAAAAAGCCCCCTTCCCAGAAGCAGAGAGTTAAAGAAAACCCTATGACAACCCACTTCCCGTTTCTCTGTTATGCTTTTGTTGGGCACCTCAATCTGGGTGTGTCACATGTGCCAACTGAGCAACTATCGGGGGAAAGCTCTGCCGCTCCCATCTCAGACACCCTCCCTCCCAGAGCCCAGCCATGGGGCACCCCGGCCCAGACACCTGCACCCCTTTGTCCCCAGAGTCCAACCAGGGCGCACCCCACCCCTATCACAGACACCCATGCCCCATAACCCCCCAGACCTCAGCCCGGACAGCAACACGCCCTACCCCTCCAGAGGCCAGTTGCGGGGCACCACCCCAGCCCAGACACCTGCACTCCTTACCTCCCCATGGCTGGGCTCTGGGGGGGTGCCCCCCAGCCCAGACACCTGCTCCTAGTTCTAGCTTTTACTATGTTAGTTTTAATAATTCACGTACTATATACTCCTGGGGGAATTCTGCACCACTGCACAATGTGAAATTTGCAAGCTGAAGAGCTGGGCTCTGCTGGGTCCAGCAGCCCCTAATGGCGGCCATCAGCTCTGCAGCACTGCCTACTCCTCAGAGCCCAGGGAGGGAGGGAGGGAGGGAGAAAGAGAAACAGCCTGATGCTGGGTCCTGGGCTCTATGGAGTTTCCTGCACACCGCCTCCTTCCTTCAGGATGAGCTGGGAACCGCAGCTACCCAGAACTCTCCAGCTTCCCCTCCTCCTGGCCCTGGCAGTGTCTTGTATTTGTGAGCTGGAGAGCTGGGCTCTGCTGGGTCCAACAGGCCCTAATGGCAGCCAGCAGCTCTGCAGCACCAGGGGGGGAAAATGAAATTCTCCACAGAACATTAATTTTGCGCAAATTCTACATTGTGCAGTGGCGCAGAATTCCCCCAGGAGTTTACAGTGCATGAATTATTAAAATTAACATACTAAAAAGGTAGAACTAGGAGCCAATGTGAATGACAAATTATCTTCATCAAATCACTCAGGTGTTACTTACACTTTTATACAGCTTCAATACTTGTGAAGAAGGGTGAAAATCAGAATAAAATTCATCAACCAAAACAGAGAGTCGACAAATCTCATCAGTCATCGCAGAAGAAACCTGAAAATGTTAAAATATAGACATGGCAATAGAAGTTGTTTTTTTTTTTAATTGAAACACAGAGTGCAAAGGAGGAAATTATTAAAATGCTAACTGCATCACTAGATTATTTAGGTTAAAAACATTCTGCCCATTCTCATGATTAATCAAAAAATGTGAACAGTTAGCAGTCTGTTGGTAAAATCCCTCTCCAATGTAAAGAGCACCTCATGAAGTAGCTAGTTCTGACAGATAATGGGGGCCACCATCTGCAGCCTCTGACCCCCCCCCCCCCCAGTTATCTCCATTGAAGAAGATTCCAGAAGTAATTTAAGAATGGCTACTTATCGTCCTACAGTAACCATGGTCCTTTGAGATGCATTATCCACAAGTATTCCACTTCTGGTGCAGATTCGCCCCATTCACGGGAGATCAGAATCTATTGAAATAATAGTGGCCAGTTGGGACATTGCGTTCTGGCACCCAATGGCTGAAGACAAAGGGTGAATCGAGTGAAACCTACCTTCAATTCCTTCACTGAAGCAGAATCCGGTTGATGTAGGATTCCACAGTAGCAGAGAAGGATGGCGAGTTGTGAAATACATGTAGACAACACATCTCAGAGAACAACAGTTATGTCTACGCTAAAAGCTATGTATGTGTGCAGGGGGAATCACAGCCATGTACTCATGCTAGCGCTCTTCCAGCTAGCGTGCGCAAAGGTAGCAGTGGGAGCACAGCAGCAGAGGCAGGGCTTAGACGTGCTGAGGCTACATAGGGCTGCACAGGTGAACCACCCTCAGTTCCTTCTCTACCGCAAAGTTCCACAGAGGAAACACCAAAGCAGAGGAGAAAGAGATACACTTTGAAGAACTGCAGTTACTTCACAGGGTGAGTAACATTTCCTTCTTCTTCAAGTAATGTGCCTATTGGTGCTCCACTTCAGGTGACTTTGGAGCAGTATCCCCAGGAGGATGGTGTTTCGGAATAGAGGTCTGGGAATATTACAATGGTCTCCTGATGAAGGTAAGCGGCCACCACCACCACCACTAGAACTTTTGAGAATACACTTGAAATTGAGGATAGTCCAAAAGGAAGCATCCAATATTGGAAGTGATATTGGCCTATCAGAAAGGCAAGTATATTCTGTGAGATGCATGAGTGGCAATATGGAAATGTCCATCTTATAGGCTGAGAGCTGAAAACCAATCCCGAGTCTAATGAAGGAATCATCATTGCCAGAGTCACCATTCTGAATTTGAAACTTTATAAATTTAGGAGCCTTAGATCTAAAAATCAGTCTCATATCTCCATTTTTCTTCGGTACAAGGAAATACCTCAAGTAGAAATCCTTCCCCCTTTGTGCTGAGCAGGGACAGGCTGTATCAGCCCTAGACAAAGAAGGAAGTCTATTTCTTGTCTCAGTAGGAGCTTATAAGAAGAGACCCAAAAGAGGGAGGTGGGAAGGGGGAGGTATGTAAAGTAGATGGCATAGCCTGATGTAAATCTCCAAAACCCATCTGTCTACAGTAATTTGCTCCAATGAATGTCAAAAATGGGAGAGAGTTTCCAAATGCAGGGAGGTGAGCAAACTTTTGCAGCTGGTAGACCCAAGGTGGGCAGGATTTGAACCCTCAACCACCTCATTAAAACTGGTGTTTTGATAATGAAGATGCGTATTTGAATCAGATGAATTTATTGTTCTCTTCCTTGGGAATCTGTGGTTCTTTCTAGGGGTCTCTGGAACCTCAGAAAATTGTATTGAACAGGATCTCTGAGCAGTGTTCAATCTACTAAACTTTCTTTTTCTCTCAGGGTAAATCTCCAGAGATCCCAGAGTGGCTCTGGAGTCTTGGAGAGTTCAGATGGACTTGTCCATGTTCTCTGAAACCAACTTTAGACTAGGGCTGTCAAACTATTAAAAAAATGAAATTGCGATTAATCACAATTTTAATTGCGCTGTTAACAACAGAATACCCTTTATTTAAATATTTTTGGATGTTTTCTACATTTTCAAATAGATCAATTTTAATTACAACACAGAATACAATGTGCACAGTGCTCATTTTATATTATCTTCATTACAAATATTGGCACTGTAAAAAAGAAAAAACAAAAGAAATAGTATTTTTCAATTCACCTCAGACAAGTACTGCAGTGCAATCTCAATAATGAAAGTGCAACTTACAAATGTAGAATCTTTTTTCCCACAGAACTAAACTGAAAAACAAAACAATGTAAAACTTTAGAGATTACAAGTCTACTCAGTCCTACTTCTTGTTCAGCCAATCGCTAAAACAAACAAGTTTGTTTATATTTATGGGAGATAATGCTGCTTGCGTCTTATTTACAATGTCACCTGAAAGTGAGAACAGGCGTTCACATGGCACTGTTGTAACTGGTGTTGCAAGGTATTTATGTGGCAGATACGCTAAACATTCATATATCCCTCCATGCTTCAACCACCATTCCAGACACAGAAGCGTCTCATTGATCAGGAGGGCGACCAATAACTTGTGTTGCGATTCCCTGACTTCAAGTGGCATCTGAATGGAGTCTGACTGGATTGCCACATGTTTAATAAGGTCTTGCATCTGCTTAAAATCATCGACCATAGACCATGGAAGAGACATTACCACTTCGTCTAATGATGATGAGGAGATGGTAGTTTGAGGAGTATCCTCCTCATCTGCCCTAGTTTCCTGTTCCTCAAAATGTCTCCTCCTGCTGGGGAGTGATCTGAGGTGGTAGAAATTGTCTCTCCCTATTGTACCAGCAGGCTAGGCTCCAAGCCTTAGAAAACTGCTGTCAGTCAACAGCCCAGGGATCTCAGTATCACAACTGGAGGTATCCGTATGGGAGGGGCAGTGGCATTTAAGGTTGTTCCCACCACTTGTGATGTCTTCCCCAGGGTTCCTCCTTGTCTCTGCGACTAACATAGAAAAGGTTCCTATAAGGATGGGTTAGGAGAGCCCTATGCTGAACAGCTAAAAATGCTGGTGAGTTAGTCTGTACCAGTGATAGATGAGAATCCAGTGACTGAGTGAGTTTTGGTACCAGGAGGCACTCGATACCCATGATCAGCAGAGATTTTGGTTCTTCATAAGTATCTAAATTCTTGAGGTAGCGAATGGAGTGTCAGAACCAACCTGATGGTCTCTAGAAGTAGATGGTACCAAGGATTTCAATTGCTCTGATGACAAGGGTGACAGAGGTGGATACTTCAATTTATACAGTACTGGGGGACCTGTCAAGGGGGGGTACTAGTGGTAAAGTTGTTTCCGATGGTACTGGTCTGGAAAAACACCTCCCTTTGCCATCTCTGTTACACCTGGATGGTAAAGAAGCTCGCTCAAGGCAGCATGTGCTCACAGAAGAGCTTCGGGTCTTTCCAACCCCGTCAGCACCAAAGGAAACTGTAGCCTCTATGGTACCAGGCAGAGAGGTCCATGATTCTGAGACCATTGACCTGGTGGGAAACCAAGGTCTTTTTGGAGCAAACTTTCTGGGACCTCTGGAGGTCTCTGGAACCATCCCCTTTCTGTGGGGTATTGAGCAGAGATCGAAGAAGGTGCACTAGATCTGCCCAGAGACTGAGGTACAAGGGATTCTCCCAATCTGGCTCTGAAGCAGGGCAAAGAGAGCTTGCTCTCCTAATTCTTCCTTGCCCTAGATCTAAGGGCTGAACAGAAGTTACATTTCTGTGGGATGTGTGACTCTCAAAGCAACAAAAACACTTGGAATGGCCATTGCTAACTGGGATGGTATCCCAGCAAGTAATGCAATGTTGAAACCCAGAGAGCTGGGCATAGCCTCCCAAGGAAGGCAAGTCTCCCCAAAGAGAGGAGAAAGGAAAAAAAGGCACTCCTCTCACTAGTAAAACTAAACTAACAACTATACTAAGCCAAACCAGTACTAAGAAAACAATTCTAGTTGGATGAGGCACACTCAAGGTGGACCTGCTAAGCTGCTCTCTCCGGCCAAGGCAATTGAGAAGGAACTGAAGGATGTGTGCATGAGCCACATGGGCACCGCTAGTAAAAGTCTCCAACTGAAGGCGCATGGGATGCATGCACATCTGACACTACTCAAAGAAAACCAGGTGAGCCACCAAACTGTGAATTTGAAGATAGAAAATATTCTCTTCCTTGTTTGGATCTAAGACATTTGCTCTTTGTATGCAACCCACCTTGTTCTCTACTTCCTCAGTAACCTGTTTGATTTTTCTCTTAATATCCTCTGTTAAAATGTTCAGTTGGTTTCGAACAAATTCCAACCTATCTTTCTGGTCTTCTCGCTCTTCCATTGAATGAACTCTAAGGTAGCAGAAAAGAAATCACCATCACTAGTAGTTCTCCCAGAAACATAATAGTACAAAGAAACTTAATAAATCCAGCATGGATGAACAATTAATACAAGAGGGTTTATTAAGCAGTCAAATGAATCAGAAGTCATACTGGGCTGACAAAAGCTATCAATTGACATAAGCAAATGTCCTACTTGTCGAATGCAAGTAGAATACACATTAAGTTTACAGCTATTTCTTAACATAACTGCTTACAGTTAGCTTTTCATACACTATCTCTGTTGCAAAGAGTGCGTTTGGAATTCGGGTACCAATTGTGGTATCTATAATTTACTAAAGAAAAAGAAAGGAGGGTAAAGAAAGAATCTTGTTTGGGAAACTGGCCCTCTAAGTCTTAACTTATCTCTACAAATTAGTGGAGACAATTCCTCTGACCAGACTGCGCTATTACTGCTCACTGGCACCATTTGATTGCTACTTTACAATGAAACTGTATTTCTCATCTTGAAGACCAGGAAAAATAAAAAACACTAAAACCGAGCCACATATTAC
Source organism: Natator depressus (assembly GCF_965152275.1). Taxonomy (NCBI): domain Eukaryota; kingdom Metazoa; phylum Chordata; order Testudines; family Cheloniidae; genus Natator; species Natator depressus. The sequence goes on from NC_134242.1 coordinate 11,513,907, forward strand.
TCTCCCAAGCAGTGCTGGGCCCATAGCTCAAATGAGGATGGTTTAAAGGCTGAAGTTACATAAGCTGAACAGCCAGTGGCCATGCCACATGTTGATTCAAATGATCTAGGGAGTGGCAGAGCATTGGTTTTGATGGACAGATTTAGAAAACAAAGCAACAGATTTAAGAGAAGGACTTCAAGAGTGGCATTCTTAGAATTAATCTAAGAGCTGACAAAATGCATCAGATTAAGGATGTAAATGCACAACTAACAGAAACTGGTGCATTCAGGAAGGGTATGAGATTTAGTGGGGGATTGAGTAGTCCACTGGAGGGTACATTATTGAGGAGCACAGATGGAAAGGAGGTAAACTGGAGAGGTTAATATACAACAGCACATTAACTATAGGTGAGAAAAGACCAGGCATCAAGGGCAGTTAGGAGAAATTTCTTTACTCAAAGCGGGAAGAGTATGTGACAGTTTCAGAAGCAAAAAAAAAAAATCAATACAATTGTGAAAGTATTAGATACGCAAAAGGAGGAAAGAAATATTACTAGGGGCAAAGGTGACATAGACCAGATTGCTCACATGAGCTCCATCCATCCAAAGCAATATTTTAACCACCCGCAAGCTGCCTGGCTGTCACTTTTCCTCACACACTCCTGCTCATTCACCCTCTTCCCTTTACAGTACGTTATAGAGGAGATAGGCCTCAGTATTGCTTCTAAAATGGTGGTTACAACAAGAAAGACTCCTTACAGTTCTAAAATAAAGACTCAAAAACCAAGCTCATAGGATCAACTAGCCACCTTTGTAATCCGTTAACAATGAAGAAAGCAACAACATGAACGCAGTGATCCTTGGACACCTCAAAGCTGTTTTGCTTCTCCTCACACAGAACAAGTAAACATGAGGAAATGGTGCCAGTGAGCAGTATTAAAACTGAACAGTGAGAGAAATTCCCTATCCACCTCTTGCCAGTAGGGATAAGTGAACTTTAAAGTCTAGACTAGTGCAGGGAAATTAATGCAATGGAAATGGTTCTCTCTCTATGATCTGGATATACCAAAAACAAAAGACTCCTACCTTTTTTCTGCTGCTGCCACATTTATGGCGTCCATAATGTTTTTCACAGTATCTATTATCTGTTTAGCTCTGATAGTGTGCTGTTCAAACTTGGTTTTCACGGCTGACTGCGAGATACACTCCTGCGAGGGGCCCAAGCCACAACACATTACTGTAATTCCATACCAACGCTCTCAGGAATTTCAATGTCAGAAAGCACTTGCTGCTATCATCAAACTTAAACCCAAAGGAAAATAAAAAAGAAAGGAGGAAGTGTACAGAAATCAAAGACACAGAACTGAAAATTCAAATGGCTCTATAGCAGCAAGACTGTATCTTCAGTCCACAGCGTCCACAGTAATGTGAATTGTTTTTGTAAATAAAAAAACATCATAAAAGGAAAATCTGATGTACAAGCATGAAGATAAATCTGTTCCTTTCTCAATGGTATTAAGCATCTCAAAAATTTTCCACATTTTGGTAGTGCTGAATATTTAGCACTGATTCTTATAGCACTAACTAGTTGGTGGTGGCTTTAACTGTCTCATTAACTTTTCTCAAAGTTTCAGGGTTTAACCGTTTTTACCCCAAAAAGATTTTGCACAATTGCAAACTTACGTTGATATTGACATGCCTACCAGCCAAATATGCAATTTGGCCAACCATATGGGGCACTCCAAAACAAGTATTAACTTGAAAGGTGCAACAGCTGGCAAGCATTCTTTAAAATATTTTCCCCTCCTGCTGAATATTCATGTGTTAAATCTAATGGTACTGAATGGTTAGAAATAATAGAGTATAAGGCCAGAAAGGACCACTGTTATTATGTAATCTAACCTCCTGCTCTGCACAGGCCACTGATCTTCCTGGAATTAAATTCCTGTTCGAACTAGTGCACATCTTTTAGAAAAACACTGAATCTTGTTTTAAAAATTGGCAGTGATGGAGAATCCCTCACAACCCTTGGTAAGTGTTCCAGTGGTTAACTGCCCTCATTGTTAAAAAAATTGTCTTGGTTTCCAGTCTGAATTCATCTAGCTTCGACTTCTAGCCACTTCATCTTGTTATACCTTTGTCAGTTACACTGACAAATTCATTATCAAATATTTGTTCTCTATGTAGTTTCTTATAAACTGTGAACAAGTCACTCCATAGCCATCTCTTTGTTAAACTAAACAGGTTGACAGAATGAAGGTCCTCACAAGAAGGCCTCTTTTCCAATCCTTTAGCATTCTTGTGTCTCCTCTCTGAACCCTCTCCAATTTAGCAACATTCTCCTTGAATTGTGGACACCAGAACTGGAAACAGTATTCCAGTGGTGGTCACACCAATGTCAAACTCAGACTTAACATAATTTCCCTGCTCTTACTCGTTATTACCCTGTTTATATATCCAAGGACCACACCAACTTTTTTGACCACAGCATCACATTAGAATCATAGAAGAAGATTAGGGTTGGAAGAGACCTCAGGAGGTCATCTAGTCCAATCCCCTGCTCAAAGCAGAACTAACCCCAACTAAATCATCCCAGCCAGGGCTTTGTCAAGCTGGGCCTTAAAAACCAGTAAGGCTGGAGATTCCACCACCTCCCTAGGTAACACATTCTAGTGCTTCACCACCCTCCTAGTGAAATAGTTTTTCCTAATATTTAACCTAAACCTCCCCTACTGCAACTTGAGACCATTGCTCCTTGTTCATCGGCCACCATTGAGAACAGCTGAGCTCCCAACTTCTTTGGAACCCCCCTTCAGGTAGTTGAAGGCTGCTATCAAATCCCCCCTCACTCTTCTCTTCTGCAGAATAAACAAGCCCAGTTCCCTCAGCCTCTCCTCATAAGTCATGTGCCCCAGCCCCCTAATCATTTTCATTGCCCACCGCTAGACTCTCTCCAATTTGTCCACATCCTTTCTGTAGTGGGGGGCCCAAAACTGGATGCAATACTCCAGATGTGGCCTCACATCAGGGAGCTCATGTTCAGCTGATTATCCATTATGACCTCCCAGTCCTTTTCAGAGTCACTGCTTCCCAGGATATAGTCTCCCATTCTGTACGCAAGGCCTACGAGCTTGTTCCTAGAGGTTTGACTTTACATTTGGCTGTATTAAAACAGACGTTACTGAAACTCAAACTAAAAAGACACAGATGACCAGTTTTGGCAAACTGAATTTATGGCCATAAGAAAGACTTTGAAATTAAGCCATTTCATACAGTGCAGACTATCCACTTAACTAACTGGTGTCACGCTGTGCTAATGTTTAATTTACAGACTGAGCAAACACTATCAGTATCGTACATGTGTTTTAGAAATACGAGTAAGAGTTAAAGCATTTAGTTTCCTTTTATTGGATATAGCTAATGATAAAGGAGATTTTTAAAAGGTACAACTGGCAGTAAGTGCCTAACTCCCACTGACTTTCCCATTGAGTTGGGTGCCTAATTGCCATGTGTGCCTTTGAAAATTTTGCTCTCACCTACCCCTGAATAATAGTTTGTGACGAGATGTAAACAAAACACTAAACGGAAAAAAACAGAATGGGTAAAAGGTTCTCTTTGTTCCTCGATGAAGCAGATCTAGAAATCAGCAACGAAAAGCCAGAGGTTCATAGTTATCAGCACACTGTTAGAGCTAGACTAGACATGTAGGAAAGATGAGAATCTTTCAAATATTAGTAGGTAGTAGATAAAGGGATTATAGTCGTTCACTACACAATCAGAAAATCCAGTTAAAGCACTAGGAAAAACACAAGCATTAGTTATATGTCTGGAAAGACGAGAGAGAGAGAGGAATAAGTTTGCTTTTAAAGTTTATAAACAAATGCATTTATCAAAAGGAAGGTAAAAGCTGCGGTGCTTCCCTAATATACCTCAGAACAGTTACCTCAAACTGCACTTCAAGTATAGCCGGTTAATTTGCCTCTAAGTGCACAGCTCAATACATTTACTGTGCATCGCATCAGAGGGGCACTCTGCAATGGAGTATTAATTAAGGATGTTTGAGTTATTAACTCCCCCATCCTCACCCACTTCATGAAGCAGTGTGGCAAACAGTGACCCAAGAATGAGGGGTGTCTTTTTGACATAGCACATTAAGTGCTGATGCTCTGTGTCAAAAATATAATTTCAATAGAATCTATTATAAAAATCTCAGAGAAAACAATTAAACTCTCTTCCACATTCCATGAGACTGAAAACACACACACACCCCTAACCCCCATAGTTAGCCCACTGAAGGCTTCATGGATTAAAGATCACATCAACTAGCTTTTCTCTTGTCACGGTATGTGTATATATTTTGGGTGTGCACATATTATAAGTGAGGCGGGTAGTGTGTAACCTCTAGGTTAAACTAGAGGTATAAAGGCAGTTTTTAAGTATAAGGATAAAACGTAGGTATAAGACAGCAGTGCAAGAAACCTACAGGCCCAAACCTGTAAGAAATGAGCTTAAGCATTTAGCATAAGATAGGCTTATTAAGTGCTAGCATTGGTAAGCTGATCAACAGTGTCCCTAAATCATAAGATGGTATAAGATACAATTTTTTGCAATAAACAATTCTGCTGAAATTCTGCACAAAATGCTGACAGATAACTTCAAAACATCAATGGATGCTCATTTGGGCATTTTAGGATAGGAACACTGATGCTTAACCACAGGATTGCTCTGGTAACTGACTGACGTGTGTGTGTATATATCTCTCTATCTATCTATCTACCTATCTACCTTCATTTTTGGTTTTTATTTTATTTAATTTTTCCCAGGAATTTATATTGGTGTTTATTACTACAACCACCAAAACAGGTGAAAGTCAGTGAAAAAACCACTTAATTTTTCTGGGTAAATATCGAGGTTTATTTTGGTGGACAGAAGGACAGGGGAAGAAGTAATCAGTAGATTAATGCTTTGATGAATGAAATTCAATATGATTTGCTGCAGAACTAAAACAGAACTCAAAACATGACATTTCTGAGTTTAAGAAAACAATACCTCTCTAATCCCCCCCCAAATTTTTTTCATTTGAATCAACAGTTTACTGTTGTAGACTTAGAACTATTAGCCTATAAATATTTACATTTAATAATTAGGCCACACCATTTGCAGCACATACCCTCAACTTCATCCTTTTCTCTTGTTTTTGTTTTTTTTAAACATTTGAATACTTCCTTGTGTTCTGAAACGTATTCTGATACATATTTTTGTTTTCTTCCCATTTTAGTGTATCAGATCTTTAAACTGTTATCTGCTAACAACTTGAAATGTGTACATGGTAGGCGTGAAATTCATCAGTACGTTCAAATGTGTACACACTTCAGAGCTTGCATGTGTGCCTGTTTATTGTATCTTCTAGACTAATACATAGCCTTACTTCAACAGGCAGTTTGCATATATACACATACTAATGTATTATTGTAATACATATATGTCATGCAATGTATTATATTTTCTTAATAAAACAAGTTATTTTTTATATATTTGAATGATAAAAAATAGGGTGAAAATCAGAAAAAAAAAAGAATACTTTTTGTAAAATCCAGGATTTTTTCAGTAAAAATCGGTTTAAATTGAAAACGTAGGGATTTACGCACATCCCATTACATTCCAGATAGATAATTAGTATAAGAATATAGAATAAGGAGACACCAACATTATTAGGGTGAGGAAGTTAGTTACAGGCAAAGGAGGCCAAACATTTATGAATATTCATGGCAGCCATAGCAAAGCTAACCATAGCCTAAACCATTGAGACCCTGACCAGTGGAATCGTTTAGCATGGCCGAGATAGAATGGGATCCTCATCGATGACCACCTGTCTCCCTTCCCTTAGGTCTTTGCAAGGGTTGTGTGAGTATGCATATGAAATGACATGGGATGTAAAGTTAATATTGCATTACTGTTGCATTCTTGTTTGGATCACAACATTTGTGTTTAATAACCTTGTTAATAAAACTACTGAAAGCTCAGAACTTTTTTCTTCAGTGTGACTGTTGCAAACATGCACATGGGTGCTTCCAATTTAACCATAATTCTAACAATTGTTGGCCTCGTCTTGGAACTGGAACCTGGTCAAACCTCAGAATGTTAATTTGCTAAACTGGGAATTCTTAAATAACCAATACAAAGTGAATAGATCAGGCAACAAATGCTGCCTATTACTAAAATGGTCTTATAATGGGAACGTTGGGCTATATTTTCAACTACTTAAAACTATACAAAACTAATTGTTCAGGTTGAATTTTCTCATGCTGGGTGTCTGCCTCAGGCTGAATTTTCTGGGAAAAATTCAACCAAAACAATTCACTTGTTTCCAAGAATAAGGTCTGAGGAAAATATATTGTTCTGCCCATGCTAAAAAATTGTGCCAACCTTTTTTGAGACGTTCTAGCGTCCCCATGCTTTGCAGTAGGTACTAGATATTTGTCAGTGGGGTGCACTTTGTGTCTGAGATGTGCCTTCACCATCCTTGTGAAATCTCCCCAAATCAGGCAAGTGATAACCCTTTGAAAAAAATCGGCAGTTCGCACATGCTCATTAGACACTAGCTAGAGCTTCATTTCTGAATTTCCCAAAGATAGCTGCATGGATTTTGTCTGCATGGAACTGCTTTCCCTGCAATTGCAGCTCTGCGTTCTTGTGTGCTGGGGCTAGGCATCAGCCCTGAAAGCAGGGTAACTGTCTTGCATGTGCTCTCAATGCCTCCCCTGCTGAACCAAGTGTGGAGTGTGGAGAAGAAAGCTACCTGATCTGAATGCAGAACAGATAAGAACTGGATCTAGGGGGAAGGGAGTAGAGTGAGACAAGGAGACTGGGAGATGGGAGAACTGAACTGGCTGGGTAAAGAAACTGGGACAAAGAAGCTGGTAGTCCAGGGGACAGGGTATGTGGGTGAGTGACTGGAGGCCAGGGGAAGAGATGCAAATCAAATGACGAGCCATGGGAATCCGGGGGAAAAGAAGGAATGCCTGGGAGCTAATGGGGGAGACTGGAATTGAGATACCAGAAGAGGAGACTAGGACTGACTGGGCAAGGAGATTGAATGAAAAGACTGAGGCGTGGAGACTGGGAGTGACTAGGTGAGGAGAATAGGACTGAAACAAGGAATCAGGGATGGGGAAGAGACGGGACAGGGTAGAAGGGAACATAGAGTTTGAGGGGAACATACAGAAGAGTCTGTGCGCACTAGAGTACACAACCCTTCAAAGCCTGGAATGGAATACAAGATTCTCAAGTTTTTGTTATTCCTCATCAGCACATATCTATGAAACACACTGGCAAACTGTCACATTCCCATCTAGATGCTGGTCCACAGAGAAGATGACAACCTACTACTGCTATGAGTTACTCACTCCCTTAGCTCATGTAGCAGAGGTTTTGCAGTGGGTGTAAAGCTTCAATATGGGGGCATCAGTATGATTCCACATGACGGAATTTATTTTTTCCAGTATGCGTTTTTCCAAAAGCAAAGAAATTGCATGCACACGCACACAAACACACAAAACTATGTTAAAAGAACATAAAGGTTACTAAGTTAAGAAATGCCAGATTTAAAGGTTCCCCAACTTCCTGGAAGTCCAAATGAGACCTTAGAGGCACATGGAATGTGTTAACAGTGAATGGCACTGGATACAGGACAGCTCTTGTCAAAGCACTCATCTGCTACAAGATTATAATCACCAGCATCAAAAGCATCACCTGTCACAAAATCATCAAGCTACTGTGGAAGGAGCAACCTGCCTCCTCTCTGGTGGTCCACACTGAACTCAAGGTGTGGCACTTGTTATTAAACAACTTCTAGCACAGACTTTAACCACATGGCACATCATATCTCAATGCTTGGCTCTGACATCATTATGGACACTTATCTGTTGTTGTGCCCTACACACCAACAGAAGATGCATCACCTATGAAAAATGACGCATTCTATCAACAGCTAGCAGCAAAAATCCAGTCAGCTCTGCCACATGACTAGCACTCAGAAATTTTGATGCCGGGACTGGGGGCAATCAAACTGGGTATGAAACTGTGAGAGGATCCTTCAGTTTGGACTTCCCAAATGATATCATCACCCAGCTTTTTGGCGTTTTATGCCACTGAGAGCTTAGCAGTTATGGACTCCTAGTGCAGGCATCTTAAAAACCATCACTGGGCATACCATGAGAGAAACTGACCACACCCTCATCAGAAATTGCTCCATAATGAAATTTCACTGAGTCCAGTGGTGCTAGAACACCATAAACCTCAAATCATAGACTAGCTGTTGCTGTGCTCTCATTGCATTTTCCAACTCCTTGCAAGCCAGATGTCCAACAGTACAATGTCTAGTGTCTATCTGAAGATCCTGTTGAAGCTGTGAAATCCACACAGGATGTCACTGATCACATATGTAACCTCGACAGACTCTCAGAAGATGTGGAGATCGCTTGGAGTATCACATCCCTCCACAGACACAATCAGCTTCAGACAGTTCACAAGAAACCTTGGATTTCTGAAGAGGCCTTTGATATATTATCAAAAAAGGCAGAAGAAGAGGCAAGCAGGGAAATGTCCAAGAATGTAAAATGACTGAAAGGCATTTTCTGGGCTACTGAAAAACATGACCATGACATCTACAACTCCCTGGCTGAGGAATCAGATTATGGCCTAAAGTACAACAACCTGCATCCTGCCTACAGAGCCATCACACACTTGGCTGGAGGCCATAAACAGCCTTCTAAAATCCCCATCACAAAGTCAGATGGCTTTCCTTCTGAGCCATCCTTTGAACCCTTGATCTGCTGATGACTGCCAAGAGCTACACAACCTGGCAAACCACACACCTGCAGACCTGGAGACAAACACTGATCTTCTGTTAATCAGGAAGAAAGAAAGGCCATCCCAAAATTACAGAATGGATATGCTGCTGGACCTGATGGTATTCCACCCGGGCTGCTCAAAGGTGCCTTGGAACCAGTGAGCATTAACCTGCATAAATTGTTATTAAAAGCATGTGCATCAGGCAAAGTACCAACAGAACGGAAAGAGAGCATCATATTGTCCTGTGCAAGGGAAAAAGATCTCGCAGAGCGTGGCAACTACAGGCCGATCTCATGGTTATCGGTCCCAGGAAAGGTTTTCACTTGTTCTGTTTAGTAGGATGCAGCTGCTCCTTAACATACATCGTCATCCACAGCAATCAGGTTTCACTGTTGGGCAGTCAACAATAGATAAGGTCCTTACCCTCTGGCTGAGCTGCACTGAAAATTTAACCGTCTGTTTCATGTGACATATAATCGATATCAAAGCAACTTCTGATTTGGTCAATAGGTCAGCACTTTGGCTCACACTGAAAAGAACTGGCACTTCAGATGTTTGCGGATGATATCAAGATGGGAGGGATCGCAAGTGCTTTGGGGGACAGAATTAAAATTCAAAATGATCTGGACAAACTGGAGAAATGGTCTGAAGTAAATAGGATGACATTCAATAAGAACAAATGCAAAGTACTCCACTTAGGAAGGAACAATCAGTTGCACACATACAAAATGGGAAACAGTTGCCTGTGAAGGAGTACTGCAGAAAGGGATCTGCGGGTCAGAGTGGATCAAAAGCTAAATATGAGTTAATAGCGTAACACTGCTGCAAAAAAAGCAAACATTCTGGGATATATTAGCAGGTTTGTTGTAAGCAAGACATGAAGTAATTCTTCTGCTCTACTTTACACTGATCAGGCCTCAATTGGAGTACTGTGTCCAGTTCTGGGCACCATATTTCAGGAAAGATATGGAAAAACTGGAGAAAGTCCAGAGAACAGCAACAAAAATGATTACAGGACTAGAAAAACATGACCTTTTAGGGAAGATTGAAAAAATTGGGATTGTTTAGTTTGGAGAAGAGAAGACTGAGAGGGGACATGATAACAGTTTTCAAGTACATCAAAGGTTTTTACAAGGAGGCAGAAAAATTGTTCTCCTTAACTTCTGAGGATAGGATAATAAGCAATGGGCTTAAATTGAAAAAAAGGTGGTTTAGGTTGGACATTAGGAAAAAACTTCCTAACTGTCAGAGTGGTTAAGCACTGGAATAAATTGCCTGGGAGGTTGTGGAATCTCCAGCATCGGAGATTTTTAAGAACAGGTTAGACAAACATCTGTCAGGAATGGTCTAGATATTTAGTCCTGTCATGAGCATAGGGAACTGGACTAGATGACCTCTTGAGGTCCCTTCCAGTCCTATGATTAGAGTCCCACAAAATTCACAGTCCATTCTGGTCAATTTCATGGCCATAAAATTTGAAAATTAGTCAATTTCACATTTTCAGATATTTACATCTGAAATTGCAGGGTATTCTAACTGTGGGTGGGTCACAAGCGGGTTGTGTGTGGGGGGGGTTGTGGGATTACCACCCTCACTTCTGTGCTGCCTTCAGAGCTTGGCTCTGAAGGTGGCAGCCACTGAGCTTCCTGCAGACACAGGAGGTTCCTGGAGGTGGGTCTGATCTCCTCCCAAGAGTGGACGTGCAGGCAAGAATACGTCCTGTCCCTCTCCAGTCCCGCCAGTACTAGCAGTTAGGAGTCCCTGGCTGAGGTGCTCCCAGCAGCATGGGGAAGATCAGATTTCAAGAGGAGGGCTTATTTCATGATCTGTGACACGTTTTTCATTGCTGTGAAATTGGTAGGGCCCTACCTATGATTCTGTTCTGCTAAATTTGGAAGTGATCCTCACATTGATAGTGTGTGCATTGATTCACTGCTTTTATCACGTTTCTACACAACCTTAGGTGTACAGCACAGATATACTCTCCCCAGCACTATTCTGTTGAGCTATCCACTGGATAGTAGGATTTGCTGCTCCACAATTCAGAATCAAGGTTGGTCAAAAAGTGTTCACTGACCAAGAATATGCTGAAGACACTGCCTTACTTGTATACATGTCAGAGAATTTTCAGCCCTGCCCTTCAGGGTCTCCAAGACCCCGCCTGCAATATGGGGGTTAAATGTCTCATGGCAGAAGAACCTCGGAGCTGAATCACCAAAATCCATGGTGCAGATGGAGTCTAGTATCGTGAAGAGCGTTGACAAACTCATCTACATAGGCTGCAAAGTTCAAACTGGGCATTCTTTGACAAATAAGTCTTGCCACCTCTACCATGAAGTCCATGTTTTGCTTATGGACACAAAAATGTCTGTGCTGAGACAAAGTTCAGACTCTATCAAACCGATGTAGTATCTGTATTACTCTATGGGTCAGAAATCTGGACCCTCTTAAGGGCAGACTAGGACTGGTTAGGGGGATTCCATCTGAGCTCTCAGCACCAAATCCTGAGCATAAAGTGATTTGAATTTGGGCTGTCAATCGCAGAGTGATATGGCCTTTCTTCAATCACTCATATTAAAAAGCAGTGTTGCACACTCTTTGTCCATGACATCAGGATGGACAAAAACACCCCAGCATACCATGCTATCAAACTCTCCATTGATGGGCAAAGGAGTTCACACCCTGACCTGACGCCGTCAATGCAGTTGTCCCAGAGATTTGCAGGATTGAGCCTGACCTGGGAACTTCACTATATGCTGCCCGGTGCAACGCTACCATCCCTGGTCACTCTAGCTGGCTCAACGGTCCTCAGAAGACATGTATGCTTGATGATGTGCAACCTTTAATTCTAGCATTTCCTAACTTCTGAGTTCCCTAAATTCTGCCTGCCTTTGCAACCTTAATGTTCTTTTAACATAGTGTGTGTTATATATTAAAATTTTCAAAAGCCCTTAAATGGTTTAGGGGCCTAAGTCCCATTATGAGCCAATAGGACTTAGGCACTTCTGAAAACTTTACTCAATCTTAACTGCTATTGTATTAAAACAATGAAAATAATTACAAACAAAACATAATCCACATTTTGTTAGAACCTGTAGTAAAATGATAAGAAATTTCACACTTCATACTTTATTCTTAAACTGCTCCAGTGACCCTAGGCACTCTGGCATACACAGTACAATCCGTCACTGTTCCAAGAACTCAGTCATTTAACACAGCAAGGAAGTTAATGATCATGTTTAAGACTTTGCCTGGCATTTCCTTGATTGGTGGGATTAAATCAAGCTCTTCTTTTAGGCACAGTTTTGTTGTATTCATATTATTAGACAGTTTGATTCAGCTCAGATCAAGCGTTTGTTTGTAACATGAGAGTGAGAGACTTTCTAAATGCATTTTGATTTCTCTTATATATAGAGAACACAAGCTATGTTGTGGAGTGCATAGGTAGATTCATAGTATTTGCTGAATCTAACTACATCCATACCATTCTAGGCTTATGATGTTAACTGAACACAATGAGATGCTAACATGCGCCATTTAAAATAAGGAGTGATCCTGGTGATCCAACAGATTGAAATCTCTAGGAATGGCATTTTAACAGAAGAATTGTCCAAGTTCAGTAGAATAGATAGATATCATCATACTGGAACCAGCCAATGGTCCATCTAGTTTAGAATCCTGCTTCTGAAGAGAGCATCAGCCTCAAGAATGGATAGAGCTGAACGGATAATGTTTATTTCTGTGGGAGCAGCAAGTACACAAAAATACTGCTAAATGTTTCAGTGCTGGGTTGTAGGTAGGTGCTGCAATTCCAATGCCCCAGCTTTAAGGATGTGATTAAGTGTTCAATGCTGCAGCCATGAAATAGTTTCTGATACAAACAGCAAAAAGTTCTAAAATAGCTATGTACAATCAAGGGCTCAAAACTGCTTAGAAGTCAGAACAACTTCCTTCCCCCCCCCCCCCCCCCACTGTAAATGAAAAAACGGTCTGCAGTCACAAGAGAGTAAGTCTGGAATGTCAAGGTTGAGAGTACAAAATATAGAAAGCAGGGCATATTGGCTCTAAAATATTGAAAGCTTAACTATACTGTTTGCATGTTTTCACATCATATAAGATTTTGGTACAGTAACTGATGAGTAATACCTATTGGTATCTTTACAGATTACAAGTTGTACTGGTGTTAAGCTCTTCTATAAAAATGAAGAGCCCGATTCTGCCACCCTTCCTCACAGAGTAATACCTATTCAAGCAAGTACATACTACTTAATGTGAGCAAGGATGACTGAGACCCCAAGTTAGCTCAAGACTGGCACTGTGTGCATGTGTTTATGATATGCAATGAAATGTAGCCAAGAAGGGAACAAAGTCACCTTGGCTCCACAACGTTCTGAAAACATACGGTCTTAAAAAGCCCACGACATCTACCTCAAATATTTGCTCAAAATTCTGGAATTCCTGAAATCTTGTCTGAAATCCTTCAGCAAGTGCACCACCTGCAAAGCATAATATAGATTTAAGGTAGATCATAAAATCTCACAGTAAGTTACTGTATTTTAACTCCTAAACTAAACTCAGACATTTTATATACACATGAAGGGGATGTAGGGTTCAATACGTACCACTCTCTGGCATCCCTTGGGCCTTCTGCTTTCTAGCACTAAGAACTTCCTTGGCTGAAACAAAAAAGATGCGGTTCTGTGCTTCTGAGAGATCAACGACTTTGAGCTCATCGACTAGGAAGGTCAGACAGCGCTCCATGTGCTGCCTGCGCACCTGTAAGACGAGGCAGAAAAGGGGATTAAAAAAGCCAGTCAAATTGCAAACAAACATTTCTGAGAAAGAGAAATCAAAACCTTAGAGCAATAAATAATCCCACTGATCCCAGAAGCCCTGAAAAACCCTCATGTAATAAGATTCCCTCTAGTTCTAAAGAGGCAGCAGCTGCTCCTAATTAGCCATTTTGGATTTCCCCACCTGCCAAGAAGAATTTTTTGAGCACTCAACCAAAAGCTGATGCACTCAGAGGTACTGAAATAACAATTGCTTTATTACCCAAAAACAGAGTATGATATATTGCATGTCAGTTACGTGTGGAAATGAGGATTTAAAAAAAAAATCTTGAAAGTTATTTTAAAAAGCCACCACTGAATGAAGGTTTTAGTTTGGTAATTACATTTGAAGCAGGTGGTAAAATGCTTTTGCATTCTGATCACACATCCTCCCTCAATTTTTCTTTACAACACTGAACACGCTCCATCCCCTGATTTGTTTTATGCATTATAATGTGCCTATTCCCATAGTATCTAGACACATAAGCACACATTTACATGTTTGGCAATATTTTCGCCTATAGTTTAAACAAGCCATTGTTTCTGCTATAGTTATCTGACATTTGTTATTACCAAAGGATGAAAAAGTAACTCACATCTTCCATATATTCAGGCTCTGATGCAGATGCATCCCAGCGATTATTCAGGATGAAGATGTTTGGCTTGGAAAGTCGTTCATTTACTTTGTGAAAAAAGTGCTTTTCCTAAGAATTGAGGAAAGAAAAAACAAAAACAAAGAATAACGCCATCTTTTGAAGATGATAGATTCTGGATTATCCACTTGTTACTTTCTTGGTTTAACTTACAGCTGTTAAAAAAAATACTTTGACGCTTTCTGCTTCCTTAAAATTTAGCATTTTATATTTGTCCAAAAATCATGAATTATATTCATATTGTACCAACAATAAAATCTAATCCAAGAGTTTCACAAGCTATAAAGAGTGGCACTAATTCTTCTCTGAAAAACAGACATAAGGTAAAACTACTTCATAATTTAAAAAGGCAAGGTCTTCCTTATTTGAACTGTCCTTTTACTCTTGCACATCCAGCAGAATTCCGATGCTACATCCAGAACCACTGTTCATATCAAACTATATTCTCCAGTGGAATACAAGTAAGCAACATTCTGTTCAGGGGGCATGACGAACCACTGAAAACTTGACTTGAACCTCCTGAATAACTGCTGAGTTTTCTATGGGACACTGAATAATATGTGCACATGCTTGCAAACATCTTCAAGTTATCTTGCAAGCCCCTGCTACTTTTCAACAGTCATAATGAAATAATCAGAACAGAGTGACCATCAGTTAGCACAGCTGAAGAGTGAAAGATCACCTGGCCATCTTCAGTGTCTCTTCAGTGTCTTAAACAGAACACCGACTACACTATTAAGCCATGTCTACACTATGGGTGCTACAGCAGCACATCTATGGCCCCTTAGTTATGTGAGTATGTAGTGCCATAGTGTAAATGCTTCCTACAGTGATAGAAAGAATTCTCCATCTCTATATGAACTCCACCCTCTTGAGCGATGGTAGCTTGTTTGACAGAAGCATTCCTCTGTTGTCCTTGCTGCATCTACACTGGGTGTTAGGCTGACGTAGCTACAGTGCTTCTAAGCACCGTAGCTATGCCAGCCTAGCCCCAGTGTAGACCAGGCCTTAGATAAAACATTTGAAATACTTAAATTGCTATGATCCAATAAGAAATTGTAAATCTGCAAATAAGGCACCTATTCCAACAATAAGAACTCCTTCCAACAGAACCCAGTGGCCTTCGATTTCATAGAATCATAGAAGATATGGGTTGGAAGAGACCTCAGGAGGTCATCTAGTCCAACTTCCTGCTCAAAGCAGGACTAACCCCAACTAAATCATCCCAGTCAGGGCTTTGTCAAGCCGGGCCTTAAAAACCAATAAGGTTGGAGATTCCACCACCTCCCTAGGTAACCCATTCCAGTGCTTCACCACCCTCTTAGTGAAATAGTGTTTCCTAATATCCAACCTCAACCTCCCTCATTGCAACTTGAGACCATTGCTTCTTGTACTGTCATCTGCCACCACTGAACAGCCTAGCTCCCAACTTCTTTGGAACCCCCCTTCAGGTAGTTGAAGGCTGCTATCAAATCCCCCCTCACTCTTCTCTTCTGCAGACTAAATAACCCCAGGTCCCTCAGCCTCTCCTCATAAGTCACGTGCCCCAGCCCCCTAATCATTTTCATTGCCCACCGCTAGACTCTCTCCAATTTGTCCACATCCTTTCTGTAGTGGGGGGCCCAAAACTGGACGCAATACTCCAGATGTGGCCTCAACAGTGCCAAATCGAGGGGAATAATCACTTCCCTCGATCTGCTGGCAATGCTCCTACTAACGCAGCCCATTATGCTGTTAGCCTTCTTGGCAACAAGGGCACACTGTTAACTTATATCCAGCTTCTCGTCCACTGTAATCCCCAGGTCCTTTTCTGCAGAACTGCCGCTTAGCCCGTCAGTCCCCAGCCAGTAGCAGTGCATGGGATTCTTCTATCCTAAATGCAGGACTCTGCACTTGTCCTTGTTGAGCCTCATCAGATTTCTTTTGGCCCAATCCTCCAATTTGTTTAAATCACTCTAGACCCTATCCCTACCCTCCAGTGTATCTACCTCTCCCCACAGCTTAATGTCACCCGTGAACTTGTTGAAGGTGCATGCCATCCCATCATCCAGATCATTAATGAAGATGCTGAACAAAACTGGCCCCAGGACCGACGCCAGGAGCACTCCGCTTGATACCGGTTGCCAACTAGACATTGAGCTGTTGATCACTACCCATTGAGCCCGATGATCTAGCCAGCTTTCTATCCACCTTATAGTCCATTCATCCAATCCATACTTCTTTAACTTGCTGTCAAGAATACTGTGGGAGACCGTATAAAAAGCTTTGCTAAAGTCAAGATATATCACGTCCACCACTTTCCCCACATCCACAGAGCCAGTTATCTCATCACAGAAAGCAATCAGCTTGGTCAGGCATGACTGGCCCTTGGTGAATCCATGTTGACTGTTCCTGATCACCTTCTTCTCCTCCAAGTGCTTCAAAATGGATTCCTTGAAGACCTGGCTCCATGATTTTCCCAGGGACTGAGATGAGGCTGACCGGTCTGTAGTTCCCCAGATCCTCCTCCTTCACTTTTTTAAAGATGGACATTACATTTGCCTTTTTCCAATTGTCCAGAACCTCCCCCGATCCCCATGAGTTTTCAAAGATAAAGGCCAATGGCTCTGCAATCACATCAGCTAACTCCCTCAGCACTCTTGGATGCATTAGCTCCAGCCCCATGGACTTATGCATGTCTAGCTTTTCTAAATAGTCCTTAACCTGTTCATTCACCACTGAGGGCTGCTCACCTGCTCCCCAGGTGCTGTGCTGCCCAGCGCAGCAGTCTGGGAGCTGACTTTGTCTGTGAAGACCAAGGCAAAAAAAGCATTTAGTACTTCAGCTTTTTCCACATGATGTCACTAGGTTGCCTCCCCCATTCAGTAAGGCTCCTCCCTTAGGAGGGAGCTATACCAAAAAAAGTTTTGTGGTCCCTCCATTGGTTTTTTTAGCAGGCCACTAAACAAAACTATTCCTCCACGTACTATAATTGTATCAAGTGAAGATAATGCACACACAAGGACAGGAATATTATGTAACTGCATTCTCCATTTGAACAGGAGGGGTGTGCAAGTGGGGGGCAAAAAAAGTCAGCAATTGCCACACTTGGTGAGGCAAGATATTTGAACACATTAGAACAATTAAAATTCATTTAACAAAGTCTTTCATCTCATTGCACCTGCCACGCTAACAAAAATGTAAACAGGATAGGAAGTTTTATTCCTAAAGAAAATGGGATATAAACCAAGATTTTATGAAAATTCTGTATTGGGATAAAAATATCTAGATCACTACTAAAAATATTTTGTTTAAAAAAAAAAAAAAATCGCCTCTTCCAACTGAAATAAGCTTCCACTGCAAATTATCTTCAGACCCCATTACATATGTGCTGCGCTCATTAATAATGAGGAATTATGTGTGTGGTAACTCAAAGATCACATGAGTTTTACACACAGACAAGCTGTAGGACAATGACCCAATTATAAGTTTAATATTTTTCTTCTGTGCCTGGTTGAAAAACATTATTCAGCAAAATCATATTAAATAAGCACAAAATTGCTTATTAGCCCAGGATGCTAAAAATCAAACACAAAATTAACAAGAATTTTCCTGCAGATTTACAGCCCATACATGTTTACAATCCCAGTCTGACCATTAAAAAAGAAGCTATTTTCCTGAATTAATGAGAGAACCAAATCAACTTTGGCCTTTGTTACTTCATTACCAAGCACACAGGTCCTCATTGTTTCCATATTTCTAAGTGGTAATGGATTCTTGACAAAAATCCAACAACTTTTTTAAACCCAGAGAACATTGAGATTAATGATTTCTAGTCTCCCTCCGTACGAAAAGCCAACATGTCCTGCAAGAGGATGAGATAGTGAAGCCACAATTCTACCAAATCCTCTCTCTCCGTTAGATGATGTCAGAAGATACCTCTTTTGTCAGAAAACCTCATTTGCAAAGAAGTCTCCATGGCTTGAACTCAGAAAATAGAATCCAGTGTTTTTAAGATCAGCTTTTGCTCTCTTCAGATTCCCATTCAGTTATTCCAACCTACTGGAATGCTGGGGAAGATTTTCTTTTTGAATTCATTTCTTTATTTCATTAATAGCCACCAGGGTAGTAGTAAGGAGAAGAGAAACCTTGCCTTCCTAGCACTGTCCTTCAGAAAGACAGGTTAGATAAATTGATGACATGTATTCTTATGAGGAAAATTTACCCCCTCTTCAGTGCTGGGAACATACAGAATTTCACACAGATGCAGGTTTACTCCACACCTCTTTCGGTCAGGTTTAGTGTATGGGTGCTGCATGGTTGGTGGCCTGTGACATACAGAAGGTCAGACTACATGATCTGGTTGTCCCTTCTGTCCTTAAATGCCATGATCTTTTATATCTTCTTTCAATTCTGTGTATAACGTATTTTAGTGCAGTCTGTTTCCTTGATGATAACACTCTTACTGTTAATCTTTTTCATCAGAAAATCTTGAGCCTCCTATAAAGTTGGGCAAGTATTACTGCCATTTTATAGATGGGGGAAATGGAGGCAGAAAGCATAAATGACTTTGCCTAGAGTCAGAGCAAATCAGCAATAAAGGGGAGAACAGGATGCTGATGCTTTAACCATTATACCACACTGTGCTGTTAGCCCCCAATAATCATGGAAAATTCACTGTATAAATTCTAGGAGGAAAGCAGAAGCTCCCACATACCAATGGACCTTGGGAAGTCATCTTACTGGATACTTGTGCATTTAAGCGAAGACCGAACAATTTTAATTAACACGAGAATGTCCTACCGTATTCATGAGAGTTGATTCTGAATTAGCAACCAAGACAAAGACATCAGCATCTAAACAAAATTTGTCAATCCAGGTGTCTAGCTCTGTAGTGACATCTGTACCAGGGCTGTTGGAGAAAGACATATTTATCAGTATCAAGAAAAATAAAGTTCTTCATTTTTAGAAACTGAACAAGAGGACTGGATGTCTCTGGGGCTTCGTATTGGGATGTGAAACCCTGATGAAATGCAGCACAAGTTGGTCATGACAGAAAGTAACTATCATCTGGCAGCTGTTCAGTCAGTTATGTAAAACCAGTTGGTTGTCTCCATTCAGTTTCTAATGGACAGATAGCAGCATCATAAAAGCCACCAATACAAATGGAAGACTGTTGCCAATCTCAGCAGAGAAGCCAAGTGCTGAATGGGCTACAAGCATCAATTATTCTTTCATCCCCATGAACAGTCCCTCCAAGGGCACGCTGAAGTGCACTGCTAAGAGAATATTGAGAAAGTTTTGTGAACACATCTTCAGAGTTGCCAAAATAGCTTAAAAAATAAATTAGCATTAACCTCACTTACAAATTTTAAAAAGTCATCTCTATAAATTGCAGAACAAAAAACATCCTGTCACTAGTGTTCCAAGTTTCTAACAAAATGTACTTTCCCATGATTCTGGAGATACATTTGGGAGATAAGTATCAGGAGGTAGGCGTATTAGTCTGTATCCACAAAAACAACAAGGAGTCCAGTGGCACCTTAAAGACTAACAGATTTATTTGGGCATAAGCTTTCATGGGTAAAAAACCAATTTTTCAGATGCATGTGTAGGATTTGGGAGATAGTTAAAATTGAAAGTAGCCATTGTAAATCTGATTTTTTACTCCCACATTCCAGCCAAAATTAAAGCCCTCTGCCTGAAATTTTACAGGTATAATCTCAACGGTAGGGTGGAATTTATCTGGTAAGCGTGAAATTAAACAAGACTTTGTATTTGATGGATGAAAGTTCAAAGAGTAGGTCAATCTTATTTCTTAAACATTTTTTGAACATTATTTTTTGGTTTATCAGAACTATTATACGTATTGGCCAAGAGAAAGGGAAAGTTTCTGAATCCTGTCAAGTAATTAAATATTTATAAAGCCCTACTTAATTCACAATATTGCAGATCCTGCAATATTAGGCTTCCACCTCTATTTTCACAGCGGGAGCCCCTGGTCCCAGCCCCGTGGAAAATTGCAAGAAAGTAATGAGGGACCATGTTACCACAAATAATAAGATCCATTATTACTTTTACATGATTTTCCATGGCTTGTCCGCAACTCAAAGCTGCAATTTTTAGACAATCATCCCACGATTAAACTAGGGCCTTAATTATTTAGTTATTAGAAGTAGCTTTTGCACACAAAAAGGGCTCTGCAGAGGTCTTAACTTGATCTGATGCAAGTGGTCCGGGGAAGGATGAAGAATTGTATGTACGTGTAGGATTCAGGGCTGAGCAATCTGTAAACTCCACCCGCATGGCTTGCAAGTGAAGCTGGTCAAAATTTCCCATATTTCATTAAAATTTTTTGAAAAATTTCTTTAAAATTGGAAAAAAAAAAAAAAAGATTTCCCCCCCTCCAAATTTCTCCCCCACATAAAATTTCTCCCACTTTTCAAACAGTTATAGAACTGGTGGAAAATTCCAAAGTTTCAACAACAAAAAAATGTTGATATTTCAGATTTCAACCAAAAAATAGGGCCTTTTTTGCTAAATATTTTTCCGCTTTTTCAACCAGCTACACTTCCAAGTTCTGGAATCTCTTTGTAGCTTGCAAATGCCATAACGACTTATCTGTAAGCATTCCTTTTACTCTCGAGAAAAAAAAACCCTGAGAAGTTCCCAAGCAAAAACCTTCATTAAACACAAGTTAAGATAGTCAATTTCTAGCAGTTTCTTAAAAAGGAAGAATATTTAAAGCGCAATTCAGCTGTACAAAGTAACTGGAAATAGCATTGTGAAGTCCCTTGTTTGTTATCTCTCAATCATTTCCCATTCAAATTTGCTCAATTTACTCATAAAAAGATTCCCTCCCCTCCTCCCAGAAGCTTTACAAATTCAATCTGGAATCTGAGAAACAAACTAACTTCTCCTTCTCACACTTCCTCACTAGCGACAAGGATTCTGATAGGCAATCATAGCCTAAATTACCCTTGTGCAACCTTATTGTCCTCAAATTGTGTCCTCAAAGACCATTGTGTATTCCCACTGTGTTCAGTGGGGTTGCACAGGCATCGCTGAAGGTATAATACAGAGCTGCCACTTAATTACAATTCTGTTGATGATGTGCAAGAAAAACAGAAGCCAGCTCACTCTGCCAACTGGGTTGGCTCTGTATTGCTTACACGTGGACAGATCCGGCATTCGAGGAAGAAAATAACAATGCTCCCACTGATTTCAAAGACATAAGTTCACAGGCACAATAATTAGTAGTAGTACTTTTTTTCCCCATGGGTAGTGAGCAATGTGTACTCTGAATATACTCAAGCCTGGCCTGCACTAAAAAGGTAGGTCAACCCCACTACGTCACTCGGTGGGAAGGGGAGGGTGTGAAAAATCCACACCCCTAAGCAATGTAGTTAAACTGACCTAATCCCCAGTGTAGACAGTGCTAGGTTGACAGAAGAATTTTTGCATTGACCTACCTACCTACTACCTCTCAGGGAGGTGGATTACTTACGCCAATGGAAGAACCTATTCCCACTGCAGCTACGTTGCTGTAGCATTTCAAGTGGAGACAATTTGTCAGCTGCTCAGTAATAAAGTGCCTTTGTTACAAAATCACTCATAAGAGCAAAACCACATTGTAGTTTCTATATACCACGTAAGAGGTGAAAAAAAAAATAGGCAGCTTATATCCAGGATGGCAGAGGAATCCTTATGTATTTGAAATGTTTGTAGAAAATCAGACAATACAGTCTAGAATTCTTTGATTCCACAAATAAACCACATAATGTGAATTTAACAGATCCACAGCCATAGGCTGGGGCCTTCAAAAAGTCTCTCTTTTAGGCATTTCTAGAATGCCATCACTGTATTATCTCAGCACTGAAGTCCTTATCAAAAAATCTTTTCCATCAAAAGCCCAGATTGTCTATATTTTAGATAAGTATGAGGGGTTCACAGGATGACTAGGCTCCTGGGGGACAGGGAAAGCGTTACAGCTGGTAGGATGAGCTTAACGTATTAGTTTGTTTTTTAAAGTATAAGCTTAACTCAGCCAAAAGCTAGAGACCTTCTGAGCTCAATGATGGGACACACTCTCGTTCCAACTGTGACTCAGCCAAAATATGTACAGTGGTTTGATGAGGAAGACCAGAGCGTCTACACAAAGGAACAAACTTCAAGCACTTAAAATTTTTCATGTTAACTTATTTACGACATATCTAAAGACCACAACATTAAATCAACTATACATTTCACTTAGGTTTTAGTAACACAATTAGTGTGGATCAGATAATGCAGAAGACTCTTTAGATAACTGGCTTAATAAAATAATACTTATACCTGTCCACCAAAACCAAGTCATCTCTCAGGAGAGCACACTTTGCCTTGGGCCAAAAGACATGGACAAGACAGCCAGCTTCCAGGTCTTTATCCATATGAAGCGCATGGGCAAGTTGATTAACAGTCTGTGAAGAATGTAAAGCATCAGAAAAAGAAAGATACTTAGGCTTGCAATAACAGCCTTAAAAAAAATAAAACTAGAACCAAGACTTTTTGAATAGATCACTGATACAAGGTTTCAACTTACATCTTAAATATTGTGAATCATTTTTTCAAATGCCTTCTTTCCATCCAGGGCCCTTCACATCCCTTAGTGTCTAAACAGTCATTTTTCTACACTTTGAAAAAAAGACAGGACTCTCTTTGGAGTGGTGGTATTCCTTATATGGCTGGAGGGTTACCACTGAGCGTTAATGTACTTCTTCAAATGCTAGGAGGCCAGCACACTACCTCTCACTGTATTTAAAGGATAATTCTTTAAATACACTTAATGGATTAAAATGGTCATTTCTGAACCTCATGCCGAACAAGCCAGACTGGTTTACGAAACAAAACAAAAAACAATCAACAGCTGGTAATAACTGAAGCATGGGAACCCAATGCAAGATTATAATTAGCTCTCCTTTAACAGGGGTTTAACAAATCAAAATAAATGTTTAAGAATGCAAAACGTTTAAAAAGTAAACAAGAGGCATATTTTTCTGAATTTACATTGTAAGTTTTTGGAAGAAAATGGTCCATGTGTATTTTTCAAATGTGAGCCTTCCAGAACTTTGAAAAGTTATAGAACTTACTGGTGGTCCTACATACACAAACCATTCGATAGAGTAACGTACAAATGAGCCATTTACATGCAAGGCCTAAGAGCGAGCTATAGACTTTGTTTTAGTTTTATTTAGTTATTTCAGTGCTGGAAGAATGACTTTGAAATAATAAACACATTTTGGCTTATGTTCCCCATACTTAAAAATGGTAAGTGTTAAATATTGCACCTAACAAAATGGTCCTTTTAATACTAGGTTTCCAAGCACCTGCTTCTTAACCATTGAAAAACTATACCTTGACACTCTTCTTTTCATCTGATCCTTCAGTCATGAGATAAGCCTTATCACCATCTGTTCCTTCTACACTGAGAAAGCAATTCGTTGTGTGGCCAATCCCACTAGGAAGGACCTTATCCCACAACATTGCATTAATGACAGAACTCTTTCCACTGCTTGTTCTAGAGGAAGAGAGAATATAAAAGTATTTAAAGCAAGGCATACAGAAAAACAAACACACCTTTGCTTTAGATTGTATTCTCCCTACTTAATTAGGCCCAGATTCTTCAAGTTGTTCCTCATGGCATACCCTTGTGTCCATACAGAACAGCTTGCAGGAATAGGGCCTAAGGCCAGATCTACACTAAAAAAAAAAAAAAAAAAAGGTTCCCAGAATAGCTATACTGTCAGGTGAAATCAACTTAGTTAGCGCATGTAACTCCATTTTGGGTTTCCTGTCGGCCATTAACTAGAAGCGAGCACATCATGTACCAAAGAAGGATCCTTCAAGGTGGACAGTTGGACAGTTTCAGGATAAGGGAAACAAAGGAGACAGGAACCAGCCGATATGCCTGAAATAGTTGCTGTTTCAGCGTTTTTGCAGGGGGAAGGTGGCTGCAGGGGATTGGTGATAGGTAAGGAGAAGGCCTGTTTATTGGTTTAGGCTCCCCGAGGCACACAGGCAGGATGTTTTGCCAACAGTATATAATCTTTGTGTAACCTGTAAGCGGGGTCCCGTTCTGCTTAACGGAGCAGTACCACGCTCGAGTGTAATAAACCTACAAACTTTGAGACACTCTGCAGTCTGTCTCCATTTGGTTGCCTCAGCCTAGAAACGAACCGTACGTGTCCTAACTGGAATAATTCGTAACAGTTTTGGCGACCACGAAGGGACTCTAGGCTCGCCCTTGTAAGCGAAGCCGCACTCCTTCCCTCAGACAACTCCAGCCGGCACCGGGTGAGTTCACCTTCGAGAACTCCGAGGAACGGGAGGTGGGCCGTCGTTTAGGCGATAAGGTGGCACATTAGGAGTTCTTTTGGTAGCCCTAGAATGGGCTCTGGGCAGAGTGTGAGCAGGGGAACCCCTCTGGCTGAGAGTCTCGAGAATTGGAAAAATATTTCTGGCACCCATGGGTTAGGTAAAAGGAGAGCTATAATTTTGTGTAAAGTCGAGTGGCCAGCGCTGACTATTCAGACGCCCTTTGGATGGCCACTCGATGGAACTTTTGGACAGGATGAATTAACCTGCCTTAGACAACAGCTGGAAGACAAGCATTCAGCTCAAATGGATTATTGGTATGTATGGGATAATTGGGCATACGCCCGAGATAAGGGGCGCCCCTCGACTTTGGGCTCTGGTACCAGATCTAAGGTTTGCATGCCGCTTGCGGGTTCCGCTCCGCCCTATGCTGCTTTCCCTCCTCCGTCTCTTCCCCCTACTCCTCCTCCTGTTGCCCCTCTATACCCGTCTCTAACCCTACCCCCTGTTGTGCTTCAAGCGCCCCTGATACAACAGCCCGTTGCGATGAGCAATGACCGTGTCACTATGGTCACGGTCCACCGCCCTTTTGGCCCTGGGGACCTGGTAACCTGGCAGTCACAGATGCCGAGGTTGCGCGACGATCCGGAAAGAGTCCTACAGACTATCCGTTCAGTCTTTACGGCATTTAACCCTAATTGGGCAGATGTCCAGGCTATTTTTCAAACCCTATTTACCCCGACGAGAGGTATTCTATTCTAGACGCTAATCGGCGTTGGGCGGGGGACGCTGAGAATCGCACCCCTTGGCCCGAAGCCGATCCAGGTTGGAATCCTAATGACCTCAATGGTCAGGCCAGCCTCTCAGCTGCCCGGGAAGGGCTCCTGGAGAGCATCCGTAGGGCAGGTAGTAAGACAGCAAATTGGTCAAAAATTAGAGAGTGCCAGCAAGACCTAAATGAGCATCCCTCTGCATTTTTGGCCCGCTTGTTTAAGCAGGTTAGAATGTATGGGGGAGAGGTGGAGCCAGAAGCTCAGGTTAGCCGCACGATGATGGTCTCTTACTTTGTCGATCAAGTGGCGCCGGACATAAGGAAGTATTTAACTAAACATGTTCCTGATTGGCCAGGGAAACCCCTAAGCGAAGTAGTTCGCCTGGCCACTTTTGTGTTTTATGGTAGGGACGAGGAGAAAGCGAAGGAAAAATGGAAGCAAAAGAAGAAGGAAGTATGCTGGCAGCCGCATTGCAGGTTCCCTTGGGGAATCAGCACTGGCAGGGACACGGGAATACAAGGGGGAGGAGACGCGGACGTGGGACAAGGAACGAGAACTGTAATTATTGTAAGCAACCGGGGCACTGGAAGAGGGAATGCCCCCTGCTTCCACGAGGGGCTCCTTGGCAGGATCAGCCAGAGACCGGTTCCTCCTTTCTCCCTAACGCTCCCCAGGACTTCGCCAATCCCCAGTGACTAGAGGCGGAAACTTTGGGAGCCGTGGGAGAGTTGGAATGGGATCTTGGATTGCAGTCGCAAATTTACTTGAAAATCGGGGAACAGTTTGTGCCCTTTTTGGTGGATACCGGAGCCACCCTTTCCACTTTAACTTTTGTTCCGGGCTCTCTTTCTAATATCAAGGTCTGGGTGCAGGGTATTGAGGGCAACCCATGCCCGGCTCCCCTATCCTGCCCCGTCCCTGTGGAGCTGGGTTCTTTAAAGTCGTCACATAGATTTGTTGTTATGCCAGAAGGCCCCGCTAAACCTTCTTGGGCAGAATGTGCTTAGCAAGCTGGGAGCCCACATATATTGTGCCCCCGAGGGGCTTCGCATGTCCATCCCGGACTCGGCGGTTGCTTCTCTTATGACGTCGGTTACCCCGATTCCCGATCTCCCCACAGAATTGTCCAGCGTTTCACCCAATTTGTGGAGCATGAGTTCCACCGACGTGGGCCTCCTTAAATCAGCCACTCTAGTCAGTCTGCAGGTGAGGAATGGGCTGCCTCCCTCTGTAAAACAATATCCCTTGCCGAAGGAGGCGGAGGAAGGTATTTCCCTTCTTATCTTTAGCTACTTAACCCAGGAGGTCTTGGTTCTGTGAAGTTCTCCTTGTAATACTCCTATCCTTCCCGTGAAAAACCAAAACCGGGCCCGGATGGGCGCCCAGTTTATCGCTTCGTTCAAAATCTGCGTGGATAAATAGTTATGTCATAACCCCCCACCCAGTGGTCCCTGATCCGAGTACTATTCTGACACTGATTCCCCAGTCGGCTACGTGTTTCACGGTTGTAGACTTGTGTGTTGTATTTTTCAGTATTCCTTTGCACCCCGACTCACAATATCTGTTTGCGTTCACTTGGGGGGGTCAGCAGCTAACCTAGACGCACCTCCCCCAAGGGTTCTCAGGCTTCCCCACTGTTTTGCCCAGCTCCTCTGTTCTAGTCCAATATATGTGGATGATTTGTTGATTGCTAGCTCTAATTATAATGCATGTTTAGCTGATTCTGTTACTCTGCTTACTGCATTAGCTAATAAGGGACACCATGCATGTCCATCCAAGCTGCAGCTGTGCCGAACCCAGGTGATCTATTTAGGTTTTGTGATTCGGCCTGGAGAGCGTTTACTCTCCCCGATAGGGTACAGGCAATCCAGGATTACCCGCGTCCGACTACAAAAAAGCAGTTGCGGGCTTTCCTGGGGGCTGCGGGGTTCTGCCAACCCTGGATAGTGGCCTTCGGGGAATTGGTGAAACCGTTAGGCCAGGCCACCACAACTTCTAACCCCGATCCTGTTCTCTGGACCCCGGAGATGGAAGCCGCTTTAGCGTCCACAAAGAAAGCCCTGATCTCTGCACCCGCCTTGGGACTCCCGGATTACAGTAAACCATTTTTTCTCTTCAGTCACGAGCAGCGGGGAGTGGCCAGCGGTGTCCTATTGCAGTACCTAGGGGATCGCCCACGCCCCATAGCTTACTATTCCGTACAGTTAGACCCTGTCATTCAGGGATCAGTCTCCTGTGTGCGGTCCATTGCCGCTGCAGCCCTTATGGTGGAACGGTCACGCCCTATTGTTCTGCGGCACCCTTTGACTGTCTGGGTCCCCCACGAGGTTGAGGTTCTCTTAAAACAGCATACAACGCAGGCGATGTCTCCGCAGCGGGCACACAAATACAAGCTGATTCTGCTGGCCACTGACATCACCACCCTTTGCCGCTGCAACGTCCTCAACCCTGCTACACTGACACCCCTTCTGGAGGATGGCACGCCTCACAATGTATGTATGGACGTCGTCGCTGACAGCGGTAAGCCTTGCCCAGATTTACGCGACCTCCCTCTGAAAAACCCGGACCTGTCCCTTTTTACCAATGGCTCCTCCTATTTGGAGGGCCAGCGGGTATCCGGCTATTCCGTCACTACTCAGACAACTGTTGTAGAAGCAGCCCCCCTTCCACCTTCCTTTAGTGCTCAGGGCGCGGAATTGCACGCTCTTATTAGGACTTGCTTGTTGTCTGTTGGGAAATCTGTTACTGTTTATACAGACTCTTGATATGTCTTCGGGATTTGCCATGCTACGGGCCAGCTCTGGAAACAGCGAGGGTTTCTAACCTCCTCAGGCACTAAGATTGCAAATGGCCCTTTAATCTCTGCACTTTTGGGAGCCATTCAAGGTCCTCTCGAACTGGCTGTTGTCCACTGTTATGCTCACCAGCAGTCTGAGAATCCTGTCTCTCAAGTTAATGCCTTGGCTAATGCGGCCGCAAAGACTGCTGCCCTTCAGCCCCTCCTGGTGTCAGCAACTCTTCTTCTGGATACGTCCTTCCCGCCGACGGACTGGACACACTTGTATGCTGATGTGCCGCCTGACGAGCTCCAGGACTGGAAACGTTGGGAAGGCTCTGAAAGCGTCGATAAGGTTTGGCGAATCGGGAACAAACGTATTCTCCCCCGTTGCTATCTGCTCTCGGCCACCCACTATTTTCATTCTTTGGGTCTTGCCGGCATTCAGGCCACTGCAGCTGCTATTCTTAAATGTTGGGCAGCGCCTCATGTCTATCCAGCGGTGAAGCGAGTTCTTGGCTCCTGCTCTACTTGCCTGGCCTTCTCTGCTCGGTCTCAGCTCGATGCCAACACTAGGGCAGGGGAGACCTTGGGCTAACTTCCCATTTCAGCGATTACAGATAGACTATGCAGAAGTGCCTAAAAGGTCGGGGTTTCGCCACCTCCTTGTAATAGGAGATCAACTTTCCGGATAGCCCGAAGCAATACCAACCAGAAAAGCAGATGCCAGATCTGTGGTAAAATTTCTGCTGAAAGACATTGTGCCCAGATTTGGAGTCCCTGAAGTCATCGACTCGGACCAAGGATCACACTTCACTGCAAAGATTTTAGAGGAGCTGTACCGGTGCCTGAGGATTGCGCGACAACTCCACACCCCTTACCACCCCCAGTCAGCATGGCTGGTGGAGCGCATGAAGATGATGGTAGTAAAGTTTTGCAAAGAGACTGGACTGAAGTGGCCAGAGGTTTTGCCCATAGTCCTGTGGCACATAAGGCGGGCCCCACGTATGCCCCTGGGCTTGTCCCCATTCAAGGTATTGTTTGGGAGGCCGGCTTTGGTTCCGGGAACCTATGTTCCCGCTCACACTAGCCTCTTGGATGGAGATGAGACCTTGGCCAGGTACGTAGCCAGATTACAAACAGAGCTCAATAACAACCAGTCTGCGGCTCAATTGTTTCAAACCGCGCCATTGGGGTTACAGGTTCTTCCCTTCAAACCAGGGGACTGGGTGGTGGGAAAAAAATTCCCCTGTACAGACCCCTTGGAACCCCAATGGGAGGGGCCATACCAGGTTCTGTTATGTACTTATTCTGCTTTAAAAGTTGCAGGTAGAAGTTCCTGGATCCATCAGAGCTATGCTAAGTTGGAGCAGGGACCCCCGCCTGGGCCCGACGAGCTGCCCTGGGAATGAACACCACTGGCAGTCCCTGGGCTGAACTCCCCAACTATTGGGATCTCGAGACTCCATCAGGACTCCTTGTTTTCTTGTTACCTGGACTTATATTTGTTGTCCTGTTTTTTGCGTGGTACGCGGGAGGATGCAAATACTGGTATGGGTGGCCTGTGGAATCCCCTCTCTATTCCCGAGTTTGGTACACGGATGGGAAGGCAACAGCTTCCTGGATTTAACCCATGCTATAGCACCGGGGGTTAACCGAACGCAGTGTTGGGTCTGTAGTCATACCCCCACGTACACAGGTCAGGGAATCCCGTTGGTAGGGTGCCTATCCCTCTCAACCGAACCTTCCAGGCCGGATTATGGACAGATGCTCCATTTAACTGGAATGTTACAATCCAAACTTGGTCTATTGATATAGTGGCCCAGGGTAGTTATGCTTTATGTGTGTCACGACGTAAGAATTTCGAAAATACTGTTTTGTGGGTAACTTTGTAGGGTGCAATGATACCACCTGCATTAGCTCTAGTGTGGCAAGTTCCCCCAAGTATTCCAGGGCACCGTGGCCAGTCCCTGAGGGATCAGGCTGGTTCTGGTTGTGCAACCACACGGCTTATAAGGTCCTCCCAGCAGGTTGGTGTGGTACATGCACCTTAGGAGCCATAGTACCCGCTGTTGCAGTACACCAGACCCTGGCCCAGGGGGAAATTCGGAACCTGGTATGGAGGAACCAACGAAATGTCCCATTAAACCCTCTCTCTGAACGGCCTACAGGCTTTCACTCCTTTGTTCGTTGGTTTTTGCCCTGGGTGGGGGTGAGTGAATTAGAAAAGGCTACAGTTAATATTTCTGCAGCCTTAGAATTAATGGCAAATGCCACAGAAAACGCCTTATCTACCCTTCAAATTGAGGTGACTCAGTTATCTCAGACCACACGGCAGAACCGCTTAGCCTTGGATTATCTCCTTGCAAATGGGGGTGGAGAGGGGGGGTAGTTTGTGCTATTGTTAACTCAAGCTTGTGTGTCTTTGTGAATCAACACCGCAGGGTGGAAACCGATATCCACACCCTTATGCAGCAGGCCACCTCGCTTCATTGTGTCACCCTTGACAACACCAGAACCGGATTTCATGAGGCCTGGAGCTGGCTCACCTCCTGGCTGCCAGACTTGGGGGCTTGGGGAAGGCGTATTTTGTACCTCATTCTAACGGCTGTTTCTGTTTTTGTATTATTCTTTGTATGCCTACAATGCTGCCGGCAAATTTTAATCTTGCATTGAGGTTATTCTGCCCCGGTATAGTTTACTGACGTACATAATAAAAGAAGGGACTGTTAGGGGAAATCAACTTAGTTAGCACATGTGACTCCATTTTGGGTTTCCTGTTGGCCATTAACTAGAAGCGAGCACATCACGTACCAAGGTGGACAGCTGGACAGTTTCAAGATAAGGGAAAAAAAGGAGACAGGAACCAGCCGACATGCCTGAAATAGTTGCCGCTTCAGCGTTTTTGCAGGGGGAAGGTGGCTGCAGGGGATTGGTGATAGGTAAGGAGAAGGCCTGTTTATTGGTTTAGGCTCCCCGAGGCACACAGGCAGAATGTTTTGCCAACAGTATATAATCTTTGTGTAACCTGTAAGCGGGGTCCCGTTCTGTTTAACGGAGCAGTACCACGCTCGAGCGTAATAAACCTACAAACTTTGAGACACTCTGCAGTCTGTCTTCATTTGGTTGCCTCAGCCTAGAAATGAACCGTACGTGTCCTAACTGGAATAATTCGTAACAACTGGCAAACCATCCTAGTGTAGACATAGCTTATACCAACAAAAAAGCCCTTTTGACAGTATAGCGTATACTGGTGTGGCCCGCAAAATAAACTATATTGGCAAAAGTACTTGTATCTTGGTATAACTGAATCTACAATAGGACTTTTGTCAGAAAAAAAAGACACCCACCCCTCTCACACACAAAAAGTCACAACCTTAACCAACATTGCTATACCAGCAAAAGTTTTAGTGTAATCCTGGCCCTAGACTTCAAGACAGAGACTGCCTTTTATTCTGTGTTTGTTGTGTGCCTAACACAATGGCACCCTAATCCTGACTGAGATGTCTAGGCACTACCCTAATACAAATAACATGACAATAATAATAAATTCAGCTACTTTTCAAAAATTATTTTCATTCCAAGGTAAAGTCTCACAGTCAAATATGACCACTCAGATCTCTTTAATGTAAGGTTTCAGAGTAGCAGCCGTGTTAGTCTGTATTCGCAAAAAAGTCTCTGTAGAGACTAACAAATTTATTTGAGCATAAGCTTTTGTGAGCTACAGCTCACTTCATCGGATGCATTCAGATAACCTTCTCAACTGGAGGATGGCTTCCACAATAAAATGTGGAAGATCTAACTTGTCTTTTCTTTTTTAAATTGTAAAATACATTTCTCTAACAGTAATTCCAGTTTATTTTAATACAAAATTCCTCTTTGTTAGATGACGGAATTTAGCTCTAACCTTATTTTGGATGAACAACGTAACACAGACATTTAGGGCATGGCTACACTAGAAACTTCAAAGCGCTGTCGCAGGAGCGCTCCCATAGCAGCGCTTTGAAGTGTGAGTGTGGTTGCGCGCGAGCGCTGGGAGAGCTTGCTCCCAGAGCTCCTGGTAATCCACCTCCACGAGGGGATTAGCTTCGAGCGCTCGGAGCCTGTTTACACTAGCGCTTTAAAGCACTCTGATTTGCTGCGCTCGGGGTGATTTTTCACCCCCCTGAGCCAGCAAGTTAGAGCACTATAAAATGTAGAGTGTAGCCAAGCCCTTAGTAAACTTGGCTAACAGGTCTGTTTGTTAACTCAGTATACTAAAGGGATTCAAAACACATTCTTAGCTATGTCCTATTTTACGCTAGCCTTCCACTCATCACTCATAAGGAATTGGGGCTTAACTATTAAGCAACAGAAGGAATCCTGTGTAGACACTCATGATAAATCAGTTTCTTTTAGCTATCATACCTTAAAGAGTGGTTTAACACTCAATAGACAGTAGTCTGAAAATTTATTAGAACACGGCTATTTGCCAACATAATTCATTCAAAATACAGCACTAAAGTCGAATTTTCACCAGCTTGTCGCTCCCCATGCCGTAACCCCTTCAGCCCTTTGCAATGGCAACTTTCTGTCAGGCACCATACCTATATGTTTCTTCAAGTTGTAATTCTGTGAAATTTCAATACCTTGAAAAAGCTATTTTTTTCTACCTAGTCAGTGAAGTATTCCAAATGCAGATAAGACTGAATTTCAGAAAGTCTTACACATATACTTCACTTTACCCACGAGTAAATCCCATTTGCTTCATAAGAACTACTCATATAAACAAAGCTAAGCATCTGCAGGGATCAGGACCTTAAGCTTGCTCTTCACCATTTATAGTGACTTACTGTTCTACATTTCACTCAGAGCATACAGTGAAAATAAGTCTTATGAACTTCATCTTCATATCCGCTCAAATCCAGTTTCTAGTAGTCATGCACTGACATGAAGCTGCAAAATTTGGCTTCCTAACATTGAATGGGAATGCTTCAATCCAAATAAAATTTTCAGTGAAAGTTTTTTTTTTTAAAGTCATTACAAGTTTTCTATTAATATTAAGTTTTTCAAACCCACCCCCAATCCCTACCAACATATAACCAACATTTGTACTTAAATACCTGAAAGTATCCCTTAAAATGTTTAATATTTTCCTCAGTATGTTAAGTTGAGGAATTGAACTATTTCAAATTCATTACGTACAGAGCCTGTTGTTGCAGTTACCTGCCTACTGCAGTATGTATTAAAAAAGTAGAACTCAGATGATCACTAACTGCTCATTATTATTATTTCCCAACACTTGAAAATGTTATTTTTAGAACAGAAGAAGAGTACTAAAAGATCATTTTCTTCCAATATTTTGGGAATGTTACCTAAATGGGGAAGACATTCTGCAACCAAGATTTGTAACCAGCATTCTTCCAAATTAAGTGAGAGTTAACTATGAATTTCACATGATCCCAAATATTCATACTTGTTTGTAAATCACATAGCATAGTTAGTGTTATAACAAATAATCATGACTAACTTCACACTAGTCAGTCTTTCCACTATCTTGAAACTTTATTTTCAAGATATCCCCCCATTTTCTGCTGATTTCTCTCAGTTGCTTATGTATGGAAACATGGGCAATCAAACTTTTCTTTGTTTTTCAGGGTCATCAACATTCAACACAAACTAGAATCCTTAAAAGTGTGAGGAAATTAAACAAACAAGAACACCACAAAGTTAAAGCAGAACTGTGGGAAGAGGATGATGGCAATCTCAAAGATACTCTTCAGTTAAACAATGGCGCTACACAGGAGAATCACACAATGAAAAGTTTCATGGAAATAATTAATCATTCCATTGAATTTTGCCAGTGGAAAGCATGTGACATTATGTACATAATTAAGCTGCAGTTATAGAGTAGGATGGAATCAAAGGAAGATGCAACAGTGAATAGACAAGTGTGTAATTATACTACATTAATGCTTATGTTAAATGCCTTTTTTGTTTTAGTTTTCACCAAGAAGGTTAGAACTGATCGGACTACTCACATAGTGACTATCAATGGAAATGGAACAGGATCTGAGGCTATAATAGCGAAACAACAAGTTAAGAATTACTTAGGCTACGTATACACTAGCACTTTTGTTGGTATAACTTATGTCACTCAGGGGTGTGAAACCCCACCCCCACCCCTCTAAGCAACATACGTGACCAGAAGTGTCGGTGTGGACAGCACTATGCCGGCAGGAGACTCATTCCCGACAATATTGCTACGCCGCTCGATGGGGGTGGTTTAATTATGTCAACAGGAGCTGTGCCTCTGTAAGGTGTCTAGTGTAGACATGGCCTTAGACAAGTTAGAGGTCTTCAAATTGGCAGGACCTGACGAAATACATTCTAGAACACTTAAGGAACTGGCTGAGATCTCTGAGCCATTAGCAATTATCTTTGAGAACTCATGGAGGACAGGAGAGAACCCAGAGGACAGGAAAGGGCAAACATAGTACCTATCTATAAAAAGGGGACTAAGGACAGCCCAGAGAATTATAGAGAGTCAACTTAACTTTGGAACCCAGAAAGATAATGGAGCAACTAATTAAATAATTAATTTGTAAGCACCTAGAAGATGTTAAGTAACAGTCAACAAGGATTTGTCAAGAACAAATATCAAACCAACTGAATATCCTGCCTTGACAGGGTAACAAGCCTTGTGGTTGGGGGAAAGCAGTAGATGTGATGTATCTCAACCTTAGTAAGTCCTTTGATACTGTTTCACGTGACCATCCCATAAACAAACAATATAGCCCAGAACAGTGTTTCTCAAATGCGGCCACCATGGCCTTTTCTTGCAGCCACAGCCACTGGGCTGTGATTGCGGGGGAGGGGTGCCAGGATGCAAAGCAGCGGCCCCTCTCGCTGGGCTGCCAGCAGTGGCTGGGCCCTGCCCCCCTCCAAACACACACACACTTGAGGTGCAGGCAACTAGTGAATTCCCCACTTTCCCAGGGGTGGGGGAGGCAGGCAGGCAGGCTTCGGCCACAGGGCTTTGGGCTGGCAGGCTCTGGTTCCAGGCTCCGGACCCAGACTTGCTACCCTTGCCATCGTACCTGGGCCCCACTGCCTCCCTGCCCACCTCCCCATCCAGGGCTTAATTTGTCCCAGGGCTTGCTGAGGCTGAGTAAGTCTGCTGTGAGAAGTGATATTAACAAACATACAAATATCACTTTTCACAGCAGAAGACTTACTAGCTGGCAAGTCTTGCGGGGGTGGGGTGGGGTGGGGAAGCGCAACTGAAAAAAGAAAAAGAAACAAAAAAATACAAGAACATGCAAAGTGCCTTTTTGTGTTTCTAGTCTGTTTAGCTCCTGTAAAGAATAAAGACAACTATAAATTACTGAGTCTGAAAGAAATGCTACATAAATAAATTACAAGGATTTGGATATGTATATATATGTCCATATTTATTTGTTTTTCCTAAAGTTTATTACGTATTTTAGGAAAAATTGTCAGCGCGGCCACCAGCAAGAGTTGGTGGCCGCACTATGAGGCCACCAAAAAATTTGTTGTTGAGACACCCCCCTGGCCTAGAGAAACTACTCTAAGGTGGGTGCACAACTGGCTGGAAAACTATACTCAGAGTAGTTATCAATGGTTCACAGTCAAGCTGGAAAGGCATATCAAGTGAGATCTCAAAAGGATCTGTCCTGAGTCCGGTTCTATTCAACATTGTCATAAAATTATTTGGATAACAGCATAGGAGTACATTTATAAAATCTGCAGACAATAATCAAGCTTAGAGAGGTTACAAGTGCTGTGGAGGACAGGATCAGAATTCGTAACAAACTGGAGAAATGGTCTGAAGTAAATAGGATGTAATTAAATAAGGACAAATGCAAAGTGCTACACTTAGGAAGGAACAATCAATTGCACAAATAAAAAATGAAAAATGAGTGCCTAGGAAGTAGCACTGAAGAAAAGGATCTAGGGTTATACTGGATCACAAACTAAATGAGTCAAGAATACTACACTATGACCAAAAAAGCAAACATCATTTTGGAATGTGTCAGCAGGATTGTTATAAGCAAAACATGAGAAGTAATTCTTTCATTCTACTTAGCACTTAGAAGGCCTCAACTGGAACACTGTATCCAGTTCTGGGCTCCACACTTCAGGAAAGACATGAACAAACAGGAGGAAGTCCAGAGAAGAGCAATAAAAATTATTAAAGGTCTAGAAAACATGATCTACAAGGAAGGATTTAAAAAACAAAACCAGTTTAACCTGGAGAAGAGAAGGAGGAGCAGGGGACATAACAGCAGTCTTCCAGTGTGTAAAAGATGGTTATAAAAAGAGAGAGTGATAAATTGTTCTCCTTAACCAATAAGGACAGGACAAGAAGTAATGGGCTTAACTTGCAATAAGGAGATTTAGGTTAGACATCAGGAGAAAAAATTCCTAACTGTAAAGGTAGTTAAGCAGTGGAACAAAATTACCTAGGGAGGTTGTGGAATCTGTGTCACTTGAGGTTTTTAAGAGTAAGTTCGACAAACAGCTGTCAGGTATGATCTAGATATTACTTAGTCCTGCCTCAGTGCAGGGGACTCACTAGATGACCTATCAAGGTTCCTTCCAGTCTTACATTTCTGTGATTATATTGGGAACAAATCATTACAAGGTGTTATGCAAAATC
Source organism: Natator depressus (assembly GCF_965152275.1). Taxonomy (NCBI): domain Eukaryota; kingdom Metazoa; phylum Chordata; order Testudines; family Cheloniidae; genus Natator; species Natator depressus. Next base: position 11,550,769 of record NC_134242.1, read on the forward strand.
CAATTGCATACAACTTGAAGAGAAACACTAAATCTTGAAATAGAAAATCCAATTTATTTTGGTAATTAAGTTCATTACCTGCCAAAAAATGCAACTTTCATGTGTCTCCGTGAAAGCACCTCACCGATGTCTGCCAATTTGTTTTTATATGCCTGTATTTTCACCAGTTCTTCTTTAGTTGCTACATATTCAAGTTCTGGGTTCCTGTATGTTGCTATACATAAGAAAAGATTATTACAAAAGGAATCATGAGACCAATTTATGTTCTAAGGCATTAGCTATGGATCAACACTATGTTATTTAATATATGCCATCAAAGAGCTATCTACAATCTCTGATATTAGTCATTGTCATTTAACACTAACATTTAACGTGCTCAAATAAATTGGTTAGTCTCTAAGGTGCCACAAGTACTCCTTTTCATTTAACATTGAGTCACACTAGTGAAACACGAAGTTGCTAATTGCATGTCATACACCTGCAGCATCTCTCTTTTCTAAAACATAAGAATTTAGGAACTGGAATAAGTCACAGCAACACACTGGACTAAATTTGCTAAGTCATTGGTATCACTTGTCTCCTGCTTTTTTGACCATTCCTTGTGATCCCCTCTCCTTCGGGGGGCGGGCAGGGCAGAGAAAGAGGAGGAATCAACCCCATCCCATAAACACTATTTAGTTTGGAGCAGGTCTTCACTGCAGAGTTAACTTGGGTGTCTGGCACCCAGGATAGCCTAGCCCAGTTATGAGTAGCCACCCTTGAGTTACTGAGTCCATACTGGTGCTACACGCACTCCTATGTGTTGCTAGGACTTTCGGGGGGCATATCCCATAGTTCTTTGTGCTGCACCAGGTTGATCTGTGCAAGGATTCTTTCCCAGTGAATTGTGGAAGAACTTGCTTCTCTTTCTGGGCATAAGGGGGGGAAACCGATACAGCACTGGAAGACTATCAGCACTTTAAGTGGTTTAGCACGCATCCTCGCTGCCAACTGACTGGATACCAGCCCGAGTGAAAGCCTTACTCTGGCTTTTGCCTACAGCCCTAGAAGAGCCAGCTATCCCAGACTGAAAACATCACCAAACTCTGCTCAGAGGTTCGTATGTGGGAACAGGCAGAAGGTTAGGGGAAATACTTGAGTAAAAACCCAGATTAACTCTACAGTGATGACATACCCTAGTGTTGGCTAGCACAAGTAGTTTAATTAAAGTCAATGGAAGCCACAGGTGCTTAACAGTTCTGAAAATCAGCTTTTATTTAGGTGCCTGTCATTAGACATCCAAGTTTGAAAGTGTAGGTTTAAGTGACATTTCCAAGATTATACAACAAATGAAGCTGAGCAGAGAATAAACTCTAGGTTTTCCAACTTGATGCACCACACCACCTTCCCTTGCAATACTTCTATATATCCTAAGACTCTGACATTGAAGAATGTATAACTACAATTAATGTATGTGTTACCATAGTACCCAAAGACCCGATAAGGATCAGGCACCCATTGTGCTATTTCTATACACGTACAAAGACACAAGGTCCCTGCCCCGAAGATGAAAACTAACCTTCAACAAAACTTGCTCCTTCAGTAACATACTCCAGCAGTTGGTTAAAGATAGCAGTAATTGTCTTTTTAGCCAGCACAAAGTGTTTCAGGGGAGAGGCAGTAGTTTCTGCCATTATGCAACTGTAAGAGAAATTATGTACAAATGACTGAAACACTCTCTAGAAATTACAAGTAGGAAACAACACATCTAGTTCCCTCTCAATTAAAGTAATTGAAACGTAAGTTTTAAAAACAAATACACCAACTTCAAAGTTAGTTGAAATCGGTTTTACTGTTCTTTAGGCTTTCTAATCTAGCAGCAATAGAAATAGCAGATTTCGAAGAGAAAGAGAAAATTGTGATTTCTAAAATATCTTCTTTCCTGTCCTAGAAATACATATATTAATCTACTTTGTTTACATAAAAGCTTATTTACATACATACCAGAAAGAAGTTATTAGATTTGGTTTGGTACAGCATAGTTAGTCAGCTCAACAAATCATTATTTCAGGTTGCTGGCTGGAACACACTTTTTTAAACGCCTGGTTTGGTTCCATCCGTAGTGACCAGGTTATCGAGAAACAGGTTTAGCTGGAACTGCATTTAAATACGGTACCTTAACTTTGTTCTGAGGCCTTGTAGCTAGAGCCCTCCCTACAAGTGAAAGATTCACTAGTTCATCACCAATCCTAGCCTCCTAGATGCATGTATGCCAGAACATCTTGTACCCCTTTTCCCCCCAGCAACGTGGCTGCACGAGCAAAGAGCTGAAAAAAATCAGGCCACATCTTCAAGACGTTTCCCCAGCTCCTTTCTTCCTTATGCTCAAAAATATAAATTAATTCATGGACCAATAACTGATATTACTTCGCTCACCTTGTCTCTTTAATGGGCCACTGTCAGACAGTTTAAAAACCAACAGTGACGTTTTAGGACCTTAAAAACAAAAAAGAAAGGTTTCGCAGATCTTAAAACTCACGTTTCTCCTGCTTTGTCATCAGCTATGTAGACTTAAACTTCCCTCTGCAGGGTTTGCTGCTCTGTGCAAAGGGCAGGACAGCCACTTGATGAAAATGACTAGAAACAGCAGGGTAAGTGACTAGCTTCTCCCCTCTGCCCGTGGAGGGGGAATGCACAGCGGGACAAGCCGGGGCACGAATAATCCGCTCGCTGCTAGCCCCGAAAGAGGGTCGCTCGGCTAGGAGCTAGTTACACCAGGCTACGAGCCCGGGGCAGGGAGCCACGGACGCAGCCGACCCCAGGACCGGGAGAGCGGAAAAAGGCGGGGTTCCCACCCCCCCCCGGACAGGAAAGTGACCGACTGGCGGGAGCGGGTCTCCTAAGGCGCACGGGGCCCGGCGCCTGACCAGAGCCGCTCACTGCCGCGCAGGGGGCCACGAGGGGAGGTCGCGATGCCCCGTGTCCCTACCACCGCCTGCTCCCTCCAGCCCACTTACAGCGCCCCGGGTTCGCTCGCTCCCCCGTTACCCAGCAACCGCTGCGCGCTGCGGCGGCCCGCCGCACCTCCTTCCTCCTCACCCCGTGCGCGGGGGCGGGGGCGAACATCACTTCCGCTTCCTTTGCCCTGAGCGTGCCCGCCGCGGTAGGCCGGGGTCGCCATCTTTAACGAGGGCAGCCGCCTGAGGACGACCGGAAGTGACGTCGAAGGGAGTCGCTGTCTTTGGTGAAGGCAACCCCTCTACGAGAAAAGCCTCAGCACCGTCTGTACTGGGGGTCACAGAAGGAGATGGAGGCTCCTTTCTTTATTTAAAATGGAGGCTAGTTACCCACCCTCCACCTAGCTCCCCCCAGGGGAGGAGGTTTTAGCACCATAACACTCCTTTCACCCTCCCACCCCCTGGGCTGCATCACTCCCTCCTTCTCACAGCAGAGTCTCGCCCATGCCACCCAAGCTGGCCCCTGGGGCTGCAACAGATTGTTACCTAGCCCGCAGCCCTACCTCAGCTCCAGTGACAGAGGGTGGCTGTGGTGCTGAAGGGGCAAACCTCGATCCCTCCCCCAGCCATGGCTCTGCACACCAAGCCCCCAGCTGACCACCAGATCCAGGGTGATCACTGCATGCTGGACCCAGCAGGCCATTCAGGCCCATGCAATGAGACTCGGTGTTTGATTCTAGACCCGTAGTTCTCAAACTTCTTTTTTTTTTCCCCCCCGCGGACCACCTGCAAATCGCTGAGGGTCTCGGCGCACCCCTTAATGATCTTTCCAAATGTTGTTTGTACCGTTAGCTAACTCTTATAAAGGGGTTTGGATAAGAGCACTATATAAAAAAAAAAACTAAATTTTTTTTGCTCTACAAATAAAAGCACACACCTCATATTTTAATATCAGTAGTCTTACCTTTCTAATACAATGGATGTGCTCTCTCTCCCCTGCCACGACAGCCCCAGACCTGGGGCTGGGAAGGAGGGATGTCTTTCCCCAGCAGCCACAGCCCTAGGGCTGGGGAAAGTCGCCTCTTTCTCTGGCCCTGCACATCCCAAATTCCCCCCACCCCCTCTTCTCACCTCAATGCCCCCTCTCCCCTAACCCTTATTCCCCCCAAGGCCACCACTTCACCATACACATGCATCTTCTCCAGGGTCCAGGCCCCTAATTAGTGGAGCCACGCCTGCTTGGCTCCACTAATTAGGCAGGTGGCCCTTCATCTCTCATGTGCAGCTGCCCAGGCGCACACCTTAGAGGGAACTATCTGCGGACCACCTGAATGGTGGTCTGCAGACCACAGTTCAGAACCTCAGTTGTAGACCATAAGTTGTCTGCATCACTGCAGTAGTGCCAGTCCCAGAAGTTCAACACTCATCAGTCAGACTCCAATTTTTAAAAAACCACATCATTTTTTTGTTGTTGTTGTTTTAGGTCTGTCTTTTGATTTTTTGAACCCTCTCAGCCCACCCTGAGTTTATGTGACAGCATTGCCAACCTTTGCAAATGTATTAAGCCAGGCAATTCTGGCGCTCGCTGCCTGCTTGACAGTGCAAACCTTCCAGCTTCTTCTGAAACATTCCGATTAATTAATCTGCCTCTCTTCCCCACCTCCAAGTCCCTCTGCCAAGCAATTAATTATGCAATCCCCCATGTAAATTCTACCTCATCCTCACCTCATGCAGCACCTTGGGTTCTTTCTCCTTGCCCTCTCCCCCCAAGGCCTGCAGAAGCATCCTCTTCTCTCCCTTCGTAGGCCTTTAGAGTGCATGCATAACTCCAGGGAGTTCTTCATCCCCTCCCCACTTCCCAGGACAGACACTGCAGAGATGGAGAGGGCAGTAAAGGAGAGAGCAGAGTGACCCATTGCACATGGAGCCCTGTCCTGGAGATATTGGATTTCTTCTGCTCCCTCCCACCTCCATTCCTTTAAGAATGTTGTCAGTTGCTCCCTCTCCCTGCTGCCCTTCCCAAATATCTTCTTGACTGCCCCAGGAGGCTGACAAGTGGGGACTGGGGAAGAACTGAACTCCAGGAGAGGGCTGGACCTTCTCGTGTCACCAGGAGATTGGCTCCAGCCCCAGAAGAAATCATTTTACTTGAAGAAATTATGGGAGCTGGTAACACTATTCATAGAGTTTAAGGCAAAAAGAGATCATTAATTAGATGACCTAATCTGATCACCTATATATCACAGGCCATTACATTTCACCCAGTTAACCCTGTACTGAGACCAATAACTTGTCTGAATAAAGCACATCTTCCACAAATGCATCTGAAGATATCAAGATGACAAATCCACCATTTCTCTCTGTAATTTGTTTCAATCATTCATCACCTCCTCACTATTAAAAAAGTGTCTAATTTCTAATATAAATGTCTGGCTTCAGCTTCCAGCCATTGGTTCTTGTACAGCCTCTCTCTGCTAGATTAAAGGTCCTGTTCATACGTGGTATTTTCTCCCCCGGAAGATACTTATACACTAATCAAGTCACCTCAATCTTCTTTTTGATCAATTAAACTGATTGATTGAGCTCTTTAAATCTCCCACTGTTATTTTTTCCAGCCTTCAAATAATTTTTGTGGCTCTTTTCTATTTTGAGCCTCTCCAATTTTTCAACATCCTTTTTAAAATATGGACACCAAAACTGGATGCAGTAGTCCATTATCGACCATACCAATGCCATATGCAGAGGTAAAATCTCCTTCCTGCTCATTACTCCCCTGATTTTACATCCAGTGATCACATTAGCCCTTTTTGCCACAGCATCACACTAGCTCATGATGAGGTGCTTGTCCACTATGATCCCTAAACCCTTTTCAGTCACTGCCTACCAAAATACAGTCCCCCATTCTGTACGTATAGTCTGCATTCCTTGTTCCTAGGGGTATACATTTGTATTTGGCTGCATTAAAATGCATTTTATTTGAATGAGCCCAAATTACTACGCAATCCAAGCAACTGTGTTTGTAACAATGTTGTCTGGGATGGTGGGGTGTTATTTATAATGCAAAATGCAAGACAGTACTCAAAAGCCTGCTGGTGCATTGAGACCATTGCCTATCCTATCGACCAATATTGTCTCATTGATTCCTTGTACTTCCCAGTCTGCCTGTCTGTATCCACTTCTTGTCTCTTGAGTAATACTTAAGGATTGTAAACTCTTTGGGGCAAGAACCATCTTTTTGTTCTCTTTGTATAGTGCCTAGCACAATGGGTTACTGGTCCATAACTGGAGCTCCTAGGTGCCATGGTAATACAAATAATTTTTTTCATCATAAAAAGTAAAAAGCAAAATCACTTCATTAATTATTTACTTCATGTGGCACAAGATTGTTTACACTTCATGTATTTTCAATAACTAACATTTAGCTTTGTTATTTCCTACAATTCTGAGATGACTGAAACCTGTACTCACTACAGTGATGTTGGTTAGGAATGTACGTGTGTGTGTGTAGGGGAAATCCTGTGACATTTCTATATCAGCAAAAGCTCTAGTGCAGTCACAGTTATACTGGGATAAAAATGCTTTTCCCAATATACCTTATTTTTCCTCAGGAAAATAGTACAAGCAATACCAGCAAAAGCACTCTTTTACCGGTATACGCTGCATCTGCACTATGAAGGTTTGCCAGTATAGCTAGAATGTTATAGTTATATCAGCAATCCTTTTCTAATGTACACTAGGCCTGTTTTTATACTCTAGTATTACCATACAACTAATGTAAACAAATTTTCAAAAAATTACATCACTGTGCATCTTTCTTAGCATACTGGTTTCATTTGTTCCGTATCTGTCCTGCTGACAATATGATAATCCCTTTAAAGTTGCTATTTTCCACCTTTCAAACGGACTTGTATCAATAACAAACTGAATATCCTAACTAGAAGTCTTCATCCAGATATCACTGAATTTTGTGCTGTTTAGATTTCATTTCACCTACTCCTACTCTTCCAAACTCCCAGTCCTTGAAATCTTAGAGAGAAAGCTAAAATGGAACTATAATAAAACATGTAAAACAAGCCACCCCTTTGGAATTCTACATACTATCAACACCAGCCATAACTTAATCACAGTCAGCCATACACATGAATGACAAATCCCCAAAACAATCTTCTCAAAGACTAAAGAGCACTGACAGGTCTTTACATTCTATACATCATCTCACAGACTGTAATGCAAACAACCAGCACTGAAGGTGTTCATGGAGAACATATACTGTTTACTGCAATATTGCCAATAGGGATGTATTTTATTGAGAGTCTTGTAATAATTAGTGTTTTTCTTAAAGCCCTAGTCTTGGAGTTATGAGCTTTCATTTAAAAAATATTTCTAGCCCTCATGGTTGAGGCGTTGGAATACACGACTTGTGTGTAACCAGAAGGAAGGGGATAAGAACCAGATATGTATTATTTTTAAGCCAATCTCAATTTTGGGGAGCTCAACTGAGGGTTTTTGAATGTTTTGATTTGGCAATACCATTACTCACAGACACAAACACGTCCTAGAGGTGTCACTCTAGTAGACAGGTGACCACATTAAAAAAAAAATCACAACAGGATTTGGCACTCTTGTTTGCAGCCTCAAAAACACCAAAGACTAATGGGAACTTAATTCTCGTCTCACTCTTAGAGATGGTTTCTCTCGACCAGGGTTGAGGTAAACTGTGGGACCATGGGGGTAGCGAGGACTATCAGTCTCCAGGACCTCTAAGCTAGCTTTCATGAGCACTAAAGTCACTTCACACACTAAATTTATTCTCTTCTTCAAAACTCTGGACTTCCACTTTATAATGCACTTCGCATTTGATATATCAAACAGCTTCTTTTCAACCTGTAACTATCTTGTCATAAAAAAACAGCTACAGATATATTATTCCCCTTCAGTTAGAAACTTGAATACTTTCCCCAACAGCTGCAAACATACTACTTAGCCTTTTGACTTCCCTGCAGATACTAGTCTATTTATCTTACTATCTTCAATCACCTTATTCTTCCTGCAGCCTGTAAATCCACTCACTAACTATCCTATTTTCTGCTCCTGTTGACCTATAATAGCACATCACCGGTTCGTGTTAACTTCCTTTCATCTTCTGAAAAGTATTGAGATCAGAGTCAAATCTTTTACCTCTATTTTATTCCCTTGCTTATAAAATTTCCACCTAACAGGAGCTTGGATCTGCCTATCTAGTACGCGTATGATCCTCATCAGTAGTATCCAAGAGCTTCATGGCCATTAACACTTCTGTGAGGCAGGTAAATTTTATCTCTATTTTACAAATGAGAAACTGATACCTGATATGTAACTTGCCAAAGGACATCCAGGAGTCAGGAATTATCGAACCCAGGTCTCCCATGTCCAGTGAGACCCATGTCCAGGTCTCCCATGTTACAGTGCTCCATCCACTAGACTATCTTTCCTGGGTGATACAATGTTGCTCTGTACAAATGCACCCATTTCTTCCCCATCCCAGCAATCCTATGCACCTCTTCACATACCACACACACATACCCTTTCCCCCATTCCCTGAAAGGTCCCACATCACAGTGGCTTCTCCTCAAGATTTTATCAATGCCATTCTTTGAGTCAGTAAGATGAAGTCAAAGAGAGTGACAGGCATTCTCTCCTCCCAGCTCCACCTCCAAGGATGAAACTGATTTCCCAAATCTGAACCGGGCACAAATTCTTATCTCCATTTTACGCTACCAGCAAGGTGAGTGGTATCCAAAATACCTCAATAGCCCATAAAAATATCACTGTTGTATTGAAACTGATTTAAGCAAGCCCATTAAAACATGAAATGGGATTTCTGTCATACACTCTAATAAAACCATGTTAATACAATAAAGTCAGGACAGGTCCAATTTATTCTTAACAGACTGCAGAAGCAAGTTAGGCATCTGACTTTAAAATAAATTTAAACAGTCACCCCAAAATCCCAGTGCATCCTGATTTAAAACCTGTATCATATTCTTTAACAAAAATAAAGATCTGTGATCACAGACAAAGCCAGTGTTATAAACTACATAGACACCCTGACTATTTATTATCTATCTTTACTCAAGTTACCAAGCACGTTCCTTCTAGGTATGCCAACTCCCTGCCACTACCAAGATATTTGAAAAGAAGTTGCATTCTCAAGCATATTTTGTAATTTATAGTTGAAACAACAGTATATAAGGGGAAATTTATTTTGGAGTACTTGTTTTTTTTTTTTTTTTTTTTTACAGGGTATCCAATCATAAATGTGTAATAGAAATCAATATCATTTTAACAAACTTTGAAGGTGAATTTAAGGTATTCAGTGTCTAAATACATGCAAATATACCTTCTGAATAGCTAGTTGGTGTTTGTTTTTTAGGAATGGTACTTAAAGAAAAACTTCTAGAAATATTTCTAGAATGACATGTATTTGAGACAAGTAAGTTCTGTAGGTTGAAGAGGGCCAATTTTTATCTTTTAACTGTATAAATTCAGCATGTAAATCTTGCACAACTTTGTGCAGAACTAGTAACAAGGATCTCATTCTTACCACTGCAGAGAAATTTTACACATGGACTGTATTTATACAAACTTACATTGGACAATTTCTTACATTACAAATTTACAATCAATACAGACAGAAACGTAAAGTCAACCACTTAGTTGCTGGCTATTTTACCCTTATAGCTTTCACAGTCTAAGCTCTCTCTCTCCTCTCATGCTACATCTAAATATTGTTCAGGTCAGAAATATGGAATTGGAATGAATTTATAAGGAAGATAACATGAGGATGGCAGTGTGCAATCTGAAACGGTTTGTGAGAAGTTTTCAAAATGACTATTTATAATGTACCATAATAAAGATTTAGATACAGAAGAGAGGAATTTTAGAATTTCTGGAATTAGAGCACATTCCCTCAACCCTTTCAACAACGTAAAGCTAACTATAAATCTATGGTTCAGTCTTGCTATAACTGAAATCAATGGCATACCCCATTTTAATAAGAGTTTAATTAGCGCCACAGTACCGCCAAACAAATCACTCCTTTGGGTACGTTCTTAGGTGGATCCCTAAGCAGCTTCCTTTCTCACTATCCCTTAGAATGTGATATAATCTCTATAGGCAACATTTGTCAGCTGGGTGCATCATAAGGAATAGAAACATGGGACGGCGGAGTGGCAGATAGATGGGAAAGAGACAGGGAAAAAGGGGGAGATCTGCAGCAGTTATGGGGAAAAATGTGACACTTGTCAGGGGAAGGGTTAGCTGTGGGACAGTTCCACAGCTAAAAGCAAAGCTGTGATCAAACAGTTGACTGAGAAAGGACAGCACAGTGTGAATGTGGGGCTAGGGCAAGAACACTGGCTAAGAGAGGTCAAATTTAGGCATTTGTTATGGTGGAGGAAGTAGGAGGGCTTGTCAGTGTAGCAGGAGGAATATAGGGTTGGAGGCTTGTTAAGGGAAGTGCTAGATGGGTGCTTGCAGAGAGGCCACTTTTTAGAGCATACATGTCTTCAGTAGCCCAGTGAACTTTACTGAGTATGAGTATACTCACTTAGCTCCTGAGGAGGTTAATGTGTGTTGGGGAATCCCATTGAGAACAAACACCGCTGTTTGCTAAAGTGTAACAGTAAATTAAGTACAGATTTAAAAGAGTGAAAATAGAAATGTGTTTTCTCTTCCATTTTACTTATCCAGAAAGAGCTGCCTTCCTGTTCTTCATGTCAAACACACATACCACTACATGTTAGCAGATGGAATGACCTTTAAAATGGCTACTATAACATGCAACTCCCTCCACGTGACTGAACAATCATCTTTTAAATATAGTTGTTCCCTGCCCACCCAAGCTCTAACACCAGGAAATTCCCAAAAACAAACATACCAGTCATTAAACATGTTTTGTTGGGGGGGAAAAAAAAAGTCAACTGGCATTACAATTATCCACTGTAGAATCTCTATTACAACTGTATTTAATATTACCATACAACACATTAGAAAATACATTTTAATTCTAATAAATTGACTACAGAAGAAAAAAACATCAAGCTGTCTCATGTATCTGAAGGTGACTTATAAGATCTTTTTCATTTCCAAACCTCATTAAGCAATTGGTACACTTATGAGGCAAGTCTGCTGAATGCCTGAAATCCAAATGAGTTTTAAGGTCCTCAATCTGTCCTGTTGAATATTCACAATATTGACACAAATAAATCCCTTCAGATAAATGAGAATTTAAATGCTTGCAATATTCCAACATACCTGAAAAGCCTTTCCCACAGTCGTCACAAACATGGGGGAATATTTTGGTGTGTTCAATCGCTACATGTCTGTTGACATTCGTATGTAGCCTACTCCTAAAGCCACACACTTGGCATACAAAGAAGTTTTTGCATTTGTCAAAGCTAATTTTGTTTATGAGGCTGTATTGTCCACGCTCCTTGTTGCTATAGCTATCACTTAACTCTATTAATCTACATGCATGCTCATTCACCACATGGCTATGCAAGTCTTCTGGATCATTGGTTTCATGCTCACAAAACTGACACAGATACTGTTCATCACAGCTGTGTTCCTGGAAGTGTAGGTACAACTCGCTGCTCGAGGAGAACTGCACATCACACTGCTCACACCAATAAAGATGGTCATTGAAATGAGTATCTGCTATGTGCTGACTGAGGTTCTCAAATATCACTGTTTTGTAGTCACAGTATTTACAGATGTAGGGATCTTCCTCATGTATTTTTACATGTTCAATCAGCAGAACTTTGCTGGAGAAACTCTCTTTACATACTCTGCAGACATTGGTATCTGTACACGTCTTATGCTTCAGGATCATATGCTGCTTTAAATCAGAGAAGTACTTGCTATTAAACTCACACAGCTCACACTTGTATAGGCCACTACTGTTTGCTCTCAGCAAAGGCCACTTCTGCTGAGCAGTGATATTCAAGGCCTGGTTCTTCTCAAAAAGTTTACAGCTTTCAACAGGTATTTCTTCAATGTCTTCAACTTCTAGCTTTTCAGGTGAAACAGTTTGCGTCTCTATATCATGAACTTCTACAGCATTAACTTCTGTAGTCGAAATTTCTATGGTTTGAATATCTATGGGTTTCTCCTCTTCAGTTGGACTGTCACCAAATATAGGAGACTCACACATGTCTTTATAAATTCCATTATTAGCACTTTTCTCTACAAGAGAAAATAGAAGATACGAGCCATAGTTTAAAAAAAACAAAAACGAAAAGTTGCAGAAGGGTTGAAATATTGCTTTTCATCGCCTGTAGCAGTTTACAAAAGGAAAACGCTAATATTTTCCTCAAGCCACCGAAATAAAATTTCTTTTCAATAAGGAGACCAGCTAAATGAAACACCCTTACACGTTTAGATCGATCTATAAATTTTCTTCATGATCAACATTTTCTATCACAGTTACATTGAAAGACAACACACACACTTCCCCCAAATTCAAAGAAAGTTTTTCAATACCTAAGAATTTCTGCAAATATACCTTTACAATTACCTTTCTTTTTTGGGTCTGTAAAGTGCAACCCCATGACATTCGACTGTGCCCCACTCCAATGAGATGTCCCGGCATGCACTGGGCTGCCATCATCATCAGTATCTAGGGTCTGTGCAGGAGCATGGAATCTACCTATGAGGATAAGGGAAGTCTGGTTTTCTTCTCAATATCCCAATGTTCTCTAAAAATTTCTTTGTAATATGATGGCACTGTGGACACAATGTAACCCACTAAATTCTACAATCAAAATACCCACCCCTACAACATTATGGCCTTCATCTTCTCTGCGCACAGGTAGCCAGACATGCAATGCTTTATCCTGATTCTGATGTAAGGCTGCTGAAATCAAGATAAAGCACGTTGTATTGGGACCTGGTAGTCTCTGTAGGCTGCTTCCTCACATTTAGGAGAAGGGCAGCTACAATCAACTCTATGTCAATCCTGATCAAACTATACTCACATTTTTGTTTTATGTCATGCAGAAGATCAGTCCTTACTGTCCAAAAATAATACAAGTGCACCCAGGGTTAATACTATCTAATAATGAAAATAGCATAGAGTCCTCTAGGTTTGAAAATTGAATCTTGATTGGCCAGCATAATTCAAAAAAGAAAACCAGACATTTAAACATTTTTAAGATTCCTAATGTTTAACTTTTCATGTTTGTTAAACTTAATAGAGGGGATGCTCACTCTTCTCCCCAGTAGGTAAAAACAGCACACCTGACTTCCAATAAAAGTGCAAAATTAATTGTCCTCCATGTAATAGGGTAACTTTTGTCAGCTGATAAAAACATTCTAACACAGCTGGGTACCAAGGAAGTTGAACTTTTTATATATTTTAAAAAGTGAGTCTATGCCACATTAAAAATAGTCATCTTAACGTTCGAGACTGTGCCATATACCAGTGGTTCTCAAAGCCAGTCCGCTGCTTGTTCAGGGAAAGCCCCTGGCGGGACGGACCAGTTTGTTTACCTGCCATGCTCGCAGGTTTGGCCAATCGCGGCTCCCACTGGCCGCGGTTCGCCGCTCCAGGCCAACTGCTTCCCGCAGCCCCCATTGGCCTGGAGCGGCGAATCGTGGTCAGTGGGAGCCGTGATCGGCCGAACATGCAAGCACGGCAGGTAAACAAACCGGTCCGGCCCACCAGGGGCTTTCCCTGAACAAGTGGCGGACTGGCTTTGAGAACCACTGCCGTCTACTGTATTATGTATAATCTGATTGAGTTAAATACCATTAATACATAATTTTACTGAGGTTTTCCTGTATTGTGGTATAAACTGAATTGTTTGCTCTACACTATGCAGCTTTTCACTAAAAGTCTAATAATGGAGTTTCTAATTATTTATTCCAGAGTTCCATTGTTTTCTCTTTATATATGAAATATGTACAAAGACCTATGTGAGAGCTCTAGAAATTATTTATGCCCAGATTAACATTGACCAACAGATTCAAAAGCTAATAAATTTCTCTCTCTGCAAACAAGTTTTAGCAGTAAATAGCTATAGCTGATTATGCAGAAAAATCTTTTACAATCCTTTTTAATTTTAAATTTCTAAAGAGGCAGAGCAAAAGTTATTCCATAAATGCTTCCAACTGCACAGTCATTCCTATTCCAATACTTCAATTATAATGCTGAAGATTCAGTGTTAATTTTATTGGAGAGAGAAAGGAAGTGTATCCTTACATTCACTCCATCCTATACTTCAAGGGTAACACTAAGCAGTGGGCACTTGTGTAATGAAGTTGGTTTTTAGATGCCCAAATCAAATAGTTAAAAGGAAATTTCTGATAAAGCACCCTGTTCCATCTGACTCCAATCTTTGTTTACATTATTTTGACACCATTCAACAAATGTTTTAACTTGTGAAGTCCAATAGTTGTCATAAATACCGGGAACTGCCAGGCCTCCAATATTTCTATATTTTTATTAAAATGTTATACGTTATTGAGAAATAGAATTTCAAATAAAATTATTTAATAGCCTTCTGCCAGTCTTGGAGAGTGGAAAATTAAATGTACTTACACAGGAAAGTTGTTGCATTTTTTTGCATTATGTTGTGCTTTTCTGGACAGAACTTTGATACACCTAGATAAGTGTTTGTCAGAGGAGATTAATAATATAATAGGAAGGTAATCTTACCTCTGTTTTCAGAAATTTTAATGTCTGGCTGTTTCATAGAACAGACACTATAGCAGTGGTCAGAAAAGATTCCATTGTTGTCTATATATTTGCTTACACCTGAAGAATCTAGACAGAAAAAGAAAAAAGTGTTTAAACCACAAGTTGATATAGCAACACATACCTTTAAAATACACACACATTTACCTCAGCGGTAACATCTATGTTTCTTAGACAGTATCCAAATTTAAAAGACCATGGATAGCCTAATACTAAAAATATTTAGCATTTATATAATGATTTACATCTTCAATGCACTGTACAGACATTAATGGTTGTTAAAAGCGCTCAACGTTAGTCTAACTCTGATCCAACTGAAATCAACAGTAATACTCCCTGACTTCAATGGGAGCAGAGTTAGACCAACACTTTTGATAATCTCCCCTAAACACCTGGGTTAGTAGCTTTGCCCCCATTTTACAGATGGGGACACAGAAGTTAAGTAGCTTTCCCAAAGCCACCGAGGAAATGGGGAACAGCAAATGGCTAGAGAAACATTAACAATGCCTGGCTTAAATGGAACAGTTTTAAAATTGTTTAACAGTGGTGCACTCATAGGGAACAGAGTAGCAGCCATGTTAGTCTGTATCCGTAAAAAGAAAAGGAGTACTTGTGGCACCTTAGAGACTAACAAATTTATTTGAGAATAAGCTTTCGTGAGCTACATCCGATGAAGTGAGCTGTAGCTCACGAAAGCTTATGCTCAAATAAATTGGTTAGTCTCTAAGGTGCCACAAGTACTCCTGTTCTTTTTTCAAAGGAACAGTGTACGTTCACATGAATGTGTTTGAATTTGCCTCTTAGTTTATGAGTCCTTCACAAATTCTTGCATTTTAGTTTTCCAGGAAACAAGAGAGGTTTATTTTGAGGAAAGTTACAGTAACTTACACACTGAAGTGTCAACAGTTCAAGCTGTAGACTCACCTGAGTAACGTGAAGGATGTAAAGTCTTCCTTTTCCTCTTTTTAGGATGTTCATTCATTTTGCTTCAGCCTAAATCAATTAAAAATGACAATATCCAAGAACTGGTTACACCTATTTTTGCTGGTTTGCAATCATGAATCAGTGCTTAAAGATTAATTATTAATCTCAGTACACCAGCAAAGCACAGAAGGTGCTTTACCTTTACCCAAAAGGTAAATTCCTTATCACAAAAATTAAACTAATGTTCAATTCTGTGTGAAATGACACTAATCTGCAAGATAAAAATTCATGTTCTGTCCCTATTTTTTTTGTTTTTTGTTTAAGTTGAACGAGCATGGAGACTGAACTACCCTCTCATCTGTAGAGGTGGATGCATCCAATCAAGGCACAGACACACCAGTACAGCAGAATGAAGAATGCTGTACTGCAGCTTCCCAAGCTATACCTGGCTCTGAGGTCAGAGCAGGGTTTACCACTTTGTGGGCTCAGACACCCAGGTATGACCAGAGGGCTTGGCTTCAGTGAGGCTCCATATGGGTACTGACATCTGCTCATATGGAGCTACCAAAAGAGTCAGGGCCATAGTTTTCTTTTTAGATATATTCACTGGTGCTGGGTGACTACATTATACTTAATGGGTTTCAAAAATGCCTAAGGCCACATCCACACTGAGCTTACAGTGGCGCAGCTATACCAATGCAGCTGTGCCACTGCAAAATCGCTCATGTAGCCGCTCTACGCCAATGGGAGAGAGTTCTCTGGTCAACATAATAAAACCACCTCCATGAGCAGCAATAGCTATGTTGGTGGGAGAAGCTCTCCTGCTGACATAGTGCTGTCCACACTGGCACTTCTGTTGGTGTAATTTATGTCACTCAGAGGTGTTTTTTTCACGCCCCTGAGCAACATAAATTATACCGACAAGAGTAGTAGTGTAGACAAGCCCGAAGCACTAGTCCCATTGACTTGTGCTTCTTAACGACATAGGCTTTTTTGAAAGCCCCAATGTCTCTCAAGTTACCATTTTTTGCCTCCCACCATCCCGAATAGTTTTGTAATACTGTGATAGAAACAAGTGCTAAGCACACACACACTACACTCTGGTTTCATACCTCATTCCTCGGGATAGAAGAGTAATGGAGTTCACCCCATAAGGAGGGACGATCAGCACTTTGAGTCACTGTCAAGTGGTCGACATGACACAGGAAGTGGCATTTTTAGAGCCAACTCCTGCCATCTTTTGTTGGAGATTACCCCTGAAGTGGGCTTTTTGGGGGAGACTCTGGAGGACTTCTCCCCAAAATGCATAAAATGTTTACATGTTGAAAATACTAAAAAGAGCCCTGGCCCACCCAACTTACTAGAGGTAATTTTCAATATCAGCAAGAGGACTAATATCTAAGAAATTGATTGCTATACAACATCCAAATGTGGAGAAAGTATCTGCAAGAGAAAAACATAAGTTATGCAGCAGTAATATTTTAAAATCCTGGAAGCATGGAGTGCAAAATATCAGAGTAAGAAGTATCACAAATACCGACAAATATGGGGAAATCAGAGATCAATCAGAAAGCAATATAAAAAGTTGGGAGTCATACAAGACTCCCTATATATCAAAGGGGCTTATTTCAACTTCTGCAGAAACTTGGGGCCTTTTGCTGCCCCTTATTAGCCTACAACAGACAAACAGATGGAGATGATTCTTGAAATAGCTGTGACATATTGGCCATCAATAGAACACAGCCTCCTTTGAGGTGAAATCTCAGAACACATCATATTCTGAGTCTTCCTCAGCCTCAACATACATATACAGGGCCTGACCCAAAACACAATGTTTTCCCTTCTAGGCAGCGACACCAACTGTGGCCTGACTAGTCAGGAGGAAGAGGAGCTCACACAGAAGTGGATTCTGAGAACAGATTAAGGGGGAAAGAAACAAACAGCTCCATATTCTACCTCAAAAAGTTGGGATCACTAGAGCTAACAGCTCCAGATGTAAATGGGAGGGGACAAGTAGGACATTTTTAATGAAAACCCACTTTGTCTCGAACTCTATTCTGCTGGTCTGACACAACCAGCGTTTGTGGGCCTCCCACGGCCTACTTCCGCAGGTTTTGGGGGGAAGGTGGCTGGAAAGGGGGAGGTCAAGGCTTTTTTTTGGGGGGGGGGGTGTTTGGAGTCTACGCCTTAATTGGCCTCATGAAGCGGTTACCTAATGAGGGGTTTTCTTAGACATGATTGTACCGACACGCAGAGAGCTTTGCTAGGAGCCTTGCCCCAGAGCTAAGCCAGAAGCTGCCCCCCACCACCCCATGAACGCGCATGAGACACAGCCCCCCAGGGTGTGGGGGACAATGGAAGGAGGGAAGGGGAAAACAAGCTTGCCAGGGGGCCGCCACACGGCAACCCCCGGGGCCGGGAGGCTGCCAGCGGGACTTGAAAGTCCCCAGGGAAGCCGGGGCGGGAAGGCGCGCTGCTCTGCGGGGTTCAGCGGGACTTTTAGAGCAAACGCGGCCTGGCGCCCCGGGAACGGGGGCCCGCGGGGAGGGCGATGGGGCAGCGGGGGGGCGGCGTTAGGGCCAGAAGCTGAGAAGAGGGGCTGGAAGGGGGGGGAGCTCAGGCGGGGTCATGGGGACGGAGGAGTCCGCGGTTACTCCAGGCGGGCCGGCGGGCCGGCACCCCAGCCCAGCCCGCACCCCGCGCTCACCTTCCGCTCCGCGCCCTGCTGCAGGCCCCAGCCGCCGCCGGAACCGACCGTGGCCGCAGGGGAAGGGGCGGGACGGGGCTCGGCCCAGGCGCAGCCACCCTGCAGGCGAGCCCCCTGCGCCCCCTGCCGGCCCCGCCGCCTTATCGCAGCCGGCGGGAGGAAAGCCGCGCAGGCTGCTGTGGAGTGGAACCCGCCCTCCCCCTTCCAGGTAACCGCCAGGCCCATCGCCATCCCGGCTGGGGCTACAGCCCTATAGCTATACCCGCCCTGGGGCACAGCCCTATAGCCATACCGCCCCATAGCCATATGTCTCTTGGGACCCCAGCCCTATAGCCATACCCCCCCCCGCCACTCCCCTCCCCCCAGGGCCCTAACTCCATTGCTATATGCCCCCTGGGGCCCCTGCCCCATAGCCATATGTCCCCTGGGACCCCAGCCCTATAGCCATAGCCCCCCCCCAGCCACTCCCCTCCCCCTGGGGCCCTAACCCTATTGCCATATGCCTCCTGGGGTCCCAGCCCTATAGCCATGCTGCCCCATAGCCATATGTCCCCTGGGACCCCAGCCCTATAACCATAGCCCCCCCCCCAGCCACTCCCCTCCCCCTGGGGCCCTAACCCTATTGCCATATGCCTCCTGGGGTCCCAGCCCTATAGCCATGCTGCCCCATAGCCATATGTCCCCTGGGACCCCAGCCCTATAACCATAGCCCCCCCCCAGCCACTCCCCTCCCCCTGGGGCCCTAACCCTATTGCCATATGCCTCCTGGGGCCCCAGCCCTATAGCCATGCTGCCCCATAGCCATATGTCTCCTGGGACCCCAGCCCTATAGCCATACCCCCCCCAGCCGCTCCCCTCCTCCTGGGGCCCTAACCCTATTGCCATATGCCTCCTGGGGTCCCAGCCCTATAGCCATGCTACCCCATAGCCATATGTCCCCTGGGACCCCAGCCCTATAGCCATACCCCCCCCAGCCAGTCCCCTCCCCCCGGGGCCCTAACCCTATTGCCATATGCCTCCTGGGGCCCCAGCCCTATAGCCATAGCTCCCCAGCCATTCCCCTCGCCCCGGAGCCCTAACCCCATAGCAATATATCCCAGGGGCCCAGTCCTATAGCCATACTCCCCCCAGCCATTTCCCTTCCCCCTTGGGGCCCTAGTCCCATTGCCATACCTCCTGGGGTCCCAGCCCTATAGCCATACTGCCCCATTGCCATACCCCCTGGGGGCCCAGCCCAGTTACCATGGTGTCCTTTATCTATACCCCCAGAGGACCAGTTCCATAGAATACCCTCACTGGGGACCCAGTGCAGACACATAGCCATGCCACCCCTCACAGAGGACCCACCCCTCAGGAGAACCACCCCAAAAGCCATGCCGCTAACCACAGGTAACTACCGCCCCCCCAGCCCCGAGAACCACCTTCTCAAGGTAAACTGAAGGAACCTATGCCCATAGCCATGCCATCATTCCCCCAGGGGAACAAAGGAACCCAACCCCATATGCATAGAAATTTCCTTGGGGGGGAACAACCCCAGAAGGAAATTAAGGGAGCCCTTTCCCCATAGCACTCTTACATATGGAATCCTCAGGAGAACTAAGGGATCCCACCCTCATCAGGACACCACCCAAGGGAGCTGTTCCCCCACATAGCCCTTATAGATGGACCCCGTGGTTGAGAAACCCAACCAAACTCCCATCCCCAGCCTGGTAGCCCATGGATTTACTTTTCCCACTGAGGCTGTATTTTATTTTTTCTTCTTTTTAAATGATCATCCTATTAAAGGTGCTGTTGTAACACAGTTGGTGCTACTCTTCCCTCTGGGTCAATGCTGAGCCAAGGCCCCAGCACGCCATTGCGGGGCACTAAACTGCTAGAGGTGCCACCTTTCACTTCACAGAATAGTGTATTTGTGTGTGTTCATTTGTATGGATGTGTCTTATATTTTTATATGCCAGGGTTAAGGGAAGAATTGTCACTTTAAGCAGCAGTGTCCCCACTGGAATGTTACTACCCCTAGAACGTTGCTATGGGAGCTTACCTAGGACCAAACCAGGGTTTGTTGGGGTGGGATTCCATGCTAGCAAGGCTTGTGCAGTCTGAGGGGTACCTTGAAAAAAATGGCTATGTAATAATGATCTTGAGAGAGTCACTGTCAAGAAGCCAACATGGAGATATTAAAGATGTTAACAGTGCTATGAGAGAATATTTATGTCTTGTCCTAATTCTCATTTCACATTGATTTTATACCTATGTCATGTCTTCTCTTTCCTTCTGTAAATCTGCAAGTGTTGTCTATTCTTTAGGCCTATTCCTGTGTCCAGTGCAGTAAGTGTCAAAATTCTCATTTACTTCAATAGTGCAAGTAGAGTGTATATTGTGTGTGTATGCTGTTTGTTTTTAAGTACTAATTTAAGTATATACTATGTTCATTCAGAGATCTGGATGGGATTCTCACATTCACTTTTGATAAATAAACCAGAATGTAAAAAGAAAAGGAGTACTTGTGGCACCTTAGAGACTAACCAATTTATTTGAGCATAAGCTTTCGTGAGCTACCGCTCACTTCATCAGATGCATACTGTGGAAAGTGTAGAAGATCTTTTTATACACACAAAGCATGAAAAAATACCTCCCCCCACCCCACTCTCCTGCTGGTAATAGCTTATCTAAAGTGATCACTCTCCTTACAATGTGTATGATAAGCTGGGCCATTTCTAGCACAAATCCAGGTTTTCTCCCCCCCCCCCCCCCACACACACACACACAAAGCCACTCTCCTGTTGGTAATAGCAGCAATTGTGTGTATAAAAAGATCTTCTACACTTTCCACAGTATGCATCCGATGAAGTGAGCTGTAGCTCACAAAAGCCTATGCTCAAATAAATTGGTTAGCCTCTAAGGTGCCACAAGTACTCCTTTTCTTTTTGCGAATACAGACTAACACGGCTGTTACTCTGAAACCAGAATGTGTGTTTATACATTCATAATCTAATTGATCTATTTTGGATATTTCTGATGATCCTTTCTTCATAGTATCCATGTCGGCTACTGACTGTAGAGAAAATCTGTCATGCAAGAGCACGTGAAATGAGACCAGGAGATAGAGAAACAAACAATTGGGACTAGCCAAGAAATATTTCTCAGTGGCAGGAAATTGAGGAGAAAATGTTTGTCCCAATCAAACCATTGGATTAGCTGAGGGTTTGTTCCACGACAATCTGTTGGATAGTCACATTGTGTTATTCCTACATTCTCTCCTGGTGATGAGATACAGGTTCCTGTTCACACACCCAGCATATCCCCATATCACTCACATTCCCAGCATATCCCCTTTGAACACAGACAGCAGCTGCCTATCATGAAATGCTAATCAACATCTATGGCATTGTTTGATGTAATGGTATCAAAGCGTAGCCAAAATTAATCAAGATGGATCTTTGACTACACGTGCCCATTTTTTAATACTGTCCATTTCTGATTTGGTACCAAGATGAAGGCCAGATATTGTGAAGCTGTACTGGAGTCTCTTTCCTTTCTCCAAAGGTATTTTCCTTGTTTTCTTTTTCCTGTTCTCTCAGATATCACATGGGCAGGACTGTGTATCAAGGTGGATCCTTCAGTTCCTTTTTGTAGAGTGGGCCTATTTCTTTTTTTTAATCCAAAGGGTAAAACTCAGAGGTTCTCAAACTGGGGGTTGGGACCCCTCAGGGGGTCATGCGGTTATTACATGGGGACGAGCTGTCACCCTCCACCCCAAACCCCACTTTGCATCCAGCATTTATAATGATGTTAAATATATAAAAAAGTGTTTTTAATTTATAAGGGGGGGTCGCACTCAGAGGCTTGCTATTTGAAAGGGGTCACCAGTACAGTACAAAAGTTTGAGAACCACTGATATAACTGATTTTTTGGTCAGGGAAAGGTTTCACATTATCTACCTTTGCCTGTTTATTGACCTGAAAAAGACTTTTGGGAACAAGTCAGTGTAAGGCTATGAAGGAGAATGAGGATGTGTACCTTCAGCCTCACTGTAGGAGTGAGTCAGGTGGGTATGTATTGTGACACAAAAGGCTAGCAACAAGTAATCAAGAGTCAGAGGTGGGAGGAAATGGAGAGAGGAAAGAGGGAGCCAGAAAAAAGCAGAACAGGAGGGAAGAGCCCGAGTGGACATTATGGAGATGAATGGAGGAACTCAGGAGAGGTGTATGGAACGAGAAGGGGGAGCTTGGGAGGAGGTCATGCAGCAGGCTGGGGGAACCCGAGGGCAGATCATGGAGCTGGATGGAAGACTCCAGGAGGAAATCACAGAGCAGGCTATGGGAGCCCAAGGGAAGATCGTGGAGCTGGATGGAAGAGCCTGGGAGGAAGTCACAGAGCAAGCTGCGGCAGCCCGAGGGAAGATCATGGAGTTGAGTGGAAGAGCCCAGGCAGAGGTCACGGAGCAGGCTGGAGGAGCCCAAGAGAAGATCATGGAGCTGGATGGAAGAGCCCAAGAAGTGGTCACAGAGCAGACTGTGGGAGCCCAAGGGAAGATCATGGAGTTGGATGGAAGAGCCTGGATAGAGGTCATGGAGCAGGCTGGAGGAGACAAAGGGAAGATGATGGAGCTGGCTGTAGGAGCCCAGGTGGAAGTCACAGAGCTGGATGGAGGAGACCAGGCAGAGGTCACAGAGCAGGCTCGGGAAGGCCAGGAAGTGGGCATGAAGCTGGTGAAGGACCTGTTGGCAGTGGTTGCCACTTCTGCTCTTCCCCAAGTTGAGAAGACAGAATTGGAGTTTGACACCCTGCAGTTTATGATGGGGGGTAATGTACACCTGGTCGGGGAATTGCAGAGCCAACACACACTGGAAGAGTTTCAACAGGAAGTGTTTGCTAAGTTCCCCATACCAGCATTCCGTGTGACTAGCACAGTGGCCTGTAATCAAGTGACCAGCCGCAGGGCTGAGAGAGGCCTCTCACTCCATGAATTCGGCTGCTCCAGGCACCAGGACAGAATCTACTCACAGCTTATCTTCTTCCTGTGCAGAGCCGCCTCCTTGACACGCTGGGTTGGGCTAGACGGATTGCTGGAGATGCTACAGCAGCTGAAGAGATGTATCTAATCCCAGTGGCCCTGGTTGGGGTGATTGTGCAAGCAGACCCAGACCCAGAGCTGGATCTAGAGCAGGAGGTGAAGGCACTGCGGTGGCTGAAGTGCCTGCTGGATGGAGTCTTCTGTTGTGATTTGTTGCCAGGCCATGAGGGGACAGAGCAAGAGATGCAGGTTCAGGTGGCTGTCTACCAGTCAGGCTGGCCTCAGCGGGCTCTAGAGTTTAAGAGAGCAGCCTGCCAGGCAATACGAGCGGCCCTGAAGTTCTGAATAGGCAACATGTGAGGGTGCATCAGTATTACAATGGGTAAGTCTAAGCACAGAGCACATAAGGGGTATGGATCACAAGAGCTATATACGGGAGTTGGCTGAAGAAGAGAAGAGTTGGGTACAGGAGGCCTGGGAACAGAACAGAGATGGAAGAAATGAAATATGGAATTCTGGCTCTGGGGGAGTGGGACAGTTACAATACATAGGAGTTGGAATTGGGGAAAATAGGAAGACATGGGAGCAGAGTATGGGCAGGTAGGGAAGAGTACACGGGAACTGGGGAGTGGACAGTGTTGCTGCACGTGGACAAAGAAGGCTCCGCAGGAGATGGAGCATGAATGCTTGTGACAGCCTCACTCCATGCTCCCTTCATCCAAGAGCTGGGTAGGGGGAATGGGAAACACTCATTGCACTTGGAATTGTGCCCAAAATTAAATGGAAGCCAGGCAAAGGTTGTT
The DNA here is from genome assembly GCF_965152275.1 of Natator depressus. Taxonomy (NCBI): domain Eukaryota; kingdom Metazoa; phylum Chordata; order Testudines; family Cheloniidae; genus Natator; species Natator depressus. The sequence continues at coordinate 11,574,893 of NC_134242.1, forward strand.
TTGAATATTTTGAGTGGAAACTTCAAAGCATTAATTTCATGTTAATGGAGCTCCCTGCCTCAGTGTACCCTTCCCCCCAAATAAACTATCCTGTCAGTTTAATCACAAAGCATGCAATGGCTTCACTGCATTATATTTTGCATATTTTAGTCTACTGAGAGGATAAATGTATGTTATTCATAACTAGAGTACTTCAGGATGGCTTCTATATCTAATGTCATGTCTTTTGTGGGTAAAATGTAACTGCCTGAAGTCTGCAATTAACTCCTTTGTTTAGTTGCAAAGCACAATTTATCAGCTGAACATTTCACTTTACCATCTTCTGTAGCTTGGCTCATATATTTTCACACCTTTCAGAAAAAGCATAGAAAAGACCCAGCAAATTCAGACAGTTCATCCTGTTTTTTGCAGCTTTGAGGCTTATGACCCAGTTGTGGTTCGCCCATGGCAGGAGCTTCTCTCTGTTCTAAATAGGCTCCTGTTTAGCTCTTTTAAAACAGTGAAAACTTATATATATCAATAGGTGTGTCTAATGTGAAATTCAATTTCATGGCAATGCATTGAACAGTACAATGTTTGTTTAACAAGCAGAAAGGCCATGCTATTTGCATGTGTGTAATTTGTGAAGTTATATGTGACTGACTGCTGCAAGAAAATATTAAACAGAGAAGGAATACAAATCCAAAACATGCACATTGTCAAACTGAAATGTTGGGCCTGTCCTGTAGTAGGTAACTTCTGGGTACTCTTCTGGCTCTGTCAATCTGTTTCTTCACTTCAGCAGGTGGGTATTGTAGTTGTAAGAACGCTTGATAGAGATCTTGTAGATGTTTATCTCTGTCTGAGGGGTTGGAGCAAATGCGGTTGTATCGTAGAGCTTGGCTGTAGACAATGGATCGTGTGGTGTGGTCTGGATGAAAGCTGGAGGCATGTAGGTAGGCACAGCGGTCAGTAGGTTTCTGGTATAGGGTGGTGTTTATGTGACCATCGCTTATTAGCACTGTAGTGTCCAGGAAGTGGATCTCTTGTGTGGACTGGTCCAGGCTGAGGTTGATGGTGGGATGGAAATTGTTGAAATCATGGTTACCTACTATAGGACAGGCCCAACAAAGAAAATAACAGAACGCCACTAGCCATCACCTTCAGCCCCCAACTAAAACCTCTCCAACGCATCATCAAGGATCTACAACCTATCCTGAAGGACGACCCATCACTCTCACAGATCTTAGGAGTTAGGCTAGTCCTTGCTTACAGACAGCCCCCCAACCTGAAGCAAATACCAGCAACCACACAACAAAACCACTAACCCAGGAACCTATCCTTGCAACAAAGCCCGCTGCCAACTGTGTTCACATATCTATTCGGGGGCCACCATCATAGGGCCTAATCACATCAGCCACACGATCAGAAGCTCGTTCACCTGCACATCTACCAATGTCATATATGCCATCATGTGCCAGCAATGCCCCTCTCCCATGTACATTGGCCAAACTGGACAGGCTACGTAAAAGAATAAATGCACACAAATCTGACGTCAAGAATTAACATTCAAAAACCAGTCGTAGAACACTTCAGTCTCTTTGGTCACTCGAATACAGACCTAAAAGTGGCAATTCTTCAACAAAAAAACTTCAAAAACAGACTCCAAGGAGAGACTGCTGAATTGGAATTAATTTGCAAACTGGATACAATTAACTTAGGCTTGAATAAAGACTGGGAGTGGATGTGTCATTACACAAAGTAAAACTATTTCCCCTTGTTTATTTCCCTCCCTACTGTTCTTGTTAGCTGCTGGAAATGGCCCATCTTGATTATCACTACAAAAGGTTCCCCCCCACCAAACCCCTGCTCTCCTGCTGGTAATAGCTCACCTTTCGTGATCACTCTTGTTACAGTCTGTATGGTAACACCCATTGTTTCATGTTCTCTGTGTATATAAAATCTCCCCACTATATTTTCCACTGTATGCATCCGCTGGAGTGAGCTGTAGCTCACGAAAGCTTATACTCTAATAAATTTGTTAGTCTTTAAGGTGCCACAAGTACTCCTTTTCTTTTTTGGACTTTTAAACTCCCTTTATTCATCTGTGAATGTAAGAGAGAGAATTTCAGGTTGAAAAGTCAGCCTTTAATACACACAGAAATGCACACATCTCCTTAGCTGCTCAGAGGGAGATTCCAATTACCCTCATCTTACCCCTAAGAGAGGAAATGGAAGGCAGTTCCCCATGTATTGTCTCAACCTAGCAGCAACACTTCTCTGCCTTCTGCTCCCTTGAGCTTTCTCGGTCTGGGACATAGCAACACCACTTCTCTGACTCCTCCTTTCCACTGCTCTGGGACCATCTGTGAAGTCAGCTCCCAGGCTCTCACGCACAGCTTCCCCACGTGCACAGCCCTGAAAATCAGAGTATTGGAGGAGTTGCTCTTATCATCATGACAGCTTCTCCTGCACGTGCCAAAATCCTGCAGGAGGACTTGCAATCAATTCATGAGAGTTTAGCAGGGGGAGCTGCCATCCAATCCCCCCCATCACTGTGTTTTGCACCCCCTCAGGCTTTCTCTGGCTCTCACATCCCCTTGCAACTGTAAATCTGTCTCTTGCTCCACCCACGACCCAGTTCCACCTCACTCACCCCATTCACAGTGGCTGTGCTAGTCCTCTCGGTCCCTGTGTCCCGTCTAGCCCCTTGAACCATAGAGTCGTGGCTAGTTTGCCTGTGGACATGGCTTCCTTCCATTCAATTAAACAGTGGGAGGTGGTAGCCAATTTTACTAAGGACAGCCTAGCTTTCATCTGCACACTAACTGTAGGGAAATGGTGGCCATCTTGCAGACTTCAGGCCCACTGACAGTAATAGGAAATGGTGGCCATTTTGTTTATGGGAAAATTTACAAGTTTAAAAATGGCTGATGATTGACCCTGGTGATAGTCTAAACAAAAAGAGCTGTCAGCCAGGCTTGCCGTGGTTTCCCTGGCTGCACACTGACACAACAGATATTCTAGGCTTCTGAGTGGCAATCCTGAAATCTTATTATATAGATACTAATGTTACAAGGTCACTAAGGTTAGATTGTAACCAATCTAAAAATTGCTACAATATCCAGTGGATAGAAAGAGTGGAATAAGATGAGGTGGTGTTCCTCCAACTGCCAAAAAGCGATGGAGAGCACTGCTCATCCATGCCAGGGAGAGGAGCAGCAGCAGCTGCTGCTGCTAGCAAAACAGGCCCAATTTCAATTGAGTCCTATAAGTGCTACTTTTAATACAAATAATTAGGGCTGTCAATTAATCAGTTAACTCACATGATTAACTCAAAATTAACTGCGATTAAAATAATTGCAATTAATCAGTTTTAATCACATTGTTAAACAATAAAATACCAATTGAAATTTAATATTTTTATAGCTTTTCTACATTTTCAAATATATTGATTTCAGTTACAACACAGAATACAGTGTACACTGCTCACTTTATAGTATTTTTCATTTTTACAGTGCAAATATTTGTAACAAAAGAAATAGTATTTTTCAATTCACCTCATACACGTACTGTAGTTCAGTCTCTTTATCGTGAAAGTGCAACTTCCAAATATAGATTTTTTTTGGGGGGGGGGGGGTTACATAACTGCACTCAAAAAGAAAACAATGCAAAACTTCAGAGTCTAGAAGTCCACTCAGTCCTACTTCTCGTCCAGCCATTCAGTAAGACAAGTTTGTTTACATTTATGGGAGATAATGCTGCCCACTTCTTATTTACGTCACCAGAAAGTGAGAACAGGTGTTTGTGTGGGACTTTTGTAGCCAGCATTGCAAGGTATTTATGTGCCAGATATGCTAAACATTCATATGCCCCTTCATGCATCAACCACCATTCTAGAGGACGTTTCCATGCTGATGATGCTCGTTAAAAAAAAAATCCGTTAATTAAATTTGTGACTGAACTCCTTGGAGGAGAATTGCAGGTTTCCGGCTCTATTTTACCTGCATTCTGCCATGTATTTCATGTTCTAGCAGTCTCAGCTATGACTCAACACATGTTCATTTTAAGAACACTTTCGCTGCAGATTTGACAAAATGCAAAGAAGGTACCAATGTGAGATTTCTAAAGATAGCTACAGCACTTGACCCAAGGTTTAAGAACCTGAAGTGCCTTCCAAAATCTGACAGGGATGAGGTGTGGAGCTTGCTTTCAGAAATCTTAAAAGAGCAACACTCTGATGCGGAAACTACAGAACCTGAACCACTAAAAAAGAAAAATCAACCTTCTGCTGGTGGCATCTGACTCCGATGATGAAAATGAGCATGCGTCGGTCCGCACAGCTTTGGATTGCTATATAGCAGAACCCGTCATCAGCATGGATGCATGTCCTCTGGAATGGTGATAGAAGCATGAAGGAATATATGAATCTTTCGTGCATCTGGCATGTAAATACCTTGCAATGCCAGCTGCAACAGTGCCATGAGAACACCTGTTCTCACTTTCAGGTGACATTGTGAACAAGAAGCAGGCAGCTTTATCTCCCGCAAATGTAAACAACTTGTTTGAGCGATTGGCTGAACAAGAAATAGGACTGAGTGGACTTGTAAGTTTTACATTGTTTTATTTTTGATTGCAGTTATTTTTTTTGTACATAATTCTACATTTGTAAGTTCAACTTTCATATGATAGAGATTGCACTACAGTGCTTGTACTAGGTGAATTGAAAAATACAATTTTGTTTTTTACAGTGCACATATTTGTAATAAAAATAGTGAGCACTGTACTCTTTGTATTGTTATAATTGAAATCAATATATTTGAAAATGTAGAAAACATCCAAAAATATTTAAATAAATGGTATTCTATTGTTGTTTAACAGTACAATTAATCGCATGACAGTCCTACAAATAATGTTTCTGCTAAGTGCTATACAAATACATAGGAAGAGCCATTCCCTGCTCTGAGAGCTTACAGTCTAACTAGATGAGACAGACAAAGGTGGGAGGGGAAAACAGAGGCACTCAGAGGTGAAGTGATTTGCCCACACACAATCTTACAAAAGGTCAGAAGCAGAACCAGGAATAGAACTTAGGTTTGCGCCCCAGTCTAGTGTCCTACCCATAGACACATGCTGTCCTGGTGCTCCCCCCTCTAGTTTACCCTTTGGGAATAGTTCTTGTTTCTAATAATTAAATGTTAGTGGTGGTCCTTCAGCATCAATATGCTAAATACAGAAGTTTGTGTGTGTGTGTTTTTCCCCCCAGGGCTAGGCACTTGGGGAAGCTGTTTGTGAGAGCCTAGAGGGTGGGACTGAGCACATAGACTTGCCCTGCCACTGAGCCCTGACTTCATCTATGGCCCTACTGCAGCGAGAGGGTCCTGGAGCAGTGGGTGCGGGGTGTCAGGGAAACTCATGCTGCTGGATGTCAGGAAGAGAAAGCTGGGGACAAGAGGAGGCAGAGAAATGTTGCTGCTGGGTCAAGACCGTAATAGAACTGCCTTCTATGTCCTATCTTAGGGGGTGATGTGAGGGGGGATGGATGGACAGACTCTCTCATTGTTTTTGAGCACACAAGGAGAACTGTGCTGTTATCTAGGTTGTTGATGAACAACAAAGTTTGGGCCTAATAACACAGCTGAAAACTCTTAGGGTGAAATCCTGGTCCTATTGAAATCAATGGGGAAAACTCCCAGATTGCTAAGATCAACAGAGACTTTCACCAAGTTTCTGATACGGTTTAAAAAAAAAAAAAAAAAAAACCCCACCAGAGCAAACAATCTACCCAGGACATGTCTGTTTCTCGTTTAAAAAGATTTAAACTTTGATCATGTACTATACTAATAAAACACTTTGTGAACAAAGCAATCTACTGATGTACTTCATGATTTAGGCACTTTTATCTGCCATTATCAGGGTATAATTTAGAATCCAATTATTTCAGGTGTTCTGCACCCTCTGAGAGTTGCTAAGTGCCTCCCGTTAAGTTGAAAATGGAAATTCAAGATGCTCAGCACATCTCAGGATTAGCCCTCCAAAGTGGGCCTGAATCAGCCCCACCTTGGGTGAAATCCTAGCCCTATTTAAGTAAATGGGAGGTTTGCTATTGATTTCATTTTTAATTTTGGAGCAAATTGTGTACTTCTTTCTGTATTAAGTCTGATTCATTACAGTTTTGTTATAAACTTGTTACTTTTATTAACTTGTAGATATCTTCTTTAAGATGCTGTCTCTTTTCTTTACAGCTTCTGTATTACGACTGAAGAGCTCAATTATCACTGGAAAATCAATTCCAATTTTGTCCCAGTTATCTGTGTGCATCTTTTAATTTTGAAAACACTTATTGCTTAATATTTGTTGCAAAACAAAACCACTTTAGATATCTGCATTGTGACATCACATAAATATCTAATGTTAATTAAACAGGTGACTGAACTTCAGAGCCAAAGTGTGCTATAGCGAAATATGGAAGCTGGATGGCTCAATGAATGTTGTGTTTTGAATTATAGCTACTAAGCAGTGACATTTGGAAGATTTCCAAGTACCATAGCTTTCTCCTGGCCTGTAAATTGTGGAATGAGCCCAGTTTGCAACATTTATAGCTTAGATGAGTGTTTTTCACCCCAGCACTATCCCTATATTTGTTGGACTTGTCTTTGCAACTGAAATGGATTGTAGACTCATATGATCATTTTCACTTCTTTAGGATACAGGCCCCATGTTTCAAAAAAGCTTTATTCCATTCTTGTCTGCTTGATTTTTATACACAGAAATTTCCTGAGGTGATGAAAATACCAAGAGCATAAATGAATGGAATATTTTCTTTTTTTGGTTCAATTTTCATTGGGAATCCTCTATTAAAAGCAGCCATACTGGTCAGACCAATGGTCCATCTAGCCTAGTATCTTGTCTTTCAACAAGCTGCTTCATAGGGAATTAAAAGAAAAGGGAAATTATAGAGTAATCCATCCTGTCATTCTCTCCAAGCTTCTGGCAGTTAGAGGCTAGGGATGCCCAGAGCATGGGGTTGTATCCCTGTCCATCTTGGCTAATAGCCATTGATGGACTTATCTGTCCATCCTCTATATTACACTGGGGAAGTAACTAGGACTTACCATTATAGCAGGATCAATGCTCCTCCAGGAGCTAAGAACGGTGGGGGCTGTCAGACTAATAATGATTAACCCTTCACTAAAATATTAATCATTTACTAACAATTTATAAATGGAACCTTACTCTGAAGTATGACCACTATTTGTATTCCAGTAGTCCCTAGAGGGGCTAATCAAAATGGGCATCATTGTGCCAGGCATTGCGAGATTAAAGTACTTTATGGATTTCTGTTTTAAAGCTTTAGCTTGCTTCTCATGAGCAGAAGCTACAGCTGATGAAGGACAACCTCTGTTATGGAAGATGTCAGTCTATTTGGTGGTCACAGAATACCCAATGGCACTTTTAACAAGAGACAGGATGTTAACTATGGGATCCAGGCCAAATCCTTATTCTGATAAGTGCATTTTAACTATCTACATTCCAGCAACTGAATAGGATATTCTGCACCTCTTCTTCTCAAATATCATGCATAGTCACTCTAGGGTGAGAAACAGCTGCCTAGTTTCAACCCACAGGTGGCTGTATATGGATTTAAGTGTTCCATATTTTAGCCACATGATAGGGTGGGTTAAGTAATTCATGTATTTTAAAAGTTGCATAATTTATGCATTTGGTTGAGATCTTTAAAGACACTCAGGGGATTTGAACTCACTGGTCCTATTAAAATTAATAGGAATTGAATATCGAAATCCCTTATGCATCTTTGAAAAAAATCTCATTTAACTCAAGGTAGCCTTCTCCCTCTGCAAGGCCACAAAAGGGTCCTGGCCAACAGAACTGCTTTTCACTGGGCATGGCCAGGGCTGTATGTGGAGGGGGATACTCATTCTCTATAGAGCTCAGTTCTACCTGAGCTCTGAGAACAAGAAAAAAAGGTGAAGCTAGACTGAGCGCATCATGTGATAATGCCCTTCCCCCCCCCCAAAAATCAATCACTGAGAGAGTTGCTGTCTTCCAACTCTGAAGAAGGAACTAGGGAGAAAAAAAGAAAAAAGAAAGCAGCAATACTGCTAAAGCTATTCTGGGACTTCCCCAGCCCTCCCTTCATGTCTAGCTTCCTGCTGTAGGTTAAAGAAAATAATACATAATCTCACATTTTTGACCTCTTATTTTTCTTTACAAGATGTTTTAAACAAATTAAACAGCAAAATTATATATCCAGATGGGTCACTGGGTTCACCACTTGTTAAGGTCTGGTCATCATGTGACCTGGAGTAGGATCTTGTCCAGTTGTTTCACTTAGATCATCAAATTCCTCAGAATTTAGATTACCGTTCAATAGGTTTAACATTTTAACAGGAATATCTCCCTTCACGAAGGCCATGATGTGAGCACTTTGCTACTAGGGTCATGCAGCAACTCAAACAAGCATGGAGATAGAAAACAAGTAGCACTGTCAGCTTTGTACAGAATCCCTTGATGAGCCTGAACCTTGTTATAGATTAGGCTGTGATCTCCCCTCAACTCTCCCCATCCTTTTTTTAAAATTCTTTTGATAGATCTCCCTTTGAAATATAAAACACCTGCTATCGCTGCAAAGAAAAGGCTTACTTTACAAAAAATGAAACTCTACCTTTACAAGAGTCATCAGTAGGACTGGAGCCTTTCTGAATTCCACTGAGCCTAAGGAGCCTTTCTGATGTTCTTACTTCATCAGTGAATAAGTTCTCAAATTTGCTTTTCCCATTCTCAGAATTGGTCTTGCAGACATCACCAAGACCTTTCAAATAAGCCTCACATGATGTTGCTACAACATTCCTTTTTTGTGGCAGTTGTAGTGAAGACTTAGAAGAATTTTCAGAACATAATCAACACCTAAACATCTAAAGCCCTCTCAGGAACGGTTTGGTTGAAACACCTCAAATTTGGGCAAACGTCTGTCCTCTTGTCACAGACAACACATACATTTGAAGTGACCTATTTTGAGGATAAAAATCAGACATAAATGGGAATCAAGTCTCAACTTTAACTGTGGAGCGGCTATTGTCTCTTCCTAAATCCAAGCACAATGCAATTCTTATTTCTAAAAAAAAAAATTTTTTTTTTGGATGAACAGGTGTACACATTTTCTCTGTAGCTCCTTTCTTCTTACTGTTTGGAATGCATCAGATGAAACCCAAAATGTGCTCTAAATCCACAGAAATTCCTTCAGTTCTAGAGCACTAACTCTTCCATGTATATGCATGTTTCAGAATACGAAACTGTACCAACCATATTATTTTAAATTTACTTTTTAGTATATACATTAACACTCAAAAATGTGATGAAACACAAATACATATCATGATGAGATACAGACTGCAAAGTTAAATAAAAAGCAGACTTTTTACAGTTTCCGATGAACATAAACTACAATAAGTGCATAGGCCAAATATTTGCTATTTGAGTAGCACAGCAAAAAGGAAAAAAAATGAACATTTTAAAATGATACTGCAAGACTATATTCTCAATACAACAACACATGCATCTTGCTGTGTCTTAAATACTCTTTTGGCCCAATACTAAAATCCCCCCTCCCCCCCCCCCAAGTTGAACAATGTATTATACCACAGAACCTTTATCCATAGAATGACAAACTAATTACAGGGCAATATTTTTTCTCTAGCTAATAGTTATTTCAAAGGATAGGAATTGTCTCCATTTTAAGAGATTTCAAGTAAATACTTGGGGTATCCATGTTCTCCTCTTGATGCAGGCACAATTTCCATTAGTTTTAAGGGAATAACATGTGGGAACCAAGAGCAGAATACACTCTCTTGGGCTCTATTCATCCAAAATTCTTGCAGCTGTGAGTACCAGTTATGAGGACAACATGAAATCTACTTTCAAAATTCCAAACACAAGAGTCTTGGAAGTCAGTTTGTGGTCAAGTGTTCCATTCTTTACCAAATATGGAGGCATAGAATTCTTCCCCCTGTTGATGGGCACATAGGAAATATCGACCTCTTAAGTCAGTGGACTTTGACAGTCATGCTCTGGATATTGAGTTATCACTAGTAGGAAGGGGAAACTTTACAAGAAATTAAAGCAGTTTTGAGACCATGGTGGCCTTAAGGCAGAAAAAGATTAGACCTTTTCCACTAAAAATACAACATTAAGACAATTTTGGCCAGTTGATAATCTCGAGGAATCCAAGAAAATTAAAATCAAGCCTAGAGATGGATTACATGTATTTGCAGCTATGAAGAATCAGGTTTGGGCCCTCATGAGCTAGGAGAGCAGTACAGGCATATAATGATTATTAAAGATCAAGTCTTGCCCAACTTGTCTCTCCACAGCCTGAGCTATTCAATAAAACAGGGCTACTGGGTATGACCACGGATTGGATAATTTCAGATAGTGGGCAAGATTCTCAGATACTGTAAATCAGCATAGCTCCACTGAAATATGGTGCTACCATAATTTACATCAAATGGGGATTTGGGCCAGATTATTTAATAGGATCCATGAGACGTGAATTTTTTTTTTTTTAACTTATTACCTCTAACGAACACATTAGGGTGAAAATAAGGGCACTTAAAATGTAAGATGTGTTGTGAAGCATGGTTCAGCATCAAATTTTGTGAGCACTGGCACAAGTGGTTGTGTTATAAAAACAAAATGAACTATCCCAAGTAACGTTCCCCTGGAGGAACCTCTTCTATCAAGATTTTGCCTAATTCCTGAACAAATGGTTTAAATTTGTAAACTAGATTTTGTTTTGTTTTTTAAAAAAAAAGTTTTGTTTTGTATATACTCTTATTTTTGGCCACAAGGGCTAACTGACATATCTCATGCCTTTAGAATTCTGTGCCCCAGGATACTCAGAATTCAGATGAATGTTCTACTCCCAATGCTATGTCAAGAGCACAGCCATCTTTTCCGAGATCAGATTTCATAAAGCACCCAACTGTCATCATAGAATAGGGAGAGAAACTCTTCTTAAGAGAAGAGAGCTTTCTTTAAACTAGTGAGCTGCAGAGATCCTTGAAGTCTTAAAAACAGAAGCAAAAAAAGATAAGACCACAGCACTCCTGAAATTGAGACCGGAATGAAGCTGGTTAATAGAAAACAAGTATTTGGAATTATAGGTGTTTTACCAGCCATTTAGTGTCACCAGCTTGCAATCAGGAACTTTCACAGGGCTTGTCTACACTTGGTATGCTATAGAGGCACAGTTGGGCCACTATAGAGCTTCAGTGTAGACATTACCTATGCTGACAGGAGGGATTCTCCTGTCAGTGTACGTACTCCATCTCCCTGAGAGGTGGTGCCTACATCAACAAAAGAATTCTTCCATCGACCTAGTGCTGTCTATGCTGGGGTTAGGTTGGTTTAACTATGCTGCTCAGGGGTGTGGATTTTTCACATCCCTGAATGAAATGGTTAAGATGACTCAATTTTCTAGTGTAGACCAGGCCTTAGCAAGAGAATAAATTAATTTTCATGTGTCACATGGACAGGCAAACAAAGACTGGAGAACCTTTTTCCAATGAAGGGCCTAATTCTGATAGCTCATATGCTGCTGTGAATTAAGAGTAACTCCACTGAAATCAGAGTTATACCAGTGTAAAGTGACATCAGAATTACTGGAAGCCCAAAGTCTCTACTAGGTCTGGCTCTTGCACACAAACAAAAGGTTTCTACACCTAGGCTCAATTTCTGATTAGTTTGTCTGATCAGTGGAGACCTAAAAACATGACATCTGCAGAGTGCAAAACATTTTGGACAGATAGAGCCTTATATAAATGGAGACAACTTTGACCAAAGAAAAAATAAATACAAAATCACTATTGTTATGAAATATATTGCAACAGTAATTGGGCTTCAATCATCTGCCACACAGTGTCCACAGCTGTATAGTATTTGTATAAAAAGTGTGGTTCTTCATTCAAGTAAAACCTTAAAAAAATGAAATATGGAAGTTGTATTTTTAAACAAAAAACCTTAGAAGCAGCATATCACAATCCTCTCCAATACCATAGAGTTTTCTTTAAATTGAAGCATTCTAAAGATGTCTGACCTCACAATACATCATAATTTCAAGTGGCTTTTTTGTTTTTAAACTGGTCCAGCCCAGGTCTGTAACCTGTACAGACATGAAAAACAGGAGGAAATCACAATTATTGTTCAGCGCAAATATTGAGCATGTCAGTTATAAAATGACAAAGCAAATAAAATGTCCCCAAAATTAACAAACACGGGCTACTGACCACTATGGGGCTTAGATGGCTTTACATTTAAAAAAAAATAATAATAACCAGAGGTCATCATATACAAAGTTCTTTACATGCTGGATAATTCTGACAGTGCCCTTAATATCTAGGCTTTTTATATTTTTTCCACAAGATGCCAAACCACTTACAGTTTTGGTTTTGTTTAAATGCTTTTTATGAAATTAAATTATACTGATAGATGGTATTTTACCCATGAAGAAACTACTGATGCACTTCTTAAGAACAGAAAAGTATGCATATGTAAGTCAGTACAGGAGTTTCTTCTGCAACTTTTTGGAAAACAAATATATTTCAAGAAAAAAAAAAAGCAGCAGCCTGTTTTGTCATTAAAACAAATGTATAGTTTCACAGTTGGAAAAAAAATTAGTTACATTGTTTTACAATTCAATACATATTCCCTAAGTCACTTTTTTCTAATGGCTCTGTAATAAAGTGTAAGGACAAATCCTGGGCTCCTGGCTCTGATCAGACTCCTACTACTATTGGCTTCTATGGGAGTTTTGCTGGAGCAAGATGCTTAGATTCAGTCCAAGCACAAAATCAACTATTTTAGTGTTTGCACAGCTGGTATTCAGAACAAAGGGAAAATTTTCAGACCTCTATTCAGGTTAAATGTCAACTGTAAAAAAAACTATTTAAAAAAATCAAATTCCAAACAGTCTCTAACAAAATCTACAGCTCAGTCACCAATGCATTCATGATCCTTTTTCTGTAGCTGAGATAGTGGGTTTAATTCTCTCACACACACCAGTCTAAGTTAGGAGTAACCCCATTAAAGTCAATGGACTCATATCTGTATAAAACTGGAGAATACCACTTAGTATATTTAGGGTCAACTTTTTTTCTTTAAATATACTCTCTTGTTACTATGAACAACTGTTTCAAGCCCCACATCTCCATCCATTATCTTCCCATGCTTCCATTTTCTTTGTTTAATTCTAAAGTTACCCCAAGCCCTATTATACCTGGGTTGGCTACTCAGTTTGCTTTCTTCTAGCATGCACATAAGAACTCTTTTATAGCTTGTGCAGTGGTTGGTTGCTGTAACTCTTGAAGTATTGGGCCTGATTCTTCACAGCCCTGCAACAGGTGCACAGTGGATACAAACACTACCATTCTAATATGACAGCATTTAACACAAGGTGCAAAATATGGAGAATCAGGCCCATAAGATCCAATAAGTTTGAGGACCTTTTAATTCGGGTCCTAAAAGGCATCTCTCTACAGGGCAATATGTTGTCTCAATACAAGAGGAATCATAAGGATAATTAACGTAGCACTTAATGTGGCACTTGAGTAACACACATCTCTGTTAAACCATGAATTACAGCGCTCAGGGTTTCAGATTTGTATCATTTAACTGAATTTCTTTCTGTAACTAATTTCCAATTTTAAAAACTCTAGAACATTAGAGGGGGTTGACTGTAGACTAATAATAAATACAATAAGGGTAGTTATGTTTAGTAACTACAACTGAGTGAAAACATTCACATCTGAGCAAAGGGACATATGAATTCTGCTGGATTGCTCTAAAATGTTCAGTAGAGATAAGACTAGCCATATTTCCCCACTCAAATCTTAGTATTTCTTTGTATTTTTCATGAAGTGTTTTACCACATGATTTAGTACCTGTGTGTTCAATAACTAACTGTAGGAATCAAATGACTACAAAATTGTCTTAAAAGACCAAATAAAAGCCTTGGCTTTACAATCCCCAATTCACTGCTATCCATGTCTTCTATAATATAATTGATTGCACATTTTTAAAGAATTACAATTTGCTAAATGAATCCAACCACTCAATACTTCATAAATACAGCCTGTACAAAGTACAGTTTATTTATAAAGTTATATTCTAATACCAACTGTCAGCACATTTATATTACATCTGGTATTGCACTTTTTTTTGAGTGGCACCGACACATACGTGTCTGTCTGTGTGCATGTGTGCATGCATGTGAATAAACCCATCCGCCTCAAACTCCTGGACTTTTGGAATTCACTTCAAATGCTGTGAATCTAACAAGTTTAAAACACTGGAGTAAATATCATCCTCAGAATCCTGGGTTTAGCAAGTTATTGTCAAAAATATTTAAGAGTTTATAAAAAAGTGTTTCAGAACATCAAGTTCTGCCTGCAGCTGTGAATAAGGACAATCTAAGAACCTCTGGTAGTCTTGATACTTGCAAAAACTGGTGCCCAACAATTAGATTTTTCTCTCACTTGCATTCTCACACAGAGCATACAAGAAAGCCAGAGTGCATGTGCAAGAGCATGCATGCTATAAAATATTTGTTTGGCAGCTCTATATGCTGTGAGCTTTCCGAAGTGTTTGCTATAAGTAGCTGGTGATCATTTTGAAAATCCAAACTTATTTCTCATGTGTTGGTTATAGGGATTAAGCAGCTGCTTTCAAAGGAGCAGGAAAGAACAGAAAGAGAGAGAAAAGGTGGACCCAGAGGCTGAGAGTTTAACCATACATTCCTTGAACAGCCAGCGTATCACTTAGGCCCTGTTTACACTTACCAGTAGATTGGCAATGCTGCGATTGATACAGCGGTGCTGATTTAGTGGGTCTGGTGAAGACCCACGAAGTCGATGGCAGAGCGCTCTCCCATCGACTCCTGTATTCCAGCTCCCTGAGAAGAGCAAAGTAAGTCGGCGGGAGGGCATCTCCCATCAACATAGCATGGTGTAGACACCGTGGTAAGTCGACCTAAGCTATGTCAATTTCAGTTACGTTATTCACATAACTAAAGTAGCGTAACATATGTCAATTTACCATGGTATTGTAGACCAGCCCAAAGTAATGTTAAGAATATTGCCTGAGATTCTTTGAAGAAACTTGGGCCAAGTTCACCTGTGGCACAAGTGGATATATCTCCCACTGATTTCAGTGGTACTTGTATACTCTTTCACCAGGGTTGAATTTGGTCCTATGATTACAACTGAACACCATCAGAGACATGATGGACAATGAGAGTCTTGGACAGAGAGAACTGGGTTGCAAAATTAAATGAGTGAATATGGGACAAATCATGTAAATAAAGAAAATATATTAATAGTTCCTATTATATAAATAGCCTTTATAAAAATAATCTTTCAATAATTTTAATAACTAACCTTTTGCTAGGCTCTGGAAAACATGTGTGAAAAAATCTATTGTGTTCAGATTAGATTAAATCAAATCCCAAAGTGAACACTACAATGTTTTGTTGCACTAAACCCTATCCTGCCCATTCAATTTCTAAGCCAGTCATTTTGGATGGTGGGGACCAGAGTTTCTTCATGAAGCTATAAACTGCATCCCTACAAATACTGTCCAGGAGAATACCATATAGTAGGCTTATTTCCTACTTCTTTCACAATGGTGCAGATGATGACAGACCCAGAAGTCAAAGGTTCAATTAAAACCAAAATATATTATGCCTATGACTAAATTTAAAGGAACTGTCCCCTCACTTTAATCTTTTAGATCTTTGAGCTGAAATTGAAGGAGTTTTCAACACTATACCTACTATTTAAATAGCCATGAAAACACTAAGTTTTCTTCCTTTTCAACTCTTTGAAACCCTACATAATCTTTAAAGTGATACTAGACCTACTGTAATATGTAATGGACTATTTTTGATGATAGCATGTTTTCCTTTTCCCAAATTATCCAAATTAAAAGCAAACAAAAAAACTCCTGCCAATCTTTCAAGTTTACCTTTTTGGGCTTAAGGCATAATATGAAATTGCACATCACACGAAAGCTTAATTTTGAAGTGTACAGTTTAGTGCTATCTGAAACCCCGTTTTTTTTACATTATTTTTGAAAAATGTCTGAATATTTCATCTCTGCTCTTGCTGAAAATTCTAATGTCATCGTCTGTGGTTTGTGCAATTCCTATGCAACCAGTCTTTGCTGCTGACAAGTATTAACAGTGCAGTGTAGCACCCATAAGTGGGCGATGAGTTTTTTAAATTCTTCACTTTCATTTCAGTTCAAGGCATGTTGCTTTATTGTGTGGAAGATCCAGTCCATTTTCGTTGTCCAGCCACCATGATGAGCATCATTCATCTGCTTCATGAAATATTCTAGAGCTTCTTGTTCACTTTTGTCCAGTGCAAGCGTCTTTCGAATGTACGCAATATCATCAAAAGACTGTAATTCTGGCATTCCTGAGCCAAGCATCATGGAGAAGAGATTTATGAAGAGATTGGCATGCTGCCGAATTGCTAAGTAAGCCTTATAACACATCTCCTGAAACCTTGAAAAGAAAGACAAGAGTTGGTTGGTTCAAGATACTGGATCCACAACTTTCATTTTTTGGAGGCAACAGAAGGAGAGAGGCAGAGCGTGTCTTCACCAGACACGCTATGGTGGTGTGTCTATATCAGTGCAGCTGAGCCAATACAGCGCTGTAGTGTAGATTTTCCCTTAGATTAAGTTCATTTTCAAGTCATTTTTCAGTGACTAATTGATACCAGGTAAATTGGAGACAGGCCTTCGCTTCTAAATCCCTGTTTTCAGTTCATAAGCTTTCTCAAAAGGTGAATTATTTAGGAACGTTTAAGGAAATTCACTGAGACATTTGAATTATGCAAGTCTAAAAAGAATATGTTTTAAGCATTGAAACAAAATTGCTCATGACCAGTAAAATTAATCAAGGTTAGTTGTAGTTCTAACACTTGAGTAAAATTACATTTTTAACCCAGTAACCCTACTTGGTTATGTATGTGCCCGATCCAGCAAAGTCAGTAGGAGTAGTGGATCAGCACCTTGAAGGATCAGGCCCACAGGACTTGAGTGCCGAGAACCATAAAAGATCTATCCTGGGTGGACGATTTGGAAGAGATGTGTGTCCCCACAACTGAATTAATGCAGAATTGTATGCCTGCGGTATGCTTCTTTGTTACATTAAGCTCTACATGTACCTGTACAGGGTCTTACAGCACATAGCTTGGTTCAAGTCAAAGGCCAGAGTATTAAAGATCATTGGTTCTTTATTATATCTAGGACAGAGATTTTGCTACAAGATATACCCAAATATATTTAATCAGTTTTTGTATATTTTCATTTATGTGAGATAACTGCTCAATTAAAAAATGGCTTACCTTTCAAATTCCCTCGTTTTGGTACATTCTTGGGCTCCTTTACTGATCACTATTAAGAAATCTTGCGTTAAGACAAATGGCACACGCTCTCGTTTGTAACCAAATTTTTTCTTCTTGTGATCAAGGAAGTGTCCAAAATCAATGTGAAACAGCTTTAAAGAGGAAGAAAATGGTTACATATTTTAAAATTATTCTGCATATTTAAACAGCTTTCATAGTAATATCAGTTCATCTAATTTTTGCTTGGATTTTGTGATCCAAACACCAATATGCCATACAATTAGTGTCTATACATCAGACAAATGGAAGATGACATATTACATTCGCAAATATTTGTAGAGAGAGATGTTTCTGCAAAATAGTATCTTACTTGTCCATCATCTTTCACCATGATGTTACTATTGTGACGATCACCAATTCCCAATATGAAGGTAGCAACACAATAGCCAGCGCAAGAGCGTGTAAACAAATCAATAGCTGCATCATACCTGTTGAAAACAAACACTGGAGGCATTATTCTTCTGAAGTTCTAACACCACAGAAGTGCAGAAATAACATGCATGTAATGAAAGATATGTGTATACTAGCTAATTGAAGCCACGCAAATCAAGACTACTTGGATTTTATCATTGAACTGAATCAAAAAGCTAGGTAAAGATTCAGCATTCTTGGAATACAACAATACCTGGAATAAGATCAAAAAATAATAATAAACTCACTGTTAGAGCAACTTTCTTAAAGACAAAAGAAATTTTCACTCTGATAAGCTACTAATGCAAATTCAGATTTAAACCATGTATTTGTGCAAGTGTATATCTTAAATTGCCAATTTTTTGCCAACTGCTGCATTGTCACAACGATATCACACAATGCCTTAACCTCAAGAGGAGAGCTATGGATAGCAAAAATACCAGGCGTGGAGTATCGTTGTATGACTTAGTTTCCCACTTCAAGAAGGGGGGCATGAAATATTTCTGTTTTGAGGCCTCCATCAAAAAAAAAAACAAAACAGGTGAATTAAAAAGGAGAGTAAGTAAATGAAAAGTAAAAACTCACATTTCTCCTTTGTTTTTGTCCTTGAGCCACTGATGTAATGTGTGGCTATTGAACTGCAATGCGCCCTTTAGACCACCTTTACACTGAATCTGCATAATTGTGTGAGAGCTTCTCACCACTTCAATAAGTCCCACACAATCACCAATAGACAAACAGCCATAAGGCAACATTCTGGAAGAAAAAAAAATTTTTTATAAAGAGCAAGTTTTCAGACAAAGCATTTTAAACAGTACAAAATATGCATGTTCTGTTAGTAACCTTATTCAGATCAATATCATCTATTATTGGATTTACTTCATAGGGTTCTGCTGAAAATACATTTGAAAACCCTACAGTTGTATTATCAGAAGTGTTGAGAAAAAAAGTGTGCAAGAACACTAGAGTTCAATAATGTGCCTGATAATGCGGCCACTGCATCTGACAATTTATTTCCTAGTTTTATACTGGGAAAAGATTTAAGCTGAAAATTACTAGTGGTTTCCGCAATATCTCTGAATATTATAAATAATCATTAATGGAACTTTCAAAATGTAGGTAGATTTATTAAGATATATTTCTGTACACATCTTCAGGCTTTAATACTAAGGGCAGGACAGTCTCCAGACTTTAAAAAAGGGAACATTCAGCACAACCTGAGTGCTACCAGAAACGCATAATACAGAATAAAGCTTAAGTAAAGCCTGCTTTACGAAAACCCCACGTGAAATTTTAAAAATACATTTCCAGACCTATTACCTGTCAATATTATAAAATGGTAATGGAAACCCATGTACCGCAACAATGCTAGTCTTACTGATGGCCATTCCCTGGAACTAGACTGAGGCCACCAAAATAAATTTGCACATGAGGCACAGATCAGTTTATAGACCCCAATATTTTGGATATCTTGAAGCTATAAAAAAAAGTTACAGTATAACATACAGAAACATGCTTACAAATCATTTTAAGTATTAAATTTGTTTTTCATGGAAAAGGAAAGGAACCATATGTAGTAATTAGGTTAAACAGAAAACATTAAGAATGGCACTTGAGAATACTCTCTGTTGCTCACCGAAGATCAAGACCCTGATTTTGCCAGATGTTTTCCATAATTCGAATGATCTGAAGTGTCAGCATGTCCTGACGTAAATCTGAAATATTCAAGTACATTCAGATGTTGTGGATTTTATAAGATTAGCATGAAAGCTTTTTGTAACATGCCATTTTATTTATTTTCCCCCCAATATATTTTAGAGTGGGAGAGTAGGTTGTGTATCTCACTAAAGTTATGTTCTCTAAAATGTATTATCATTATGCAGAAGTCAAAAGCAACCTTTAATATTTAAGGATTAATGTAAAAGAGTTAAGGTAGTTTCAAGACAGATTAGTAATATACAACTTTAAAATCTGCGTGGATTAATGAGACAGACATCAAACATGGCTTTACAAATGAGAGAAAATATTCTAAAGCATTTTAACATTTGAATAGTATTACAGTTAAATAATGTTGTGATAATGTTGTAAGCACAGAGTGACCCTACGAAAATATTAGGCAAATCAATTTCAATACTACGGAAAGTACAGTGCATACACGAGTCATGTTCTAAGAGGAAAAACAGTTCAAAATACTGTTATAAAAGAGAATGAGTGTTTGAAAAAGCATAGCCTAGGAGCACAGCTACAAAAATACTGTGCATGTGTTTGTCTGTTCATTTTTTACATACCTGTTTCTTTAGAAACTTAAATTAGCAAAGCCAAACAAGGTATGTGTATTTCTTTAACATGTATTCTATAAATTATTTATAAAAAACTTTAAGTCAACAGGCAAGGTATGAGAAGAGAAGCTTATGTATAAACACACAAAATATGTTAATCAGGATATGCATGTATTTTGTGCCCTTACCATCTCCATTTTTAAAGATGATTTCATTGTTTTGAAACAACAGTTCAGACATAATATCTGGGTTTTCCCAGTTCAACCACAGTGGCCTTTTTGCAGAGGACATAATCCTGCACTCCTCAAGCCTACAAAAAGATAAGATTTCTTCTAAATAAGTGTATTGTTGACATCAGTGAATGGTGCTTTTGTAGTATTCCTGCTCTCTTTACCTTTCCTTCCCCCAACATTTATGGCTGATATAACACTATGATGGGCCGAGATGGACAGTTAACAACCAGTTTTCATTCTTGAGCCTTAAACTTAAAGCAAGAACTTGCACTAGCTTGTGCTGCCTGACAAGGGAACTGGGTGTATATAATCTTCAGGCAACATCACTTCTGGCCAAATAATAAGGTTCCTCACAAAAAACTGCAAGCATTATTCTGTGGTCATTTAAAGTTGTTCTACTGATGCTACAGGCTGAAGGTTAAAAAAAGGTATCCACTATGCAATTTTCTTAGTACATTTGCAAAATTTTAAAATCTTTTCCAAGATGCACTAATTTCAGAAAAATGGTCTACTTAAATATTTTGATAAATTCCAAAAGGGAAAAACATACCTGAGATTTCCCAGCTGATGAGCAGGGTTAAGAGGAGAAATAAAGCCTTGTAAAGCATCCATGAAATCTGGCCGCCTCATTTGTTCAACAAGAAACTTCATCTGTACCTGAAGGGTAATCACATTTAATTTGAGAGCTTTTTGATGATATGAGAAAGATGTACATACATGCTGGGTTTTAATTTTGATTTAAGATGTAATTTTGTGTAATGCAAGTGTTGAAAAACAAACAATCCCACATTCGCCACATATCACCAGAACTGAAGCATTATTTTCATATTACCTGAAAATAGTTGTATGACATAACTTCTATTCAAATGACGTACTCAACTGGCCAACAACAGTGGGTACAGTAAAAATATTTTATTACCTACTGGAGTAAACAATATCACACTATTTTAACTAACCAAGTAAAGACCCAATTCTTATTAAACTACTTTTAAACATATTTAATTCTTGTATTCTGATAACAGTAATACCTTTTGTGTCTCATCCTTCTTCTCCTGCTTGAGAATATCTGTGAGGTTTATCAGTTTCTCCATAGCCTCCACCTGCCTGCTCAAATGTTTTAGGTACATCCCACATGCTCGACAGTAGGACTCCAAAAGTAAACCAAATCTCTGGCTTACATTCTTATTGTGCATTTCAGACCTATCAAAAGAGAACATTTACAGGTAAAAGAAGAACATTTACAGGTATTACTGTTTAGGACTGATGCTGTCCTTAAGCCCTTTCTCTCAGTTGGCACCATTTCCAAGGGACAGGCCTACAGTTGCACTTCTCTCAGAATGGAATTCTACAAATCAGCCCACTTTTAGACAACAGACCAGGCTTACAGCACCTCCTGCTTATCACCTGTATTACCTCAGCAGGTCCAACTGGTTTTGGTCTCTGCTGTAGACCCCACTCTGGGAGCTGTGATCCCCTGGTAAACACAGTGACAGAACAGCTTGTTCAAAACAGTATGATTTATCCATCCACAGGAACATCATAAGCAGAGAGAAAAGGTTTAAAAATAACTAAAGCATACAGCCTTGCCCAAACGTAGCATTTACCTCATGCAACTAGGTAGGCCCAATTTAGCCTTGACACCCTTCCTGTTTTCCCAGGGACCAAGTTACTGCCTGCTTCTCTGCAGAACCTCAATCCCAGAGGTGGGAAAACTATGGCCCGCGGGACCGTCCTGCATGGCCCCTGAGCTCCCAGCCCCTCCCCTACTGTCCCCCCTCCCCCACAGCCTCAGATCACCGCACTGCCAGCGCTCTGGTCTGTCGCTCCTGCCGGGGAGCGCAGCAGCATGGTCACGAGCTTCTACTGCTCTGAGTGGTATGGTAAGGGGGTGGGGAACGGGGGGGTTGGATTGTTCAGGGGCCAGGCTGTTACGGGAGGCACAGCCTTCCCTACCCCGCCATCCATACAGTTTTGCAACCCCGATGTAGCCCTCGGGCCAAAAAGTTTGCCCACCCCTGCTCTATCCCTATGACTCAGAAGCTCAGCTTTTCAACTATATTCAATCTCTGTTTGAAAATTCCTGCATTGAAACCCTAAAGGTGTCAAGTGGAGCTCTTGCACTCCCCTGCAATGGGGTCTGTGAGCCCATTTCCACATTAGTGAAGGTGCACCTCCAAGGAATTATCAGCTCCACTGTCCATTTGAGTACTGTCCATCGGGATTGTCTACACTCAGCCATTCACTTTTGGTTCCTAGAGAAGTAAGTTAACTATGGCTGATTTAACTTAGTTGCCCTTCAGCCAGCAGCACAGTAACTTCAAAACCCACAGGGTGTGTATGTATGTATGTATGTATGTATATATATAAATAAATAAATAAAAGTATTCATAAAATACATATAATTCCCACGTTCTTCACAACAGGCAATTTTAAAAGGCTCTTGCATATAAAAGTAATTTGAAATATCTTAAATTTAGAAAGCAAGCAATGGAGATGAGCTAATTATCTACAGTTCACGTGGAATTTGCTGATAATCACACTGTACACACCCAGTTACTAACTACTCAGCAATCTTAATTTAAATTTCAACATCATGCACCACCTATTTTTTAAACTTTTCATTATACTTTCAGCAGTGATTTAAATACAAAAGACAAAGTGGAACAATGATCATGACATAGCATCACAGGACTAGAAGGGACCTTGACAGTCATCTAGTCCAGTCCCTTGCACTCATGGTGGGGATTACGTATGATATAATGCAACAACAAAGGTCTAATCATTGGAACAGAATAAGTACACAGTAAAGCCAGAGCGACTGCTTCAGTAAACATTAACTAGAGGACAGGAAAGATTGAAAGAAATAGAAGAGGCTAAAGGAGGAAGACAAATGAAGAATGGTGGTCTTAAAGGGGAGCATACTTTCTTACTTAGTGATACTAAATGCAATAAGGAGGTACTGAACAAAAATAATAATTAAAAGTTATTGATCTTTGTATAAACCTTCCACTGAGAATAGTAGATCTATTGTGGATTGAGGGAGTAGGGGGCCCTAAATTTATACCCTCAGCCCATCAGAGAAGGAATTCAGCTCTCTTCAGTGACTGAGCATGACATTCCTACCTTAGATACAATGCTGGCTACTACAAAAAAACATATATATCAAAAATAGGTAGTTCATTATCTTCTGTATCTTTCCAAACTTCTAGACACCTAAACTGACTACAGATTTGAGAACTAATTTTGTCTGGGGAGTCATGCTGCTTATATAGAAAACAAAAAACAAAAAAACCTTATAGTAGTAATAGCTTAAGAAAAAAGAACATTTTAGTCTGACATTTCATACCCCTAACTACTGTGGTACAGCTTGGTGGAAACCCACCATTACCCAAAAAAACTTCCCAAACAAACTTACTTTAAGTGCCAAAAGAAAAAGTGTCCTATCCTTTGATTGGTCAGTGCCTTCTTGAGTAAAAATCTCACCAGCAGATTATCCAAATATTGCTCATATTTCAGAACCTATTTATGGGTAAGAAGAAATGAGAATTTGGAACTGTAGCTTTCATTTTGCAAATATTCCCATGGATAATACACATCCAGACACATACTACATAAAAGAAGAGCCACATTCTAGAAAAGGATTTTATAACTCAAGAATGTCTGGCCCTCATACTTTAGGGTTTGTAAATGTTAGCAGGCATTGTTCCAACCCTGCTTAACAGTACACACACTGGATAAGGTCCAAACTTACCACCTATCTGACATTTCCTTTATTGTTAACTTAACTGACACCAACCAAATTTTAGGGTCATTTTGCTAAGATTTCTAGAATTGCCTCTTCAGGGAGCCTGCCCAGTCCATGCTACAGAAAGATAAATGGTCTGGCTGCCAGTTTGAATCAGCAGAACAGCTCTGTATCTCCTTGCAGGGTCCTAACAGCTCTCATCCTATTTACAGTAAAATAAACCAGGTTTGATATTTCAAGATTGCAACTACTATATTTATTATCTATTCCCCAGAATCATTCGGGAATTACTGTTGTCAAGATTTCTTCTCTTTCTTCTTGCTACATCAGATTTAGGAAGCAACAATTAAAAACAACTGTCAACAACAAATATACATAACCTCTAATTTAACAGAACAAGCTAGGGTACCTGTACTAGCTGGATTAAGTACTGAGACAGTTTGTCATCTGTCAAATACTTCTCCAGACACCGAACTGCAAATGCTCGCACCATTGGGTCAGGATAATTACAGTCCAAAAGCTCCATTGCCTGCTCTGGTTTGATTGGAGGCCAGTCTTTCACCAAGCAGTACATCTGTGTGGAACAAAAACGGCAGCCTAACATAATCCAGACATGTTAAGCAGTTGCATGGACAAAACAATAATTGTGAAATAGACCCATGTAAGACCAGCAATCATTTTCCTGTTTATAAACTGAATTTACTCTTTGATCTCACAAATGACTAACTTGATGGAAACGACAACCTGCTAAATATTTTATCCACTATAGAAAAATGCTATAATAAGAACTACAACCTCAGTCATTCCATAGTCAGTAATGTCAACCCAGCGTAACTCACTGGTCAGCAATACATCAGGGATTGAACCAGGGACCTCTAGAGGTAAAAGCATAAGTCTCTTGAACTAAACAGTCAGGCTCTGGAACCATCATCTGTGGATCAGGCACAGAGCGGGACAGAACACAGAACAACCAATGGGTTGCACGAGCAGAACATATTCTAACTAACGATTGCTCACTTTCATGCAAGTTGAAGAAAATCATTTTTAAAAATCAAAGATAAACTGTGTTTAAAAATGTCTTTTAGTGAAGTTTCTTGAACGTAGTATATTACCTGGGCTACTTCATCTCTAGAGTTCCATTTAACAGACAAAAGTAGTTTGGGTAGAATTTCTGGGGTATACACACAATAGTGTCTGTAAAAGAGAAAAAAATGTAACTTGCATATACAAACTAGAGATAAACAGTAAGTAGATTTACTTTGATCACAGCAGACTATGGCCCTCAATCCTGAAATATTATCTACCTTTATGCCTGCAGAGTCCCACTGAAGTCAGCAGGGCTCTGCATAGGCACACGTATCTGTCCACGCAGGTAAGTTTGCAGAACTGAGGCACATAATGGATTACTTCTATCACCAGCTTTCCTCCACAGGCGTATAAAACTAATATATGCTTTCCTAAAATGCTAACCACAGCAAGGAGGAACATATTGAACAACAGGCCAGAATTCAAGTCAATTATGTGTTTTATGAAATTAGAGAATTCCAGAACCCCATCTTTATGATTCTGTATACCTGTGGCTCCAAAGGAAGTCCTTCTCTTGCTCAGTAATTTCAGACAGAGGGTCTCGTGTACAAATTGCACGGAGTTGCTCTTTGTCACTTTCTCTTAATTCATTATCTCTAGCTAGCCTGTTACTCTGTAAAAGAAAATGGTACATTATCCTTCCACACACTTCTGCTCTCACGCAAGCTACATACATGATGTAAACATAGTATTTTTATATAGTGTAGCATCATTTATACTCTATTATTAAAAATCTGTTGGTTGTTTCTTTCAATCAGAGTGCAGCTCTGTATTATAGTTTAAAAAAGATTAAACAGTGCTAGCTTTATAGTGTTTTGATTTTTGTAATTGCTTACGACCACGGGCAGAGATATCATTCCAAAGAAATTAGTTGGATGGAGGGACAATAGCAGTTGGCACACTACCATCAAATGAGATTCTAGCAAGAGCCCCATAAACCACAAGATGAAAGTGACAACCCCATCCCCATTTAGCAAACTATTCAGGAAATCTGCTGGAAAGGGGCAGTGAAAAAGCCAAGACTGGAGAAGCAGAGTGTGGGAAAAAAAATATGTGAATATGAGGTCTGAGAGGAAGTGTATAACATGTCCAGGAAACTTGGAAAATCAGGGGGAGAGTTTCAAATTGATTTCCAATGTGACTGTAAAGCCAGTGTTCGTTAATGCTGAACAGATTCCCCAAAAGAGTAGGGACACTCAAAGTAACCCTCAGGGGAGCTAGGTGCATCCTGCGATTGAGTTCATTAAGCGTCATTTCATGTGTTCAGAACCTGTTACATAGATGCATTTTATAGATACAAAATCAAATAAACCAGCTTGGTCACCCATGACTCCTTTGCCCCTTCTTTCTTTCTCCGATAATTTACTAACTTTTAGTCTATGGTTGGTGTAAAACGTCTTCATTTTACAGCATGATGCCAGGGTAATGGAGTTTCTGATATTTTGTTTGTGGAATCGTTTGCACTGTACAAAGACTGAATTCCTAAGGGGTTTTAGTGATATAGGGCTTTGGTATGTTCTTTAGCATAAGCCACAATTCACAGAGCATGGTGAAATTTTTCACCTTAAACTTGTTTCCATCAAAAACCACAGATTTGGCTCGATTGAGACATTTTGTGAATTTGTGTTAAACTTGTCGAATTGTTTCAGATAAAAAAATCCAAAATGTTTTATTATGACATTTAAAAAAAAAAAAGATTTTCGATTGATTGATTTTTGGATTCAAAACAACTGATTAAATAAACCTGAATGAAGTTTAACAGAAAGAAGCAAAAAACAAAAACAACAAAGCCAATTTTTTTTTTATTTTGAACTTTGTCTAAAAAAAGTCAAAAGTTTTTTGTTTTGGGTCAACTCAAAACAAAATTTCTCCCATTTTTTTGGTACGGCCAGCAAACTGAAAAATCAGTTATTCATCCAGCTCTATTTTTAAGTGCTATCATTTTTGCAATTTATTTGTCAGAAGCTGAAATGCTGCAGAAACATCTAATTTTATTCAACTGCACACATCTTTAAATCTGAATTCACATTTTGAGCTCTTCAGGATGCATATAAAATATATGTTATATGTTGTTATAAAATATGGCAAAAGGAAAAGTGAAGAGTAAGCCCCTTTACCATGTGAAATGTGCATTAAAAACTAAATTTTGTCTGAAGTTCCCATTTTGTTGGCAGAAACCCTCTTTCAGAGCTAAATTACTGGGTAACATCATTGTGGAACTACCTAGAACATCTTAGTAAGAAGATTTTTTTTTTGTAAGTGTGGCTGGTTCTCATTTGAGAAACAAGGCAAACTAGAATCACCCAGAGACAGACAGACATATTGTTTGGTCTTTTAAAGAGTATTATGCCTTAAAATGTACATAAAATATTTTAAATGTAGAAGGAACTGACAGATTATAGCCTACTGCCGGTTAAAAAAAGGTACATAACATATACTTAAGACTGGAAGTACTATGCTTTGCCTTCAGTTTTAGTTAGGTCATTTTTTTTTTTAAACTGTATTATTATAGTTACTCACACAAGGCATGGTTCACGGTGTTATATGGGAACATTTAAAATGGCTTAAATTAGGTCATGAGCATTTCCAAAGGGAATGAACATATCACACTCCCTTGCAGCACATATCTACTGAAAATCCCTCGACTTGTTCCCCACCCATCTCCCACCTGATTAGTAATCCAGCCACTCTAGCCTGTCCACTTTAATGAGTGCAGCTTCTGAAGCAAGTGAATTGGAGTCGGAAAAGAGAAGAGGCAAATACTTTAGAACTGCCACCCGTGGAAATGTTTTTTAAAAGAACATATAGTAGATATGGCACAATAATGTCTATTCCAAATGTCTTGGAGTCATCAAAAACTGGGATATACACTTGATGTTATAGCAAGAGATGCTATGGAAAAAACAAAACAAAACAACAAAAACCAAAAAAACTTAAGACAAAAGAGAATTATGGGAGGTAAGTTAGTGGATAAAGGATTCATGCCAGGAGTGGGGAAGCTATATATTCAATCCTATAAAAAGTCATATTTATAAAAAATTATTAAAAGCTTTTTAAAAGCATGTATTTATCTAGCTTCTGGTAGAGGCTCATCGTAAGTAGAACAAAGCCAAATCAAAAATAAGGAAATAGAACTAGCACATGTGCTACTGTTTAGAGTTAAAGCATCAACTCAAAGACAAACAAACCACACTTCTGAAATTCCTTTTATAGCTGCAGCTGTTATAAACAATGAAGATTACTGTAACTTAAATTGATTACAGCAAAATGATTTTTCAGTTTGTTTCTTTAGTTCACTCTTTTTCCTATACAAGTCATTCAGTTTTCCTTCTTGTTTGTGTGGGTATTTGTTGAAAAGCAACCAGGCAGGAAAAAAAAAAGGGGGTGGGGGGAAAGGAAATGTGTTTGCATATTATACACATTGGCAAGTGAATTTAGGGGACATGGGTAGCACTGGAAACTCATTTTTCAAAACTGACTAGATTTCAAGTTGACAGAAAGTGACTAGGAATTAGGAAGCTCAGTTCAAATCTAGTTTTGCTTTTAATTCACTATAAATTTGGAAAAATCACTACATTTTCTTGACCTTCAATTAATACCACTGCAAAATAAGATTTAAAACTATTTGCACATGTTGGATCATAAGACAAAATGTACCTGTATATTAGGTCAGAAAGTTCATGGTTTAGGTCAAGCCCAGTGGGAAAATGCATTTATCCTGTTGAGGTCAACATCAAAAACTTGAAATTCTATGAAGTGTGGGACAGTAAAGTAGATAATATATAAATTTAATATTTGAGAAAGCGTCTGAAATATTTGAAGTAACAATGGATCTATAAATGCTCCATTATAACAGTATCTATACCTGATCTTAAATATTTCTACTAATTTATTGGTTAAAAGTGCAACATAGTGCATTTCAAAATTAAACAAAAATACATGTCTATTGTTTTGTATGTTAACAGAAGATGTTTTATAGAACACCACTATGGTAACTTGGCCTGGTGGTTGCCACAGCATTTGGGACTAACTTGTCAAAAATTTTAAACAAGTATATTGGTAATTGGTAAACTCTAAGCCAGCGTCAGATCTTGAATGTGTAGCATGCATTGTCTTGTCCAAAGTTTTATTTTCAAGTTACTTGGCGTTATTACTATTATACAGCCATAAACACACGCAGTACTTTACAGAACACACAGCTCCTGCCCCAAAGAGTTTACAAGATAAAAACAGGTCAGACAATAAAAGGAACAACAGGTATGCTGTGGAGATATCAATAGTGATGAGACAAATTTAGGAAGATTTTATGAAAAATGTTTTAAAAGAGGGATTAGAAGGAGCAGCAAGAGGATACTTGGCAGACACAAAGTAGATTATTACAGTTTTAGTAGGGAGCAATGTGAAAAAAAACAAAAGGAGAAAAAGGAGAGAGTATGAGTAGCACTATGCATTACTGGTTTGACATGGAAATGGATGCTAATACACCTTTCTCCTCCTCTAACTGCTCTGATCTCGCTCCTGAGTATTATAGGGACAAGCAAGCTGGTTCAATAGGAAATAAACACCCACCCATCACCCTAACCTTGAAAAACAAACCCTGAATATTTTTGAAGTTCAAAATGTATCACATCATCTTTGTTGTGCCTTTAAAAACTATTAGAATGTATACTTCTCTGCACTTTCTAGTTTCAGCTAAGGATAGAAGAAACAGTACTGAGGTGGCTATATTTGAGCCTTAAAGAAACCAGAAAGCCTCTAAAAAATTAAAAAGTATGTCCTTTCAAGATTTACAGTCAATCAAGAAGATACAAATATGCATCAGATATGCAACCCCAACTTCTAGATTCTCACATGACCATCCTGCAAGTCTGCCTCGTTCCTACTTTAAAGCAGCTTCTGCAGTTGAGATGATTTGGACTGGTAATTAATTATCAGAATTTTGTGTCCATCTGTGATAAGCAGAGGACCACCGCTACTAATCTGTTCTATAGGTGGGAGAAAACTACAGCATTCTGAAAGCATAACTCTCACCTAATGCATACTGTTACTTTCACGTTGAAGAAAGAGAAATGGGGACATTCAGGAGAGTGCTTTGTAATTTTTAAAGGTACCACAGTCATGGGCTCAAAGTAAGAACCTAGACAGGTTTCAGCTACTGTAGAGATGAATATTTTAGAAACCACTAAATTTACAAACCCTCACTATAGCCACTACTGATCTCTCCCTTGCCAATCCTAAGGACCATGCTCATTCTCTTCAGTCTTTGCTACTTTTATGCTGTTGACCACCCAGCTCTCAAAACTATCTTCATCTTATGTGGATTTACAGCCCTTCCTTTCCTGGTTCTTCACCTGCATGTAATCTCCTTCAGTGTTGCCTTTGATTTATCATCACACTTCTTCAACTTTGTTGGTGTTTTTCAGATGTCTGCCTCAGCGCCCCTTCTCTTTTCCTAGTACAACCTCATACTTAAGGATGACCTCTATGCCAGTGACTCTCAGATCTACCCCTCATCTATCAAGGATTGCATCTCTTCCTATTTCTTCAGTATCTTCTTCTGCTTCCTCAATCCTTGACTGTCAAACATGTAAACTTTGTCTTTTCTCTTTCCCCCTTTCTTCCCCAGTTTCAGACAACTCCACTGTCCCTCAGGTACTCAAGCTCACAACTTTGGTATTCTCTTAAAGTTGTCCCTTTCCTTCTTCTTTCACATGCAGGTCCTTATCAACCCTTGTCACATCTCTTCCTGTGTTACCACCTTTGGTTCATAAAGTAACATTAATCAGGTTACCTTAATTTTTTGTCAACTTTGTCCCTCCTTTTCCTTTCCTCTTTCTGATCACAATTTAAAAAAACAGGAAGATCTTCAATAAAGCTGTGTCTTTATTTCTGTGTCTACTTATTTCTTTCACACTTTTGATCATGTAAGTTACAACAGTAATGATGATGGTGGTGGTGATGTTAGCCAATATTGTATAGTTAGGCAACTAAATCCACATTTAGGCACCTAATAAAATGAACTGACTTGGAGGTACTGAGCACCCACTGCTCAAATCAGATTCAAACGTCTCAACTGCTCCAAAAATCAGACGACGTAGGGTTAGATCATGCCTAGCACCAACATGTCCACACAAAGGAATTGTGGGGTAGGGATGGGCGAGGGGGAGGGGTACAGAGGCGGCTTCCAACGTACTCCGTGAGGCCTCAATAGGGCTACAAGCCAAATTGGGGTGCATATATGCTGTCTCACATAAAGGGGTATCACAACTTACTCCTCCTCCAGAGAAGGAAAGCAGACACTGTGGCTCAGAGGAGATATTGTGCTTCGCTGACACCTGATCAGGGTGGAATGACTTAAATCAAGGCAATTTAAATAATCAATTTTAATCAACTTTTCCATTTGTACTTCAACTATTTTCTAAAGAAAGGTGCATTCTCATTGGTTGATATAACCATTAAAACATGCTGATTTACAACTAAATAGATTTGGTACACTAATACTTTTATTTAAGCAAATATATAGCTTAATATTTTCAGATTCTTATTAATTGTACATGTTTAGCATGTTAGAAAATGGTGACTGATATATTGCCTATTTACTAGATAATTAACTTTTTGCTCATGATTTGTGTCAAGCTGCATTAGGATAGCAACTAGAATTTAATTAAAAATAAATTTTATATGCTGTTGTGTGTTTATTAAACAAAACAAGCCCTTAATACAGTACATGATCTATTGTGCCATATTCATAAACCTTGATCTCAAAAAGTTAGATTTTTTCCCCATTTACATTCTTCATAAAAAAGCAGCCTTTAACTCAGTTTTTGATAGAGGCTCATGGATTCAGCATATTTATTTTTCTTTTTAAATGTTTTGAGATTATAAAAAGTTTAGGATTTAACATATTTTGTATTACATTCAGATTTCATTTTAAAGAGTTATTTTTAAAAAACAATTTAAATAAAATAAAAAATATCTGATTTAAATAAAAACAATGTTTTAGTTTTTCAGAATAAATCACTGATTTCTATTCACCCTGCAATATGTAGACAACACACAGCCCTACTTATCATTCACCACACATGGCCATGCCACTACCACCAGGGTGGCCCAGTGCCTGGATAAGTTCAGCTCAAGAACAAAGAACAGCTGGCTGAAACTGAACCCAAGCAAGACTGAGGTTGTGCTTGTGGGCAGGGGAAAGCATTTTGAAGACTTTGCAGACATAGTGCAGTCCACACTGACCAACATTTTCAGATTAATTTCAGGGAGATTTGTGGAGGCAGCCAGGCCAAATATGACTGAGTGGCATTGCGACCTGGCTCTTGGGATGGCAGCGCCACTCATATTTGTCCCAGCCAGAACAAAACAGATTTACAAAATAAAACAGTCTGAATGGTTCGGAAAAGCGCTTAGCATCAGTCTTCTAAGGTAACACCATATACTCACGGCCTCCATGGGATTCTGAAGTAAACTGGACCTAAACTACCATTTTTAGGTTTCAGTGCCAACAGTCTTTTGATGTGAATGAGTTTACATCTAAGAGCTATTGTTTCAGGAAGAAAACATTGAATTGGTTTTCATTCACATTTTTGAGGTTTTCTATTTAATCACCAGGGCTAAAAATATAATTTAATAAAAAAAAAGGAAGCCCAGCATTTGAAGCAAGGGATCGATTTGGTGGTAAATTTCAAGGCCACCGAATCTCAGAATGCATGGGGTTCAGCTCAAGACACAGTATCTCTGACTGCTAACAAAGTTAACTTGTGGCAGTTTGCTAGAACATAGAACTTAGATATCAGCATTGCCAAAGAAGTTACAAGCATATTACAGACTATAAAAGAAAGATTTTTCAAAGATAAAACCTATATACAACAGACAAGAAATTGTGGGACGGAGGGAGGGAGAGGAGGGAGCAAAAAATTAAAAGAAATAGTGCCACTGATAGAGAATCTAACCCTGTTACATTTTTTGCAAAATCAACTTAACGTTCAGACAACCAGACAAATTGTTTATATAAGCTGGAAAAAAGTCCAGAACTGTTTGTACAGTAAGACACAGTTATACACTTAAAACATTTTGGTTGATCAGTGAAGCATCAATATGTTTTACTGCAAGAGACAGAACCTGTTGGCCATTTTTTGTCTGGTGTTTATCAAAAATGAATTTGGCTTCATGTATTTTGATATAAAATATTTCCCCCCACAAATAAAGCACTTCAAAATGTGCAAATATTTTAAAGTTTTAGTAACTAATCCTGGAAAGTAAATTCCCCTTACCAGCCCCGCATGGCTGTAGTTAAACCCTAGTTCTCGAGATATAGTCCAATTGGCATGTTCTTCAGTCACTGTCATGTCTGGAAACTTTACAGGGCTGCTAAACCAATCAAATTCCAGCTCTAAACATGGAGTTTCCTGAGGAAAAAAGAATTTTCATGATTGTTCTGAAACAAAATTATATATTAGAAATCACTATAATCTAAACAAGTCGATGTGTGTTACTAAGGCTGAAATTAGCATATAAACATCAATTTACCTTATTCGGATTTGACCCAGTAACGCCAATAGGATTTAGCAGATCTTCCAGCCCATGCGGCACAGGCCACAGATTCAAAGCCATTTTCCCAGATACAAGAGTGTCTGTATAATCAAACATGTTTATATTTCCCCAAGCCAATGGGCAGTGTTCCTTTAAAAGATCAAATGATCATTAATAAATGAGAGTGAAGAGTGATCAAGTTATAGTACAATATTGGATTTCAAGAAATAAAGGGAAGAGGAAAAAGATTTTTGAAAAACTGAACTATGGAATCACACAATTATAAAAAGAACAGGAATACCTGTGGCACCTTAGAGACTAAAATTTATTAGAGCATAAGCTTTTGTGGGCTACAGCCCACTTCATCGGAGGCATAGAATGGAACATATGGTAAGAAGATAGAGAGAGAGAGAGAGAGAAAGATATATATATATGTATACACACACACACACACACAGAGAAGGTGAAAGTCACCATACAAACTGTAAGAGGCTAATTAATTAAGATGAGCTATTATCAGCAGGAGAAAAAAAACTTCTGTAGTGATAATCAAGATGCCCATTTAGACAGCTGACAATAAGGCGTGAGGATACTTAACCTAGGGAAATAGTGTTTTGGGTCATTATACATATTGAATCTATTTGTATTGTAGTGCATTGACACTATGGGAAGCCAGAAATAATACAATTTATCAAAATGAAAGCCAGTATAGTTAACAGCCACTATTTTTCCTACATTTTTGACTAGCTTGGTTTCTTGATTTCTAAGTTTTCTAACCAAGAAAATAACAATACATGCGCATGAAAGTCATGTGCATGCATGTTGAATCATATTTCACAATATTTTTTTCAGGCAATCTTGTTTGGATATCAGGTTTCAGCTGGATTCAGGAAAATAGCATAGTAGAACCTTGCTATTAAGAATAAATAATGTATTACCATAATTAATTTTTTAAGTTAGCAAAAAGAGCGAAGCAAATAATTAAAAGACAAGAATTACATTGCAAGTTGTACTCTTTTCATTTTGGCAAATCTAGTTTTAATTTTTGATAATACTTAATTTACACAATATATTACAGAACATATTACAAGATTTGTCATGAGACATCATTACAGCACTATGTCTCTGCTATTAAACCCTTACTGTCAAATGGGGAGAGACAGTCTGTGTGAAAGCATGGATTAACAAATATGTAGGTTAGCAGAGAGCAAATTATGAAAGTTGTAGCATATTTTCCCTGTGAGACTTCAAACCTCTGTCTTGTCAGCTGCCGGGATAATCATTTCAAAGAACACAATCTAAAGAGTTAAAGCTACCTGCTAGGATTTTTTCCTCAAGTAAGTCTTTCAAGGATTTTAAACTGCACAAAACTACGAAGTCTTACACACTCACAAACAAACAAACTAACAAATAAAAATTGGATAGTACATCAGAACACACACACGACCAAAGTTTTTGAGCCTAGATGTATCAGAATCATGGACTTTAAGGTCAGAAGGGACCATTATGATCGTCTAGTCTGACCGCCGGCACAATGCAGGCCATAGAATCTCACCCACCCACTCCTGTAACAAACCCCTAACCTATGTCTGAGCTATCGAAGTCCTCAAATCATGGTTTAAAGACTTCAAGGTGCAGATAATCCTCCAGCAAGTGACACATGCCCCACGCTACAGAGGAAGGCGAAAAACCCCCAGGGCCTCTACCAATCTGCCCTGGAGGAAAATTCCTTCCCAACCCCAAATATGGCGATCAGCTAAACCCCGAGCATGTGGGCAAGACTCACCAGCCAGACACCCAGGAAAGAATTCTCTGTAGTAACTCAGATCCCACCCCATATAACATCCCATCACAGGCCATTGGGCATATTTACCACTAATAGTCAAAGATCAATTAATTGCCAAAATTAGGCTATCCCATCATACCTTCCCCTCCATAAACTTATCAAGCTTAGTCTTGAAGCCAGATATGTCTTTTGCCCCCACTGCTTCCCTTGGAAGGCTGTTCCAGAACTTCACTCCGCTGATGGTTAGAAACCTTCGCCTTAAAGTTAGGATCCAAAACCCACATTTTAGGCACATCAGTAAAGCTTGCTGATTTTTTTTGAATTGCTTAGCAACCCCAACTCCCATTTAGGTCAAAAGGAAATGCAAGTGCTCAGCACCTTCACACACACTGTTTTTTAGGTGCCTAAGAATGGCTTCAGGAACCTAACTTTAGGCACTCACATTTGAAAATTTTGGCCTGTCCCTTTCTGTTCAACTATACAGACCACAATTAGTGCTGCATGGATAATATACAACAAATATATCAGGTAACAAAAAAATTAATTTGTAGTCAAACAATAAAGTTAAGAGAAGTTTCTATACATCTTAGATATTTTAATCAAATAAAAATTCAAGAAAATAGAAGATTTTGGTAAGACCAACTTCTATTCAAGTGTTGGCCAACTGTTCTTCCCAAACTTGGCTGCCTGGAGTTCTCTCTTACAACACATTAGAACTATTAAAATTATTAAATACTTTACCTCCTTAGCACCCTTTCTACCCTTAACAGAGCAGATGGAAAGGCAAAGCCGAGCAGCACGTGGGAGATCAGGAATGTACATGTCATATGACAGCCATTCATTCCATCTGTGGGATTTTAAAAGTAAAATAAAAATCAGGTTAAAGCAAATAAAACTCAGTACACTTTAGTTAGTAAATAGACAGAAAATGATATGGAAAAATCAGAGTGTTCCTCCTCCAAGGATATTAAATACATATTTCTACTCTAGAAAAGCAACATCATCAAAATAGCACTTTCTGACTGAGCAGATCAGCTACCTGCATGTATTCATCCACATCTACTGCTTTTAGTCACCAAAGTCCTTACTGCTTTTTACTCTGGTTAGCCCTGCAGAACCAATGTCATTCAGAGAAAGTGAGCTGGATTTTTATTCCTTTTTTGGGCACCATCAACAGAATTGTTTACCACATTCAATCAACATTTTGCGCAGACTCCCTGACTGTAATTGTCAATGTAGGCCTAGTCTGACAACATGGGTTTGCATGGCTGTTATTGAGAGTTTAATCTGGCCTGCAAATCTAACTATTCATGAAGATGCGTACGAAGTAAAGAAGTTGGCTTGACTCTCAGAGCCCAGTTTGAGTTGCAAGAGCTAGTTAGTAGAAAATGCGTGTTTCTACTTGTAAACTCAGTATTGGGATCATTGGGAGACAAACAATACCATATTTATAGTTACATTACAATATAGAGCCACGCACTTTTAAGCACTTTAGTAGGCTTAAGTCGAGCAAAAAAATTTTTAAGCACGTCAGAACATGATGTAACTAATATTTAAGGCTGCGGGTTTGTCATGGAGGTCACGGATTCCGTGACTTTCTATGACCTCCGTGACTTCTGCAGGGCCGGTGTGCCTGGCTTAGGGACAGCTCAAGCAGCCCTTGCGCCAGGCACACTGGCCACTGCTGAGACAGTCTCGGGCCCCTGCCAGCAGCAAAGTTTGGGTCTGGGAGGGGCCAGGGGTGCTTACCTGGGGGGCCCCTCAGAAGCGGTGACATCCCCCTTGCTCAGCTGCTAGGCGGAGGCCTGGCTCGGCAGCTCTGCATGCTGCCTCCACCCAGAGCACTGGCTTCGCAGCTCCCGTTGGCCAGGAACTGCGGCCAATGGGAGCTGCGGGAGCCATGCCTGCAGGTCAAGGCAGCCTGCAGACCTGCCTGGCCACGCCTCTGCCTAGCAGCTGAGCAAGGGGGACGTTGCCCACTTCCAGGGAGCCCCCCAGGTAAACGCCGCCCAGAGCCCGCCTCATCCCGTCTCGTGCCTCAACCCTCTGTCCCCTCCCACGCCCAAACTCTTCTGCTACTGCTGGGGAGTGGGGGGAAAGGCATGCAGCTAGGTAGGGAGCCTGCGGACCTGCCAACCTCTCCCCGCCCCCAACACTAGTGGGGATCCCGAGCTGTACACCGCCAACTACGCCCGCCCAACACCAGTGGGGGTCTCGCGCCCCCCCCCCCCCAAGCAGCCAGGCTGCCCTCCCCCAGCACCCGCAGGGCCCCCAGGCAGCAACCCCCCGCAAGTTTTATTCACTGGTATTTTAGTAAAAGTCATGGACAAGTCACAGGCCGTGAATTTTTGTTTACTGCCTGTGACCTGTCTGTGACTTTTACTGAAAATACCCATGACTAAAATGTAGCCTTACTAATATGTAAATAGACGCTCTCTGAAGAAACCCCCCCCGAAAGGTGTAGAGGAAGTACTGTCACAGACAAGTGGAAGAAAAAAAAAATTAAATTCTGAGGATATAAATCCTAAGAGGAAGTAATTGAATGAAAAACTGTCACACACCACTGGTCAGTTTTACATTTAGTAAAAACCAGTGTCTCATCTCTCTTCTCCCTGATGTACACTTCCTTTTCCCCAGGTATGATAAAATACTGTGTTTTTTTCTTAAAGATAAGTTTTGCTACAAATTTTGTATTTGTATTTACTAAATGCCAACAATCTACAGCAGTGGTTTTCAACCTGTGGTCTGTGGATCCTTGGGAGTCTGCAGACTATGTCTAAGATTTCCAAAGGGGTATGCCTCTCCATTTGAAATTTTTTAAGGGTCCGCAAATGAAAAAAGGTTGAAAATCACTGATCTAGAGCAATACTTCCTGTACAACAGTGTAATACGAAAGAATAATTTCTTAGCTAGCTAATGGATACTTTCCAAATATTTACATAGCTGTATTAATTATGGTTCTGTTGAATTGTACACTAGTAAACTGCACAGGAAACAATTAACACTGGAGAAGAATACATGAATTTAGTACAGGATATATGTGTTAGCTAATGAAAGTCAGAGAGAAGCCTGAAGCACAGTGAGTGCAACCTGTTTCAATTACTGCATTGTAACTAATAAAATAAGGCTGTAAAGATAAAGATAGTTTACGAAAGAGAAAAGGTTTCTTCAAATACTCCATTTTACAGAGCAGTGGAATTGAAATTTTACACAGTCTTCCGTAAGTGACAGTTGGGGTTTTCACCTCAATAGCTCCCCAGCATTACATACTCTGCACATGAAGGCAATTTCTGGAGTTCCATCACCTTTTAACCTCCATACATATATACATATATATAATAAAATGGGCACATAATCTGCTTTCTGCTAAAAACTCTGCTCTCTGCTAATTCTGGGGTTACTCCACTGAAGTTAATGGAGTTGCTTCAAATTTACACTTGGGTGCCAAAGAGCAAAATTTGGCTCCACAGAACGACCAAGTATTGTCATTATTATTGTTATAGACTTCTTAAAACATGTTGAATATATCAACTGATATGTCTGGCTATTACCCTACAAAAGCAAAGATGCATAATTATATTTTCTTTGTTGGGTTGCCTAGTTAGATTTCCTCTGATCGAAGAGGGCACCAGCCTTTAAAAATGGACTTTGCTCATGGAAGAACTGAAAAGCTAACACAAAATGCTAAAAAGCAGCATTTTAAAAGCAAACATTAAGGGCTTAAAAATTGCAAATGTATCAATAGTGCTTCCTTAGCCCTACATAGACCTTACTCTTTGCATTTCTGCTTAAAGGGAGACTGATATTGATTATTTAAGAACATAAGAACGGTCAAACTGGGTCAGACCAAAGGTCCATCTAGTTCAGTATCCTGTCTTCTGACAGTGGCCAATGCCAGGTCCCCCAAAGGGAATGAACAGAACAGGTAATCATCAAGTGATCCATCCCGTCGCCCATTCCCAGCTTCTGGGAAACAGAGGCTAGGGACACCATCCTTGCCCATCCTGGCTAATAGCCATTGACGGACCTAACCTCCATAAATTTATCTAGTTCTCTTCTGAACCCTGTTATAGTCTTGGCCTTCACAACATCCTCTGGCAAGGAGTTCCACAGCTTGACTGTGCGTTGTGTGAAAAAATACTTACTTTTGTTTTAAATCTGCTGCCTATTAATATCATTTGGTGGCTCCTCATTCTTGTGTTACCTGTATTATCATAGCGCCTAGGAGCCTTAGTCCTGGGTCAAGAACCCACTGTGCCAAGTGCTGTACAAACAAAACAAAAGGACAGTTCCTTCCACAAACAGCTTGTAATCTAAGTATAAAACAAGACAAAACAGATGGCTACAGATAGATGGGGGAATATAAGGACACAATGAGACAACAGTGGTCAGAATGCCAGGCTGTGGTCTCTGTGCACCAGTGGCCTAGTTTTTGTCCAGTTTTTTTGGAGCCATCACAGAGAAGGAGAGAGTTTGAAGGAGGATATTGATGTAGCTTTGCAACTATTTACTGGGAACTCCTCTAATGTGTGAGGGGCAGCACTGGAGAAAGCACAAAGGTGTTTGAAAACTTAACAAGTAGAGGATGGATGCTGTCATCATTAATCAATCAGAGGCAAGAGTCGAAATCTTGGTAGTGAATGAGAGATGATAGTAGCGCAGGCTGCAAGGGGCCCTGAAAGTGAAGACAAGTATCAGGTTTGATACAAGAGAGAAGGGAGAAGTCAGTGGAGGGCCATAAAGAAAGGGGTGACATGGTCAAAGCGACAGGCTAGGAAAATTATTTTTGCAGCAGCATTCTGAATGGGAAGACTGAATTAACCAAGGCCAAAGAAAAGGATATTGCAGTATTTGAGACATGCGTTGATGAAAGGCTGGACAAGAGTTTTAGTTGTGTGAATGGATGGGAAAGGTCATATCTTGGAGTTGTCATGTAGAAAGAATCAACAAGACTTTGATGTAGATTGGATGTGAGGATCTAGAGAGAGGTCCAAGTCAAAGATAACACCAGATTATGAGCATGAGCAACAGGCAGGCAAGTGGGGTTGTCCACGGGAAAGAGAAAGGAGGCAGCTAGGAGGCCTTCAAGGGAAAGATAAAAAGCTCTCTTCTAGCCATGTTGCACCTGACCTGAAGCAAGACAGCCAAAATGAGATTTCAGAGAGATACGCTAAGATATTAGTTTGGACAGAAGGAGACTGGAGTAGAGAGGTAGATCTGTGAGTTGGCCCCATAGAGTAGAATTTGTTTTTGTGGAGACTACCCAGAGAAAGAGGTGCAGAGGGAGATGAGAGGGGGACCAGGGACAGAGCCCTGCAGAATCCCTCCAAAAATTAGGAGATGGCATGATGAAGATCCTCCAAAGGACATGCTGAAGGAACAATGAGAGAGTTAGGAGGAGAACTAGGAGAGGGAGAGAACAGTTATGGAAGCTAAGGGAGGATAAGATTTCAAGAAAAAGAGAATGGTCAACTATCAGGTCAAGGAGGAGGAGAAGGGAGTACTAGTTCTGAGATATGGCTCAGAAGAGGCCATTGGCAAGAGCAGTTTCAGTTGAGAGCAAGAAGCAGAAGCTGGACTGGAGAGGGTCTAAGATGGAACTAGAAGAGAGGAACTCCAGACAGCAATTGTAAACAATGTGTTCAATAACCTTAGAAATAAAAGGGAAAAGGGAGATAAGGCAGTAGCTGAGATGCAAATAAGTTGGAGAAGTAGAGTTATTTAGCTAGGAAGATGGCAGAACTCAGAGAGGAAAGAACAAATCTGTAGTGGAGGAAGGTCAGCCTGGTCACAGAATTTCCGCCAGAGATGCTCCATGGCATGAGAGCAGGAACAGAGGAAGCAGCTATTGAGAGTGAGCCAGGACTGAGGAGGGTGGTAGGGTGGAGCAAGAGAGTAAGGGCAGAGGAGGGTGAGAAACAGAGAATCAACCACCATAACAGTAGAAGAGAGGGCTGAAAGCACAGAAGTTGTTAGCATTAGATTGGAAATAAGAATGCCAGAATGGCCATACTGGGGCATACCAAGGGTCCATCTAGGCCAGTATTCTGTCTTCTGACAGAAGCTGGTGCCAGATGCTTCAGCAGGCGTGAACAGAACAGGTCAATTATTGAGTGATCCATCCCCTGCCATCCAGTCCCAGCTCCTGGAAGCCGGAGGCTTAGGGACACTAAGAGCATGGGATTGCATCCCTGATCATTTTGGCTAATAGCCATTGATAGACCTATCCTCCATGAACTTATCTAATTCTTTTTTGAACCTAGTTTGGCCTTCATAACATCTTCTGGCAACAAGTTCCAAAGTGCACTGTGTGAAGAAGTGCTTCCTTTTCTTTGTTTTAAACTTGCTGCCTTTTAATTTCATCGCTCAACCCCTGGTTCTTGTGTTACTTAAAAGGGACAAATAACACCCCCTTATTCATGTCCTCCACACCATTCATGATTTTATAGACATCTAGCCTATCCCCACTCGGTCGTCTCTTTTTCCAAGCTGAACAGTCCCAGTCTTGTTCTCTCCTCATATGGAAGCTTTCACATACCCCTAATCATTTTTGTTGCCCTTCTCTGTACATTCTCCATTTCTAATATATCTTTTTTTGAGATGGGGCAACCAAAACTGCATGCAGTATTTAAAGTGTGGGCGTACCATGACTTTATATAGTGGCATTATGATATTTTCTGTCTTATTATCTAAACCTTTCCTAATGGTTCCTAACATTGTTAGCTTTTTTGACTGCAGCTGCACATTAAGCAGATGTTTGCAGAGAACTATCCACGACCCCAAGATCTCTTTCTTGAGTGATAAGAGCTAATTTAGACCCCATCAGTTTGTATGTAGAGTTGGGATTATGTTTTCCAGCATGTATTACTTTGCATTTATCAACACTGAATATCATCTGCCATTTTGCTGCCCAGTTACCCAGTTTTGTGAAAACCTTTTGTAATTCTTCAACGTCTGCTTTGGACATAACTATCTTGAGTAATTTTGTATTGTCTGCAAACTTTTCCACTTCACTGTTTACCCCTTTTTCCAGATCATTTATGAATATGTTGAACAGCACTGGCCCCCGGATAAACTCTTGAGGGATACCACCATTTACCTCTCTGCATTGTGAAAACTGACCCTTTGTTTCCTATCTTTTTACCAGTTACTGATCCATGAGAGAACCTTCCCTCTTATCCCATGACCGTTTACTTTGCTTAAGAGCCTTTGGTAAGGGACCTTGTCAAAGGCTTTCTGAAAGTCCAAGTACACTATATGCACTTGCCCACATGCTTATTGACCCCCTCAAAAGAATTCTAATAGATTCTTTCCATTCAAAATATGGAAAGGTCAAGTGACAGGCACACATGTGCGAGGGGGAGTGTGCCAATAAGCACTACTGAAAAAGACCAAGTGATGGTCTGATAGGGGGA
Organism: Natator depressus; assembly: GCF_965152275.1. Taxonomy (NCBI): domain Eukaryota; kingdom Metazoa; phylum Chordata; order Testudines; family Cheloniidae; genus Natator; species Natator depressus. Next base: position 11,617,854 of record NC_134242.1, read on the forward strand.
ACTCAGCAACAGAGAGATCAGAGAGAACAGTGCTTGGTGAATTTCCACATCAACAGCTCTTTTGGTGAATGGCAGAGTTGAACCAAGGCTAACAAGATAATTCATTTTCCTATTAACAACATGTAGGACACATTAGATTATTTTTTACCATTTGTATTGTTTATTCAGCATGGATAGTGAAACTAGGCCAGTCTGTTTATAGTCAATTCACTGTCTGGTTCTCCTGAACCAGTCTGCTACTACGTTTGGTTTCTTGTCTTGGGTGGATGAAGCTCCCCTGCAAGAGGCTAAAGCAAAAGGGATATGGATGCAGATTCTGGAATGCAAATGAGCTATATCAAGTAATATAATCCTCCACCAAGAGAAAAGGGTGGCCTATCGTGAAGCTTATGGTGAGCGTAAACTTCAGAGGCGGTGGATGCCAGTATGCGCCACCTTCATTTCCATCCACATGATCTTCTCAGGGATAGAAAAACAAAAATTGCACACAGCCTCTTACATAGTAGGGAGCTAAAGTACAGCATGGTTGAAAAGATTCCCTTGAAGTGAATTCACGCTGCAGTCACTACAGAACTCATAACCCCGATACAGCCGCAATCCCTGTTGTTGGCTGCTAGTACCTGCTACCAGAAGACTAGGGATATGGAGGGGCAACTTTTCCTGAAAGTTCCTTCCCCTGAAATTACAATACAGAGTGGAAATGGCTATCTTGCAGCCTCAAGAGCTTTGGAGAAGAGTCAGTGGCCAAAGTCAAAGAACGGAGAAACTTTAATGAATATGATAATGTTCTGGACTAACACCTTTCATCATTCTTTCCCTAAAGAGACTTCCTCCCCAAACATCCCTACACTATATTAACACTGCAGATAAACTGAACCACAGCTACTGGAAGAGAGAAATTATTTTTCAATAACCATATATTCTGTTAGACCTGTTAATTATATAATATCTATTCATTCCCTTGGAGAGCAGTAGTGTTTGCAAGCAAAATTTAAGTCCCAACTAATAAACTTTTCTAAAGACATGCAAGGTCAATCAGACAGAAAATGTGAATTTGGAATTATTTTTGAATACACTCTGGGTCTGATCCAGGCAGATACTGAGGCCCCACAACTATCATTAGAGCCAGAGAGAGAGCATTGAAGAAACTGCAGAGTACTTTTTGGAGATTAAGACCTTTGTTTTAAATTCACTGGCATACATTTGTACCACACACATTTTGTATTTACATCACCATCATCTGAATTTCCACGTTTCATTTTTAGACACAAATCAAGGTAGATCCAATCTATTTAGACTGTCAAATTAATGAAATTCCATTCTAGCAAATTGCTCTCCAATCTTCTCTTTTCCAAGTAGCTCTTCTTTACATGGGCCACACTGTATGTCAATTCCACCTTTTCCTATGTATTTTTATTTATGCATTTTTCTCTTCTTGCTTACAAAACTCTTTTCTCTAACAGTATCTATTCCTAGATTTTTTTAAAGCTCTTTCTATTCCCTGTCCTGCCGTATTTCAGGAGCACCCTAATTCCAGACTTCCAGTTGCCCTGAAGCCCTAACAGCATTTTCCCCTCCCTAGTGGCTTGTGTTGGGTTGGTGGACGTTGATGATATTAACAAATCCGATTAATCACAATCCAACATGATGATAGTGAAAAAGGTTGCCACTTAAAGTGTGGTTTTATTTTGAAAAGTGATTCTATAAAAGTGCATTCTGAGGTTCCCTATTTATCATGCCTCACTCACTGAAAAAAAAATTGCCCAGATTGTTTGTGTTGTGATATTGCCTAGGAACCTCAGTCATGTACCCAGATTCTACTGTGAGATCAACAGAACAAGCGGTAGAAGACAATATGTGAAGCAGCCAGCTCTGCAAACACACCTTAGGATCTGAAAGTCAAGCTATGTTTGTCTTTTTGTCATTGTGATAGATTCTGCAGGGCAAATACTTGTGCAACCCTGCTGAAAAGAACTGTTGCATGTTACAAGCAGAATTTGAACTTGCAATTGGAGCTTTGCTAACAAGTCACAAGCCAGAACGGAATCTAGTTCAATTTCCAGTAGCTACGCTGGTTCTGTATTGTAAAACAAAAAGGGGAAATGTAGCAAATTTTTGGGTCACAGACAAAACTCTTAATACACATAGAGAACAGACCTGTTGAGTAAAAGGTTGCTGCTTTTACATAACATTTTACAAGCCAAAATGAAGATCTGCAAATCCTAAATTAATCCAGTTAAACAAATCTGTAAATGGAAATGAGTGATCAATTTAAAAGAAAAACTCCAGTGATTATTTATAAATTCTTAGACAGCTATATACATGTTAAATAAGAATGTTTTTCGTTTAGGATAAATGATTTTCAGTACGTCCTTTTAGAAAATAAGGCTGCTTTTTTCTCTCAGTGGTGCCTACTATCTTATCTGCTTCCCAGCTAGGGAAACTGCTTGATGGTAAAAATTGGTACGGACAGAATCTAATTCTGCTTTAGAAAGCTCTGGAAATCAGATTTCCCTGAATTGTTACAGTAGCATTATTTACCTGGGATTGGAACAAGGTACCCTTTGAGTATTCACATTGTCACATAATGGTTCTCCTCCATGGTAGATACCAGTTCGGACATAGATCTGAAAATAACGTGTTTAAGCATTAGCACCTGTTATAGCCCATTTGAATACTAGACCCTAGTCTGAACAAAAGTATTACTGTAAACACCATCGCTATTAGATGCTGATTAGAACCATATGTCAAACACTAATTTCTATCAATTTGAGAAAAAACTATATGGCATAAATGAGTTCACATACTGCAAAGTATTCTTACTGTGCTTCTAGTACAAAATTTTAGTTCACTACCTCCGCATCACCATTTCAAAGTTAATTATGACTGCATTTCAAATAACTTTAAGTAACAACACAACTGGAATTTATCCTTGATTACCAGGGCAAGCCATGGAGATGGAAGGATAAACTGGGCAACTTCCAAGCACACAAAAGAGCTAGGATGGTAACAGTTTATGCTGAATGCAATTATCCCCCTTGTTTTTTCTCTCTTTCTTTCAAGTAAGGGTAGCAAACTTGTCCACAGCACTGTTCAAACAAAAACTTGTCCCAGTTCTTACAGTAATGGCTCTTTAAGCATAGTATTTGTTATTTTAAGATACACAAGAAAAATCCTTACTTACATTTTTCCTGCTTCTCCCCCAGTTTATTTTAGATGAATCACCAAATTAAGACCTGATACTACAAATTGCTAAGCATTCAACTCAGAACCTCAGTGCTTTGGGTTTCACAGATTGTAAGTTACAGTAATATGTAAAAGGGAAAAATTTAGAAGTTTTATCATGCTTCTTATTAAACAAATAAGACCAAAGTTCTCAGATTTGGGTGTCTAAAACAAGTGGCCTAATTTTCTACTATGTCATGTAATCCCTAGTACCCACTGAAATCAATGTCAGCTGAAGGTGCTAAAAAACTCTGAAAAAAATCAGGCAATGTATTTGGATACATAAAGAAAGATTTAGGTATTTTAGGCAGCCAAGTTTGAAAGCATGGGCCTGAATTTATATACTGACTTCTATGTTCGTCAAAAGAAACAAAGATGGCATTGGGAGCAGTGTGTGTGCACACCATTTTCAACTTCTGGAAGATACTTTCAATTTTGTTTTGTTTTTTAAAGAACAGTTTATACGGCCTTTTCAAATACACTGCAGCTTAACCAAATAAGGAAAAAATTATGATGGCCTATCACGGGGGTGGGCAAACTTTTTGGCCCGAGGACCACATCTGTGAATAGAAATTGTATGGCGGGCCATGAATGCTCACAAAATTGGCGTTGGGGTGAGGGCTCTGTTGGGGGTGAGGGCTCCGGGGTGGGACCAGAAATGAGGAGTGCAGGGTGTGGGAGGTGGCTCCGGACTGGGGCATGGGGTGAGTAGCGTAAGGGTGTTAGGGCTTCGGCTGGGGGTGTGGAGTTTGGGGTGTAGGAAGGTGCTCTGCGCTGGGACTGAGGGGTGCAGGGGGGATGAGAGCTCCGGCTGGGGGTGAGGGCTTTGGAGTGGAGCTGGGGATGAGGAGTTTGGGGTTCAGGAGGGTGCTCTGGGCTGGGAATGAGGGGTTTGGAGATTGGGAGAGGGATCAGGGCTGAGGTAGGGGGTTGGGGCATGGAGAGAGGCTCAGGGGTGCAGACTCCAGGCAGGACTTACCTCAAGCGGCTCCCGGAAGCAGTGGCATGTCCCTCCTCCAGCTCCTATGCTCCTGTAGCCAGACGGCTCTGCATGCTGCCCCGTGCACAGGCACTGCCCCTGCAGCTCCCACTGGAGCGCTGGAGGGGCCACTGGAGCATGTAGGGGGGGCCATGCCTCTGCTTCTGGGAGCTGCGTGGAGTGGTCCCTGACTCTGCTCCCCAGCTGGAGCACCGGAGAGGGGCCATGCCGCTGCTTCCGGAAGCCGCGTGGAGCAGCCCCCAACCCTGTGCCCCAGATGGAGTGCCGGAGCAGGGCAAGCTCCAGGCCCCGCTCCCCAGCGGGAGCTCGAGGGCTGGCTTAAAAAGGCTGGTGGGCCGGAACCGGCCCGCGGGCCGTAGTTTGCTCACCCCTAGTCTATCATGTAATTTTAGTTAGAAAATTTGCTTTGCAAATATAAACTGATAGTTTTGTGTGTGCTCCGTATGCTCCAAGGCCCTGTCCAACACTCACTGGTCAGTGGGAGTCCTTCCATTGACTTAAGTGTGAATTAGGCCCCTAATTAACACTAGTAACTGGTATCAACATATACTGTTGACCAGCTGATTCCCTAATTTTGTTAGAGAGGCCTATTGAACTGAGTGTGGCTCAGTGTTTTCATTCTGATTCTAGGCAATAGTTTACCATCCATGCATTCAGAATTTCACTCACCTTGTCAATGTCTCGAATGTTTACATTTACATAAGTGGCACAAAGAATTCTTATCCTGAGAGCACTGTTTATGGCCCAGAGAGATTTGGCTGAAGCTTCGCCATTCATGTATGGTGTAGCTGTAGAGATCCGTCTGGAATAAGATGGCATTGTAAAGGTATCCAGTGGCAGCTGGGTATAAAGGCTTTCCTTAGCCATCAGCATCAGGTTGGGCATTCGGCCAAGCATTATACAACTTCTTATGTACTGCAACAGTTGGAAGAAGAAGAAGGAAAAAAAAGAAGATTGTTTTGCTGTATTTTCTTTGTAATTAATGCTTAAAAATATTAAAGGAAAGCATATATAAAATCCAAAAGGCTAAGAAAATTACATTTAATGAGCTCTTGTAGCATTTATCTTTATAGCATCCTTTACATTGTTTTCAGTTACAACACCAATGTTTTTAACTAGCTTGTTGCACGTGACCAAACAGGCAGCAGGATATACAAATTTTAAGAAAAAAAATAATCATTGTCTGCAGCAGTAGCACATTCTATCTGAATTCCATGTTTCCAGCTAGCGGTAAAGGGCTGGAGGTGTCTTCATACAATAGTGGTACAGTCTCTAAAGAGAAAGCAACACAACTCAGTCTCTGTCACCAGGTCTATTGACAGGTTTCAGAGTAACAGCCGTGTTAGTCTGTATTCGCAAAAAGAAAAGGAGTACTTGTGGCACCTTAGAGATGGCCCACCTTGATTATCATACACATTGTAAGGAGAGTGGTCACTTTAGATAAGCTATTACCAGCAGGAGAGTGGGTTTGTGTGTGTGTGTGTGTGGGGGGGGGGGGGCAATGAGAAAACCTGGATTTGTGCTGGAAATGGCCCAACTTGATTATCATACACATTGTAAAGGAGAGTGATCACTTTAGATAAGCTATTACCAGCAGGAGAGTGGGGTGGGAGGAGGTATTGTTTCATGCTTTATGTGTATAAGAAGATCTTCTACACTTTCCACAGTATGCATCCGATGAAGTGAGCTGTAGCTCACGAAAGCTTATGCTCAAATAAATTGGTTAGTCTCTAAGGTGCCACAAGTACTCCTCTTCTTTTTGCAGGTCTATTGAGTAACACTGATGTCTGCTCCAGACGGAGCGGTTCACGCACTCTTCCATCCAGTGGTTCCCTGTCAAAGTGATGGATATTACTTAAGACAAAAAACCACTAGGCTGGGAGGGGAAAAAAAAAAAAAAAAGAAACTCAGGGACAAAGAAAAATTAAAAACGACTTAGCTATAATTTCTGCAGTGGAGCGATACTCCTTATTGCTATTTCAATTACCACAAAGCAAACAGGAGTTCAAATATCTATTTCTAAATAAAAATGTCATTTACAGTAGTAATGTCTATTTTGTAATTTAGCACTCTTTCTCTCAGAAATTTAGGGTGGTATTTCCAAAAGTGGTCAGCACTGACCTTTACTTGATTAGAATAAATTCCCACTGACTTCAATGGGAGCCTGGGTAGGCCAAAGCTGAGCACTTCTGTTGCATTTTTATTTATACTGCAATTATCTGTACACAGTAAACTCAACTGCACAAAAATTTAAGCTAGTTGGCTAATGTTATGAATTTTCATTTTCTGCCTTCTGAATTAGTTTAAGAAATGAAACAAGAGTCTGTCACAGAATCTTAATACATCGTTCTCTTACTGCACTCCCAATTTTAATTCTTCTAGTGTATTTTTAAATAAATCCATTAATTTACAACAAGTAACTCACCTTATACTGGCTCAGAGGATATTTTTCGAGCAAGTATTCATCACAGCCACACACTTTTAAAATATACTTGCCCTGGTACTCTAAAACGCAGAGTTTTAGTTGTTCAGATGACAGCAACATACTTCGTGTTTTTTTCCTGATTGCTTCAGCAATAACTTGCTCAGGAACACAGTCATGGTTGATTTTTAAGGTATATTTCTGCTTGTCATTGTTCGGGGACACTATTACCCATATCACCACTATTATTTGCCCTGGAATAATGTGAAACAACATCAGATTCTATTATTGTCCATACACAGTCTTCTAAAGAAACTGGTCAGACTTGGAATTGCTTGTCATAATCCCTACTGAAAGAACATGCAGACGCAATTCACAGCCCAAAGTACAGAGAACCTTCTACAAAAGGTGCTCAGTGGACTCTGCTTACATTGACTTCCGAAAAAGCCATTCTGGTCTTACTGTCCCAAGTACATGTACATTCAAACTGTCATTTAATTACAAAACTATTTCTAAACAACTAGTACTTATTCAGCTAATCTTCTTCCACCGACAATATAACTATTCTGTAACTAAGGACTAAAAGATAGTTTTATGTTTCCAGGATCATTTAATTCTACATGTTCTAAATATTATTAGAGACATTTCTGAACTCAGACAAAAATGCTAATAGCAGCTGGCAAATCAGTCCACTCTGTCACATAATCACTGAAACAGTTGCATCAATCAGTGCAATAACTGGATAACTCAAGTTGTAAAAGAGTTTTCCTAGAATATAGAAAATTGAACTATGTGACTTTTTTTTTTTTTTTTTTTTAGTTCAACTCCTACTACGCAGGTTATCCTGACTGAAGACAAAGCGTGTAACCAAACTGTAAGATGTTGCCGCAGTGTATTAAATATACTACATAAATAATGATTCACTTGTCTGCCATCACGAATTGTACTAACTGAAATTTTTGTTAATAGAAATAAGTACCATTAAGTTGTTAGAGCAAACATTTGTTTTACCTTTATCTAGTTTACTGTATATGTGCTTGGGCAGTTCAGGTGAAGATTCAACATTTGGTGGACAGACATATAATGCTCTACTATGGGGTGCATTCACATCTCGAAGATCCACTGCTTCTTTACAAACATTAAGAATATTTCTTCTGAAGTCCTGTACTTCTGGATCCTTAACCATATCAAATTCACAGACAGGCATGCCAATAGCAAAACCTAAGATATTGAAAAAATACCTAAATTGTCAGTGACTAATAAATATATCACAGTACATTTTTCATAGAAATACTATTTTTCTATTGCTGACAGAACAAACATCTTGTATTTAAGCAACTTATAAAAGCAATTCAAAATACTTGTTCACACTTTATATTAGCTACTAGTCCTCCACTCCTGCAGTTATGCTGTATAATGAAATCAACCTTATAATGTACCCATGTACCTGGTAAATCTGGCAGTACTAAACCCAGGAGCACATGAAAACGTCAGAAAGGGATACACTCACTGGAGTAACCTGGGGAGCTTCTGGGTCACTATTGGATGCCTCCCCACAGAAGTAAATGTTTACAGGCTGGAACCCTCAGATTCTGGGCGTCACTTCAGAAAAATTCTATGGGGATTGAGGCGGCATGCAAAGTTGTATCAGCATCCCCATTTCCGCTTCCTGCTGAGGCCACAGTTGCTTGTGAGGGGTTATTCGGCCAGTCCCATCCAAGGGGCTGGGGGGGGGGGGGGGGGGGGAGAGGGTGTCCTCACTGACAGCTGGCTGAGGGCAGGTACTGAGCCTGATTTGCTCCAGACTCAGCTTTGGCACAGGCTGCCACCCGAGAAGCAGTGCTGACAATGCGGTCAGTAGAAGCCCCAGGCTGACCCAATGCCCCCGCAGGTCCAGGGGAGACACCATAGTGCTAGTTGGTGAGGAGCTATGGCAAGTCTGGGCGGAGGGCCAAACCAACTGCCCCCCATCACATAGCAAATGACGCCTCTGCTCAGATTGTACTGATAAGTGATTAAGAGAACCTTTTCAGGACCACTATTGTATTTTTAAACTTTCCTGAACTTGGAAAAGAGTCTATACCAGGGGTTCTCAAACTGGGGGTCATGACCCCTTAGAGGGTCACAGGGTTATGATGTGGGGGTCGTAAGCTGTCAGTTTCTACCCCCAAACCCCACTTCACCTCCAGCATTTATAACTGCGTTAAATATTTTTAAAAATTTGTTTTTAATTTATAAGGGGTTTTGCACTCAGAGGCTTGCTGTGTGAAAGGGGTCACCAATACAAAAGTTTGAGAACCACTGGTCTATACTAACCACCTGGTTTATCCTAAGTAACATTTTGGGGCACCCTGGGGGAAAAAAATAAGTTCTCTCACTTGAGACGTCCCTACAACAATAAATTTAATATGCATCTGTTAGAGACTTTAAGATTGGCTCATACAACTTATTTTTAGCATGAATATTTACTGTAGTACCACATTCAAGTGAGCAGTAACGTTGCAAAACTCAATGAAAAAAGTGAAGATTTTTATCACCATGTTTCATCTACAAGATTTTATTTTACAAAATATAGTTATCTGATTTTTCAGACTGGAACAGGATAAGAAGAAAGCATTTATATAAACTGGTTTGCTCTAGTGATTATTCCAAACAGTTCTTAGTCAATCAAATACACCAAGTAGTGAGAAAACTCACTCAACATTATAAAAGAAAAGAAGGGTTAGCCAACTGGTTTTGTACTGTGATGTGGTTATAATTGTAAAACACATTAGTGATCAATGCAGGATAGATAAATACAAAAGCATACTACCATAATTTGCATTATTAAACCAAACATTCCCACCCTGGTTTGAAAAAGTTTACCAGACATCTAAATGCCAAGTGGACGGGAGGAGGGGAAAGCGACTTGCGATACAACCCTCCTAAAGCAGCAGCTCCTGCAGTGTAAAGATTATGTGTTGTTTATCGAGAACTCTAACTGCAACATATTGTCTACTTGTTATTTAACACATTTGTAAAAAGTGTGTTACTAACTTCTGTAACTCACGAAAGCTTTTGCTCAAATAAATTGGTTAGTCTCTAAGGTGCCACAAGTACTCCTTTTCTTCTTACACCCACTGGCTTCTCTTTACTTTTCCTCTTCTCTCTCTGTCCTTTTTAATAATTAATCATTTTCTGTGGTATTTGCACTCTGTTTTTCCTTTTCTCTCTTTCCTTCAGCTACCATTGATCTCTCTCTTTCCTTTATTAGGGATTGTTTTTGATGTTCATTCTACCTTTCCCACTTCTTCCCCCTGCTCCTCCCCCATCTCATTCTCTCTGTGAAGTCTTCTTTTCTAAGCATGCATTTAAAAAAAAAAAATCAAGACCATTTAAAATTATTTAATTTTTTTTTTAACTATTCATTCAAATCAGATTGAGGCTTTGTAAAACCAATTAGCACTCTGTGTTAACACATTACATTAATGACAGGTTTCAGAGTAACAGCCGTGTTAGTCTGTATTCGCAAAAAGAAAAGGAGTACTTGTGGCACCTTAGAGATGGCCCACCTCGATCATCATACACATTGTAAGGAGAGTGGTCACTTTAGATAAGCTATTACCAGCAGGAGAGTGGGTTTGTGTGTGTGTGCGCGCGGTGGGGTGGGGTGGGGTGAGAAAACCTGGATTTGTGCTTGAGGAATTCCACCATGATTTCAACAATTTCCATCCCACCATCAACCTCAGCCTGGTCCAGTCCACACAAGAGATCCACTTCCTGGACACTACAGTGCTAATGAACGATGGTCACATAAACACCACCCTATACTGGAAACCTACTGACCGCTATTCCTACCTACATGCGTCCAGCTTTCACCCTGACCACACCACACGATCCATCGTCTACAGCCAAGCTCTGCGATACAACCGCATTTGCTCCAACCCCTCAGACAGAGACAAACACTTACAAGATCTCTATCAAGCATTCTTACAACTACAATACCCACCTGCGGAAGTGAAGAAACAGATTGATAGAGCCAGAAGAGTTCCCAGAAGTCACCTACTACAGGACAGGCCTAACAAAGAAAATAACAGAACGCCACTAGCCGTCACCTTCAGCCCCCAACTAAAACCCCTCCAACGCATTATTAAGGGTCTACAACCTATCCTGAAGAATGACCCAACACTCTCACAAATCTTGGGAGTTAGGCCAGTCCTTGCCTACAGACAGCCCCCCAACCTGAAGCAAATACTCACCAGCAACCACACACCACACAACAGAACCACTAACCCAGGAACCTATCCTTGCAACAAAGCCCGCTGCCAACTATGCCCACATATCTATTCAGGGGACACCATCACAGGGCCTAACCACATCAGCCACACTATCAGAGGCTCATTCACCTGTACATCCACCAATGTGATATATGCCATCATGTGCCAGCAATGCCCCTCTGCCATGTACATTGGTCAAACTGGACAGTCTCTACGTAAAAGAATAAATGGACACAAATCAGATGTCAAGAATTATAACATTCATAAACCAGTCGGAGAACACTTCAATCTCTCTGGTCACGCGATTACAGACATGAAAGTTGCGATATTACAACAAAAAAACTTCAAATCCAGACGCCAGCGAGAAACTGTTGAATTGGAATTCATTTGCAAATTGGATACAATTAACTTAGGCTTGAATAGAGACTGGGAGTGGCTAAGTCATTATGCAAGGTAACCTATTTCCCCTTGTTTTTTCCAACTCCCGCCCCCCCCACCCCCCCGACGTTCTTGTTAAACCCTGGATTTGTGCTGGAAATGGCCCACCTTGATTATCATACACATTGTAAGGAGAGTGGTCACTTTAGATAAGCTATTACCAGCAGGAGAGTGGGGTGGGGGAGGTATTTTTTCATGCTTTGTGTGTATAAAAAGATCTTCTACACTTTCCACAGTATGCATCCGATGAAGTGAGCTGTAGCTCACGAAAGCTTATGCTCAAATAAATTGGTTAGTCTCTAAGGTGCCACAAGTACTCCTTTTCATATTACATTAATATTTATAATGAACTAGCCTATTTGAATTTTCCAAAACAGCTATATATAGGCAAAAGAAAAAAAAATATCAAAAATGAAGGCTCTGATCTTGTAAACACGTAAGCAGGTACATAACGCTGCTCACAGGAATACTGCCACTAACTTCAATGGGATTACTCATTTGCTACAAGCTAAGTGTTTGCAGCACTGGGGGCTAAAATTGTATTTTATTAAAAACTTCTCTCAGTAGCACAAATTCTTTGTCATTTCAAAACAAAACTGCTTCAGCGTTAAAGAAAATTATTTCAATACATTAAACAAAGTTATTGCAAACTTTATTTAAAAAACAAAATCAAAAACACAAAAAAAATCACTCAAACCAAAGTTTTCAGAAGCAGGAACCTAAAAGTTAGGCTCCCAAGCCACACAGTATGGATGTTAATGAAATCCTGGACTTGTCTTTTTCATTTTAAGTGTGAAACTTCTTAGCTGAATAAAACCTCTAATAATCTGAAATTCTACTAACGAGCAGGAAACTAATTAAACAAACAAGTAGAAAATAGCCACTTTAGCCATGGAAGAATATAAAATAGGGAGAGAAAGAATTAGCAACATATAAATAAAAAAAAATCTGATTTGAATTATAAATATTACTTGATATTTTAAAATCATTTTTTTTATCCACTCTGTCTTGTTTCCTCTGCTTTCCTTTCCTTCCACTCTCTCATTCACACCCACAAACTCACCCTACTTACTTATACCCACCCCTTCATACACTTTTCAAGCCCTAACAGCCAGCAAAGTAAACAAACAGCACCAAAGATATGGAGCCACAGAGACAATGCTTTGTTGAGAACCGAAGGTCCTTCCACCCCCTTTGAACAATTTGCTAGGAAAGAGTGGAGTAGACTCGGACCGGATCACAACTACTTGCACATTAGTATTTTTCCCCAGTGGCTGCATCAGAATTTAAGTGCTCCAGAATTTAAGATTTTTTAAATCTCTAATCAGTCTTTAAGAATTCAAAAGTAGTTACAATGAGTTTAATTTTATACTTCTATCACATATGGGCAGAGCCTGGGAAAATTACCATTTATTTTCCCCTCCAGACTCGTTTTAGGATGAAGAGGAAGGTTCTGGATTCCTAACAGGGTGCGGTCCACAGACTCTACACCCAGGGCCTCCATCTTTTGTAACCATCAGCTATCAACCGCCTAAAACGTGTATTCCCCAAACACACTGGATGGAGGCACTCTCTCTTTGCACTGCACCCTGATTCTCCTAACTGCTGTAAGAAAGCAGTTGTTTGCACTGATCAACCCTTTCCCAGCCTCCATTTGGGGTCCTCCTCCCTAGTGTATATCTCCAGTGCCTAGCTCTGTGCTGCCACCTAGAAAAGGTCATAAGCAACAAAGTGAAATTGACCAGATTCTTGGTCAACTTCACTGTTGCTTACAGGGTTCCCTACTACTCTGCTGCAGATTGGGAAGGCTTTAAGTAGCCTGCAGGCTTGCTTACACACAAAAGCTGTACCATTTTACCTATTCCAAAATACAAGGTACAATCCCTAACATCCGTTAGCTCTTCAATCATTACTGTTTCACTGAAGATCTCAAATTGTTTCTGGCTGTAAGGTAATAAATTAAACACAAGTAGTATCCAGTTACAGTGTGCTCTTCCTTGTCATTCAGCACAAGGATGTCATTGCTCACGCTTGGGACTATATGGCAAAATTACCATGGAAAGCAACTGAAAGGAACCAGGGTGGAATTTTCCAAAGCAACTAAATCTGTGTCTACACACAAAAGCTGTACTGCTTTCACTATACTGAGAGAGAGAAAAAACTGTACAATCCCACAAGTGCGTCACAGTTATATTGGTATGGCTTATACCCATACAGGAAGGTGAAGAAACCATATTTGTACAAAGTACATTTATAATTGTGTCCATACTAGGGATCGTATTGATATAACTATTTCACTTTAAAAAAATAAACATCCCTAACAAAAATAGTTATACCAGTACAAAAACTGCATATAAACCAGATGCAATATCTTTCCTTTTGTCTATCTGTTTACAGACTTAGAAAGATACTGACTTATACTTTGTTCATGGCTGGAAATTTATCTTCTAGCCTAAATGGCCACACACTTTTTCTTTTAAACAAAAGTTTTGAGACTGCAAAAGTTGATGACTCAACTTCTCATTCACCATAGTTAAGTGGATTTTTCAAGCCCCTTCTCCACCCCACAGTAGGAAATATCAGTTTTATATTTTGACATTGCTACACCAAAAACTCCCTACCTCCCTACATTCTACTCCCTGAAACAATCAAGACAATCAACAATAGGAATGACTTCAGGATTCAGAACCAATTTGTACAATATTTTACCCATTTTAAGAGGACAGAATTTCTACTGTTTTAAAATTAGTAATAAATAATATTCCACAACCATTTCTGGGGGACTGGATAAAGGCAAAACAAAACAAAACCCCCAAAAACCCCACCAACACTTTCAAAATATTTAAAAAACAACCACTTTCCACTGACATTTTGCTTAAAAAAAAAAAAAAAAAAACCACACTCCCCCCCTCCCTGCTAGTGAAAACCTACTCACTCTCCAAAATTAGAATTGCAGCAGTTAAAATCCCAACTTTTTATTTGGGCAACACAATAAAAGAGTGCTGGTTTTAGTGTGATCATGGTCTTCACTATATAGCTCATAAGACCACCCTTAAAACTCTGCCAGACTGCTGCAGTTTTTGCAAGGGGGCAGCAAATTACAATTGATAAGAATCACATTCCCATTTTAACACCTCTTTTAGTATTTTGAAGAGGACAAGCTGATTAAGTTTACTAACTAGGTAAATCAGGAGGCTTTAAAAACACAGAACATCTTACCAATTTCCCGATTAAGAATCTTTTCTTCTCTGTTGCCTACTGGTTCAATGACTTTTAAAAAAGGCTGAAAGAGCCGCAGGTCGCAAAGTCTCCGTGTTTCATCAAAAAATTCTTCTCTTTCTGCTTCTTGTGTAACACTTACGAAAATGTAAGAAGATTCATCTTGAAGGAGCTGATAAAGAGGGTATTTTCTTGCTTCTTTGAAGAGTTCATGCTTGATAGTCAATAGTGTGGCCTCACGGAGGCATTCTAGAGTCACTATCATTCCATTAGGTAGAAGACACTCTACAAGGATCCTTGGTGGCATCAAATGGATGCCCCATAGTTCACCAGATGATGGTCTTGGAGGCATTTTCTTAATCTTTTGGTAAACTTACAACATAAACAGGTTTAAGCACAGATTCCTACAGGAGAGACCTAAATAAATGTAAAACATTAAAACATATTAGAATGAAAAAATATAAACCTCACAAATTAGAATTGAGGGCAGCTTTATTTAGACTCTTCTATAACCCCAACTGACACAGAATCTGAGCACTTATGACATTAAATTGGGGCAGGACATACAAATTATTGCATTTTACCAAGGAGGGTGCAGGGGAGACAACCCAAAGTCTGATGTCAAAGGAAGTTCTGGGGAAAAGCCACATTTTTAATACGAATTAAATCCCTCAAATGGTACAATTAATAGCGACACAGATGTTATTCATACTTGTTGCGAACTTTTAAACAATATGCATTTAGTGATTTGCAAAAAAAAAAAAATAAAGTGGATTAATTTTTTTCCATTAAAAATGATTTACATACTTATGCTTGAAACACATTTAAATAATTCTCTTCATTCCCCACTACATTACCCCCAATAATTAAAACATTAACCTATTTTTAACTTACCTATGAACCTCACAGATGACTTTACAGTTTCAATTTGTATTAAAAATAGTAACTTGGAAGGTATGCAATTGTGCTAAATAATCACTTTCAGGTCTACCCCCTGAATCTCTACAGTACATTGCTACTAAAACATTTCCCATATTCTCATTCGTGTCCTGCCAACCCACATATGCATCTATCCATCTCCAATCACTGACAGACAAGGCTTTGAAGTTCTACCACCTAACAGCTAAAAGCTAGGTTTTGTCCTCTGCTAGAGAAAGACCAATATGAAAGACAGGAGCTTCAATGTCCACATGCAACACTCAATTAAGTCAATTGTCCCCATCCCAAATGTTCTGAAAGTAATGAGCTGGGATGCCTGTCAGGGTGCCCTCCCTCCATTCTGCTTGGTGTCAGTCTTTGGCTAATATATGTCTGATAACCCCTCCATCACAAAATTTCCCATGGTTGCCAGAAGGGAGAAAATACATTCTCTTTCTACTCAGACCTCCTCCCTTCCAACCCAAAGCCTCCTGGCTGCTGTGAGGGTTGGTTAGGAAGTTTCTGCTTTCCTATATCTTTCTCAGCTTTCCAGCTGCTATAAGGAGCACATTTCCACTACTCTGTCCTCTTTTTTTATGTTGAATAGGTCAAGATCTACTTCAGCCACTGTTCAGTTTTCTCAAGGAGCAGCAGAATGAAAGTGACAATTCTTTTCAGTTTCACTGCAGTCCACAAAATTCTGAATAGCAGTCAGACTGTGATCAGCCTTCTCTGCTGCAGCTTTGGAAATTCTACAAATAGCAACATAGGCAGCGGAACTCTCCGTTACAGTTTTAGTAAAATGCTACATTGATTTATACTCTATTCGTGATTAGAAGGTTCTTTGTCACCATAAAGGCTAGGTTTTTTGTTTGTTTTTTTAAATGAAAGCTTAGATTCTGCAGAAGTTAAAGAAATGTCTCTATTTGACCCAGAGGAAGGCAATGTAGATTTGGATATTTTAAGTTCTACGTACATACACTCACACCTATTGACTGCTCAACTAGATCATAAATAAGAGTTTAATTTGAGATTTAAATGAAAACCATCTTCTGCATATGGTGTTAATTACAAAAGAGTATGAGTGAAACTCTGAAATTATATAATCCTTTAATGGGAGTATTTCAAAGGTCTAAAGTAGGTAAGAATCCCCATTTTACACATGGGGAAATAAGGTGCACAAGGTTAAATAACTTGCCAAAGATATCAAAACTGGTGTTTGGTGGAGAGAGAGACTCAGTGACTCAGTCAGTCCTTTACTGACTATACAGCATCTACTGCTTTCTTTATTGTTTACATTAGCATCCCCATTCTACCCATTATTAAAACAAAACTAAATGAGGAAAGGAAAATAACCCACCATTGTTTGTATTACTATGTTAACAAATCCATTTATTAACACAGAATTAGTATAAATCTATTTAAACAAGCCTGATCTTGCAATTTTCTATAAATCATATGCAGAAATCAAGTTTCCTCACATTTCTAGTTTATTTTCTATATATTTTATTTTTTACATACACATCATCACTGCATTTATTATATCCATGTCTCCCTCTCTCCCATTCTTCAATGACAAAAGCCATTTTATGGAATGTATTTCAGTCTCTTATGACAAGAGATCATGATGAAGAAATTCTGATGTCCCAAAAGGATGGTGGAAAAATATATCATGAGGAAAGTGTCAAGCCAAAAAAAAAAGTTGTACTTATCAATATACAAGTATATTAGTATACAAGCCAATCGTTTTTGAAAGAGTTTGTCATGAAGAGATGACAGGCTGGCAATATTTTCCCCTATACTGTTTTTGTTCCGAGTCAACCAAGACAAGAACAAGACTCCAGTCTACGCTACCAAAATTATGGTTGTCTAGCATACTTATAGTTAAAATCATATTACAAAAAAAGTGTTTTGTGTGGTGTGGGTTTTTTTTTTTTTTAATTTATATATTACCAGTATGGTCAGGAGAGAGATATAGGGGAACCATGTTACAAACCTATAGATCTACCAGTGTTAAAATTTGGGTGTCCTGTTCAGAACATGTTTTCTGTCCACATATGCAAAACAAGTGATAAACATGGCTGTGTCCAAATCATCCTAACCCCCATGTTTAAGCATGTTAATTTTTGTAGTGCAGACTGTGGCCTAGTTCTGTAACATTAGGCTGCTGAAAAGTGTAGGCATTTTTAAAATTATTTAATTTTAGATTACAATATCAAACAATTCAGCAAGTCTTAGCAGACCCAAAATAATTTTTCAAAATAAAATTATGTTTATGAAGTACAAATCTTAAAATAGTCAATGTGTTTGTTTTCTAAAAGAGAGTGTGGGCTGCAAGTAGGCCAATGGGCAAGTCACCATTTTAGAACAATCACACTAAAACAGCAGCTTATTTTTTCTCTGACAGAGTAGGGGCTAGAAACCGTGCGCACATTAATCCTATGTGCACATTCACTCCACTTGTGCGTGTAAGGATACCATCGTGGTTTGTATTTGGAGAGTAAAAGAATTTCAGTTTACATTTTCTAAGTATAATTAGCAGATTGTGTTTTTGTCTTGTTTTGAGAAAACTGGAAGGCTGCTCGGAATAAAGGGAATCAATTCTCTTCTTAAAACAGCTCAAGGAATATTACTGTAACAAATTATTTTGGAATAGATATTACATAGACACAATTAGGGGCAGGGATGAGCACTTCCAAATCATGGTTAATCACCCCTCCAGACCACCAGAATTCTGAACCACCACAAGTAACCAGCGAGACCAAACTCACAGGCCCCTCACTGATCAAACTACCAACTCTTTGGGCTGGTTACAGCGTCTTCCTGAACCACCGTGTTATTGATTCTCCTTTCTCAACCCCACTAACCACCTGTTCCAATTATTGATAATGCACACCTATATTTTAGATTGTGCCCAAAATTATTAAAGTAGTTTGAGTATGCATGTAACATATTTAACTTTTATCTTCATTCCTCTACATATTGAGTAGTTAAAAAAAAAAGCTTTGTAGACCACTTTCCTATTTGGTTTGGTACATGCATTTTTCCAGTACTAAGAGCTATGCTGTCCGAAGACACACAATAGTTGTCTAAATCAGTCATCTGTATCATCCTCTTTCCGGTGAACGAGAAATGACCATAAAGAAGGCCCAAGATAAAGAGCGAAGCGTTCTAGCTTTTGCTGTCACACAGTAGAACCTCAGAGTTACAAACTGACTGGTCAACCACATACCTCATTTGGAACTGAAAGCACGTAATCGGGCAGCAGCAGAGACAAAAAAGCATATACAATACAGTATTGTGTTAAATGTAAACTACTAAAAAAGTAAAAAGAGAAAGTTTAAAAAAAGATTTGACAAGGTAAGGAAGCTTTCTGTGCTTGTTTCATTTATATTAAGATGGTTAAAAGCAGCATTTTTCCTCTGCATAGTAAAGTTTCAAAACTGTATTAAGTCACTGTTCAGTTGTAAACTTTTGAAAGAAAAATCACAGCCTTTTGTTCAGCGTTATGAAAACCTCCATTCCCGAGGCTTTCATAACTCTAAGGTTCTACTGTACAAGACTAACCCTGTTCTGGATAGATAAGGTAGTCTCATTTTCTCATGCCATTGCAATGAGGGCAGAATTGAGGTAGTTTGGCTACCTTAACTGAATTTCCATTCAATAGAACGTTTCATTATAAGCAGCGCTGGATGAAATTTTTCAGTTGAAACTTTTTTTTAAATGGAGAATTTGCAGATTTGGCAACACCAAAACATTTTGTTAATTCCTGTCAATTTTGCTGAATTGTTTTTATTGGGGGAGGGGTTTTTGGGTGGGGGGTGGGGGGGAAGGGGGAGACCTAACCTCCCACCCGCCTAAACATGTCATTTAGATATTTGATTTTTTTTTATTCTGAACAACCTTTCATTTAGAAATGTACTTCAGTCTTCTTATAAACAGTAAACATTAAAAAATGCTCAACATCTAAAATGAAACATTTCATCAGACCAGAAAATTTTTTTTTTTTAACTTTTCAGAATTGTCAGCAAATAGAAAAATCAATTATTTGCCTGGCTTTAGTCAAATTACTGTGTACAATTAGCCAAGACTACTGGGCACACTTTTGTCATGAACATTCATCTGAGGCCTTTACAAATTTTAATGTTATTTCTTCCTCAACCACTTCTTTCCTGAAAGTGAGAATTCCTGTAGCAACCCACTCAAACGGTCATCATCCAGGAGAAGTGATCATCTGATCAGAAGAAGCTATAACAACTTTCTGAAACTTGCAGGAATCTCTGCCAAAAGATAAAATGCAGATAATATAACGGCTACCTGATTGCCATAGAACATTTAAACAAGCAATGGGGAAAAAGATCAATAGTGGAGCTAGACAAATGTTGTCCAATTAAACATTGTTTCATCAGAAAATACCGATTTGAAGAAAGAGGTTTTGGTGAACCTATTACAGACTTGACCTAACTTTTGCCAATGGAAACATGCCAAGAGGCCTGTGTTCCAGGATCCATAGCACCACGGTACAGAACCTGCTGGGGCTCTTACTGCTAGGCTCTCCACTACGCTGTAGTGCTACCATCCTCCCTGACACAGAGCAGGGAGCCTAAAACTCAGAGCCCAGGCTCCTGCTGGGGCTCTGGAGCAGCCACGCCACGTAAGGACCTCTAGGCAGAAGCCTGAAAGACCCAGGTGCCCTGGCTCCAGCCGCAGTTTGGCTCTCAGATCTGCAGCAGGGACCCTATAAGTCCTGAGAACTCCAGCTCAAACCAGGGCTCTCAGTTATGGAGTTGAGAATCTGAATCCTTGGACCAGTTCCCAGGGGTTTGCAGCTCTGGGGCAGCTGCACCAGAGACCACTATCTCTTAATCCGTATTTTGACTGTACCACTAAGACCAAATGATTCTAAAGAATGGATGCCGCCTTAATCCCAAAGATAAACATGCTCTTCCATGAATCTGCCTGAGGGAGGAGCATGCTTGTTCTCAATGGCGTATTTCCTTTTGCAGATGCAGCAGATCCACAGATGCAACCCACCCTACATCAAGATTACTAATGGAAATTCTCTTGTCTGCATGATCTGTAGTATAAAGTTGTAGTGTTGGTAATCAAGGAATATAATTATTGTTAGCAGTTATATTAACTGGAATTTTTCCAACTCTGGATGTTATCAAAGTAGCGGATGCTTTACTGGCAGGAGCTAAACTTGCATCTAGAATCAACATATTAGTGTCTCCCCAAAAGCAGTATGAAGACCCACTGACCAGCTTTCGGGGAGGGAGAGGGGAGAACTGCATCCTCCCACTCAGCCTTCCTTTATCCTGAGGGTCGCTTGTCATCAGTGCAAAAAAAAAAAAAAAAAAAAAAAAAAAAAAGCTCCTGTGCAGGCTTTGCAACGGTGAAGTCCTGCAATGTTCACTATTATTCACTGACTAGCATACTACCTTGTAGGCACAAAAGTTCAGCTAACACCCTTCCTTTAGGATTTTCTCTCTTGCAAAAGCAAGCAAGCAGTAGGAACTAACTAGAAAAGACAAAGCAGCTCCATACATTAACTGTTGATGTATTGAACAACTAATTTAAACAAACAGTATTTTAATGTATACACCTTAATAATTATAAATCAAACTGAAAAAATCTGCAACATCATTGAAAAGTAAAGTTTCCTAATCCTCTGCAATTCAATGCATAAACTGTAATCACTCATTTCACTACCATTAGCTTGCCCTTACAACTGAATGAGCCATTCAATAAACATGATACATTTTATTTCCAAATATTCAAAGTCAGTTAGCTTCTCCTATTGCAAGAAAAATCTCATTAAATTGCTTTGACAGACAGGATATAACAGTTTCCTGTAACAATTATTCTGTTTCATATGCATTCCACTATGACTTTTGTACAGATTTGATTAGTCTTCCCAGTTAGAAATTCACTCCACGATCCACACTAAAAACCTCCTAGATTCATAACTGACTGACCCCTCACGCCCCACATGAAAAACTCCAAAAACGTTTACACTGTTCAGATTTAGACCACCATATTGACTTTATTTCTCATTATCCCAATCTCAACACCAACTGAATTTTTCCAACGTAAGACTGTTATGACTTCAATCGATTCCCCAAAAGCAAAATTCTGGGAGGAACAGGAGTCACTTTCCCAGGGGAAAAATATTAATCTCTCTCTCTTCAGAATGTAAAGCTTTTATCCACTGGTGCCAATACGTCAGCCTAGAAATTTCAGACTCCATGGACTAGAGAACAAATGTTTTTTTCCCCTCTTAAGGCACATCAGTCACTCCAAAACCCAGCACAAGGAGAGTTGGCAGGGTTGTCAGTGGGTTTGCTTTTTCTGCTGTCCAAATCTGCTGCGTAGTGACAGTAAAACTGCCTTCAGTCTAGATATTTTCAGTGATACTCCTTTGTTCTTCTGGCCTGCCTTCAGGCATTTTTCTAGAGTACAGATACAGACCAAGCGTCTAATACAAAGACTTGAAATTGTCCTCTGCTATAACATTGCTGATGATAAAATTATTTTTTGTTGCACTGTATGTAGAGCTTCCTCATGTCTTTGTATTTTTCTATCTTATTTCATCCATTTAACAAATTATGCAAATACAGTTTTCACACGCATTCTTGTATGGCTGCAAACAGCATAGTAAAAGGAAAGGGTTAGGAGGAATATAGCCCTTTTTGAAACCTTGTATTGCTAAGGTTTTTGTTTGTTTTACAGAATGCCCCCTTGTCTACACTACAAAATGTACCCATTGCTGACAATTGCTGTAGTTGAACCAATATGTTTAAATCAGTTTCTGAAACAGTGATCTCAGCACTCGTTTAGCCGCACCCATTACCAGTGATGGGTAAATTTTGTAATTTAGACAAGGCTTTAGAGAGCTCTTTCTCCAGGATGAAATCTTAAGTGAATATTATAACAATTATCACTGCACTGGCATCAGCACTGGCATCAGACCCAGTGTAAGATACTGTCCAAAATTAAATATCTGCATTTAAACCCATTTTGTGATTAGGATATGATAGAACCATGTTCTAAAATTCATATTATAAATTCTAACACAGCATTTTTGTAAAGCTTTTTCTTCAGAGAGGCCTGGCCACGAAAATAGCCCTGTAGCAGGGCTTAACTGTTTTTGCCACCGTATAGTCTTGTTTTGTTTTTATTTAAATACTGCTCAGAGCAGGACTAAACACAAACCCCCAAGCCTTCCAATATTGATACCAGTGGTAGAGCTGCAACAATGGAGAATTACAAGTCCCTTTTTTGCCAATCCATATGCAGCCTGGCTGTCAAAGCACAATACAAGTCAGATAAGCTGAAGACTTGCTTAAACAGAGTCAACACTGTTCCTCAATTCTGCTTGAAGCCCAGTGTACCCAGAGCCTGAAACTGTGAAAAAAGGTAAAAAACAGACAGTAAGGTATGGAAGTCTGTGGCTCTAGGGCAACGTGGCCTGCTCAAGTGTTTTGGGGTGGTGGTTGTTGTTGTTTTAAAGGCGCTTAAATTTTTGTCACTATGCACTCAGTGTTTCAAGGACAGAAGGAGGATCCTGGGAAAAAGAGGCACTTGGAATTTTAAATGACCTCCACCACCACCTCTGTAACCATGCTTTTCCTTAAAGGACCCTAAGGAGTAAGAACATGGAGAAGGTGGGAACGCCTGTTCTTTTTTCCTTGGACATTTTCTTCTAGTTTACAATTTTGCTCTCCTTTCCACCATGCTGTGTGCATGCATAATACAAGGGGGGAGAATTCCACAGTGATGCAGTGTTTCTCACCTAGTAGCCTCTTCAGAGGAGATAAAAAAACCCCAACATATTCTGTTTTTAAGCAGTGACACACTGTTAAACACTAAAATTGCATTTTGACGCCTCGGAAGGCCAGTGTGCCTTCCTTCCTTGAACTTCCATACATCTGCTAAATCCTATTATTCCAGTCAGGAATTCTGGCCTCTATATGGAAAAAGTTTCCCACTCACAGTTCAAGAGCCCTGCTCGATAGTGGCTCTACATTGGCTGAAGGTGTTCTGCTACATCTACAAGCATGTTGTGAAGTGGGGTGAGCAAACACTGGAATTTTTTCAAGCTGTTAAGGCAAGTCTGCGGTGCTGAAGAAACGCAGGGGAAACAATAGCAACCACCTTTGCACGTGTAAAAATAAAACGGTTGGGTTTCCTGCCTGCTTATGGGTCTCAGAGTTTTTACACTAAGTGAATTTTATATTGGTGACGTGAACATTTAATAAGAGAGCACAGAAGAGAACTCAGTGATAAAGCAGAGCGCTTTAATTTCATTTTTGTATACAGATAAAAAGGAATCTTCTGCCCTTTTTGAAAGAGTAAGGCAGTGTGATGGGAATGAGGGTTTATTTTTGAGCTTCTTTTGTATAAAAAGAATTGGATTGGTAGCCAAAAATGTAACTAAAATATAAACTCCAGCTATGATTAAAGTTGTTTGCTTATATTTTTCCTTCTAAATTTCCTTCCAATTCTCTGCTCTTCCTGAGATTTTGGAACCCAGACAGTAAACAGAATCTTTCAAAACAGGAAATGCTGGCACACATACGCAGTGGCAAGAAAAAAACAGAGTAGAAAGAAAGTTCAGATATAGGTGTTGTGGATTTTATTCCATTCTGCACCTTTATGCAGTATCTATAAACAGGAGTACTCCAAAATTAAGTTAGGGGAAAAACACTAACCCAGGAATTTTTGTCCCATGTGTATGCACTGGGAGGGTACGCATGAATTGTGGTTAGCTTTGTGGTCAGTATCCAGGTTAACTTAGCCTGGGTGTGAGTAGCTATGCTGCAAAGTCAAATTCCTGTGTCCTCAGGACATTTGGGGGTGCAGCCCTCGATTCTTTGTGCTGCAGCGGAATGGGAGTGCTGGCTGACCTTTCTCCTCAGCAGAGTGTTAGTAGCTACTGCCACTTTTACCTACTCACTAAAGCTGGGTTCCGTGTCATGGGGAGTTCAGAGACAGAAGCTCTCAGCAGGCCGCTGCTCTTGAGAATCATAGAATTAGAAGAGACTTCAAGAGGTCATCTAGTCCAGTCCCCTGCACTCAAGGTGGGACTAAGTATTATCTAGACCATCCCTGACAGGTGTTTGTCTAACCTGCTCTTAAAAACTCTAATGATGTTGTGTAATCTCCCTCCCAAGGCAATTTATTCCAGTGCTTAACTGCCAATTGGGAAGTTTTTCCTAATGTCCAACCTTGCTGCAATGGCCTTCTTGTCCTATCCTCAGAGGTTAAGGAGAACAAATTTTCTCCCTCCTCCTCCTAACAACCTTTTTATGTACTTGAAAACTGTTATGTCACCTCTCAGTCTTCTCTTCTCCAGATTAAAACACACACAATTTTTTCAATCTTCCCTCATAGGTCATGTTTCTAGACCTTTAATCATTTTTGTTGCTCTTCTCCAGACTTTCACCAATTTGTCCACAACTTTCCTGAAATTGTGGCACTCAGAACTGGACATAATATTCAGTTAAGGCCTAATCAGCACAGAGTAGAGTGGAAGAATTACTTCTCCTGCTAATACATCCTAGAACGAGGTTTGCTTTTTTTTGCAACAGTGCTACACTGTTCACTCATAGTTAGCTAGTAATCCACTCTAACCCCCGATCCCTTTCCACAGTACTCCTTCCTAGGCAGTTATTTCCCATTTTGTATGCGTGCAACTGATTGTTCCTTCCTAAGTGGAGTACTTTGTGTTTGTCATTATTGAATTTCATCCTGTTTACTTCAGATCATTTCTCCAGTTTATCCAGATCATTTTAAATTTTAATCCTATCCCCTCCGTTTGGTATTGTGCACAAACTTTATAAGTGTACTCTCTATGCCATTATCTAAATCATTGATGAAGATACCGAACAGATGATTGGTAGCTGCATACCCAGTCTAAAGCCCTCACAACCTGAGCTTGGTGACTTCTCATGAAATGGCTGCCCCAGACACTGACAGAACTAAGATCCAGTCCCCAACCTTAATTGCAATAGTAGAAGACGGATGAAAAGCTATGAGAAGGGGAAGGGGTAATAAAAGTAGCAAAGCTAAACTAGCAGTGTTGTGGCTTTCCCCACATACTGACCTCCCACTGGTGTGCAACCCTCACAAGTCTTCACTGGGAGGTACTGTAATCACTGAATAAAGAGCAATCTGTATCCTGATTATTTTTATTAATGGTAGTATTACTGTAGCATGTCAGAGACCCTGCCATGGAGCAAAACCCCATTGTGCTAGGTTCTGTACAAACACAGAACAAGAAGGTCCCTGATCCAAAAAGCTCGAATCTAAGTATAAAACAAAAGACAACAGATGGTTACAAACATGGAGTACAAGACAGACAGACACTGGTCAACATTATAGGCAGTGATATCAGCACAATGGCGAACAACAGTTGTCAAGTTTTTTTTTGTCGGCATCACAGAAAAGAGGAGAGTTTAAAGAAGGGATTCGAAGAATGATAAGGTAGCTCTAAGATTGTTTATGAGGAGCTCTTCCAAAGTATGAGAGGCAGCACAGGAGGAAAGCATAAGTGCTTGTTTGAAAAACTTAACGAGTGGATGATGGACGCTGGCAACACGAGCTGACAGTGAATTTGAGAGGATCGGTAGGGTGGGGATAGACTATAAAGGCCTTGGAAGTGAAGATAAGCAGCTTATATTTGATGCAATAGAGAAGGCGGTGGCTATGGAGGGACGCAATGAGAGTGGAGAGGAGGGATAGCTCAGTGGTTTGAGCATTGGCCTGCTAAACCCAGGGTTGCGAGTTCAATCCTTGAGGGGGCCATTTAGGGATCTGGGCCAAAAATTGGGGATTGGTCCAGCTTTGAGCAGGGGGTTGGACTAGATGACCTCTTGAGGTCCCTTCCAACCCTGATATTCTAGGAGTCTATGAGTGGTATCACGGTCAAATCAATGGGCTCAGAAAATCATCTTTACAGCAGCACATGAATGGACGTGAGCAGGGCAAGGCTGCATATGTCAAGGCCAGAGAAAAGGATATTGCAGTAATAGAGACACGAGAGGAGAGCCTGGACAAGAGTTTTAGTTGTGTGGATGAATAGCAAAGGCTGTCTTAGATACTATGCAAAAAGATTAAGAAATATAAGACATAGCCTGAATGCAAGGACTAACGAATAAAGTGCAGACATTTATATTTGTGCATATGTTGCATCTCCAACTACTTGTAACTGGAGAAAGAGAAAGGGTGGGACTTCTTGTACCCTCTCACAACAAGGGTGCTCTGCAATAAGTGAAGGGCCATAGAAACTGAAGCACCAAGCAGTTATTTCTTCTTATGTGCTTTCAGTTTCTTCATGGTACTGTAGGTTCTGCCGAGGGACTGTCCTTTGCTATAACCGGAAACAAAAGATGACAAGAATTAACCGGCATTTTCAGAAGTGCTCTCAAGCAGTTCTAGCAAATTACAAAACATGTTCTGCATTCAAAGGGTCAAATAGTTCCTATAGTGTGAGGGGATCTCCAGGCCCTCAAGGAATTCATATTCTGAAGTGACAGCCTTCCTGTGACTAGGTCATCAGAACAGTGGCAGGGAGTTTTGAGTAGCAGTCCCCAAAAGGGAAGAGATAGGCAGGCAGTGAGCTAAACTAAACAGAATCCTAAAGGGGGAGAAGATTTCAGACAGTAAAGGATTCTTTAATTTATAAAAAGGCATAACATGATCCAATGGCTAGAAGTTGAAGCTAGGTAATTTTTCACCTTATCTGTAGCCTAAGTGTAATTAACCATTGCAATAATTTACCAACAACTGAGGTGGATTCTCTATCACTTAAAATCAAAACTGGTTGTCTTGCTAAAAAATATGCTCTAGCTTAACCAGAAGATATGGACTTGATATACAGATTACTGGGTGAAATTCTATTGCTTGTGCTACACAAGAGGTCAAATGAGATGAAAAATTCTTGAGTAAGCTGAGCCACTCTGATTCTTTCCTGGTGAACTGGCTGTCCTGGGAACATAGGAGGAATCGTGGGAAGGCATTGGAGGACTACCAGTAGTCAAGTCACTGCAAAGTAGGGAAGTTACCATTCTAAATGGAAGCCTCACTTGGGCTTTAGCCTACAGCCCCAGATAAGCCAGCTAGCCCTGGTTGAAAAAACCACTAAACTCAGATGAGAGAGTTTTGTGTGCGCCGCTACAGCTGTGCCGCTAAAAGGTGTGCAATATAGCCGCTGTTTGTCAGCAGGAGAGAGCTCTCCCGCCGACAAAGAACTTCCACCCCCAATGAGCGGCAGTAGCTTTGTCGGCGGGAGAGCTCTCCTGCTGACAAAGCGCTGTTCACACTGGTGCTTTTCCTTGACAAAACTTTTGTCTTTCGTGTGTGTGTGTGTGTGTGTGTGTGTCTTTAATACCTCTGAACTTGTCGTTCAGTTGCCAGTGTAGACAAAGCCTCAGAGAGGGTTAAGGCGCAACACCCGCATAAGAGCCTATATTAACTCTGCATGGATGATAAATCCTGAGAAATCTTCCCTCTCACTACATAGCCAAACCTAAAAAGCTAACCAATATTTGAGACTTCTTGAATTGGACTTTATCTACCTCCCTGCCCTACACTTCATAAAATTAAGTTTGAGACAAACATTAAATAGGATAAACGTATTTTCCCCATAGGAAGAGTGCTCCCCAAGGTTCTAGATCCATTATAAGGGGATGTTGTCTTCTAAATTGACATATGCAAATTGTTTAAAATATTTGGGGGTGGAGAGGGACATTTATTTACAACCATGTATAAAAACAAGAACCTTGACAGAACAGTACTGGAAGGTGCAGTTAATATTCTGCCCTTTAGTCCAATTATAGCTAATAACCTTCCACACACCCCTCCAACACTGCTTTCCGGAAGCATCAAACACCATTTGTAAAAGTTGAGGACTAGCTGGCTACCCCTAATAGAGTTCAGTGGGTCCACAAATGTTATTTACTGGCATAAGACTGGAGGTATGATCCCATGCAACTCCACACAACCTTGTTTGCGCATGTGCATTCCTGGGCATCCTAGTGCCTCAGTAATAGATGCTGAAGCACTCATTTTTAGAGGCTTTCAACATAGCCAATAGCGTGCTGACAGATGTTTAGCAGTTTGGACATCAATCACACTATATGCTACTTTCAATGTCGATGCTTCTATAGATGAGCCATGTACCCTAATTTATACCAATACTTTGAAAGAGGAGTGCTCTTGAGAGTGAAGCAGCAGAGGTTATCTATCATAGATGGCACATACAGCTACCTATTTAACCAGCAGGATCTAAATGTTGAGACTCCCCTATATACAAACAAGACCTATGACCAGATGAAGTTCAGAGTTTTGAACCAATTTTACTTTACATTTGTGAAATGGGACAGTAAATGAACAAGACTACTTTTCTTTGTGAAGAGCTTGGCCCATTATTACAGTAATCGCCTACGTGTATATGAACTGCAATCACTATGGACAAGCGCTACTGCTTTGTGGACACTGGCTAAAAATAGAGCATTACTCATTGGAACATGTGGTTGGTGTGGTTAAATCAACAGCTGGCACTTAAAAAAAATCTGATTAGAAGAGGTCATTGGTATTAGGCTCCCAGAGATAATGGAAGGAGCATGAGTAGTGATTTAACAACTGTGGTCAAGCTACAGACCTAACATGTCCACCTTGTGATGCTGCTATTCTGCAATACAGACAGTATTGATCACCCAAAGCCAGTTTCCTGGTGCCAAAGGCTGTTGGCTGGGCAGAAGTCATGACAGTAGTCAGATCTGCATACAAAGGGCAGAATGTCAGAGTCACCCGCATATGCCAAAATAACTGAATTGTACTTCTGCTCTGTCAAAGCAGATGATCAGCAGGGACCCTGCATGATAGAACTACTTTTCCTTCACACACAAGCACGGAGAAACAAGCTGTGCTTTAGCTATTACCTCAAAACAAGTCAGAAGATGGCAGAATGTGCCATTGAAAGGGAAAATTGGAGATGGCACTTGCACAAGAGTGCTGATTAATATGAAGGCCTCTGAAGTCTGTAGCAAGTAGGACTTAAATTCCATTCCTCTGTCAGACTGCCTTAGCGTTCTTCAGTATCATCAGATAGGTTTTTAAAAAAAACAACAAAGCTTAACTAAAAAGTCACTGAAAAGTATTATTTTATATGTTGTTCAGTTTAATGCTGCCCACACCTGTCAAAACGCAGTTGTGACTGCAGTTGTGCTCTGGGGGGTGGGGTGGGGGGACAGCCCTGGACTGCCGCTGCTCATGGGGTGGAGGGCAGCCTGGGACTGCTGGTGTGGGGTGGGGCACAGTGATGCTGTTGATCCCAGGGCTGCCCAAGCTGCTCTGGCAGCCCTGGGGTCAGTCACACCTGCAAGCTGCAGAAGTCGCGGAGGTCCCAGAAAAATCACGGAATCCATGCCTTCCATGACCTCTGTGACAGACTCACAGCCTTAATGATTACCTGTTCTTTTCATTCCCTCTAGGGCACCTGGCATTCGTCACTGTCAGAAGACAGGATACTAGGCAAAATGGACCTTTGGTCTGACCCCGTGTGGCCATTCTTATGATAACATGTAACTATCAATGTAGGAGTTTTCAGCAAAAGCTACACATCTGGGCAGCTAGCTAAAGAAGGGTCGTAGTGTTTTCTGCCTTAGTAGTTGGGGCTTTTAGCATGTAAGCAGGACAGGTACATCTTCTTTCTACACCTTAAAGAGGGGAAACTTAATATGGGATAGGAGCTTAAAATCATAATGCTCCACTGTATCCAACAAAAGTTCAGATTAGTATAGGTAGCATTCAAATTTCAAGTGGCAGTAGGCTTCCTAGTGAAAAGAAATTGGGAGCCAGGGAAAGGGTGATTGTCATTTAGAGCTACACACCAACTTTACACTGGTTTAGGTGAATGTAAGCTTCCATGTCTGGAAGGCATGATTCACAATCATAATGGATAAAATTCTTAGGCAGTGCTACATAATCTAGTAGCATGTTCCGCAGAAGAATAACTAGGGCTCTATTATTAAAGATGCTGCCCCCATAAATTTGTCTTTTCACAGAAAATATGGGTACTACAAAAAATTAATCATCAAGAATGCCTTTCAGTAGGAAACCATTGCTATTAAGGGACTTTTACAAGTCTTCAACCAGAAGGAAGCTTCAATGTAGGACATCCTTTGCCAGCAGTTTGTTACAAAAATCTTTAAAAAAAAAATAGAAGACTAAAGGTAATATAAGAAACCACTGACAATTCCCAACTGGGTGAAATTTAACACAGAGTGCCTAAGAAAACTATGATAATCTAATTCTACTAGTTCTGTGGACTTAAGTGAGTTGGAATACTGCTTATAGAAGATTCCCACTGTGACCAAGTCTCACTGCAAGCTGTTTAAAAAAAACCCCACATACACATACTAGAACAGCAAGGAAGGGAGGAAAGATTAAGATAGTGTGGATCTCCTCCATTACACAAACAAACTTTCAGTTGTACATCAGTAATACATGAGATAAGAGGATAAGAAGGGCATGCAAAATACATGTGGTGAAAGATGAGCTGAATCACAGTTGTGCCAAATCATTTGACAATACA
This sequence comes from Natator depressus, assembly GCF_965152275.1. Classification (NCBI taxonomy): domain Eukaryota; kingdom Metazoa; phylum Chordata; order Testudines; family Cheloniidae; genus Natator; species Natator depressus. Next base: position 11,648,933 of record NC_134242.1, read on the forward strand.
TTCAAGCAGGTATCTGCTGGTAAGGCATTCCTATCTAACGGTAGCTTCTTTAGATAGCAGCAGTGAAACACTCCAGAGAGTTAGGAATAGTTTGCATAGCTCATTCATGAGGAAAACGAGAATCTCATTTTCTACTAGTTCTCATTTTCATCCTTCCTTGTCTCCTGCTGGAAGTTATGCTGTCTTTGTAGGTCAACGTGCTCCAAGGTCGACCTCTAGATTTACCTGGACAAAGGCTTGATGAGAGAGGATAGCTACACCAGTATTTTATCCACCATTTCAATCCATGTTTAAGAGAAAAACAAAAGTGTTGTTAGAATAATTTTACTACATTAGGACTGAGTAGCTGCATCACAGAGAGGCATGGATCAGCATTCAAGTTGCACTCCCTGTCAATATCTGGCCTGGGGAACTAATGATCCAGCCAGCGGACCAAATTCAGTGATGAATCCTGGTCACGTGCCACCTGAGGCACATTGCACATAGGCTAAGAAGAAGCTGCATCACAAGACAAACTAAGCTATGACTTTTCATTTAGAGTTGTTCTGTTTTTTGAAACACTGAAGTGGAACTATTTTAAGAAAGCCAAATCTATTCTCTTAAAAACAAATTCCCCTAGGAGCTTAGTTTTAGGCATTTGTGAACACGTATCACTGGGTTCTTTGACCAGTACAAATATGCATAACACTTCAATTCTACATATTACTGTTTTATACCAATATGTACTCAAACATTACACACTAATCTTTGTAACTATGCCATTACAAGTGGCATCAGAGCTCTAGCAGATATTTCACTTGAACATATGCCCCCTCTGAGCTCCAGAATTAATTTATGAGGAAGCCAAAGGCCTATCCAATAGCTGTGATTATTTGATCGATACTCTCATTCAGTGGAACAGGTTGGTGTGTTCTCTTGGTACAAATAGAATGGAAGAGCATTTCCTATTTGGTGGCAAAACTGGAAGAGATTTTATTAAGGTGACAGCAAGTGACTGCAAAAAGATGAAATACAAGAGAGATCAACCATTTCAAGAATTTGTTTTTGACTACCCTATTAATGGGAACTTCCTCAATACACTGATTAGTTTTATTAGTGCCTGGGCCATGCATAGATGTCAGTGAAACCTATTACTCAGTTTAAGTATTTTTTTTTTTAGTATCTCATTTAAAAGCTTGACAGATTCAGCGAGAAACTTCCAACCTTGCTAGCAACCATTCACGCTTTCATGAGGACTACAGTTGTGGCACCTGGCTTTGAGGTTCCCAACCGAACTGACAATTTGCTTATAGAAACAGTCTGTAGATCAGATATAGGGTTGTGTGTTTTACATTATAACAATTTAATGATCAGGCAAAGCAGATTTTAAAATCATATTTTCATCCTCCCATGACTATTTCAGCATCAGGGAATTTCCACATTCAGCAACAGTGGCATAAATAGAAATCTGTTATAAAAAAGTTTGTGGTCAAGAGTGGGGTTAGTGCTTTGCAAACTTAACATTATTTAATGACAACCAAAAATCACAAATACACTAACAACGGTATAGGCTCTAAGTTAAATGCTGATTTACCTCACCATAAAAGCCTATGTAATAATTTTCACAAGAACAAACAGTGCTGTTTAATACCTTACAAAGAAGGCTCCTCATCTCCAATCATCTGTTTGATAATCAACATTTATCCACTACTTATTGTTGCTCTCCTTGTGCCTGAAGCTTCATGTCTTCAGTCTTTAGTTCATTTTCATCTTTGGAGTAGCTGGCCTCATTCTTGTAGCAAGGTGAAGGTGAATTGCTTTCAAAAAGCATCAGAAACTTCAGTGTTTTAACATGCCAACATTAGATTAAATTCATCATAGACATGACAGGCCTTTCCACCCATGATCACAGTTACCCTCAGACTATCATGCCAAACCTTCATTGCTTCCATCTTCTCTCAACACTGCTAGATGCTTCTTGATGTTGTGCACAGTCTACTGATTGCACACCAGGAGCAAAAATGAATTCAGTCTGAACTTGATTCCCTCTTTCAGCAGTTGGCAAAGAAGATCCTCAGCTGCTTGGACCAAGGCACACATGATCAATCAATTAAGGCATTCACCATGGTTATAAATACTGGCACAGAACTTCCCATTTATTATAAAGAACAAGTTCTTACACTGTGCAGGTATCTGTGTTTTATGGATCCATAATTCTAATTTATGATACACTGCACTACAGGACTACTAGTCTCAGGAAAAATGGAAGTTAGGAAAACTAGCTAAATAGATTGAGCTGATGTAGTTCAGGCTTTCCATCCATTCTAGGGAGAAAAGTATAAACTAATTTTAGCACCAATCTTTATCAATACCTTGACATTTGTAGTAAAGCTGACTTTGAAAAGCCTCTGCATGGAGAAAGACAATTCTATCTGAAAGGAAGTCTGAATTAGATTAGTGTTTCCTCCCAATGTCTCCTGTGTGGAGGGAGCAGCCCAGAGCTATTACGGGCTAATTTTGAGCATTAGATTCATTAAGACTTCTAAAGCATCTTAATGCTGCAACTGTTGCAAGTACATTATTTGAGCACTAAGAGATAAAGCAGACTGGCTTGTCTTGTCCAAACTAACACTATAGTATAAGGGACACTATTAGGAACAATTATGAAAAAAAGTCAAGTTTTAAGAGGTGTAAACGTTAGAACACATAAAACACTCAATATTTCTCCATTCGGGAGAGTGACAATGGAAACATCCATTGGACATTACTCTGTAAAAGAAATCGTTCTTCTCCCTGCAAAAGGAGTCATTCTACTGGCTAAATATTACGACCAATTGGCTCAACATTCCAGGGCGTTTTACAGTAAGGCTTTGTCTAAACTGGAACCTGAACGACAAAAGTTTTGTAGTTCAGAGGTCTGGAAAAAAAAAAATCACCCTGAACTACAAAAGTTTTGCTGACGAAAAGTGCCAGTGTGAACAGCACTTTGTCAACAGGAGAGCTCTCCTGCTGACAAAGCTACCGCTGCTCGTTAGGCGTGGAAGTTGTCAGCGGGAGAGCTCTCTCCTGCCGACAAACAGCAGCTACACTGTGCGCCTTTTAGTGGCACGGCTGTAGCAGCACAGCTGTGTCACTAAAATGTGCGTAGTGTAAACACAGCCTAAGTCTTAATCAATTAATCAAGCCTTCTGTATTTGAAAGAAGTGTTAATAAGAGTTGTGATTTTACAAAGTAACCAGTGATAATTATAGCCCTTCATTAAAAGAACGCCTTCACACACAGAAAAGGAAAAATGCCAGAGTATGTTTTCTTCTGCAGATGAGTTGTCTTTAGACATGTTTTGTACAAGTGTCTGTTTTTCCTGTGTAAGTGCTTGCTTTGACACAGTATATTTCTGTTGTATCTCAAAAAGAGATTAAGAATTGCAAAATGTGCGTATATTTCTGCCTGACTTCACTGAGCTGGCTTCAACTTTGTGGTGGCGTAAGGAAGGCGGACATGAAAAAACTGGATGAATCCATAGTCAATGCTTGATCCAGCTGTTCTTAATCTGAATGTCTTTGGTAGAGGTTCCCTTTCTCTCTAGATGCTAAATCATCTCTGTGGCAAATGAGACAGGAGCAAGTTTTGAAGAGATGGGGTTATGCCAAATTAAGGTATTTTCAAAGAGCTTCCTAGGGAAGGTTACCTACAAAGATAACCATCACACCCCATTTTGAATAATATCATTTGAACACTCTTCTAGGATCCTGATATACTGAATATAAACATTTCCAGCAAATACATTTAATGCAAGTTTACCTGTCAAGTGGTTTTGCTCCTTCCTGGACTAGGAAAATGAGAAAGCACATAGAGAAGAAAAAAGAAAAAAAAAAAAAAAGATGCAGCAGGGCTGTGGGGGAACAAGTTTTCTGAAAGTGTCAATGTTAAAAACGAGAGACCAGACCAATAATCTTCTAGATTAACATGTGCTCTGCCCACAAGAAACCACGCATCACTGCAAGTAATGAAAGCTCTTTGTAATCAGCATGACAGAAGGGTTGTTTTTTTTTTTAAATGAGAGTTTATATGGATTTTACTATATCCTCAAATACCCTGAATCTGTATGTTTTGATTGCTCCTATTTATCTATTAACTCCCATTTTACTAGCAATTTTGATTTTATAGAAGCTGTTCAAAATTTAACACAATAGATTTACAGTAGCTGTTTTAGGCTCTTTGTAAGGCATCGTAAAGAGATTAAAAACAAATACAAACAAAATGTTAGAAAGCTATATTCTCAGTTCATTTAACATTTCATAACATTCAGGAGTACTTCACATACTTTAAAATAGAGTGCACACGTCACTATCTTCTATCCCAGAAAACATACTGGAGGAAGCAGAGGCACTAGTCTGTTTTTCCCCAATTTTTAAAATATGACGCTGTCTTCTAATGCTTTTTTTGTGAAGTTGGGGTTTTTTTGCCTTACTTACTCATAACTTGAGGGATAGGGGAGAAGAAAAGTAATCTCCCGCCAGTTTTTTTTCTCCTTCTCCAGAGAAAGTATTTCTATCTTCTCTTCTGGTCATAACCAAAGCTTCAACCTGCAACATTGCCTGGTGCATTTGTATTGTCTGTAGCTACATTAGATTTGACTTCTACTGGTATGGACATTGTTATGTCAAATACTACATTTATTTTATTCTTGTCAAGGACTCATATTGCTTATACAAAATACACATTCAACACAACTGACCTTATATACCATACTAGCTCTCTTCTACCAACCATTGAACACAGCCAAACCCTCCACCACAATAAAAGTTTGTGAGCTATGCACATCGTTGTATCAAAGGGAAGATAAACCTCCTGAATCTCAAAACGCATTCATAGTACTATAAGTCTGAACTTTGACTTTTTACTTCTCAAATGTTCAAAGTTATAATTATTTAATTTGAAAGTACTATTTAAATTGTAAGACAAAAGTGAGAAGATTTATATTTGAAGCTGCTGATGTCTTTAACTTATGCCTTTGAAGTGTTTTTCTTCCCCAACAACTTCAGGAGCATGTATTAATTATGAAATTTGGTTTTTACCAGCCCTTTTTTCCTAGAACTATGTAGTCAATACTTAGGACACAGATAGAAAGCCTATTAGTTGTTAGGAATGAAGGAAAGCCTTACAGTTAAGGTATGCATTAGAGCAAATCTACATTTCATTCCAGCTTTCCCACAGACTTCTTGTGTGACCCTGGACTAATTACTTCATCTTTTTGTGCCTCGGATCTCCATCCATAAAGTTGTGGTAATTTTCCCTTCCTTTCAGCTGTGTCGTGAAGATAAATTTATTGATGTTTGTAAGATGCTTAATTATTACTATAGCGCAGGTCCTATAAGTATCAGACTGAAAACTGGAAGAAGCTGAACTGATTATTTCTGTGAATTGTTTTGGAAAAATGTGAGTCTTGTATGCAAAGTACCAGCTTAATTAATGAAAAAATGAAGCAAGTTGTCTGACAGATGTATAAAACCTCTGAAAATAGTGTTTGAAACAGAAACATTAACAGACTACAACAGTAGTATTAGAAACTGTATTACTATAGCACAGACTTCATAAGACTACACATTTGAGTTTGTGGAGGAGTTAACATCAGGAAAGAAGTCCAATCCCCCCACCCCACCAAGGTGATTTTCTTCAGTTAAGTGGAACAACAAAAAGCTGATGAGTTGGATGACCCTGCAAGAGAGACATCTGACACCACTGTCAACACTAAAACATAGTCGGAGTGATTTATATTCCTATGTTAGACCTTCCAGCAACTTTCAGCATCATCTTTATCCAGGAAGAGTTTGTTTCTCTTCAACATGCAAAAAATGGTAATGATTAATCTAGGCCTAAACCATGGAGACAACCATAATTTAAGATGAGATTTTAAAAAATGTTAGCATCCCCTTCAATATAGCACAACTAAACAAGTTAAGAAGCAGATACAGCTTTCTTCTAGATATGCTCTTCTGGACAGATTCAAATTCACAGGTCCACTATTAGATACAGAAGTGAAGAACGGGAAAAGTTAAATGAAATGACATTGACACTAATCCACTATTCTGAATTAAACAAGAGAACTGACAATGACTAGAAGCATCCAAAGGGACAAATGTATTCTACTGAATGCTACTGATTCTAATCTGAAAAGAAAAAGTATGAAATGCTGAATGTAAGTTGCTAAGAATGCAGAGGTAAGCAGATCTTTGCTAATTGCACAGACAATTAAAATAAAGACTAGAGAACATCTCAGGTCCATTCATCTTGAACTTGCCATATAGTGCTTAAATAGTGTGCCAAACCTTACTGAGAAAGCAAAATACCTAACAGTCCTAAGACATATTGCATAATTTCAAAAATTCTTCCATAGCCACAATCAACTTCACAGTTGGTTGTATTAGGGCTTGTTCACATGGAGACATTGACCACAATACATATTGCAAAATAAGCTATGCCACACCAGCTCCCCATTTGGGCACTATTCCCAAATAAAAATCACTTTTATTTGGGAATAAATTACTCCAGTTCGGAAACATCCTAATTATTCCACAATAAAGTGATTTTATTCTGGTCAATTCCTCCATGTAGATAAACTCATCTTCCCAGAGACAGATTGTGTACTCTGAGGAAGTCTACATCCAACCGATGAAATCTGCACTGAGCCAGAGGACTTTGATCAAAACACCACACTACATGCAAAGATTCTAAAAGGACACACTAAGTATACAAAAGCAACTGAAGGAGTTTCAGGTCAGAGGCTAGTGACACTGACAGTCTCAATGGAAATTTAGCTTGATCTAATGAACAAACTAGAACCATACAACACACACACTAGTTTCAGAGGGGTAGCCATGTTAGTCTGTATCAGCAAAAACAATGAGTCCTTGTGGCACCTTAGAGACTAACAAATTTATTTGGGCATAAGCTTTCGTGGGCTTTAACCCACTTCATCAGATGCATGGAGTGAAAAAAAGTAGGCAGGTATAAATATACAGCACATGAAAAGATAGGAGTTGCCCTACCAAGTGGGGGGGGTCAGTGCTAACGAAGCCAATTCAATTAGGGTGGATGTGGCCCATTCCCAACAGTTGACAAGAAGGGGTGAGTATCAACAGAAGGAAAATTATTTTTTGTCATGACCCAGCCACTCCCAGTCTTTATTCAGGCCTAATTTGATGGTGCCAAGTTTGCAAATTAATTCTGGTTCTGCAGTTTCTCGCTGAAGTCTGTTTTTGAAGTTTTTTTGTTGAACAATGGCCACTTTCAAGTCGGTTATTGAGTGTCCAGGGAGATTGAAGTGCTCCCCTACTGGTTTTTGAATGTTACAACTGTTGATGTCGGATTTGTGTCCATTTATTCTTTTGCATAGAATCTTTTCATGTGCTGTATATTTATACCTGCCTCTTTTTTTTCCACTCCATGCATCTGATGAAGTGGGTTCTAGCCCACAAAAGCTTATGCCCAAATAAATTTGTCAGTCTCTAAGGTGCCACAAGGACTCCTGGTTGTTTACACACACACACACACACACACACACACACACACAAAATTTTCCCATTATTTGGCCAGGATGGCTCCTTCTGCAGCAAGAGCAAGGCCCTTGTACACATTTAAGTGGAACACATCAAGGTGCAGCCCTTTTTCTGGCTCCTCCAGGGCCTCCTGCTGAGGATCAGGCTGTATTCCTTCCACCCCCTTCTTCTCATATTTGCACGCCCCATCTGTGGGCCCCATAAAGTTGCAAGACTTCCTCCTGGCACCAGCCATGATTGCTATCTGCCAGACATGGAGAAGGAAGCTCAACAGGGGTGCTCTGACTGCGGAGGCTGTTTTCGCTCCCTTGTTGCTTCACGTCTCCAGGCAGAGTTCCTCTGGGCAGCATCCACCGACTCCTTTGAAGAGCTCTGGGACTGTCCAGGGTTCTTTGCTCAGTGTCTCCATCCGGAACCCCAAGGTTATTGGTTGAACCCAGAAAAGAAAGCTGAAAAGCAGCTAACAGAACATGAGTTCATTCTCTTTGACTTTTAAAACGCTAAGAAATCCAGATTTGTACCCAAATCTGTTTACAAAGGAGCATATTGTATCAAAACGGTGGGAAAAATGTGGAACTAACCACAGCCAGGGTTGTTAATCTAGTGTTGTCTGTTTTTAAGAGATCTGCATTCTCATTTAGACAGTTCAGAATGTTTTTAAGCTCATTTGGACTCGTTTGGTCCAAGTTTCATAACGGAGTAGATGCTGAAAAACTAAGTAGGTTGGTTTCTAAAAGCAGACACAAGAGTGTTATTAACAGTAATATCTAGCTCTTATATAATGTTTTTCATCAGAAGACGTCAAAGCACATTACAAATGAGGTAAGTATTATTACCCTAATTTTACAAGTAGGAAACGGAGGCACCATTACTTGCATGGTAGTAGCACCTAGGAGCCCCTGTTACAGACCAAGAGCCCAGTGCTATACATCATGCATAACTGAAAGGTGTTTCCTGCCCTGATTAGGCTTATCTAGTCAACAGACTGAGAATTCAGTTGCACTCTACCAACAGAACTAGAAGCACATCATTGTGGATGATGTATGCATTTTTATGTTTTAAAAATAAATACATTTTATAAAGCAAACACCATATTATGGACTTTGAATTTCATTTAATAAAATCTGTTTTTTTTACTTCCCTGTTGGAGAAGAGCCATTACCACCTTGTTAGCCACCAACCATTGCCATAAGGTACATAAAAACACTACACGTTAGTCAGTGCATTAACGAAATATCTAAAGCCGACTATTAACTCAGCAATTGCGCTATTTATTGTTCAGGTCCTGTGGAAAGGCATAAGATTTACACTGAGAAAGTTGACTGAATTTGTGTGTAGCTTAGAAACAACACACAAGGCACTTTTCAAAGATCAGTGACCTGAGTTCATCAGACTGAAGTGCCACCCAGTGTAGCATCAGCCGGTGATGAGGTTTTATTTCTCTATTCGCCTATTATGCAGAAGGCAATATTTTCACACTGGCATTTTTTTTTTTTAAGTTAGCTTGTAAACTCTTCAGAGCAGGGACTGGGTCTGTGTTTGCACAACAGAGTCCGCTGCCGACTGAAAGCTCCGGGCACCATGGCGTTAATACCGGCACCACAGGAGCAGTCATCAGAAAATCAAGCAGCATGGCGTGGTGACAAGAAAAAAACAGCGTTATTAGGAGCACTCAAAATTAGCGACCAATTAAGCCCCAGTTTCTTCATTTCCTAGCGCAGGAGCCGGACACATTTCCTAGCCCCTGAGCGAGGAGGCAGATCGATCCCACCCTGGGGGGTTAGCGGTGGGGTGGAGGAAAGGGCAGCAGCTCTGCCTCGCCCCGGGGAAGCTGCGGCGGCTCCCGCATGGCTCGGGGTGCCTTTCCCCCGCCCAGCCCCTCTCCCCGGGTGACTCACCTCTCGCTCCCCGGTGCGTTCGGTTCCAGCGCCGAGGCGGGGCCAACTCAGAGGGGGGCGGGGGGCAGGAGAGGCAGCCCCGCACCGGGGGAGGCGGCGGCCAAGACCGGGAGCCGAGGGGGGGACGAACAACTCGGCCCCCCGCCCCCGGCCCTGAAGCTCCCCCGCCCGGAGCCTCCGCCTCCCCGACGGGCAGCGCCCAGCGGGACCCGCAGCCCCCGCCGCCCCTTCAAGCCACCAAAGCCCGTCCTCGGGTCTGCGGGGCTCGGTGCGCCCTCAGAGCAGCGGACACCGAGCCGCCGGCCCCAGCGCTTCCCCAGGCTCGCTGAGCCCCTCAGCCCCTAGGAGAGCCGCTTCCCCTCACAGGGAATAACAGGAAGGGAGCGGGGGTGACCCCGGGCGCGCACGGACTCACCGGAAGTGATTAGAAAGAGGGAGGGGAGGGGAGGAGCGAGAGAGAAAGGAACGTTCAGTGCGCATGCGCTCAAGGGGCACGGGGCTGGAGCTGCTGGTCTTCCCCCCCTCCGCTGGTCTCTAGTCAAGGGGCGGGCAAGCACCTGGAGGATACACAACACTCCCCTTGCATTGACTTGGTGCCCGCATCTTCTTTGTCTAAATCAGTGGCTCTCAAACATATTTACTGGCGACCCCTTTCACATAACAAGCCTCTGAGTGCGACCCCCCCCTTATAAATTAAAAAACACTTTTTTACATATTTAACACCATTACAAATGCGGGCGGCAAAGCAGGATTTGGGGTGGAGGTTGACAGCTCACGACCCCCCTGTGTAATAACCTTGTGACTCCCTGAGGGGTCCCGACCCCCAGTTTGAGAACCCCAGTCTAAATCCTGGCAGGAGGGCATCAAGACGGTACACAAAGCAAAAAATACAGTCAGGCCTCACTGCATCATCAGCCCTCCCAATGATCTCATAGCCTGATGATACCATGGTCAGCAGAGGAAATGGGATTTGCTCACATGGCTGTGCTGTAGATGCACATCATAGCTGGGTGGGGCTTCGCCCCTGCTGACTCTGTCATAGTGAATGCCACATTTGTATGCATTTGCCACATGATAAACTGATTGATCTGATAGGTCTTTTTAGCCTCTGATCTATGTGATAGAATCTTCACTATCGCTGAGCTGTATAGTCCTGGCCACTTCAAAGTAGTGGTGACCTCATCACCATTTGCTATCTTACCTGAAGCAAATACTCACTAGCAACCACACACCACACAAGAAAAACCTATCCTTGCAACAAAACCCGTTGCCAACTCTGTCCACATATCTATTCAAGGGACACCATTATAGGACCTAATCACATCAGCCACACCATAAGAGGCTCATTCACCTGCACATCTACCAATGTGATACATGCCATCATGTGCCAACAATGCCCCTCTGCCATGTACATTGGCCAAACCAGACAATCTCTACGCAAAGGAATAAATGGACACAAATCAGACATCAAGAATTATAACATCCAAAAACCAGTCGGAGAACACTTCAGCCTCCCTGGTCACTCAATTTCAGACCTAAAAGTCGCAATACTCCAACAAAAAAAACTTCAAAAACAGACTCCAATGAGAAACTGCAGAATTGGAATTAATTTGCAAACTGGACACCATTAAATTAGGCTTGAATAAAGACTGGGAGTGCATGGGTCATTACACAAAGTAAAAACTATGCTAATTTCCCCCCCCCCACTGTTACTCACACCTTCTTGTCAACTGTTTGAAATGGGTCATCCTGATTATTACTACAGAAGTTTTTTTTCCCTCCTGCTGATAATAGCCCACCTTAATTGATTGGTCTCATTACAGTTGGTACGGCAACACCCATTTTTTCATGTTCTCTGTGTATATATATCTTCCTACTGTATTTTCCACTGCATGCATCCGATGAAGTGGGTATTAGCCCACGAAAGCTTATGCCCAAATAAATTTGTTCGTCTCTAAGGTGCCATAAGTACTCTTCATTTTTTTTGCTGATACAGACTAACATGGCTACCACTCTGAAACCTGTAATTTGCTATCTTGTTCATTTATAAAACATTTGTGGTAAAATCACAAGGTCCTCACTGCTTAAAAGTCATCTCTCTCTCTTTAGTAATTTATAACATCTCACTTGTATTTTGCGTTTTGACTTATTAACTAACAAAAACTGTGTGTACTTTGCTAAGAATGTTGTCAACCCAAGTATCTTTTCTGCACTTGGAAAGAAATGCTTTGAAATTGCTTTGATATTTTGAAGTTTCTTCTTCTTTTGTGGTTCTGATTGCTTGCTGCCATCTAGTGCAATCATGCTTATACTGTATGATATTTATTTTTGTCATGATATTATAGGCATTTATATTTTCAGTGTGAACTTTAGAAGAAATGGTACTGGGAGAATGAAAACCAGAAGGAACAAAATAGATTAACGATGATTAAGGCTATATTTTAGTGATGGGTATTTTTAGTAAAAGACACGGGCAGTAAACAAAAATTCATGGCCTGTGACCTGTCCATGACTTTTACTATATACCCCTGACTAAAACTTAATAATATATATAATTAATAAATAATAATAATAATAATTATATAATAACATAACAACATAATATAATAACATTTAACATTCCTGTGGTGGGAAGAACACCTCAACAGCCCAACACTGTGGCATTTAATTTCAGAAAGGGGAACTGTGCAAAAATGAGGAGGTTTGTTAAACAGAAATTAAAAGGTACAGTGACGAGAGTGAAATCCCTGCAAGCTGCATGGACACTTTTCAAAGACACCATAATAGAGGCTCAACTTAAATGTATACACCAAATTAAAAAACACAGTAAAAGAACTAAAAAAGAGCCAGCGTTGCTTAACAACCATGTAAAAGAAGCAGTGAGAGATAAAAAGGCATCTTTTAAAAAGTGGAAGTCAAATCCCAGTGAGGTAAATAAAAAGGAGCATAAACACTGCCAAATTAAATGTAAAAATGTAATAATAAAAGCCAAAAAGGAGTTTGAAGAACAGCTAGTCAAAAACTCAAAAGGTAATAACAAAATGTTTTTTAAGAACATCAGAAGCAGGAAGCTTGCTAAACAACCAGTGGCGCCCCTGGACGATCAAGATACAAAAGGAGCACTTAAACACGATAAAGTCATCGCAGAGAAACTAAATTAATCCTTTGCTTCAGTCTTCACGGCGGAGGATGTTAGGGAGATTCCGAAACCTGAGCCATCTTTTATCAGTGACAAATCTGAGGAATTGTCACAGATTGAAGTGTCACTAGAGGAGGTTTTGGAATTAATTGAGAAACTTAACAGTAACAAGTCACCGGGACCAGATGGCATTCACCCAAGAGTTCTGAAAGAACTCAAATGTGAAATTGCGGAACTATTAACTATGGTTTGTAACCTGTCCTTTAAATCAACTACTGTACCCAATGACTGGAAGATAGCTAATGTAACACCAATATTTAAGAAGGGCTCTAGAGGTGATCTTGGCAATTACAGACTGGTAAGTCTAACGTCAGTACCTGGCAAATTAGTTGAAACAATAGTAAAGAATAAAATTGTCAGACACAGAAGAACATAAATTGTTGCTCAAAAGTCAACATGGTTTCTGTAAAGGGAGATCATGTCTTATTAATCTATTAGAGTTCTTTGAGGGGGTCAACAAACGTGGACAATGGGGATCCAGTGGACATAGTGTACTTTGATTTCCAGAAAGCTTTTGACAAGGTCCCTCACCAAAGGGTCTTACATAAATTAAGTTGTCATGGGATAAGAGGGAAGATCCTTTCATGGATTGAGAACTGGTTAAAAGGCAGGGAAAAAAGGGTAAATTTTCAGAATGGAGAGGGGTAACCAGTGGTGTTCCCCAAGGGTCTGTCCTAGGACCAATCCTGTTCAATTTATTCATAAATGATCTGGAGAAAGAGGTAAACAGTGAGGTGGCAAAGTTTGCCGATGATAATTTTATTAAGATGATGTTGAAGTAAAAAGAAAACAGTACAGAGTTTAAGCATAGAAGTTTCTGGTAATCAGGGAATAAGGTACAGATTATCAAGGGGTATGAAATTCAGTTTAGGAGCGGGTGGCGTAAGGAATACATAAACTTTTACCCCCAATCGGGGAGATTGCAGATTAACGGGTCAAAGTACAGACATTGAGATATGGGGGTGTGTTGTTCATATGATGGCTATGTTCAGGTGCGGAGTATAATGAGTGGATACGGTGATGAGGATGGATTTACCCTCATTTGGTGGGATTTAATGTTCAGTGAGTTTATGGTTCCAGTTCATATGGTCCAATGGAAAAAGTCTCTCAGTCCCTTTCCCATAGTTGATGCACGATGTCGTACCAGCTCACACCTCCTGGTACTGTTGGTGGCCGGTGATATGTTCGATGTTGATGTCCCTTGACCATTGGATGGTGTCCGAGACCAGCAGGCGCTGCATGAGCCGTGCATAACGATCAGGGCATCCATCTGCACCTCGTAGCCCTTCGCTCTCAGGGTGTCAGCCAGGGGGCGTATTTTTCCAGCTTACGAGCTCGGGCTGTGCGGAAGGCCGGGGTCCTGTTCTCAAAGGAGACTGTGACATCGACGAGGATGATCTTTTTCTGGGCCTCATCAGTGACTACCACGTCAGGTCGCAACTGGCTGTCAGTACCGGGGATGGCGCAGTTCACGGCGACCTCCCCCAGGCGCGGTGCGATGGCTTTCACCAGGCAGTTCTGGATGGCGTTGTGGCGCAGCTGCCAGGCTCTGGAGTGGGGCTTGCAGCTGCACAGGACGTGGGGCAGGGTCTCGTTGGAGTAGCCACACTTCCTGCAATGCTTGTCTCGGTTCCCATGGCGGACAGCTCCGTTGAGCAGGACGCAGTTGAGCCGGGCGCGGTTGATGAACCGCCAGTCAGCGAAACGGGTGAAGCCACCCCGGCGAGGAAGTGGTTGCTGGCATCCCACTTGCTGGTCAGTTAGAAGGCTTTACCCTGGTCCGGTTTACGCTTCAGGGTTTCCATGTACAGTGAGTGGATGGCTGCCTTCAGGGTCCTCTCCAGCATGCCCCGGCGCTCAGGGTGACAATGGTGTTGTCGTTGGACCTGATCTGCGGCACCAGGATTCCCAGCTCCTGGCGCTCCTTGCACCACTCCCAGCGGCAGCCGATGCGCTTCCCCAGGCGACACGTGGCATTGCGAGCACAGGACCACAGAAGCGATGTCGCGCCCCTCCCGTCCGAATTTGCCATCCAGGGAACCGCTCAGGAAGGTGGCGGTGTCTTGGTTGGAGGGGGTTCTGCCGATCCGCTTCTTTGTTGCGTCATGGAGGGCGTTTGCTGCGATGTTCCTTACCATGGAGTCGGGACATGTCAACAGGTGGAAGGCGTGGGTGATCACCGCGATGTCACACAGGTCACCCATGCGGGGGACATTGGCACCGCCATGCCTGTTGGTGATGTAGACCAGCTCGTTGCTGGCTCTCTGGGGAAGGAACAGCCACTTCTTCACCAGCTGCCGGACGATCTTGTCTGCCTTGTTGAGAGGTACCTTCGCCACGGCGGATCCCCTTAGGATGAACGAGATGCGGGGGATCAGGAAGGTGTTCAGGGCGTTTATCTGCTGCCACGGTGCTAGCAGGGAGGCATCGATCTTGGCGGCATCCTGAAAGATGTCCTGGATGGTATCCTCGGGTGTCTGCCGGACACGGAAACCCGTCGGCATGCCAAGGTTCTGGTACGCCTGCCCCTCTGCCAGGGGGATGACAGGCTCGCCCTGAAACTGGAACTCTGTCATCTGCACCGAGTCCCTTTTGCTGCCGTCGATGTGGAGGGTTGCGCACTTCTTTGCATTGAAGCGGAGCCCCATCCAATCGGCAGTTTGACTGGTGGCATCTAGCATACGTTGGAGGTTCTCTGGGTCGTCTGTGGTCAGGACCAGGTCATCCGCGTAAGCCAGGACGCTCACCCTCTCACCATGGAGGTTGAAGCCATCTGTGCCATTGGAGATCGCTCGCAGCAACGGCTCCATGGCGAGGATACAGATGATGGGGCTGAGGGGACAGCCCTGCTTAACTCCGCTCCGGATCAGGATCGCGGCGGTCTCCCCTTCGACCGAGCAAATGGTGGTGCTGCATCCCTCGTACACCTCTCAGATCACACAAAGGAAGTTCTCTGGCATCCCAAACCCCTGGAGCGTGGCAAAGATGTGGTGGTGGGGCATGGACCCAAAGGCGTTAGCCAGGTCGAGCCAAGCTACCATGCACTGCCTCCACGCCCTTCTGGCCATTTTGATGGTGGTTTGGAGGACAAAGTTGTGTTCATAGCAGCCCTCGCAGGACATGAAGCCTTTCTGGATGGAGCTGATGGCTCCCCTGCTCACCGACCAGTCCGTGATCCTTGACACCAGGCAGCTGGCATAGAGCTTGTACATCGTGGAGCAGAGGGAGATGGGCCTCCAGTTGCTGGGGTCATCCCACTCACCCTTCTTGTACACCAGTACTGTCATAGCCTTCTTCCAGGAGTTGGGAGTCCGGCAGAATCGCTTGCACTGATTGAAGAGCGTGGCGAGGACCAGGCAGCCGGGATCTCGCTTTTTCAGGAGGCTGTAGGGGATGCTGTCTTTCCCAGGAGCTGTGATTTTTGTTTTTGAGAGTCTGGCCATCACTTTCTTGGGCGTATAGTCAGTTTCCAGGACACCTGCTTTGTTGACACGGGGTAGGGGGCGGAGGCACTCTGGGTGCTGCGCGTCATTCCAGGCTATGCGGTCGAATACATCCTTGAAGTAGCTGTAGAGACACTCAGATGGGATCATGCAGTAGGGCGAGGGCCCGTCTAGGATCTCCCTCATGGCCTTAGAGCTGTTTGCCCAGTACAGCTTTTGGATCCTTGAAGCCGCTGCTGGATCGTAGCGGCGGCTGGCGTCTCTACTTCTGGCTCCCCTGGTGGTGGTGGTGTGGTTTGGAGCAGGCGTTCTGTGGGCAGGCGGGGTGTTCTCCTGGTTCGAACTTCTCCTGGGAGCGATTTCCGCAGACAGTTCTTGGGTGAGCCTGTCTACGAGGAGGTCGAAGTCGTCAAAGGAAGCTGCCGCTTGTAGCTCCTCGGTCCAGGCAGTCTGCCACGGAGTGGCAGCCCTCACCATCGGCTGCTGGCCCTCATGGTCCTCGACCTCGTCTGGTGCAGGCTCAAAGCCTGAGTGGTCGGCCTGCCATCTATCTCGTGGGTCAGGATTCTCTTTGGTTGGGTGCTGGGGTGGGATCTCTGGCGGGATGCTGGCGTTGCTAGTGGTCGGAGAGACGCGGTCTGGCTCGGGGGTTGCTGGGACACCACTGGTCCTTCTATGAGTGGCTGCTGCCTGGGCGGTTGCTGCTGGAGCATGAGATCTCCCATAGGCAGTGTCCCGCAGAATGGACTTGGGGGCTGTGCTGGGCCGTCTGGCGATGAAGGCCCGGTGCTTTGCTGTGGCTGCGGGGCTGGTTCCTCCAGTAACGTCTGGAGTTTGTAGGGCGATCTGGGGCATGGTGCTGGCTCCTTCAGTGGCTGGAGCTCGCAGGGTGGTCTGAGGCTTGGCACTGGCTCCTCTGGCTGCTGGAGCTCGTAGGGTGGTCTGAGGTGTGGCTCTGGCTCCTCCGGCGGTTGGAGTTCGCAGGGCGGTCTGAGGGGCGGCGCTGGCTCTTCCGGCGACAGGATCTCGAGCAGCTATGTGCGGGTGGCGCTGATCCTTCTGGGGATGGGGACGTGCTGGACAGGTGGCAAGGTAGCACTGAGTCGTCTCAGTATGGAGATTTGCTTGACAACATGAGAGGGTGAGACAGGCATCCTGCTGGCGAGGACCTGGGTGATGTTCCCCGAGGCAGCAGGTACCTCTTGATCACAGCATCCTGTTCCTCTGGCCTGGCGACGGGGGCAGGCTTCTTGACGGCAGCTTGCAAGGTCGCTTTTCTTTGTTGAGGCTCAGGAGCAGCGGGCCGGCGTGCAGCAGGAGAGCTGGGAGCCAGGGCAGGAGACTGTGTTGTTCCCTTGTGGCATTTTCTGCAGGCAACTTGGTGCGTCTTGCATTGCTTCAGCAGCTTGAAGGGCAGGCTGCAGAGGGCACAGCTGAAGGCGACCGCTTGCTGTGGCATCTCTTCAGGTGCCTGGTGACGCCACCGAGGCGGTGGAAGCTTCGGGGCGGAGAGCAGATGGGGCAGATGAGCACGTCTGCAGCAAGGGGGTACGGCAGGTAGATGGTGTCCTCATTACCTTGCAGTGGGGGAGTTCCAGCAGCATCAACGGTATCGCTGGCTGGTTCATCCTGGTGTGGGCGGGTGGGCTCGAGAGGTCCGGGTGGGCGGGCATCCGGCAAGCTCCTGGGATCCCTCTGGGTGGTTTCTGAGGCTGGGCAGGCATCCGGCGAGGTGCTGGTGACCCTCTGGGTGGTCTCTGGAGAGATGCTGGTCCCGTCTATGGAGATTCCTCTCTTGATGGTGTGTAGAGCAGCGAGACCACCACCAGCGTCAGGGACCTGGGCAGCTGCAGGGGTGGGAGGCTGTCCCTCAGAGCATCTTGCAGCTGTAGAGTTGGGGGGCTCTCCATTGGCAGCTGGTGTTGCTGGAGAGTGGGGGGCTCTCCGTCGGCAGCTGCTGTAAGGCAGGGGGGCCGTCCCTCGGCGGCTGGTGCTGCTGGGGAGCGGGAGGGGATGTTCCTTCTGGTTGTGATGTCCCGACAGGCCGGCCTCAGGATGCAGGATCTTCCTGGAACAGTATCTCGGAGGGGTCCTTCAAGCAGCCACCGTTCTTCCCCTTCGTGCTGCTGGTCTGCAATGTCCTGGAGGCACCTAGCAGCAGAGTTTGGGTGTGTGCGCACGGGCCAATGGGAGCCAGCGCTCTGGGCGGAGGCAACATGCAGAGCTGCCTGGCCACACCTCCGCCTAGCAGCTGAGCGAGGGGGATGTCGCCAGTTCCGTGGAGCACCCCAGGTAAGCACCGCCCAGAGCCCGCCTCACCCCATTCTGTGCCCCAACTCCCCTGCCCCCTCCCACACCCAAATTCTGCTGCTGCCCCTGAGCTGCCCCTTAGCCAGGTGCGCCGGCTGCTGCAGAAATCATGGAGCTCACTGAAAGTCACGAAATCTGTGACCTCTGGGACCAACTCTCAGCCTTAATGATGATTTACACAGAATACCGTTGTTTTGTTTTATACAGCATGCTATCCCAGTGAAGTCAAACAATCATTCAGTTACTGAAGTCACACGGTATGTTTTAATTCATGACAGACTTTGGCCCATGATGTAATTAGGATCCCCAGTCCACCACTGTCAGAGCTTCAATAGTGGCTGTAGCATGCACAGAATTCAATTGTTTTTACAACCTCAGAATAGGTTAGACCACACAGTGGTAAAAAATACCCTGAGTCTTGTCAACAGTGTAATCTCCCTGGTTGCTACCACCAATGGTGAATCATGAAAGAAACACTGCATAGCTAAGGTTGATATCTCATTCGGGGCTTTCAAGCTAAATATGTTACAGAAAAAAAATGGTTCTCAGTGCTGTGATTCTGTAGGTAGCCACTGCGTGAGAAGTTCTTCCTGTCCACTTGGTGGTGGATGCACTTATGGATTCCCACTGAAGGAGCCTGTACTCCAAGGTTTCCTCCCCTGGACAGGGCTCAGTTTTCTTCTTGATGTAAATCAAGAGGAACTCCACTGAAGTCAGTGGAGTTGACAGATGTATGGCCAGTGTAAATGACAGTAGAATCATTCCCCACATTAAAATGACCATTCACCTCAATAGAAAGCAGAGTCAGGGTAAGTAAGGAGTGGAAGGATACCTACTAAAATTGATCCACTAGTTGCTACTCGGGCCTGCAAATCCTCCTTGCCCACAGAGGACAACATTTCTTTGAGGCACTATTTATAAGAACATTTATGAAGAATTAATAAAGACTTTTGAATTTTCTGCCTGATGAATGACTGTTGCTATTTCCTGCCTCTGCCCAAGCAGAGTCTTGCTCAAGTGAGTCATAGAATCATAGGAAGGTCAATTACTTATTGTTATTATTTTTCACTTTTGTATCACTTTTGAGAATCCAGATATTGTATTATTGGATTCCCTCCAAGACCGTTTCCATTCGGCTTCTCCACAATACCTTGTCCAGTTATGGAAGAACACTTCACCCAATTCTCTGGGATCCAAAAAACTCAGTGTGACTCCAGATTTCATCACTCAGCTTCCTTTATTTGGCATACAGCAAAGCTACGCTGAATTGATCAGACTCAAGCACAGGGCGTGAGCATAGGATGTACCACACATCCAAAGTTACACAGAAACCCTCTCCCTTCATATTCTCATTACATTTACTATACATTACATCACACATTTTTGGATTGGCTCGGACACTTTGCAGGAACCAATCCTTGTGCAGCATGCTCTGTCCATGGTCGACATTTTCCTCCCTAGTATATGGTTTCCTGGGAGTTCTCCTTATCTTAGCTGACTCAGACACGGTCTTTTTCAACCTCCTGCAGAAGGTGCACCATCACCCACAGTGCCATCTAGTGGTCAGACGGGGTAGGCAAGACACTATCCCATTATAACAGGGGTGGCCAACCTGTGGCTCCGGAGCCACATGCAGCTCTTCAGACATTAATATACAGCTCCTTGTATAGGCACCGACTCCGGGGCTGGAGCTACAGGTGCCAACTTTCCAGTGTGCTGGGGGCTGCTCACTGCTCAACCCCTGGCTCTGCCACAGGCTCTGCCCCCACTCCACCCCTTCCAGCACCCTCCCCTGAGCCTGCCGTGCCCTCGCTCCTCCCCAGAGCCTCCTGCACACCACAAAACGGCTGATCGGGAGGTGTGGGGAGGGAGGGGGAGGCACTGATCGGTGGGGCTGCTGGTGAGGGGGAGGCGCTGGGAGCTGATGGGGGGCTACTGACGTATTACTCTGCCTCTTTGGCAATGTACATTGGTAAATTCTGGCTCCATCTCACGATCAGGTTGGCCACCCCTGCATTAGAAATTCAGTCCTGCCCTTTCGTGTCCCCCACCCAAAGGTTCTCTAGTCCTCCTCTCCTGCACAGGTGTAGCAGGGGCTGGGTCTTTGAGTAGTCAAGGCTTATTTCAACAGGCCTCTTGACTTAGGTGAAGGCTCTTGGTGTTGCACTGTTTTCTGGGAGCGGATAGGGGAGCCCAGGCCCACTCTCTCCACTGAGCTCTGGTTCAGGACCCCACAGTGGGTGGCTACACTTAGAACCTTGGGGTGCTAAGTCACCACCCTCCCTGGGCCACTTCCTACCTCTATCTCTTTCAATTGCATAGAGTAAGCCACTTCTCTCAAGTCTCTGACCTGCAATGCTCAGTCACTTAGAATCATAGGGCAAGGAGGAACTGCAAGGGTCATCTCATGTAACCTCTGCCAAGATGCAGGATTTGTTGTGTCTTTTCTCTCTTTTGTAGGTTCTTCACTAGTCTGTGTAGTGAGACCTCAGGCAAGGAGCTCCTGGGCAGTACTTTCCCCTCAGAGTTCAGAGCAGCCATCTGCTCCATTTGAATACCCGCCTTCGAATGAGTTGCTCTGTTCCTCCTTTAAAGCCCTGCCTCCAACTTGTGCCAGCCCTGCAGGTGTGGCTGGGTGGGACGCCTGGGCGCAGAGCTGCTCTTTACTCCTTTCTCTCCAGCATAAAATTTGTAAACCCCATCACACCTCCCTAATTCTATCTTCCAAGAAATGAGGCATCCCACCAGGTGTTAATTTCTCATGTCAGGCCAGGCCTCAGCTACGCTAGGCACAGTTCATCAAACATTGAAGGAGGTGATCCCTGCCCTGACAGGTGTCTAATTCAACATTATTGTCAAAATTATTATTTTGTCACACGTCTCACAATATTTGGAGTTCTTCTTACAGCTCTAGCTGCTGGAATCCAGCAATTTCATGAGAATCTCAACTTTAATTTTAAAAATAGAATGTTTCTAGCCCTAATGGTTGCCAAGAAAACTTGAAAATATGAAGCGAGTGCACCCTGAATGCCAAGAAACCAGCAGACAAAGAATCCAAATCGTATTAGTTAAAAAACCCTCATCTTTTAAAGTCAATCTCATGACTTTTGAATGCCTGGGGTTGGCAATACTGTCAACAAGATACAACAAGTGAGGGACATAAACTGACAAGAGTAGGATGAAGCTGACAGAAAAATATCACATGGTAATGCATAAGGTATGTAAGTTTACATCTTGATGAGTCACTTCTTTTTGTTGTTGTTGATACCTTTCCTCCTCTTCACAGGCAAGCTAGCAGAAGCAAGGTTTTAAATGAGGTTTGAATAGTGGTGATAGAGATAACTTCCATCAAAGAATTTTTTTCCTCTCCTTGGTAAAGGTCCTTCCTCAGTGCTCATTAGTTAGGTGTTTTATAAACACTGTGATCAGTGTGCTACAAGATGAATTCCATCAAGAATCTCTACAATTGCCAAATGAGTTCCAGCCACGGTTACATGGATAGCATAAATTCTAACCTCCCTCCTGCCCCCAAATGAATACTTCTTTTCCATTGCCTCGAGGACCTCAGAAATGAGAGGAAATCTATTCCCCTATTCACAATAAAAATCCATTGGAGCTGTGGGTCCTGTCCTCAGACAGAAATCTTTGCTTTGTCATAGCCAAAGGCTCTGAGGGAAATTAGGCCATCTTGGCTCTGAAGTGGTTTGGGTATGGTGGATAAGTGTATTTCTACACTGACAAAATATTCATAATTTCTATTGTTGGAAAAAAGGAGGAACAACTGTAAAACAGATGCAATTACCAGTTCATCATCACAACTGAGGATCTAAATGAACAGGTAAGTAAAAAGAATCAGTGTCAATTTAGAATAAGAGTTAGTAAAGAAAGAGAAGCTGAGTGTAATGTTTTGATAATAAATAAGAATAAGAATATTTTTGGCAAGCACATCCAAAAAACAGAGTGTAAAGTGATCAGCTACTGGAGTTGGAGAGAAATTTTCCCTTATGGCATAGTATTGCACAATTAGGTGTACTATAGGTATTTTATGCCTTCCTCTGAAGCAATGTAGCATTAGAGACAGCTGAGTGCACTAGATGGACTATTGGCCTGTTTCGGTATGTTCCTATAATTAACAGGAATTAAAAAAAAAACTGTTCAATGACTGATAATTTAATTTTGCTTTTAGCTATCTGAAGCTCTGATAGAAGAAAAGATAAGATAAAAAGGAAGACATCTGTTAGATAGATAAGCCAATATCTAACTAGGCAAATAATCCAAAGAAAAACAGAAGACTAATCAAGAGAAACTGAGATGTGAGTTGGAGAACTGCGAGGACAAGGGCAGTAGAAGACATGGTAGGAAAAGTTACTGGGAAGTTTTTCTATGTAAGGAAACAAGAAGCTGATAAGGGATAATGGCAAGGGCAATGATTGAATAGGTGCATATGTACTCTGTGAACTAAGAATAGATTAGTTTTAACAAGGGTTGTACAAGAAACAATATGGGAACAGATCCTCAACTGGTGTAAATCAAAACAGCTCTGTTAACTTTAGTGGAGTTCTGCCAGGTTACACTAACTGAGGTTCTGGACCTATGGCATCTTATAAATACATGGAAGAGAACAATAAACTCACTCCCCAGTCTCTAGAGAAAAGACATGGTGAATTATCAGCAAGGTAAAGAAGAAGACACCAGGGAAGATGACATTGTGGGTTACTTTACAAAGAATATGGGCAGGAACCAAGAGAACTAGCAGAGGGCAAAATAGCATATATTAAATAGATAAAAATATTCCAGAAAACTGGCATAACACTTCCCCCACATGGATCCCTCATAATCTGATTTTCTACACAGTTTTGTAAAAGGTGCAAAAGAGATCAGATAATTAATGCTTTTTCAGTATGTTGCTTAGAATCTACAAAACTCTCTTTTATGGTACTGAACAATTATCTTCTTGTAAACTCCAGCTTCCATCTACTTCTGACTGGCTAAGAATTGCACACATGCTATAATTGCACCACACCCTGACTCACTGGTTTGTCTCATTCACCTGATATATCTTGCTTTTTTTAGCTTGTAAGCTCTTTGGGACAGGAACAGTCATTTACCATATGTTTATACAGTACATGGCACAATTATTAATAATGATCTTATTGTCATAATGCCTAGGAGCCCCAGTCATGAACCATTGTGCTAGGCGCTGTACAGACAGAGAACGAAAAGAGAGTCTCTGCCTCAAAAAGCGTACAACCTAAGAAAAGAGATAGGAGCCCGACCAGGTCAGCCTATAGGTGCTTCTGCAATAGAATTAGGTAAGTTCATGGAGGACAGATCTATCAGTGACTATTACCGAAGATGGTCAGGGATGCAACCCCATGTGCTGAGTGTCCCTAAACCTCTGGATGACAGTGGATGGATTAGGTGATAAATTGCCCTGTTCTGTTCACTCCCTCTGAGGCATCTGACACTGGCCCTTGCTGGAAGACAGGATACTGGGCTAGCTGGACCATTGGTCTGACCCAGGATGGCTGTCTGTATGTTCTTAAAAATGTTAAATAATAATAACTGCAGCCTGGACGAGAATAAGAATGCTTTGAATCCTCCATTTGCAGAGGAGAAGTGAACACCTGGAAAATCAACACATATTTTCTTCTTTTGGTTTTAAAAATTGTATTTTACTTGGAAAAAAAAAAAGAGGAGTACACAATAAAATGAATCCTATAAAATGACATGAATTAAACAAGGCTGTAGGGCACAATGTAACCCCTCGTATGATATGTGCACCCCAATCCATACCATCTTCCCTGATTGTGACTGTGGAGAAGGCTTTAAAATGTCATGAGAACCATGTCTGTGTTTTCTTCCGCAGGTATCCTGAAGCAATAGCTCTGAGAGAGGCAAACGGCCCAGTCCAGCTCAATGGGTTGTGGACTCTGAAACCGGAAAGTGGCATTTAAAATAGCTATATATATATATATATATATATATATATTTGCTATTTCACCGTTGGTCATTTTGGCAGAAACCTCCAGCTCAAGGCTCTTAACCCACCTCCCTCCTCTCCAGCTCCTCCTTCTCTCCATCCCTGAACTAACGACTCCTCCCCTCCCTGTCCTCTCCCCCACATTAGTGACTCCCCACTCGTACCCTCCCTTTCATCCCCGCCCCTTGGTGATGGCTCCTCTCACTCATGATTTCCCCAGCCCCTCCTCTCTCTAGTTACTCGCCTCCTACGAATTCCATTCAAATCCGTAGTACTTTCCTGGCATGGCAAGCTGTGCAAATCCCGGCAAAGGGCAAGGAAGCGATCCCTTAGCGTCTGTCACCGATCTGCCTTCCGTGGGCTTTCCAGTGAGCCTGGGCGTTTAGCGGCAGCATCGCTTTGAACACAGTATCAGCAGCAATATTTGCTCCTCTCCAGAGCTCCGAGGCTCATGCGCCCTGGCAGAGATACTAGAGGCAGGTTTCCCGAGTCTCCTCCCCTATTCCTCCCCCCTGATCTGCAGTCACTTCCTGCAGCTGTTTCCCTCTGTGTCCGGTTGTTCTGACTTTTCTGACTGCCGGCCCCTCAGCTCTAGTGGGGAGCAACCCGACTTAAGTTGTCATGAAAAAGGAAGAAAGGAGGAGGTGAAGATCTCAGCTGGGGATGTGCAGGGCTGGCCAGCTCTAGGTACAGGGGATTGCCTGCAGATTGCTTCTCTGAGTCCCTCCTCCCAGAACCTGGGGATTCTAGTAAGTGCATTATACTTGGGTGTATGCATTTATTAGAGTAGTCAGGACATTGGCAATAATAGGGAGGTAAATCTCACCACAAGCAGTGTTATGTATATGTTCCACTTGTTCATTTGTGGGATTTTCCATGTTTGTTTTGCATGTGGGTATTTAGGTTGCATGTATGTTATTGCATCAGTTTTTGGATGCTATGTTTTGCGTGTATGTTTCCCAAATTG
Source organism: Natator depressus (assembly GCF_965152275.1). NCBI lineage: Eukaryota > Metazoa > Chordata > Testudines > Cheloniidae > Natator > Natator depressus. The sequence continues at coordinate 11,674,271 of NC_134242.1, forward strand.
CATCTTGAATTCTCTCTTGAATTGCAACCATTTCAAGATAACAACAGATGCATCCGATTTTAATTAGAATGTAAGTCATGGGGATTGTAAAGCTTCCAATTTTGCATAAATACATTTGCTAGAATGTCAGTTTTTACATCATGATGTATAGTCCCATAATGATGTATTAGGTAACAAAATGTTTCCTTGCCCTTTGTGTTACTTGTTTTGCATCTGTAGAAGTCTAGAGTCAGTGACCACTGTCATGAAAGTTGTTTCCATTCTAATGCCCTGTGTTCAGTCACTTAGTACTGTATGAAGCCTTCATCTTTCAGGCTGAAATTTGTCAGGCTTGATCTCTGACCAACGGTGAATGTATTGGGAAAGTTTCAGTAAAAACAAGTACATTCATTCTGGAGTATGAGAAGCCTGGAGAAAAAAAATACACTTTCTCATTTAAAAAATAAATAAATAAATAGTGACTGTTTGATTAACTCCATCACTGAAACAGATGGAAACAGTCAGGAAAACTTGGCACAGAAATTTGATTTGACTGAGTTCTGAGCTTTTAAAAAATTGCACTCAGCCTTTGTAGAGTGCATTTCATAAGGAATTTTCCCACTATATTCATAAAATCTGCCGCTAAGGAAGGCTGTATTGTGTGTATGTGCTTGACGAACTTAACTGTGCTGTGAAAAGCTTTTGGGCCTAGATCGTGCCTGACTTTCTCTCGGGGTTGCAGAGGGTAGTGAACATATAGAACCTTCCTCCCCTCTTGTATGGCACACACAAAGGCCAGGTACAATTGTGATCTCTGTGTTCAGGGAAGTGAAGAATCAGCTCCTTCCATACTCTCCCAGGGGCACACAGCACTCCAAAGGGGTAGGAAGTAGGTGGACTTACCTGGTTGAATCCCTCTGCATTGTCCTGTGGAACACACAGGAGGAAGTATGCTGAAACCCATAATGATGTGTAGCAGTGGGCATGACAGTGAGATCCAGGAGGCATCATGTCTTCCGGTGGCAGAATGCCTCCTGGAACTCACCCTGGGGAACTGCAGCTCCAGTTGTGTCTTAAAGGCACAACTGAGCCTTTACTGAAGTTGGGCAGAGAATAATGCAGGGATCATTCGTCATCTCGTAAGCTAAAAATGGCATGGCTTCTAAAGGGAGAGGGAATCTCTCCTGCTAACTTCCTACAGTGTGGAGATGTAGTACATTGTGGACCTAGTAAGGTGGATGGGGTGTTACAGTGGGGCCTAGACAAGTAGTTCTAGATATGGATCTTCTTTTTCTTACATATTTCTCTAAACCAACCAACTAAAAACATCCTAGCACTGCGCCTTTAAAGAAAAATCAACATTCCTGTCAAAAGTCAGGAAATGGTAATGTTAAAAATGCATATGTAACCTTAATTCTGCCCCGTAATCCACTTGATCCACTGCAAACCCTTAATCCACTGCAAAAAGTCTTTAATTACATACCATTTCTCAAATAAGGTCATGTCATAATTTTTTCCCCTACATGTTGTAGTGCTGTGAATGAACTGTACTGTGTATGATAGTCAGAGTTCATGAAACTAATAGCAGACACTTCTTATACAGGATACAGCAGATTGGGCCTGGTTCTCATTTACTCCAAAGCTACTTTAGACTGTGCTTGCTTTGTAAAGTAGGCTTAAAGTGAGAGTAAACTATATTTACATATAATTTAAGGCCACTTTCCATTGCTGGAACAGTGTAAACTGCTTTTACCGCAAATGAAAATCACTTCATTATGTATAATAGAGTAATAATACAAATTTGCTGGCATGTCTAGGTCACCTAAATGTGTAGCTAAATTAATTTTATAGGTCCAAGTTATGTAACCCATGATCACAAATGAATAACTCTTTGTTCCACCAGTCATTCCATTGAAATTAATGGGACTACCTGCAGAGTACAATACTACTCAGTGTGAGTAAGGGGGGCTGACTCTGTCTCAGAGTTAACAGTTATGCCCTGAGCTGAACCCATGGTAAACTATACTGGTGGTTAGAAACAATATTATATAGTACATAGTTGTTGACTCAATGATTAAGATACTTATAGAGAGAGAAGAGAATTTATTTATAAAAAGTGAAAGAGCATTATCCCATGGACTGTTATCCCAATGGGACAACTCACATGCTTAAAGTGAAGCACAGGCTTAAGTTCTTTGCTGGATCAGAACCAGAGTGTGCAACACTTCGCAGGACTGTACCTTAAAACAGTAAAGATTGTTCTCATCACTGAGTTAATGAACAGAGTAAGTATAAACAAATTTTAAAAATGAGAAGAAATGGCACATGTACATGCGATTGATTACTCGTGTGAATGACAGCTTAATACTGTGAATAAAGGGGTCACAATCTGCTCCTAAGACTGTACAGAAAAATTGTATAGTATTGAGAAACACGATGAAAGCATGTCATTAAAGATTGTGCTGTAAAAGGATACAAGCCAAAGGGCAATGTTAAGGCTGCGAGAGCAATCTTAACTATGTCATTTCATGGCTTTGAGTGCTTACTGTTCTCTTAATATACTTTTAGATGCAATTATATTAAAATCCAGACACTGTGCTGAGAAGGGAAGAAATGTTAATGAATCTTCAGCTCTGTGAGCTTTGAGCAATCTTTATTCCTGGAGAAAAAGCATTCCTGAGCAGAGGCTTCGAAGCATGATGCATTTATGGTTTTCACTAGCTTCCAGTGATATGATTTCCTTTCATTTCCTAAAGTCATTGCTGTTACAGACATTTAATAAAAAGAAAAAAGAAAAGGAGGACTTGTGGCACCTTAGAGACTAACCAGTTTATTTGAGCATGAGCTTTCGTGAGCTACAGCTCACTTCATCGGATGCATAGCATATCGTGGAAACTGCAGAAGACATTATATACACACAGAGACCATGAAACAAAACTTCCTCCCACCCCACTGTCCTGCTGCTAACAGCTTATCTAAAGTGATCATCAAGTGATCATCAAGGAAGGCCATTTCCAGCACAAATCAAGGTTTTCTCACTCTTCCCTCCCCACCCCACCCCCACACACAGACACACATACAAACTCACTCTCCTGCTGGTAATAGCCCATCCAGGAGAGTGAGTTTGTATGTGTGTCTGTGTGTGTGTGGGGGGGGAAAGAGTGAGAAAACCTTGATTTGTGCTGGAAATGGCCTTCCTTGATGATCACTTGATGATCACTTTAGATAAGCTGTTAGCAGCAGGACAGTGGGGTGGGAGGAAGTTTTGTTTCATGGTCTCTGTGTGTATATAATGTCTTCTGCAGTTTCCACGATATGCTATGCATCCGATGAAGTGAGCTGTAGCTCACGAAAGCTCATGCTCAAATAAACTGGTTAGTCTCTAAGGTGCCACAAGTCCTCCTTTTCTTTTTTCTTTTTACGAATACAGACTAACACGGCTGTTACTCTGAAACCAGACATTTAATATGATCTGATGTTGTTCTAAGGCATTGCTCTAGACGTGTACTGACATTGTTTTACCAATCACATTGTAACTTTATAATCTGATTATTATTGGCTTGCAGTGTCAATATGATAATATAAAAATATTGGTCAGTTTCTTTCAAATGCTCTATTGAGTGGAAGTGAAAGGACTCTCTGGGAGAAATGCTGGCCTAATTAAAATCAATGAAAGTTTTGCCTTTGACTTTAATGGATTTCACCTTCTGGGTTTTACCCTGAAGGTCAAAGAGAACACCCACTGATGGTAGACTACATCTTTATGTTGGGTAGTTCAATCATCACCTTATCTATGTCAGTGCAGACGCCATGCCAGTGCTACAGATTCATGGCCTTGGAGGCTATTGAATTCTGTGGCTTTTCTGAGACCTTCATATTGGTGCTGGGTCATGACTCCCTTTCCCGTGACTCCCTTTCCCCTTGCTGTAGCATCACCGTTTGCTAAATATGGAGACCACGGTTATGTAATGGTTATTTAATGGTGAGCATATGTTGGCAATAAGGTCACTGGGATAATTACCTGGTGTCTGATCTTTTTCTGTTAAAGGATTTTATGCAGGCATATAGAATCACTGACAGTGAGGCTAGGAGATGTTACTTGTCCTCAGGCTTAGACCTTCTGTGATGCACATTCCAGCTGAACTCTTTTGGATAGTGTGCAATCAGATTACTTCAGATGGCCTTGTTCAATTAGCAGTTCCTTCAACTGATTATAATGGTGAGCGAGTTTCCTTTTTACACAGATGAGACAATGTGGTTCTGGTCTCTGTATCTTTTGACTGGTAAAGCCATGGGTTCCCAATAGACTCTCTCACCTGATCTCTGGTTTCCTTGTCCTCTGGAATCCCCTGTGGCATACTGCCTGCAGTTTTGACTTCTGTCCATCTTGACAATGATGTGACTTTGCCACCATCATTGAGAGATGTCATGAATGCCTCACTTAACAAGAGAAAGATGTTAATTATCCTTAGACAGGCAGATGTCCACCCCCCTCCTTAAGAAGCCGTCTCTTGACACTGAAGTGCTTGCCAGCTGTCAAATCCCCCCCTTTCAGGGAACAAGATTGAGAAGGCTGTGGCTATTCCAGTCCAGGAGCACTTGGACATTAGTGGCATCCTGGATAGTTCCCATTTTACGACTGGCATTTTTTGGATTTGAGATCACACTTGTCAGGCTCACGAATGACCTCCCAGTGGTTTTAAATCAGGATCAGCATGTCATTTTGGTCATGGTGGATTTCTTAACATCTTTTGATATGAATGACAATGGTTGCTGCTTTGACAGCTAAGGAACATAGCTAGTGTGCCCGGAGTTGCTCTGCAGTCTTACCTAGAAGAAAGGAGTCAGTCCATGGTGATAATATGGGATTTGAAATGCTGTGTCCTTCAAAGGTCCCTTCATCACCCATGTTGTTCCATGTATATACTGAGCTCTTTTAGCCAGATAATTCCTTACTATGGGATGTAGGCACAGCTGTACATCTGTTGCCCTGTGGACAGCACAGTTCAAGTCTCTGGCCTGGAGGGATGTTTGAACTATCTTCTCTGGACACATTAAAGCTCCTGTGTTCCCAGGATTGGTTATGAAGTCTTGCTGCTGGATAGAGTTAGTTACTACAAGAAGGCTCATTCTAGTTGAGAGGGTGTGATTAGAAGCAGTGAGTCAGTCATGCCCTCTCTAGGAAGTCCCACCCCCACCTCCATGTGTTCCATGTGATAGGAACTTTTTTTGCACTTGCACTGCACAGTTTGCACAGGTGATGGACAGGAGATTTATTTCAGGGTAACCTCACAACAGCAAACCCTGCCTTTGTGTCTCATATGCTCAGCTGATGAAATTCCCTCTCGTGAGGGCTAACAGCAGAGCTGCTCCACTGTTTGCCACTTGTTCGGAATCCAGCATCCCTTTTCTCACTGGTCTAACAGTCACGTTCACGTTCTGTCCACTCGGCATTCTTTGCTCTGGCTGCCCGTGCAGTGGCACACTAATTGTTAGCTGGTACTGTTGGTTTTTAAAGGCTGCAAGAAAGTAGGCTCCCTGACTATATTTGAAACGTCTTCCTTGAACTTCATCTTGAAGCAGATCTCTGATATGACATGACTATCCTTTTAGGAACCCCACCAACATACTTAGAATAAGGAATTAGTGTCTTTGTCGTGCTGGGCCCTAGGGTGTGGAATTCACTTCACCATATAACGCAGCAGTCCATCTCTCAGCCCACCATTAAACACCTCCCCTCCTTCGGTGTCTTTTAGAACAACCACTTCCCTCTAATTGCAACTTTTCCATCTATTCCCTTCTTTCCTCTTTAGCTTCTGCATTGAACATCCTCAAATTTGTTTCAGTTGTTAATTTTAGTGAGGTTCTTTGGGGGGTTTTTGGATTGCATTTGAATTAATATTTAGAAATTGATTTTAGTAGGGAGCACAGCACCTTGATAAGGGAGGTGCATTGCAGAAATAGAACATTCTAAAGGCTTTATTGTCCACCCATTTCCAAAGGCATGTATATGTGTGCTTCATTTTTTGTGGGTTTTTCCCCCCTTTAGACCCTAGAAATACTCAGAAAACTTTAAAGCAATATTGTTCGCTGGAACTTGAGCTTCGGTTCTGCAGCTGGTCCTGTACAGGCCCAGGGATTTGCTCACAAGGAGCCAATTGCAGAACTGGGGTCCGTGTGTGCAAAGACAACAACACAAACATTTTCAAAAGTGCCTAAGTGGCTTAGGTGCCTAAGACCCATTTTCAAAAGTGACTGAGGTGTCCAAGTACCTAAGGCCCATTCACGTAGGTTCTCACAGGCCAGAATTTGAAAGGTATTTAGGCACCTAAAGATGTAGATAAGTGCCTCATGAGACTTTCAGAAGTGCCTAAGTAGGTTAGATGCCAACCTCATATTGATTTCAATGGGAGTTAGGTGTCTAATCTGTTTAGGTGCTTTTGGAAATCCCAGTAGGCACCTATGTGCATCTTTAGGTGCCTAAATACCTTTGAAATCTGGCCCTCAGGCCAGGATCCTCAAAGGCATAAATACTTCTGAGGATTTGGGCCTAAGAACCACAGTCACTTTTGAAAATGGGTCTTAGGCACCTAAGATACTTCTGAAAATGTTACCTGCAATCTAAATTAAGGATTGCCTATTTAGAAAAGTAAAGGTAGGTCCCTGTATTTAAATCACTTTTGCTTAAAGATAGTACAAATCTGGCATCCCGGAACGCAATTTTAGCTTGAAGTGATTTGAAATGGCCAAGATATCAAATCCTGTTTATTGGTAAGTGGGGTTATGATGAGAAGCTAACATAATCTTAACGAAAGTGGCTCTGTCTTGATTCACACTAATACTTCCACTTTGCATTAACCTAGCAATGTTCATCCCAGGGTTTCAACACAATTTGCAAACATCAATTAATTAAGCCTCTCAAAGCTTCTTGTTGGAAATTTAAGGGGGTTCCTAAGAACTTGAACTGATTGAGAAATGAACTGAATAAGTGCTAATATGAGATAATCTTCCAAACCTAAGAAAATATGAAGTAGTTTTTAATATTGCATTGTACTTAGTAAAATCTGCCAGAAGAAGAGACAGATATCCAAATGCTTTCAATAGCAAATGCCTCAGGAAAATGGTAGGTATTAAATTGAATGAAGTTGTAACAAATGAGGAGATTTGTCAAAGTTCAACGACTTTTTAACTCCAAAGTTATCCAGAGAAGACAATGTAAATATCTGGGATGTATTAAGAATGTAACCAGAGCATCTGCCATGGCAGGCGTACCATTGGGCAATTGGAGGAACACGCAAGAGAGGCGGAGTAAAAGAATCCCTCCATTGAACATGAGAGAGGGACGACTATGGGACTTAACACAGAGGACATGCAAAGAGCAGCCCAGGACAGACAGGGATGGCAGGGTCTTATTCATGCTCTAAGCGATGTTTGATAGTGTGAAAAGGATTCAGATACTCAGTAAGTGAAGGCATGGAGAAATTGCTCAAGGTCATGCCACAAGACAGTTGCGGAGTGTGGAATGGAACCCAGAGGAAATGACTCCTGATACTGTTGTCTACTGGTTAGAACAAGGTGTCTCCCTCAGTGTTTTTATTTACTGGAAAAAAGTCAATTTTGACATATTTTCCTGAAGTTGATATATATGAAGGCTTTGTATGGGGTTTACTATTCAGAACATACACAACTACTTCCAAATGATTGACAAGGTACCAAGCAACAACACATATTGCAGTATTAGTTTATTTCTTAGATTGTGAACTTGTTGGCACAGAGCCCACCCCTTCTTGGGTTTGGGAAAGGGCCTAAGGCCCCAATACTGCACGTGTTTACCCTTGGAAGCAGTGCTTCAATGGGCCTCTGCATGAGTTCAGCAGTGAGTCACTGCACAAACAAATGTAGGCTCAGGGCCTGCCATGGTAGCACAAATATGGCAGAATGATATTTTCTTGCATCTGGAAGCTTATGCCTGGTGAGTTCTCATTTTGTTTGTTGTTCAGATATTATAAGTTCTTAGTAGTCCACTTAAATTTCCAGGAGGATGTCATTGCCTTTATTAATAGCTAAACCCAGATTTTAATCTGTGTCGTCTTGCCTAAAAAAATATCTGAGGCTGGATTAACAGGCTGACTGCAGCAGCTTTGCCCTGCTCCAGTGAAGCAGAAGCTATAAACTCATCTTAACCTGCTCGTTAAACTGGGTTTATGGCTGCTTTGCATTGTTGGAGGGACACAGAGCAGCTGGAGTGAAAGTGGCAAAGTTGGCCCCAGTCTTGGACATTCACACTGTGAAAAGGATGCTGTTTATTTGAGCCTGTCTTTTTTCTGCTTCAGAGCTGAAGAAGAGTCTTCCTCCTTCAACAGTAACATGCCAGCAGTCCTCCCAGCCAATGATTCTTTTGCAGCAGGCAGGACTTCCTCATCCTCGTCCTGAGAAGCCTTCATCTCCTCCTATGTCAGTGGCCACAAGGCCAAGAGCCAACTCGCCACTGTCCCCACAGAAACCTTTTGGACTGGGGCCTTCCTTGCAGCACTCACAAGAAGAGGAGCTGGCAAAGGATCCTGTGCTGGAGGAACTATGTAAGCCTCTGTGTTGTAAACTTTGCAATGTCACTCTGAATTCAGCACAGCAAGCCCAGGCGCATTACCAGGTAAGGAGAAGCAAAAGAAGAAAGATGTTCAGATTAGTTGTTCCTGTGAGGTGCCTACCACTCTTTCAATATGAGATGTAGGGCAAGCCTTATGAATTGTGGGGCCCCAACCTGCCATAAGTGACGGAGTCATGTGCCAGGAGCTTCCTCTCCTTCTGGTCCCACTGCCAGAGGCAGGTGGGGCATGCGGGCAGATGAAGCCCCTCTTTTTGCTCCCATGCCTGCAGGGGGGTTACTGAGGCTACACAGGGTTTAAGAGTGGGGCCCTAATGAGTTGCTTGTCCTCTTTTTGCTTTAGGCTGGAGCTCATCACAATTTTTTCATCAAAACTTTTTTCCATCATGAAAAATGTTGCCCTTTCAACCAAAATAATGGAAAATGTATTTGTCAAAGTTTTTCATTCCTCCCCCGTCACAGGAGAATGAGAAAGCAAAACCCCGTGCGCTTTGGGCCTTAGTGGAAGTGGGGAATCTGTGGAATAAAGGGCGAAAGGCAGCAGGAATCTAACCAGATTCCCCAGTTCAACTGAGGCCAACAGAAAGTTCCGATTTTCCTTCCAGTTCTAATTTAAAAATATATTTTAAAAATGTTGATTACCCATCTTTTCTCCCAGCTTTGCTGCTTTTATCAGTGGATGCCAGTTTAGCAGGTTTATGTCCCCCGGGAGACTGATTGAGCAGGCTCTGTTGAGACTGGGGAGTATGCTCTTTGTAACTCAGACAGCAGAGGGTGCTTTAAGAATGAAGTCACTGCCTTGCTCTTCACACCAAACACCATGCATATGGTTCACTTGAACTGGTCTTGTCTCTGAGTGGGGCTTCATTATACAAATGGGGGTGTAGTATATGACAGACACCATTGGATTAGCCAGCTTCTCTACCCCTATGTACATTTCTTTTGATATGATTCATGATATGGGTCCCCAGAGATCATCTCTCACTTTGTGCTTCTGCCTGGTAAGAACACCATCATATTGGACCCTCAACTTCTGACAACTTCTAGATATGATCATTTGGGGTGGGTGGTCTAAGAGTCTTCAATTCACTCCCCCTTCCCAAGTCCAACAGAGTGCCAGTTTGCTGACCTTCTGGGTATGTTGCAATAATTTTCACTTCGGTTTTTCTAGAGGAGTGTACTGAACAGGAAGGGCTTTAATGAGTTGGGGAGACCTGAGTGTCTTTCTATATTATTGGGATGGATTTTCAAAGCAGCTTCTAATTTTTGCAGGCAGAATTTTGTAGGTTCATCCCTTAGGTTTGCTGGCTGGCCTGGAAAGCATGTCCCATGCTATCTCCCTGGAGCCTCTCTTTTCCCTGGTCTGCTTCAGGAGTCTCCTTCCCAGCTACCTTCTGCCTTCAGGGATGGTCCGAAGGTGCAGGTCCCTCTGTGTTTTCTTTCCCAGAGAGGAAACACCCAACTACCTCTCTCCTAGGTCTCCTCTCCCTATTGCCTTGCAGCCTTTCTTTACAGAAGCCACCCAGGTTGGTTCTTCAGAGCTGGGTCTAATCCTCAATTACCTGTCTTCACGTCAGGTGCAACAGAATGGGCTAATTGGGCTCCCGTTCACCCTTTCACTGCTAGTGTCGGGAGGTACATACCTCATCCTGAGACCCAGCCCTGCCAGGTACTGAGCATCTCATGAGGAATCTCAAGCACTCTAATCTCCCATTGCAATCAATGGGAGTTGAGATTGCTCAGCCCCTCTCAGGATCAGAGCCTGTATCTGAGCTGCTGATGTCATGACTACGTTTACATTTCAGCCTCTTAGCTGAGTCCTCTAGCTGTTATATACAGGTGGCACTCTACCACCTGGACAGTGATTAATTCGAGTTCTGTTTCCAGGGTAAAAATCATAGTAAGAAGCTTCGGAATTACTATGCTGCAAATAGTTGCCCAGCTCCTGCCAGAATGAGCAATTCAGTGGAGCCTGCCGTGCCTCAGATTGTCTCCCATCCAGCTCAGGTAAGGCCTGGAGAGATGAGCGAGGCTGTGCTGCTTACATGTGCAGTACCCCCTATGACAAGGATAACTAGGTCTCATGCTTTGGGGTGGGATTGCTGCAGGGGTCAGAGGAATCTTCCCCACTATGTCCAGCATGGTGCAATTGGACTGGTGTGTGCCTTTACATTCTTCTGAAACATCAGGTATTGACCGCTCCTGGATACAGGGGACTTGACTCACTGAGCCACTGATCTAATCCTGTATGGCAAATCCTATGATACCTGTCTGAATCAGATGCTGTGCTGATTATGGCTGTTTAAAGCCATGGAAAACACTCATCGTCATGTCCTTCCTTTGTGTGTGTGTGTGGAATATCCTCCCCTTGCCTAGCCATCTCCTGTGCATCGAAGTGAGGCTGCACCTCGGTGCCTATGTAGAAAAGGTGCTTAGATACTAGCACCAACAGCACTGGGCCATCATTTCCCTCCCTAAATAGCTACTTTTGTGGCACTCATTCTCCAATCGCAGCATGAGTAAATGGCCCCCTCTGGGATCCAGATTAATGCTGTCCCATGAACTGCCCAATGGCAGGGACATGTAGAGCAAGAGTGTATGCCCCATTAGCTCAAGGGGTAAATCAAATGTTCTCCACACCTGACACTTGCATGTCATTGCGTGTTGGTCAGCAGGGATCAAAGCTGGGGCCTTCAGCACCAAAAGCACGGGCCTCTACCACTTAAACTAAAGGAGAATGAACCCCTTAGCTGTGAGTAAGTAGCAGGTTGTTATATGGTTGCTGGGGCCAGCCACTGAGGCTGGGGGAGACCTGTTGACATGCAAAAAGAACCTAATCCAAAGCTTACTGAAGTGAATGGGAGTCTTTCCATTAGCTTCAGTTGGCATTAGAGCAGACCCTGCCCCAAGCCCTTGCATGTTACAAGTGTACTTTGCTGCTTCCCAACAGCTGGGGTGGCTGCTCTGCCTTGTTTGAGGAACTAATTCTCAGAAAAAAAGAAAGCCAAGTTTGAGCCAGCTGTGTAGAAGATGTTCATATTGTACGATGCAAGCCAGAATTCTAGGGTTTTTTTGGGAGGAGGGTCTAGTTAGCAGCATATGAAGTATCAAAACGAGGGCCAAAGAAACTGCACCTTAGAAAGTGTAGCACTGGCAAGGTCAATGAGTAAATCATTGTTATCCACACTATTTAGGAAATACTGTTTCCTTGGTGATGTACAAAACACCAAAAAGATTCAGTTACTGCCCCAATCAGCTTACATTCTAAGTAGACATTCCCATAATGCACTGGGAAATCCTGAGGACTGAGCTTACTCGGGACTGGATCATTCCTCTAAAATTTGCATATGGAACTCCCGCTGTCCATAGGCAAGGTGTGAGGAGGGGTCAGTTGTTTCTCTGCAACCCGTGGAAGGTTCTTTGCTGGGCTGGAGATCCAGTTAGGGGGCAGGTAGTCTGGACGCAGACCTCCCTCAGTGCTGTGGAATCTCCTTTCAGGGGGCTCCCAGGGGCAGAGGTAGGCAGAGGAGTCAAGCCTGTGAGGAAGCTGGAAGTGGGAGCAGGAGGCGCCAGAGCCAGTGCAGAGGTACAGGGCCTCTGCACAGATAGTTTTAATCTCCATTTGATTCTCAGAGATCTGTGTGGATTTAGGGGATGTGCAGGTTCAGGGGGCCAAACTCCCAGCTGGAGCCAAGGAGAGGCAAAACCTCCTCCCACAAGGGAAAGAATTTGGGGAACACTGTGCAGAGAACCTGAAGTTCTAATCCCCAATCTTCCACCAGCTTGCTGAGAGGGGTCAACTTCATTGAGCCTGGCTCAGTTATTTCAAAGAATGAAGTCTCCTATGTTTGCATATGAAACTTTCCCTCCCTTTTGCTGATAGATGGGTGCCTCTAAACCAGGAGGCCGAGTGATCATGGCCACAGAGAATGATTACTGCAAGCTTTGTGATGCCTCATTTAGTTCCCCGGCTGTGGCCCAGGCTCACTACCAAGGAAAGAATCATGCCAAGAGGCTACGCCTGGCAGAAGCACAGAGCAACTCATTCCCGTAGGTATTGTTCAACCTTTACATTAAGGCTGGCCTGAACGTGTGCAGCCATGACTCCAGCAATCTCTATTAATGTATCTCAGAGAGCTTTAAAACAGAGCTGTATGTATTTATTTAACCTTCAGGGATACATCAGAACTGGGCAAACGGAGGGCACGGAAAGAAGGGAACGACTATAAGATGATGCAGAATAGAAGAAATGTGTATGCGGTTCAAAACAGCACAGGTACTTGAATGCTTGTGTCACCACTTACATGCTCCATAGGTCGCACAGTGACTATTTCTTAATGGGTTCAATTCTCTTCCGTGTCCAAGCTCTGCTTGACACAGAAGGGTGCATTAGGGAGCTCTTGTTCTGTGGGCTGGTCTGCACTGGTTCTGACTCTAGCGTGAGGGACTGTAACAGGGTGGCCACCTCCAGGGTGGCATGGGGTGGCTCTGCAGTAGGCCTGCCTCATTTTGCCGCTTTCTCACAGCTCTTCAAAACTCTACAGCCTCATTTGGCTGCTGCAGTGGCTTGCTGCTATGACTTGGCCCTCCAGCTAAGCCCTTAACAAAAGTATAACTCTCCAGGGAAACAGAGTTCCACATCCATGTTAAAGCCAAACAAAACAGAGCCTTTTCCCCAGTCTCAAACTAGGCCCAACCCCGTCTTCCTAAGGGGCTTCTCTTCTGTCCTCTAATTCTTCTGCTCACCCTCTGGGCTCAGCTTTCAGCCCCTCCCAGGTTCCTTTCCATCACTCCTCTGGGTTCCTTTGGGTTGCTCCCTGGTCTTTCCCAAGCAGGCACTCCTTGGCCTTCCTACCTGGAGTCATCCACAGGTCTCTGCCAGCCTTGTGCTCTCCTCTGGCTCCTCACAGCCTTCCTGCAGCATCAGCCGCTACCACTTCCCCTTTCTTCCCAAACCTAGGGTTAGATAAGACAGAGGCCTGATTGGATCACATGAACTTCATTTTCACCATCTGGGGAGGCAAAGCTACTTGTGAAACCGGGGTCCAAGGAGAGGCTGACCTGGGCCCTGCCCAGGGATTGGCTGCTGCAGCCTGCCCGAGGATTTAGTCACAGCAGACTCTGTTAGAGGGGCGAGTCAGGGCACCTGTTGAACATCTGCGCCAGCCCACATCTAAAGGACCCTCCCCCAGCCTAAAGGGAGTAGCCACTGAGCCCAGGACTCAGGTAAATTCAGGGGACAATGAATGAAAAGCAGGGATGGGAGTGAGGGGTAAAAGCAGGGAGCCAGAGAGGGACACTCAGCAGAGAATCCCGGACAGTGCCCACTGCTCCTCAAAGGTGTCCAGGGAGCCAGTGGACGCGGCCCAGAGCAATTGTGCCCAGATACGTGACTGGAGGGAGGAGCGAAAATAGGCCCCACAGTCACAGAGCGCCTCCCATCCAGCATCCTTCTCCTAGCATGATGGATGGCCACCTTGGCCAGCGCCAGGAGGAGGCTGACGAGGAGGTCTCGCCACTTCTTGGGGCCACAGATGGGGTGAGTGTAGATCAGGAGGTGCGAGAAAAAGTGCAGCCAGAACCGAAGGAGAAGGTTCTGGAGTAGCCGGAAAAGGGGCTGCAACCTGGTGCACTCGATGTAAATGTGTACCAGGGTCTATCTGACACCGCAAAAATGGCACGTGTCAGGAAGGGGAGTGGGTGAACCATGCCAGGAGTTGCCAGCTCATATCCCTGGTAGGCCGGAGTCCAGGGTAGAATATAGACTGGCCGACCGGGGCTCCTCACCCTCCACAGGTGGTAGAAGGTCTTGCCACTTGGCATCGGGGTGGGACATGAGGGTGAGGAAGTGAAGGGTATGGAATATGAACACGTCCAGCTGCTTCCTAGGCTTGATACAGAAACAAACCAACTGCAGGTCACGTAGCTGGCTTGGGTGGTGTGGAGGGGGGGCTTGCAGGGCAGGGGCCTGATGGCGAGGTCTGGAGGATCAGAGGGGAGGGGCGGGCAGGGAGCACCCTCCACCAGGGCCTGCTCAAGGAAGGCCTGAGAGACAGGCGATAAGGCTACCCTCACCTCCTGGTGTACACACCGGGGGACACAAGGGGTGGAGAGCCCCCTACATCAACCAAGTGCCAGGGGATCCACCCCGTCCTCCCAGTCGTAATCCAGGAGGTCTTCACTGAGCTGGGGGTTGTGGTCAGTGATGGCATCTGAGTGAGCAGCCCGACCCTGGCTGTGTGTTTACCTCACAGGGGGTATTTGAAGACAGTCAGTGGGTCTATGATTATGCAGTCCCCCTGGCCAAAGCCTCTGTCTAGAAGTGATACAGCAAGCTGCGATACCACACCCATATTGCTGCAACCTCAGAGGTTGTGCAGGTTGCACGGGTGCTCCATGCCCAAGTTGGGAGCATTCCATTCCCCACTCCCTTGTCCCCGTACAGTCTGTTTACCTGAGCTTTGTGTAGATGCTGAGTGAGCCCCTCAGTAAAGGAAGCTTTGCAAAGAAAGAAGCTATTTGTGGTGCCAGGGCTTTGTCTGGCTCTCGCTGACTCCACCCATCTGTCCGTCTTGATCCTCTCAGCAGTTAAAGTTACTTCAGTTTGTCAGCCTCTTTGGTTGGTTGGTTTCTCATCTTGTAACTTAATTTCCCATCTGCCTTTCTCTATTGCTGCTTTAAGTGGTGACTATTTCCTGGTGTTTTCTTGGCAAGGGGCCTGAGCTTTTGACTCCGACTGTACCACATCAACCCATGCTCGCATTCTTGCTGGCCAGAATGATAAAGCAGGTTTGCCACCTTCCAAGGCCATCTGTTCCCAGAATCAGTGTCTCTGGTGTTTCAGACTCTGAGTTTGCCACCCTTTGAACAAACCCAATATAGGAAAGACAGATTCTGTTCTCTTATTTTGGCTGTGGGGAGGGGGAGAAAAGCACTTTGATTTACTGCAAAACCCTTTAAAAAGAACTTTGGTCTAGGAATAAGCAGAGAAAAGCGCATGGGGGAAATTCACCCCTGAGTGACACTCACTTTGCTCTTGTGCCCAGCCCTGTGTCCAGACAATTCCTCCAGTTCAGAGGAGCCTCTGGCCCGTGCAAGGCTAGCTCTGCCAGTGATGCGTTGCCTCAGCAGAAGCCGGGAGCATTCTAGGGCAGGACAGAGTGATGTGGAGGAGTGGTGGGTTGGAACATGATGGGGGAGTGTGTTGAAGGTTGACAGACTGGAGGAGGGAAGAGGTGGATCGGGAGCAGAAGGAGATGTGGCTAGGGTGGAGCTCAGGGCTGATGATTCCCCACTACTGCCAGTCCCATTGGTTATGTCTGCACTGCAGCTAGGAGTGAGCCTCCCAGCCCAGGTAGACAGCCTCAAGCTAGTGGGGCTTGAGCTAGCGCACTAAATGTAGCAATGTGGATGTTGTGGCTCAGACTGGAGCTGAGCTCAAGCCCACCCAACCCGCTGGGTTTGAGAGCCCAGCTCCAGCATGAGCCACAGCGTCCACTCTGCTTTTTTTAGTACACTAGCTTAAGCACCACTAGTGCGAGTCTGTCTGTCCACGCTGGGAGGCTTGCTCCTTGCTGCAGTATAGACAAACTCAGCGGGCTATAGCAGCAGAAAAAAGGAGTCCTGTGGCTGCTCCAGCTTGCACCTTGGCCCTGAGTAGCAGCAGAAGAGGAGAGGTGAAGTTAGTACCCTCTCTATTCCTGTGCTGGCACTAGCACTAATGTAGGAATGAATCTGGCCTGATTCTGGTCTCATTTGCTGCAATTTTATATCTGTGTAACTCCACAGAGCACACCAGAGGTATTCCTGATTTGCAGCTTCCCGTCCAAGAGAGAGAAAAATCAGCCCTTAATTCTATACCATTTAATTTGAAGTATATTTATTAGTGTCTGGATCAGCGGTTTTATTTTTTCTTTGCAAGTCTTGTAATGAGCGCTTGTTAGCTCAGACAGCCCTCTGATGAGTATTAGTTTAATTCTGTGTTTTCAGCATGGTGTTAGTTAATATAACGGTTCTTCTAAAATTACATTAAATATGATCTTATCGTAATTATTTTTAATTAAGCGAGCAGTAAACTTACTCTGATCAGAAAGCTGATTCTAATTCTGAAATAGGGGGAGCAGTGATACAGGGTCAAATTTTCAAAAACGCCTAACTCCCATTTTCAAAAGTGACTTAGGCACTTAGGAGCCTAAAGCCTGGTGTACAATACAGCTTTAGGCAACTTACATCGACCTAACTCTGTAAGCGTGTACAGTAAAATGTAGCTCCCGTCGATGTAACGCGTCCACCACACCGACTTAATAACTCCATCTCCACAAGAGGCGTAGCACTTAAGTCAATGTAGTTAGGGCAACACAGTGTCAGTGTAGATGCTGCATTGCTTACATGGACTGTTGCTGCCTTTTAGAAACTGTCCCACAATGCCCCACATTGGCAGTTAAATCAGAGCAAGTGCTTCTGGTGAGGACGCGTACCACCGACACAAGGAGCATAGTGTGGACATGCAAAATTGATTCAATTACTGCGGTGCCTGTACGTCGACATAACTTAGGGCAAGTCTGCAGTACAAAATAAAGTTGACCTAAGTCCCATTGACTTTAGTGAGAGTTAAGCATCAAAGCCAGTTAGGTGCCTTTGAAAATTCTAGTAGGTGCCTATCTGTATCTGTAGGTGCCTAAATACCTTTGTAAATCTAGGCCTAAGTCACTTTTGTGCTTAAGTCACTTTTGAAAGTAGGATTTAGGCTTCCAAGTCACTTAGGTGCTTTTGAACATTTTACTCGTAGTCCTTAGTAATTGTGAAGTGAGGCTTGAAACATTGCAGGGCTCCTCTTGCTTACAGATAAATGGACTCCTTTATTTTCTCTGCAGGTCCCTACTTCAATCCACGCTCCCGCCAGCGAATTCCTCGTGATCTCGCTATGTGTGTCACCCCAAGTGGCCAGTACTACTGTTCCATGTGCAATGCTGGGGCTAGCGAAGAGATGGAGTTCCGACAACATTTAGAAAGCAAACAGCACAAAAGCAAGGTGTCTGAACAGAGGTATAGAAATGAGATGGAGAATCTTGGCTATGTACAATGACACGCTATCCCTTGGTAGTAGTTTGCAGATAGAACAGCTTGTCTTGCCTGCTGTTTGCCACATGCCCTGCTTTGTGCTCCATTTGATAGGAGTATGCTCTCTAGCTATACATGTAATACCTGCAAACTTAATGGTATGGTTAGGGGTTTTTTATATCACTGTTGGCAGGAATATGCTCTGCAGGACGTGAAGTGGTTTTAATGTTTGTTTGCTCATTATCTAAAGCTCTTCATTGCATTTTGGGGGAGCCCTGTCCTCCCCCATGCCCTGTTGCATGAGTGTGCAAGGCCCAAGAAGCACTGGGACTACCACGGTTCTGCCATGCAGGCAGGGTATGTGGAGACGCATCACCCTTTTTGGCGTGTCCTAGAGCTGTGCTCCGCAGCATCACTCCGCAGCAGGGGGACTTTATGGGCAGGCTAGAGGAGAGGAGGGAACAGAGCCAGCAGATGTGTGAATGGCATTGTTGGCCACGCATCCCTGCTAGCAGAAGCATAAGAGGCTATAGCCTCAAATACACCTTACAGTAGGTGCCTCCTGCATTCCTGTCGGTACGGCACAGAGGCCGTGCACATACCCTGTGGGAGGATCCTATCTCACTCACCCTCATCTAGGCCACCCACCAGTGTTTGGACTTCAAGTGGCTGGTGAGGATTTCAACCTAACATCTGCAATAGGAGAGTAGCTGATCTGCCACATCAGCAGATATTCTCCTTTGTCAAGGAGGATAGATTCTGGTCTGCTCTTGGCAATGGATTTTTACCACACTGGAGCCACTAGGCATCTTTATGCAGCATGGGAGCAGGGCCTGTGCAGGGCCCAGAGAGCAAAGAAGCTAATATAATCTGATTGGGGCTCTGTACTGAGCCTTGGCCTTCCAAAGGACAGCATGGATGGTGCAATGAGGATGGGCTGGGGAGGAATCGTGGGTCCTAACACCCTATCAGATTGGTGCTGGGGGGGGGTCAGGTGCTGTTCTCCAGCCTGTAGTAGTAACTGTAAAGGGGGTGGGTCTGTGATGTAGTATAATTCCCTGGAAATTGGGGATTATTGGATTTCAACTGCCGCAACCTCCACTCCATTCACCTGCATTAAGCCTGACAGACATTATATGTGCAAAGTGAAATTCACCTTTGGAGAAGAGCTGCCCGTGTTGGGCATATTTCCTCTCTTCCCTTTACTCTAAGTCTCAGACTGGGCTTTCCTTTATCTTTCTTCCCTCTGAACAGCAGCGTTTTACAGTCTTTTGTTTTAGGGAAGGGATAATGAGCGGGAGTGTAATCTCCAGGTTGGGCTGATTGTCATGTTCTCCCCTGTTTTATCTCGAGGCTGGGCTGCTGTACTATCTCTTGTGCAATCTCCGGGCTGGGCTGCTGTGTTCTTCCCAGTGCTATCTCTGGGTGAGGCAGCCGTGCTCTCCCTGTGTGATGTTAGGGCTGGAGGGCCGGGCTGGCACCCATTATCTCCAGGTTGGGCTGTTGTGTTCTCTCATGTATTATCTCCAGGCTAGGCTGCTGTGCTGTCCCTCATGTGATCTCCGGGCTGGGCTGCCGTGGTCTCCCCTGTGTTCTCTCTGGGCTAGACTGCCACGCTCTCTGTGTGTGATATTCAGGCTGAGCTGCCGTGCTGGCGCCCTGGTGATCTCTGAGTGGGGCTGCTGTGCTCTCCTCTGATCATTCACGCAAGCTGTGGTGAATTTAATGATCCTTATCTTTTTTCTAATATCCAAAATAAGTAGGGTCAGAGCCAGGCGGGTGCTGTGGATATCTCCCTTCCAGGCCTGCTTTACTGTTCTGGTTCTATGCTGGTGTAGCTCCTTGTTTTTCGGGTGGGAGGGTACTAGAAATGAAAAGGTGCTTTGTAGCTTGTCCCCTCCTCCTGGAGGCAGTGAGTCAACTTCTTCCCTAGGTATAATCCCATTGACTTCAGTGGGGCTGCAGCAGGGATGAATTTGGCCTAATGTGTATCATGTTGCAGACAGCCCTGTTTTTCGCCATCCTTCACTGGTCCCTGCTCCCTAGTATCCTGCATTCCACCAGCCTTTTTCAGCCTTAAAAAACAGAGTTTCTGGTCATCTTCTCAGTCCACCACAGAAAGGCTTGTATCACTTGCGGGCTCAAAAGCTGTTCTTCGGACTTTGAGTAATCTGTCTCATCAGCCACCTCCAGCGAGCGCTGCACAACTGCCCTGTCTTTTATATAGCACTCCTATACTCCATGAGGTTAAACTGTAATGGAAGTCACAGCAATCATCACATGTTCCCTGCTGATCCATGTTTATATGCAGGGTAACAGACTCCAGTGTCTATAGCACCTAATGCTGGTCCTCTGCGCAAAGTCTGAGTAAATAGGCTTTTCACAGAGGAACTCCATCGGGTGGAATGGGTGCGAGAACAGAATCCTGGGTTGCAGAGCACAAGCCCCTTCCCCTGTGCTCTCCCTGGCTGGCCCCCTGGCCATGCCCACTGGCTTGCCCCATTCCCAACCTCCCTGTGCTGCCGTAGAGAGTGCAGTCCTCTGGCATGACCTGCTCCCCATTCCACACAGTGGAACTGTGGCCTTTCCTCCGTTTTCCTGGCTGTACACCCCCGTGCAAGGACGGAAGATGGTGGACGATAGTTGCCCTGTCGTGTCTCCCCACGATTTTTGCACCATGTTTAAATGTCCATTTGCCATAAACCATGGCATGGTGTTTCCATTGTTTCATGCAACACTGAATAAAACAAGAGCTGGGAAAAGCCCTGTTATACGTAGAGTGTCTAGCTCAGGGTCTAGCCAAGGGGGCATTTTTCCTCACAAAACAGTGTCTAGTTCAAATGCCCCAGCAATGGGGCTCCCACATTTGTTCTTGGGAGGCTGCCCAACGGGCAGGTAGATCTCCCCTGCCATCCAATCTCAGTTGGAATATCAGGGATGAGGGTTGTCACCTCCAGAATTCCATCTCTCCTCTGCCCTTGCTGTTCCCTGGTGTGAAGCAGGGCGTGGGACTCCACAGCACCTGTTCACAAGTCTCCCAGGCAGGAGAAAAGGCATCCATGGCTAGAAGGATGTGGGACATGCCGGGACTTGCTCTGTCCAGGAGTCCTGATGTGAGCACAAAGGAACCAAAGACTGCCCCTCCCATCACAGCACCTACAGTGGTTTCTCCTTGACCTAGAAAATGGCTAATCATGAAGGTATGAAAAAACACCTTAGACCTTATTAGTGTTGTTGTGATAGCAGGGGACTGGACTCAATGACCGAGGAGAGCCCTTCCAGTCCTATGCCCCTATGATTTAAGGGTTAAAGCCAACCCAAAGGCCCTTCAGCAAGAGGAGAAGGTCATAACCTGACTGTATGCATATTAAAGTAATTCTGTACATAAGGATTCAGAATGCTTGGGGGAAAACGTATCCTGCTATATCTACATTCAGAAAGGGGGGGGCGGTGGCGGCGGCAGGCAGCAGGAGAGGCACCATACTGAGTAAGAATACAGGCGTGGCACCTTTTTAGAGACCCCCCCCCCCCTTGAATAGTTTATTTCTTGACTGGAAAAAAAAAATGAAGTGGACTTTTGTGAAGCTATCACATTGGCCAGTAGATTAATGATCTTTGCTGCTAAAAAAAAAAAAAAAAATCATTGCATTCATATTTATTTTATTATGCTGATCACTGACAGTCTTGTGAATATTTATGGCTTTTTCCTATGGGTTATTTTTGTTTAAATAGACAAATCTTCAGTGCACTTTGATTTCGAATCAGACTAGATATTTATTATTTGTGAAAGTGTGGCTCTTCCCCCCTCCCCACGTATATGTATTTTTTTTCTTCACATAAAATAAAACTGTTCCTTTATGTTTTCAAGGCAAACAAATTCAGGATTTGCCTCCAGCTTTTTCTTAAGTCACAATTGCAACCTTTGTCTACATGGTGTACTCAGTAAATTGAGCACATCTTAATGTTAAAATAAAAGCTACAGCTGGAATGAAATGCATATGTATTTAAAGTTAAGGCAATGAGACCAATACATGGGATCCATATAATTTATATGGAGTAAGAAAGAGGTACTGTTTTGTTTGTATTAAGCATTAGATGTCATTACGCATTAACAAATAAATGTGTTATATCATTACCTAACATGGGGCTCAGTTCTGTGTATAGTTATTCTGGTGCAAATCTGAAGTAACCCTTCTAACTTCAGTGGAGTTACTCTGGATTTACACCAGTGTTACCAAGAGCAAAATTTAGTCCAGGAGATTTTTTTTTCCTTACTACATGAACATTATAGAGAGAATCGATCTGTAAGCATTGAGTCATATTTTGGCTTACTAATATGCTGTTAATAACATGAGCAAAAAATCCTGTCATCACATTACTCAGGCAAGACTCCCATTGACAGCAGGGGGGTTATTGCCTGGGTACAAAGTGAATGACATGGCTGCACTGTATACTTGCGTTGGCCATGCCAAAACAAAGCAGGGTGCTAAATGTTCTCTCAATCGTAGATTTTGTTACAACAATCTAGGCTGGCTTGGCTTTTTAAAGAATATTTCTCTTGCTCTGTAAGGGCATGAACTTGCTCCCACTGAAATTGGCAGTGAAGCTCCCATTGATTTCAGTGGAACAGGATCAAGCCTTAAACTACTCCAGGAACTCTGTAGTGCCGATGCCTTGTCATGTACATGTTTTTATGTCTGTATCCACAAGGATGCTCTGGATGAGGAAGAAACCTTTTGCCCCTTAAGAAAAGCAAATTTCAAGATGGATCCAAAAGGAACTATTATTACAACTGGCAAAGTCCATGCGTTCCCAGGAATAAATTAGCATGCAGGATTGAACAACCGTGGACCTGATCCTGCTTTCATTTAAGTCATGGCAAACCTCCCATTGACTTCACTGGAGCAGGATCGATTGCCACCTGCATCAAATTGGAAGTAAGAAAAAAATCTGCTTTTAAATCAATTGTTAGACAATAATAGCTGGAATCCTTTTCCCAGTGATGAGAAAAGGCCAGTGGAGTTATATAAAAAATGAGTAAGGCATCTGCAGTGAAAGGGAGGATTATGGATGTTTCTGAAACGAAACACAAAATCGTGAATGTGCATACAGAATCGATTCAGTCCACTTTGGAAGGAACTGATTTAATTTGTATCCTGCAACTGTATGGTAGCATCATTTGCAAATGCTTTGAATGTACTTCATCGAGAGCCTTCTTGTTAGGTTGGTTTTGTACACTTGTCCCTCTTTTTATTGCATTGAACTCTGTAGGGGAATAGTTGAGTTGATGAAAATGAACCTCTTCTCCACTCTACAATAAATCGTCTTGCTCTCACCATTCCACATCTTCAGTGTTTTGGCTTTACTGCTGCTGGTGAGTGCCTGGCTCTAAACAGGCTTCCGCTTAGCAGAAGAGTTACAGGTGCTTGAGACTAGCTGCCTAATATGTATTAGTGCACAGGTAAAGGGTCCATGTGCGGCGCTGACTGCCTCCAACTCCTATGAAGTCCATTTTAGTCTTGAATCTCCCCACAAGACTCCTTGGCTTCACAAGGAGTTGAGGATGCTCAATACCTTGCAGGATAGGAGCCGAAATCACTGTGAAGGGCTTTGCATCACATTGTGTTTTCCTGCAGAATGGATACCACAAGCTCACTTGCATCTTCAGATTGAAAAAGGTAGAGTGAAAAATCATACGGGCATTTAACTTTATAAAAGGTTTTTGAAAGGCTCAAGAGACTGGTGCATACCAGGCCTGATTATCACATATGCCCTGGTATAACTCCAGGGAGCCAGATTCCCCTCTCATTTACATCACTTTACAGCCCAGATTCAGGAAAGCACTTATTAAAACCTAAGCATGGACTTAAGAGATTGCCTGAGTAGGGGCCTTTAAGTTGTTACAATGATGATGGCTGTTCAGTGCCTATATGAGTTGCTGTTCTCAGTCCTGTTCCCAGTGACCTTTCTGAAATTGTCCTGAAGCTCTTACTTTTACTTACACTTGAGAAAAGGAGAAAAATAATGCAGTTAATGAGAGACAAGCTGTCTTAATCAATACACTTTATAAAGGTTTGCACTTAATGGCCTCAGGACTTGATCCTGTGAGATGCTGAGTGCCCTCAACTCCCACTGCCTTTTGTGGAAGCTCTTTACAGGATCTGGTCTTTAGACTAGCAGACTTCTAATTCAGACAATTGTCTCCATATCACTGCTAGATATTAAAGAACAAATTCCCCAGCAGCCATAACCTTTAGAATTCACATACAACTCTTCCATTCTAAGAGTGAAATGAACATCCCCTGAACAAAGCTTGGTTAAATGGGCTTTATATGGGGAACCAATGACGAGGGGCAGGGACTATGAGGAGCAACTTACTTGACACGGTCTGCTGTGCACCTCTCCTTTACAAGGGGTTTGTGGCCAGTGGATTAGTTTGGACCAATTAGTCATGACCCTGGCCTGACAACAAGCCCACATGGTCCTGCCAAGAGGGCTTCCATGAAGCCCACCTCTGTAGCATGCATGTGACTGCAGAATGCCCCTGAGTGGCTTCTTGGCTTCCTGCTTTCCACCTGCAGTGGGCAGTGGAACTGTGGTGGTGCTGTGGCAATTTGTCCCTTCTGGAGCCCAGAAGCTATGACTTAATGCATAGATCACCCTCTCATTAGAGAAGCTACCAAGCTAATAAAGTTATGAAACCTTGCAAGTAGAGATTTATGTTATTGATTTAGCACAAATCCTACGGCGATCTGAGCGGAGGCAGGAAGTGCTACCGTGATTCATTCGAGGCTCACCAGTTAGGACAAAGCTCTACAAAGAGTGGAAAGCCCTCATTCCCTGATATCAGGGCCGGATTAACTCTCCTGTGGGCCGGGGGCTATTAGATTTTGTGGGGCCCCTGTATACAAGTCTTTTCCTGGGAGAGAGTTTGGTGCAGGAGGGGGCTGGGGCAAGGGATTGGGGTGCAGGAGGGAGTGCAGGGTCTGGGACGGAGTTTGAGTGCAGGAGGGGAATTCTGACCTGGGACAGGACGTTGGGGTGTGGGAGGGGGTGTGGGGTGCAGGCTCCGGCCAGGAGGTGCTTACCACAGGCGGCTCCTGGCCGGTGGCACAGCAGGGCTCAGGCAGGCTGCCTGCATGCTTTGGCCCCACGACACTCCCAGAAGTGGCTGGCTGCTAGCACATCTTTGCGGCCCCTGGGGGAAGGGGACAGTGTGTCTCCGTGCGCTGCCTGCACCCACAACACCGCCCCCCGAAGCTCCCATTGGCCCCTAACATAGGAAGTCTGTGGCAGAGCCAGGAACTGAACCCATGCCTCCCAAGTTTTCACCCGAATCACTGGGCTATCCTTCCCAATTCATTGAATGCTCATTTATTTTAACAAATGTTTAATTTTCATTACTTATATTACCTCACAATGTTTTAGTAACTGGACTGTAGCATGAGTTTTAAAAAGAATGAGGTCTTGGCCATGTAAAACCTCATCCCGGCAAAAAGAACAGGAGTACTTGTGGCACCTTAGAGACTGACAAATTTATCTGAGCATAAGCTTTCGTGTTACAGACTAACACGGCTGCTACTCTGAAACCTCTCATCCTGGCAGTGTCTCTGCCGTTAAATCTTAGCTGAAAAGTGAAGAGAGACTGCCAATTTTTATGTTCGGATTAGCAAAATACAGGCTATGGAGGGGCTTCTGTATTAGGTTATGTTCACTTCATATAAATTATTAGTTTATTATTATTAGTTATTCCAAGGTGTTAGGTTGACTACTTGTCTATTTTATGGTAGTTATAAAACTATTCTAACAATATCATGCAATGGGCCTAATCCTTGGAATTACACCTCTTTTACAACAGCATAACTCCACTGGGCCCAATTCTCTTTCCGTGCTGGTGTAAAGCAAGCATAGATCTACTTAAAATGGATCTACACCAATATAAAGGGAGATGGGAGGACTGTCCCCAATAAATTACCTGAGACTACAAACTGTCTTTGGTAGGTATTTGGTGTACATACAAGGGTGCTAAGAGTACTGTATTAATTTAAATTCTGTTTCTCGTGATCAGGGTCTCATTTTTCACAAAGGGATATTTTGAACAGAAGAACAAGATCTATGTTTGGATAAGGTGATTTTTTTTTTTAAAGAAAAACTAGTATGACAGCGTAATAAACTGGTCATGCTGCCTCTGCAGAATCAGTTTATGCAGGAATAATGTAAACAAATCAGACCATGGATTTGGCTAAATGAATCAGACCAACAGTATCCAAAAATGTTACATTAGCCTGTCTTTACCCCTAGATTTGAAAAGGTGATGCACAGGGATTTAGAATCCAGGGAAGGAAACATCGCGAAATCCCCAGGCACCCTGCTATGAAAATGCAAGTGTTAAGTGCTGGTCTTTGGAGGTGGCTACAAAAATTATGAAGTTGAAACTGTTTGAATATATAGGTGCTAGATCTGACTGAGAGGTCATTGCTAATAATAATAATATATAGCTTGTACACATTTCATCAGGAGTATGGCTCATTTTGACTTTGCTGTGTCGACACACTTACGGACCAAATACTTCAGCAAAGCAAAAAACAATTTTTTTTTATGTTGCTATATAATAAAAGCATCTATATTGCCTGTCTCATTGTCCCATCAGCAACATGTTGGGCTGTAACTTGGAAATGGCAAAAGTATTGAATTCCAGGTGGGCTGTGGGCTAAAAGATAAGTGAGCTCTGCTGGTGCACGTTGCTGAGCACCCTCCACTCTTGTTGCAATGAATGGCACTCAGAACCTTGCAGGATCAACCAGGGTTTATGATAGTCCAAATGTAAGAGGCTGCGACACCATTCACCTCAATGATGCCACACCCATTTATGCCAGGTTTGAGTTTGACTCCTTGTGCAGTCTATCTGATGCCTGTCACCTTGGTATCTAGGCATCAGGAACTGGGCATCTCACCTTCACACTCTCCTTTGACTAACCCGTGAATGGGCCTTTGAAGGTGTTACTTTACTTGTGCCTAAGGATTTCTTTTTTGCTTTATAGTAAGATTGGAAATGGTCACACTGACGCGCGGCTAAATGTAATTAGTAGGACAGCTTTTATGATGTTTGTTTGAATGTCTTATTTGATTGATTTAAAGTCTATTTGCTTAGGAGAAACATGGATTATTATTACATTGAAAAACAAATCCTTTCTAATGAATGTTATTGAAAATTATCAGAGAAAGAAGGACCAACATTTAAAAAAGATGATGATGTCAGGCTCTTTCCTTCTTAGTTCCAGCTAATGAGAGAAGAAATAAATAAATGACAGAGAATGCAAGTTTCACCCAGTCTTATGTGGGTATTTTGAATCCCAAGGCTCAATCCCCAAGCTAGACTTTGAAAGTTTACTCTGAAAAATCAGTCTTAATTTTTGATTCTCTTGCCATCACATTATTAATCTGAATGTGGCCTTTTTGTAGTCACTTTTCTTAAAAGTCTATTATACAGGGACCAGATTCTGCCCTGTTAATGCAAATCATGACTGCACTGGGACAAGGGGAGAATCTAGTTCAGGGGATGATATTCTTGTGGGAGAGGATAGCTTTACCATCTATGCAGGGTTCTATATATGCCACCCTGGCTAAATCAGCACATATCCCAGCTACCTGGAGCACACTCTCCAACTGGCCAGCACTGCCCTCCTTTTCGGCTGCTCTGCTGGAAATGGGCATCCTGGGGCTAGGAAGCATGTCCTTGTGCCACCATTATCCCTCTGGGAGGGCTTTCTGCCACTATGATCCCTCCAGCAAGGTCTCTGCAGGCAAAAGGCAGCACATTCTATAAAACATAATTTATCAGAAAGGGTGCTGTAAGCATAACTGGCCTGATCCTGCATTCCTTGCACATTCCAGACTCCCATTGATTTCAATAGGAGTTTTGGTGTCACAAGGAGTATAGGATTGGGCCCATATTTTGAGATTCTAAAGGCACATTGTCTACAGCCAAGCTCTACGATACAACCGCATTTGCTCCAACCCGTCAGACAGAGACAAACGCCTACAAGATCTCTATCAAGCATTCTTACAACTACAATACCCACCTGCGGAAGTGAAGAAACAGATTGACAGAGCCAGAAGAGTACCCAGAAGTCACCTACTACAGGACAGGCCCAACAAAGAAAATAACAGAACGCCACTAGCCATCACCTTCAGCCCCCAACTAAAACCTCTCCAACGCATCGTCAAGGATCTACAACCTATCCCGACCCATCACCCTCACAGATCTTGGGAGACAGGCCAGTCCTTGTTTACAGACAGCCCCCCAACCTGAAGCAAATACTCACCAGCAACCACATACCACACAACAGAACCACTAACACAGGAACCTATCCTTGCAACAAAGCCCGTTGCCAACTGTGCCGACATATCTGTTCAGGGGACACCATCATAGGGCCTAATCACATCAGCCACACTATCAGAGGCTCGTTCACCGGCACATCTACCAATGTGATACATGCCATCATGTGCCAGCAATGCCCCTCTGCCATGTACATTGGTCAGACTGGACAGTCTCTACGTAAAAGAATAAATGGACACAAATCAGACGTCAAGAATTATAACATTCAAAAACCAGTCGGAGAACACTTCAATCTCTTTAGTCACTCGATTACAGACCTAAAAGTGGCAATTCTTCAACAAAAAAACTTCAAAAACAGACTCCAAGGAGAGATTGCTGAATTGGAATTAATTTACAAACTGGATACAATTAACTTAGGCTTGAATAAAGACTGGGAGTAGATGGGTCATTACACAAAGTAAAACTATTTCCCCTTGTTTATTCCCCACCCCCACTGTTCCTCAGACGTTCTTGTCAACGGCTGGAAATGGCCCACCTTGATTATCACTACAAAAGGTTTTCCCCCCCCCCCCACCGTCCTGCTGGTAATAGCTCACCTTAAGTGATCACTCTTGTTACAGTGTGTATGGCAACACCCATTGTTTCATGTTCTCTGTGTATATAAATCTCCCCACTGTATTTTCCACTGCATGCATCCGATGAAGTGAGCTGTAGCTCACGAAAGCTTATGCTCAGATAAATTCGTTAGTCTCTAAGGTGCCACACGTCCTCCTTTTCTTTTAAAGGCACATTGTTAACTTGCTTTAGCAGTAATATCTCCAGTAGCCATCTGACATGTTTAGATCTTGCACTGAGCTCCACATGGGCAGAGGTCTGCTGCCTGAGTGGAGCTCATCATTGCAGGATCAGGCCACAGGTATGCATATGTACGTGGCAGGCACTTACTAAAATGCAGTTAGACCACAGCAACTCCTTAGATGCATTATAATCTGAGTGCAGGGCACAGGTGGCAAAAAAACTTATGATACAGTAATGGCTTTGACACTTCACATGCACGCCCCAAACCCCAGCTTCTGAATGCAACAACGAAGCCAGCTTTGCTTTGTGTTTTCTGCCTCCCACCAAATTCACAGGCCTTAGCCTAATTTAGGAAGCCATGTCCTCAAACTGTTTGTTTTGAAAACTGAAGCTGTGTTACAAGGGCGCTGTCAGGCTGCCTACTTAACAACCTGGCTGGGAAATGGATGAGTGACCAAGCTCACAGAAACAATTCACGGGAGGCCATGGGTCGCATAAAATGCCAGCCAACATTTATTGTCAGTGGCATACAAAAATCACAATAGTACCAATGAGTCCAAAGCACAGATCTCCAGAATATAAAGCTCAAAACAATGGGACCCAAAGAGAGATCCTGGGTCTGAATTGCAGGCCATAACGCTTAAAAGAGAAAATAATCTACACGTCTCAGAGGTAAAATTGGCAGGTTCTCTAGCCCCTCTGTCTCTATTAAATTGCTTTTAACATCTTAGCTATAATACATTTTTCTCAAAAGGCTTTGCTGCCTCATTGCAGGAACATATTATTTCTGTTGAACCCAAAAGTGTGCTAGAGGCTTCATGCTTCTAAAATAAGGCAGATCCCCATCCTGGAAAGCTTACACCACCTAAAAACAGACACCAAGGAGTGGGAGAAGGAAAGGATTAACACAGAAAAGAGCCAGCTTGAAGGGACATGACACCTCCTTTAGCCTCCTCCATCACCCACAGGCCTCATTCTCCTCAACAGCCTCAGAAAGGTTTCCTTGCACCTTTATATGAACCCGAGCCTTTTTGCAGTGCCCTCCCTGGAAGCTCACTCAGTCCGAGCCAAAAGAAAAAAAAAATGGAGGGAAAAAATAAGTAAATTGGAAATGATTCTTATGGATCATTTCAGAGGTTGTGTCCTTACACATCCCCATGCCAGAGTGGAGAGTCTCCCAGTTGTCTTGCAACAACTGATTTTATGGTGTCTGCAGGGAGCCCTGCAGCAACCCAGCTTAACCTCTTGAAGTATGAATGATTATGGTGCACGTTACACATGGGTAAACTGAGGTACAGAGAGGCCAAGTGACTTGTCTAAGGTTACAGTGTGAGTCAGTGGCAGAGATGAGCATCGAGCCCAAATGTTCCTATTTCCAGGGCCTTGCTCTAGCCCCATTTCTCCCTTGGATATAAACAATAATGTACACTGCATAGTTTAGGAAATTAGAACTCAAGCAATTAAATATTTTCTCCCCAAGACTTGGGTACGTCCAGTATGAAGAGGCATTTCAGACAGGAACAACATATCTATACTAGATATTAAAATAGCTGGGACTTGACTGGGCTTTATTATAAAAATGGCAGTGTGGTTTATAATAAAAATGGAGGAAACACAATTTGAACTCCAGGGATGTGACAGCGTTGCTCTTCTAGACCATGGGTAAAATTTTCAAAATGTCAGATTGGCAGAGACCCTGGGGCTTTTTCACCTTCCTCTGCAGTGTGGGGCATAGGTCACTTGCTGGTTTGAACTAGAGTAAAATTCTCTGTAATATGAAGTCTTTAAATCAAGATTTGGGGACTTTGGTAACTCAGCCAGAGGTTATGGGCCTATTATAGGAGTGAGTGGGTGAAGTTCTAAGGCCTGTAATGTGCAGGAGGTCAGACTAGATGATCATGTATTGTCCTATCTGGCCTTAAGGTCTATAAATCTAACAGGGTATGTGACTAAGGAGCCTAATTAAAGTGACTTAATTTAGGCACTTTGATGCCAATGGCACACTTGAAGTCAATGGGAATTAGGCACCTAGCTTGCTTAGGTGCTTTTGTAAATCTCACCAGGCACCTATCTGCATCTTTAGGCACCTAAATACCTTTGTAAATCCCCCAAGTGCCTAAGTCACTTTGGGGCTTAGGCTTCTAAGTGACTTAGGTGCCTTTGAAAATTCTACCCTATAACTTCACTGCAAAAAGAGATGTGTTTTTACAGTGAGATAGCTAACTTGAGATGGTTATCTCAATGTAAGGTTCCAGTGCAGACAGGGCACAGGTGATTTTTTTACCAATACCTATATATCAACCCTATACCTCCACCTGGGATTGACCGTGATTTGTGACAGAGGGATAAAAACAACAGTCACTTGTCTCCACTTCGATTTAACATTAGATAGATATATTGAGTTAGCTATTTCAATCTAAAAACATACCTTTTTTGCAAAGAAGACAGAGCCATAAATTGTAAATAGCTGGGGCAGTGCTTGCTTTTCAAAAGGTCTTTCTCACTTGCTGTTTAAGTGAATGTGGGATGTGGCTGATCGAAGCATGTCCCAGGGAGAGACTCTAGACCTACCCCAGTTATGAGGCTGTATCATACATGGGCATCATTTATGTTTGACATTTGTGATAAAACAATTATAGCTTCAGATTTCTTCTCGCTGGCAGCAGTTCTGCCAGACAAGTACAGGAGGTCTTTCCTACTGGGCTTCAATCTTTAATCTTTTTCTGGTGCCGGGGGCTCTTCCAATTCTTGTTTCCTAGAAATGACTTGTCTTTGGCCAATATATCTAGTACCAGTGCCATCTAGTGGACCATAGAAGCATCACAACTGCTGCCTTTTTCATTTGTGGACTTGCTGTATGCTTGAAGTAAACAGTTTCCTTAAAGAAATCAAGGAAAGGACTCTGAAGGACTAAACTTAGTTTATCCTTTTATCTACCTTTCCTCTAAGAGGCCCTTTCCAAGTAGTATTCTTTCCACATCCCTCAAAGGGTTTAAATCCATTTCTGAGACTGCAAAACAGATGTTGAAAGAGTCCAGCCATCACAAACTGAATAACTGAGTATGAGCCAACAATTTTGATGCAGTTGCGAAAAAGGCTAATATCATTCTCGTATTAAGAGGAATGTCACAGGTAAGGCATGGGAAGTAATTGTCCCATTCTACTTGGCACTGGTGAGGCCTCAGCTGGAGGACTGTGTCCAGTTCTGGGTGTCACATTTTAGGATAGATATGAATAAATTGAAGAGAGTCCAAAGACGAGCAACAAAACGATGACCTCTGAGGAAAGGTTAAAAAAATTGTTATCAGGTCGCACCTCAGTTTCTGAAGACTACACATGCCCAATCTTTAAATATGTTAAGGGCTGTTAGAAAGAGGACAGTGATCAATTGTCTTCAGTGTCCATTGAAGGTAGGATGAGACATAATGGGACTTATCTGCAGCAAGGGAGATTTAGGTTAGATATTAGGAAAAACTTTCTAACTGTAAGGGGAGTTAAGCTCTGGAATAGGCTTCCAAGGGTGGTGGTTGAATCCCCATCATTGGAAGTTTTTAAAGGACTGATCAGACAAATACCTGTCAGGGATGGTCTAGGTTTACTTGATCCTGCCTCAGTGCAGTGGGCTGGACTTGGTGACCTCTTGAGGGCCCTTCCAGCCCTCAATTTCTATGACTCTATCCCCACAGAGAATTTGGTGAAAGAAAAAGCCCTAGAAAGCTGTAAAGTGCAAGTGTTACACTATCAGGTCGAAAAGGGACCCAGGCGGCTCCGATCAACAACGCTGAATGGGCAGTTAAAAGTCCAGTCAGAAGTGCAGTGGGGCTAAGGCAGGATCCCTGCCCGCCTTGGCTCTGCGTGGCTCCCGGAAGCAGTGACATGTCCCCCTTCCGGCTCTCAGGCATAGCGGCAGCCAGGGGGCTCCGCATGCTGCCCCCGCTCCAAGCGCCAGCTTTGCAGCTCCCATTGGCCATGGGTCGCATAAAATGCCAGTCAACATTTATGGTCAGTGGCATACAAAAATCACAATTGTACCAATGAGTCCAAAGCACAGATCTCCAGAATATAAAGCTCAAAACAATGGGACCCATGGCCACTGGGAGCTTCAGGGATGGCGCCTGCAGATGGGATAGTGCGCAGAGCCTCCTGGCTGCGCCTCCACATGGGAGCCAGAGGCGGGACATGCTGCTGCTTCCGGGAGCTGCCTGAGGTAAGCGCGGCCCAGAGCCTGCACCCCAACTCCTTGGCCCAGCCCTGATCCCCCTCCTGCTCTACAAACCTCTTGAACCCAGCCCAGAGCACCCTCCTACACCCCAAGCCCTTCATCCCCAGCCTCACCCAGAGCCCACACCCGCAGCTGGAGCCCTCACACCCCCTGCACCGCAACCCCCTACCTCAGCCTGGAGCCCCCTCCTAGACCCTAAACCCCTCATCCCCAGCCCGGAGTCTGCACCCCCAGCCAGAGCCCTCACCCCCTCCTGCATCCCAACCCCCAGAACCAGTCTGGTGAAAATAAGCGAGTGAGGATGGGGAGAGTGAGTGACAGAGGGAGGAGGGATGGGATGAGCAGGGGCAGGGCCTTGGAGAAGGGGCGGAGCAAGGGTATTCAGTTTTGTGTGAGTATAAAGTTGGCAACCCTATTGGGGTCAGGAGTTCAAAAGAGTTCAGCTCCCAGCAGCTCCCATTGGGACATTTATGGCCAGATTTTTAAACAACTCAGCAGGAAAGGAACAAACCATAGAGAAGCTGAGACTTTGGGTACAAGAGAAGAACTGTAGTGCATGCAAGTAGCAGAGGCCGTGTCAACTTTAGGCTGCAGAGGACCTAATATGTTCAAACACACATACTTTCCCGTATCCTCTTATGGGATCTTGCAAGCAAGTTTTTAATATTTTTCAAAACCCTCTCAGTTCACCTTCAGCAGTGGGGATGGAGAACACTGGCAGAATTTGGTTTCAGTCTGAATGAATGTCGCTCACAGAAAGAGACATAACCTTGCTGAGAATTTAATTTGCTAATAGAACTTGGCCCTCAGTCCCCTGCCCCCAAAACATTAATGATCATCATTCCATCTATGGCATTAATAAAACCTGTGTTTGACAGTGAAAGTAAATTACTGATCCTGGTTACAAGCTGGAGGAAAGTGTATTGCACAAGACAAATGAATGCAGGAACAGTAGCTATGAGTGTCTGTGTTCTAGCCCTGTCTCTGCCACTGGCTTGCTGACCTTGGCCAAATAATTTTACTTTGCCTCAGTTTATCTGACAGTACAATGGAAATAATCTTGCCTATCTAAAATGAGAGTGCTGGGCAGATAGATAGATTAGTTAATGTTTTACAGCAATTTGAATACATAAGGTGCAATATCAGTGTTAATCTTATTGGTGCAAGGATTCGAGTTAAGAGAAGGGATGCTTGACACTGCTTATAAAGACATTTACTTGGTAAAGCTGATTTTTTTTAAATAGATTTTATGAGAGGGAAGCAATTTGACCATCACCTTGAAGGATCACAAATCAATCACCTGGAGCTTTTTAACAAATCAGCATTCCTGGTAGGAAAGGTTCCAAGGAGTGAGAGTTCAAGAACAGTACAGAACTTAGGCCACTCTGAAAAGAAATGGGAATCAACAATTAATTATTTCAAAATAAAAAATATAGACTCACCCCTAACATATCATTTGTATCCAGCTGACATTATCTAGTGCTGCCCTCACCTAGATTTAAAGATGTTATTGAAAACAGAACATTACACACACATACATTCTTGTAATAGTTTCAATAAAAACAGTTTAAAAATAAAATATGGCCTGATCCAAAACATATTGAAGCCAAGGGAAATCTTTCAATTGACTCAAATGGTCTGTGATCAGGTCCTATAACTAAGGCTATGTTTTAGTCACGGGCATGTTTAGTAAAAGTCATGGACAGGTCACGGGCCATGAATTTTTGTTTACTGCCCGTGACCTGTTCAGGACTTTTAATATATACCCCTGACTAAAACTTGGGGGGTGGGGCAGCTCAGGGAGGATGGGCCTGGGGGGGTGCCACAGGTGCTCAGGGGGGCATGGCCTGGGGAGCTGCGGGGGCGGGTGCCTGATGGTGGAGGCAGCATGTGGAGCTAGGAGTGGAGGGAGGGGAGTTCCTGTTGCCCTTCTGGGGAGCCCCCCCCAGGTAAGCACCACCCCATCTCCCAACCCCCAGCCCTAAGCGCCCCCCTCCAACTCCTGCTGCTGGTGGGGATGGGGGGAGACTGCTCCACAGCAGCCGGTGCAACTGGCCCAGGGGCTGCCTGAGCTGCTCAGGTGGCTCCCAGGCCAGGCACACCAGCCGCTGCAGAAGTCACGGAAAGTCACAAAATCTGTGATCTCCGTGACAAACACAGAGCCTTACGTATAACCTGTTAAAAAAGCCAGCACATTGCTCTGCCTGCTATCAAGTTGCTCTTTCTCACTGGGGCAGTTCTGTGGTCTGTGATACACAGGAGGTCAAACTAGATCAGTGATTCTCAAAGCCTGTCCACCGCTTGTTCAGGGAAAGCCCCTGGCACGCCGGACCGGTTTGTTTACCTGCCGCGTCCACAGGTTCAGCTGATCGCGGCTCCCACTGTCTGCGGTTCGCTGCTCCAGGCCAATGGGGGATGCGGGAAGGGCGGCCAGCACGTCCCTTGGCCCACGCCGCTTCCCGCAGCCCCCATTGGCCTGGAGCGGCGAACCGCGGCCAGTGGGAGCCGTGATCGGCCGAACCTTTGGATGTGGCAGATAAACAAATTGGTCCGGCGCGCCTGGGGCTTTCCCTGAACAAGCGGCGGACCAGCTTTGAGAACCACTGAACTAGATGATCACAATAGTCCCTTCTGACCTGGAATTGATGAATTCTATGGCACACTGTAGAATATTAATTGCAATAGTGTACAATCTTTTGTCTATTTGCAGGTGTTTCTAGCCAACAGAAACATGGCAGCTCATGTGGACTCCAATTGTTCTCTTGCACACCTGTAAAACATTTCTGGATTCTGCTTTCTAATTATCATTATGTAGGATTCATTAAGCACTGACAGACTCAAACTTGTAAAAGACACAGATCAAAATTTTCAAACCTAGGTGCTTAAAATTAGGCTTCTAGGGTAAAGTAAAAGGACCGAAGTAATTTAAAAGCCTACATTTTCAAAAATGCCTAAATCACTTAGGAGCCAAAGTCTCGTTGACTTTCAGTGAGACTTAGGGTCCTAAATGACTTAGATATTTTTTTAAATTTTACCCCCAACTCCATATTGAGGCTCCAAAATCAAAGGAGGTGTTAAGAGGTGATGGTGTTATATTGACATGGATTAGCTTTAGTGGAGTGGGCGAAGTGCTGGTATCTTATTTCTAGTTCAATGCCACAAATGCTATAGTTTCAAAAACTGGCAATATCCCTTTGGAAACAGAAGAGGGCAGCTGTTTTTGACAAGCAAACTGTGCATCGACTCTGTATTTTTGAGAATGAAACTGCAGCAGCTCAAGTCTAGACAAAATGACTTTTTTATGAATGAATAAAAACAACAGTATTCCAGGACCAGTACTAGTTTAATTAGTGTATAAAATAAAGCTGGACAGACCCTGCCAACTTCCGCAGAGTTCCCAGTTCTTCAGCTGGCAATGTATTCTCCTTAAAAATTAGATTCATTGCAATTTCGCTGCAATGCAATTACAGATTAGTCAAGGGAATTTAGCACCAGATCCTATGAGGTGCGGAGCTTCAGCTGGAGTGGAGGATGCTCAGTACCTCACAGGATTGGGTCATTAATGTTGAAACCGCTGGCAAATTGATGGTCTTGTAGACTGAAGTCCTCTCTTTAGCCACAGAACAGCCACAGCATAGGCAACAGCAGTACCAGCCTTCTATACACTACCCTGCCAATGTGCCTTTATTCTGTTTCATTAAGGTTTTTATATCACCTTGATCTCTGTATTATCTGAGTACCTTCCAGTAGTGTGTTAAGTGACGTGACTAACATCTGTCACTTGTGGTTTGTTTTCTCTCTGATCTCCTCCCCAGGGGGAGAATTGTGTGGGCAGTGGAGGGTTTTGTTTTGGTAGAGTTTTGTTTTCAGGTTTCAGTTTTCACCAAGAAAACCATCTCCAGGGGCAGGAGGCTCATTTACCTCCTGAGAGCCTCTCTGCTATGACAGACAACAAAGGCGTCCATGGTCCATCAGTGCCTGGTGGGGTGGTGGTGGTGTTCTTAGGATGTGGAACTTCTGTAGGAACTAGAGACCATCCAAAGTCTCTTCCACAGAAAATGGCTTGTGTATAGTGATATACAGGCAGTTTATTACCCTGAGAACTGAACACTTCTGCCTCCGTTATTATTATTATTTGTAGTATAACACCTCTGATGAAGTTTGCTTTTCCAAATGGCAGCTGTTCAGCACTTAAGAATTGGCAAAAAGTGTATATAATTTTGAAATGTCCCCAGGAAAACAAAGCTTGAGGTTTGGCACGAAAGGGAAGCATCCTGCATTAGCAGAGAGGTGTGCTGGGTAATCTGACAGGTCTTCTCCATTTGTAATGACAGTGGGCTAGATTGGGTTACCACTACTCACTTCATTTACTCCATGAGTAGTTCCATTGATGTCAACAGACCTACTTGTGAAGTATGGTACTACTCAGGGTGGTAGAATTTGGCCAATGTCAGAGAGGATGTAAGTGGGTTCAAGAAAGTCTGGGGAGTCAATGGCTCTGTTCCTGCAATGTTCTCCATGCTTGTTGACCCATATGCCTGCACAGGACCCTCTAAATCCAAGTACTGTAGATCCCAATAGGTCCTTTCTTAGGGCCAAATTCAGAGGTGATGAGGAACGGTGTAAGTCTAAGTAATTCTAAAGAGCATACTTGCACAGAGCTTAATCCAGGAGTGGGGCCTAATTTGGTGTAGCTCACCTTTTCTTCCAATCCAGTATTCAGTCCCTTAGACACTTACAATTTCTTCTTCTTCTCTCACCCACTGACTAACATATGCTTTACATAGCACCCCCTATACATCACCTCTGAATTTGGTCCGGTAAATCTATGAAATGGGTGTGAGAAATTGCATTCTAGTATTTTAACTTGTTTAAATGGGACGAGGGAAATGTATTATCTACACAGAACATACAGGAAATGCAAATATAAACCACTGGTAAACAATGAAAATTGCTTCCATATAATCCGGGATGCTGAAGCGTCCGATCACAGTAGAGTTAATCCTTAGGCTAAATTCTATTTGATTCATTTCAGTGTAATCTCTGAAGTAATCTGACTCATTTTCACCTGGGAATTAAACAATGAGGGTAGAATTTTGAACAGTGCCTAAGTGATTTAGGAGCACAAGTACCATGGAGACCGTCTCTTCTCTAGGAAAAAGATATATTGCTACCAGGCATTAGAACTACAACCTGGCTTGTTCACACAAGGATTCTAACACACGTTAAAATACAATTTTTTCCTAGTGTAGCCGTAAGGCAACATTTTTAAAAAAATCCAAGTGACTTAGGAGCCAAAGTCAACAGGATGTTGCTTCCTAAATCACTTAGGAACCCTGGAACATTCTGACACCAATATCAGTGGGACTTTGGCTTCTAAATTGCTTGGGAGCACCAAGACTTGTAGGCTATGAGTGAAAATTTCAAAAACACTTACATCTTTCAGGCCTGGTCTATGCATAGAATTGCACCTTATAACTATGTCAGGTAGGGGTGTGATTTTTGTGTGTGTGCTGATATAGTTATACCAGGAGAACCCCTAATGTGGATGCAGTTATACTGGCACAGAGGCGCCATATACTGGTATAGCTAATTCACCTTTGTGTATTGGAAGCTATACTGGTTTATACTGGCATCACTACATCCACACTGGGGGTGTTGTACTGTTTTAACTCTACTGGTATAGTTATCGTAGTGCAACTTGTGTGTGTAAACAGGGCCTTAGATGCTTTGGAGAACTGCACCCTGATTCCTTTCAGCTTCTTCCCATAGTAGTCTTGCCACTGGGTTCCCAGGCATGAGCAATGACATCCTTATACCCAGCACCAAGGAAGGGCATGCTGAACGTGAGCACTAGTTTTTTAGCCTGCAGTTAGAAACAGAGACCGTCAGTGAAACAGTAAGAATTGCAGGGCTAACCAAAAAAAGACTTCTCCTCTACTACACAAAATACTTTTAATCAAAACTCCGTGTTTCTTTGCAACTCTTGGCATTCCTTAATAACATTCTTGACAATATAGCACTCCCTAAATTAACATAAGAACAATGAGACTTTAATGGAAACTCTAATTACAGATGCTGGAATTATTCTACTGCAATTCAAAACCTGTGAACTGGAGAAACTCCTAGCACGGATGGATGGTCATCTAATTTCTATGAAGCTTGCTGTGAAAAGGTGACCCTTGCTTTACATACCAGCTGCAGAGTTCATCCTGCAAGGTGCTGAGTACTTGAGCTGATTGGCAATTTGTTGACAAAACTTTTTTTCCCCACCAGAAAATGCTGATTTATCAAAACTTTTTGTGGGGAAAGTGTTGGTTTCAATGACTTTTTCTACGTAAATGTTTGGAAAAAGGTTTCTAACATGACCTAAACCGTTTGTTTTGGCATCTTTGAAATGAAAAATTCCAGTTTTGCAGTTCAAAACAACGTTTCTTTGAAAAGATTAAGCTAGTTGTTGTAAAAAAAAAAAAAAGTGGTTGAAACTGAAATGAAAGGTTTCATCAAATGAGATGATCCAAACAAAACATTTTCTTTGCAAACATTTTTGAGATTTTGACTTTTCATCCCAAGTTGGGATAGACACATTTTTCGATATCGCTCCAAACTCTCAGGATGCACCTCGTCTTCCATTGACTCCAATGGGTATTGAGCTTGCTCAATATCTTACAAAGAATCAGGCCCTAAATGAGGAGTTTCTCTTGCTCTGTAATCCTTCTACTGGGGAGGGTAACTCTACCCCTGTCCCACTCCCCTTATTTCCCTGACCACTAATGATTGGAATAGACTTGTGCCGTCAGGCTTGGATCCAGGCTTTTTCAAGACTCATGGGTTTTATGGAAAAGAGACTGGCTACTAACAGTGGGCTAGTTTGTGCCCAGCCCCCAGATGGATACAGCCAGGGATCATGCAAAGAGCCTCTCCTCACTGTAGGCCTGATGCAAAGCCCCCTGAAGTCAATCGAAAAACTCCCCTTGATTTCAATGGGGCAGGGATAAGGCACTTTGTGTCCCTAGGGAGCTGCCAAGCAAATTGCTGTCCTCACTGGCAGAGAGGAGGTGGCCCTGTGGCTCCACATGGACTTGAGGACCATGGACTAAAGACATACAGGCACCAGTAAGTATAAAGGCATCCAAAAAGGGACCTATGTCTAAGGCTGCTAACTAGAGAGGGGCCTGAGCTACAAAGCTTGTATCTGAATCTGGATCTTTCACAAAGTTCAAGGACATTCAGATCTGGGTTATTTTGTGCTGGCTGTTAAAAGGCCAGCTGTGAAGTTTGGAACTTGATCCAAATTCCCATTGTTAGTGGCATTCAGATCTGAGCTTTGGATATGACTCATCTCTTCGACTAACACAACAAATGATACTGTTTGCAAGCTTCCTCCTATAGTAGGTCACAGATGAAAGGGACACAGAAACATCATTTGCTCCAGGCGTCCTTCCGTGATCCTGTATCTTTGCAGCCCTAGTGAATGAAGTTATTGTGATTCCGACCCTGCTCTCAGTTCCGTTTGAGATGGTACATAAAGCAGAAATTACCCAGTCTTGGTTCTCTGCCTCCCCCATAGACTGCATCTATTTATTCTAAGGAAAAATGATGAAAGGAAGAAGCAGAAAAACAGTGAGCAGGTGAGATGGTTACTTTATGGTGTGCTAATAGCCAAAAAGTCAATATAATAAAAATGACAACCCTCTTCTTTTGCACACTAGCATTACAGATCTAAGTGTCAATCTCAGTGAGATGGCTGAAAAGCTCATTCAGAGAACTAGGGGACTTGGAGATTTTCCATGTATTTGGTCAATGATTATAGATTCACATGCATAATGCTGAAAATGTTCCCAGGAAATATTTAAAAGGAATCAATGTACTCCATGGCAATAATGACAGAAGGCTTTTTATTATTGTATACAGAGTGATATTGGGCATGCAATATTGATTTTGCAATGGAAAGATGATGCCCTGTTTGCTATATGCTTTTGAGCACTTTCATTTCACTGTAACCTCCCATCACTTTCCTCTTTTATTGAGCCAGTTGGGAAATCGATCTAACATGTTAATGAAAGCAAAACCAAGACACCCAAAAGGCACCTTGTGTCCTTAATTGTATGGGGAAGGCAACAAGCATCTCTGTTATGCTTAGTGCTCAGTTCCAAATATTATTTAAAAAATTCTATTCTCTCCTTGCTTCCAACAAACTATATATCACAATTTGTGAATGCTCTGGAGGAGCATGTTATAACAGGCAATCTAAGGCTTGTTGTACACCTAAACTTTAGGTTGACTTAGCTACATTGCTTTGGGCTGTGAAAAGTTTCATGCTTGTGCAATGTACTTAGGTTGACCTAATCTCCAGTGTAGATGCAGGTGGTCGAGAGAAGAATTCTTCCATCAACCTAGCTACCACCTGTGAAGGTGGTGGATTTACTACAGCAATAGAAAAACCTCTTCCATTGCTGTAGTAGGTGTCCATGCCATGGTGCTATAGCAGCATAGCTGCTGCTGTAGAGTGTGTAGTGTAGACATACCCTTATTCAGCTACCTCCATCTGTTACACCCACTGGGGCAGATGCCCTGCATGCAGAGTAGTCGTTTACACCAGTGCAAGGGGTGAGGGTGCAGCTGCCAAATCAGAGAGACAGCATTTTACACTCACTTTGCCTAGGTATGGATGACCACTTCAAGGCACAGGGCATCAGAGAATCAGGCCTGTTGACATTAGTGGGTTGGTCTCATTGTTTCCTTGTGCTGCCCTGTCTCTGTCTGTATCCTCCTATTGTCTCTTGTGTTATACTTAGATTGTAAACTCTTTGGAGCAGGGACAATCTTTTCGCTCTGTGTTCTTACAGCGCCTATGTGACGGGGTTCGACTCACCGCTGTGGCACCTCCAGCTGGCTGTCCTGGGAATTAGCTTAGTTTGCCAGTGCACCCTCATCTGGTGATGTCTCGCCGCCCTCCCTTCTCCTCCAGGAAGCAAGTTGTCCCAAAGAACACAGTGTCCTCTTCAGGACACAGCCCTCTGGCTGTGTCACACACTGTTCTTTCCCCTTCCAAGGGAACCATAGTCCACTCTCCAGCCACTTCCTCGGTGGCGAGTGAGGGGGACCCAGGCTCGCCCACTACTCCAGGTCCTGGCCCAGGGTCCCTGTAGATGGCAGCCACATGCTGCATCCCCTCTAACTCCACAGTCTACTTCCCTTGGCCACTTTCCCACAGCCCCAGCACCTTCTCCGCCCTTGTCTCAGGGCTCCAGCAAGTCAGCAGTCAGCCGGGAGCTCGCTCCCTTGATCCTGCCTAGCACTGCTCTGTCCAAAGTGCTAGCTGCCCTCCGCCTGCAAAGCAGCCAGTCCTCCTCCCTCCTTGAGCTCCAGGGAATGACTCACTTGCTCTGTCTTGAGGCTCTTCTTATATGGGCCTGTCCAGCCCTGATTGGCTGCTCCTTGCAGCCCCTCTCCGATTGGCTGTCTCCTGCACAGCCTCCCTAGGGTCTTTTCCAATTGGCTGCCTGTTGCGCAGCCTCCCTAGGGTCCAATTAACCCTTTATGGGCTAGTGTGGGGCAGATGCCCCATCACAGTCTAACTCAATAGGGTCCTGGCCCATGCCTTGGGCTCCTAAGTGCTACCACAATATACACAATAAATAATGATAATATATGTTTTAAAAGTAGCACTGGAATACAGTGTAGTAAACCAAAAGTGAATGAGTTTGGACTAAACTTTGCTCTTAATTGTAAACACACATATACATACACGTGTGAACATACACATTACATGTATATATATACATATATATATATATATATATATATATACACACACACACACACACATACACTCAGTTCCATACATGTGTAATCACAAAGATGTCAGTGGCCTGGAGCCTGTGTAACTGAAAGCAGAGTTTGGAACCATAGCAAAACCTACTGTCCTGCAAGATGGAAAAAACGGAGTAAAATAATGCATTACTTTGACTGTTAGCTCTTCTGGGCTGGGACCATCTTTTACTTTGTGTATGTACAGCAGCTAGCCCTATGGGGCCCTGCTCCTGACTGGGGCCCTTAGGTGTTCCTCGAACACAAAACATAAACAGCAGCAGCAGGTGATGGCCAAGGAAAAAGTAATCTTTTTGCTTTGTTAACATGAAGTTTTGGACTAGATTATTTACATTCCTTCAGCCATAGGCACCCAGCAAAGCTCCGGTACATTTGCAAAGGGGGAGTTCATTTTTTTCCAATACATTATTGTTGTTATTTCTTAAGCACGAACAGCATTACTCAGTAGATGAGTTGGAGCCTGATCTATTGCTAAGGCTCTGTGTTTGTCACAGCGGTCACGGAAGACACGGATTCCGTGACTTTCCGTGACCTCCATGACTTCTGCAGCAGCCCATGCAGATGGCCTGGGAGCCACCTGAGCAGCTCGGGCAGCCCCAGGGCCAGTTGCACCAGCCGCTGCTGGGGCAATCTCGGGATCCTCCGGCCCCCCAGCAGCAGGAGTTTGGGTGTGTGTGGGGGGCCTCAGGGCTGGGGGTTGGGGTGCAGGGTGGTGCTTACCTGGGGGGGCTCCCCGGAAAGGCCACAGGAACTCCCCTCCCTCAGCTCCTAGCTCCATGCGCTGCCTCCGCCTGCATGCACTGCTCCCGCAGCTCCCGTTGGTCGCAGTTCCCAGCCAATGGGAGCTGCAGAACCGGGGCTTGGGGCGGAGCAGAGGCAGCACGTGGAGCTAGGAGCTGGAGGTCGCCGCTTCCCAGGACCCAGGTAGGGAGTTTGCTCCAGCCCTGCCATCCCCCCTTGTAGCCAGACAGCCAGCACCCCCCCTCTCAGACCAGCATTGCTGGGAACACGAGGGAGCCAAAACAACAGGGCACTTAACATAAATTCCAGCACAGCCTTTGAAGCTGTGAGAAGCACAGGTGTGCTGCTACAATGTGCCTCTGGGAACATATACAACGATTAGGCTCACAGCAGACAGAGAAGCTGTGACAGACATGGCTCTTAGCCCCTACTAAATAGCGTGATGCACACACCCCAACATCCTAGGTGGGAAAATATTTACCCTAATAAAAGGAATGTCCAGTAGTCGAAACTTATTGTTTCTCTCCCTTGCAAGTGTAAACTACTCTTGCGAGAGCTGGCGTCACCCAGACAGACCAGCCCCAATTTGGCATAAGAAAGGAGAAAGAGAATAAAGGAGTACAGAGGTATAAGTATGGGACCTACAGCACCATGATTTTTGGCAC
The DNA here is from genome assembly GCF_965152275.1 of Natator depressus. NCBI lineage: Eukaryota > Metazoa > Chordata > Testudines > Cheloniidae > Natator > Natator depressus. The sequence continues at coordinate 11,718,514 of NC_134242.1, forward strand.
TTTTCACTACCTATCTGCTGGTCAGATAAGTGACAGCCTCCCAAGGCTTCTGCAGCTAAGAGGGTCCCTAAGCCTTGTCCCTTATTCATCTTTCCGCGGAATTGAGTGACCGATCCTGGCTTGGCACCGCTGGAATCGAGAGATGCAAGGAGGGTAAGAAGCACCCACACCTGATCTCCTATCTTTAGTGTACACATATTTTGAAATAGAGCTCTATACTTTGTTTTCTTTCTTTGGGATTGTGGCTTCAGTTTTGTAACTTGTTTGTGTGTGTAACATCTCTACATTTAAATAAGTAGGCACTAGCAATTTTGTAACCACATGATTAGAATCTAGTTTAATAAATTTTGGTAACCATTTGTGCATAAGCCTGACTTGTTTCTCTGGTTTACTGTAAAGCAGCCAACACAATTAAAGAACCTCAGCCGTTTTGGCTATAAAGCCTGGCCATTAGGTGAGAGTACTAAGAGCTAGCGTTGAGTTGTGCCGCCTCCACGGGGCAAACTCTTGGGGCGCCTGTCAGTCAATCCTGACTGCCCACTGCGGAGGAGCTCTGAGCTCTAGCAGTTAAAGTCACGGGTGTTTAGGACCTTGGGGCATCCGTCAGCCTAGCCCGGGCTGCCCGCCGCGAAGGGACAGTGCGTCCTAGCGGTTAAGGTCACGGATGGTATAAAACGGGCATAGCTGGCACCTCACCAAACATCCTTGGCCATCGGCTAACACCCCTGCAACACCCGCAGTGTCCCCTGGGCCACATGCCCCCCGAAAACCCGTGCTCCCCCCGGCTGTCCCCGGTGCTCCCGACCACCCACGTCCCCCCTCCAGGCCATGGCCCCCATCACCCATGGCGCCCCCCGGGCAGCTCCCCCCCCCAAGTTTTAGTCAGGGGTACATGGTAAAAGTCACGGACAGGTCACGGGCCATGAATTTTTGTTTACTGCCCGTGACCAGTCCATGACTTTTACTAAAAATACCCGTGACTAAAACATCGCCTTATCTATCGCCCATGAAAGTCAATACGAGTTTCCCTTAATTAGTATTTAAATGACTCATTCTCTTAACATTATTATCAATTAGGGGTAGAATGGAAACATTCTTGTACTGCTATTCATTTTAATTCCTTGTTGTATTCCTTACTGAGGGTAGGCCCTAGCTGCAGAAGGAATGGGAATCCAAACTTCCCACAACTTTGGGGGTGCCAAGTTTTGGTCTGGGCCCGTCTCAAACGGTATGTCATATTTTTCTGTTGGGTTTGTCTTTTATTTTGACCATGGAGGCCCTTTTAAAAACTGAGCACAACTGTGCGGCACTGGCTAAGCTAAGTGAACCAGCTGCCAGATACAGTTTAGTCACAGTCTCAGTCAAATGAATAACTTGAAAGCATCAGAAATATTGTTTAATCCACAGAAAGCAGGGAGGGACAGTTCAGAGAGCCTTCCTTCTTATTCCTTTAGGGTTCCATTGGCAACAGCTGTAGTGACCTTGGCAAGCCAGTCCCACTTGCCAAGATCTGGATCGGGGCCCAAAAATGAAGATGCGGAGGTTCTAAGGCCAACTGTGGCACATGGGAGTGAATGATAAGTGGCTCAGATGCCACAGCTTAGAAAACTACGAGCTGGCGCATAATAGTGTTGGATTTACTCTTTCACATGTACAGTGCGTCAAGAAATTGACGTACATACAGAGGCGGGGGGGGGGGGGGGGCTAAAGAATTTAACCTGTGCAATGATTGATGTGTCATCATTACTCCATCAAATTATCTGACGTGCAATACACATAAGAGTGCCGTGCAGGTAACTGGTGCTGTGTGTGCTGTGCTGGATTATTGACTATGATTTTGACCTGATATTTGCAGTATTTTAGATTTAAAAAAAAACCAGAATGTACTTTGATGAAGTTAAAGCATTAAAGCCACCATGCTCCCTCCTGACTACACGAGAGGTTTGCTAAAGTTCAGATGATAGGCACATACTGATATTTGCCAGCAAGATGGACTAAAATAAAGCCTTGGCATGGGGGTGCTGTTATAACCCCCTGGTGCCTCAGTGAGGAGGATCATCTAGGAAAGGGTTCTCAGACCTTTTTCATAGAGAGATTGTCTCACGGACACTTCCCCTCCCATTCATGAAAACACAGACTACCTGTTATCTATGATATTCATATGGCAACCATTACCATAGGAGTATCTGAGGGCACCTCACAGTCTTTAAAGTGCATAACCTCACAACACCCCTGTGAGGTAGGGAAGTGCTATTATCCCCAGGGGAAACTGAGGCACAGAGAACAAAGTGACTTGTCTAAGGTCACTCAACCAGGCTGTGGTCGACCAGGGAATTGAACTTAGGTCTCCCATGTCACAGCCCTAACCACTGCATCATCCTTCCTCTCATCTCATTTGCACTTACATAAGATCGCTGTGGCAAGTACCACCATTGCTTACATGGAAAATTATTCAGTATACATTTAGCTTCTTTTAATGTAATTTAGTAGTTAGAGCAAAGATGACAGCCAGAAGTGCATCATCTGCTGTCTCTGCATGGACCATTAGCAAGTGCTCTGGAGACCTGAGTTTGGAACCTCTGGTCTGGTATATTACCATTAAATTTGAAACCTTGGAAATAAAAGTAGATTGGGGAGAGCTGTTCCGACATTTTGGAGGTGATGCTCAACCTCACTTACTAACTGCCAAATACTACGACAAAACCAAGGTTATGATGCTGTCAACGTCAAATCAATGTAAATGTAGAACAAGGGCATTTCCTCGTGCCATAAAAATATTACCTGCTCTATCATGACTTTTCATTAAATATTAGCAATATCTGACATTTGTATGAGGTGATTGCTTTATCCATTAAAAATTCTGGACAGTCCTGTGCAGCAAAAAGCCAGATGGCACTAGCAACCTTCAACCTGTCTTTGCTATTTCTGCACAAATGTGAGCTGAGGTCATTTTGATTTCAACATGCCTTTCATGTTACTATGCAAGACCTGTGGTACTGTACCAGATTTCTCATCCATACCTTGTAGCTGGATTTAATTTATCTAGATGAGCCAGAATGCAGCATTTTTTTCTTAGCTTTTAAGATGATCTTTCACCACACTATTTTTAAAAGCATTAGTATCGTCCTAACTAAAATTGACCTTTTTGGATGTTGAGCTTTACACATCAGCTCTTTTACGGCAGCCACACCGTAGCATACTTCAGAACTTCACCTCAGCATCTGAACTACAGATTTCAATTTATGTTACTCTCACACACCAAAGACTGATTCCCTAATAACTGAGCATTCTTAACTCTCTATTTCTTGAGGTAAAGAATGAAAAAGAGTCTAAAATAAATCCATATATTGTACATAATGACAATTTGCAGTGCAGCAAATACCCTTAATGAACAAATGAAAGTTCTTGTGATAAAAAGTAGACAGGTCCCACTCTTTGGCTGTTAATTCTTATTTCACACTTTTTTATCTGTTGACTTTTTCAATTTTCTGAGCAAAATGAGACAATGAAATCTCTTTGCTTCATGCTCAGAAACAGAAGCAGTCTTACTTAGCACAAAAGAGTTTTGCATCTAACCTTGTGTAATTCATACTGTCTGCCTCTCACAGGTATGGGGGGGAAACAGACACAGAGATTGAATGTGGTTTTCCAGATAATCAAAAGCTAAAATGTGATAAACCAGTTGCATCAGAAAGTGGGGTGGAAAGTATCTGAAGGAGAAGTTGAAATAAGAGGTTCTTTGAAAATAAAATTATGATGTATCTTCTGACAGAAAAGCATATTATAATGTTTTTGAGCTTGGAAAACTGAAAAATAGCTTAATTTAATAGCTTGGTACTTAGAGCCACTGAATGTGAATGAAGATTAATGCTCACTCATGTTGAAAAGAACTTGGTTTGCAGTTACATGTTACAGATATTTTAAATTAGCATATAGAGCATGCACAGTCAATTCATTTCCTCTGGGTTTGCCCACACTAGGAGTTAATTAATTTCCAATTAAATCAAGGTAGTTAACACATTTGTAAAGGCTAGTCTGTACACTTCACTATGTTAATTACATTGAGTTAACTAGGAATCAATTAATTTGAGGTAAAAAGGTCTAGTTTAGACACATCAGAGACACACCAAAGTATAGATACTCAGAAAAGTGACTATGTCTTTACTGAAAACATCTGCTCAATGTGCAGTGACGGTCAAAAAAAGCTAACAGAATGTTAGGAACCATTAGGAAAAGAATAGCTAATAAGACAGAAAACATCATTATGCTGCTAAATAAATCCATGGTACGTCCACAACTTGAATACTGCATGCAGTTCTGGTTGCCCCATCTCCAAAAAGGATATATTAGAATTGGAAAAAGTACAGAGAAGGGCAACAAAATAATTAGGGGTATGGAACAGCTTCCATATGAAGAGAGATTAAGAAGAATCGGACTGTTCATCTTAGAAAAGAGATGACTAAGGGACGATATGATAGAGGTCTATAAAATCATGAACAGTGTGGAGAAAATGAATAGGGAAGTGTTATTTACAGATTTAACACAAGAACCTGGGGTCACCCAGTGAAACTAATAGGCAGCAGGTTTAAAACAAACATAAGGAAATACTCCTTCACACAATGCGTAGTCAACCCGTGGAACCTGTTGCCAGGGGATGTTGTGAAGGCCAAAACTATAACAGCGTTCAAAAAAGAATTAGATAAGTTCATGGAGCATAGGTCTATCAATGGCTGTTAGCCAGGATTATCAGGGATGCAACTCCATGCTCTTGGTGTCCTAAGCCTCTAACTGCCAGAAGCTGGGAGTGGGTGACAGTGGATGGATCACTTGAAATAGCTCCGTTATGTTCATTCCCTCTGAAGCATCTGGCATTGACCCTGTTGGAAGACAGGTTACTGGGCTAGATGGACCATTGTTCTGACTCAGTATGGCTGTTCTTATGGAAAAAAAGAGTGTGGTTTGTACATGGAGGTAACTAACTTCACGAAAATTCCTGGTGGTGACAAGGCACAGGGAGATTTTACCTCTGTATAGACAGATCAAACCTGGGTGGGGGATGTAGGGTTGACCTTGGCCATGTCTACACTAGTGGGAATCCAGCAGCATAGCTACAGCATAACACTGTAGTGTAAGCGCTATCTCCCCACAGAAGGGGGGTTTCCATCGCTGTAAGAACACTACCTGAGTGACAGTAGCTAGGTCAACAGAAGCGTTCTTCTGTTGACCTAGCTGTTGACCTAGCTGTTAAGTTGGCAGCTACAGCATACATAATCTTCTGGAATAGGAGTGGCTGTTCTTAAAGTTATTGGGTCAGATTCTCCCTTACCTTGCACAAAGTGCAGTCATTTCCACCTGTGTAAAATGCTTCGCAGTCAGAACGGTGGAGCTTTGCTTATATGTAAATGACACGCACAAGTACCAGGCCATGGAGAATCAGGCTCATTGTTTGAAAAGATTGTATACATTTGATACCCAGGCTGACGTTTTGCTTCTGTTATGCAAAGTATTTCAACTCCTGCAGAAAGATCACAACCCCACTCTGCATTTGTTCTGTATTGTATGATGGCACATTCAGGTCTTTGAATGGAGCCATGTACCTTTATGGGACCACACCAATGATAATAATGATAATGTTCTGCAGGTCTATTCAGGAGACAGGGCTTGGGGGCCTACTAGGTTCCTGTTATCTTATTGCTGAGAGCTTTAGTGAATAGAACAACAAAGCCACTAGCCTGCAGCTGTCTAGTGATAAGATGTGATCTGGTCAGTTCTTATGTAAGCTAGTAATTGTGGTTGAGCTAGGTCAATACTTGAATGGAAAAGAGGCAGCCATGGAATCTTTTGTTTTCCACTCATATTCTCTCCTTGGTCCCACCGTGGCAGGTGACTCACTCTCTTAAGCTGAATCCCCACTGCATTAGTAGCTTGAGTTTCAGGTGCTCTCAGGCTCCAACCACCCCTTCCCTGATGAGCTAGCTACCTCCAGCTTGAAGTCCTGTTTCCCCTAACCTGACCCCGCACCACACCCCAGAGGTCACACTTGAGCTACGAATGCAGTGAAGACATACCTGTAGATCCTGACGAACATTTCAGATGGCAAGTCACTAGGGGTGGAATGGTACCACCACTGTAGCTGGAGGTGTAATTTCCATCTTGGGTAGATATACATCTGATAGCTTTGATTGAGCTAGTGTGCTAAAACCAGCAATTTGGGCGGCACCTCAGGCTAGCTGGCCTGAGTACAACCTACCCGGAGCCCTAGGTATGTATTCAGGGTGGCTAGCCCGAGCCACCGCCCACACCGCCCTGGCACTGCTATTGGTAGCGCACTCGTTTGATCAAAACTAGTGTGCATATGCCTACTTTAGCTGGAAATTACAGTTCCAGCTGCAGTGTAGACCTTAATATTAGTGCCTAGGCACATTAGTGAGAGATGCCTTAGAAATCTTTGGGGCCTATGTTCTTAACAGAAGTGAAGCACCGAAGTCAGGAAATCTAAGTAGGTACTGTGGGATTATTGAACACTCTGCTTCTTTGGATTTACATTTAAATACTTTTGATCTTCAGTGAATAGGTGTCCTGGGCCAATATTGACATAAGAACACTGAATTCAGAGAAACTGCAGCAGAAGCAAAACATAAAGGCCTGTTCTGCAGACAGAAAGCTGTTAGCTTTTAGGCTTCAACAATGGACCATATTTGAAATTGCTCATGTTTCCTGAGTTTGTGTGTACTGGCATATGGGGGGAGGGGTGGGGTGGGGAGGGCTTTGGGTGGAGTGCAATACATGGTGCTGGCCCTCTCCAGTGCAGCAACCTGGAAGATCTCTGAGGAAAACCAAAGTTATGTCAACTACCTTTGGGAAACAGGTGCAAAAATGGTTTCACCCTGTCTCTGTAAAGATTAATTTCAGTGGTGTGATTTTTTTAAAAGTCTCTACATATCTGTAGAGGTCAGTATGCCTTAAGAAATAGAAACCACTGCCAAACTGAAAAGCCCGTGTACAAACATTTAAAATGGGTCTCTAATCAAGGTCAACAACGAAAATGGGGCTACACTGAAATTAATTAATCACTCGGGGGAGGGGGGAAGGTTTTAATCTGGGTATATATTTTACTAATTTTTGCACTCAGGATTTTGCAATGAACCCAAAAAGCATCTTTGGTTGAAATGTTTTTGGAAATAATTAAATGGACCAAATATTACGCACCTCCATTTGAATGTAGGTCTTTTTTTAATAAAGGAGATAATTTTAGCTCCCTGAACTTGAAAAGACTATTACAGAAGCACAAATGTCATTAATGCCGAGGGGGATAATGCTGGGCATCAAAAGAGAGTGGGAGAGGAAAGGGGCTTGGTTGAACCAGTCCTTCTGCTAAGCAATTTACATTCTGAAATGTGAGGGGAAACAGATGTACTTAAATGTTATTCTGCTTTTAAAATGTGTATCTTTTGGTCCTGCCAACAGACTAGTTTTCCACTTGACTATTCAGGAATTGGCCCCTAAGTCTATCATGAAACTAAAGAAATTAACCAAAGTACGGAAAGAGCACTGCTCCTACCTTGCATTAGTCACTGTCTTGACCTTATGCCCTCCCATATTCACTGCAGTATATATTTCAGCCAGTAAATTCTCTGTGTGCACTGTAGAATTCCAGAGTCAGTGGGGTCCCTGGTAAACAAGAGAAACAAAACTGGAATTCAAGCTGTGAGGAAACCTGTTTGGAGCTGCAGCTGTTTGTTTATTTAAAAGAAAACTCGCCTATTCAAGATGCACTGTGATTCCATATATCTTGACACCATGGGCTTTCACATCCTATTCCCCTTTCTTTGGCTGTCTACCGAGCTTGGCTACCCAGCAAGGATGCAACAGGCTCATTTCTTGCTTTTGCTATTTTAATACCTTCCTTGCCCTTGCTTTGTTCCCCTGCACTTTTATCCACCAAAAATTATAACATCCTCAAATCTTACACCTCTGCTGTTACTCCCTTCTTTGGATCTCCTCACTGAGTTTCCATTGTCTTTTGCATTAAGTTCAAGCTTCTCATCTTCCCCTTCAAGGCACTTCACAACTCTATAGGCACTGGTGACTGAATAGAAGGACATTGTGTTCACATATGGAACCTGCCACCCCTTCTAAATATTACTTGAACCATAACAACAGGAGGGATTGCAGGTGCTCAGCACCACATAGGCCCTTTCAGTCAGGAAAGCATAAGCTTTTCTCATTAAATTATATGGGTTTGGTTTGCCTTTTAGGTATGTGGATCACGATCCACTCCTCGTATTTAATAATGGATTCATCCATTTCTACGTCCATTGCCAATGATGAAGGACACAGGGCTCTAATACAGAAGGATCATCAATGATGTCCAAAAGCTCTGCACTTTGCTTGCAGGCACAATCTAAACCAGTATAAGACTGACTGAGAGTGCTTTGGGTATGTCTTCTGCAAAGTCCGCAGATAGCTTGGAGAGCTGTGGCTGCGTCTCTCCTTGAAACACTTCAATAGCACTGTCCCTATTTGAGTGAGGAAGCACCAAACGACTAATTAGTGATTAATATGACCTCTCTGGCCCAGGAACCTAACTCCCATGGATTTCATATAGGCTTAAATAAGGATGGTCAAACCCTCAGCTGGTGTAAATCAGTGCAGTCCCATTGACTTCTGTGGGGTTGTGACAATTTGTCAGCCAAGGATCTAGCCCTAATATTTTCAAAGTGTTTTGAGACTCTTGGAGGAAAAGTGCAGTGGAAGTGCAGAATGCTATTATATTGGAGCTCAGTCTCCAACACATGCAGTCCTGCCTCTTACATTAGGAATTAGGAACCCCACCTGAGCCGTTACAAAATACATTCTCTGCAGCCACACGAGGTCTCCACTTAACTGTGACAGCTGGTGGGCCTAGCGGGGACTTTGGATGAGCAAGTTCAGCATTTCTTCAAGTCCTACATGCTCCTCCACCCAGCTGGTTTAAGGAGATGCACCAGTGCTTTTTCTAGCACCAGCCCCTGTCTGCAAGACAGGGCTAATGAAGTTCCTCTCTAAGGTCCCTGGGTGAAATGGGTGGAAATGAGATTGGGCTAGTCATTGAAAGGGATCTAAACATTTGTCAGACGCTGCCAGCAGTAGGAGCAAGGGGATGGAGTGCCCAGGTACCCTTAGCGTTTGCTTGTAATAGCCAGCCCCTCAGTTTTCAAACACCCTGGTCTTCATTAAATATTTACTCCTCTCAGTTTGCTGCAGGGTGAATTAGAGTAGATCTGAAAGCGCTTTACTGTATGGGAAGGTGCAGTGTGTGCAATTCCTGAAAGGCAAATTCTCCTCCACCAAAGCAGCCCCACACCCTTCAGGTTGAGTATAAGCTTTCATGAGCTACAGCTCACTCCACTGCATGCATCCGATGAAGTGAGCTATAGCTCACGAAAGCTTATGCTCAAATAAATTTGTTAGTCTCTAAGGTGCCACAAGTACTCCTTTTCTTTTTGCGGATACAGACTAACATGGCTGCTACTCTGAAACCCTTCAGGTTGGGGACCCCCCTGTTGGGGCCAGGGGAGCAGGCCTGGTGTTCTCCTCTAGCCACAAGAGGGAAATCTCCCCAAAATCACATTAGGTTATGTGCACCAAGGAGCATTGTTCCGGGGAGCCACCCATTTAAGCAGAGTGCCGGGGCAGACAGAGGCAGGGGAATCTCTAGCAGCCGGCACACACTTCCATGGAGCAGGGGGACTCAGAGTCAGTGTGGAAGCACAGGGCCTTTGTTCAGAGAGCCTCGAGCTTCAGGCAGATCCCCTGAGATTCAACCATTCTCAGAAAGGCAGTATGGCTCAGGGGCTAGGGCACTTGCTGAATCTGTGCTGGGCTCCGTTGCTGTGTGACCCTGGGCAGGTCACTCTGAGTATCTACATAGCAGCTGGGAAGTGTGATTCCCAGCTTTGGTAGATATACACAGGCTAGCTCTGCTTGAGCTGGCATGCTACAGACAGCAGTGTGCCCACAGCCTGAACACAATGCTACCCAACCCCCTGGGTACGTACTTGGGTGGCCAGCCTGTGCCACTGTGGCTACGCTGCCGATTTTAGGTGATGGCTTGAGCAGAGCTGGGAAATGTCTGTTATGTAGAGGTACCCTCTGGGCCTCTGATTCTCCTCCCACCTACTCTGGCTTGTTTATTTGGATTGTAAGTTCTTTTGGTCTCTTGCTATTTGTTTGTATGTGCCTACTATGATGGGTCTGTGCAGGCCCAATTAACCAATGTGCACTTGGTGCACTTGCACAGAGCCCCCATCTCAGGGGAGCCCTGACCACAGTGGGAACGGCCTCCTCCTCCCCCAGAACCCCAACCCAGGGCCAGGAAGGGGGTCAGATGGGGTGTGGCAGAGGGAGGGCCTGCTTGCATTCTGTAGCGAGGGCCAGTGGGCCGGAGTGGGGAGCCAGGCCAGCCCCACAGGATAGGAGTCATTAAGAGGTGAGCGTAGGGAAGGCTCGCTCTCCAACAACACCCCATCCTGGGGTCTCCCACCCCATAGGAACAGGACTTGATGCTCTCACTACTTTTTACAGAACCTTTAAAAAAAATTCCTTGCCCTTGTGCGCGCGCGCACACACACACACACACACACACGGAGCCACACATTTTACCTTGTAATTAAAGCCTCTTATCACTCCCAGCACCACTTTAAAAATAGTCCTCAATCCTCCACAGACCACAGAGAAGCTATAACCCTGCTTACACAACATTGGATGTCCTGCTTCTGAAACCCAGGTGGAGGGGCCTCACATGAAAAGAGAAAAGAAAAGGAGTCTGAAGAGAAAGGGGTGAGGGTGGGGGAAGGGACTGAGAGTGAGAAAAATGAAAAGGAAAAAAACAAACAAACATAAACATCCCCCCAAAACTCCATCTGGATCCTTTTACCCTTACCTAGCATTTAACTGGCTGTGGGTGGGAAGATACCCACAGCACAAGGGGAAAAGGAAGTGTGGATATAAAGAAGCACAGACAGTCAGTGTGAATGGGGAACAAAAATCTCATTTAGATTCCTAGTAGTAACCCATTTCAAAGAGCTAGAAAAGAGAAAGCAGCATCTCCCATATCCGCAGGAGGAGGAAACCCTTGCATCCGTTAGGAAGAGACAGCTGATATTTTTCAAAAGCTCCTTTCTGGAAGGCCATGAAAGGGAGCAGGAGACCCTGCAACTGACATCCTCAGATACCATTTTTAGCAAGGGGAAAAAAAAAGCTGCTCTGAAAGAGGAAACAAGGCTGGATACAGTCAGAGGACAATCCTTCTGCATTGTATTCCCCCAGTCTCTCTCCCTCCCCGATGGAACCAAGTGTTCTTCTCAGTGCTGGTGTGAACAGTGTCTGCCCATTCACAGTGGCTGATAAGCATCAGCATTCTTTATGCTGGGTAAGAATAATGCTATGGTTAGAAATCCCAGTCCAAGCAGGTGATTAAGGAATAGAGATGGGCATTTATTTCTTCACTGTCCAATTCATTCTGCTTGACAATATAATAAGGGAAAGGTCACCCCAGATTACCGCCTGGCACGGAAGAACCGTGCTTCAGGAAGGAGTGTTTCTCCACCATCAAAACAAAATTCCCCCTCCAGCCGTTTCTGTGTTACACACAGTAAACACCACAGAAATTACATGCACAGCTGTTTCAGGGGCCAATTAGTCATGTGAGCTTTGAAACATCAATATTCCTTCCCTGGTTATCAACACTGTAATTATTGCTTGTCAGGTTTTTATGTTCTTCTTAAAATAAGCATCCAGGTGCTCAAGGTAACCCCTGCAGAACCTAATGGTGCAACAGCACACAGCACTTTCTCACAACAGCCCACGGAGGAGGGAAGGATTGCAATCCCCACTTTGCGAACGGGGAGATAGAGGAGCAGAGGAGTTAAGTGATTTGCCCGGGATCACAGAAGTTATGGGTGTCAAGGCTGGGATTAAAACTCAGCAGTTCTTGACACTCAGTACTGTGCTCAAATTAGTGAGCTTCTTGCCCTCCCTGGTGTATGTCAGACCAAGGGTTATCTGTAGGACTTTATGGGTGTAATGTGTTCCAGTGATGTCTGCCTTCCCTTGATAGATTTCATAGCATTTCAAGTGGAACTGGGTCCAAAGCTTTCATTCAAAATGTGCCCCAGTGCAAAATGGCTTTTGCATCAAAATGGAAACTTCCATGGGAAATGTCCAGTTTTGAGAAAGTTTGTCTTGTTTTTCCATCAAATATTTTCAGGAAAACTTCATTTTTGCCTGACTAGCCATACTTTCTTGAGATTTGGTTGCTGAAAACAAAGAGTTTTTTGGTTTTTTTTGACAAAAACTTGAAATATTTTACAGAAAGGTAACAGTGAAAATGAATTGTTGTTCTGTGTTCTTTCACAATTAAAATCCTTTCCCAATCAGCTGTGAACCTGCATCCATGTCCAGTACTGGCCGACACTTGTTGTATGGAATTGAACATAGTACACTATGTGTTTTTGGTATGGACAGGGGCTACCAGGACTTTACGCAGCTCATTTCTAATAATTTTGCTGGGAGCTGCTTTTGAAGCCAAATCTCTGACAGAGAGAACTTGAACGGGGCACCATCTCCTTCCCCATAGAGTGGCTCATAGGCATCCATAGAGCAGCACTGGGTAATCTTCTCCACTGTGCCCATGTGGCTGAGTTCTGGCTTGTATCTAGGAATGCTGGGGTAGCTAATTCAGTGTTTATACCCATTCGCCAATGATCTTAGAGAGTTTCATCACTTTCCCTTTGGATGCCCTGAGCCAGTGTCCTTCCCTGGGTGTGTGGCTTGTTCATATGTCTTGTGGAGGGAGATCATCTAGCTGGCTCTGACTCCTTCTTACAGCCTTTGGGGTGCCCAGAAAGTGGGACCCCTTCTCCCCAGTTCAGGAGAAGTTCTTTGGGGACAGGTAGCCTACTTGCTGCCCTTCCCCACCTCTCAGTCCGTTCAGTATTAATGGAACCCAAAAGGTTCCACGCAGACCTACTGTTGCTCTTTCACTGTTGGTAACCTCATACTGTGGCCTTCTGCATCCCAGAATAGGAATCACCCTTTCTGCCCCCACCAAGAATCTCCTTTATTTGTATGGTCCCCATTACCGCAGCATTTGAGCATCTCACAAATCTTTATCCCTACAACACCCATCAGAGGCAGGGAAATGCTATTATTCTCAATGTACAAGTGGGAAACAGAAGCACTGAGAAACTAAGTGACTTGCCCAAGGTCACGCAGGAAGTTTGAGGCAGAGCAGGGGATGGAACCTTGGTTTCCCAGTTCTCAGGCTAGCATCCTAACCACAGGACTGTCCTTCCTCTTGGGCACCCTAGCTGGACATATCTGACAAACCTTTTCTGAATCTTGGGTTTCTAATGAAACTTGTCTGGTTTTGTGCTTTGTTGCAAAACTATCATCCGTGGGTTATCCTGGGTTAGTCACCTAGGCTACCAGACCAGATGGTGCTGAGATGATGTTCAGCCATCTACAGATCTGATTTGGAAACCTAAAGGTTAAAATCTCTCTCTCCTTACAAATTCCTGAGCAAACAAGCTCTCCAGGAAACAATTTATGATCTTTAACATGAAGGAAGGAAACAAATGATGTCACAGACGAATTTGGAAGTTCTACAGATGACAGACAAATCTAGACCACGATGTACTGCAGCATCCCCTAAGTTCTTTCCTAGACAGAGAAGTAGAACTGGTTGAAAAATTTCAAAATGTTTTGACAAAGAAATGGGACAGATAGTTCACATATGTTCCCATTTTCCAGCCAGCTGTACGGAGAAGCCAGGTTTGAGGGCTTTCATGGTGCAAAAGCTGGATAGATGTTTAGCTGAAGACAAAACCTGGATAGTTAACAATGTTCCACTAGCATTTATTTCTGTTCCCATTTAAAACAGTCATAGTTTTGCTATGGAGTTAAATAAGGGGTGAGGCAGCTCTTCAGTGTCACCATGACAAGGCAGCATGTTCTGGATGAATCAGTACAGAACTGATTCTGTGAGCCAGGATCTCATGTGTTGTAATGGCATCACCTCTCTACATCTAAGTTTCTTCAGTTGTAAGATGGGGGAAGAATAACAATTACCTTTCACTCAGGAGTGTTGTGAAGTGGTTTTTTACAGTTCTTTAGTGAGGCTTGGTATTATTCAAGAAGCCAACGGTCTTTGACAGTGAGTTAGTATGCTACCTTTTTACCATTAAAGGCCTGGGTTTAAGTTACAAATGGAAATGTATTTGGTAGTCTCTTCAGATTGACTCCATTTATCTACAGTGATTGGCAACCTATGGTGAAGTGAGACCCCAAGCTGCAGCGGGTCAAGACTGAGGTACATTGGCACAGCTATGTCTGGGAAGCTTGTCCAGCTCCCACCCAGCAGTGGTTCTGTCTCCACCCATTTATTAGGGCTTTGCATTCATGAGCACTAAATTCACCCATGATGGTTTGTTAAATTAATGAACACAGAAGCTGATGCAGAGTTCCTGCATGCTCATTTGCTATAAGGGACAAATTTTAGCTCCTTGCTCTCCTCTTTCCTTCTCAGTGACCTTAGTAGGTTCACATTTTACACCTCAATCAGCTTCCCTGTTTGCTATGCAGCTTTTCGTTTGGAAACCAAAAATGATACAACATACTGCAGTTAATGCTAATGACGTGCGATCTTGTTTTTCTCATTACTCTCTATTGCTGCTTAATGACCTAAACATCTTGAGCACTTTTGATAAGTTAGCTGAGGTGTATTGATTTAATTTCTCGAGTTTCTTTTGTGAAGGGCTCTTACTGATGAGCATTGACGCAAGTAATTTGCAGCTTTCGGTGCCTGCGATGCGCTGCAGCAGAACGGGGAACAAGATAAAGAACATTTCACCTGGAAGAAGTTCTGCTTCATGAACACTGCTGAGATTTCTTAATAGCTCGGTAGTGCCCATTGCTTTAGCATCTGGGATAAATGTCAATATAAAGCGATGCAGAAAGATGACGGAGTGCTTTGGATTAGCCAAAGGAATACCTGTAAAGATGAACTTTGCACCACACTGTCAGAGCTAACAAACTCTGGCTCAGATGGGCCCCCTGAGGAAGCAGGTTCCACAGTTAGGGACCCTGCAGCAGGAACGCTCTGCTTCCAGCCTCATAACAACACTGCATGAGATTTTGTATCTCTCCTTTCCAATAAGTAGTATCTTTCGAGGGTTTGATCTAGATGTAAATGAGCTAAAAAGTGCATCAAAACTAAATCTTTCCCTTTTACTCTCTCTGCCTTTGCACTTAGGGTTGCCAACCCACCAGGATTATCCTGGAGTCTCCAGGAATTAAAGATTAATCTTTAATTGAAGATTATGTCATGAGATGAAACCTCCAGGAACACGTCCAACCAAGCTTGGCAACCCTATTTTGCACTCTGAAATTTTTAAAATTATTGCCTCCCCCCCCCGCCCCAGGATATTCACTGCTCACCTCCTTGTCTCAGGCTTTGAGTCTGAAGACATTGGAAGAGCAGCTTCTGCCTGGGACTATGTAGGAACAGGATTTTATAACTGTACTATAAGAATAGAGGTACTAACGTGTGTCTTGATTCCATTTTACCCGCCACCCTTTTTGAATAGCAGCCACCCTTTTTGAATAGGACCCTCTGGGACATTGGTAGGAATGCATCTGACAGACTGCCAGTGTCTGTACTGATGTTAAGGCAGGGACAGACCAGAACAATCCTTATGACTGATTATGGTCACCCTTTTGTTTTAGGATAAGTTATAATGTCTACTATGGTTTCCTATATGTATTACAAATTAGGCACTCTAGTAAAATATACATTTCTTTGTTTTAAGGTTTAGTAAGTAAAAGACAGGATGTTGTATTGCGTCTATGTTAAGGAGATTCAAAATAAACTGACACTTTGTATTCTCAAAGGTCTCTGTAAAAAGACTGTTTGTGTGAATGAAGAATGTATGCATCAGGAAAAGACAAGGTGTGAAGGCAATTGTTATAGCCAGATGGTCAAGGAAAAAGGAGTAAAGAGACTTAACGACACCAGAAAATCATCAACGCACATCCATAATGAAGGAAGGGCAAATTGACGACCCTGAGGTGAAGGCTGGCACCCCTAAAGACAGAACAATTGATTAAATCAGAACCAGGACAGGATAACCCTCTCGGAGGTGTATTGGACTGTTTACATCAAAAGATACACCAATTAAGAAGTAACCAGTCACAACCTGACACAGCAAAATCCATAGTCTTCAACGGAGAAAAAAGAAAAGGAGGACTTGTGGCACCTTAGAGACTAACCAATAGGGTGCTTGGCCATGGGACTTTGGGTTCGTTTTGCCACACTCCAGGAGCATCGGATCGCGACCGACAGAGCCCTGCTCCCCTCTGCGACCAATCTGGCTGGTCACTATATTGATCCAGACTCTGGACTGGTAACTATAAACATCAACTGGCAGGACTGTGTGCATGGTGTGCGTGTGAGATTGAAAAGCATATGCTAACTGTTGTATTCTCCATAAATGTGGCATGCTGCCTTCTTCCCTATAAAGATCCCGTGTGCTTGTTATAAGTATAACAACTAGGTTGGCATAACTTTTATCTGATCGGCTGGGTGGAGGCTCCCTTAGTTGTGCCTCAATTGCAGTAACGTGCTGGATACCCTTGCGCTGAGTCCAGACACCTGCTGGAGAATGCTGCTAATGACTGGGATTGGTTAATTCCAGTGTAATATCTAGTTGCTGGTTAGCAGATGCAGCAGCCCTAACAACTCAACCATTTTTTGAAACTGTTTCTCTCATACTGAAGTGTCCATGAAACAGTCATGACCAAATCTGCAAAGTGGCTTTGGCCCAGCCTCTATTTGGCTTTAATATTCAGCCATGCTATTTTGGTCTTCCCCCCAAAAGACAGATTTTTGTTTATGTGGCAATAACATATCTGTGAGACCAAATGGGTACTTAGAGAGCTCACTACCTAAGCTGAGCACTGAAATACCATTTGCGCACTGCAGTTCACATTCTGGGACACTCATAAAACATGACTGCCCAAAGTTGCATAGGCAAGTTGGCACATACTTTTGAAGTCACACATTTAGAGGCTGCTTTTGGAAATTAGCCCCTGTACAAGTGATTTGTGTCTCCTTCTTTGGTCAGGTGTGGTCACTGCCTCACGGGTTTCCCCTTTTCTGTATAGGTTAATTTAGCCCTCTGGCCAAAACAAGTCAACTCTTGCTCTTCCAGGGAAACAAAAATCCAGTGTCATTCACCAAAACCCTCAGTCCAGAGCTCACAAGCAGTCCTTTACCCCCTAGACTTCAACTCCTGTTGAGACCCACAAGCAACTCTAGGTCTCCCCCTCAATCTCTGACTTTCAAGCCCAAAACATCACCTTTGGGTACTTCCTATATGTCTCGTTCCAGACTCTTCTAAACCCCATTCTGGGCCCTTTGCTTGGATTAACCTTATTCCCTTCAAGCTTCCCACTGTTTCTGAGGAAAGGCTGCTCTTAATATTCCCCCAGCAACCTTCCCAGAATGCTTTGCTTTGTCTGTAAATTCAAGGGTCCCTCCAAGTTGCAACTCCTACATCCCATTATTCTGAGGAGAAACCAGTAACAGTAATGTGCTATACCCGGATGAACTCTTACAGGGCCAGTACATTCTTAGAGCCCTTAAATGTTGCATCAAAAGCCAATTTAAAAAACAGCTACAGGCATTTCTTAAACCTTGATTTGAAGATTTCACATGAAAATATTAAATGATCCTGCTCCACAGGACAAGTCCATGCTCTGGACAGGGTGAGCAGGTATCCCCTAATGCCTACATATTATGCTACAGAATTAAAAAAAATATTATTTAAAAGAATGAAGTCTCTAGCCCTTATTGGTGCACAGATAACTTTAAAGAAAGTGAACCAAATGTAAATCAATGCAGTGACAGCTGTCTGCATCTGCAGGGAGACCAAAACTGTCGCTCTGAGCAGAACTGGTTGAAACTCAGAATTTCTGTTCTGTGGGAAATTCTGACATTTTGAAATTTACCACCAAATGAAATTTCATTTCAGGTCAATCGAAACTCTGTTTCCAGTATACTGAAATGTTTCATTCCGATTTTTACAATTTACACATTTTATCACACACATTTCAAAATGAATAATTTCAAAACAAGAAATTGAAATGGTCCCATCTGATTCAAAAGGTCAAAACAAAACATTACCCTTATCAAAACACTTTTTTTCCCATTTGTTTTTCAAAATGAAATTTCCTCAAAATTGACACATCCTTGTGGAAAATTTTGATTTTGATGCTGTGGCATTTTCTGATGGAGTAACATTCCCTTGAAAAACTTTTTGACCAGCTCTAGCTCTGAGAGACACGTAAAATGCTCTCATTCATTTTAAGGAGTGGGCGAACTCTGAAGCTTAATAATGATCTCACGTACGCTAACATTGCGAACAACTGACCTGCCGCTCAAAGGACATATGAAAAAAGGAGGGGCATCAAAGTTGTAAAGATCTGCTCAATCCCAGTTTGGTATCATGAGCAGGAGGAGCTTGGGACAGTACCACCATTTGCCCCACCGCAGACAAGTCCTGGCCCCTAAACGAGTCTCAGTTATGTAGTATTATAAAACTAATTCCCTGGGCCTGAACAACCTTTAAAATGCAATAATAAAACATAAACAGAAAACCATTTCCTCTTCCAGTGCCAAAGCACTGCTCAGAAATACTAGATGGGTTTAAAGTTTTTTTTTCTGCAGTCAGGCATGCAGTATATCTGTAGTTATAAATATTCAGGGATTTTATTTAATCCAGTATAACAGCACTCCAGTACTGCACTGGCACAAGTCTACTCTTGTTAATAGCATTAACCTGAAAGTTCCCTTCTGTTTGACTTCACTAAGAGAGCAGCATAGCAGTCAATTATCTCTGAAGGCACAGGTGTGACTGAAGCTTAGGTCATTAATAAAATGAGTTGGCTGATCAACTATGGACCGTTATCCTAATCAGAAATCCAAAATCCAACCTGGCAGAGCTAGCGCCCTTAGCTGCCTGCATGTGCTTTGGAGGCACCCTAGGATAGCAGGGATACTACCAGGCAGGGTTATTGTTGGAGCTTGTTAAGTATTGGGAAGGGTGGAGGCAAACTCATTTGAGCAAATCAAACACAGGGGGTTGATATAAAATTTACCTTGGAAATCAGAAGCGCTCCTTTGTGGGAACTGTACTGCTCCCCTTGGAATTAATTTTCTATTTCACACTGATGGGGAGTCATAAAATATTTAAGTACTTGAATACCAATCAACCATATAATTGCTGATCTGACTATAAGTGGCCAATCCTCAGCCAATGTAAATCAGTGTCACTCCATGGAAGTCAGACTCCATCTGAAAATTTGACTTGATCTGGGATGCTGTTGGATTCTCAATTCCACTTAGTGGAGAATGTGGAAAAAAGGAGCAGGGAAGAGACCAGGGACAAAATCCAACGGCAAAAAAGTCAAATGAAAAATGGAGCAGAGAGAAAGCTATAAATGAAAAAATAACACACCTTTTAGAGTCCTGAATGCTGGACTCTTGATGCCTGATGCTGGCATCACTGATATCACTACATTACAAATTCTGCCACGTTATAGAGTAGGTTAATTCTCTGTAGTGCAATGACTTGTGCCAGCCCAGGCTTGGGCAATTCGTTCTATCCCAAATTTAAGACTTACTTCCCTTTAGCTAGAGAAGCCTGGTTACAAAAGCCAGGACTTCAATTATATACATGCCAAAAACAAAGTTCATGAAATGGAAATAGTTTCATGAACCCCATCAATAGGGACTGATCCTACAAGGTGCTTAGAGCCTCCTGGGAGTTGTTGAGCACTCTCACCCCCACTGTAATTATTAATCACTATTTCTAGTCATGGATCTAGACCCTGTTGTGCTAGGTGCTGTACAAACACACAACAACAAGAGAGTCCCAGACCCAAAAAACAGACACTCTAAGTTGTATGTTCATTTCCCATAAACTACTCAGCACCTTACTGGATCAAGACCTGAGTTTGAGAGGTTTGCAAAAATCCAGAATTCTGAGACTTATTTCTAGTAAGAACAGTTTGCAGAGGGTGTACCCTTCATAGATTTCATAGATTCCAAGGCCAGAAGTGACCATTGTCACCATCTATTCTGACCTCCTGAATAATGCAGGCCATAACTTCCACAAAATAATTCCTAGAACTTATATCTTTTAGAAAAACATCCAATCTTGATTTAAAAATGGTCAGCGATGGAGAATCCACCACAACCCTTTTTAAATTTTTCTAGTGGTTAATTATTCTCACTGTTAAAAATGTATGCCTTATTTCCAGTTTGAATTTGGCTAGCTTCAACTTCCAGCCATTGGATCTTGTTATACCTTTCTCTGCTAGACTGAAGAGCCCATTATTAAATATTTGTTCCCCATGTTTGGACTTTAGAGACTGTAATCAAGTCAACTTTCAAACTTTGTTTTGCTAAGCTAAATAGATTGCTCATGCTCAAATAAATTTGTTAGTCTCTAAGGTGCCACAAGTACTCCTTTTTCTTTTTGCGAATACAGACAAACACGACTGCTACTCTGAAACCTAAATAGATTGAGCTCCTTGCCTCTATCACTTTAGCCATGTTTTTTAATCCTTTAATCATTCTTGTAGTTCTTCTTTGAACTGTCTCCAATTTATCAACATCCTTCTTGAATTGTAGAGACCAGAACTGGACACAATATTCTAACAGTGGTTGCACCAGAGCCAAATACAGAGCTAAAATAACCTCTCTACTCCTACTCAAAATTCCCCCATTTATGTATCCAAGGACTGCATTAGTCCTTTTGGCCACATTGTTGCACAGGGAGCTCATGTTTAGCTGATTATCCATCAGAACCCCCAAATCTTTTTCAGAGTCACTAATTTCCAGGATAGAGCCCCTACCATGTAAGGGTGGTCTGCATTCTTTGTTTCTGGATATATACACATTTAGTCATATTAAAATGCACATTGTTTGCTTGTGCCCAGCTTATCATGAGATCCAAATGGCTCTGTTTCAGTGACATGTCCTCTTCTTTATTTACATTTCCCCAATTTTTGTGTCATCTGCAACTTTACCAGTGATAATTTTATGTTTTCTTCCAGGTAATTAATACAAACGTAAAAATAGCATAGAGCCAAGAATCAATCCCTGTGGGACCCACTAGAACACCCCCATTTGATGATGATTCCTCATTTACAATGACATTTTGAGACCTGAAGTAGAGCAACATAATTTTGGCGAATAGTGGTTTAGCAGAAAAAAGCATTTTTGGGGGCACCAAAAACTATTTGTGAATTTGGATCAAATTTGAAAAATGGTTTCAGCTGAAAAAAGTGGAGAAAAAAACATAGAAAGAGTTGGAACATTTTGCTTTGACCATTTCAAAATATTTCATTTTGATTTTTTCATCTTCAGATGTTCTGTTTGGAAAATTTTGAAATGTTTTGACATTTTGTTTCAGCAGTAATACCTCCCATTATTTCCTTTGGCTTTCACAAACATTTCAGCAAGTGCTCAGTGGCAAGTGCAGGGCTGGAGTTCAGCTCTGAGTCTTTTCAGTGTGATTATGGCCTCGGAGACAATCCCCGTTAATTGTATAAAATCAGCACTCCTTCTAGATAGGGTTTATTTTATTTAATTTTTTCCTAGATAAATCTCCTATTTAAAAAAAGCTTAACGATCAATTAAAAGGCCATCCATTCAGTTCTAATGGGTGGTGTACTATGCTGGTACTTCATCACTGACAAAAGATGAACGTCATACAAATAAGTTATAGAGATAAGACACATACCAATTAAAATAAAAGGTGACATGTAAAACAGAAAAGAAAAATTAAAAAGAAAACCGTGGAAATATCCAACCCTTCTCTACTGTTACTTCAGTCTAGTTAAGCCTGACAAATAGTATTATATGCCTTTTCACTTGGCACATCAGTCTTGTTAATATATTATAAAGAGGTTTCTAAACACAGTGCTCTGTGCAGTTTCCTACTCTGAAGGAATTCTGCCCTGTGTCAAAACCACTCAGAGGCCGAGCTTCTAGCTACCCACGACAATAACTGCTAGCTCCTAGTTGGTGAAGCAGTTGCTTGCTAGAAAATTAACCATATAAGAACAAGTTGCAAGGACTACATAAATAGGTTGGTGGATGTAACAAACAGGTGTATTATATAAGAACGGCCCATGTTGGGTCTGACCAAAATTCTATCTAGCGCCGTATCCTGTCTTCCAGCAATGGCCAATGCCAGATGCGGCAGAAGGAATGAACAGAACAGGTCAAATTACTGTGTGATCCATTCCCTGCCATCCAGGCCCAGCTTCTGGCAATCAGAGGTTTAGGGACAGCAAGAGCATGGAGGTTTGCATCTCTGACTATCTTGGCTATTAGACATTGGTGGACCTCTTCCCTGTGAACTGATCTAGTTTGTTTATTTTTGGAACCGATTATACTTTTGGCCTTCACAACATCCCCTGGCAACAAGTTCTGAGTGTTGTGTGAAGAAGTATGTCATGTTAGTTTTACACCTGCTGCCTATTAAATTCATAGCGAGATTCCTGGTTTGTGTGTTATATGAAGGAATAAACACTTCCCTATTCACTGTCTCCACACCATTCATGATTTTATAGACCTCTGTATAGTAGTGGTCAAAATTTATCCAGCAACGCATTGATCTTTCCCTTTGCCCTTCGACTGTGTATTGGTTTGAAAGGGTAGAGAAAAGAAATAAAACGTTCCTGTGGGCTCCCTCATTACTAAAAAATAGAAACCTTTTTTGCCTGGCTGTCCTTCTAGCTAAGGAAGACTGGGCACAGCTTACTCCATCGCCTCCAATGCTATGAGCACTCTGGGTGCTCCTCTCAATTTCCCTCCAATGGCTTTGGAGAACTGCCTCTATAGCAATCCTAATCTGAAATGGCCCGACTGTTGAAAGAAGAGGCTGAATCTTCAGCTCAGCTCCCAGTGCATGGTACTGCTCTAGACCAGTGGGCTGGCTCCTCAGAGCACCAGTTGTTGAACCAGAAAATCTTGAATGCTTCAATATCCTTTCCTTCCCTCCCCATGTTACTGGTTGCTAAAGTGTATACTGATAGCAAGTAGCTCTTAAAGCCTCACAGGTAGCCATGTTGTCCTATGAATGCTCTGTCTCACAAGTGCGTTATGACTTGGGGCTTCTCATTCTCCCCCTTTCCTCTCTGCAGCTGACCTCTAAACAGCTGGTCCAATGTGCCGGGGGGGGGGGGGGGGGTGTTTACTGGAGATGGGCCTCAGCCAACACCCTGGATGCAATTACACATTAACTGTGGAGCTCAGGTCCAACTTGAAATTCACCAGCAGAGAAACGGAGAGGGCACTGGAAGACAAACCATACCCCTTTTCCCATTGCTAGCTTGTGCCTTAGATGCTGAAGTTTGTACCTTTGTAAAACTTTGTGGTGTTTAGTAGGTAAATGTTATTCATGAATTTTTTTTGTTCATTCATTCAAGTTTTGCATCTTGCAGGTCTATTTTTCCCCACTGACAAACAGGAAATCCTATGCAGTAACAACGTGTTATGCATTGAGATTCACTAATTGCCTATTTTTCATATGCTCAATATATTTTTGAGTCACTGAGCACGAAGTCTCCTGGCTTCAAACCATATCTTTAAAAGAAATTAGGTGAAGACACTCAAAACAAGAGCAAGAGTGAGAGAGACAGATGCATTTTCAGCTCCAGCAAAGTCGCCAATGAGGAAAAAACCCCACCCTTTTTGAAATAATCCAGGTAAGTCAATTAGTTGTGCTTCATCTCCTCTTGATTGATGCTTCACCTTATCATCTTTTACCACATTTTGCTAGAATATGGAGGCTCAGATTAAGGTTACCGTCAGTTAAGAACTGGCTCTGTAAATCCCGGGTGGCCACCTGTAGCTTGTGTTAAGGAATTTTCTGGAAGTGACTTTTCTTGTCCAAAGGGGGAGGGGTGGGGAAGGAATAATTTGGTCATCAGTGCTGATGTCTGATTTAGTCAAATATGGCTTTTTCTAGTGCATGTGAGCTCTGGTCTGTGTGATGCACGAAGTCAGACTAGATGTTAATAAAATGTCCTTTCTGGCCTGGGCTGTTGATGGATCTCTGAGCTTACACTGTGTGGGGCTCGAGCTAGACAATCTATTTGGTGACCTCAGCCTCTGTTCTTTGTTTATCTGTCACAAAACCAGCAGCACGCACCTTGGCAATCAGTTCTCGAGAGAGCTTCTGGACTGGAATGAAAAAGGGGTTGCTAGTCTGTCTATATTACACCCATCATTGTGGCATGTGGGGGCGTAGCTGAGCTGTGCGTCGTCTGGGGATCAAAGCAGAAGTGCAAAGGTGACTGTGTGCCTCTCCTGTGGTGGGGCTGTCAGGGGCAGGGAGAGGCGCTGTTGCAGGAGAGAGCAGCCCTGGGGGTTGCTCTAACTTGTGCGCCAGCCCATATAGAGTTTCAGCAGCTGAATATAGCTGGGCTGTGAGGATGCCCCAGCCATGCAAAGTCCTCTATGTTGACCCTGGATTGGCCAAGGACTCCCTCTACATCAGAGAACTTCCCCGGTGGGCTCTTCCAGTGGCTTTGTGGCCCCTTTTCAGCAGGGAGCAGGCCTAAAGGGGCTGCACTTCCTCGAAAAAGTCAGCCCCAGGTGCCTGAGAAGGTTGGAAGCAGAGCTGATTGGAATTTCTGTCCCCTGGGAAATTCCCGTATTTTGACAGCGATGGGATAAAAAGTCAGAATATCGATTTTTTTGGTGGAACACAGAAGTTTTTGGTTCAGAAATGTCAGAATGTTTCATTTGGTCTCAGTTCAGCATTGCACCAACCTGGTTTGGCAGAGCTGTACAGGGAGCCTTGCCCAATGTCTGCCTGCCCTGCACTGATCTAGTGTTACCTCTACTTCACCCGCACCAGTATTATATTCACTCCCATTTTAATGGATGTGTGCAGGGTGCCTGTGTCTCCATAACTCCCCTTTTATCCTCTCCTCAGCATCCTGGGACTGATCATGTAATTAAAGAGTGTAGCAGGTAGGAGCAGGTGATGGGGGAAGGGAGAAAGATCTGATGAGGAACCAGCGTGGGGAGGTGGGAGTGGGAACAGACCAGGTGCTGGGGAGGCAGTGAGATTGGATAAGGAATCTGACGAGGGAGATTGGGACCAGGAGCCAATGGAGATGGGGAAATGTGGGCAGGGGAGGGCATCTGGAGGCCTTGGTTGGGGAGAGTGACAGATCCCATGAGGAGTTTTGACGGGGGAGATTAGGACTGGCTCGGTAAAGAGATGGGGATGAGAAATCTGAGAAGTAGAGATTGGGGCTGGCTAGGTGAGGAGCCTGGGACTGGGCCAAAAAGCAGAGGTGGAAAAAGACAGAACTGGGACAGGTTAGAGGGGACAGAGCAGAAAGGCTTGTGCTTGAGGGGAAATGGGCAAAAGAGTGTGTCACAGGACTCAGCCTCATTCTGCGCATGGGATGGGCCTGGTCAGGGTTGTGAAGTGAAGGAGATTGTTGCCTCTAAGCCCCTGCTTTATTTGTTGCAGAAGTTGGATGGTGTGTCGTATCTGAGGCAGGGGGTTGTAGGAAGAGAGAGGAGGGTCTCATGGTTAAGTCAGCTTAATGTTGCCCCAGAGAACTGGATTCTCTCCCTTCTTCTGCCCCAGAGTTCCTATGTGATGCTAAGCAAGTCATTGAAACCAAATTTTTTCACTAATGGTTTGTTCCTCATCAGGTGCCCCAATCTGAGACTCTGGGTATGATTTGCAGAGGTGCTGAGCACTCACAGCGAGGACTGAAGTCCATGGGGGCTGTGCTTTGAACATATGAAATGCGATCTAATGTTAAGTACTCTGAAAAAAATTAGGTGGTCCTAGTTTTCTCAAACTGGGCCCCCCAAATTAGTGGATACTTTTGATTTTAATTCCTCTGTGCCTCAGTTCCCCATCTGCAAAGTGAGGGTAATACCCATTCATTTCACAAGTGTTGTGAAGATAAATTAATTAATATTTGACTAGCACGCAGACACCTTCGTGATAAGCGTCACAGTGAAACCCAGGAGGAAATTGATAATTCTGTCTTCAGAGCAGGCTTTGAATAGTGCGCAGTAAATAAGTCATGGGGCCACGCTCTGAACAATGAAATATTGAATAGCTGCTTGGTAAGTGATGACTGCGCAATCTGTGCACGGAACGAGGCAAGGGTCCTATGGATAAAATAGTATGTGATCATGTAATTAAAGATTGTATCAGAATGCACATGAACAAGGGGGCCGAATTAAGACTGCACCTTAAGACTGGAATTGCCTAACTTTTGAGTGCTTGACTTTGCAACCCTAATAATGTTCTTTTAACACAGGTTTTTTTTGGGTCAGTAATTACAAGCCTGCTCGACACAATTTAACAGCATCAGGGCAGTGGATTTTTATCCAAGGCTTGAAATAGTTGTCAGAATAGCTTTGTCGGCAGCTGAAACAGCTCAAGAAAAGAGGAATGGTCTCTGTGCACATTTTCACACAGAGATCCAGAAGCTGGAGCACCACACACCGAGCCCCTGCAGTGGAAGGAAATGCTTGTGAACCCAGCACAACAGTTCATGTTTGGTTGGAGAGCCCACAACCTGGGCCAGCTGTCACATCACACAGACTGGTTTGCCTATCACAGAGCAACCAGCCTTTCAATCAGCTTGCTGGAGAGAGAAGCAGGAAAAAGAACACAGTCCATGTGAGCCACTGTATGTGAGCTAGAGTAGTACCAGAGGGGGCTTTGAGCAAGAGATGCTGAAGTGTCCTGGGAGACAATTTGGGACTGGAAAATCTAATAAAGGGCAGTTCATTGAGTTTCATCCCCAGTAGCTGACCTGGTGCCCTTTATGTTGGATGAAAAGTGTTATCTAAATGTAAATTGCTGTCACTACATGGATCCTAGCAGGATTAGCTATGCAAGGAGCATCTTGCAAAAGCAAATTGTCTTCTCTCTTAAAGCCAACATTGCAAACCTTCACTCACAGCAGGGTTACCTACAGTATCTTCACCCTTCCTTGAAACCCAAGAAAGCCCAGGTTTCCTCTGGCGTTGCTGGCCGAGTGCGATTCGAAGTTGCCCATATAGTGGGAATGCAGGCAGCCAAGAGACCAGATGAGCATCAAATACATTAATTGAGGGCACAAATCACAGCCAGAGATATTCAAGCAGTCTGTCCCAAGGTCAGCTGTCTATGGTGAGATGGATATCCAATTAATATTCCAGCTCTTGGCTCCGGTTACTGCCCAAAATACACTTTTAAAAATCTGATTTTATGGCCGTGAAATAAATTTCTGGCCCTGTTGAATTGTGTTTAGTGTTTCCTGCTGGATAGGTGCGTGCAGACAGCGCCTTCCATCTTATTCTCTGCAGGAAGCCCTCATCTAATGGTTTAAAAGAGAAAGAAGAAATTACAGGCCCACGTGGATGATCTTATGAGCAGGTCAGCAGCACATGGAGGCAGGTTGTGTGGGCTCCCTTAGCAAAGGGGCTAGTGGACAACAACATTTTCACATCTGAGCCCTGAAGGGTCCCTTTATCAAGCTGCACTTTGGGAACACTCCTGTAGATCAATGGTCTAATATTACTGGCAAGTTAAGTACTGTGTAGACAAGCCCCCAATGTCAGCCAGTGTAGCTCTAGTAACTTCATTGTCAATGGACCTACACTGGTGTAACTCAAGGCAGAATTTAAAGTCCTGTTTGGCACTCCTTAGTCAGGCAAAACACCTGTGATGTTACCTTCACTTACATTGGCTCACAATTGATGCCTACATGCCCATGTAAGGCAGCAATAGGGTATAAAGTACCCCATTATACCCTTGCATGAGTAACCCACTCTGTGGGTTACAGTGACTGGAGCAGCCATCACTGGGTTCCTCCTTCATCTCCTGTGCAGATGGATGGGGAATTAGTATGCAGGAGCAGGAAGTGGGTGGAGCCTTGGAACCTGTCTCCCCTTCTCCTGTGTGCTGACCAATGCAGCTAAGCCACCATGCTGGGAGAATCAGGGAATGAACTGTGATTCAGGGCAGATCGCAGGACGAACGTCTAGCCCTTAGTGCTTAATTTTGCAATTGTGGTCAGAACCTCATTTGCTTGAGATAAAGAACTTGCAAGCAGGTGACCCAGGCTCAAGCAACATTGCCATCAGAAGTCCATGGATTCAGATAGGCTCAAGAGTTTTGCCTCCTTAAGATAGACACTTGATAGCCTCAGGTTTGTGGCAGGAAAATGGAGAATACAAAGCAGAGGGTTCCTTCCAGGCTCCACTCACAAATTGTGCTCTGCCTATTTGAAACACCCACAAGAAGTGCCGGAATAAGAGTCCACTCACTGTCGATTGTACAGATCTTCAGAGCCATGAATCCTCTTCTTTCTTACACGCTGTGCGTGGGACATCAGCCTGACTTGTCTCTCTCGTCCATGTATGAGCAGCAGTGAAAGAGTTCACTATATTGACAGTTAAGTGGCCGTTATAAGGGCACAGAGTTCAACATCAAAGCGAGTATGAACAGGTCTCACGTTTCAGCGCTATGTCAGGCTATCTGCAGAATCAGCTACACCGGTTTACACTTGTCTCATGTTTGGAAGGTCACCTTTGCAGGCATAATGACTATTTATTTAATTGTAATGAAAGCTTCCGGTGTACCAGATGGCAGCTTCCCAATGAACGTACCAGCTCTCTGGGATGCCAAGAGCCAGCCCACTTCAACCCCTGCGCATTGAACTGCCTATGTGTCATTTCTATGTTTCTGTGCAACATGAAGCCTGCCAGTTCATGGAGATGGCTTTTGTTCACTCTGCTTCTATCCATCACAATAAGCATGGCCTGACCATGGACAGATTGTGGAAACAGAGTGTGATTTGCAAATAGAATGCTTTCTTCCCAGCAGTGTCGCTCTGTCATATTATATCCTTCTCTCCCTGCCATGCCATGCATCAGCATCAGGTTCTGCCACTGTTTGCCCTGTGCCAAGGCAAAGTCACAGTAGAAGTGACAAAAGGTAATGAGATTAGAGATGGGAAAACTAGTTTTAATAAAATAAGAGACAGATAAGTCTGGTAGCTGCAAAGCTCAGGTAGCATTCATACCACTACAGGGATGGGAATCCTGTACGTACTTAGATGACAGCTAGACTGGTGATTTAAAATCATCACTGATAAAGTTTGCAGATGACACAAAAGTTAGGCAAGTGGTAAATGATGAGGACAGGTCACTGATACAGAACAATCTGGGTTGCATAGTAAGCTAGGCGCAAGGAAACAATATGCATTTTAATATGGCTAGATATAAAGGTATACATCTAGGAACAAAGAATGTAGACCATACTTATCTGATGGGGGACTCTCTCCTGGGAAGCAGTGACTCTGAAAGAGATTTGGGGTTGTGGTGGATAATCAGCTGAACATGAGCTCCCAGTGTGACAGTGTGACCAAAAGGATAAATGCAACAATTGAATTCATAAACAGGAGA
The DNA here is from genome assembly GCF_965152275.1 of Natator depressus. NCBI lineage: Eukaryota > Metazoa > Chordata > Testudines > Cheloniidae > Natator > Natator depressus. The sequence goes on from NC_134242.1 coordinate 11,748,071, forward strand.
ATCTCGAGTAGTAGAGAGGCTATTTTACCTCTGCATTCGGCACTGGTGTGACCACTGCTGGAATACTGTGTCCAGTTCTGGAGTCCACAATTCAAGAAGGTTGTTAATAAATTGGAAAGGATTCAGAGAAGAGCCATGGGAATGATTAAAGTTTAGAAAACCTGGCTTACGTTGATAGATTCAAGTAGCTCAGTCTATTTAGTTTAACAAAGAGGAGGTTAAGGGGTGATTGATTATAGTCTTTACATACCTATATGGGGAACAAATATTTAATAATGGGCTCTTCAGTCTAGCAGAGAAAGGTCTAACATGATCCAGTGGCTGGAAGTTGAAGATAGACAAATTTAGACTGGAAAAAATGCACACTTGTTAACTGAGAGTAATTCACCACTGGAACAATTTACTCAGGGTCACGATGGATTCTCCATCACTGGAAATTTGTAAATCAAGACTGGATGCTTTTCTCAAAGATATGTTGTAGGAATTGTTTTGGGGGAAGTTCTATGGCCTGTGTTACACAGGACGTCAGACTAGATGTTCACAGTGATCCCTTCTGGCCTTGACATCTATGAACCTATTACCCAACCATTTGTAATGGACTATTATCCACAAAAAAGGCAAAATCCTATGGACTTTACTCCAATAGTGCTCCCTTTGACTTCAGTGGGAATTATGACCCATCAAAGACTTCCAGGATTTGAGAGAGGGTCCTGAATTCCCTCTGGTGGCAGTACTAATGATAATACTTCTTAGTACAGGAAAAGGCCGCAGGACATCTCCGCCCAGAATCCTTAACTGGATGCATCAGTGTAAGGAGAAGGAAAAGTAAAGCATGGTGGATAATCAGCAGAAAAATCTGTCTTTTAAAGCAAGTTTATCAATTCTCCACTGACAATCAACTTAATCAGTAACTGTAACTAGACCCCTGTTGGTTTGATAAACCCTGTTGCATTGCAGGTGGATGCCAGTCCATTCTAAGATGACCTGAAGATACTTATCTCAGCTTTATCCAAACTTTCTGGCCCAAATTTTCAAATGTGGCTAGTGATTTGAGGTATCAAAATTAAGATATGTTAAAGGGGACCAATTTTCAGAGGATGAGTTCTCCGCAGTTTCTGAAAATCAGACATCCCCACCCGGACACCCAAAAATGGAGGCATCCAAAATCACCAGTGACTTTGGATATTGTGGTCTGTTACATCTCCAGAAGTGTGCTGGAAAAAATTCTGTTGCCATTTTATGCAGCTTATTCTTGATTTGAGGTTTACTTGCCACCAGTTTAAACACTTGGACATGGTGATTATTGATCAATTCATTATGCACATACAATCTCCTTCTGCCCTTCCCCAGAACTGCTCTATCCCAGGTGCTACCTTTCAGCTCAGGAGCTAGTCCTCCTCCTTTGACCACCAGGGAGAGACTACCTTGCTCTTTGCTCGGCAGCCTTTATATAGGGCCTATGCCGGCTCTGATTGGCTGCCTCTTCCCCTGCCCTGATTGGCTCTCCCCAGGCCTTCTCTGATTGGCTGCTGTGGGTCTGCGCAGCCTCTCTGGCCTGGTTCAGCCCTTCTTCTCAGGGGGTGGGGCACCACCCCACCACAGGGAGGTTTGTGTGTTTTGGGGTGCTAGGCAGTGGGGGCCTTTTGGGGGGTGCTGGGCGGTGGGGGAGATCTTTGTGTGTCAGGGCACTGGACAGTGGGTGTCTGTGTGGGGCATTGTTTAGTTGTGGTGGTGGGGCTGTGGGGAAGGGCACTGGGAGGAAGGGAGGGGAAACCTGTGCTCCTGGCCCAGTGGCTTCTGCTGGGGGCTGGAGCTGGGGCCATGAGTCCTTGTGTACGGGGAGACTTTGGCAAACCAGTAAAGTGCCCGAAACCACTATGGCTTATTGCTAAAAGCAGCCAAGTCAGCAGGCTGTAAATTAGCCAAGGCAGGAGGGGGTGCCACAGAGAGGACAGCTTGACCCCGCGTCCTTCCTGATAAGAATTTTATTGAAGTTGCTGTTACATGCATCTTAGAAGAGCAGGATGTGCCCCAGGAATGTCTACTGGGGCCTCACGGCTGCAAACTCTGGAAAAACCCACACCTGGTTAATCGATAATCAGAAGGAACCTCTCGCTTGACCATTGAAACTGCTTACTTAACAAGTTTGCTTTAAGGGACATGTCATTCTATTACTAATGTATAAATAAGGGGAAAAAGTTTGAGGCGGGGGGACTCTTCAGGACTGGAGTCTCTCTGTCTCTGGATGCATCTTGTGTTTCCCAGGGGCAGACGGGCTGCCGCTGTGCCACTCAAGAGCCACACTCAGCTTTGGTAATTATCAAGGGTTGGGGGTGTTTTACTAACCTGTTGTGGACGTGTGTATAAATGCTTGAGACTAAGTAAAGTTTAGCTTTAAGTGAAAGCACTCTTGTGTTGTCCTGTTTGTGCCAGCCATCTATGGGTCGGACGGCCGTGTCTCCCCTGATTTATTTCCTGACACCACCTCGCACAGAGTAAAAGTTACCAAGAGCTTTGAGTTGAAAGAACGCCGGGGAACAGATGCCCGTGGCTTGTGGTGCGGGCTGCAGGAGGGGCCGTAAACCCCTCTTGCAGCTTCCTAGGACTGTGTGCCCCCTCTCATGGCTCTAGTCAGGGCTGTGCATCTGTGGCTCTCTTTCTCCCCCCTCACCCACCTGCTTGCCCAATGTGTCCTGATATTTCACTCTTGCGATCTGGTCACCCTACTCTTTCCTAAGTGGGGGAGATTTAAAACTCAGAAAACCCAGAGTGATAGGATTTCACAACGCTAGCTGGCATGGCACGCGATCGCACATTTAACCAACCACTGGTGTCTCCCCCACCCACCCGTACCGCAAATGGAGGTAACATTAATACTTTGAAAGGGAGACAAGCAGTCTCCACGGCTGCAGCAGAGGCAAACGAAGGAGCAGTCAGAGCAGCCGGTGGTGGGAAATGTTCTGTTCCGAACTTGCTTTCCCACCAGTCTTTAAGCATATGATAAAGTGGTGCAGAGGAAGCAACATCAGATTTCACCAGGACCCCCTTTGTGTTTTGTTTTGCAGCAGTCTGTGGGTTTAACTAATTCCCATTATACCGTACAGCTGTCTCAGCATATTAATGGCATTGAAGTCACGTTTGTAGTGGGGCTGAATAGGAGTGTGCCTGCTTAGTCACCATATTTTGCTTCCTACACTTAAACTCCCTTATATTCATCACAGATTATGTGCAGTGCATGGTGATTACAACCATGAGTGCCTTCCACATGGAGGTGCTGCAAAGGGCACTTCCTTCTGCCCCACTCTATTTCAAGTCTGAAGTGGCCTGCCTGCCCTCAGATCAGCCTACATTTAGCTAGAGTAGGTTTTTCCTTTTGTGAAAGTAAAGGAAAATATTTGGGTGGCTGGATATTGAAGCGTGATTTATAATTTAATGAGCAGTACTTTGTAATGAAATGCAATATACTTGTAAAATTTGTAATTATTCATAAGGATAATCCAGTGTCAAACTTCGGGGTATAAATTGATCATACCTGCCATCGTCCCACATACACATATCACACAATACACTACTAAATACATTCCAGGAGATTCTCACTTTCCTTTGAAGATATTGGCTAGAGCTGGGTACAGTATGATTTTCCTGTCCTGCAAGAATTTCCATGATTTCAAAAATTTGTCCTGTCCCAAAACAAGACGAAAAGTCAAAATCTTGAACATTTTTGAGAACTGAAAATCCAAAAAGATTTCTGATCAAGTCAAAGCAAAACATTTTGTTTCAATAATTTCAAAATGTTTTGTTTCAATGTTGTATGCAGTGTTGTTGTAGCCGTATCAGGTGTTCTGATGCCGACTTTTTAAATTAAAAGTTTCCCTATAAATTTAACTTAAATTTTGGAACAAAAAAGTCATGTTGAGCCAAAAACTGGAACTTTATCAAAACATCCTGTTTTGCCCTTTTCAAAACAATTTCAAAACAGGAAATTCACCCAAACCGATCCTTTCCTGAGAACAGTTTTGGTTTTGATGAATCTGTATTTGCAGAAGAAAAAAGTTGAATAAAAAAATTCCCAACCACTGCTGATATTGGCTACTGATTAACACAGGATCCCAGGCTGAATGGATTAATGATCCATCTACCACTGTAAATTCGATGTTCCTATAAACGCTCCATTGCTGGCTTATAGCTGTGTGGACGAGCCTAGTTCTCATTGGGTTTTCCCATACAATTTACAAGGTAGACACAGACCCCTTTCTTTGTAAATGAGGATGTGATAAATAATTCCAGCTGCCTGGATGAGGTCCCCCTACTGGGTTTTGTCTGTCTAGTTTCCCCTCCTCTGTGCTGTGGCATGTGAGCTGACTACTGCTCTCCACTGCAGTGGTGACTGCATTTCAGAGGTGCTGGGTACATATCATTTGCAAAGCATTTTGGGATGAAAAGCTTTATGTAGATTTAAAATATCATTACTAGCCAATCGTCACAGGGCATACTCACCGCCAGAGTGCTCTCTCATGCCACTCTGGTCTGCTCTAGCACCTGCTGTCATCTGTCATTCTGCAGTTGTAGCAGTCTGCTGCTTCTGTGACTTGGGCCTCCAGACAGGCCACCTTTCAGTTCAGTCCCCTTCCGGGATAACAGAAAAAGTACAAACAGAAACCCAGAGTCTTCATGCCAGACCTTCAGCCCCCATTTAGGACTCATCTGTCTTTGCCGCTTTAAGTCCTTAGACTGGTACTTCCACTCTTGATGTGGGAGAGATAAGGGAACCCAGGGCTGCCCTCTCCTCTGTGATCCAGCCCAAGAGCCCGGTGTCAGCCAGCTAGGGACTGCTTGTTCCAATCCCTTGCCCTGTCCTTGGGCTGTTCCTAGTTTTTCCCTGTTTGTCAGTGCCCTGCTCGTGGCTGTGAACTCCACTAGTCCTGCTCTGAAGTTCTGTCTCCTCATGTGGCTTCTTCCCAACCAACTACAGAGGAGCTTCCTCAAAGCCCTCTCCAGCCTCTTTGGCAGCAGCTGGGTCATACAGCAGGCAGTCTCTCTCTCTCTCTCCTCAAGACACAGGTCCCCCAGCTCTCCTCCTTGGAGCAGGGGTTGTAATTTAGCCCAGCTGCAGGGCTCTAGTAGCTTTACCTTCAGCTGCCCTCATTCCCCAAATTAGTCCTCTAGCTTGGATTGTTCAACAGGCAGCCTTCTCCTGCCCCCCTGCTGTGCCAGAGGAGGCAGCATATATGCTGGTCCTGTTCCCAAAGCTTATCCCAGCTGGCTGGGAGAGAGGGGGACACTGCAAGGCTTCTGGTCCAGGGCCCTTAAAGAGACAGTAATGGGTTTTGTTTCCAAACACTACCTATTCCCAGGACCTCTTCCTTTCTTCCAGTAGCTCCTATTTCCTAGTCCTGGCACACCTCAGACCTCCTAAAATCTTAAAGGGCTGTGCCATGGGACGGGTGGGCTAACCCCTAGGCCACACAACCCTTAAATGGTGAGAAAAAAAGTTACCTAAAACAGTGTGGGACACATCAAACATATACACGTAGCTGCCAGCTCTGCATATGAGAATGGAAAAATGTAACATAAAACGTATATAAACATATAATTGAATTTCATACATTACTCAAAAAGAACAGGAGTACTTGTGGCACCTTAGAGACTAACAAATTTATCTGAGCATAAGCTTTCATGAGCTACAGCTCACTTCATCGGATGCATAGAATGGAACATATAGTAAGAAGATGTATATATATACATACAGAGAACATGAAAAAGTGGAATAAGAGGCTAATTAATTAAGATGAGCTATTATCAGCAGGAGAAAAAAACTTTTGTAGTGATAATCAGGATGGCCCATTTAGACAGTTGACAAGAAGGTGTGAGGATACTTAACATGGGGAAATAGATTCAATATGTGTAATGACCCAGTCACTCCCAGTCTCTATTCAAACCCAAGATAATGGTATCTAGTTTGCATATTAATTCAAGCTTATCAGTTTCTCTTTACATTACTCAGCATTCAGAGAAATCTGATAAATCTTAAACAAGCTGAAAATCAAATTGGCCACATTTACCTACTTAAAATAAATGGTTTTCTTTGTTCATTCTAGACCAGGCTTTTCCCCTGAAATTAGTTTTGTTTTACAATCCAGCAGCCTCAGATCCTGGCTGAAGAACCATTCAAAGAAGGTTTCAGAGTAACAGCCGTGTTAGTCTGTATTCTCAAAAAGAAAAGGAGTACTTGTGGCACCTTAGAGACTAACCAATTTATTTGAGCATAAGCTTTCGTGAGCTACAGCTCACTTCATCTGATGCATACTGTGGAAAGTTTAGAATATATATGTATATAATAAGATCTTCTAAACTTTCCACAGTATTGCATCCGATGAAGTGAGCTGTAGCTCACGAAAGCTTATGCTCAAATAAATTGGTTAGTCTCTAAGGTGCCACAAGTACTCCTTTTCTTGTTTCATTCAAAGAAGGGCTCTCAAATGGCTGGAGAACTGTCAAAACTGAGCTGCCGGAAAAGAGGCGGAGAGAGAACACTTCCTGTTATGCTTTGTTTGCTTTTAATCAAAGCACGCCCTGCTATGTGCACAGATTGGCGTGTTCAGCACTGAACTGGCTATTTAGTGGAGTAATGAATGGCTTGTTATCATGAGGCGCAAGGCATTAAGGATATAGAAATGCTGGGACTCGTGTTTAATACTGAGGAGATGGTGGCGGCTTTGGATGTTTCCAAAAAGTAGTAAATACATTTCTAAGAACCTTAGCACAAATGGAAGCATAACTATCAGCTGACGCTGTGTGTCTATTTCAAACACCAGAACCGAACCAGGCAAATAGTTTACTCCTTTGCTGCTGGAGCCTGTAGCAGGAGATCAGTGTAAGAAAGGACGGCCGTGCAGTTGCAGCAGTGGAATGGGAAGCAGGAGAACTAGATTCAATTCCCAGCTTTGCCACAATTGTGACCTAGGACAAATCATTTAATCTCACTGGGACTGACTCCCCTAGCTGTAAAATGGAGCTGATATTTAGACTGTAAATTCTTTGTGGCGGGGACTGTCTTTTTGTTCTGTGTTTGTACAGTGCCTAGCACAATGGGGATCTGTTCTAGGTGCCACTATAATACAAACAATACATAATTTCCTTTCTATTTCCTTTCATCTTTCTTGTCTAGTTAGATAGTAAAAGACTGTCCCTGCCCTGAAAACTGTACAATGTGTTTGCACAGCACCTAACACTGTAGGGCCTTAATCTGCGGTAGAGCCTGGAGGTGCTGTCATGACTGGGGTTTACGTGGCCAGGCCTAGTGGTCAGGGCCAATGCCAGAATTCAGGGGCTTCAGTCAAGGGTCAGAACCAGAGTCAGAGTCTAAAAGCTTGAGTTTGGGACTGGTGTCAGGGCCCTAGGAGGCCGGAACAGAGCCAGGATTCAAGAGGCAAAGCCAGGATCCATAGACAGAGTCAGAGGTCAAACGCCAAAGCCTAGAGTCAGACCCCAAATACCAAAACAAGGTGTCAAAGCCAGTGTCGGAGTCCAAGTACTGAAGCCAGGGGGCAGAGCTGGAGCCAGAGCCCTGGTATCAAAGCCAGGGGTCAGATTCAGAGTTCAAGGCTGGAAGCCAAGGGTCCAAACTGGGGTCAGGCGTCCAAGAGCAAGCTGAGAGACAGGTCCATCGCTACAGCTGGCAGGGAAGCCCACTTCATTGCACAGACACTTCCTGGGTGATACCAGTACCTATACCAATCAGGGGGCCACGAGGGAAGATGTCAGTCTGGCCTTCCACAGTAGTACTTCCTGTGGTGTTTATCTTAACTGCATGTATGAGCATCGCAGCCCTACCACGACTACTGGGGAGTCCTGCCACGACTACTGTGGAGCAGACTGGAGGCATCACACACCCTACAGCTCTGGGTTCTAGTCCTGTCTCTTTTGAACCTCAGATGTGCTCCCATTATACAAATAATAATAGTCAGTGATGGTCTCTGAAGTGTTGATCGCCGGCTCCTCAATGCGGCCCTGGCAACATTTTCTTTGGGTTTCCATGGGACACAGAAGTGTGTTTGGCCCACATATGTGGCAGATGAGGAAGCAATGGGGCAGCTGATGGAGAAGAGATATTGCTACACTCAGATTCTTAGGCTTTGTCCACATGCAAAAATTATATTGTTTTAACTATATTGGTATGGTCTCCCTAATGTGGATGCGGTGATATTACTATAAATGTGCTTTATGCTGTATAGGTATTCCCCTATGAGAAGGAAAATAAACAATACAAGTAGAAGGCACCTTTATACCGGTGTAGCTGTGACCACCCTAGGGATTGTACCAGTAGAATTATATTGGTAAAAAAAAATCACACCCCAACCACAATAGTTATACCAGAGCAAAAAGTATGTTTGGATGAAGCCATAGACTAAACATGGCTTTTCTCACCTGCCTCTTACATTTGATTTGTCTTCCTCAGTGACTTGTGCATTGGAAGCAGCAGCTAAAATGTTCAGTTCAGGGAGACGCACTTAATTGTGACAAAATGATTTCTATGCTGCTTGAGGCACCTCCCTGACATGTTTGCTCAGCGTGTAAAGGGGCCTTCAGTTGTCTTGTGCCATTTGCTGGATTTTAAGTGTGGCAGATTAAACAATGTTTATCTTTGTGCTATTCTTGAACTGGGAGGGGACCAGAAGAAAGTGGGGAATTCAGATGTAGACTCATGAAGGGATTTTGTACAGGGTCATGTATCAGCCGTGGCATTCACTAGTGACAGAACACTAGCCAAAAGCGGTGGCTGGGAATAAAGGGAGTGTGGTCGAGATGGTTGGAGCAGGGACCCAGAAATCCAAACTGGTAGATTCCAATCTCTGCCATTAGAATCATAGAATCATAGAAGATTAGGGTTGGAAGAGACCTCAGGAGGTCATCTAGTCCAACCCCCTGCTCAAAGCAGGACCAACCCCAGCTAAATCATCCCAGCCAGGGCTTTGTCAAGCCGGGCCTTAAAAACCGCTAAGGATGGAGATTCCACCACCTCCCTAGGTAACTTAGTCCAGTGCTTCACCACCCTCCTAGTGAAATAGTGTTTCCTACTATCCAACCTAGACCTCCCGCACTGCAACTTGAGACCATTGCTCCTGCCATCTGCCACCACTGAGAACAGCTGAGATCTATCCTCTTTGGAAACCCCTTCAGGTAGTTGAAGGCTGCTATCAAATCTCCCCTCACTCTTCTCTTCTGCAGACTAAACAAGCCCAGTTTCCTCATCCTCTCCTTATAAGTCATGTGCCCCAGCCCCCTGATCATTTTTGTTGCCCTGCGCTGGACTCTCTCCAGTTCGTCCACATCCTTTCTGTAGTAGGGGGCCCAAAACTGGACGCAAAACTCCAGATGTGGCCTCACCAGTGCCGAATAGAGGGGAATAATCACTTCCCTCACTCTGCTGGCAATGTTCCTACTAATGCAGCCCTATATGCCGTTAGCCTTCTTGGCAACAAGAGCACACTGCTGACTCATATCCAGATTCTCATCCACTGTGAATCCATTGATTCATAGATTTTAAGGCCTGAAGGAATGATAATCTTGTCTGACATCCTGCACTACACAGGCCATCGAAACTCACCCAGTAATTCCTGCATCAAGCCAATAACGTCTGTTTGAACTACAGCATCAGTTTTAGAAAGGTATCCAGTCTTGACTTCATGTGATGGCAACCTCACCATGTCCTAGGTAAGTTATGTGTGACCTCCAGTCTCAATGTGACCTTGGCCACATTGCTAAAACGCTCTGTGCCTCAACTTACCTATGTGAAATGCAGGCACAGTTAATGCTCCCCTATTTCACAGGTGGGTTGTGAAGCTTGATTAATTCATGTTTGCAAAATATTTTGTGAGCCTCAGATGTATGGTCCTATAGAAAAACACATAGGAGTTTAGGATATACCGGCTCAGCCCAAATATTAACAAAATTAGAAATCCCTATTCCCCAGGGACAGCTGAGCCATCTCGGTATAGCATAGTGTATAATACACTAGGACACCATTAAGGGTCAATTACGTGCTCTGCCACTAGCCTGCTGCATGACCTGGGGCAAGTCACTTCACCTCCCTTTGCCTCAGTTTTCCCATTTGCAAAATGGGAATAGTGATACTGACCTTCATACAGTACTTTGAGATCTATTGATGAAAAGTGCTATAAAAGCTAGGGATTATTTTTATTATTAAGATCACTATCCTGGTTACACTGAAGCCTGGGGTAGTACCCCCCATTGATGGTAATTTCTATGCTACAATAAAACACCTGCTGCTGGCCTGTCTCAGCTGATGCAGGCTCCTGGGGCTCAGGCTGCAGGGGCTATAAAATCGAACTGTAGATGTTTGGGCTCAGGCTGGAGCTGGGTTCTGGGACCCTGGCAGGGGAGGGTGGAGGATCTCAGAGCCCAGGCTCCAGCCCGAGCCTGAATGTCTGCGCTGTAAGTTTGTAGCCCCACAGCTGGAGCCCCGTGAACCCTTGTGTAGACATGCCCTGAGAACCATAGGAACAGTACTTAGTTTTTAGTATAACAATGTACTGTACATGGTCTGCTGTTTCATAAACGTGTCTTTTGTTTATGGAAAGAATTAGGAACTGTTAGTATGTTTGCAGAGTTGACTCTGGCTGTTTGCTTACCACACTGGGTAGCAGAGGCTAGGACTATGGCGGGTGGCTAGCTACCTCTAGAGTTGCTAAAGGAAATGCCTGTCCAGTTCTGCGTTGTTACCATAACCTTGGACACGTCTGGAGTAGTCCTTACTGCTTTTTCAGCAGGGCGGGTATATTTTCAGTTGACTTTATAGTTTATCTCTGTTTTTGGGGGCTGCTGCTGGTACCCCCCCCCACAAAAATGCAGTATTAATGGGCAATTGGAATTGTATTGGTGGGGGTTGGTTAGCTCTACCAGCCAGCGGGCCAAATTCTGCATCCTTGTGCAACTTGGTTGAAGCCAATGGGTTTGCATGGGGTGTAAATCAAAGTTGGCTGGTTCGGAATGACTATTATGTATTTGTCCTGAGAACCCTCAGTGGGTATCAGAGTGAGTATTTAATACATGGCCCCCATACTGGGGTGTGTGTGTGTGTGTAGTTATTTCCAGGGGATGAGGCCACCCTTCTTACAATGCAGCCTGGGAAATAGGAAGCCAGAGGAGAATGACTTTGTCTAGCTCAGGGATTGGCAACCTTTGGCACGTGGACCATCAGGGAAATCTGCTGGCGAGCCGGGACAGTTTGTTTGCCTGCAGCGTCTTCAGGTTTGGCAATCGCGGCTCCCACTGGCTGTGGTTTGCCGTTCCAGGCCAATGGGGGCTGCAGGAAGTGACAGCCAGCACATCCCTCGGCCCACTCTGCTTCTCGCAGCCCCCCATTGGCTGGAACGGCGAACCGCAGCCAGTGGGATCTGAGATCGGCCGAACCTGTGGATGCTGCAGGTAAACAAACCGTCCCAGCCCGCCAGTGGATATCCCTGGTGGGCCGCGTGCCAAAGGTTGCCAATCCCTGGTCTAGCTCATTATTACTACCATTTGTATTACAATAGCACATAGAGGGCGTAACCAAGATCAGGGCACTGTTGTGCTGGGCAATGTAAAAACACAAGCTAAGAGATAGGCCCTGCTCTGAGAAACTTACAACCTAAATAGACAAGATGGACAAAGGATGGGAGGGGAAACAGAGGCCAAGTGACCTTCTCAAGATTATAGCAGGTCAGTGGCAGATCTGGGAATAGAATGCAGGTCTCTTTACTTCCAGACAAAGGCCTGTGCTGTCTTCCAGCACTTGTGTTTTGGGTTTTAATTGCCATTCCCTCCCTGAGATTCTGGAATTGTTCTACTTCATTTTCTCACATTTGTCACCCACTGGGGTATGCAGGCTCACTCACTTCCAAGGGCCTGATCTCTGCCTTCCTTACACACCCCAAACAACCACTCCCTGAAACTCTGGGACATTTTCAAGGTAAAAAGTCATTCAGATAGAGTCTGACTTTGTTTTGCTCCTTATTAATAAATACTCTAATGTTCTACTGTGGTGGCTTGTACCACTCTAGTAAACCTGCTGTAAGCAGTAGCCTTCTGGCAAAATACTGCGGGAAGGTTCGCAGAATAGTTTCAAGGTTGGGTGTTACAGCAAGGAAGTTACACCTTAAATAAATAACCTAATCAAAACCATTGAAAGTCTATGGGAGTTAGGTGCCTAACTCACGTAGGGTATGTCTAATCTACAAAATTATGTCAACCTAAGTTATGTCCACATACAGCCACCCCAGTAATTAAATCACTTTTGCATGTCCACACTACACTCCTTGGGTCAGCAGTGCACGTCCTCACCAGAAGCTGATTTAGCGCTGATTTAACTGTCAGTGTAGGGCATTGTGGGATGGCTTCTGAAAGGCAGAGAGATGTGAGCAATGCAGGGTCTACACTGACGCTGCTTCGAACTAACTACATTGACCTAAGCGCTACGCCTCTCATGGAGATGGAGTTATTAAGTCGGTGTAGTGGGCGAGTTACGTCAGCGGGAGCGACATTTTAGAATTAGGTCAATGTAAGCTGCCTTATGTCGACCTAACTCTGCAGCATAGACCAGGGCATAGATGCTTTTGTGAATTCCAGTCAGCACCTATCTATATCTTACAGCATCTAAATACTTGTAAATCTGGCCCTTTGTCTTTATATAGCATCCAGTAGAGGATCTCAGGTGCCTTATGAGCATTAAATGTTCACCACATGCCTCAGAGGCGGTCAAACTGGGGCACAAAGGGGTTAATTGAGTTGGTCATGGTCAGTGGAAGAGCCACACAGAACCTGTGAATCCCAGTTGCCTCCTCTTCCCACTAGATAATGTTGATGTCGCTGTGTAGAAAGTCAATGGAGACGTTCAGCTCCAACTGATCTGCCCAGAGTGATCTCAGTTCCTGTTCATGGGAAATGAGCAAGAGGGGGTAAAATGAGGTAGAGAAAGAAATAGCTCAGGCAAATATTCTGACTGAAATTAATCTCTCCGGGGCAGCAGGAGTTGCCTAAACTGTATTTGAAATGCTGATACTTCAGTAGGGGGCTAACCGTGCCAGTGATCAGACTGATAATTCCTTTTAAATTATTGTTTTACCTCACTCCATTCAATTACTCAAGTTATTTTGTTATCCCACAGATCTGTCTGTTAATGTCAACAAAATGATTACAGGCTGCAACAGCGTCAAGATGTTTCACCCACAGGAACGCTGGTAAAATGTTTATGGCACAACATGTTGAAAAGTGCATTTGATGTGTAAATGTCAAGCGTAATCAGCTTCCTGTCACTAGAAACAAAAAGTGGCACAATCACTGCCCCTAAAATGTCACACACGGAACTAAAGAGCTACTCTATTGCCGGTCACGTAAACCATCATATAAATGGCCAGCGTTTGTGTCAGTAATTTCCTAAAGAATCCTGTGTTATTACAGCTATTTGCTAGATAGTGTTGGGCAGAATGTTTGATTTGCAACAATTTCAGTGGAGAGTGCTGAGTTCTTCCTCTGATGTAGGTAGTGCTGCAGAAGACACGGAGGTTTTTATATAAGAAAAGGGCAATTTAGGATAGCAAATTTGAACACAAACCAGCCTCTTTTACTGGTGGAGTAAGCAACCACTTTCGAATGAACGAAAATACAAATCTCCCATGGCATGCTACATTTTAGACACCTGCCAAGAGGCCTTTGCTAAATGCCACAGGGGTGGGCCTAGCCTGGCTACCTCCTTTGTTTTTGGACCCTCTTCTGATATGCTTTAATAATAATCATTAGTGCTTACACTGTGTTGTCCTTTATATATTTAAACTACTGCGCAAACACTAGTCAATGAATCCTTGCACCATCCCTGTAAGGTAGGTTCAGCAAATATTATCCCTATTTGATGAGGAAACTGCAGCAGAGAGGTGAAATGACTTGTTCAAGGTCACACAGGTCAGTGGCAGAACCAGGAACAGAGCTCAGGATTTCTTGACTTCCAACTTTGGACTCAGTCCTTGGCCCCACCACCTCCCAACCTGCTTTAAAAATGAACTGCAAAGGACTTCCTACCAGTCTGGGCCAAGCAAGTGCCTCAGCTCTCCTTTAGCATCTTCTGTAACTGGAGGAATCTCTGCTTGCCTTGCAGGGTCTTCTGCCTCCCACTAATGCACGTGCACTTACTTGGAATAGCAGTCGTATTCACTCTTCCTCCATCTGTTGTGATATTGTTGGGCACAACTGGCTCTTACCTGTGGCAGCTCCTGTAATTCAGATGCAATGGAGCTCTTGATAGCTCTTCTTGTGGTTTCCTGCTTACAAAATTCCGATTGTAACTCTGAGGATTTTCCTCCTCCACTTCAGGGGCACATATCATACCTTTTTGCCCCCTCTTATGGTATCTTTAGTAAAAGCCAGGCAATGTACCAACAGAAACATTCCCTCAGCTGCCCTTGATCTTGATTAATCCCTTTGCACTGGAGTGTTAGGATTCGTCTCCTCTACAGACTTCTATCTCCATCTATTCTATGTTGGAACTCTCCAGGGGAGAAAATAAGGCATCAATCAGATTTTCTGGCCTTGTACAAAATAATGTCGTGAGTTCTTTTGAATTTAAAAGGCGACTTCTTGAAGCCCACTAGGGGCTTCTCCACTGTCAATCTAAAAAATGTGAAAGTTGCCCAGATACCATGGTGAAGGGCTGTACAAAACCCTACAATAGATAGCTTTCACAAGGAAACTTTTACGAACTCCCTCTCATGTTACAGATGGTTTGCAATCCTGGTTTTATGGCAAAAGAATCTTAAAAAAAAGTCGTTGAAACAAACCAGTTCTGAATGGAAAAGGTATTGAAATCCTGAAGATTTAATTTAATATTTTTATTACATATTTTTGGAGCCCTGATTACACCCCCCACCCCCAGGAATTTATTTGCCTAAGAAAAATCATACCATGGATTACAAGATTGCAGGTTAAATCCACTGCTGTGAACTTATTTTTACAGCTCCGACTACACTTGTACAATTTGTAAAATCTTGTAACACCTTAAAGTTTTCAATACTACATCATGGAAGAAGGTGCTGATATATGGATGAGCCTGACAGAAGACTCTGGATTTTCGCCTTCTGCTATCTTTTTGGCAAAAAAAGGGAAAAAAAGTGGAATCTCCTTCTTTTGAATGTACCTGTAAATAATTTCCTATAAATATTCTATAGTAAGTTCATGGGGTAATCAGAGAGACTGCCTCAAATTTGTCCTTCACTTTAGGTGCAAGGTAAAAAACGTTGAGATTGTCTGTAGAGTATAACAACATGGAAAGTTGTGACTAGGGAAATAAAAATAAATTATGCCAAAGATGTGCACATAGTGTGCATGGAATTACATCGGTAAAGCCCCCATGGAACATACATGACAGCTAGGACTACATATTAGTTTGCATCTCAAATTTTCCAATACCTCATATTACACCTGGACATTTTGGAATGAAAGTCACTTCAGCCAGCACAGCATAACGATCATAATTTCCAGAAATATTATGATTATTGTATAACAATTCAATTAATAGATCTAATGAAGTGGAGGAGATTTTTTTCAATACAAATGTCACAGTAAGAGAGACCTCCATCTGATTGAAATGTCAGTGTGAATATTGGATAAGATCCCACGTTGCTGCTCATTGATGTTATGGTCTTTTCCAGGCTTTGAATGTAATAAATACAGGAGTTATACTGCTCACTTTCCAGTTAGTCAAAAGGAAAAAAAAATAACATAATCAAGTTACAATACACAATTAGATATTATGTAGCCTTTTCTTTTTATATATCTATATAATCAAGTAAAAAAAGTTAAAATAGTTGGAAGTAAAAAATGAAAAAATAGCTGATTGTGTTTTTCTTTTTCTTTACAGTGATATGGTAGCAAATACAAGACAAATGTGTAATAAACCTTTACATAAGGTGTCTTGTCCCATCTCCAGCAATAGGGCTCAGTGCTCAGCTTGGAGTAGAAACTGAAATTGGTTGAATTTTCTTTGTTTTTGGCTGTAGCTTCTGTAGATGATGTGATGTGAGGAAAACATATTGCAAATATCCATCTCCAAGGTGTTTAACAAAAGACCTAAAACACCAGAGGGTGAAATTTTCCCCTTTGCAGGGAGAGCCAGCACAAGCAACATGCAAGTCCCACTTAAGCTGTCAATAGTGTATGCATCCAGTCTATTCCCTCTTACCATAAAAAGACATAGGTTCTATACTTTTCTTCCCCTCATTCCCTCCAGAGCCATTCATTGCATGCCCTGAGGATTAAATGGGACATAAATGATGCCCAGGCCTTTTGCTAGACCTCTGCACGGGGTGAATTTCCCCCAGAATGTTACACTGAAATGTTGATGTGTTCATTGACAAAGCTTGGCAAATGGTCACACCGAGCCCTATTTTGGCTGTAGAAAAGAAAGAAGTACTAGTTCCAGCATAAAATGAGATCAGATAGACAACCAACACAAACAGTATTTCTTTCCTGTTGTCTGCATAATAATAACATCATGTTTGCATATAGAACAGCTTTTGCATTATTGCTCTACTTATAAGAATATAGTAAGGAACTTATAACAGACTTGCACGTTACAAACTTAAGGTTCTTTGGTGAAGAATGAAAAAACAGTATTTTAGCTGAAATACATCTCAGAGAAGTTTTTGCTTTTATCTGTTGATCCTTTGGATTCTCTCACAGAGGAGGGAGAGGTACTGAGTCAGCTTTACCATGGCAACGATGGCAACCCCACCAACCATCATGCATGTTGGCCAGAAAAGCGAGTGGAACAGCACGTTGGAACTGTAAAGTTTGGTTAATATCACATTCTTCTGAATGCCTTCTGGGTCGTAAAAGCACAAGAAGCGCTGGTACTTCCTGAAATTTTCCATTACAACACTGACAAGTGACAGGGACTCTTCGTAGTTCTTGCCACACTTGGGGATGTAGGAACACTGGGAAGAAATTAAAAGGAAAAGAAATGTCTCTAACCAAATACTATTTCAGATGACAAACAGGAAAATCTCCAGCAGAGATTTCATAAGATTACAGTACAATTAAATGAATAGTAAAATAGTCATAGTCATGATCACAATTATGTGCTCTTTTATAGCGGTTTCCATTTGAGGAACTCAAAGTTCTGTACAAATATTAATGGAGTAATCCTCACCCTACCCTATTACAGACACTTAGCCCCAGGGGAGAGGGAAGCACCACAATGGAGCAAGCAGGTATTTCATTCCCCAGGGAGGTAGTGGCCAAACCCTGTATATGACCACAAACTGGGAACAGGTGGAAACTCCTTATACATTTCCTTTTTGCACATCCATGCAGAATGTGTCCCGTAATTAGGGGCAGTGGTTCGTCACATGGCCAGAGGGTGATCCTGGGTTCCGTGATTGATTTGGTCTGTGGGTAGCTCTCTTGCTCTCTCAGACCCCTCTCAGCACTGCTGCATGGCTGAATCTGCCTGCATTGGGAGAACAGCTGTCAGTGGGTTTTGGTTATTAATTAAATTTTATCAAGTGAGATTTGCAAAGGAAAAAGACATTTTGATTAAAATAACGTGACCTGTGACTTTTGATTTTTTTAAATATATAAACTTTCATAAACTTTCCCTGCTCTCTTTTATGACTATGCCATGACTTTTCATAACGTCCTGCTGCCCTAATAACAACCCATAGATTAACCTTGTAACAGGATTTGATTGATTCATTGGTGAGTTTATTAGCTGAGAATCTGATTTCCAGTGCAGCAGAGATGCTGGATGGCATTAGCAGACTGCGGCATTAAGGGTACAGCACGTCAGCACTTCTTTTATGAATATTTCATAGAGCAATAGAAACTAGAGATCGAAAAGACCAGAGAGGTCACATCTCATCCATCTTCCTGCTAGAGAAGGTTTGTTCCCTCCAGCATATTCTCCAGTGCTTTGCCTGCCACGAGGTTTCTCCAATTTCCCAGTAGAACCTCACAGATCACAGCCTGATAGGTTGCATTGTAAGGAAATGTCTCATGCGGGTCAGCCTGTGGTTTCCTTTATATCCCATTGCTTCAACTGGCAATTGTAACCCCAGCGTTTGCAGCTCTTGGGATTTTATTGCGAGTCTCGATATTCAGGTTTTGTTCTTAAAGCCCCCTGTGCTGGATTCCTGTGATTAGGTGAGCATCTAAGCCTTCATTTTTTTTAAAAAGTAAGTTTCTGGCTCTCATGGTTGTGGAGAAAAGCCTGACCCAAGTACAGCCTAAAGGCTCAAAAAGCAGATGGAAAATAAAGAGAACCCCAAATTTATTATTTAAAATCTCATGATTTTTAAACCGGTCCGATATTTTTAGGGGCCTGACTCATGATTTTTGAATATTTGAGGTTGGCAATATATCGCTCTCAGTAATTTCTTTGCATGCTTGGTGTTTACAGCCTTCCAGTAGTGTGTTAGCCTGTCCTCCCCCTAGCTGCAAATGGAGCCAAGCCAGATGGTACATATTTGGCCTTTTTAATGTTATCAGTCCCTCTAATCATGGGCCAATTCTGTGTAGTTTGTTAGGACTCAATTGTTCTTTTCCAATTTGCCCTGTGGTAGGGGTGGTATATAGCTGCCCCAGCACACCTAGAAAATCTCTAGGCTGTAATAACGCCCCAGAGAGTCACAATTCCTTCACTGCTATGGCTTTTGTCCGCAGGTAACTGCTTACTACTTCTGAGCTGTGCAGGTGAGAGGATGAGATTAAACAAGTCTCTGTCCATTCTCTGCCCTTCTTCAGCCACTCCCCATCCACTTGCTTGGGGCAAGAAATAGCAGGCACATAGACTCCTAAACATCTGTGAGGATCTGGGCCTATCTCCCATTGGGAGGATCTGGGCAATAGTGCCCACCCGACTACAGACTCCTGGACCCAAGGTCAAGGGAAGCAGCTCAGAGGCCCTACATAGCCAGACAACACAGGCCATAATCTAGCTCTTAGTTTCCATCCAGTGTTGGTCATAGACAGTGTATAAACGCTCAGCCTGGGAATAACTGTGAACTGAATTTGCTGGACTGGATTTTGGTTATGGAAGGGAATGAGAGAGGGTTGGGGGCTTAGCTTTGTTTGCCTGTTGCTTTAGTAATGCCTAGGTGCTTATATATTCTAGGAAGCCCAGGCTATTAGTATGCAGATGAATTACAACACCAGGCCTCCAACTCTATTAAGTCTTTTGATGCCAGGGACAGTAGACATACCAACCCAGGCGAGGCTATTCATGGCAAGATGATTTTCAAATACCAAGCCTCCCAAGTGCAAGGATAGCTAGATATCCTATACCAGTCGTCCCTGGGTCCTTGTAGTAGGAAGGATTTTATCTGTGCCAGGGTCCTATATATGCTGTACAAATCATTGATGCCTGTTATCCTAGGTGCTAAGTGCCAGGGTGCTTTAGAAGGCCTGTTATCCCAAGTTCTAAATACCCATGTGGTTTGCAGTGCCATTCTCTCAGGTTCTGAGTACTTGGGTGGTTTACAATCCCTGATTCAATGGCAAATTCCTAAAGCATCAGCGTGTGTTAAACTTTAAACTGTGACATCGCTTCATCTTTCTAGCTGATAGTCTTTGCAGCCAGAGTTGTAGAACAATGCAGCTGCCTGCGTTGTCTTTTGCTGCTGGCAGTTATGCTTAGGATTATATGTTCTGGACAGATCAGAGGCTGGGAAACAACCCTCCTAGTCCACCTGTCCAAGGTCACTAACCTACTAAAGGGGCAAGGTAGGCGCTGGCAATGAGGTGTTGCAAAGCTCCTGTGAATGACAAGTGTTTGAGTGCCTTATGTTTTCTGGTCTTCATGTTATTTATCACCATATCTTGTAATTAAATCTATGGACTATACAACACTTGTATCTCCTTAATGTCAATCACATGTAATATTAGAAATGTGCAGATATAAAAAATATCCAATGTCTGGGTCTCTGGGTAGCCGGATGTATTCCAGGTAGGCATAAGAAAATTGGCAGGGAAAATAAGAGAACTCTCCTAATCTTTTGATCCTCATTTGAAATAGACCCAAAATAGCCATATCTCTTGTTCCAAATTTGAAAAACAGTTTGCTTTGACCTTTCCGCTCATTTATTTTAAATATTTGCATATCTACATTTAAGAAGCACGAGAAAAGCGGTTCTTGTGATGTTTCTAATGTGTTCACACATAGAATGAACTGGAGATCTATGGCAAGAACTCATTCTAGTAAGATTTGCTGTCCAACTTTTAAGATTCAAAGGTTTGGAGAATTCAGATAAGCGTCCAGATTTCTGAATGTCTCTCCAAACTGGAGAACTGAACCAGGGGCAAAATTCTGATTTCACCTCCACCACTTTTAAATGTGTGTTACTCTTGATTTGCATCAGTGTAAGGGAGAGTGGTGTAATGAGGCCTATTAAGTAACTAAACCTCACATTGTCTCTGTGAAATAGGCGATGGAAATACAGAGTCTCATTTACACCACCGTAAGGAGTAATTCCATTTATGTTAGTGGAGTTACACTAATGGAAAATTGGTGTCTCTGCAGCCCATCATTTAGGACAGGAAGGGAAGGGCACTGTCCTGTCCAGTGGAACTTGCAGGCTGTATAGGCAGTTGGAATGTCATTACTGGTTGTGGAATTCAGCCTGGACACTATGGTTAATGATCCTGCTCTTCTAAAATTTGTTATGGGAACTTTAATGATCATATGGTCTGGTAAGGACCTCAATTTATGTCTCAGACGAACAGTGGAAGAGAGATATGCAGCATGGATCAAAGAAGAGAGCTTTGCCTCTTTGACTCATCGTTAATTCCCACAATGCCCTTAGTGATTTGAAGAAATACTGTCCCCTGGAGGTGGGACAATGGGAAAAGAGAGTGGAACATGGGTGGCTCACTGCTACTGTCTCTTTCCCAGTACTCATACGTCAGCAGGTTTAAAGGTAACTGAACTTTTTGTGGGTACCTGCTAGATCCCATTATCATTTCTGAATAACAGTTGATTCAGAACATTGGGGCCTTGGATCAGCACAGCAACCTTGGGCTGCAGCAGAGCTGGGAGAAACTTCACAACGGTGAGTAGACTTTTTGCTCCCATACTGCTCTACCGGTCACATCTGGCATTTAGCCAGCTGACCCCCAAAGGGAAGAGGATGGTCTACAAGGGAGAAGGGAGGGATGTGTAAGACAAGGGAATGGTAGCTTTGAGTTAGAATCCCAGCTCTGCCACTGAACTCTCCTTGGGCAAAATTTTCTCATAAGTTTAGCTCATCATGTTTCTGATCATCCTGGCAGCCCTTTTCTGCAGCTGGTTCAGTTTGGACTTTTCTTTCTTGAAATATTTCTAGGAATCATTTTTGGGAAATTCTATGGCCTCTGTTATACAGGAGGTCCAACTAGACCAGTGGTGGGTAAACTTCGGCCCGAGGGCCGCATCCGGCCCTTCAGACGTTTTAATCCGGCCCTCGAGCTCCTGCCAGGGAGTGGGGTTGAGGGCTTGCTCCGCATGGCTCCCGGAAGCAATGGCACAGCCCCCCTCCGGCTCCTATGCATAGGGAAGACAGGGGGCTCTGCACACTGCCCCTGCCACAAACGCCGCCCCGCAGCTCCCATTGGCCAGCAAACAGGGCCAATTGGATCTGCAGGGGTGGTGCCTGCAGACGGGGCAGTGCGCAGAGCTGCCTAGCTGCACCTCCATGTAGGAGCTGGAGGGGGGACATCCTGCTGCTTCTGGGAGGAGCTGCTTGAGGTAAGCGCCGCCCAGAGCCTGCACCCCTGGCCCCCTCCCACACCTCAACTCCCTGCCCCAGCCCGGAGCCCCCTCCCGCACCTTGAACTCCTAATTTCTGGCCCCACTCCAGAGCCTGTACCCCCCAGCCAGAGCCCTCACTTCCTCCTGCACCCCAATGCTCAATTTTGTGAGCATTCATGGCCCACCATACGATTTCCATACCCAGATGTGGCCCTTGGGCCAAAAACTTTGCCCACCCCTGAACTAAATGGTCACAATGGTTTGTTCTGGGCTTGGAGGCTTTGATTACAGTGCGATATAACAGTGATTACTGATACATAGTGTCTGTTCCTGACATCACTTATGTTCTGTGGATATAATTCAGGAGTAACCCCAGTGGAGACAAAGAATTAAACTGATATACAGAGAGATCAGAAATAGGCCTTCCCCAACTGCTTGAAGTACTGCAACACTTCCAAGGTGTAACAGAATGGCTCAGTAGTTTGAATAGAAGAGACTGCTGATCCTGTTTACTTTCCCCAGAGGCTGCTAGCAGCTGACAGTTGAGAAGAGAGTGCTATGGCTGTAGGATTGACAAGGGGCTAGGCAATAGTCTTTAAAGGCTAGAAATAAAATATGCACAGGGAGAGGAATGAAAAATCTTGTGTGAACTTCTGGGGAGATTAAAATAGCTCAATCGACACCCATTGACTTTCTGTTGATTCTGATCAGAAACTGACAGGAGTGCATTATATATCTGAATATAAATTGCATCTACTCCTTCCCTTAACCTTTTGGGAAGACAGCTATTTTAGACCGTGAGTCTTCTAGAGTAATCATTATTTCAAATCAAAGTGCATTTTCTTCAGTCTGAGCTAGGGAGAGAAGTGGAGAGCATGGCTGCAGACACTGCAGTGTGTGTGTGTGTAGTGGGGGTGTGCAGTGAGCTGGAAAGATTATGCAGGTTTAGGCTAACCTTTGGAAGGTCACGTGTTTTGACCTTCTGGAATGTAAGTGCAGCTCTTGTCATAGTGTTGTCAGTAATGTTTGGGATCAGGGAGGCAGCTGCATGTTTTTTTTTGTGGGTGAGTAGTGGAGGTGGGTCTTAGGAATATGATGAGGTGGAAGGAAACTGACCACCAAGACCCTGTTGGCACATAGAAAATCAAGCACTCTCATGTACACTTCCTCTCTCCTGTGCATGAGGCCCCTCTCCAACCTGTTGAATGGATGGCAGCTTGTCAGGTCTAGCAGCGGGGAAGTCCCATCAGCTATTCCTAGCCTGCCTCTCACAGCAGCAGTATATATTATTGCTTGCTAGGTGTCCGCAGATGAGGTTATAAATACAGAGGAAAAACAAGGTGGGAAGGGTACATAAAGAATTAGAGATAACAAGAAAGGGGCATGCCCCTTCATTTCAGAACCAAAACTAGTATCAGAAACATGAGGAATATTGCACATGGGGTGAACTGGCTTAGGATGCTTGGGATCCTGAAAAGCACATTGGCTTGTATTTTTCCTAGGCTGAAGTACCAGTATCCAGATAAAATTATGGGATGCCTTGAACCACAGTGATGGAAATTAAAGCTGTTTGCCAATGCTGAAGTGTACAGCAGGGTCTTCTAGCATTGGTGTTTCATAAGAGAATGGCTCTCCACTGGGCCAATCAGCACCCAAGACCAATACTGCGGTGGTAGTGTGCTCCAGTAGAGAGGGCATCAGTCTGGGAATCAGAAAACTGGGCTTTTGCATTGATTTCCTGTGTGACCTTGGGCAAGTCACAACTTCTCCAGCTGTAACGTGGGGATAACGATGCTTTGAAATCCAAGGGATGCAATGCTAAGTATTAATGTTACTTAATGCAGGTTTCTTCCAGCACTATATGGGAGAAGGAAGTGGCTTATATGCCTGCTCTAGGGGGAGAGTCGACACAACTTTTGTAAATGGACATTATGCCTCATCGATCTATTTGAATTCTTTGAGAGGCTGACAAACATATGGACAAGGGTGATCAGGTTCATATAGTGTACTTGAACTTTCAGGAAAGCCTCTGACAAGGTCCCTCACCAAAGTCTCTTAAGCAAGGTAAGCTGCCATGGAATAAGAGGGGAGGTTCTCTCATGGATCAGTAACTAGTTAAAAGATAGGAAACAAAGGGTAGGAATAAATGGTCAGTTTTCACAGTGGAGAGAGGTAAATAGCAGGGGCCCCCAAGGATCTGTACTGGGACCAGTGCTGTTCAATACATTCATTAGTGATCTGGAAAAAGGGGTAAACAGTGTGGTGGCAAAGTTAGAAGATGACACAAAACTACTCAAGATAGTGAAGTCCAAAGCAGATTGTGAGGAGTTACAAAAGAATCTTACAAAACGGAATGATGGGGCAACAAAATGGCAGATGAAATTCAGTGTTGATAAATGCAAAGCTATGCACATTGGAAAACATAATCCCAACTCTACATACAAAATTATGGCCTCTGAATTAGCTGTTACCACTCAAGAAAGAGATCTTGGATAATTGATAGTTCTCTGCAAACATCTGCTCAATGTGCAGCGGCAGTCAAAAAAGCTAACAATGTTTGGAACCATTAGGAAAGGGATAGATAATAAGACAGAAAATATCATAATGCCACTATATAAAGCCATGGTACGCCCACACCTTGAACGGTGCATGCAGTTCTGGTCACCTCATCTCAAAAACAATATATTAGAAATGGAAAAGGTTCAGAGAAGGGCAACAAAAATGATGAGGGGCATGGAGCAGCTTCCTTGTGAGGAGAGATTAAAAAGACTGGGACCGTTCAGGTTGGAAAAAGGGATGACTAAGGGCAGATGTGATGGAAGTCCATAAAATCATGACTGGTGTGGAGAAAAAGGGTTATTTACCCCATCATGTAACACAAGAACCGGGGGGGTCACCCGATGAAATTAATAGGTAGCAGATTTATAACAAACATAAGGAAGTATTTCTTCACACAGGGCACAGTCAACCCATGGAACTCATTGCTGGAGATGTTGTGAAGACTAAAAGAATACGTGGGTTCAAGAAAGGAGGAGATAAATTCATGGAGGATAGGCCCATCAGTTGCTATTAGCCAACATGGTCAGGGACCCAATCCCATGCTCTGGGTGTCCCAAAGCCTCTGACTGCCAGATGCTGGGATTTGATGACAGGGGTAGATCACTCGATAATTGCCCTGTTCCGTTCATTCCCTCTGAAGCATCGGGTATTGGCCATTGTTGGAAGACAGGATACTGAGCTAGATGGACCATTGTTCTGACCCAGTATGGCCATTTTTATGTTCTTATGAGATGACAGCCAGGTCTACACTTAAAATGTAGGTCAATATAATCACTCCCCTGAGTGATGTAGCTATGCCACCTAACCCCCAGCATAGATGCAACTGGGTTGAGAGAAGAATGCTTCCATCAGCCTACTTACTGTTGCCTGGGGAGGTGATGTTTCCACAGTGATGGAAAAACCCCTTCCATCAAAGTAGGCTGCATCTTCACTACAGGGCAATGCCGTCATAGCCCCTGCAGTGCAGACATGGCCAGCACGTCTACTGTGGCCTGTGGTTGTAGCCTAGCATTGTGCCTTGTGACCCAGACAACCCTCCCTATAGTGCATCTCAGTACCATAATGACTCAGACCTTCCTAAATATATCAGTCTGGCCACTACAGGACCAGACTCTGTTTTTTGTACTTCATTGTTGTCTGGGACCAATGTTTTAGCTTCCCAGCACAGACTGATGACAAAAGAGGGAAGAAAATGAAGTGGTTACTGATCGCTAGATAAGAGTCACAGTTATATACTAACAGGATGTGTCAGTGTGACCCTGACCTCAACTGTAACTGCTATGTAACTGCTATGTAACTGTAACTGCTATGACTGCACAGCTGTCAGCCCAGCAGGGGTGGGTGCGTGCCCTGGTTGTGGCCCAAATAATGTAGCCACAGAGCTGTGATGAGGAGAGGACTGCTAGCCTGGTAGCAGAGATTTGTTATGCTCATTTGAGTGTGCTGAAACTTGGAGTCTATGTTAATTCCATCAAGTTTCAAGAAGTCTGGTATTTAATAGACATTAATATTGAGGGCCAAGTCCCATTTAGATTCTGATCACAGAACCACCAGCAAATCAGAAAAAAACCATAGGAATCCTCCTGAGGGCAAAGTTTAACCTGTAAAACAACCTTGGGCTTGGGAAGTATTAACTGTGCCTACATTAGATTAAGGGGAGGCTGTGTTTGAGAGAATTTAAGAATAGATTTAGACAAACAAAAATCTTCAACCGGCAGAGTCTGGAGATCTATACAGAATCCTTTGATTTGTTTATACGCATTGTAGGACCAAAATGTATTTGAGTTGCTGTAATCAAAATACAGCATGAATTTCACTGGAGTTTGCGCATACATCGCCAGCAAACCAAGTCTCTGCTGTTTACTGGCTAAACTGATCTCTAAGAACCATATTTCTAAAGTAATACTGGATAGAGAATTAGCAGCTGCTGGACTTTACAACAGACAGAAGGCTGGGGCATTATCCTTTGTTTCACAATTTGATTTCATAGGAACTAGTATCCCAACTACAAGAGTTAATTATCCAACCGAATAACTAGCCTTGTGAAACCATTAAATGCTTTGACTAATTTCAATATCACTTCATCTTAATACACGAAGGTAATTTGGTCAGCTGAACTGCTGCCTCAAATAGAAACACAATGGGTCAAATTCAGCCTGGTGTAACTGAATGGGATGTATTTGCAGCTCAGTTTGAACTGGGCCTCTGTTATTGTGTCCAGATGCATATCATCTGGGGTGTAGTGGAGGGCCCTGGGATGATTTTAACTGCATCCTCAAGTAACTGCAGGTGCAAAATTGGGCTTGCAATAATTTGTGCAAATAATTGTGGATGCCAAGATGAAAGGCAGCTCCTGAAGCTCTGACCTCAATCCCCTGCTACTTAAAAGAATACAAACAGCCATCTGCAGATGGTCACTCACCACAGTCATGAACATTAACAAGCCCTGATACACATAGTAATGAGTCACCAGCACAAACGTACTCGTAATCTCTTGGAGACATTCGTTATAGTCTCCTGAAGATATTTGATCTGGCTCAGTCCCACTGGATTAAGTTTACTCTGGATTAATAGTGGTGCAGAGAACAATATTTTGCTCAGGATTTTGAAATAATTTCAGGTATTAATAAAACAGGTGAGTAAAACTGAGCTGGTGTAAATGGAGCTATGTTGATTTACACCAGCTGAGAATCTGGGCTGTTATTTTTATATGATTTTTATCATGACAATATCCCTTCGATACACTTTCAGCATCTTCATGGCACCCAGGGGACCAAATTGCACTCCTTGGTCCATGGGTAACACTCTCCTGACCTCAACTGGGCTGCAGCGGTGTAAGAGAGAGAGCAGAATTTGGCTGCCATGTCCACGATGGAGACCTGTCTACTGTCAGATATAGAGCCATCACCTACCTCTGTTGCCATGCTGGCTAGACTTAGCTCCACATCGAGAAGGCCACTTCTATTCTCACTACCATGGACGCTGTATTTACTTTGCTAGAGGTGTCAGAGGATAAAGTACAACCATATGAAAAATGTGCATTGACTTGTGCACAGCTCACTTAGAATATCAATGTGACAGACACTCAGGGTGAGATTGTGTCATTAAGTCACTGCCCGCATTGGCAAAAGAAGGGGAGGACTGACAGCAGACCAGCAGCATCTCCCAGGGGGCACTTTGCCTCCAGCAGGTCCTAACTCTGCAGGAGAGACACACAACAGCGGTATGTGCTATACCTTTCTAACAGGGTATAACACGTAGTCCCTCTGGCAGTCAGCAACCAACTCCATAGCTATTCACTCCAGGCCAGGATTTGGGGGGACCTGCATGGTGACACTAACCTTTTGTCTATACTGCATTTTGGAGCCTGCGGGAGCGAGCCTCCCAGCCTGGTTTGACAGCGAGTGGGGCTCACACTAGGACTCTAAAAATAGCTGTGTAGACAGACCTTTGAAGTCAGCTTGGGCTGGACTGTGGGCTCTGAAGCCCACCTCCCTCCCTAAGCTTCAGAGCCTGACCTGCAACTTCAAAGGTCTGTCAACCCGGCATGGGAGGTTTGCTCCCACGGACTTCAGAATGCAGTGTAGACATACCTTAAGTTGCCAGGCTAATGCAACACCAGGGAGAACCACAGGGTTTGTCTGTATCCAGGAGCCTCAGTAAAAAATCCTCTATAATCATTAAAATCTGTTCTCTACCATGAGAGACTCTACATACCCGATGGTCTGTACTGATTCTACTCTACCCCATCACTCCTCTTTGGGGTTTCTAGCACTGTGTCTGTGCATGAATCTCCTAGGCCCGGTACATCGGGAGTGTGAGGACTGAAGCTGTACCTAACTCCTTCACAGGAGGGAATGTTTGTGCAGAATGAGGCACAATCCACCCCACAGCAATTCAACAAAAGAGTTCAGCTAACACAGCTGATTCTGCTGCCCCTGCTGAACATTTACGAAGGAGGAATAGAGATCTACTGGGAGACATAAGGCAGGGGCTGGAAGCCTCGTTACTTTAAAATAGAAAATGGATACTGCAAAATGAACAGCCCTCTAGAAATCCATTTGAGATGGAATTTGTTCCATGTTCCTACCTCAGAATTAATTTTCATCGTCTCTTCAGTGTGGTAAAGTAGGAGCTTTTGCCCAGAAGAAGTTAAGTTAACGTACACCTGTAGGCAGGGATACTGAGAGATTTTCCAGCAGTCTGGACCACAGCTAAATGAGCAGTTAAATGATTCTGTGATGGATGCATTGAGGAGCGTGCACTGAGCCTCTTCTGTCCAAACACTAGGTAGAAAAGAGACAGGTTAGACAAATCACAGCAAAAATGGGCAGCAAAGTAGTAAACAGAGCCGGGTGTTACCTTCAGGGATATGATACTGTAAGTCGTTAGGGGAGAAGCTCTTTCATGAGACTGTTGCTTACAGGGTGGACTTACATTCTCAGTACAGCTCATCCATCATAGAATGGATTATTATTCTGTAGCATGTGAAGGTAATGTCTCAGGAATACAAATACAGCGGTTTCACATGCATGTAATGGCAACACACTTGGGTGGGTTGTTGGCAGTAGGGATTTAACCTGATCTGTTAACCAAGGCTCTAGCAGATTAATCAATCTCTAATTGGCCTAGCCACTACTAGAGGGAGACAGAGCACCACATTGACTGGGCATGGGCACGTGTTATGTTCTTCCATAGACAAAAAGCAGACAGGAACTTTTAGTTTGTAGAACACTTATTTGAGATTAAAGGGAACAAAGAAAGCTAAGAACAAATGTAAAACATGCCTGGGAGAGACCATGGTCTGCACGGCTCACTCATTAATGGCAGCCATCTTGAATTAACTCTGAGAGTGCACTCCTCAAGGCAGGGTAGGAGGACCAATTCACTCTTAAAGGTGAAGTACTTAGAAAATACCTTCACGGTTACATAGACACATTGTACCATATGGCCCTCCACCACCATATGGAATGCTACTTGTCAGAATACTTTTTCTTCTGGTACAGGTGTCACTAGGTTTTGAAGAAGATAAATCACTTTGAGAAATCATTCTGGAGAATTTCTGGTCTATCTTGGGTACATAAGAGCCTAACAGGGAGCAATGTACCATTTGAACCCCCCTGATAGGTACTGCATCATGAACCTTATTTCTACTGAGATGGAAATAAGAAAATACAATCTATGACTAGGCTTTTCTTAGGGACAAAGGTCATTGGAGTATCACAACTGACAGCTATTCAGGAAATTCCATTAGTGTCCAGAGGGGGTCCCCCTCTCCCATTGGTCTTCCTCTGAACCTTGCAGGGAGCCCCAAGATGTTCTGGCACCTTTCACGCTTACATTGCAAAGGCTGTCCTATCTTTCTGCCACAGAAGGGCTGGGACATAGCTCATTCGAGAACATGTCAACCCTTCTCCCTGATATAGCAAAGTATTCCCAAACTCTGCAAGCTGTGGACCAAGTATGAATCAGGGTTTGTCTACACAGGGACACTCAGGAAAGTTAATCTGAATTAACTAAAGATGTGACAAGATTATATGCTAAGTGATTTAAATGATCTCCTGGATAATTCTCTTACTAAGTATTTTGCTCTGGTAACAATTATAGTTGTAGGTTCCATGTATTAAAAATGGTTGATAATTAAAGTTCAATTATGGCATGATAATTCTGTTAATGATTATGAAAAAGTGTAGGATTTTTGCCCATCAGGGCAAGATGTATTTTGGTGTGTGTGTGTGTGTGTGTGTGCGGGGGGAATTGTTCTCTTTAAGGGGTGTGGCCTAATGGCTATTGCAGGAGAAATGACAGAGACTCCTGGGATCTATTCCTGGCTCCTTCACTTTTATTTCTCTGTACCTTATTTTATCCATGTATAAAAGGGTTATAATTACACCTATCTCACAGCTGAGTTTTGAGGCTTAGTTAATTAATATCTTCAAAGTGCTTTGATATCCTTGGACAATATGTCCTATAGCTCCTAACATAACTGATCTTTCCAAAAAAGCAATGTTGACATTAACAGCCTCCATAATTGACAATGATATTGCTAAGGAGATCTGGGAGAAAGTGATTTTGAAATGTAAACACTCTTGGATGTTTAAACAGGCTTGATCTCTGTCTCTAAAGTTTAAGATCTGTCTGGATTTAAAAAGGGATGAATAATTTTATGCCTGGGAATAAGATGCAGGGCAACTAATCCTCATGCATCACTGCTCATCCTGAGCATTGCAGAGGTCAGGAAGGGATAGTTTCCTGCAGGTACAGCATTACACAATGGATGTTTCCCCCGCTTCCTCTGCAGAATCAGGTATTGGCCACTGGCAGCGGTAGGATATTGGGCTTCATGGACTGATGGTCCAATCCAGAACGGCACATTCTTTGTTCCCATGTCTTCATGGATCAGAATAGAAAACCACTGCTGACAGCTCCATCACAAGTCTAGGATGGAGTCTAAGTAGGGCTCATGCTTGAAAGTTACTCTGAAGCACAGCCAGTGAATCAGAGGGCAAACTTTCTGGTCCTTAGCTAAGAAGGGAAGCTGTGGAAGGACATCAGAAAAATTACACGCAGTATAATAACTATGAAAGATGATGTCTCACTTCTAGCAAATTACTATATTTCAACAGGATTTTACTTGTTAAAATGAAGGAATTAGCTTACATGAGAACTAAATGCTATAAAATAGCATGATCCGTTTTCCAAATTAAACTTCCATTTTTCATTTGAAAGGGTATTGTTTCTCTAGGCCACTGAATATTACTGCTGCTCCCTGCTGATACTTACAGTATCATATCCCTGAATAGACAGGGGCTCTATTTTACAGCGATAGCCACTCCATAGTTTATGGACTCCAGGAGGCCACAGACCAGCTGTTAAAGATATTACACAAAATCTATATTGTGAGGGAGAAGGTGTTTTCAGAATCCAAAACTGTTCATTTTCCTCCCACTCTAATTAAACAGTGACAAATCTAAAACAGGTGATCAGGGTTTTGTCAGATACCGTAGCACTGATTCTGCTCTTGCTTACACCAGTACAACTCACCTGTCTGCAGTGGAGTTACTCCTGATTTATAATGGTGTAAGTTAGAGGAGAATCAGGCCATCCTGATCAAAGGGCAGCATGAGGAGAAAAGAAATCATTAAAAGGTCAAAGCAGGGAGGGAAATGAAATCAGCCGAACCAGAAATTCCAGGAACAGTGTAACCATAACAAATATACCTCTGCATGTATGACCGCAGCAGCGTAATTCCCAGGAGGAAGTACATCATAATGGAGCACACCATCATAGTCAGTCCTAGGAGTATGGCCCGATCTTCTCCTGCTTTCAGAGCTGTGACTGTTTTCCTTTTGTCCAGTAGATCGTGATCCCTGATTTTTTGGTAAATATTTCTGAGGTTGAAAATAATACATTCTTATGTGAAGTTTATATTTAACCAGTGAACCCTCTAAAGGGTGGGTAGTTCCACCACCACTTCCATCTCATGCGTGAGAAGGGTTCCTCAGATGTCTTTTTCAGTGGATTCATTCTGACCTGGCAGGGAATTAATTCACTTCCAAAATATTTTACAGTCATTCCTGAAAAGGTAAAATCCTTATATTGCAAATATAAACATTTGGACACTTGGGCCAGCTCAGTAAATCCATCTCTGATGTATCATCGACTCCAATGGAATTACTCCACAGTTGAATTTTGACCCATTAACTCCAACTCTTGCCCCATTCCCCTGAACATTATTAGGCATTTTGCTGGGTGTTTTCTTCAGGGCTAAGTTCATTATAGTAGCCAGGCCAGAAGACAATATTCACCGAGAAATATCTGAGGGGACCTCATAACACATTCTTTCTCATTTGCCTATGGGTTAGTAAAGGAGTCTGATTCAAAGCCCATGGACAACAATGGAAGTCTTTCCATTGACTTCCATGGTCTTTGGATCAGGCCCTTATTTTCTATTTTTGAAATGTAACTCATGGGAATACCTCTTATGCATTACAATTAATACCCTATCTGAAAATTATCCACCAAAGCTACTTTCCCCCTGCAATTAAGAAAAATACAATAAACTATTCTCCCCTCCAGCTGAGAAAGTCCTTTTCACTTCCTATGTCCTTTCATCTCCAGGCCTTTGATGATTCAAAGGTCACAGGGACAGAGTGACAGGGGAGGGATGTACTTGAGTACATTTCAAACACACTCAAACTTTGTGGGTTTAAAATGTACTTACAAACCTGAAGCTGATCATAAGCTTCTGTGTTTTCTGTTAAGATTCTTTTGAATCTTCCAGGCAGCACCCGATGCATGTAAGCCGCATACCTTTGAGCCTGGGCACCACCATAAAATGGCCATAGTAGTACCACCCGGAAGTAGTTCATCTTCTACTGTCTGCAAAATGGCAGGTGAGCAGCATCAGAATGAGCATTATTTTGGGTTCTAACAAACCTGCAACTCATGTAAGCTGAAACTATCACATTTCACTTGTTCTTATTAGAAAAAACCAGTAGCATGTAATCTACATTAATAGATCAAACAATGCAATTTCCAACAGCGTTGCTACTACATACAGGGATAATACTGCAATCATTTTAAAAAGAATGGTTTTGATGGAAAATCATAAATGGGACCTCCAGGAAAATAATTTTACCACAGGTCCCCAAACCTTTGCAATACTTTTGATGAATCTAAATGGAGTTTGAGTTTATAGTGAGAACCAAAACCAGAAAAGGCACATGAGGTTTGGTGTTTTGTAGCAAAAGTTTTGCCCAGCTCTTGTTAGAAACTCTCAAACATTTCAACATACCTAAAATACAGTGGGTAAAATCCTGGTTCCACTGAAGTCAATGGGCATTTTGCCATGGACTTCAATGGGCTAGGATTTCACCCCTCCTCTCTACGTTTCTTCTATTACTACTGATATGCCAACTGTTTTTTCTTTGAGCTTTTCTAGTCATTACCTTCTCCAGATAACAATTTTCTTTCCCAAGTTTATGAGTTCACTTCTAATTTACTTCCTTAGATTTCCAGGGTTTCTCTATAAAACCTGGTTCCTTAAAGACTTGCTACTATGTCCTTCATTGGAAACTAAACAGTAATTCAGCCTATTGAGATTTTCTGTGGTGTTGTGGGGAATCTTTTGTGATTTTATTGGATGCTGTTGCCTTCAAAGAACTGATGTAAAATAATAGTCAAATGTTACACTCCTTCTATTATTTATCAAAATGTATTTAACTTTGATAGCTGCTATTAAGATATGCATTGCTTCCAAATGAAAGTAGGTAGTAAGGTACCAATAGTCATACAGTTCCAGAACATTAGCCGATCACACAGCTTGACTTATGTCAGTCTGTAGATGTAAACCAGACACAGTGCAATCAGTCTCTAATGTCACCAGAACATAAAAGTGATTTAAATGGATGATTTCAAAACAAACAGCTAATTGAAAATAGTTACAAACGTTTCCCATGTGGCTTGTAGCCAAGAAGTGTGCAATGAAAGGTAAAAAGTTGGACTATAAGGTATGTTGTAGAAACAATCTACCTACAAGGTGACTGGAAAACTGAGCAGTGTGTGGGGAAAATCTGCCAGTTATGTTTTCAAGACCCCGGGGCCACGGAGAATAAGCATCTGCTGATGAGGTCATGCCAGAAGCATTGACAACTATTTTTCTGTTGCTATTGTTGATGAAAAGCCCTAAAAAAAGATGGAATTTGATGCATTTTATGTGATGTCTTCATCCCCTGAATTGCTGCTATAAGTGAGTGTGGGTAACAGTTGAACACTGAGCAAATATACGGCTAGACGGTGACTTGAGGCACGGATCTGAGAACGTGGTGGTGTGTCAGATGCACCAACTCACGCAGCAGCTCCAGGAGATACAGCACTAAGTATGCTCCCCTGCTTCCCCCTTGCTCCAGCGGGTTAGTGGGGGAACTTGTTGCTGGTCGAAACCGGCAGCGAATTCTGATGCTCTCCCTGCACCAACCAGAAAAAGTAAGAGGGGGTGAAGCCACGAATCTGTGCACTCCCTACATTCCTGGCCCATCTTTTGCAGTGAAAGCAGTCAGATGGTATGTAGCACCTGTTTACATCTATGAACCCTCACTCGATGCCTGGGTAGCCTGCACAGTGGCATAATGGGAGATCTTACCCACATCTGACTCGCTTGTGTGGGTGTGTGGTCCAATCACAAACTAACCCATAAGCCGCATGTCCTGCCACCAGCAGAAGCACCACTCCCTCATTTCAGCTGGAGTAGCAAAGTTATTTTACAGGGACAACTGCCCTTCAGGTCAACACAATGGGTGATCCTACTAAAATCCACTCTGTAGTATGTGGCTGTGTGATGGAGTGGTTTGGGCATATGTGTAATATGTGCCTCTCTGTTGGGTGGGATTTGTCAGATGTGAACCATTAGCACAGTGGAGGAGCTGCTCTCACTGGGCCGATAGAGAGCTATGCCTAGGCAGCTGATTTCTGTTCCTGTTGCTGCTTGGACACAATGAGCTCACTACTGCAGTGTGTATAAATGGAGTCACAGATCAATGCATCCCGGCCATTACATCTTGATGATTCACTCTAATAACTGAGCTCACATGATAACTCTCCACATGTCTAATTGTTTTCTTTAAAGTCCTAAGCATGAGAACATGGGTTCTCCCAGGTCCTCTCTCTCCCTGTGTACAAAGGAACTTAATGTAAATGAGCCCAGGTGGACAAAAGGTCTTTGCTCCTCCTACTGTTTCTCAGTTGCCATTTCCACCTGATAAATCCCCAGGTTCTCCTGTCAAATGGCTCTCATCTGATGCAGCTCGGATGACTGCACACTCTGACGTGACTACTACGAGAGAAAAATTACACAGGGCTGTGTTGTGTAGGATGGGGGTGGAGCAGTGGGAATCTCTTCCTCTCAATTCCCAGTATCTCTGCAGTGTAGTCAGCACCTTATATGGTATCTGAGTCCAGGCAAGAGCTATGCAATGAAACTAGGCCGCACAGGCTATGTCTTGGCAGTCTGGGAACTAGAGAGACAAGGAGATCTTCAGGGTCTGTTCGAATCTAGTGGCTTGAATAATGAATCCTGTTTATGTTCATTACAGTCAAGAACTGTTCATTCTCCATCACAAAGGACACTGCATCCTCTTAGCACCAGCCGCAGTGATAGGAGGGGGCCTTGCCAAATGCATCCTTCTATACACTAAAGTCTCAGGGGTCTGGTCTTCTGCCTTGAGGGTGTGGTCGAATCAGTGTTCCTGTGCATATGCTGAATTTGTCACATACATTAGAGAGGGGTTCATATTATATCTTTTTAAAAGGAGAAGCAGGGTGTGCTAGAGGGATGAATGGCTCAGAGACCCTCTAAACAGCCAGCATTACTCCTCTCCACCCATCTTACATTTTATATGCAAAATCTTGCCCTTATTCAGTATAGCCATGTATGTGCTAATTCCTACATTCTCTTTGGCAGCTGAGAACTCGAGATCCCATCCTGAGAGGTGTTGATCGTCTACAACACCCAACACAGTCCTTAGGAGCTGTGGATGGTCCCAAATAGGTCCCAAATTGGCAGGGTCTGGGCGCACTGAAGATGTGAGGAATAGGACTCTCAGGATTGCCCCCCTAATTCAAGTCTCCCATAGAAAATCTACAATAATCTACCAGCCGAGCTAGAAGGACATACTTTGGATTTTGAAAACAACCACGAATCAGACCAAGAAATCTCATCCTTAATGGGTTTAATGGGTTAGTTAATTTAGACACTTCCTAATCTGACAGCATGGTCATGCGGATGTCAGATGGGAATACACATGTGCTTGTATTATTCTAAATAACTTTGAATCCCGATTCAGTTCTCTGATAGCACAGTTGTTATGTGGATATCATTCAAACTACCTCATGCCAGGCGTCTTTAGTACCTGAAATCCTTGAATGTAGAGGTCAAATCCAAACCTCCCTCTCACCTGCAAGGTTCCCGGTGCTAAATGCTCAGTGACCTTTTTGCTCAGCAGCCTCTGTCCCTTTCATTTATTTAAAAAAAACAGCACATCTGTATGTGGTTGCATCATGTTTGTTGTAATGAGAACTGTAGTAACACAAGGAAACTCAACTGGGGGCCTGATCCAAAGCCCATTGAAGTCTATAGAATGACTCCCGTTGCATTAGATCAGGCCAAACAAGGTCACATAAAACCCTCCAAAAAGACATTCCTCAGGTTTGCCAAGCAAAGGAACTTGGGCTAAAAATAATAGAAGACAATTGAGAAATGAGCGAGGGCTTAAACAGCCTTCTTTAGGGCTCCCAAAACTTAAAGGGTGACATTTGAAAAAAACAATGTCTAAAATGAGCATGCATTATATGCAGTTTCCGGCCTTAATCCTTCAAATACTTATGCCTGTGAGTAACTTTACATGAGAGTAGCCTACTCATGTGTAAAGTTGCTCAGGTGCATAAAAATGGTTGCAGGATCGGAGCACTAGGTGCTTATTTTTGAAGATATGCCCCCTCAAAAGTCTGTGGTTGTGGGGTTTTGTTATGGGAGCATCTTATTGCTCCATCCCATAATCTCCCTATATGATGCCTGAAAAACAAATTCCTATGAAGGGATCATTTTGGTGGGTTGTTTCTCTATAATTCACTCCTTATTTGAGATGGTGATTTTGCACGTGACCTTGTATGTACTAAAATCACTGCAAAGCATAGAGTTCCTCCTGTTAGCACTCCATTAACTCCTCTCCTTTTGTATTTCTGAGACCGTAGTTGAGATGCTCTGATTTTGGTTTTCTATTCCATCCCATTCACTCTCACAGAATATCATTTATTACTTGCATGGCACTAGGAGCACCTTAGATATGGGTG
Source organism: Natator depressus (assembly GCF_965152275.1). Taxonomy (NCBI): domain Eukaryota; kingdom Metazoa; phylum Chordata; order Testudines; family Cheloniidae; genus Natator; species Natator depressus. The sequence continues at coordinate 11,785,248 of NC_134242.1, forward strand.
TACGGAGATGACTGGAAATTAACCCAGATCCATTGTGTCAAAAGCAGCAAATGGTAACTACTGTCTTGCCAGTGCAACGAGAGGTAGTAACTGTTGTACGTGTAATGGCAGCTGCTGATCACAGAAGGCCATCAACGGCTCCCACTGAAGCCAATGGCAAAACTCCCATTGATAGAGTGACCATATTTCCCTACGCTGAATACAGGGCACCTGGTAAAATTACTTGTATTCAAGCGAGTTCAACGGCAATCAATCAGAACTATTCAGTACAAACATTTAAATTAACATCAAGTTGACTGAGCCCCTGTGAAAAAGAAATACTGCGTAATTGGGTTCTTTTTATTTACCTTCTTATCTTTAAGGCTTTAGGGTTCACATGGGGAGAGGTGACACAAACACACACTCCCGTACACCTCTCCCATACGGGGGGGTGACCGACTGACCCGACCCTCCCTGGCTGACGCTCTCCACCCTCCATGCCTGGCGGAGCCCCTGGGACAGACCCACCTGTCCTGGTACCTGGTGCCATGTCTTCCCAAGGCAACACGTGGCGGGGGTGTGTTTGTGTGTGTCACATGTTCCCCTCCGATTTCTGCCAGGGTTCACACCAGAATGTGGCCAGCAGCAGCCTTTTGGCACTGTGCGGGAGGGAAGGGACAGGAGCTGCTTCCAGCCGCAGGGGAGTGGGGTTGGGGGAAAGGGATGACCTGGCCTATGTCTTTGAAGAGCTCATCTCTCTCCTCTCTGCCATCCCCCCAGCTGAAAGCAGCTTGTCCCTTTCTGCCCGCATAGTGTTGCAAGACAGCTAACACCTCCAGGCTGCTGCTGGTCACCAACATAACCCAGCTGCCTCCTGTGAGCAAGAAGGGGTTAAGCCCTAAGGATGCATTGTGCACCAGGGCCCAGGGAACCTGACTGCAGAGGCTTCAGTGAACCCAGCCAGAGAGGTGGCTCAGCAGGGGAGGGTGCCTAGAGGATGGAGCAGCCCCATGCTCCCTGGGGGCAGGACCCAGGGCATGCGGGGAGTGGGGGTGAAAAGGGTGCTAAGCCCCTGCTCGGGGAGCTGCTGTGGAGCCTGCGGGTTCGGGGCATGACCAGGCTGGAAACTGCTTCCCCTCCCGCCACTCCAGAGCTTAGCTGAGGGGCAGAGAGGCTTCCCTGTGCCAGTGCTGTGCGGGGCTTTAGCACATTCAGGGCTCGGCTCCTCCTGGCCAGTTCCCTGGGCCAGAAGATCTTGGGCTTTCCTGGGGCACCAGCCCATCCTTAGAGGTTTTTAAGGCCCCGCTTGACAAAGCCCTGGCTGGGATGATTTAGTTGAGGTTGGTCCTGCTTTGAGCAGGGGGTTGGACTAGATGACCTCCTGAAGTCTCTTCCAACCCTAATCTTCTATGATTCTATGAAGGAACCTGCCGGCCAAGCTGTTGGTGAGCTGAGCACTCCAATCACAGGCTGGTTCTCTCCACAGCACTGGATGCGCCCCGCGGGGGGGTGGGGTGGGGGGGGTGGGAGGAGGAATATGGAGGAGCAGCAGGGCTAAGGTGTGTGTGAAGGGGCAAAGCAGAGACAGGATAGCGAGAGGGGGAGCACGTAAAGGGCCGATGGGTGGGCAGCCGAGGTGACACGTAACCGGCTGACACCTTGTGCCGGCCTGCACTCACCAGCCACCGCAGCTCACTGCGCGCAGCCAGTGCCAGCCGGAAACGGGACTGGGGGGGCAGGGTCCTGCTGGATGAGAGCCGGCACGCAGCGGGGGCTGTGCTGATGGACCAGCGGGGGAGCGGCTGGCTCCACGCGTTCGAGCTTTGCCCCGCCACCAGCCTTGCAAACCTACCCCCATTATCGGCCACTGGACCCCCCCCCCCCACTCACCGCTGGTGGGCAGGCAGCTGGCGAGCAGGGATCCGGCCGGCAGCAGGACCCACCAGTACTGATGGGGGGAGAGACAGAAAATATGGGAAAATTTGCCTATCTTTTTTTTTTAAAAAAGTCAGGACACCTGTAGACGGGCTTAAATATGGGACTGTCCCTTTAAAAATGGGATGTCTGGTCACCCTACCCATTGAACTGAATAGAAGTAGCACTGGGCCCATATTGCTGCTGTTTCCTTACGAAGCAGAATATAATGAATGTAATCAAGGCATACTGTAGACAGTGTCTCACTCCCTTAGACTCCTGAATTGTCTGTGCTGCTGGGTTACAGCGTATATCCGACACTGGATGCAGGTGGTATTGACTGCTGAATAACTACCCAGTGCTGGAAAGAACTGACTGTGTCTCTTTGCAGAATGGTACGAAGGGTCTGATTGTCAAAAGTGCTGAGCACTGACAACATCAGTGGGAGCCCGTGGGAGTTGTGTGGGGCTCATTAAATCAAATCTCCTGTAAATGTCCATAACAAGGCTAACCTTGGACAGCCCTTTCCAGTTCTGGGTATAAATACAGAAGAATGTATTTTTTCAGACCAATAAGCATTTAAGGGGGACATTTTCAAAGGCACAGAGGGCAGTGCCTTTGAAAATGCCATAATCCCACTGGTAGTCAATGGGAATCGGGTGCAAAACTGGCCTCTTTGCCTTTGAAAATCTCCCCCTAAATATTTTACAAAAATACAGCTATATAGGACCAGATTTTCAGAAGAGCACAGGCTCCACGTGGGGCCAGATTTTCAGAAGAGCTCAGCTCCCATTTAAGCACCAAAATAACTGGGCAGATTTTCAGGAGGTTTGCTGCAGGTTGAGCACCTAACCCCACAAGGACATTTTCCAAAGCAGAGGCCAGCCAGCCGCAGTAATATCCCAGTAGAACCCACTGGGGTTGTGGATGCATTTATCTCTGCTTTTGCTTCAGCAAGGGCTGACTTTTTGTGATTACATTTCATAGCCAGTGCAAGGGGGATGGAGGAGAGAGAAAAAAGGAAGAGAAAAAAGGGAAATGCAACCGAGTGGTGGCGAGAAAGGTCGCCTGGCAAATCTCACTACAAACAGGAGAGGTTTTGGAGGGATGGGGCTGGGCACTAGCGAACAATTGTTCTCTCATCAGTGATATTTAATTTCTTTCATTCCCGACTGAGCGATGCCTTTGTCTATGGACTTTAAACCTCTCCCCTCCTTCCCTTTCATTCTCTTGAATGTAATTCCCAGCTGCTGAAGGAACTCTAGTAACTTGCACTGTTCCTTTGTCTCCTTCAACCAATCCCCTGCACCAGCACCACTCAGATGAGCTGGACTTTTCATAATAATTAGCTCACTCTCATGCCATAAGTGATTGTGCAATACCTATAGGCTTGGAAGGATTAGATTTGTATCGGTAAATGTCGGCAAACATTGATTTTGCTGCACACGCACAAACTGACAAAAATATTTCTATCTAAATTTACAGATAGGCAAGTAAGAAAAATTGTGCTTGAGAACTTATTACAGTTTGATTTCAGGATATTTACTTTGTATATTTTGACATGTGATGTGGACAATGTGTGTATTAATGGTTATAAAGCTTTAACTTTTTGAATCTCAGCTATTGCCATTACATAATTACTGTCTGACCACCCCCCATAAGTTCTGTGAAAATTTAAATTGATAAAAACTGAAAAAATGCTTGAAACCCATAATTTTACACAACCGTGAACATTTAAATTGGAAAAAAATTGAAAAATGCTTAAAAATTAATGCCGTTATCCGTCAAAATTACAAAACAAAATAAAAATCTAATACTGTACTGCATGTCCTCTCTATTTACACACACACACACACCTATGACAACTCTCTAATTTCAGCATGTGCATCGTATCAGTGGGATGCATGGAATTTATTTAGAGTGGCATTCTGGGTTGGACATCAAAAGTGTTGGGGAGAGTGTTGCTTGAGCAATGGTAGCTGGAGGCATGATCCTGCAGAAAACAGAATGTCATTGCTAGCCTTGTTGGTGGGGTTGTGCTCATGTGTGGTGACTAGCACATCTGTAAAAAGGTTCAGGGTGTGCCAGCCTCAGAACCGAACTCCAAGTGCTAGTGACCGGGGGGCGGGGAGAGACCAGAAGGACCTTGGACACACATCCAGCATGTCTGATCACACCCCTTTTGGGGTGCTGCACCAGAAACCCCCTCCATTTATCTATCCTAGAAGACTCTGGCAGGGGAACAGTGGGGGGCAATGGCCTCTTGCATCCATCCCTCCCTCCCTCTTCCCCCTTCACAAACCACCTGGGGAAAGCCAGGGTCTGACGCTTCAGAGAGACCCCAGTTTAAAAACCACAAAACACAGTAAGTGCCATTGCAGTTTACCTTTTCTCGTCATGTCTGTAAGATGTGGAGGTCCGGCCACTGGTCCAAATAAACATCTTAGAGGATTGCCCAGTGGTGCCTTTCCTTACTGTGAAGGTCTTGGAGGGATGACGGAAGGACCTAGAAGGAGAGGGATAGTCTCTGTCAGTATTCATTTGAAACACACCAAACCATGTTGTGTCCATCATGCTAAGTTCCCGGGCCTGGATTCCTATCCACTTGGCAGTGCTCAGTGGGCTCTGGGCCAAGGAGGTGGGCCTTCTGATTATTCGAGGCGATGTGTAAAATAACAGAGATGCCCTCTCTGTACCCTTCCAGGAGCTTTGCTTGACACAAAGTTATCTTCTACTTTTTTCTCTCGCTCATTTGTTTTGCTAGCACTGGCTCACATCAGAGATAAGAAGTCGTTTCCTTGCCCGTGCTTTACTGCCTGGACAAACGCTTGCTTTGCTGTTGGATCAACCTTGCACACACTCTGGAAAATGAAAACTTCACCTTGGGGTGAACTCCAAGCGCTGGCTAAACAATAGGCTGGAATCTTTTGCTGTTCCCATCACTTTTGTATGCTTTCCTCCTTGGCCTAAGACCTCTTGATACATTTGTTCTAAGCAGCCATAGATTTTAAATAATTATGTGAGCCCATGATGTATTCAGAATGCACTGATCTGTCACCAAACTCATAGTTAAATCTAACTGCAGTTACAGTCCCTCTCCCAGCTGGCACTCTGATTGGCGCTGCTTGAGAGAATCATAGCAACTTGACTAGGTGCTCCATTGATGCATGCAGAATAAATGTTGAGGACAGTTTGTTTTCCTTTTTCTATTGCTCATATAATGGATTAACTCTTTGACTGCCAGGATTCTTAGCTGGCTCTTAGGCACTAATATAATAAACATGATTAATAAGATCAGGATAAGATCATCCATGGGCTGATCTTTCTGGTGAGTCTCTGCCAGCATTATACCTTTTCCCCAGCACGTCAACATGATGTATATTAATTAACAGGTTATGTATCTGTTACAGTTCATTATGGGCTCAGTCCTGCAACCCTAAATCAGTCAAAATTCCCAGTTGGGTACCTTGCCTCAGTAAAGATGGAGTTGCAGCACCTGGAGCTATTTATTCTTTTGGAAGTCTATCTGATATCCCTATAGACTATAAAAGGATTTATTGTTCCAAACCTGCTTAGCTGACAGAGTCATGGTTGTCTTAGAAGCAGAACCAGGATTTTGTTTTTTAAATGGGCTCCAATTAATTTCCTCCTACTGTCCCCTTAATCTACACTCCCTTCAGCAAATTCTCCCACTCTTAAGATTTATGTTTTCTTTCATACCCCCAACCCACTGCCCGCCTGGCACAACCTCCCACTTCATGTCTGCCAAGCAGGCTCTCTATCCTCCGCCTGCCATAGCTCCTTCCTACTGCCTTCTAATTTACAGTGATTTCCCTAAACACTCTCTGAGCAAAACTGCTGCCCGGGGCTTTCTCCTTTCTATGGCAGGGCATGATACCAGTAGCATTTCATTTTCAGAGCTTATGATTTAAAGAGGAGAGAAATGTAAAGGAGTTTTGATCTAGGGTTTTGGTTTGGACTCACTTCTCTCTTTTAATTCATCTCTACCTAGGTTTGCCAGGATCTAATTTACTTCTTTATAATTTTGATGGATGTTTATTTTTAAGCATTGTATTTTTTATCTATTTGAATTTTCACCAAATTATGGGTTTTATGCATTTAACATGTTTTATTGCTTTAAATTTTCACAGTTGTGGGAAATTGTGGCAGGGGGGAGTCAGACAATTATTTAATGACAGTAGATGTTGAGATTCAAGGAGTTAAAGCTTTTTAACTTTTAAAGCACAAGTTGTCAACCTCACCTGTCAAAGTATACAAAATAAATATCCTTAAATCAATCCCTAATAAGTTCTCAAAAGAATTTTTCTTACTTTGCCAATTTTATTTATCATCAACGGAAATATTTTTTGTCACTTTGTGTGCATACGGTAAAATCAATGTTTACCAACATTCACCGATAAAAAGCTAATCCTTCCCAACCTAACTATATCTCAATTGGTTCTGAACACTCATCCTTACAAACAGGTGACTTAATGATGCTCAGCATCTCACCAGATCGGGCCCTTGATTGTGAAGTCCCTTTGGGCAGAGGCCATATCTCATTCTATGATTTGTAAAGCGCTGTGTGCATTTATTGCTCTGTGGAGCAGGACTCAATAATAAAAATGAAATAGTCTGGATTCTAAGTGCCTTAATGTAGAAGCTTTTCATATCTCAGTGGCCATTCCCTAGCTCACTGAGAAATAAACTTGGCTGTTCGTGGTTTCCACTGAGGGTGCACATGCATTCCAGAGTGCTGTTTGTGTAAAAAAACATGCTGTAACGCCACCATCTACAAAGTCATACAAGGGCTGATTCATGAATTTGTGTAGCTGTGAACCTGACTGAGACGGATTTGGAGGGAAAAAACCACAGCTAGATCTGAGTTGAAATTCAGCTTGGAGTGTGAGAGGGCTGGAATCCAAATCTGGATTTGGATCAGAATTTCACAGCTGGACCCTTATTTCAGTAATGGGGCAAACAAAACCCTGGGTCTTTTCACTTCAAACTTTGCAGAGGAGTGGGAAGGAGGCTTGACATTTAGAGAAACCACCACCAAAACATTCTGCCAATTTAGGCCTTGGGGTGACACCATAAAAAGCTACAATGTATATCAGTGAGTCGGCTTTTTGGCAAGTGCTCAGTGCCCTATTGTTAGCACTGAGCACCCTCAAAATCCCACTGAAATTAATAAAATCCATCTGTTACTCTGGGGCAGGGACCATCTTTTTGTTCTGCATTTGTACAGTGCCTGGCGCACTAGGATCATGGTCCATCACTGGGGCTCCTTGGCGCTACCACAAAATAAATCAGTAATCTGAGTATTTGTATCACACTCATCGGTGGACGCAGATTAGGCAGGAAGGAGAGCTCTTTGCACCAGCCAAAGAGGAGGGAGAGCACTGCTTAAACAAACGAGGAAGAAGAAAGGAAGCTGTGTTCTCCCAGTCTCCTTACTTTAACCCCTAATCATAGAATATCAGGGTTGGAAGGGACCTCAGGAGGTCATCTAGGCCAACTCCCCGCTCAATGCAGAACCAATCCCCAATTTTTAGCCCAGATCCCTAAATGGCCCCCTCAAGGATTGAAATCAGAACCCTGGGTTTAGCAGGCCAGTGCTCAAACCACTGAGCTATCCCCTGTCACTGTGGTAGCTGATCACCTAAACAGTCTTTTCTTTCCTTTTCACCTGAGCAAAAAACCATAGTCAAGGATTAGGGGAACAATGTATAAGAAAAGGCATTTGTGACTAAAATAACTATGGCTTGGAGGATGAAATAGTAGCTACCAGCATCTAATCAATCTGATGACCCATTAAGGAGAGTTTTCAAGCGGTCAGCATAGGTGCTGGAACTGGAGGTGCTGGGGGTGCTGCCCCACCCGCTGGCTTGAAGTGTTTTCCATTACATACAGGGTTTACAGTTTTGTTCAATGGCTCTCAGCACCCCCACTGTACAAATTGTTCCAGCAGCCAGCAGCCCTGGCCATAAGAGTAGAGAACTTGGGATACAGGACTCCTGGGTCCTATTCTTGGCTCGACTACTGACTCACTGTGCAGCCATGGGTAAGGCACGGTCTACACTAGAAAATTAGGACAACATAAATACGTTGCTCAGGGGTGCGAAAAATCCACATCCCTCAGTGGTGTAGTTAAGTTGACCTAAGTCCCTGTGTAGACAGTGCTAGGCAGACGGAAGAATTCTTCTGTCAATGCAGCTACCGCCTCTCTGGGAGGTAGATTACCTACGATGACAGGGGAACCCCTCCCATTGATGTAGGTAGCGTCTACACTGACGCCCTAAAACGTTGCGGCTGTGCTCCTGAAGTGTTTTAAGTGTAGACAAGCCCTGTGACACTCAGGTTGACTAAAATGGCCTCTAACATTGGTGGCCTCAGTTAGCAAACAGAAAATTGTGGCATCCAATACCATATTTAGTGTCCATTTTTATAAATTGAGGCCTGGCCTGAGCATCAGTTTACTCAGTCTGTTCATATGAAGCAGTTGTGAGGACTCATTGAAATCTTCAGGAGGAAGGCCTCTAAGGTTCTGTTCACACACAGTCCTATCACTCCTGTTTCAGGACATACCTGTCCTGAAAGGTAAAGTTACACATGGTGTGTGAACGGCTAAAACTAAAAGTACTGTAATAGGGCAGCTGAGTGACGCAGCTGGACCTACTGGACGCTGTGCTGATATAGCCTAAACCACTGCCATAGTCATTGGGAGACCTGGAGGAGCTTGGTTACCACAGACTTTGCTCTAAACTAAACACAGCTGAGCATACAGTTGAGGTGATATTCAGCCTTCTCAGATAGGATGAATAGTAGCAGCATCACCACAGGTAGCTACGCATCTCCTGACTCGCCTAGTCAGAGTGAAGGTTTTGTGATGGCAGCCTTCAAAATGGAGAGGGGTGGCTACAATGCACAGAAGGGTGTATGGGAAGGAAGGAGAGGTCTTTTTCTCTGGAAAAGTTTGAATGATTTCATAATGTTTCAGAATGCCGGTGCCTTGGAGCTACCCATATGTGATATCATTAATGCTGCCTGCTTCATTAGCTGTGCAATCCAAGCCACCCTTCACTATTTAACAGATAATTACATGCCTAATCTTGTGTAAAATTGTAACAGTAATGACATCACAGCAGCCACTCCAAAGGTCAGATGTAAGTGACTTGATTCAGTGTTTTCTTTAGCTGTAAGGGTCACCTATACATTATAATCCTTTCACAGGAACAATGGGGTGTGAAATCTCCAGGATCCTTCTTCTGAGGGCCTTTAGGGGAAAAGAGACATTTCACATGGAGGAATCTGAAACTAAGTTAATATATGCTAGTTCAGTGGTTTGGTTAGACAACATGTGCGTTTCCCTTGCACTAAGCTTCCTCCCTCTGCCCAAATTGTACTGTGAATCCCGGTCCTTATCCAAAACTGCAAAATAATTTACCCATAGTATTGGAGCAGTCCCACTGATAAAAGGAAATACTTTTTCACACAACATGTAACGAAACTGTGGAACTCATTGCCGTATGATGTTATTGACGCTTAGAATTTAGCAAGATTCAGAGAGGGACTGGACGTTTATATGAATGACAGCCATCTCCAAATTTATAAAATAGTATCTACTAAAAAGAAAAGAGTTTTGAAATGGATATAAACCCTCAAAATCACATCTTAAAACAACCTCTGATTATTAAGAGTTAGGAGACACTTTCCTGTGAGGAAGATGATCCAACATCTGCCTACTGAAGCAATATCATGTATCTTTCTCTGAAGTACTTGATGCTGGCTACTCTCAGAGACAAGATTAGAAGGACTTTGGGTCTGATCCAGTATGGCAATTCTTATGTTCCTCTTTCAATGGGGTTAATATGGAGATTGGAAAGGGAGGCCATGTTTTAGTTTTTGCAAAATCCAATTGGTTCTTGGGATCAGGGTTCCATTTTATTTAAAGCACCACTGTTCCAGGGCAGGGTCCGGGGGAGCTCCAGGTGTACTGAGGTAAGCAATCTATCAACAGCATTAAAATGGAGTCCAACTCCCACTAGTGTTTTCAAGTACGGGTTACATTTACTCCCTTTCCTGTGCTGCATTTTCTTAGGGGCAGACTTTGGTATCCTCACTCATGATGAGTAGCAGCATTCTCCAGGAGCAGTCCTGCTGCTTTCAATGGCGCTACTGTGGCATAAATAGATCTGGGCGAAATGTTTTTTGGCAAATAACAAATATGACAAAAAATGCATTTTGAGAGGCGCCAAAAAAATGCATTTGAGAGTCATCAAAACTATTCATGAATTTGGGTTGATTTTGTTAAATAAGTTTCAGCCAAAAAAAAAAGGGGGGGTGGGGAATTTCAGAAATGTTAATGGTTTGTTTCATCATTTTTCAAATGAACTGTTTCAACATTTTGTTTTGAATCAACATGACATTTAGAAAATGTCATTTCAAAATTATGTGCAAATGGTTCATTCAACCTGAACAATTTTTTCTGGTTTTTCATTTGATGAGAGAAACAAAACAAACAAACAAAAAAATCAATTTCATTTTGAAATGAAACAATTTCTTTTTTTTGGCCACTGACCCGAAAAACATTAATTATTTGCTCAGCTCTAGTCATAAGGTATTGCTTAACATGAGTGAAGGTGGCAGAACTGGGCCTCTGTGCTTCAGTTAGCTGTGGAGAAGATGTTTCAGATAAATGGTTTCAATTTTGGTCCACAACTATGTAAATAAAATATCTTACTGCAAATTTGACTATGAAACAAAATTGCTCTGTGCTGTTATTAGCTCCTCTAGAAAGAGGAAACAAAGCACAGAGGAGCAATGTTTGCTTTCTATCAAGTGCTTAGCATCAAGAACATTAACTTTTTAGTTCACGTCTTTCAGATTTGTTTGTTGTCCTAGGGATGCAGCAAACTGTCCACAGGAGATTTGGCCACTGCTGAACATGGGGGAGGCAATACAGCAATTACACACACACTGTGGGTATTATCCTCAGAGTTGTGATGTCACAGGACTGTAATTCTTATATACTCACACTTCAAGGGAAATATTATGTTGAGTTCAGCAGTTTCTATCTCCATTTAAATGGTGTGCACAGGTACCAACATACAAATGCACCTCAGAAGTAGAAAATAACTTCAGCTCATATTTTTACACCCTTGGTTATAAATAGACTGTGAAACATCGGTAGCTGCCTAGAACTTAATTGTTGCCACTACGCTGCATACAATAGTCCTTTGGCACTTCCAGCTAGCGTCAGGGATGGAACTCAGATCTTCCTGCCTCAGAAGCACAGCGAAAGGAGAATCTTTCTCAGCAGCATAGGGTCTGTGACACATAGCCGAGCAGCTCTGAATTAATCCATTAGAGGGAAATGGATATACATTCTAATCGGGTCATGATAGCATTTATGCACTAAAGCCCCACTCCTGCTGAAGTCAATGGCAAAACTCCCATGGATTTTAATGGGCAGGATTAAGTTCTAATCTAACACTTCTGCCATTTACCATGACAGTAACTGGAAATACATTCCCACTACAGCCCAGATCAATCCAACAGCACGCAAGTCATCATTACAACCAATAATAACAGGTACAGTGCTGTAAATTTAATGGTGCTTTTGATGATCAGGCAAAAAGAGTTTAATATGAGACAGCCAAAGACAAGAAAAGATGTTTCAGAGTAACAGCCGTGTTAGTCTGTATTTGCAAAAAGAAAAGGAGTACTTGTGGCACCTTAGAGACTAACCAATTTATTTGAGCATAAGCTTTCGTGAGCTACAGCTCACTTCATCGGATGCATACTGAAAAGATGTGGCATCACAGTTCAGGGGAAGAGATAGCAAGGAGAACAAGGTACGAAAGATTTCTGGGAGAATGGGTTTGACGTGGGAGAAAGAATGTGTTTGGCGGAATGGATGGGGGAAAGTGTTTCAAGCTGAGAATGGGAGCTGGAGTGGAAGGAAACAGTCAAGAGAGAGGGAATGCAGGGAGTGAAAGGAAGAAGGAGGAAATGAGATCAGAGAGGTAGGTGAGGCCACTGAAAGTAAGGATGAGAGAGTTCAACTGGATGTGGTAAAAGACAGAAAGGTGGGGGAGGGATTCAGTTTCTGAACACATTTTTCAAATGTCTAAACCCAACTAACGTTCCATCCAATTCCTTCCAGAATTGCCACGGCTTCTTCTAAGCCTCTTGGCTAAGAACAAATGTAGTGTGGTTAGGGTGACCAGATGTCTTGATATTATAGGGACAGTCCAGATTTTTGGGTCTTTTTCTTATATAGGCTCCTATTACCCTCCACCCCCATTCCGATTTTTCACACTTGCTGTCTGGTCACCCTAAGTGTGGTGTCAGTTTAATATGTGCTCTGTCCTGTCCTACATATGGGACTGCAATGGAGACAGACTCAGTGATCTTAGGAGTCATTTCCATCCTATTACTTCCTGGAGAATCGCACAGGCTCATTTCTCACTAGAAACCCTGCCCACAGTTCAAACTATAACTGCAATGAAGATTGGAAGCTCTTCTGATTTGATTTGAACCTGTTCATCCAGCCCTCACGCAGATTACCATCTCTGTTGCCCCTCAGCAGTGAGCTCCATTATGCTAAGTGTAGGAGAGGGAATGGTTGCTGATGACTGCTCTAATTTATACCGGGGACTGACCTGGTGTCTGGAGGGCTTGAGGATCAGGCAGACAAAAAAGAGCACTTTTGTTTTCCCTCTTCTTGGCTTCGCTGCCATAGTGGAGGATTCAGAGTAGCAGCCGTGTTAGTCTGTATTCGCAAAAAGAAAAGGAGTACTAGTGGCACCTTAGAGACTAACCTAACTAAACCTCATAAGCTTTTGTGAGCTACAGCTCACTTCATTGTTCCACTGAATGCATCCGATGAAGTGAGCTGTAGCTCACGAAAGCTTATGCTCAAATAAATTGGTTAGTCTCTAAGGTGCCACTAGTACTCCTTTTCTTTTATAGTGGAGGATGTGGCCCCAAAATGCTATTTGTGTGTGTATTTGCACGGACTCAAGGTCATGAGGGTCTCCTTAGCATACAGAATACACTGGGAAGGTGACAAGGAGTAAAACAAGATTCAGAGAACTGACTCTTCCTCCCCACTCACAAACAGTTTATAAAGAACAATCCCACCATTTGAGTATTCCTAAGAATCATTTTGTTCCTGCAAGGCCAATGCCCTTCCCACTGTAATTCTAGGGAGCAGCCCTGAAAATCATTAGATAACTCACTGGCATATTACGCAGGGCACTATATTCACGCCACATCACTTATCAAGGTTAGAGTTAAGTGTCTGGATGGGCTTCTAATGCCTATTACCTCTAATTCTTCACCTTTGTATAGAGTCCGAGAAGGATAGTACGGGTAATGTTTTAGGAAGGCGTGAGAGGCTGATGTTTGAGGTTTTCCTGTGTTCAGGTTTCTGACAACAATAGGCCCTTTTGAGGCCTCAGTGGGCCATTTATGGCACCAAAATAATGAGATCAATTCTCTTTACGGCATTTCACGTCTTGGATAGGGGGAAATTTGCAAAAAGATCAGCACTTGTGTTAATTTGACACCATAAATGGTGAGGTATTAAAAGGCTTTTGAAAACCATGCATCCGCATAAAGATATAATCACTGAGCTGTTTGGGTTTGCCTGAATATGGCCATTTCCTTCATTATCTAGGCTGTGAAGTATTTGGATGCACACTCCTAATATTTCCCAACTGAAAAAGTCATTTGCCTCCCAAGGGGAGTCTTCTCTGTCCTTCAAGCCTTGAGGATTCCCTACTAGTTTAATCTACTCCTCCCTGCCTTTCACTCTGTGCACTGCAATCATGACCCTTCCCGTTGAAGAGGCCATCAATACCACTTATTACTTAGACAGAATAGTTACTATTCAGTTGTGTGAGGTATTCAGTATTCCTAGTGGCTCAGCAGTCTGCTTTTGCAGTGTTCCTAGCCACAGGTACCCAGAGATAAAGCAAGAACCTGGAACCAGGAGTCAAATCCCACCCTCCCACAAACACAAGCTTTGAGGTGTATTAATTGAAGAGACAGGGACAGTCGCTTGTGGCTGTGCTCAGTTCTGAGACACCAAGCAGGGAGGAAGATTGTTCAGGATGGGGTATAAATAAGAGTAATAATGGGATACATTTCAGAGGAAAATATAGACTGAATATCAGGAAAAGTTTCTTAGCTATGAGGTTTGTTAGAGTGTGGAACCATCGCCCAAACAGAGTGGTGGAATTACTGTTAATTAAGATCTTGCCTGCCTGATTCAAGGGATGGCCCAAAAGGAGTTTTCTAAGCCTAGCATCAATGATTCTAAGGCCACACAGCAGGTCAATAATAAAGCTGAGAATGGAACTCAGATTTTCTGACTCCCAGTCCTGTTCCTTAAAGACAAGACTGACCTTCTTCCTTGACTCAGTGGTAGTTTTGCCTGTGTAAGGGTAACCCATACACCTTCTGGGAATGGTGTTCTGTCCCATCTAGTGGCACTGAGACTGTTTAAAGAGAGAGATAAAATGAGTCTGCTCTACAGCCTTACCTAACAGCCAGCTTGCTTTTAGCTCATGCGATAGAGGCTCAAGCACTAAGCTCCAGAGGCCCCAGGTTTGATCCCACCTACCAATGACCAGGATCTGTCAGTGTTACATAAGGACGGCAGGTTCAGACTCACCTGTATACAAAGCACTCTAAAGTACTGTAATAGAGAAACTATTGCATTGTATACCAGAGCAGCAAGAACAAATACCCAGTCTGTGAGCATATAAAACCAGCGGCATTCAGGCGAATAGTGTTCACAGGAAGAAAGGCTTCAGGAGGTGGTATTTCTTGGAAAAATCCCCCCCCCCCGGTTAAGTGGGTCAAAATACCTGCTCTTCCTGCAGGTCTTTACATTAATGCCAACATTTGCTGAGCTGGTTCGACTTGACGCCATTACCGAAAATAAATACTCTGCAAATCAGGGATGCAGAGGAACAGAAGTAAAGCCAGCATGATCTAAGAAGAACAGCTATAAAGCAACTAGCTAAAGGAAATGCATCTGCATTAGTGGAAGACAGCTACCACTTAGGGAACATTTAACGCCCCGGTAGCAGCCACACTAAATCGTGCAGTGGCGAAGGCAGTATCAAACGGCGTGACTCTACTTCAGTGCTGGCATTTACTGTAGGGCAACCAAATGGTACAGAAGAGGAACAACAGACCTCAGTGCAAGACAATGACCTACATAAATAGCTCTTATTTATCTGCAAAATTTTATAAGCCACAATGCTGAATGCCGATTACAGCAACTGGCAAATGACGGTGTACAGAACTCCATTGGTATATGCTTGTAGGGATCTCATGGATTACTCCCATGTAGAATGCCCCTCTGGCTATACATTTTTCAGCTGTGGGATTTGTCCTTTTGTTGAAGTAGCTGGGGTTTCCTCTCCAGCATGTCTCATGACCAGTGGCACCAACAAGCGCCATGCTAGCAAGCATTCCTGTCAGTCATTAGATCCTGTAAATCCCACCTCTAAAGTGTGGGAGGGGGTCAGCATTGTGGAGGAGAAAGAATGGTGCTATCAGTAAACTAATGCTGCCTCTGAGAAGAGCTTAAGAAGGTAGATGGAGGATGTTGCTGCTCTATGACTTCTGCCTGTTCTCTGCCCTCCTCCTGCACCTTCCTAAGGTGTAGTTCCCAAACCCCAAATGGGCAATTCCACAGAGTCAAAGGCACCCTCAGTTTGAAATGTGGGGTTCACATGGCATGAGGGGTCACCAACATGAGGGTGGAGTTAGCTAGCTACAGAAAACAAGAGGATTTTGTTTTTTAAAAAGGCAAAATGTCTTGACTTGAGGTTACTGCCTATGATTTTTTCTATGTGTATTTCATTATTAATATTTCTCCTAGGGTTTGCAAGAATAAAACAGACCTATGAAGAAAGGGTGACACATTTATACCCCTATGCTGCAGGCCTGCACACAACCTACATAGGCTACATGTCACTTTCCTCACACCTAAGTTCTCTTAACCTCCCAGTTCCCATCTCACTTTTTACCTACCGTAGTTTATGCTCCTTCTCTAATGCTGGATTTCCATGTTGGGTGGTGGGGAGAAGATATATCTGAACAACCTCTTGAGTCTTGCCACTTACCTCTGCTTTGTAACTTCCTGCCTTCCTGCTCCTTCTCTTGTTTAGGGAAACATGCTTACTGTGACTCTGTTTAAAAGCCTCTGTGCTGAGTGTATAGAATTTAAATTCCTCACTTTTGACTTGAGGGCTTTTTGGAGCAGCTTCCTCATTTGTGTTGATATCCCCCAAACATGGCCCCGAATGTTAGTGTCACTAGCTAGTTTTTGGTATGCTCCCTCTCCTGAGGATGCTGACTGAATTATACTGGTCACTATTACTTAGCAGATCAGTGATAGTGAGTTCTTCAATCAACTACCATATGTTCCCTAGATTATCAATAAGGGAGGGACTGCTGTGCCGTGGTTACTACCTGCGACTAGGAGCTGAGGAATCCTGGGTTCTATCCTTGGCTCTGCCTCTGGGTATGTCTGTGCGGCAATCATGGGGTGTGACTGCAGCTCCAGTTGACTTAGCTGAGCTAACTATTTCAGGTACTGGAGCAGTGACGCTACAGCAGCCCATGCTTCAGTATGGTTCGTACAAGCCTTCCTGGGACCCTGCGTAATTGCTCATGTGGCTAGCCCATGCCGAAGTACATTCTGCCACAGCTTCACTACTCCAGTACCTGAGCTAACTATATTCAAGTTAGCTTGGTTATGTCTACACAAGCTGCAGTCACACTCTGTGACTACAGTATAGACATACCCCCTGAGTGACCTCTAGCCAGTCACTGAATGTCTCCAGGCCTCAGTTTACTCAGTTTACTCCTCAGTAGAATGGAGATAATATTCCTCCTCTGAATTTGTGCGGGCTATTTGTATGGCACCTTGAGACGACTGAATGACTAAAGAAAAGCCAGCCTTTATTATTCTCATCATCATCTGGTGATGATGAGTTTGCAGTCCCAGCACGTGGCAATCACATCTCTTGGTGCACTGCAGTCAATGGGGATCACTGTCCCTGGGGAACAGCCAGGGATAATTGTCACCTCTGCCTGTCAAAACTCAGTAAACATTTTAAAGCTTTCTGTGCCCTGTCAGTTGTAAACGCATTTGCATTTATGTAGGAAATGACATGTTGGACAAGCGCTATATTCATCATTTCAAAAGCTCCCAGAGTGCCGGGGAGGGCAGGGACTATAGGTAAAATGGTCCAGCTTTGTGTGGTGTGTCCAGCAGTAGGAACAATGGCAGCAGAAAAAGGCCGGAAGGCATGAGTCTCCACTGTCTTCATAGCACACAAAATCCCACTGGGGCTTGAGTGGAGAAGTTTAATGTTTGGAATCTAGCCCTAACAGAGATCTCAGGAGACTACATTAAGGAGGAAGGATGTTGAAGGCAACAATGGTGGAAGTTCACATCTAACTGTTTGAGTCACACAGTCAGTGTTTGAATCTTACTGGCACGACCAGCATTGTCACATATAAACAGGAGCTGCATGGACAGGAGGGGACATAGGGCAGGCAAAATAAAAACTGTGGTTCTCTCTGGCATTAGCCCTCCATTTCCATCTTAAACCAGAACATAGACTGGTGGTGGTTTGCTTCCAGCATAGAGCTTGAGCTGGAGTCTTCATCCTACTTCTCAATGCCAAAAATACCTTCTCCTCTAGCCTTGCTTTCCTGAGCATATAATTGGCCAGATTTCAGAAGAGCTCAGCTTCTGTTTAGACACCAGATTTTCAAAAGAGTTGGGTGCACTTTGGGAGTGGATTACTTGTGAACCTAGGTTCATGAGTGTCACAATGGGAGCTGCTGGGAGCTGCACACTGTTGAAAATCTTCTCCTATGCTGGAGCTGAGCTCTTCTGCGTATACTGTGTAATGGTCTACTGTGAAGTGATATGCTAAAGGGAGATTCTCTTTGACTGTATAAATGGTTAACTCTTTACTGTATACAGGAATGTGCAGTTGGATCTATCTCCGGCCCCCATTACTGTAAGTATTCGAGCCACTCAAAACTTTCATGCATTTATCCTCACAACAGTGCAGCAAGATAAGGAAGTGCTATTATCCCCCTTTTACAGATGGGGAACTGAAGTCCACAGAGGCTATGTGACTTGCCCAAGGTCACATAGGAAGTCTGTGGCAGAACAGGGCCTTGAACACAGTTCTTAGAAGTCCTAGGCTAGGAGCCTAACCACTGGACCATCCTGTCTCTCTGAGGAGCTAGTACTCTGATTGAGAAGGTAGAAGCAATGGCATAATTACCCTAGGATTAAGTTTAGTGGTTAAAATAGACTGAAACATGGGGGGAAGCCAACAGTGTGCTGACAATACCAGCCAAGGAGTAGGGAAGCCAGGGGGAGTGCTGTTTATCCAAGTCAGAGAATTAGGGGGAGAGCTCACTGCTGCTTTGGGATCCATGATAAAGTTAAAAGGACCATGCGCCAAATCCTGGCCCTAATGAAGTCAGTGAGAGTTCAGCCATTGACTTCAGCAGGAGCAGGCTTTGGCCCTGTGTATTTCTGTAGCTCTTAGTTTCCCACATTTCTAAGTGTACATACTTGCTTGTGCCTTGTGAAAACAGAATGGAGATTTTCATTAACTGAGCAATACCTGGCCTTGAAATAAGAAAAGGAGTACTTGTGGCACCTTAGAGACTAACCAATTTATTTGAGCATAAGCTTTCGTGAGCTACAGCTCACTTCATCGGATGCATACTGTGGAAAGTGTAGAAGATCTTTTTATATACACACAAAGCATGAAAAAATACCTCCTCCCACCCCATCGTGATCACTTTAGATAAGCTATTACCAGCAGGAGAGTGGGGTGGGAGGAGGTATTTTTTCATGCTTTGTGTGTATATAAAAAGATCTTCTACACTTTCCACAGTATGCATCCGATGAAGTGAGCTGTAGCTCACGAAAGCTTATGCTCAAATAAATTGGTTAGTCTCTAAGGTGCCACAAGTACTCCTTTTCTTTTTGCGAATACAGACTAACACGGCTGTTACTCTGAAACCTGGCTTTGAAATGTCACCCAACGGCACGTGTCACCTGGGGAAAGCTAAGATTAAAAAACTGATGGTGGCTGTGTTTGTGGGTGGGAGGCAGAAGGAGAATTTGTGCTATGATCTGTGTGAGGGAGAGGATTTTATAGAAAAAAAAAAAGAGGCCCCCCCACCCCAGTGGAAATGACAAAGGAGGAGCAGAGATACACCAGGGAAGCGGGGGAAGGAAGGAGATAAACAGCAGCAAAACAACCCCCAAAGGAAAAGAGCAAACAGCAGGGGAAGATATGGCAGCAACTGTTCCTTCTCCCACTGCACCCATCTAATTCCTTTAGGGGGCCAATCACTTCTTATCTCCTCTGTTTCAACCTCTGTGCCACAGAGGACAGCAGCTGGAGCAAAGCAAAGGCAGAGGCAAAGCTAAAACTACCGCACAGTGGGGATTGAACACTGTGGAATTACTTAGTTTTAAGTCTGGCGTTTGGATTAGCTTTAAAAAGAGACGTGCAGATAAGCAAGCAGGCAATTACAGCCCAGATGTGCCGTTTACGAATGGAAAGAGCTACAGTCTATGTGGGCCATACTGAAATTCTAATTCAGTTAGGTTCCTTTTGTCACACCATTCATCATGGATGCTATAGGAGATGGAATTAAAAAATAAATACAACTCTATATTGCTTTAGGCCTGCCTTTTTTTACTCTTTTACTTTTGTTGTTGTTGGGTTTCATTTCTGTCCAGAGAAATACAGCAGTTCAGTTTTAGTGGGTCAGTAAATTGCATGAGGAGCTCAAAAGACATAGCTGACAAACACCTATAGTGCCAGATATCTGTTGATTTTTTCTGGGACACAGTTAGACATGAATAATAATAAATAGCTCTTCTATGAGGTGATCTCAACACTATTTACAATGGAGATCATTATCCCCATTATACAGATGGGGAAACTCAGGCGCAGCAAGGTGACGTGACTTGGCTAATGTTACCCAGCAGATCAATGGCAGAGTTGGGAATAGAACCCAGATCTTTGGTGTTATAGACCTGAGCTAAGGCCACACTGCCTTCCTAACAAGCAAGTGGATTTCTTACTTCAAGTTTAGTATAAAGACGTATTATCACTGCAGGCAACCTATCTTTCTGTTGAGTAACTGCCGGGGACTATAAAACCTGTGATCTAATGAATGATCAGAGCAGGGAACAGAGAATCTGGACTTCTGGACTTTATTCTTATCTCTGCCACTGGCTTGGTGTGTGACTTCAGGCAAGTCACTTACCCTCTCTTTGCATCAGCTAAGAGTTACAAAGGGATCTCACAAAACGGGGTGACGGGGTAACAAAATGGCGGATGAAATTCAGTGTTCATAAATGCAAAGTAGTGCACATTGGAAAACATAATCCCAGCTTTATATACAAAATGACGGATTCTAAATTAGCTGTTACCACTCAAGAAAGAGATCCTGGAGTCACTGTGGATAGTTCTTTGAAAAACATCTGCTCAATGTGCAGCTGCAGTCGAAAAAGCTAATAGAATGTTAAGAAGCATTAGGAAAGGGATAGATAAGATAGAAAATATCATTATAATTATCATATATAAATCCACGATATACCCGCACCTTGAATACTGCATGCAGTTCTGGTCGTCCCATCTCCAAAAAAAGATATATTAGAATGGGAAAAGGTACAAAGAAGGGCAAAAAATATGATTAAGGGTATGGAACAGCTTCTTTTTGAGGAAAGATTAAGAAGACCGGGACTTTTCAGCTTGGAAAAGAGATGACTATGAGGGGGCTATGACAGAGATCTATAAAACTGTGACTGGCATGGAGAAAGTGAATAGGCAAGTGTTATTTACTCCTTCACATAACACAAGAATCAGAGGCCACCCAATGAAATTAATAAGCAGTAGGTTTAAAGCATACAAAAGGAAGTACTTCTTCATATAATGCATAGTCAACTTGTGGAACTCATTGCCTGGGGATGCTGTGAAGGCCAAAACTATAACAGGGTTAAAAAAATAAAAGAACTAAATAAATTCATGGAGGATAGATCCCTCAATGGCTATTAGCCAAGATTACTCAATGATTCCCTGTTCTATTCATTCCCTCTGAAGCACCTGTCATTGGCCACTGTCAGAAGACAGGCTATTGGGCTAGATGGACCATTGGTCTGA
This sequence comes from Natator depressus, assembly GCF_965152275.1. Classification (NCBI taxonomy): domain Eukaryota; kingdom Metazoa; phylum Chordata; order Testudines; family Cheloniidae; genus Natator; species Natator depressus. Next base: position 11,806,388 of record NC_134242.1, read on the forward strand.
CCCAGTGATGCCATTCTTATGTTCAGCTTCCTCATCTGTAAAATTGAAAGTGTAGCACTCTTTCTAAACACACTGGGCTATTGTGAGGAACAATTAATTGATGTTTGGAAAATGCTCTAAGATCCTTGGATGAAAGGAACTGTGCAAGTACAATCTTGTTTTGTGTGCTCAATGGCTGTCACAATTCCATCAGCAATCAGTCTCCTCTTTGTCCCTGCCACAGAATGATACAATTCTGCATTCAGGAGGGATGTATGCAAATACAAGCTATGAACAGTACCTCTTCTGGAACCCGACAAGGACTTTTGAGCAGAAATTAGTTGTCACCTTAGGAACTAAGAAATGGGTGGATTTGAATGATATAATCTTGCAACAGAGACACAGTCCTGGCTGGCAGACAATGGATAGGCCTGATCTGGAGTAATCATTCATTCATGAACAGCCAGTGGGATCAGGGCACAAGGGGATTGAACTTGCCTCTGGCTTCCTTTTTTTCCACTTGGTTAAATTGTGTGCATAAAGGTGCAGATAGAACTTTGGAAGAAAGCCACCATTCCCTCTGGTAGTTCTAGTTTAATAAAATAATTACAGTGAAAGCCTTGTTGGGCCATTGTATCAGAACACAGTTTTGTCTTGCTTATGGGGCCATTGTGTGTTACCGGCATGTTACAGAATTGTGCTACCGCCTGTAAAGTCTAGGGTTGTAGTAAAGATCCCATAACCCAGTCCCAACCAGCCTTGCAAGACCAAACCAATTACAGCATGGTACTAGGGGCTGTATTTACACCTACTAAGAGAGTGCCCCTGCTCCAGAGAACTTAAAATCTAAATAGACTAGAGAGATAAAAAGGAAGTATTATTACTCCCACCTTACAGATAGGGAATGGAGGCACAGAAAGACAAAGTGGGCTTCCAAGGTCACATAGGAAGTTCGTGGCAGAAATTGAGCCCAAATCTCCCGAGTCCCAGTCTAGTGCTATAACCTCAAGACCATCTTTCCTCTTTGCCACATTGTAATACAGTACATTTCACAGAAGAGCACTTCTCGGGGCTGGCACCTTATCATTCCAGCCTACCTCCTGTCCACACGCAGCACTTTGCTATTTGAAATTCACCAGCCGCTAGATCAATGTCCAAAACACAGTCTTATGGCTTAAAAAGCTGCCCTAGAAAGGCACCAGAGATATATTTTTATATATATTTATTGCAGTTTTTTACAGAGAATGTGAGTGTTTGGGTCACATTATAGTACCCTGAAAAAACTTTTTATAATTTACTAAATGGAGCTGCCTGTTGGCTGGTGAGCCAAAACTTGGGTACATTATGTTTTCATAGCAGACTTTTAGTCTAAAACCAATTTAGCATAGATTCAGAAAAGCCAACAATAAGAAAGAACAAAAGCCAAGTCTCCTTGAGAGACCACAGTGTGCATCTCCCTTCTATACTGGGCAACAGAAGCAATGAGAACAAAACACTTGCTGTTTTAGCAGGGTTCTTAGAAATGTAAAGATGCAGCAAAAAACAAAACAAAAAGCACAACAGTTTCAGGCTAAATACCCCAATACAGAAATGGCAACTATGCTAGGAGCTGGCACAGTGGCTGCAATTTTTCCTATCACTGTAATCTCTATTAATTACAGCAAACGTACAGTTTATAAACACGTACAGTTTATAAGAATGACGCTGCAGTACTATTACTGTTGGACAATGATGGTTTATTTTTTTTTATATAAGGAGGCAGATTTTTTTCCCCTAATCATGGTTCCTTGGAATAGAATCTAAGGGTCTAGCCTTGGTTCAGCTGAGATAAATGGACATTTCCATGAGTTGCATGGACACTAGTTAAAGCCACTATTAATCCTCGTTCAGATTATTTTCTTGCCTTCTGTGCTATTTTAGGCTGTTTCTAGATATCATTTTCAAGAAGGAGCTTTGCAGAACCCCGTGGAGATGGGCAAAATTTGGGGGTGGCTTGAGTTTTGCAGAACTAAAACCTGAGGTGATTCCTAGCCAGGTCCCATTTCATTTGAGCCCCCAAATCCGACAGAGACTAGGAATAAATGGTTCTGGTTTTGACCCATTATTTAGTACTGTTCTATGCTCGCATTTCCCCTAGATCAGCAAAAGGTTACAATGTGATTTTCTTTGGTCTTTTCACTCTCCTGAAACAAGAATGTCTGTGCCAAATCCTTTCAGACCAAGGCCTGGCACTGACCAAGGATCTGACTGACTAATATGTTGTTTGATTTGGAGCCCCTATTTATTATTTCAGCTGAAGTGCCAATATTAGAAGTTAACATTCAGCACGGCAGATGGGGAACTGGCGGCAAAACTTCTGTCAGTGATAACAGGACTTTCATGCTTCACTTCCCCCAGGGCACACTGAATGTTCCCCTTTTAAATAGTGCTGGGCAAGAATGCCTCAGGGAATTTGTGGCAGCAAAACTGGTTGCAGCAGAAACTCATCATGATGCTCTGGATGCCAGACTGGACATGTAACACCTATTTCATTTTTAGGAGATTATTTTCTAGTAGCTCATGGAAGACACATGTCCAGGTACTGAAGTGCAAGTGCAAAATGCCCAGCAGAAAATTCCTTTCCATCAAGGAGAGGAGAAGATCTGGGGGGTGAATAATATCATCCGAAGAGCAATGCTCTGACGTGACAGAGCTACATCTGACCACAGTATCATCCAGTGATCAGACCTTAGACTCAAAAGAGATACTTGTTGAGGGGTCTGAGTCTACAGACCTCATCAATTAGGAGGCAGCTGGATCTCTCACTGCCTCTGACTGGTGTGTGCTGGAAACTGCCACACTATAAATGTGCCTCTCTAGAATCCCCTTGCTGTACTGAGTGTGAGAAGAAGCTATGCAACATGATCACTGAATGACCTGGCTCTTCCTTCCTGTCTCTCCCCTGCGTTTATCACTCCTGATAACGGGGGAGATGTAGCTCCTACAAGTAAAAGTGGAGGCTATGTGCTTGTTGCAGGCACTCTCCGTTAATCCTGATACACTGAGACTGACCATGACACACAAACGCTGCAATAGTTTGACCTTTTTCCTTTATGGCCCGTCCTGTTTTGTAAGAGCTGCAAACATAAAAAAACTTCTCTCTCAGCCCTGCCCTGTCTCAATTAGGCAGCACCAAAGAGATAAAAATTTAAATGGCTGCCATACAGGACATGCTTGGAGAACACTTGCACTGGTATAAAGCCATTAACACTTTAGGTGCTTGCTAGGAACTGAGTGGAATGACAGAATATACAATACCAGACACTCCCCAATATCAGGGGCATGGTGAGTGTGTCTTAGTCAGGTGTACTGTTGAAAGCAGTTTGAGTTATTGGCTTTGTCAACCCAGTGCTGCAAAACGGTGATACTAAGGGCTAGGGGACTATGCATATGACAGCTGCTCAGTGAAGAATTATGAAAAATTGGACCACGTTAATGCATCTGTGACATGTTCTTGATGCCCCTGCCTAGTCACTTCCACATCAGCTTGTTTGGGGATGTGGGTTGGAGGAGCAGGGACATGCAGTGGTGAAAATTTGATCATAATGGGTTAAACACAATGTTGCTTCAGTTGTTTACAGTATTTGAGCACCTCATTATTCCCATGTAACAGAGGGGGAATCGAGGCATAGCAAGATTAGCATGGTTGTCCATAATTACACAGGAAGTCTGTGGCAAACCCAGATCTCCTAAATCCCATCCAAATTCCTTATATGCAGCACGATCCCTACCATCAAGAGACTTGCACAGGCTATACAGCACCACAGAATTTGGCCCACCGTAACAATCATAGTCAGACAGTAATAACACCTGGATCTTACCTAGAACTTTTTATCAGGAGATTACAAAGTGCTTTACAAAGGAGATCAGTGTCATTCGCCCCCTTTTACAGATAGGGAAACAGAGGCACAGACCAGGGAAATGACTTGCCCAAGGTCACCCAGCAGGCCAGAGGCCAAGCTGGGACTAGCACCCAGGTCTTCTGAGTACCAGTTCAGTGCTCTATCCACTAGCCCACACTGCTTCCCACTAGTGTGCGGTCATGTAGTGCAGCCTGTATTTGGAAATACACCAAGACTCTACATTGTTCCCCTGTTTAGTGTGGACAAGAGAATTCTGTTCCTATCTGAGGAGAGGCAAATCTGAAGGGGATAGTTTGCCATCTGTTTGCTGCCTGGTATAAAGTGGGGCAAAATATTTTACTGAATCAGTAGCTGTTCAATGGACATATATGTGGTGATATATGAGACCAGACATGCCTTTTATTTCCTGCCTCTTCTACAAGCAGGCATCTCTCTCAGCCTAGTCATACGATCAGATCAGTCACATGACCCTAGTGGAGATTACACAGCTCTTAGAAACCTGGCCTTAAAGAGGGCAAGGCTGCAGAACAGGTGTTCTGGGTTGTGCCTACCTTTAAAGGGTCATCACACTCTGTTACAATCTCTAGCACCCAACTTCATATCTGGCCTTTATGTCTACAATAGGCCAAACCAAAATCTCAAATCCCAACATGACCAGGATTTGAGGAAACTCAGACCTAGATACAGCTTTACACTGTCCCATATCCATGTAATGTAACAAACCTAAATCCAAGATCCAGCACAGCCCCATCCAAACTCTGGGGCTCCAGCCCAACTCTCTCCTTAATGTATCGAGATCCTGTAGTGGGAATTGATCAGCTGCTATGAGTATAATACTTTATGTCTGTGTATATGTAGTTACTAGGTAAGTTACCAGGAGAGGGCACTCAAGAAAATACAACAGAGTTCCTGGGTTAGGTGGGACCAGTTAAGCTTGTTGTGCACTGCAAGCAGCTGCCTCTGGGAAGCGCTTTTCCTCAGCTCTCAGCAACAAGTAAAACAAATCCTGTATCCAAAGTCAAATGCAAAGCAAACAGCCACAGTCTATACAAAACAAGGAAGTGAGGTTTCCTGACACCTGGGTATTTCAAAGGAAACTAAGGCTGGCTTACTGCAGCTAGTCCCAAAATGTTCTCTTGCATCAGGACACAGCCACTTCCCTTTCAATTCAGCTTCTGAAGCCAATGAGTTCAAACACCTCTTCCTGAAGAGGAATCATCACCAGTAAGCCTAGTCCACTCCTTCTCACATTAGTTCCCATGCGGTGCCTCTGCTGAGGAAAAACACCTGTTAACTTCTTGGTCTGGAATAAGACTTTAATCCTTCCCTGGACAAACATGGGACAAGCTTTGTCCATCCCTCTCACATATACAAGGTTATGAAAGCGGTGATGCTTTATTGGCCAGCACCAACTGGCACCTGCATTTGCCACTCTTTCTTCTCGGGGCTGAATGTTGGAGAACTATGGGGAACTCACAAAGGAGGCAGCTAGTTAATCTGCCATAGGCAATGAGTACTCATGATCAATGAATGAGACACAGATAAATGTCCCTTTACTGCTTATCGTATGGGGCACTTCCAAGTTGGAGAGCCACCTGGCCTCGCACTGGACTTGGTCATCGCAGTATTCTGATGGCTTTATTCGAGGCTGCAGGATCGCACCACTGATGCCCAAGGCTTCATGTGTTTGCAGGGCTTTATCGTGCTCATTATTCCCGTTGTCTCACACAGCATCTGAAGCAATGGGTGTTGTGTATGTGTCTGCTACTCTGAATATTCCATGGCCCTTCAGGCTGAGAGACAGAGAGAGAGAGGGAGGTGGGGGATGGGGATCAGAATAGTTTGCTTACCGGGTCCTGAAACATCGCACAGGCCAGCTGCCATCCAACAGTCGTGGAATGACAGGAACGATCAGGATCAAAGGAAAAGTTCACCATCCAAACCTGCCAAATGTTATGCGGGAAATTACAACCAACTCAGAGCTGCGGAAACTCGCATCTACTGCTGCAGACCATGCAGTACCGGGGAAGCCTGGGCCTGCCTTCGAGTTCCAACGGGAACTGGTTCAGAGAAACTTCATCTGACAAATCCTGTCCTTCCTTTTTAATCTTTTACTCCACACTCCCAGTATTCCCCCTGGCAGGCGCTCATCCATCTTTCTCTCCAACAACAAAAAGCTTCTACAATGAATTTAGTATTGCTGTTGATTAAATGAGGAGATGGACATTAGGAAGCAGAGAAAAGTGAGTTAATTTTGCCTGCTGAATATTTTAGGGAAGTGTAGCAGTCTCCTCTTAATTTTTCACCTTTCTGCTCTCTGTATGCAACCCCTTGCCCATGCCTCTCTAATATTCCCTTGAGCTCCGGTAATCACACAGGGAACGTTCAAATCAAACCCAAGTGATGCTGTTTTTCAACACTGACCTTGAAGGTTACTTCCACCGGGATACACACACATTACAGATCTCTCATTGCAAAGCTGCTCCTGGGACATATCACCATGTTCCCCATTAAAAAACAAATAGAAGGAGAAGATAGATTTCACCAGAAATGTTGCTCTTCTTCAGGCCCCGTCTTGATAGGCAAAATGGTTCTTTTCTGCAATTGTGCTCATGCAATTGAGTTAGCGTAACCTGACTGAAAAGCCCTCTTAAAGCTAGTTAAGACAACAGCTAACATCTTTTAGATCATTTATGCTGGTCCTGTTGTATCCCAAGCTCCTCACAGTGTACAATATAAGTAACTCAAAGTATCTAAAGGTGTTAGTCTACATCTTCCTAAGCGAGTGTTCAGAGCATCTCCTCAGCAACACAGGCTACCATGAATACTTCAGACCTGTCCTTCACGCTGTGAACTGGCCTCTCATACAATTTCAAATCAAATTCAAGGTCTCGGTCTTTATCTTCAAAGTGCTCCATGGCCTGGGCCTAGGATATGAAGATAGCCAAAGGTGCTGTGATGAAGACCATGATCAACAACTGTGTTCATTTGGCCCAATGGAACTGTTCGCAGTAAGAGAAAAAATTATCTGTGTGGGAGACAGAACTTTCTCAGGAGCCTGTCTGAGGCTGTGGAATGAGCTCCTCCAGGAACTAAGGACCATCACAAACCTCACCACCTTTCACTCCAAGTAAAAGTACATTTCTTTGACCTTGCCTTCTCTTGTATTAACACATAAAAAACCTAAAGCCCTACCAAACCGAGAGACGCCACTACATATGCTTCTATCCTGGGGCAGAGGGGAGGATGAAAGAACAAACAATATGGAAGAGATGTGAAGTCACATTGCTTAATGCACTATTGGAAGGACTCCGATATTATGGTGATGAGTGTGGTGTAAGAACCTATATAGAATAGAATAGAAACACTTGGGTTTGGTTCTGCCAGAGTGACAGACCAAAATACTCATTTTTACCCTTTTTATTGTAGTCCCTTTGGAGATTTTAGCATTCGGACTACAACTGTGTGGGTACTTTTTAATTTCTATTAATTAAATTGAGAAAAGTTCCCAAAATCTGAAGCTGATTTCTGGAGAAAGATTCTAAAAAAAGACCTCAAGACTGGCACGATGTGGAAGGAAACACCCTTTGTTCTAACCTTGTTAACATTTAAAACCAGAATTCATTTCAATGGGTATAGCAAGTCCATGCTGAATTTTGACCTTCACATAAAGGAAGGACCAGCTGCAGATCTTTGCACACTCTGTGCCAGGAGAGAGGTAAAATTTTAAGAAGTACTTAGACTGAAAACCAAAATTCCTCCTTGCGTTAAACAGAAACCTGGATTCAGCCAGATTCTTTCTTGTTTAACTCAGGTGCAATATCGCATCTCAACCATTTTATTCTAGGCAACAGTTGATGAATGTAATGTCAAAAGGTATTAGTAAACATCTGCCCAGCTCTTAGATTAATAGGGGGAAAATAATGGAGGTTTTAAAATGGTCATATTTTCTAATTATGGCAGATGCTTTTATTTATAAGCGTAATAGGGGGGAATGAAAATCATCTGTGACACCAAGTCAATATATACAGTAAAATCCAATCATTTAATGGCATTACGCTTGGCTAAGGAATCACACTGACAAAAAGCACCCAACTCCTGAGTAAGGGCAATTCAGCTGTTGGTATGTACTTCATGTAATAAAATGATTATGAATAATTTTACAATAAATCACTTGGAAAAGAAAGCACACCCCCATTTGGTATATCAGAACGCCTCTCACATGCTAATTGAGAGCCTGATTATGCCAGCCCAACCTTCTGGGCCTTGGGTGAAATTTGTCCCTGTGTGGAGGGTCAACACAGGGTCTATGCAGCACTGAAGGCCTCAAAATAGGGCGTAAGTGGGACTTCAGTGCCGCATACAGTGAACAGTACCCTATGCCATGAGCAGCCCCATTGCTTTTAAGGTAATATTCAAAGGAGGAAATTAGCCCCTGTGCAGAAAGACAGTATGAGGCCTGTGTGCCACCTAAGTGCTCCTTTCAAAAGGGCTTGACTGGGATTTTGATTGTCCCTGCTCTTAGTCAGTTTGGATAAAATTCACCCCTGTGCAAAGGTGTTGCCTATGCTAGAAAGTTGCATCACATTAACTATACCAGTATATCCCCTACTGTGGAAACAGTTATATCTGTATCAATGTACATTATTGGTATAGCTATTCCAGTACTGGAAGGGCAATAAGCTATATAAGCTGTATAAGGCACTAGTATAATGGTAAAACTGTGTCTGCATTTGGGGTTATACAGGATAACTATATTGGTAAGAAATCACACCCCTAATTGACATGGTTATCCTGGTACAAAAACTGTGTGCAGATCCTAAAGCCGGAAGGATCAGGCCCGTAACCCTTAGTGTAGCCGTTTAGTATGCACCCTACCATTCTGCCTTTTCAAAGCACTTTGCATCCATGCACCGAAGTAGCTGGGGTAATAAAATACGTCCAAGCTGAGGCTTACTGTACTTTTGCTGTCGTTAGCTGTGGCAAAACCAGCTAATGCTGTAAACTCTGCCTCATGACGGCTCCTTAGCTTTACACCTACCAGTGGCTGTAAACTATTGTGAGCACTTCCATGGGAATGATATGATCTTTTGCCAGAGAGATAAATAAAAGAAAATTTCAAACCTTTGCTATGTTTACTCCTCCTAAGAGAGAGGAAAATGCCCATAAAACTTCTATTAAAACACACATGTCTTCACTAGTCATTAGTGCTTGTTGGCTAAACTTGGAAGCTAACGATTATTCTGCCCTTACTAGAAGGTGCCAGTGCAGTCATTAAAGAGCTGCTGGGGTTTAAACAAGCATGGGAAAAACTGAGTCTCTTTTAAAAGGCCATTAAAAGAGAACTCATAAACCCTCCAGATTAAAGGGGGAGATCAGAAATTTTATAATAAAGAAATTTCTCTGATGCACTCCCTACTTCCCTGAAAAATACGTTTCATAATCCAGCCAGATCCTCCAATGCCATTGCTTTGAATACATATACATAGTAAAGCAAGTAAATGCTACTTTTTGTATTAATGACATGGCAAGGTCCTGTGCAAAAAACAGAATTCAGCTCACGCCTATGCATCTGTATGGCGCTGCATAAATAGTCATATCTGAGCTGTTTCAGTCAGAGCTATAGTGTCTTCACATTCAAATAAGCAAAGCTGAAATTGACAGATGTGTAAAGTGTGATGACATTTAGTTTAGCTGTTCAGGTTCTGATCTAATGCCCACTGGAATGAATTGACTTCCATTGACTTCAATGGGTTTTGGATCAGATTTTTAAATACCACTTTTCACTGTAATCTTGTCAGATTTTCCAAACTAAGAAGGTTTGGGCCTCGTCAGTCTTTTTTTAATGGGAAACCTCAGAACACAGTGAAACTATAAGCGCTGCAGGAAGTAATACTGGTGTCACAATAGCTGACACTCTCCGCTAAGTCTTGGCTAAATCGTTGCCTTAGCAGGGTGCTACAGGGCCTGGTGCTACTGTAGATGCCATTTTGCAGATGGAATATAAATAAAGAGGATCCTAACTACTTGTGATCCCATGCTATTTTCCATAAGTCCCATATTTTCCATGTTAGCCCCAGACTCCTGGTCAAATTGCACCTTTGCTTTTAATTGCATGTCACATGTCTCATCTTTGACCCCTTTGGCATGGTTCCTTTGGCACTGTTAAAATAGTGGCTGTGTTCTATGCCCAAGGTGGCTTTACTTTAACAGCAAGCGAAGCTATTCCTCTGTGCACGTGAACATAATGGGCCAGCATCATACCCCAGGATCCACATGGAGTGGACTGTCTGGGCATGGACCTCCTCCTTCATGTTAAGGCAGGATCAGTCACCTCTGTGACTGGGTGGATAGAGGTGAAATAACTTGCCCAGGGTCATGCAACAGATCAGTGGCAGAGCCAGGACTAGAACCCGGGTCATTGGATCACATGGCCTCTAATAATAATGTTTGCTCCTTAGTCCTTTATGACTGAGAATACTGCAGAGCCCCTGGGTAGAGGAGCATTTGCCATCACCCAGCGCTGATTCTTCCATCAGTTCAGGTGTGGCATTAACAAACGTCAAAGGAAATGTTGTCTCCTCCCTGTCTGGTGGAAGCATTGTGGTTATAATAGTGCCAGGGAATAAAGGGGGTTTTTCAAGGAATGACACAAGATTCTTAGTGGTACAGAGAAAAGTTAACATGCTGGACTGTAGCTTTTTAACTTCCAGATGAAATAAGATTTTTCTCTTTACAACATCAAAAAAGTGGCAACAAAAGGTTGGCAAACCTATTTGGTAGCAAGCCACAGACCCGTGCTGCAAATACAGAATTTTGTAATAGCAAACTGGCTTGACAGAACAGTGCTCTCCGATAGCTGCAAGATTCATTTTCCAATAGCTATAACATTGTCGTGAGCAAACCACTTTTGAAAGCCACGTATTCTGATAGCCAACTGCTTCAGCAGGCCAAAGGAAAAAAAAGTTCTCTGGGACATAGTGCAAAAGGTTGATTTTTCATTTACTTACATATCCAATACTCACAGAGCTACTGGTGATAAATTTTAAACATCTGGCTCAAGCAGTTGACTGGAAAAGCGATAAAATGCTCAGCTTTGACTGAATGTGAGACTTGAATTTCCATTGTGGCAAGAGGTAAAAGTAAAATACAAATGCTAGGAGGAAATAATATGCCTCTCTTGGGGCAAATGCTCCAGACTGATCTTTATGGAACAATCGTGCTTATGGAGATTGGGTCAGAAATGGTGCTTTTACCTCCTCTTTGGCCCTCCGTCTCCTTCTTCTCTAACTCATCTTCCTAGCCTTTCCCACCTGCCTACTTCTTTCTTTCCCTCCCCTCACCATGCTAACCACTTCTGCTAGTATTTTCCACTAGACCATGTGACCCAGTTCTTCAGCAGGGTTAGATGCCGTAACTCCGCGGATTTCAATAGTGTTATGCAGATTTACACCAGCTGAACAACTGTCCCTGGGTCTTTAATACTACTGTGGATATCTGGCTGTTATACAGGGATTCACATTTTTTAAATGCAAAAATCAGTGTGCATAGAAGCAACAGGGATGGATCTAGCTACATTAAGACTCCATAACTGACGGTCCGTTCTCTTTCAGCCCTCTCCCTTGTGAGCCATGTAGTTCATTGCCACTTCCCGCCTTATCTACACCCACTTCTTCTGTCAAAAGCCCCACCTTGCTGAGATCCTGCTTTAGGTAGAGGACAGCTGAGTATGACTCCTTCTAGAATCCGTCAGTGCTACTCATTGCCTCCACCTGAGGTAGGCCACAGTAAGAGACACAAGCAGCTCCTCGACTCCCATGAAAAAGGCCACAGTCTTTTTGCAGCTCCTGGCAGCCAGGGACCTGGTTTAGATCCCTTCTGGGGCTGCACATTGTGTTGACACCAGACGACAGGATCACAGAGCTGTGCAAAACTTTGGTTACAAACTGAACATCGGTCCAGATTCAGCAATACTGGCAAACTTGGGCCAAGTCACAGTAGAATCAGAGCCTGGGTCGATTTATGTTTGAGGAGTGGAAACCGTGCAAAACTTGGCGGCTTTGCATTGTGTCCATTAGAAATATGTGAAACATTTGCAAGAAATTTGAGCTGTGAAAATGTTATGGCATTCTCCTCAGTGAACAGTAGTTAATAACAGCTCATCACCCTTGAACAGGTGCTATCGAAAAGGACTGGAAGAGCGGATGTGAGAGACACAGAAAGGGGAGGCCTCTGCTGTTGAAAGGCTGAATTCTATACTCAGGGATCATATGGTAAAATATGAGTGAAGGCCAAACTGGAACTCTCTCTGAAGAGGCAGCATCATGCCCTAGGAGACAGAGAATTGGCCAGGAAGTGAGGAGACCAGCGTTCTATTCCCAGTTCTGCCAACAGCCTGATTGAGTGATCTTGGGCAAGTCAATTCACGTCTCCGCACCTCAATTGCTTCATCATTGAAATGAGGATCCTTTGTAAACTGCTTTGAGATGTACTGTTGAAAAACACTAGCTAGGTAATATTTATTATTATTATGATAAGATTAATCCTTACAAGAAATCAAATGAATGGAAAAAAATCCTGCAGACCGTGACCATGTTTGGTTTTTATGCTGAGTTGTTGCACTAGTTCATAGCCCAGATGCAACAAATCACTTAAGGCACAAGCTTAACTTAAAGCATATGAGTGGTCCTATTGAAGTCAGATGCTCATGAGAGTAGCGTTAAAGCTAAGCATGTGCTTAAATGCTTTACTGGATTAAGGCCTCTAGGAGTATTTTCACATATTATGACAAGTTCACACTTGGTGCTGTTGCTTGCAAAAATTTTGTGACATTCTTTGTTGACAGACAGGACCCACCCTTTCAATCTAAAAGATTACAACGTGAAATATTTTCAACCTAAACTTTTGCACTACAGAAATGTGGGAAACGGATGGTTTTGAATATTTGTCTGACATGTAATTTTCATAATATTTTTTGCAAAATTGCAGCATTCCTAGGGGCTCAAAATGAGATAAAATGAACCTTGTGGAAAGTTGTGTGAAAATTTCCCCACAAGTTTACACAACTCAAGTTTTCACCTGAAACCAAGCAAAATGTGGCTGTTTTGGTTGAATTTTGCTTTGAGACAAATTTAGACCCAGTGTAATAAGATACAGCCACTGAAGTCAAGAGGTAGCACCTGGTCTAAGTCTGGACTTGAAGCTAAAACTCAAAATGAAACTAACACTACTGTGCGCTCTTTGGGGCAGGGACTGTCTTTTCATTATGTGTGTTCAGCTCCTGGCAGATCGGGATCCTGACTCATGACTGGGCCTCTAAATGCTACTGCAATTCAAATAAATAAATAAATCAATAATAATAAATAATGAGGTGCAAACCCTAAGATGTGAGATATGCAGGAACCAAATCCAAAAAAGGATTGTATGAGCCTTTGTCAGCCCGAACCACTGAAATCCATTCAGCAGTAGTCAGGATTCTCCTATAGGGTGCAATTCACCCCTATGCCAAGGGCCAGCACAGAGGCTGTGTGTTGCTTAAGCCCTCAAAATAGAGCTTGAGTGGGACTTAAGTGGGCCATAGACCTTGCTGTGGCCCTCTTCACCGTGGTGAATTTCACCATTGGGGCCCAATCCAGCTCCTATTTATGATCATGTTAAAATCCCCATTGACATCAATGGGCGCAGGGTTATATTGTCCAACTGTGGAAAATTGCTACATGTTGATCCTGTGAGCTTTCTAACTGGCTTCAATTCTGTAGGAGTGCTCAGGTCCTGGAGAGTTATTCATGCCAATTGTTTTGTTCTAAAACACTTTAGGGAACTGTCAGGGTTCCTTCCCACTCTGAACTCTAGGGTACAGATGTGGGGACCTGCATGAAAGACCCCCTAAGCTTATTCTTACCAGCTTAGGTTAAACACTTCCCCAAGGTACAGACGTTGCCTCGAACCGGACGCTGCCACCACCAAGCGTTTTAAACAAAGAACAGGGAAAGAGCCCATTTGGAGACGTCTTCCTCCAAAATATCCCCCCAAGCCTTACACCCCCTTTGTTGGGAAGGCTTGATAATAATCCTCAGCAATTTGTACAAGTGAACACAGACCCAAACCCTTGGATCTTAAGAACAATGAAAAATCAATCAGGTTCTTAAAAGAAGAATTTTAATTAAAGAAAAGGTAAAAGAATCACCTCTGTAAAATCAGGATGGAAAATACTTTACAGGGTATTCAGATTCAAAACACAGAGGATCTCCCTCTGGGCAAAACCTTAAAGGTACAGAAAACAGGAATAAACCTCCCTCTTAACACAGGGAAAATTCACATAAAACAAAAGATAAACTAATCTGCCTTGCCTGGCTTACCTATACTAGTTGCAATATTAGAGACTTGGATTAGGATGGGTTGGAGAAGATGGATTTCTGTCTGGCCTCTCTCAGTCCCAAGAGAGAACCAACATGTAAACAAAGAGCACAAACCAAAGACCTTCTCCCCCTCCCCCGCAAGATTTGAAGGTGTCTTGTTCCCTTATTGGTCCTTTGGGTCAGGTGCCAGCCAGGTTAGCTGAGCTTCTTAACCCTTTACAGGTAACAGGATGTTGCCTCTGGCCAGGAGGGATTTTATAGCACTGTATACAGAAAGGTGGTTACCCTTCCCTTTATATTTATGACAGGAACAATTTTTTAAAAGGCCTCATGTTTTTTCTTCCATTTCTACCACTCTTGCCTGTCTCCTTTGAGATGGATGATACTTGCCTATTTCTCTGTTCTCCCCTCTCTGAATCATTAATGCTTTTTTTTTGTGGACTCTCTTTCTCAAAATTGCCTTTTTGGAGACACACATAAACAGCTATTAATTGAAATGCGAACTCCAACAATTTCACATTGCACATTCCCAGACCTATTTTATCATTGTTGTTATTTTTATTTAATCTTCTCCTGGGTGTTTGCCCTGATTCTAATCTCTCTCTATGGTGCTTATCTGTATCAATAGATCAACAGCTTCTGGAATCCAAACTTCTCAAGAAGTAGCCTAAGAGGCTTGCTTTTGACTTGACAGCTTGTGCACCTAACTGATTAATATAGCAGGCCAGCAAAATGTATGATCTATAAAATGGCTTTAATTCTGTTTAAGAGTAAATGAGCTTCAACCCTTTTTGGGCGGGGCAGGGGAGAGGGGTGGTTGTAGTCAGTCTTCTACTTTCCCTTTTTAATGCAGAAATACTTAGTTCAGAGTTAGGAAGGAGGTTTTTGGTTAAACAAAGAAACACTTTCCAGAAGTTGACGATGAGTTGTGTTAATAGTGGGTCCTTCCAAGGAAAGGGGAGATCAGCCAGTACTCATGCTATGATGGGGAGAGGAATGGTTCTGGGGCTTGATCCTAGCAGAGTGGGGGATCTGGTAGGGATTCTTAGCCTGATTCTGCCATCCTGATTCTGCCTTGCTGCCTTTCACCACAAGTACCCCCTATACAATTTGCCCTGTGAGGTTTAGTGACTAGAGATGCTGCCCCAGGAGCAGCACGGGGAAGGAATGGGGCTTCTCAGAACAATTCCTCCCCGCTTGCCCACTTGCTCCAGTGGGGTAGCAATGTACAATTGTCCCTTACCAGAAAGGTGATGACTGGCACATTTGGGTGGAACCAAGGCTCTGCCTACTCCTTGCCCTCTTTGCCCAATCCCTGCCCTCTTATGCAGTGGAGGGGAGTAGGAGGTGGGCAGTTTCTCCTTATTCCTGTGCACAGAGGCATGTGTGTGGGAAAGTTTAATTTCTCCCATGTTTGTGCACAGATGCATAGCCTGGGCCATGATCTGTGCCACTGGGCACCCCCATGGAATAAAGTACTACTCAACAGGATTACAGGTGGTAAAATCAGGATCTTCATTATTCCTGCTTGCAGTAAAACAAGCCATCTTCTAAACTGACACTGAATTAAAAGTAGCTACAAACAAAGATTTAGTTTTAGACAAGACAGTTTCTTTCAGCCTGCTCAGTGAAAGCGCCCTTTGCCCTGACTTCTTCCAACCCAATTTTAGACTAAGTGAAAAATGCGGTACCATGAAATCTCAGTGCTAGGCCACCAGGAACACAGAGAGATAATAGCTCAGCAAAATAAAAAGATTACGATTACGTGTGGCCTTGTAAGAAATAAGAAGTGAAGGAGTTAATGGAATGCTTGACAGGGAGACATTGCTAGGACTTGCACAGAAGGATAGACTGAGATAGCTCAGTGCTTATCAGCTGCCTCCTGTGAAAGAACATTATATGCCTAATCTATTCCATATGCATGGAAGCCTACTTAATTCCATGTGGATTATGGCACTGGAATGTCAGAGACACGTGTAATGAAGCTGATCATTCCAAACAGGTGTGTGTAATAAACAAATAGATTGAGTACAATGAACTGGCCATTAGTGAAATGAGCAATACAATGGCTGGCAACACAATTAGTTTAAAACAGACTGCAGGTCACTGACCTTTAGATAATGGGACTGGGGTTCCTGTATAGCTTATCATCATAGTGGCCTGCACTGCGTGTCATCACATATACTTTAAGCATGCATGAAATTTTCTTTCTACAGACTTGTAAATTTTTTGGCTAAATTGATTATGGTTTAATATATTGCAGAACTTAATGAATATGACACTAATACAGCAATGAATTTAACATTCTGCTTTTAAGAACTGAAATGCGGTACATATTCGGAAACTGTATCATTCTGGAAATTAACAAATTAGCTTAATCACCATAACAAGTTACAATGGCATATTTTGTGAAAACAATCATGTTACAATAAAAGCAACTGACAAACCAAAAACCTCAAGGGATTGATCCAACCGCCATTGAAGCTGGGGGAGTCTTTCCATTGACTTTATATGCGTTGGACTGAGCCTCAAAAGAGTATGTCACTGGTTAAACTATTCTGCTTTTGCAGAGATGGTATTAGAGCATTACCATTCTGTTAAATTACTTTTCAAGCTAATTTGTTCTTTTCTCTAAGGATTTTTGTCTTAAACCCTCTTACCTGTTTGGTTTCAACTGGATAAAAAATTCATCTTCACTTTCTGTCTTGAACTGCTATATAGTGTTACCATGAGCTGTTAAACTGTGGCCTTGTTCTACCCACATGATGGGCTACATCTCACTGCTGAGTGGGTGAAATATTTCCTATGTATATTGAGCCAATTTTTCAAAGGAGAAACCTGAACAGGACCCTGAGATCCTGCAGCTGCATCTGTTTATGTTTGTATTTGTGTGCACATAAATTATTAAGTGCTCAGGCAAAATGAGAAACTGAATTCTGGGTCAAATCTTCAAGTGGTATAAATTGGCCCAGTTCCACAGAAATAAGTGGTGGTTCTGGCCCGTACACAGGCTTTGTGCATTCCAGCTTTGGGACACATTTTAAGAGAATGCTTTAGAAAGCACTACATGATTGTAAGTTATTATTCAGATATGAATTACTAAATATCCATTGATTCTCTGTTCTTTTAAACATACCTATTTATCTGTGGTACTTATATGCCCCCCATCACATAGTATCTAAGCACATCACAGTCTTTAATGTTTTTACCCTTACAATATCTCTGTGAAGCAGGAAAGTGCTATTATCCTCATTTTATAAATGGGGAACTAAGGCACAGACAGACACTAAGTGACTTGCCCAAGGTCATACAGAAAGTATGCCTCAGAGCAGGGTACTAGTACCCAAGTTTCTTCAGTCCTAGGCTAATTCCCTAAACAATGGACCATTCTGCCTCATACCTTAAAGTGAGATTTTCATGTCATAGCACTTGGCTGTATTTTGCAAAAAAATTTTTTTTAATGAAATGGGTCCCTAAGAACTTAGATATATTAAATTATTTGTATTATTTACTCCTCTAATGCCAGGAATGTGCTAAGTTCTTTACAGACATGTAGGCTGACCAAGTTCCTGCCCCAAAGAGCTAAATATTCATATGTGATTCAAAATAAAGCATACTCAGATTTTGATTGCAGTAATAAATCGGATTAGAAAGGATTATCTCTTTAAATTAGCTCACAGAAATACAGCACCGTGAGGGGCTGGAAGCAGGCAGCTCTGGGAGAAGGGGGAGCAGGAGCTAGAACATACACAGTTTAAATCGCTCTACCTCGAGATGTAGAGCCTCAGAAAAGAAGCAACAATGAACATAGCACGGCACGAACAGAGGCACCAATTTAACGATTTTGATGTTATTATAAAGCTTTGGTTTAGTACCATAATCCGAACATTGGTACCAGATGGATGCTAATCAAGCTAAGTACCAGAACTGGGATACTGAGAACTGAGGCAAACAAATTGCACTAACTGAAAGGTGGGCCAAAAAAAAAAAAAAAAAAAAAAGTGAATCAAAGGCATAATCCTCACTAATTGTGGTGTTTATCTTTTATTTAGAATTTTTAAAAATGGGCCAGTTTCACAAAAAAAAAAAACCCACGAAATTTCCATCTGGACTTGAACATGGTCCTGTTCAAATGGGAGAATCTTAAAAACTTTGAGGGAAGTCAGTTCATGTCAAAATAAAAGGGGAGGGAGGAATTTTTAATTTGGCACATTTTTGATGAAAAACGGACCATTTGGGAGATTTTTCATCCAAAACAAAATTTCTGGGCTATACCTTGGGCCACAACATAATGATGAAAAATTTCACATCAAACTCTCCAAAAAAAAAAAAATTGTCACTTCTCACAGCTCTGAAGAACCCTGAAGTGATATAGCCAAGGCTAAACCATAGTCACTTCTAGGGTTAATCATTTCTGAAACATCAGAGAGACACAAAGAAAGCCATACCAACATATACAATAGAAATAGAAAGCTGCGTACTAACGGCATAGCAGGGAAATCACTTAACAGCTGTACATTGAAGACTGCATCCAGAATGGAACCCTGGAGTATGCTAAAATGCACAAGACCCTGTACCAGGGACACCAAAGTCAAAAATCACTAAGCTATATACGGTTGAAACCAGCCATGAACAAAGACAAAGTTGGATATTTTTAAGACCATCCCAAGTCCTACGTTAATCAATCTCATGCAGATATTAAATGAATCTGAAATATTAAATACAAGTATAGAAAGCAATAAACATGTCAACATTTGTAAAAGAAAATGACATTGTACATAGCCTGAACACTACTTTGCACTTATATTACCCTTCATCCGAGGATCTGAAAGGTTTTTTACACTGAGGCTAACAGATAGGTAAACTGAGGCAGAGAGCCATTAGAGTGACTTGGTCAAGATCGCACACAACTGAGTCAGTATAAAACTAAGGACTTCTGGCCCCCAGTCCCCAGCTGTGAGGTTAGATCA
Organism: Natator depressus; assembly: GCF_965152275.1. Lineage (NCBI taxonomy): Eukaryota > Metazoa > Chordata > Testudines > Cheloniidae > Natator > Natator depressus. The sequence continues at coordinate 11,825,597 of NC_134242.1, forward strand.
TGCTGATTTAATCAACAAGGACATCTCAGTGGCAGTACTTAATCTTAAAACTAGACTGAAATTTGTTTAAGAGATTGAAGTAATCTCTTTAAGTGTTGTCAAAGTCTCACGAAATAGCATTCTCCCTACGCTGGCTAGAGTACAAGGATTTGAGATCAAACGTAGGCCGAGGGTTTGTAAGGAGACAGAGAGAGAGAGTCGGGAGACAGAGAGAGAGACTTACTTAAAATGAAGCATCTTCAAGCTAGCTATTCTGTAGCGCTCAATGAGACTCCTTAAGGAGCCCAGCTGGTTAGTCTGGGTACAGAGAATGGTAACATGCAGCTTGGAAACTACTTCAGAAACTCAGCTGCCCATGATTGGTTCTGGGGTTTGGTTGCCTGGCAAGCCAGCACTAACACATGCTGTGGTGATATTGTAATGCAGATGATGAAATACACACAGGGCCTGCTCTAGGGGTTTTACCATCTAGACAAACATTCACTCCTTACACACCTGCAGTCACTAGCCAAACAATCACTGTATAGTTTGTTGCCTCTGATAGTTTGCTGCCATAGGCTACTGCCTGTAAGGCAAAGCTAGGCTGGAATAAAGGAGACAGGATCTCACATTTTTGTAGGAAAATCAATGGAAAAACTCACTCTAGGAAAGCCATTGACGTAAAAATGGTCCAGCTGTTAAATTGGTGCCTTCAATCAGTTTTAGTGCCCAAATCAGTCCTCCCTTTTATTTAATCATTAACTAATTAATTGGTAGATCTAGGCCAACGTCAGATCACTGATTTGGAGCCAGTTGAGATTTTGGTGGGGTGGGGTACAAAGATTTGGCTTTGAATCCCTTCATTGAAACGTACACGTAGAATTTTGATTGTGGGTTGGATCTGAAGCCAAAGGGGTCTGCTTATGGTCGCCCACTGAAATGTGGCTGAAATCCCACATGGTCCACAAACTATTCTATCTTATGTACTTATCTGCCCCCCATCACTGTCATATCTGACCATCTCAAAATATTCAATGTATTTATACTCCTAACACCCCCGAAAGGTTGGGAAATGCTATTATCCCTATTTTGTGGAGGGGAAACTGAGGCACAGAGTGGCTTAATGATTTGCCCTAGGTGTCACAGAAAGTCTTTGTCAGAACAGGGAAGTGAACTCAGGTCTTGCAAACCAGAGGATTGTTTTTCTTCTCTCATGAAGCTTTGGCCCAAGATGGCAGAAATCTCACAAAAGCAGCTGATCCTTAAGGTTTCTGCTATCTCAGACGAAATCTCATTAAATCAGCTTGTGTGATCTTGGTGCTGCTGAACCCTAGCTCTGATTCAACTTCAAACCTGAGCTCTTAAACCCGACTCAACCTTATCCAGATCTAGACACAAACACCATCTCTCTGGCCCATCCTGGCATATTTCAATGATTTATACATGGTGCCAACTTAAGTATACAAGACAACAATATATACAAATTTTCAAAACATGCGGCCCTTTGAATGAAGATTCACTAGCTGGAATCCCATGCTTTGCAGTGTGCTGGTCAACTAGATGCAGCTTCAATAGTAGAGATAGTATGCAAAACAAAACTTTAGGTATTAATAACACTTCCCTTATTTTGGGCCAGGGAGAGAGAGTTTGGAAATCTGAACCAAAATCCTGGTCCAGAACACCCCAAGCTTTGGAATACTTGATTCAGTATCTAGATCTGAATTTTGTAACTCAAGCCCATCTCCAACTAGTAGATTTAGGAAGAGGATACAGGAGTCACCAGTTCTGAAGAACTGTTGTCGTCAACGGAGCAAAATAGAAAAGTCATCTAAGACTGTGTAGGCTCAGAGAACAGTCTGGTGACATTTTAAAGTCAGAAGGCGATGGCTTTAAATAGAGAGATGAAAACCACCCTGAATATGCTGAGTAAGATGTATTAGAGCAAGAAGAGCTGTACATTGCCAGAGATGGGGGGGGGGTCCTTGTATCTAAGGAAGTTTTACAATGAGGCTAGATAACAGGTCTGGGATCCCAGCTGCAGAAAGTTTATAACATTTATATGGCTGATATAATTGTTGCAATTATGATTTTACTGCAAAAGAGAAAACATACCTCCCCTTAGACCGGGGAAGAGACAGTATTAATCTCACACCGCCTTACTACTGAGATATTTCTATGAATCCCCATTAATATTTTAAAATCAGAATTAATAGTAGGGATAAATGGCAGCTTGTGTGATGAATGAACAACAGGAAGCACCAAACCATAGCATACATGCAAAACCCCCCCTCAAAACACAATCCTCTCCCACCTCTCCCACCTCTCCCAGACCCATACATTAAAAGGCAAAGAAGCCATTACAGTCAACTGGACTAAAAGGGGTTAATGGAAGTACAATACCTAAAGCAGCCTGTGGACATGGAAAATATGAAAATAAAATGTCTACTAATTAAGAGAGTCTTGAACAGACTGCTAAGATTGTGAATCATTTGAGGGCATGGTCCATGTGTATTTACCTGTCTCTAAAGTACCTGTCACCTTTTTTGTGCGATATGAATAATGAGCCATCATCATTTTAAAGCAATATCCAAGCATGATAATAATGCATGCCTTAGTGACTGCCACAGGACCAGAAAAGGGGAGACGCAACAAACTACATAGGTACAAGGAGCCACAAGACATTGAAACCTTGGTGATAGTGCAGGTCCTGACTGATCTTTGAAATAAATGATGAAGGCTTGCTGACAGGCAGGCCGACTGAAAGAAACATCTATCTATCTATCTATCTCAAAATGCCCATGACACTGTGGTCCAGAGGAACAGCATGCAAAGTCACTCAGAAACAGCACCAAAGGTTGCGTTCAAGACTCAGTCATCATTACCTATCAGGTAAACCAGTAGTACCATGCAACAGACATCCCGCAACAGATTGTTTGATGGTGCTTTCAACTAGTGTGCAAGATTTCCCGGGGTTAAATACTTACTTTTGATACTTGCAAACCTGTATGATAAAGCTTTAAAAGGAGACAGACAGCTGCTTCAGAAAACCATGATGCAACAATCAGATCGTGCTGCTTACGCAGGAATTGAGAAATGAAGGTGAGGAAAATAAACCCTGACTGCTTTTCATAACTCCACAGCAGGAAGGTCAGGCTGCTGTGTCCAAATCCTTCCACAGTAATTTAGCTTCATACAACAAAACCTGTTCAGTGTGCCTCACCAGAGTCCCCCAAATGCCACAGCAGAAGGATGCAGTGTTGCTGTAGCTGTGTTGGTCCCAGGATATTAGAGATACAAGGTGGGTGAGGTAATATCTTTTATTGGACCAACTTCTGTTGGTGAGAAAGAAAAGCTTTTGAGCTTCCACACTCTGTAAGCTCAAAAGTTTGTCTCTCTCACCAACAAAAGTTGGTCCAATAAAAGATATTAACTCACCCCTTATCTCTCTAATAGCAGTCATGTAGCAATTAGACACAGATGTAATAAAGTTCCACACACAAAGTCCCAAGCCGAGAACTCTGGGCAGGCACCAATTGGCACTTCGGTCCATTTGCCAGACACCCCAGAGAGACCTGGGTCTTCATTGTTTTTTCTTTTCTTTCACATTGTCACACCGAAACAGGGATAGCAGCCTAAAACACTGAACTAAAATAAAACCTCTAATGCGGGAGTTGGGGTTATTTATGTAGGAAGAGGTAGCTAATATTTTCAGCCTGTGCAGTGCAATCCAGTAGCAGATGGTTAAGGATTTAAGTAATGGAGGTCATTTCTCATCTATTAGATATTTTCTTCTGTTGATGCCTGATTTTCCTACAAGCCTCGAAGTCCAAATCCACTCAGAAAATACATTATGGGGAGGTGTGGAAGCATTGAACAAGGCATTTATAATCCCATTTCTTCAGGCTAAATTCTGCTCTCATTGACATAATCTCATCAATAGAAACTCTACTCGTTTCCCAGGGTAAGAACAAAAGTTGGCCCATAATTTGGGGCTCATTGAGCTTCCAGTGCAAAACAAGGGAGATAGTGTCTCAGTTACCAGGAGTCTCAGTTGCCAGTGCCCCTTTCAAAATTTCAACCTGAACTTTAGGAAAGAGTAGAACCACAGCCTCATCCAAAGCCCACTGGAGCCCATAGAAAGGAGTGAATCATAAGTGCTCCAGCGCAATGCACAGACCCAGGAGGTTCTAAGACTTCAATCAGACTTTTGGGGGATAGTCCAAACTGAGCATTAAGTACAAACTCTGTGAAGTTGGCCAAGCACCAACCAGCTCGCTTTTATTAGTCTCTCTGAAATAGCCATTTTTTATTTATATGATAGCCTAGAAGAACATAGTGCTGTACAGAATCCATCCCACTTCCAAAAGCAACTGAAAGACCAAGATATAATCATTTATCTTACTGCTTTATATAGACACAATACATGATGGTGTGGGATGGCCGTGTAACTCACAAGTGGAGAAGCTTTGTGATTTGTCATGTGGGTATCACCTCTGAATAGGCTCACCTTCATATGCACACCCATATATTTATAAAAGTTTTAGGTACCTCAGTTTTGGGTGCCCGGCTTGGGACACAACTTAAAGGGCCCTGATTTTCAGAAGGCAGCTGCTCTGTGTGTGTGTATGTATGTAATGATACAGAGACATATTTCAAAACCTTGACATATGTGTCTATAGTTTTAGAGACTTCATCGAGGTTTTGAGACGTGTGTCTATTTTATTACTTTTACATACACACACGGCTTTTATTAAAACATAGTTAAAGCAGAGAAAAGGGCAGAGGTTTGAATATTTTAAAAAGTAAAAATACAAACAAAGCAGAATTTTTTTTTAAAATAAACCCTATCTTTGCTCCCTGCCATCCCTCCAAAGCACCCACTAATAATTTGGTAGAATCACGTTGTGCACATCATTGCTATGTATAACTGTGATCTCATAATAGTTCCTCTTGTTTTCCCTCCTTCTCCCCTGACACTTTTTATGATATCTGTGCCTTGAGCCTACCATGAGTTCTAGGCAGGTGGCCACTCTGTGCCTGCATGGAGCCCCATTGACTTCAGAATGGGGTCTACATGGGTGAGAGACTGACCATTAGATTATAAACACTTTGGGGGTAGGGTTTGTGGGTTTTTTCATGTGTTTGCGCAGCACTTAGCACAGTGAGATCCTAACTGAGGCCTTTAAGCACAGCTACAATGTAAATAAGGTGGTCAGAACCTTGCAGCACTGGACATTTTCTTTGGTGTATTTTTTGCAAGCTTTCCCTTAATTTAAGTCATGTACAGCATGGCATGTAATATGATGATAGGTGTTTCTTTTAGCAATACTGATAATCATTAAAAACTGAATTTGTCCCATGGCTATTATATAGCATGTGAGAGTGAGGGAGATTGTGCATTAAGAACATACTTTAATCATTTCTCCTTTCCCCATGAGTCCCCAAACACTAACTCATTCTCTACTCTGAGAGCAAAAGCCCAAGTGACCCAGATGTAGTGAACACAGATATCAAGGAGGTAGTTTCCTTAGCAACAGGAACCATATGAAAACATCCAGAACATCTTCTGTCCCCTGCTTGCTGTCCCTTGCTGTTGCGGCTACAAGCAGCAGAGGTTAAGGCTCCTCCTTGAATTTTTAAGGCACAATGTGGTATAGTGAAAAGCAGAAATAGCCTTGTTGTTTGCAAACTCATTACCTGCTGCTGCCTCCCATTTGCTGAAATAAAGTTACTTCCATTGTATTGTTACTGAATACTGACAGTGCCCGTAAATGAAGCCAAGGGGCAGATCCTGGGCTGGTATAAGCAGAAATTCATGGAGCTATGGTGATTTACACTACCTGAGGATCTGGCCCTTGGGCTATGATCCAAGGCGCTTCCAATCTAGACTAGATCAATAGTGGCGATACAGCTCACCAAGTGATGACGCAGCCTTGGAGTGGTGGGAAATTCTTGCAGTACTCACTGTCGAAACACTTCAAAGAAGATCGTGTTTTAAGGAGGAATTGGAAGGAGCAGGAAGTCATTTAGCACATGAGAAGAGAGGCATTTTCAACCATTTGGCAAAGCACAAGGTCGATATGTAAAATAATGTGTACAGTAACTTGAAAGTTTTATGCCATTTTTATCTGTGTACTGCACTTTTAAATGTCCTGGTCCATTGACACAGCAGCCATTTTGTACAGAGTTGCTGCAGTCTACTATGCAGGAAACACATACGCTGACTGCATGTTCCATATTGTTGTTTGACTTTTATTTTAGAATAAGGCTATCAGATTGAACATATTGTGCTTTGCCCTTTGTGCACATGTAAGGCCATAGAAGAACTGGGCAGAAAAGGATGCCACTGATTTCAATCTGTCAGCATATAACCAGAGGGCCCAGACCTCTGGATAGGTAAATTCACCTGATGGAGCTTATTAAACAAACCAGTTCTGCAGGCTATGAGATGTGAATTATTCTCCGCAGCTGACCTAGCCAAATCAGGTCTGAAGTATTACCAGAAGCTGGTCCAGAGCCAGTTTTTACAGTCAGTTATGAGAGTGCAGCAGGTTGAGCATATTTGGGGTGAACGGAGGCAATATGTGGAACATCCCAAAGTTAGCAATGATACCTTGCCTATTGGAATGAGATAGAACATCAGAAAAAGATGAGGCATTCAGGAGGAAAAATTGAGAGCTGCTCAGCAGACCAAGGCAGAGAGACAGAGCAATCCCCAGCCAGCCACACCACAGATAGCATGAAGAAACCAGCTGACAGAGGACAACAACCTTGCAGCTCAAGAGGGTAGATAGGAGAGAACTGAGGTATGCACAGGGTCAGAGTAGTGTGAGCAGATTCAAAGAGGGAGAGAGTGACAGTCAGAACGGCAGGCGGGAAAGATCATTTTAGCAGTTGTGTTTTGTATGGAGAGCAGTGGGTGGAAGGGTGAAATGCCTGGAGATCAGCAAGGAGGACATTTGCAGAGGCATGAGGTGACCAAGGGGGGATGGGAAGAAAGGGCATATTTGGGAGACATTGTGAAGGAGGAAGTGATGGTGGTGAGGGGCCCCTCTGAGAGCCCTCCATTTTCTCTCCCAGACTTCACCCCCAGTTGAGAAGGCTTGGGTGTGGATCCTTGTGAGGCCCATGAGTGCCACTGAAAGCACTGGCCACACAGAAAGCCTTAATCCCACCACAGGGTTTGTCACATTCCTATATTTTGTCAGGCTGGGGAGCATGGGAGCCACAGCCATGCACTGTGCTGACACTCCCCTACCAGACCAGTTTATATTTTAATCTTTTAGCATCACCAGTGATAATGAATAATGTTCTGCATTTAAACATCTAGCCCCAAAGTGCTTCACAAGCCACGATATAAAGAACCTCCAGCAGGTAGTGTTTTCTAGGGTGTAAGATTGCAGCCAGTGAACACTGAACTCAAGAAGCATAGAATTTAGACCATGCTCTTAGGATAAGTAACAGGACATCATCCCAAAACCCTCAACAGCAAACAGTTTAATCCTGGGTTTATCTGAAGAGATAAAATGAGCCTATCAGGATTTGCGCCGGTGGTACCACACTGTCTAGTTGTATTGAGACTGATGCTCAAACCACTAATCCTCTACTTGAATACAAATGTGTTCTAATAAACTTTATTGAATTAGAGCAGCTATTCATACTAATACACAGATGATACGATGACATATCACTAGATGAGTTCTGGATTACTCTATACCAATGTTTGTTAACGATAACCCACAGAAACCAATTTCCTGGCTATGAGGAGACTAGGAACCACTGAAATGAAAAGGAGGATGCCTTTCATTTATCAGTGATCCCACACACAGGTCATAATCTCTCTGGTTATTTGTGGCTTGAATCTACTGCAGAATATTACATTCTGTAATAATGAACTGAAATTTCAACTTTCATATTGTGAACCACATTAAGTGTGGTGAAAATACCCACTTGTCCCCACCACTATCCTGTATATTCATTCCACATGGCTAGCATTCACGTGAAAGCTGTAGACACTTGAGTGTGACCAGATATTTAAAGCTAGTGCCCACAAGACTAGCAAATAATCATGCTTTTTTGGTGACCTCTTTGCAGGGTATAAGAGGTGTCTTACTGGCCAGCCACGCTGGTAGAAGCAGTGTTCACATTTAGCTGGGGAGAAACTTTGATCTGTTTTCCTGGCTGGAGTTTGCTACTGCTGTAGCAAACAAAGTTTTGTGGGTCTGTTTGCGAGGGGGGAATGGGGACATACTTATAATCTGAAATCGGATCTGATTCTGTGCACTGGGCTCCAGGCAGCTCTTCTGTTCAAATTCTGCCTGCTCTGTGGCTTCCTGTGTCAGACATGCTTTATTATACTCTGCCCCTCATCTTGATACCAGTTATTTACTTGTATCTTTCAAGCTCCAGCCTACAATGAAACCAAACAGTTTGGGTCCCAGGTATAAAGAAGGATAACAGGTATAGGATTTGCTATGCAAATGAGAGGATGTAATGCTATAGTGGGCATGACTATACTACGGTCTGCTGTAAGTCACAGAGCTTCAAGCAGATTCAGAATAAGCTGTAAATTATGCAGGTAACCAGAAGTACTGAGTCTTTTCTTCTGACAAACCTAAATCGTAAGTGCTTATTTATTACACACAACAGCAGGCCTGTCTGTACCTCCAAGAGCTAGATCATCATACACTTCAATCCCAGAATGGAGGGTGCTCAGCCTCTTGCAGGATTGGACAGTGGAAGCAGGCAAACTTTATACAGACGTGATCCCACGCTTATTGTGCCCTGGTCAATTGTTGTGGCTTCAAACGCTCTGAAGCACTTACCATTTCAACAAAACTGAAGCCTTTCTTTTCAAGGGGTGGGTGGTTATTTTTTATGGATCAGGAGATTTTACTTTTCACTATTATTGTTAGAGTTGATTACATTTTTAGCATGGTCGCCCAACTATGAGGGGATAGATACTTTGAACCAAATCCTGAAAAAAAGAAAGATAGCCTTTTAAAAGTAGTATCCATTTTATAACCATCATCAAGGGATGGCATGAAGTAATATTTTCTACTTGTTCTGACCTAGGACTCAGAACATCTGGGTTCTATTTTCACCTCTTTCACTAGCTCATTGTATGATTGTAGGGAAATCACAACCTGTCTCTCTGCCTCACTTTACCCTCCTCCAGTGTAGGGATAATAGCAACTGATAGTGGTGTCAAGTGGCTTGACATTTGTACAGCTGTTTCAAATCCTTGGTAAAAAGCTGTAATAGAAGACATTTTTAACATATGGGCCCAAGAACATTTATGAGTTAGCTTTTGGCCTTAGGGATGTTATTACATGTACAAGTCTACTAATAGATTATAATATCCTGATGTGCATGTTTTCATGATTAAAGATAGGTCTATTTTAATGGGGAATTTAAGCATTTTGTAAGCCATTTAATCAGATCGGACAAGAGAACAGCAGTAGTCACACCATAGTTAAAGTTGAAGCTTGCTCTCCACTTGAGATCTGATTTTCAACCCCCCATAGCCTCTCCAAAAAAAGAAACAAATCTTTCTGAAAACCTGCAAGTTGTAATTCCCTCAGGGTAGAGATTTTATGGCAATCTTGGGAAAAGTCGGACAGAATTTTAAAGTTAAAAGTGTTTTGAAAACATGACTGTAGGTCACTATAACAGAGTCCGGTGTCACCTTAAAGACTAACAGATTTATTTGGGCATACGTTTTTGTGGGTAAAAAACCCCACTTCTTCAGATACAGGAGAGTGCCTGCTTACTGAGCACCCCCTTGTGGCCAGAGGTGGCTATGCAGGCACCCTGCCACAGTGAGCCCCCTCAAGAACTCCACATAGTCTCTTTTGTGGCCAACAGCACCCCCTCCCAGGGCTGGTTTAACAGCAGAAATGGATAAAAAAATCCTCAGGGTCCTTAATAACAGAAATGGTTCAAGCAGTCATCCGGATCTTCCCCAGTAAAGTCTCTCACCATAAAAACCAGAAGTTCATACTCCACCCTAGTTCTTCTGTCACACACACAGAGTTCTTCCTCTATTCTAATCTGCTCCATTCAAAGCCACCAGTCCAGGCTCTTGCTAACTGGAGCTCCGCCCTGAGTTTCCTTCTCCTTCCAGCCTCAGCCTACAGCTTCCAAACCGTCTTCCCCACAGGAACCTTTCTTAATTCTTGCAGTTTCCTGAACTTTATAGGGAATTAATTGATCCAGCTCAGAAGTGCCTCTTTAGTAATCAGGATTGGCTAGCCCCAGGCTCTCCAGCCCTTGAGGGGCAAGCCACCCTGATACACTTTTTGCAAACACATTCTACTGCTAATAGCTTGGCCGAGAAACACCAACTTTGTTTGGTTTTGTTGACGTTGTGGAGAAGTTCCCTTTGGGAGGAGAGGGGAAAGGGTTAAAATGCACATTGAATTGTTTTTAAGTGTATACAGAGAGCATCATTTATAAAAATTAACTAACCTTATTCTGACTCCAGCTTCTTGGCTGAATCAGAGGCTGGATGCATGGATTGGAGGACAGGAGACCAAGAGGATATGTGGAAGGGCAGGAGTCCAGTAAGGTGTATGGAAACGGAAGTAAGGGGCAAGGGAGTACATGGATTAGGGGTGATGGACTGGGGGAGGCACCTGGAAGGATGGCATGGAGCCTTACTTCCTGGTCTCAGAATGAGAAAGCTTTAGGGGACAAGAGAAGGAGATTTCAGGAGGTGGGGGCAGGACACTAGTGGGTCATGGAATGGGGAACAGAAGGGGATTGCTGGAGCATAGAGAAGTGGTGGGTAGTTGAGGCATAGAATGGGGCAGGTTGAGAGAGGGCATAGAAGGGAGTGCTGCAATCTACTCAGCCATGGAAGGGGACAGGGAAAGACAGAGTGCTTACCTTTATACATATGGATCTTTTCACCTCTATACCTTCCATAATCCCCTCCTTGTCCTGCTAACATCTGGAGGAGGGGAGCCCTGCTTTGGTGGGAATCATGAGAGCTGCTGGGAGCAGCAGAGTTCCTCTTTTCCCGACAGCACATCCCTCCCCAATTAAAACTTCCAGCACTCATGAAAAACAGGGAAATTCATAAACCCAAAACTTCATTAAGGAATAATTAAGGTGGAAAATGTGTATCAATGGAGACCACCTAATGACCAGAAAGTGTCTTATAATTTCCACAGAATAATTCTTCTACTTCAAAAACATGAAAATCTGGAAGTGAACATTGAAGGGATGCAGCCACTTCTCTCATGCTATATAATTTTCCTTCCTTTATTCTCATTCACATTATATCTTCCCACTTGATCCTTTATAATTTACCTACGAGCCAGCATGACAAAATGGAGAATAACTGGCTAGGTGGTAATACTTCTGAAAAAGGTCTGGGGGTTATAGTGGATCACAAATTGAATTTGAGTCAACAATGTGGCGCAGCTGTGAAAAAGGCTAGTATCATTTTGGGGTGTATTACTAGGCTTGTTGTATGTAAGACATGGGAGGCAATTGTCCTGCTCTACTCAGGACAGGTGAGAACTCAGCTGGAGGACTGCATACAGTTCTGGGTGCCACTCTTTAGGAAAAATGTGGACAAATTTGGAATAATTCAAAGGAAAGCAACAAAAATGATAAAATGTTTAATAAAATCTGAACTATGAGTAAAGGTTAAAAAATGGACACATTCAATCTTGAGAAAAGAAGATCGGGGGTTGTGGGGGGACACACCTGATAACAGTTTTCAGATACGTTAAGGGCTGTTATAAAAAGGATGGCTATCAATTGTTCTCCATGTCCACTGAAGGTAGGGCAAGAAGTAATGGGCTTAGTCTGCAGCAAGAGAGATTTAGGTTAGACATTAGGGAAAACTTTCTAACTGTAAGGGAATTTAAGCTCTGGAATAAGCTTCCAAGAGCCGTTGTGGAATCCCCATCATTAGAGGTTTTTAAGAACAGGTTAGACAAACATCTGACAGGGATGGTCTAGGTTTACTAGGTCCTGCCTCACCACAGAGGTTTGGACTTGCTAGCTTCTCATGATCCCTTCCAGCCCTAGATTTCTATGATTCTATAAGAACATATTATACATCTGAAGAAATAAACAAGACTAACATGTTGTAAAATCCCATTTTAACTAAAACAAAACTGGTACATAAATTAATTGGTAAACGTTATGGGTCAGATTTTCAAAAGTTCTCAGTGTTGGCTCAACTCTTCTCAGATTAAAGTCAATTGTAAAGCTCCCATTGACTTAAGTGGGAGCAGAGTTAAACCTCACCCTAAGTGCCAGTTAGCACAGTCCTCTATACTCCCATAAATATTAAACCCTACAGGCCAGCTCCTCAATTGAGGTAAATCAGCATAGCTCCATTGACTTGTATATATCCAAAGCACATTAAGGAGACAACATTAAGGCCAGGTAGGGAGAGATTTACTTGCCTGGAGTAAGTGGAGGGAAGGAGGGATAAATGGCATGAGTGAAGTGGATGCATCCTTTTGGTGTTTGTTTAGAGACTGATCCAGCAAAGAACTTAAGCATGTGTTTAATTTTAAGCCCATGAGCAGTCCTATTAAAGTCAATGGCATGACTCTTCAACTTAAAGTGAAGCATTTTCCGAAGTGCTTTGTTGGATTGGAGCATTAGACATTTTCATACTTTTGATTTTCACTGAAGTATGAGAATTATTCAGTGGAAATTAAAAGACACTTTCTGGTGGCTCCACTGACACACACTTCCCACTTGAACTATTTCCCAATGTTGTGTTTTGTTTACAAATTACTATTAAATCCACACTCTACTTACAGTAGTTGAGACAGTCTTGTAACCAACCTATTACTAAACCCAGAAATATTTAAGCACTTTTAATGGACACTTATGGGTAACACTCAGGTGCATGGAAGTCAATGGGTGTTTTGCCATCGACTCCAGTGAAGCCAGGATTTCACTCTAGATGTCTAAGACTAAAGAGATCCCAGTAAATGCATTTTTACCTTTGTGTTTACTATAATATCATCTGTGCTGTAGACCTTTAGTTTAATGCACAGTGAAGTGCAGGGTCAATCTACTTAGCAGTCAATATAATGATCCACAGTGTAGCAGCAAGGTGCACTGAGTTTGCCTCCACTAACAGTTTGGAGGGTAAAGTGTGAGGTGGTGTTGTTGAGAGTGGCTCATATCCCTTGATTAATAGCTTTCAGCACTTGCAGCTGCATAGCAGAAAATGCTAGCTGCATGTAAAGAAAATTCACGAGCTACAGGGCACAATTCAAATTGCTCTGAGTGAGAGGTGATGTGGAGCTGTACTGCCCAGTGGGAGCACCAGAAACATTGTGTGGGGTACCCCTGGGAGCTTTCCAGTGCACAGGGGCAGCGTGACCATGACCACCATGCTCCCCTTTCTACTGGTTGAGGTGGCCCTACCTCCTCCCCGCTCCTCAACACCCTACTTGGGGAGTTTGGCAACCAAAGGGGCATTAGCAGTATGCCATCCTTGACTCATTTGTACCTGGCCTCTGGCCAGGAGTTCAGTGGAGGGAAAGTCCTTGTGTCTCACCCTCCTGCCTGCCCAATTTTGAAGGATCTAAGCGCAATCTGGCCTTTAGTATATTTATCTACCAATTGACTGGCAGATATAAGAAAAAAATGACAGAATGTTGACATCATTCACTCGACATTTTTAAATGGAACATCCCAACAACACACAACATACTGTTGAAAAGGAGGTTACATCAGGGCTTCTAACAGTAAGTCTGCAAGGCAAAGTTTAATACTAAGCCGCACAGATTCTCTCCATGGTCCTGAAACTTGGCCTATAGAGTCACACAGAGAAAGAGCAATTCCTCTTTGACCAATTAAAAAAGTTTACAAGGAAACAGAGACTTTTACCAGATTTGAGGGAGTAGGGGCTCTGGGGCCTTCCTGTTGCCTTTCCCATTCCCTTGTTCCTTTCCTCTCCTGGGCCACATGTTGAAACAACCATCCTTCCACTGGAAGAGCATTGGCTTTGGTCTCCCTCCACAGCCCATTGACGCAATTCTTGGGTCAGTCAGAGGAGGTTGTTCAAGAATGGACTTGCACCCCCAAATCATGCCGAGCATTGAGTGTGCTGCCTTCCAGAACAGGCGAGGGAATGAGTTTGGTCCCAAATTCAGATCACCAGCATGGGTATCCAACATGCTGCATTCTCTGGACTATTGAGGATGACCCTGCCACTTGATCAGTCTCAAATGATTTTTATTTGGGGTTAATTTCCCATTAAACTGAAATGTGCAGAGTGACCATTTTGTACAAGGATTCAGATTATTTGGTGAAGCAATGCAGTTGCATAATGTGCTGAGGCACCATAGTGAGGAGCATGGTGTAAACTCTAGTGTGAATTTAAACGATCATTAGGGCAGGAAAGAAAGCTCTGAAGGCTGAAGGTAGCAAAGTCCTGTCAATGCCACCTGCCTGACAAAGTGACTGCCACCAAATAATAGAGTTCCTCTAAAAGTCACACTCCCTTCTTGCAGGACAGGTGGGATTCTGCAGTGGGACTGTAGGGAATATGATCGGGAGATATTTGTATGGCCGTTCCATAAGTTTCCCCAGCAGCTGGACTCAGGGCACAGCGACAGAAGCCAAATGAGCACAGAATAGCCACATTTCTCAGAAATTCCATTTTTTAAACAGGATCTAAATTTGTATTTACACAAAACACCATAATGAATGTATGTAGTTGTGCTGCAATAATCTATCATGTAAAAAATACTAATCTGCCATTCCAGAATCAGTACACTCTCTAACAACACACATTTCCCTGATAGACCTCAATGGCTCAGAAGCAGCTGCAATCTTTAATTGGCAACTGATTCTCTTAACAGTTCCCCCACCCCCAACTTTATTTGTATTAATCCTACCCTAGGGATTTACACAGCAGACCAGACTCGAGTGGCATCAACTTTCATTATCTGCAAAAAACAATTTTTAGACCACTGTTAACCACCCCACAATGCCCACTCTGCTCCCCAAAATTCACAAGCAGAACCAGCATTCAGATAATGTTAAGGTATAAAGATCACAAAGCACAGCAGTTTTAGATACTAGTTTTTCAGCCACGGAGACTTGGGTTTTTTCCCGGTAAATGTCACCATGAGCCAATGAGTAGGCCAGGCCTCCTGGATAAATAGGCATGATGTTGAGAGTCAAGAGACCTGGATTCTAAACCTAACTCTGACCCTGACCAGGTGAATGATGTTACACAAGGCGCTTAACCTCTCTGTGCCTCAGTTTCCCCATGTAAAATGAAGTTTCCTCACCTAATGTGCTTTGATATTCTCAGATAAAAGCACTGTGTAGGGGCAAGGTATTATTTATGTCCCTACAAGTTGTTCACCCACAGTTAAAAAAGAATGGAAAGCATTTGGTAGAATAACCAATCTCCAGGATAAAATCTCCAGGAATAGCAAAGCTCTTGTAGGATAGGACTGAGCTTTAGTAGCAAATGTGGCACGGAAGTTTGTGCTTTGTTTGTAGTAAGTCTGCCTTTAGCTACTGCTCTCTCAGTCTTCCCTCTTTAACGTTCACCGTAGGCCGCACCCATTCAAAATGATAAAGCACATAAAAACTCAGGCAAGCAAGCTCCAGTAACCCACAATATCCATGAAACTGCAATACTGAAAGTCTCTTAACTTGCTGCTCTGACACCATTACCTTGCCTGATGTACCTGAGAAGTGCAGCAAATCACTCTGTATAAATCCCTGCACTGATCTCAGAGTCTTTCAGCCTACCTAGACACAAAAATATCAAGTTAAGAAGAGAGTGGCAGTGAATAAATGATGGGCTTTCATCCAAATCCTAAAATTTCCTTGAGTTTGTCTCATGGTGCCAAAACCAGCTTTTTGTCTATAAGTGCTTGTCATAACACTTCATTATTCCATACGTTGTTTTCAATCACTATCAATCTACATATTTTGGATAATACTCTCTCCAAATGGGAGTTCTACAGTCTATTCTAATATGAAGACCTTTTTTAGTGGTGATAAACCTTACAATCTGCATTACTAAAATATTATTACCTTAAGCTTTTCATTTCAGCCCATAAATGCTGCCACCAGCTAATTTCATTCGTGAGATGAGAGAGTGTAATTTATGTAACAAAACGGTACTTGAAATTATTTGCCTATAAAATGTCCTTCACTTGAATCCCTGACTAACAACCTTGTTAGCATTAGCCTCTTCCCAAATGTTAACACTCCAGGAATTCTTCTTCCAAAACACACGTAACAGTAAAGCCTACATTTGTTCTAACACACTTTAATCTTCATTCCCAGACACGTCATGCTGGCCAGTCTAACTCTCAGATACATTCCTTATTTCATACATTTCAATATATCCTGCAATTTAAGCCAACTTTTAATTGATCAAGTTACCTTAGCAACAGTGGACTCTCTGTTCCCAGTATGGAGATTTCAACTGGATCTGACAAAAAGATTTTTCCTTTAATTTACATACTTCTGTAGTTTTCACCTTTGAGAAAATAATTTATTTTCAAGAGGGAGATTTCCATAAATCTTGTCTCTCGATGTCTGTCTTGGAATATTTTTCACTTTTCTTACAGTTCCAAGGGTGTTTAATTATTATTTTTTTAGGTGGAAAGGAAAAATACCAACATGTTCAGTAATTTTCCTAAAATGAGCAGTCAGAAGTCGCTGGGTGAGAAGACCCTCTGTTGAATAAAGTAAGTCTAAAGAGCTGAGCTTTCCACATGCAAACTTTATTTTACAGAGCTCCTTATTTTTGTCACCTTTTTTAAAACTCCTCTTCTCATCTGCTCTGTTTACACATCTTTGGCTGACTGAACTGTTCACATGTTTCATGGACATTATGGTAATTCCCATTAACATCAGGAAACTTCGGGTTTGTGCTGGATAAGTGCATTTTATGTCACTTTGCAAAATTCGTCACTTTCGCCTGGTACTTGGAGAAAAACTGTGTAGAAGTCGGAAACAAAACCAAGGCTTATTGACAATACTTTGGACATTGACGCATTAGGATAATTGACGAAAGCTGTTGATGCTGAATATAGTCTAGTTTCTGCATTCAGCCAATTTTGAACTGGTTTTGTGGAAGTTAGAATCCTGATCCATTCAGTCCAATGCCAGGCATGCAGAGATATATCGGAAGAAGACACCTTTTCTTCTGACACAATCTTTACTTTTAGAAATACCAAGGCTGCAGCAAAGCAGATATGCAGATGCTTCTCCAGTACTCGCTTGACACTGCATCTTCTTGTTCATTCCTGTATGGAAATAGGGGCTTTTAAGTCTTTTCTTCTGTTGTCTCCATCTGGAGCCCTTTGTCCTTGGTTGGTATTTGTTTTTCTGAATCAAGAGTGCTCCAGAGAAATTCCCCCATTTGTTTAAATCTGTTAACTGATTCCACACAAAATGCACTTGCTAATTTGCTTCTGTGGCAAAAATAAAAACTGTCCTCACTGGCAGGAGAAATGCATGGTCCACAGTTGGTTGTGATGGGATCTTTCCCCCTCTGTTTAAAATGTAAGGTCTCATGAATTAAGAAGATACAATGTGTCTAGATCTTATACCAGTCAGACTCTGATTCATCAGGGAGTCTCCTTGGTAACTAGCTGTTCCTCTCTGATGATTCGTGTTATAAAAAAGCTCTCTCAATTTAAAGATAAAATACAGTGAAAGGAGAAAGAGGAACTATACTATATATATGCATTAGAAAGACACACATACATAATGTGTATGTATCTATATTGTGCATTTTCTACATGCATGTGCGTGTGTGGGGAGGAAACACTCTTTCTGTAAAACAAAGATATATTATTTGCAGGGGGGGAAATATACCCACACAAATTATTGTATTTTTGCTAGAAACCCTTGCTGTGGTCACTGTCTTTGCAATGTAAATAATCTCAGAAGAAAGGGTGTTGCTGTTACTGACATTTAATGAGAGGCATAGCAGTTTATACTGTAGCAAGCCAAATGTTTAGTCTTGTGTGAGTCTGATCACCAGTTGTAAAGATTCAGAAACACAACAATTTACTCTAGGAATAACAGCCAGATTATTGGATACTACTTAGTGATCCCTGCTTTAGTCATTAGAATAGTGGCTACTCTCCCTTAGATACATAAGATGCTATTATGTGTGCTTTCAGGTTGCTAAATTTGAAAGTGTGCTGCTTTTTAAAGACTATTTTTCTCTGAGAGCTCATGTTATATGAGAAAGTTAGTTCAGGGTGAGGTTAATACACACTCTGTTTAGATGATAGTCATGTGTTTATAGTTAACAATCCACTCAAAACCATTTAGCACGCAGAAGAATAACCAAGCTGGAAAAATGTACAGTGGTAACTACGGCTTACATTTCTCTAGTACCTTCCCTTTGAAGATCTCAAAGCGCTTTACAGACATTAAGCTGAGTTCGGTAAATATTATTCCCATTTTACAGAAGGGAAAACTGAGTCACACACTGAGGCCAATGTTTTCAAATTTGGGTGCCTAAAATTAAGCTCCTAAATCTACATTTAGAAACATAAATATGTAGCCAGATAGTCAGCATCTTTGAACATTTTGGCTTAAGAGATTTGTCCAGGGCTACAGAGGGCATCTGTGACAGAATCAGGCCTAGAACTCAGATCTTTTGACACCATATCTTATGCCTTAATGACTCCCACTTGTATAATGCATAATATCTGCAGATCTTCCAAGTTACTACAAGGTTAGGTCTTTATGAGGCCAAGTTAAACAAGACACGGTAGGGATTAATTCATCCCATTCCTCCCAGGGGGCCAACAACTTGAAGATGGTAAGAGGCTGAGAAACCTGCTTTCACTCCATTTTTCTAAAATAAATAAATAAGAAGCAGAAAATCGCATTTCACTTTTGTATAAAAAGCCCTCTAACAATTTTTTTGTAGCTTCTGACAAATAGGTGACGAAAGGAAACTTAAAACTCTGGGCCAGATCCTCAGCTGGTGCCAATCGTCTCACACCTCAAGTCTCTCTTCATGAGCCTCTCTCTCTTTCTCTTGGTGGGTTCCTATGCCTTTTCTGCACTGTGTCCAAGATTCCTGCTGCTCCCACAAATAAATAAAAGAACAAGCCATATTTCCATAATGGCTTTTATCTCAAAGGAAGCCAAAGCACTTTGAATGCTAGTGATGGGTTAACTGTTTGTAATCACCTCTGGGGTTGAATCCGGTAATCAAGTAGGCAGCCAGCACACTGCTTATTGTATGATATGAGGAATGGGCATTTTTGGTAAAGCCATGGGGCAGGCCCTCTATTCCTGCAAAATGGGCCATGGGATTTTTAACATCCAGGCAGAACAAAAAGGATCAAATTATCTATGTTTGAAGGAGGAAGGGCTGAATCAAAGCTGTGGGGCTTCAGACCTGTAGTTACAGAGAAACTAGGTATTTCAACCCAGAAGCGTAGACAACTGTGCCATCCCCTCCAGCAAGAGCCTAACACACTCAAACCTTCATTTACCAAGTCACATGGTGGACATTCATTTATCAGAATCAGTTCAGTGTTCAGACAATCGAGATAATTCTCAATGCAATTAATACACGTTGCGGACATGACCTCATTTTGGATAAGTGAGGTTTTTGGATAACCATAGTTGGGCTAATCAAGATCTGACTAGACTTCCTGAATGACTGAGAACCCCAGTCAGCACAGCACAGCCA
The DNA here is from genome assembly GCF_965152275.1 of Natator depressus. Lineage (NCBI taxonomy): Eukaryota > Metazoa > Chordata > Testudines > Cheloniidae > Natator > Natator depressus. The sequence goes on from NC_134242.1 coordinate 11,845,266, forward strand.
GGGAGAAGGGGAGAGAAAGTGATAGGGGTGAGCTAATTATCTTTTCTCTCCTACTTTCTCCAAACAGACACCTAGGGACATCCCCCAAATGCCTTCTGAATTGGACAACAATCCTCAGATCTCACAGTGCTGCTGGGGCTACCATGGCAGGGCTGAAGGGGAGGGAAGGAGAACCCTCTCCCTTCCACCTTCTTTCCTTACCCTACTCTACCATGTCTTTTGGGCTGCAAGGAAGTAAAGCCTTTATTCTCCTCACATCTGCGTTTGCATCACCCGGTGGAGCCCAGGGGAGCTGGAGAAGCAAAGATGAGTCCCTGACGGGAAGGAAGAGGAAAGGAAAGGAGAGTGGATGGGTGGGACTGATGCCCCATCTCAGTGAGAACGAAAGGGGTGAGCATGACCCGCCTCCGTGTGCCTCTGACTCTGCCTTTTTCATGCCCACTGGAGAAATCAGGAGGGTTTTCATTTTTCCAAGTGATTTATTTATGTAGTTTCCCACAGTTTCCCCTAGATGGAGAGGGAGGCAGGCTGAACAGTGCCCAGGCTTGGGGTGCCAACACTCTTAGGGAGTAGCTCTGGCTCCCTTAGGCACTCATTCACCCTCCACCCCCACCCCGGGAGCCAACATTGGCCCTAATTATGTTCCTTTTAACTAACCTTTATTGTGACTTGCCTGCTTGAAGGATATTACACCTGCCTGTGTCTGACTGACCTTCCCCAATGTCACCCGGATTTCCTCTGGCACATGTTAAATGGCAATTTGAGCGAAGTTAAAGAACATGCATTTGGTGGCAGAAAAAATGCATTGTTCTGATAACATGGTGCTGCCTTCCTCAGCTCAGATACTCTGGCCTTCAGCTATTACATTGGTAATCTGCTAAAGGAACAATATCCGTGGTGAGTTGTACACATTCCCATTAGTACAGCCTTTCAAACTGTCCCAGACTAGTACACCCACCACTGCCATGGGCTATGTCCCAAGTGGTACAGAGCCCCGTTAGTTCTCACTGCAAGCAGTGGGATGGAGCTTGGCACATCTAGCTGATCTGTCTCTCCAGGCATTTGTTCTAGGCTTATCACCATGAGCTGAGTACCTCTCAGGCATGGCACTACAAGGAGGCGAAAGGTGAGAATCGAAAAGCAAATGATATTTAACTCACCAGTCAAAACAATGACTGCCAAGGGAGCAAGTCCAGTTTTGTGTGTCTGCACTAGAAAGGGGTGGGCATTCTCTTCTCCCGTGCCCACCCGCTGTGCTGCCCTAGGGGGTTGGACACTATTTTGAAACATGAGGGAAGAATAAAGAACTCCCATGCATCTACGGACAGATGTGTCGTGCAGATTTAACAGGAAGAGGGCTCCAAAGCTGCAGCAGGATCTCACACACACTTCACTGAATGGCCTGGCACCCACAGACTAATGGGCAGTTTTAGAAACACTCTTCATTAATGAGCACATGAGCAGTTAAGGAGGGTTCCCAGTCACCCACCCACATTTTAACCTGTCACTTTCAGACCTTATATTAGAGCCACAGATATCCTATTCATAGAACCATCTGGGGCAGGTGTCCGTTTGGATAGCATTGGCTCTGTGTTCGCTTCCAAGACCAACATTCTGTTGTCCCAGCAAACCAGCCTCTTCACTGTTCCACAAAGAAGCATGGTGGTGCCCTGAAAAGATGACCAATTGTTCAGGAACTTTGACAGCAAGTCAGAGGAGAGAAATCGGAAGCAAGGTGATTATAACTTGGGCTGAGCAAAATACAGTAATAATCTGAGCTAGTCTACACTGGCAGCATGAGTGTCAGGGTGTCTGCCAAAGGGAACTCAAAGTGTCACAAGTTTAGGTGCTGTGGAATCGGATGCCCATCCACTGAAAACACGTTCTGTGCCCTCAGCCCCAGGTGGAAGGAGAGGGCTAAATCCAATGGGAGGTTTCTAGTTTCTTTCCTTCTCCTGGTTCTGGGCAATTGGCTCTTCCAATGATGGTTTGCAAGAAGAGGTGGTGAGGTCTTGACTGTCATCACAGGGCAGTTCACAGCTGGGTTGGGGCCAAGTTTACTGAACTTGGGGCTAGAAGCAGAACTTGAACATTTTCAGGTTTACCCAGCCTGGTTATATAGGTGCTTCAAAACCTTGAATGCCACACAGTATGCACCACCCTGAGACAAGACCTCCATGTTTCTGGGCTCCCCGAGGAGCCCCGAACTCGGCCTGATTCATCTGCTAGAACAGCTCTCCTGGACCTCTACGGAAGTTAAAAGCCTGACAATCACTGTCCTTATCTGCAGGTTGGCAGCAGCATGTGCCCCCATGCTCACAAACTCCCCATGCTTTCCGGGTGCACCGACACTGTTGGTTCATTCCTGGCCATCTTTACATTCCTTGTCCGCACCACACACCCATGAACTCTTTTATTCAGCAATAACTGAACCCACAGCAGTGACTCTCTTCTCAGACAGTTTGGGGAGGTTGGAAGCAAGCAGCCATGTAGTGGCCTTTCCCTGAGTGGGTAGATAAAGGAGGAGGAGAGCACAAGGAACCCTGGCCCAGCTACCCACACCCACCCCTAAAAAATGAGAGGGTACAATTGCAGTCTCTGTGTTTAGGGGAGTGCAGTGTCGGCTCCCTGGGGTTCAAACCACTCTGAAGAGCTGGCTGCATAATGGGCAAATGGCATTGTAGCTACTTCACTCTGGCCTGGAGAGAAGGCCAGGTGCTCTGTGGTGGGGGAACAGGCTGCATCGTGTACTGGGAATGGCAGAGCTTGCATGTGTTCTGTAAGCACACTGCCCTGACCAGGCCAGGGCCTTGCCGGCTCAATACAGACCATAGAGACAAGGCAGAGTTGGGGCTGGTATAGCTATTGCTGCAGTGCAGCAGCAGAATGGTTGTTAGATGATTTGGGAGTTGAATTAGTGGGCTAGATCCTGGAGCTAGACTGATTTACACCTGCTGAAGATCTGCAGCAATATTTTGGAGGGAGATTTAATTTTTTATTATACATTTTAATCACTGGGATGTGAATTAGGGCTTGGAATAGGCACTGGGAGGAATCAAAATAAGTAATGAAATCTCTGTGCTGCCTTTCATTTGTTAACACGGGAGTTAATACTTAAATGTTCCTCTATTTTCTTATTTTCTTTCCTGGGTCCTTTTGGGTAAAAGTTAATATTTTAATAAAAATGAGCTTAAGTACAACTTCATCTCTCTTCTGGCAGCTTGTTGCTTTTTGGGGAAATCAACCAAATGGCGAAGCTGTGTGAATTCATGCTGTTGACCACGTGGTCATAAATCCTCTGTGTGTGTGTGTGTGTGTGTGTTTTAAGCAATAGAAAGGGGTGTTTCCTACCATTAAACCTGATTCCCTGCACTTGCTCAGTACAACACACAGTGAGGTTCTTCCATTTTATTTCAATCTCAGGTCTAATCTGCAATCTGATTTAAACCAAAAGGAACATCAGTGGGAGTAAAAGGAAATGTGTGCAGCTTGTGTAAGTGTTTTTATGAATTGGACCTCTTGAGATGAGAGTTTCATTACCGCTGAAAAATGAGCCCACTGTGCTGTCGATATTATAAACAAGAATGGCCCATTTGTATTATGAAGACACAAGCTTATTATTTTTAGCCTGTTCGTATAGCATGAGGAAAGTTTAATGTGATAATCAATGTAATTGAAAAACTGAAAGTACAGAAAATTGCAACAAGCTAATAGGGGTGATAATGGCTACAAATGTAATATTAATAAATGGTCTAAAGGCTGTATATAGTATAGTTATAGGTCCAGATATAAATACATACACACATAGGATTAATTCCTGAAGGGCTTATCCAGCCCTTAGTCAGGCATGACTCCCATTCAGTGTAACTGGAGTTATGCCTGAATAAGGATTGCAGTGAATGGGTCATGCTAAAGATGATCCTGATCTAGACTTCCAAATATGAACCCTCCAATCTTAAAAATAAATATGCTCCAAGTTTCGATCTCAATTTTACTACTATGGCCTCTTTCTAGAATGAACTGAACTGAAACCGTGAATTTGAATAATCCCACACTTTGTGGTGCTTCAAAATCCAGATCTGATCTTGGATCTAAACTACGTGGCTTAAGCTCATCTCTGCATATTATGGACCACATCCTCAGAGGATGTAAAGCAATTTAGCTTCATGGAGGTTACTGGAGCTACACCAATTTACACCAAGTGAGGATCTGTCCTTTAAATGTTATATACCATGAACACAAACTTAAATTGTGTGTAAACTATATATACATATTGTACACAAAAAGCTTTTGGGTGCTTGACTTTACAACCTTAATATACACATAAAAACTAGGTTAAAAGAAATTTCCTAGATTTTTAAAAATGTTAAGTGAACCACCCTCCCAGAAATTCCATCCTATGGCATTGTATTGTCACCCACATGGTTCGTCAGCAAGGTTGGAAGCTTTATATCCACAGCAGAGACCTCTGCCACTTGAGCTAATGGAGTAATGGATAACTGTAGTAGGTTGTCATCCTCTATTTAGACCAGCCACTAGAGGGAGAGTAGTCAGTGAGTTTCACAGATATCTGCTGACAAAAGAGGAATGCAGGACCCAGGAATCTTGGATGCAGATTCTGGAGGGAGTGTTCTCTAGAGATCACAAACCCTTTTACCCCAGTTCCCTTCTTCCTCTCAACCCTCCACCCTGGTCCTGTCTCTTCCCAAATTCTCCTCTCTGGCTCCTAGGGGGTCCCTGTGTGAGATCCAGTCTCCTATGCCTTTCCAGCTCATCTTCCCAGTCCCCGCCCACACTTCTTGTCCCAGTCTTCTTGCTCAGCCAGTTACAGTCTCCTCCATTACTTCTTGCGCAAGCTCAATCTTCCTCACCCCATTTCTCCTCCCCAGCTCCCAGTTCCGGTCTCCTTGTCTAGCAAGTCCTCGTCTCTCCTTTCCTGCACCCTTCCATCAGCTCCCAGGCCCAGTCTCCTTCCCAGAGTTCTTGTCCCTGCTCCAAAGCATGGAAGTGCTAGAGGTATTCAATTAAATGGTTGTAAGAATTTTAAATGGACAGAACAACTTATTTTCCCCTAATCTTGTTCTTGGAAACAGGTGCACCATTTTTGCTGAAACTTTCCCCCAGAAGTTCAGCCTGAGGCAGACAATCAGCATGGGCAATTTCAGCCTGAATGGTGAATTTGGCAAAGATATAAGAAACTTAAAACAGGGGTTTATAATAGAAAGTGTTGGGTAATCTTAACTATAGGTGGTGCTACCAGCTCTGCCTATAAAACACACACACCAACATACATGCAGACTGCCTGATTTTCAGAAGTGCTAATCGCTACTGTATTGACTTTCATTGCTCCACTGTTTCTAGAAATCAGACCTTTATTCTATTGCCACTTACATCAGTTTCACACTGAAGTTAGTCTGTTGGCCTCACCAAGGTAAGCAAGACTGAAATCTGACCCAGTTTATATACATATGCACACGTAGACATTCCTAGATATAACCATATATCTTTAGTGAGCCTGTGTTTGACCATTAAATGAACTCATTTTTAAAAATATGAAACGTGTTATGTCATAAATGATATTTAAATATGTTAAAATGATTATTTTGTTCAGGGAAATTATTAAAGTCAAAGTAGAAGCTACAGCTGATACAGTGTACATTGCCTACAGTGTTCATATTCACAATGAAATTACTTACATCATGAAGCAATTATCATGGTTTAAAATGCCAATAACATTCTGAAGGCATAGATGCCTTGGGTTTTCCATTTGCAGAAGTATTTCTTTTACTGCACATACTTGCCTAATAATTTTAACATTTTAGATACCTAGAGGTATTTTACAACCCTCCCATGTGTGATCTTTGTTAAAAAAGAACAATAACAACAAACTCCAGAAAGAATATTTACTCCATTAGAGCACACTTTTACTCCATTGGAGCCATGATTACTTATAGCCATTACTCCGTTACATCTGCCCAAAACACGATGGGTGAGCTCACATTTATAGTCTTTCCCCATGTAAATTTTTGACAGCAGATCCTCCAGCTGTGAGAGAGTAGATCATTGCATTCTATATCATTGTGAGTTCATCACCTCCTTTACAATCAATCTGTACCCTTCAGGAGCAGGATCCACTCCTGCAGTACCTTTCCTTCCAAAATGCTACCTATATCATTATCAGAGGCTGTTTCTGTTGTTCCATGGATAGGCTAGTGGAGGGGATCAGGATGTAGGTAGCTTGAACTCCTTTCTTTTACCTTCTTCAGAAACCAGGCATTAAATTCTCTGCTGGTGCAGATCAGTTGACTTCGTAGAGCAGCACCAAATAACACCAGCAGAGAATGTGACTGCAAGCCACCGGCTATCTATTTACTGATCCTGGGCTTGATTCAATAGGCTTAGGATCAGGCCATCTGTGTGGTTCTAAAAACCCCTTGTGTTGGGCTAGAACATCCTCGACTCCCATCAGAGAAAGTGGGAATTGAGGGTGCCCAGTGCCTTATAGGAATTAGGGTCCAAGAGCGCATGAGTCCTGAGGTCATTCTCCAGACAGAGTTCCCTCCACAGCTGCAGGACTCTGCTAGCTCTTTAAAAACAAGAAAGTCATTACTACCAGACAACGGCTCAGTAGCCTCCGAAAAAAGATTTTGTGGTCTCAGTCTATCTCCTAGAGAAGCTGCCAGGCCTCTCAGGAAATCCAGCACCACAACCGGCACCTTTTTTAGAGCAGTCTCAGCAGGACAAGCCAAGGACTGAATGGGCCATGGAAACTGAAGAAAGGAATCATTTCAGCTAGTCTTTATACATTAGCATAGGAGAAGCTTCCTTTGCTGTGGTCCAGGCTCCCTCTGTTCACTGCATAAATGAAAAGGGACTTCAGTTTCCACTACCTTTCACTGGCATTACATTTACTTCAAAAGTACACTGTGGACCTGATCAGCAAACGGCTATTGAACACGCATAAATGCTCATGAAATCATGTTACAAATGTCCACATTTATAGCTTAGGTATTTGAGTATGCAGAAGGACAGCTAGATGCATAATTGATAGGTTTACTTTTATGTAATCTATCTATCTATCTATCTATCATTTATTACTATATTAAGCCACTGAGTGTTTTGTCCCTGGGCAACCTCTGCTGAGCCAGTAAATATTTCCAAAGCCTTGGCTCCCACTATTTACCTTCATTTTCTGTAACATCTTAAAGGTCATACCGAATTCCTTTTGCAATCCATTTTATAACCAATAACACAAAATGTCCCTTCCCAAACCTCGCTGTCAGCAAACAAATGCCATGAAGCAGAATGATTTTTTTGTGTGTGCACCATTCAGAAGTCCATTAATTTGGTTTCTGTGGCGTTAGGTAATGAACGTTCCTGCAGCAAGTTCACAATTCCATTTTACATCAAATAACTATCTTTTCTCATGTATGATTCATTAAGCATATTTCTTGCTTGGGGCAAACTGTTTTATTGAAATTATTTTTCTTTGTTCTTTTGTACTGATTGTCCATAAGGACTATAAAGATTGTCTGCATGACATCTTTTTTTTTTTTTAAATTCAATGCATAATTGTAACAATGGAAATTCATCTGATGCTACATTAATTCCCCCCCTCATTATCTTCTCTGAACAGGGGAACTACCTGTTATTATTTACATGACAACATAGGTTTCTCTTAGTCGCATGGAATTTTACCTTCAGGGATATACGCACAGGGTACATGCAGGGCAATGACAGAAATAATGTGAGGGCATATTGTTCAATCTAAGCTGCAAAGACAAATGGAAGCATGAATAGCAGAAGTGTTAAAGATCTGAAAGCAAGAACTTTACTGAAATAAATATCGGAGATGGGAACCCACAAAAGAGGTTAACAGCCGTTGCAGATACATCTAGCTGAGTGTTGAGTTGGGTTAATTTGCAAGGGCAATGGATGTCTTTGAAACTGAGAAGTGGTTAAGAGAAGACACTAGCCTTTGGGCTGGGTCCTCAGCTGGTGTAAATTAGTGTAGCTCCTTAGAAGTCCATGGTTTACAGAAGCTGAGGTTTTGGACCCTTGTTTGTAAGGAAGATTATGAAATCCTAATAGACTTCCTTTTGTGATGAAAAACAACTGAAGACACAGCTGTCCTAACCCAGGACAAATCCAGATGCTTTTCCATCCCCTGTTACCAATGTGATTTTCACTGATGTCCATCGGTACACGGGCACTGTTATGCTGACAGATACGGGTGACTTCATGGGTCTCTTTAAGATTGCAGGTGAATGCACCCCTCAAATAACATAATTCTGAGGATAAGTTAATCACAAGCCCCACACATAGGACTAAAGGATTGTGAACCCACCCAGGCGTTTAGACTGAGCGAGCAGAGGGGTTTTGCTGAGTAGTGTGTGTGTGAGAGAGAGAGACGGATGGGAGAACACACAAAAACTGAGAACAGGCAAGAACGGCGGGAGAGACAGAGGCAAAAAGCCAGAAAGCCAAGCTGTAGCCTGTGAACACAGAGTGACCCTGGAAAAAGCTAGTGAGAGAGGTTTTGCATCTGGTGTTGGCTAGAGGCTTGGGACTGTAAGCTGAGAAACTGCTCTGTTTGTTCTTGGTTCCTCCTGCCTATGGAGAAGCAGGACTTTGTACATTCCGTGTAAATATACAAGACTCCATCAATTTCTACTCCCAGCTGGAACATCCCCAGGGCCCCACACTTTGACTTGTCACTTGAGTCAAAAAGGGGCAACAGGCATAAAGGATTTATAGTGGGATTTCTAAAAGTGCTCTGTGTTGGCCTAATCCGGCTCCTATTGAAGCAAGGGGAGTTTTATCATTGACTTCATCGGGAATGGAGTTAGCAGCACTAAGTGCTTTTGATTATTCCACCTTTAATGTCTGTGTGGCGGAGATTGAATGCAGAGAGTGACAGCATATGGGCCACTGTTGGTGACAGTAACAGTCATGTGCAAATTTGAACTCAGATCTGCTAGGATTGAAAGTAGTTTGTAACATCTATGAGAAAAAAGCTGAATTTACACACACTAAATATATTAGATTAGGTCAGAGTAGCCTGTGTCAGTCTTAACTCACTGCTCTCCTAAAGGATCAAACCTCTGCTCCTGAATCCAAAAGTTTCTGATTGCTCAGAAGCTGGGTCAAAACATACATAAGCACACACATATACTGATGTCTGAGAGAAAGAGATAGAGCTATATGATGGCCTGGTGTGGTTAATAGGTTTAATCAGCATGAGTTTGGGATGAAGGTATTACACACAAGCAGCATTCAAAATTCATCTAAGCTACACCCCCGAAGTGACATCAGCGATGCAAAAACTCACCACAGCAATCTCATTGTTTCTTTGTGGTTTGTTGAACCATTTTCTCACCTTGTCTTATAATTGTGCTTGCCCTTAAGCCAGGGGAAACTTTCTGGCCTGAGGGCCACATCTGGGTGGGGAAATTGTATGCAGGGCCATGAATGTGGGGCGGAGGGTTGGGGTGCAGGAGGGAGTGCGGGTGTTGGAGGGGGTGAGGTGTGCAGGAAGGGACTCAGGGCAAGGGGTTGGGGTGCAGGAGGGGTGCAGCAGGGGGCTCAGGACAGGGGATTGGGGTGCGGGGTACAGGAGGGGTTCGGGCTCTGGTCCGGCACCGCTCACCTTGAGTGGCTCTGGGATGGCAGTGGTGCACAGCAGGGCGAACGCAGGCTCCCTGCCTGCCCTGGCCCTGTGCCGCTCCCGGAAGTGGCCAGCATGTCTGGCAGTGGCTCCTGGGGGTGGGGTGGGGCAAGCGGCTCCGCCACGTGCTGCCCTCGCCTGTGGATATCACCCCCAAAGCTTCCATTGACCATGGTTGCCCATTCCCGGCCAATGGGAGCTGCGGGGGGTGCTGCCTGCAGGTGAGGGCAGTGCACAGAACCCTCTGACCCCCTCTCCCACCCCGGGGCTGCAGGGACATGGTGCTGTCCACTTCCGGGAGTGGCGCGGGGCCAGGGTAGGCAGGGAGCCTGCCTTAGCCCCTCTGCGCCACGGGGCTGGCAATCCTGCAGGCCAGATTGAAAGCCTGATGGGCCGGATCTAGCCCGCGGGCCATAGTTTTCCCTCCCCTGTCTTAAGCTTTTCAGACCCCAAGCTGCCAAATACAGCACCACCAGTCCTATTGCTGACCCAGGGGTCAGGCAGGGAATTTCCTCCCGCTCTGGTCTCATCATTGAGTTGTTCACCCATGTGAGACCTGCCCCCACAAGTATGGGGTACCTGAGTTGCTCATTCAAGGAGTCTGTCCATTCTTTGCACTGAATGGACAGGGGTCCTATGGAAAAAATGAACAAGGGGGACAAATTAAGATTGCCCAGGCAACCTTAATTCTGATATTTCCTAACAGTTGAGTGCTTGACTTTCTTAACTTAATAATGTTCTTTTAAGGTAGCTTTGTGTGTGCAATTTCCTAGGTTTAAAAAAAAAATCGAAAAACTAGAAATTCCATAACATCATATTGACACCCACAGGTTCAACAGCAGGACTGGAACCTTTGCCACATGAGCTAACACGGTAACTGATAGCAATAGTAGGTTGTCATCTTCTATGTGGACCGGCAGTAGAGGGAGATGGGACACTTTGCCAGATGGTTTCACCCATATTTACTGACAGCAAAGGAAGGGTGAGACTCGGGAGTCTTGGGTCCCATTTCAGGCTCCGGAAGGTTGTGTGCTCCAGTGGGCACAGACTGTTCTGTCCCTAAGAGTGACCCCTTCTGCCCCATCTCCTCCAACCCATCCCTATCTTAGGCCTATCTCTTCCCCAACCCTGCTTCCTTCTCCCAGAGTCCTCATCTAGCCAGTAACCATCTCCACTCCTCAGGCTTATCATCCCAGTCATCGTCTCCCCCTGGCTCTTAATCTGATCTCAGTCTTCCCCTCACCCACTAGCTCCCTGTCCTGGTCGCCTTGTCTAAGTGGTCCCAATCTTCCTCTAACTCCCAGTCCTAGTTTCCTTCTCTTCCCCACTCCCATAAACCTCCACTGTTCTTGTCCCAATCTACTCTCCCTGCAGGTCCAACTCTTGCCCCCTTGCATTTGAATCACACAGGTTCCTCCTCCACATTGCCTGGGCCCAGCAGGGGGCGGCCACTGAGAGCACAGGAAAGATAGTCTCCCTGTTCTCCATTCAGACACCCAGACCTGGCATGGCCCACAGCAGAGCAAAGCTGCAATTGTAGGGAAAATCCTTCTTAGCCCTGGCCCGGAGCATGCTCAGAGCATATGGAATCTTCGGGAATTTTAGCTGATAAAATCTAAGAATTCTCTTGAGCACGCGTGAGCCATGTTTTTCAAAGGCTTATAGCTGGGCCAGATAAAGGTGGATTTTCACAGGGGTAGCAAAGGGCACCCTCCTGGCATTGGTCAAGTTCCTGCTCCAAAGTACAATGGGAGGACAGTGGGTTATTTTAAAGGAAAGATTGCCGGGATTTTTTTAACATGGGCAAAACAACATATTTTCCCCTCGTCTCATTCTCAGCAACGGTCAAACCGTTTTGGCTGAAGTTTTCCAAAAATCCTGAGGCAGAAAAATTGGCATGAAAAATTTCAGCCCAAACAGTTATAATTTGACAAAGTTATAAGCAACAGAAAATTGGGTGTTACAATGGTAAGTGTCAGACAATCTTAATAATATGTGGCATTACCAGTCCTGCCTATACTACTTAGTATCTATCAGTATTTAGGGCTTCATGTTCCAAGTGCTTAACTAACATAACTAATTATTGCTCACAACATAATTATTATTATTTATTTTTGTATTGTGGTTGTGCTTAGGAGTCTCAGCCCTGGACCAGGACCCTATCGTGCTAGGCGCTGTACAAACACAGAACAAAATGACGGTCCCTGTCATAAAGTGCTTACAACCTAGGTCCCTGTGAGGTAAGTATTACTATCCCCATTTTGCAGATGAAAAAACAAGGAGCAGAAAAGAGTTTAAGTGATTTGCTCAAGGACACAGAGCCCGTCCCTATTAATCTCCTGATAAATCTTTCATCCCCAGCATAAGGCATCGTTAAGGGCTATGGTCTTATCCTTCAGCAAAAACTGAGATATACTTATCCTCTCCGTTTAGTCTAGTGGGGATATTTGCTCACACTGAATAAGAGGAAAATCATTAACTTTGCCTTTTGATATATATTTTTAATTCCTTTATTCATAATGAATTCCTTGGTGTGGCTGCGGGGGTGAAATATGTTACACTATAGGAATTTCCTTGCAATTTAGCATTAATTAATGTCCACTTCTTACATAGCGTTAACAATAACATGCCTGATCTTTTGGAAACCATTGTTGTGGGAAACTCTTTTCTTTTATTCTTTTTGAGTCTCTGAGTTGTCAAAAGTACAGTTCAATTTGCATTTTAGATTTTCAGTCAAAATTGTGTCTTGAGGGTTTTGAAGTGTTGGCAGACATTAAACATAGTGCCCTTGTCCTACTGTGCTTTGTATGATTGAGATTCCAGTTCTTGTCTTTTCATGTTTGCAAGTCTACATAGGAAAGAACACCTCATTTCCAGAGAGACAACGATAAACTTTGTGTTAGAACAACAGGTCTGTCAATCCCCATTTGTCTTATTCCAGTTCGAGTCTTAGTTAAATGCACCATGTCATTTGCCAACATCTATACTTCTGTTTTCCCTGCTCACCATAAGAGGGAATTCTATTCCTAAGGCAGCTTTTGAAAGTCAACATCTGTAAGGTGTTTTTTGCATCTGTCCATTGCAATAAGAACTTACTGCAAGTTTTACTGCTCTAACAGCCTCTGGAGAATTAGATATGCTGTTTAGCAAAACTGACTACCGGGTACTAAGGATAGTGCATTCACATTCAAGTCACTGTGTACTGTGCATTAAGAGGCTCACCTTGACTTCATCAGTCCGGAAAAACCCATTTCTTTAAAGCCTAGAGGGAATGGCCTTAGTGGTCTAAGTTACAGGTTTGCAATATGTCCAGGGCCTCCATATATGGCTACAATTTCTAGCAAACCTTATCCAGTCCTCCTTGTGAGAAAGGAGAGATTAGAACAAGAATTGGAAGCCAGGAACTCCTGAGGTGCAGGCCTGGGAGGCAGTTGATAAAAGGTAGAAAGGGGCATTTTATGAAAATTGCACACTACTCTGTGTATTTAACAACCCCACATGCCATGGGTCACCAGCTGGGGTTGAAACCAGAATCTTCAGCAACAAAGCACAGATTTCTACCATGAAAGCTAAAGGAGTAGTCCTATTAGCTGGCAGCAGCAACAGGTTATTTTCCTCTATGTGGACTAAAGGCTGACACAAAACATCTTTTGCAAGTGTGGCACACGTATACCAGGCAAAGGGAGTCCCATGAAATTAATTAATAGGTAAAAGTGCACAGGGTTTAAAGCAAGAGCTCCTGCCCCTTCTCTGAGCACCTTTAAATGTTGTGCAGTGCCCTGTCCACTTGGCTACTTCTTGTAACATCAGTCTCCTTATGAGTTTTGATGGATGGCCTGGGTTCATCTGGATCCTGCCTCCAGCTCAGCAGGCTGTAACTTCCTTATTCTCTTCCCAGATATATTTACTTGGCCGTGCCTCCACCCCCTCACTCCTTCCTGACAGGATCACCAGGGCAGCTTAGAAGGATAATTCTAATCACAGGGTAACTCTGAGTTAGTTGGAGATTTCCAAGGAATAACACAATCACACCAGGTGCCAGCTCATGCCAGCGCCCCTAGGCCTCACTGAACACTGACAAACGCATACCTGGACGTCAGTCTGACTCACTGGTATGCTAGCATTGTTAAAATAGATAGGTTTCAGAGTAACAGCCGTGTTAGTCTGTATTCGCAAAAAGAAAAGGAGTACTTGTGGCACCTTAGAGACTAGATATTTAGTTGATAAAAATGTGCTTAGTCATGATGAAATGCTTCTAGGATGCTATATGTATTGATCTCAATTATAACATCAGTAGTCTATGGTATACAGTTATATTGAGTGTTTGCGCTGTAAACCTCTGTAATTCTGTAACTCACCAAACAGGAAAGCAGCATTAATTAGTGTAAAGAACTGGTCCTGCACACAAGAAGGCCCATTGAATCCAAACAAGCCATTGTGAAACATCAAAGGACAAAGACAAAGGGATCCGCAAGCTGCATGACTTGAGTTAGCCCTAAAGGTTATATAGTTTGCATATTACAGCAGCTACTATTACCTTTTGGAACCTAAGACTGTATCTCATTTGTGTGTATATGTTTACCTGCTTTAACCTTGTAAATAACTATTATTTTTGTTCTTTTTCTTAGTTAATAAACCTTTAGTTAGTTTATTATAGGATTGGCTACAATTGTTGTCTTTGGTGAGAGATCTAGGGTGCACTTTATCTGGGGTAAGTGACTGGTCCTTTGGGACTGGGAGTAACCTGAATACTGACATGATTTTTGGTGTAAGGGATCCTCTGTCACAAGGGCAGGTTTGCCTGGGTGGTGAGACAGACTGGAGTTGACAATAGTCAACAGAGTAATTGCATTAAACAGGAAGTAAATACGACATAGCAGGGTAAACCAATACTTTCAGGGTTACTGATGCCCTCCCAACCCTGATAATACTTATGAATTTCCCCAAAACTCCTAGTCATGTGACTGAATGTAGCAGGAATAAAATTTAGAGTCCTGTTGGTACGTGTACGCTGTGGGGGCCCTTGACAACTTAAGAAAGCTATATCTTCTGTAGAAGCAATAAGTAATTTGGCTGAACTGGTTCAGTACAGCCCCAAAGACTCACACATGGGATAAGATGGTAAGTCCCTCCACCAGGCTTAATAGATGGTAAGTAATAAAATCCCCAAGGCCTTACCCCGTGGCTTGAGGACACAGTTGGGGGAATAAAGGTCTCACAAACAATTCCCCTGACTGACTAACTAAAAGATGGTGCACTCAAAACTCCCCAAACCTCAGGCTCAGAGCTGAATTCAGGCTCCTCAGCAGCTGCAGTTGACAGGCATCCTCTTCAAACATGTCAGATGACTTCTGTTTACGAGATGACTCCTCACCATAAAGGGATGTAGGGATCAGGTACAGATTATAATAACTATCCTCAAATGTCGTAACTCTAATCTCCTACCTTAGTGCTCAGATACAATCACAACCAATGGGCACGGCAACCCTAAACTAGCAGCAAGAGTAGTTAGCTGCCATGTAGTAACTGATTTACTGGGGAGATGAAGGACTAACTCAGCCTGACTGGGGAGGGTATTTTCCCAACAAAATTCTATGAACTGTGAGTCACCTTGAACAGGGAAAGGAACAAGTTTAGGGATATTGCTTCCACATATCCAGAGGCAAGTTCTCAGGGGGGAACCCTGCATACAGGCCTGGGACTCCCAATCTCACTAGCAGTGGGCGCTACCCTGTCAGGGTACATCTATACTGCTAAAAAACCCTGCAGCAGCAAGTCTCAGAGCCCAGGTTAACTGACTCAGGCTCGTGCTACGTGTAAGGGGACTGTTGCCCCCTTACTAACATTCAGTGGGGGTGTTTTAGTTGCTAGCTCCCAGTACTCAAAGGGAAGGGTCGATGGGGAATCAAGACCCCGAGACTGACAGTCCTCAGGAACAATGGGGAGAGGCCAATGCTCCAGGTCAGCTTGAATGACAGGGTGGGCAGGCTAATCAGGGAGTCAGGAGACCAGGGAGGTCCTGTCCTCCGTGTGAGCTGGACTTGCCTGGGTCAGACAGAGTGGGGCCAACCTACGGAGAAAGCAGGGGCCCGAGCTGAGCTGGGGAGCAGAGCTGTGCCAGATCCAGAGGGACCAGAAAAGCAACCCAGAGAGAGCAGACCCTGTCCAGGGAGCAGAGCTGCAGCCCCTAAGCCTGGGAGGAGAGCTGCAGCAACCAGCACCAGAGGGGCCAGAAAAACAGCCCACGAAGCAGGTCAGTGCTGGGAGCAGAGTCACAGAAGCAGCCTGCAGAGCAGACCTGTCCTGGGAGCAGAGCTGTAGCAACCAGAGCCAGAGGGGCCAGAGAAGCAGCCCATGGAGCTGGAGGCAGAGCAGCAGCCGTGCTGAGGTAGAGTGGAGCTAGAGCTAAGACAGAGTGGAGCTGGAGCTGGAGCAGTCCGGAGCCGGGTGTCGTGAGCAGCTGGGGAGAGCAAGGGGGGACCCTGGGCAGTGGGCCCAGCACAGGGAGACGCCTCAGCCAGGAAGCTCTGCAGGCCAGACTCGGAGGGGGGATATGTAACCCTGACAGGGCGGGGGCGACACTGGGAAGAAGGGCCATGCCACCTAGAGCCTGAGAACATGTGGCCACCACCAGAGCAAGTGTCCAACCCACAGCAACCCTGCAGCACAGCCAGAGCCTGAGCAGGAGGCCTGGGACTTACAAGGACCAGACTGTGAACTGCCCTGACATTCCAGAGACGCTGTTTGTGATGTTCCCTGCCACAGAACGGGTTGATGTGTTTCCTTCAACCTTTCCCATTTCCCCATATTCTTTTTAAAATTAATTGTTGATTAAATAACTTGCATTTGCTTCAAATTGTATGTAATGGTCAGTGGGTCAGAGAAGTGCCCAGTGCAGAGAGAGTACCCCGGAGTGGGGACACCCGAGCCCCTGTCCTAGGTGACCGCAGCAGAGTTAGGGGTCGAGCCCCCCAGGAATCCTGGGCCCAGCCTTGTTGGGGTTACGAGGACTCTGCCAGACAGGAGAGTGGAAGGGGAGTCCTCAAGGGCAGGGAGGCTACTGGGTAAAGGAAGTGGGAGCGAGGGCTCAGATCCTTTCCCTAGCCCACTGCACTGGGGTAGTGCAGAAGCCAGGAAAGTTCCCCACAATAGCGGGACTATTCCCCCGCTTACATAGGAACAAAAAATCACAGTCTGGACAGTCCCTCTCAGGCTCTGAGACTCTCCCCGCTTGCCAAGTCCCAGAGCCCAGGCTCCAGCCCGAGTCGGAACATCTACATTGCTATTTTAAGTCCCATAGCATGAGCCCCACGAGCCTGAGGCAGTTGACCCGGGCTCTGAGACTCCCTTCTGCAGGTATTTTTTTGCCCTATAGACGTATTCTCAGTGGCTGGCTCCAGACACCCAGCAAAATGGCTTCTCTTCTCTCACAGTGAGAGAGGCGGGCATCTCACTGAGGACCTTCCTTATTGGTCAGGCTAGCTCTAATTTCCAAGGCTTTTTCCTATCAGTCATTTGAACTCTAACCCCCCCTTTCTCTCAGACATTGGCTGCTCCTCCTCTGAGCAGGCATGCTGGTGGCCATCAGGCGCACCTAACTCCCCTAAGCCAGCAGAGGCCCTATTATTCAAACTAGTGTCTCTCCTCTGTCCCTATCAGTTGCCTAGCAACCGGACTCTGAGTCTGCCTTCCCCCAGCTTCTTTCAGGGTCAGCGAAAGGTTGTCATTTCCATAGAACAGTGGTTTTCAATCTGTGGTCCACAGACCCATGGGGATCCTCAGACTATACCTAAGATTTCAAAAGGGGTCCGCACCTCCATTTTCCATGCAATATATGAAATTCACAGGAAGGAACCTCTCCTGCACTCCTTTGAATCAGGCCAGAGTTTACCACAGCAGATGTTCAGAGACTGAGGCAAGGCCCGGGGTACCATACAAAATGTACATTCAGTAATGCACATCCCTGTGCTGTGCACACTTTAATGAATTGGAAAGATGCATACACTATCAAGCATGTATGTCCTGGTGCACGCTTACAAGCTGTTCAGAGAATTAGCTAAGGCTCCAGCCTCACTTCCCACCCAAGGGCAATGAAGTCTGCCTTCACACTGCATGTTGCTTAATATTGCACACTGCACAGCCCCATCCACAAAGTGAAGGTTTCAAAGGCTTATAGCTCACACAAATCAAAACTGAATACCGAACTGAACCAGAACACTCGGAGTTCTTCTTCCTTCATGAGGACTATCTCCCTGCCAAGTTTCAACTTAATACCCTGACATGCTTCCAGATAGGTCTTTTCTATACTCACAAAGGTCACAGGAGGTTTTTGTTATAATGAGTAAAATCTATTTGCCCCACTCTCTGCATTCAAAAATGGCTCAACTGTTTTGTCCCAAACTCTCCAGGAAAAAAATATCACCTTCAATCAGAGACTGACCTTGGAAAGCAACAGCTTACAAGGTCAAAATTGGAAAGTTATGAGTGGGTAAAGACTGGGTCTTAGGGTGGAAATACTTTGCCAACCTTAAGTACAGTTTCTCCGAGAGTTCTGTCTACAATAAAGATCTGCTGAGAAACATGCAGTGAGTGCCTTGTTTTCTGAGTTCTGCTCACCTGAAGTGTTGACAGGGGGTCAAAGTCTTTGTTTCACTCACTGAAACTAAGACGCAGGTGGAAGTTAGTGGAACTCACTGCTGCATCTCTCATTTGTTGCTAGTTTTCTGTTGGCATCTGTTTCTCTTGAGATTTGAGCAAGGAGATGCAGCTTTAACCCTGCTATCAAGCAGGCCACCCCTCTGACTCTTCTCAGCTTTTAACATTCAAATTCACTCTGTTTCCAGAAAGAATGGGGGGGAGTGGTTCCCATGCTGAATCCTGATCCAGTCTATGTTAGTTAAGTTACCCATGTCAATTTCTTCCAATGTCAAAATTGAAAACCTACATGCATTTCCAGCAAATAAAATGTGAATGATGAAGAGAAAC
Source organism: Natator depressus (assembly GCF_965152275.1). NCBI lineage: Eukaryota > Metazoa > Chordata > Testudines > Cheloniidae > Natator > Natator depressus. Next base: position 11,863,918 of record NC_134242.1, read on the forward strand.
ATGCATAACGCCTGAAGGGTGTATCTCCCCACAATGTGCCTGTGTAATTCTCATTAGTGCTAATGAGAGCTAACCATATTCATCAAAGGCAGAGTAAGCCCTTAAGTTAGTAGTATACCGTATGGATTATAAATGGGCTTTGCAGAACAAAAAATAAACATATTTTATACCTTCCTCTTTGTTACACCCATTGGCAATTACAGCACTGCTTAATATAATAATTTTTCTCCAAAGTTTCTGTGCAACTTGAATTTGTATTAGGAAGATACAAAGATATTAATTGTTATAACACCTAATGAATTCTGCTATCAAAGATGTCTCCCTAATAAAGATAAGATATGTCAATGAAGCTGACACAGTTTATACTGGAGCAATTTTTGATTGAGTCCAGAGTAAATGTTCTATAATAAATTTTGTAACTGCTGTCAGTCTCAGTCTTAATAGCATGAATAGTCACTTAGCTTGCTAAGCACTGGATCTAATTCAATGGCTTGTGGTTTTTGGCATCATGCGCTAGTTTTCTCCAACCGTTCCTGTCTTTTGTTAATCTGCCTGTGACTAATTCACAAGTCTTTTTATATTGTTAGAGGGGGCTCTGCTAGTGCCTTCCCTGACCCCTACTGCTTACCTTTTTATGATTGATGCTACCTATTTTCACTGTGAAACGTGATCAACATACTCCAGTTTACCCTGCTGGATTACTGAATTGCTTGAGAAACAGCAGTTTTTCCACAGGCGGCATTAGCACATTGGTCTTATAGCAGCTGTAGGATTTTTTTTTCTTTAAACCCACAGAACAGATGCCATCTCTTTTCCAAAGACTCCAGATCAGACATCCTTTCTGTCTTTCACAGCCAGGTTGCTGTAGCTCTGGGCCAAATTACAGTTAGAGATAAGCTTTGCAATGTTGTGAATAAACTAGTATCTTTCATTCATTACCAATGGTGTCACTCTTTTGTTGAGCCATTCCCAGGCAGATGTAGATCTTCTAAACATGATCACAGCCCACTGTTTCATCAAGAAACCTATAGGCCTTGGAGTATGAGCTCACATTTGTGATATTTGCTTGTTGGTGGCAATGATTACTGAGAAATACTAAATATTAACAAGAGCTGTGTATCTAATATGAGCAATGCAAACTTTGGGGGCAGATCCCCAGCTGGTGTGCATTGGCACAGTGCCACCATAGTCAATGGATCTAAGGCAATTTAGACCAGCAGGAGACAGTTTACATGAACTGAGAATCTGGCCTTTTATATCCAATATTGCGAGACCTGCTGTTGGTAGCACATACAAAAATGTATATACTTCTGTGCGTATTCTCTCTTTTCTCTCATCTTATTGAAATCTAGGATGCATCATAAATATTTGCACCAATGCATAATTTGGACTTTCCAAACCTTTGGCCACTAACATTCTAACTAAAATGTGTGAGGGCAGTGGGAAGGCTATAGTGCTGTATGTGTGCAGAGCAGAGTCAGTGTATGTCACCATCCTTCCTCGCCACCTTATAGTCTCCTCTTTATTGTTCCTCTTTCTTGTTGTTTTAAATATACATGCTCACTGGCTTACAGGTCTGATCCTGCAAGGTGCTGAGTGCTTCATGAGCTAAGTAGTTCGATGGGAGTTGTAAGTGCTCAGAACTTTGCTGTATCAGGCACTTAATGTTTTCAGAGCAACTGGTTGAAATCTAATGCACATCACTCATTTATCAAATCACATATCTTTGGGGAGCACACACTGAGCCAAACATGTTTTTGTCAAATTAATGTTAGAGCAAGTTACTGTACATTATCCTGCATGATTGTAGTAATTGACTTACATTGAGCTAAAAAGCTAGCTGTTTAAGTGAAAGCCATTTAAAATCCCTTGATGGCTCTAATTACACCTCCATTGCAATATAGGGTGAAAAATCAAATGGGGAAATCAACAAAATAGAAAAAGATACAGTTAGTGAGAGGTTCAGTCAGAAAAAAAGTCTCTTGATTTGCAAACCTACTATATATGATATTTGCTTCTGGTTTTCCTGTGTAATAAATTACAGTTGTAAATGACGTAAAAAGCATTAAATTAAAAAGAGAAAGCTCTTAAACCTACAAGTACAGGGAACCATTCTTTCTGCAGTTATACTGATGTAAATCTGGAATCACTCCAACCGTTCTCCCCTCCCCACAAATCAATCTGGAAAAGTGTGTGCCTCTCTACAAACAGCAGCAGTCTTCCTTTGAGTTTCAGCAAAATGTTCACAGTCCCCAGGATGTTTTTCCTTTAACTCTCATTTCATTTCCATGACTAAACAGGAATTTCACATGGTGTCATTACAAAAGGTTTATACAGCTCTGAGCATGTTGCATTTCTGCAGAAAACAAACAACAACACAAAATACTGTGTATTGTTAAATTGCTTTAGACTCAAAATCTGAATGCTAATGATCCATCTGAACCCTCCAAGTTTCAGCCTTAGGCAACTGGAGATGGTGAGGTTTCAAAACCTAGAATAATCGAGGTGGGACAGTGGAAACAACTGAGAGACTCTTAGCTCTAGTCATGATCCTGGCTGTTGCAACAATAGAGTACAAAACACTGCCAGAATTCACTAGCACATCAAATGTATTCCCATGAATTACTTAGCAAATCTAATTGAATGTTAATTCTGCTATTGAAGATAAGTAACAATTGAGTTTATGCTGAAAAATTGATTTTAAATATAAAAAGTCATATGCTTTCTTTCCCTCTGAGTTTGCCTGAGGTCATGTATAATGCCTCCTTTACAATGCAGTTTTAAGCTCTTCTGTTACAATCAGTTTGGTCTGACAAGTTGAACAGCACACTTGTCATCTTCCAGAGGTTCACATAAGCAATACACTGGGGGTGGGAGGGATTTTGAACACTTTAGGTTTTGTCTTTTTTAAAAATCAAAACTGCATTTGCCAAGAGCATCATGGAAAACAAGAGGTCCATAGAACAGGGCAGCAGGGCCCTTCAGCTGGGATATTCTGACAGATATTTAGAAACCAAACTAAAGCTGCTGAAATTCTGCTGAGTCAATGTGGTAAGTGTTGATGCCCTCTGGGACACAAAGGAGATGGGAGTAGCTCTACAGAGAAGAAACTAGGGAGATAGAACAGAGGAGGTCATGCAGGGAAATCTCCAAGGACCGACAAGCTTAGGTTGAGATTTATGTTGAATTATTGTTTATGAGTTACCAATAAAGCCAAGCCCCAGATCTGGACACTCAGGGTCTGTGTACTCCGTTGAGGATGGAGGAGTATCATTACCCATTCAACATGCTGTTGTAGTGACTTTGTCTTGCAAGCCTCTGTGTGCAAACTTTCCATGGCAACTAGTGGTCCTGGTTTCAGATGGAAATGAAAGTAACTAGTGGAAAGGACAATTCGTATCAGCTTTCCACACAGCCTCAGCAGTACCTCCAGTTAATGCTGATGACAGTAGCCATTTCTGTTGTAGGTACCTTCCTTGTTGAATCTGGGGCTTTATATATGACAGCTGGCCAGAATACAGAAAAACAATTGTAAGTTTTCAGCTGAAATTTCCTAGTTCTCCACACAACTCTAGAACCTGCTTTTCTTTCTGAGTCTATTTTGTGTATTAAGTCAGGAATCAAGCGTGGCACCCACAATGGGAGGCTTTGCTGGCTCCTTTAGAGTTGCTGCTGGCTTTATGGTTGGAATTCCAATCTCCTTTTCAGCCCTTGAAGCATCTAGTGATACAGTGTGTATTTTTCCCAATACATATCATTATGCAATATCATAGCAAGCGACAGGATGCTGCAGACTCAAGCCATTGCTGAATCTACCCCTGGAGATGATGGCCATGGCTGTCCACGAGGTAAAATTTAAAGATGTCGAGCAACTGGATAAGGAGCCTTTCCACTCTAGTTGACTGGTTTAAAAGAAGCTATGAGTGGTCCATTCTCTCTGGGGTTTCCTCAGGTCTGGAACACTCACCACACGCCCAAACTGAGCCCTAGTCTGCTGGCCTTCGGGGCGCACAACCCACATCTGTTTGCATGGGCTGCAGTATACAGTGGGGTAAGGAGCTGTATGTGGGGAGGAGAGTGTTATGTTTTGTAGGAAGCTGAGTTCTGCTTGCTGTCAGGGGGAAGCTGCTATTTACTAAGAGATTTGTTCTTGTAGCTTGTGTCAGGGATGCCTGGGGCTTTGAATAGGTAACCCTTTTTATTCTTGCATAAATCCAAATAAATGCAAATAAGTAACAGTTGCAATCCTACACAAGCTGGTAGTGGCTTAAAGTCATTAGCTGGCAGCTTGTTTGTTGGCCTATGTGCAAACTGATTAGGTGACCTCAGTCCAGTTCTCAGCAGACAGATGTTCAAGTCCCAAAAATCCACCATTGCAAATGATACCCCCCAACAGCAGTCTCAGCAGAGACATCACCTGCTGAACAGGGCCAAAGACTGAGATACCTTTTCTTACACAGAGGAAAGATCATCCTAGAACATGGTAAGAAGGGACACAAAAACAAGGCTGAAAAAAGCAGCTTGCACTTCCACTGTTACTGTGACTAACCAGAGAAATTCAGTCTCCAGTGCCGTGCATCTGAAACCTTTCACAAGCACTTTCAGGAAGACTATAACTAGACCTTGACACAAAAGAAAGAAGAAACATTCAGTCATATCAATAGTTCACTAGGCTGTTACGTTCTGTCATGCCTCATGGAACAAGGCTTCCCCAAGTCATTTTTTTTGGACAGGAAGGTTCGATGTTTCAGAGGTATAATTACATTACATTAATTTTTACATAGAATTTTTAAAGCCAGAGCAGTAGGGGCCCAAACTGTGTTGTCCGTGTGTACCTTACGGGCTGCAGTTCTGATGCAGGATATTTCCTTCAATTTCCTTGCTTTTGCTGGTGCAACCTGCACTCCTCATGATTTTCTGTAGCTTCTTTAGTTGTTTAACCATTTATGATGATTAGCGTCCATTTCAGCGAGAGTGTTCCAGACCATAATGAGCACAGCCCACTTTGTATTCTGCAACTGGTGCCTTAGCGGCACTGCCCGGCATTCTGAGTACATCTGTGCTACAGTTCATGCTCTGCATTATAGAAACCTTAATGGTAAATTAAATGCTCTATAGTTGAAGAAATCTGAGCCATGATCTTCGCTTTCTCGGTTTCCTTTTTTTTTTTTTGTTGCTCAGATGACACTCTTTAACTCTTCAAGATGTTTATTTGAAAAAATAAATTTGCGCAAGAGCAAGACTCCTGCATACAAAAAGCAAAATAGACTCGACTCCCATTGTAACCCCATCTGGCAGACGGAAACATTTTTTGAGCAGTATAAAAATGCAATCTGTTAACAAGGAGGAGGATTGTAATAGGCGATGGTTAATGTATTAGGCACCAAGATAAAATAGCTTTCTTTGTCTCAGACAGAATGTTCTAATAGCTAGCTTTGTAATGACAGAGACGCGTCTGTATCAGCAAGGAAAACAGGCTTAAAGAGATACAGTTAGTCAGCCAGTCCCTCTTTCTTTAAAATGATGTGAGGTGTATTTTAAGAGGAGGCTTCTGGCCAATTAAGATGCTGTTAATACAATCTTCCATTGGTTATTTTTTCATGCTATTTTGCACCATATGGGAGATTTACAAAATCCCCATTTCACATGTTTACAGATTGCCTCTTTAACATTTTGCTGAAAGTTCAGACTTCACTTTTCCCTCTGGTGCCATAAAAATTCATACCTTTGCCCACCAACTGTATCCTTTTTTTTTCTAATCAATGCCCTGAAATACAAGAGCAGCATATTTTATTACACTGGGTTCTGCCTCCATTTCACAGCTCTTGGTCTCTGCTGCGACAACTTGTTCAAATATAATGTTATCAGATGAACATAATCAAAGTGGAAATAGCCCATAAAATATAGGCAAAGATACAGGGGTACGATCAGATGCTACACACCTGTTTTTTCCGGCACATAAGAAGAGATCAGATAGATAGTCACCATGGCAAAGACAGATAAGAAAAAGCCTTAAGGTAAAGGGAAAAAAATAGGAAACTATTTCCTACCCCCAATTTTAGTAGTATGCTCAGTATTCTAAAATACCCTCCACACTTATTTTTTTCAGCACACTATACTGCCTGGCTATGACACTTATTACTGCACTTACTGTGAATGTTACTTAACAATATTTTGTATTTTTAGAGTGCCTTTCATCCCAAATCATTTCACCACTATAGACATAAAACACCCCTGAGGTGTAGTTGCCTCTGGAGTGCAGAACAAAAGAACATAAGAACGGCAATACTGGGTCAGACCAATGATCCATTTAGCCCAGTTTTCTGTCTTCCTACAGTAGCCAGTGCCAGATGTTTCAGAGAGAATAAACAAAACAGGGCAATTATTGAGTGATCCATCCCCTGTCCTTCCTAGTCCCAGTTTCTGGCAATCAGAGGTTTAGGGACACCCAAAGCATGGGATTGCGTTCCTCCAATTCTAATATATCTTTTTTGAGATAGGGTGACCAGAATTGCGTGCAGTATTCAAAGTATGGATGTACCATGAACTTATATAGTGGCATTATGATGTTTTCTGACTTATTATCTATCCCTTTCCTAATGGTTCCTAACATTCTATTAGCTTTTTTGACTGCTGCTGCACATTGAGCAGATGTTTTCAGAGACCTATCCATGATGACTCCAAGATCTCTTTCTTGAATGGTAACAGCTAATTTAGACCTCATCATTTTGGATGGATATTTGGGATTATGTTTTCCATTACTTTGCACACTGTGACAACCCATCAGTGAGCAGCGGTGGTGGGAGAATGCAAATTTCTGCTCAGGGCAAATTTATGAAAAATGCAACTGGGATCTTTAATGTCCAACCAGGACTTCAGTTTTGAATGTTTTATGCAAAAGACAACCCTCTCTCCTACCATGGTTCTCAGCTTATCTACCTTGGAAGAAGGAAGGTTGAGTAACCCTTGATGAGATCCAAATGTGAAGCCCCAGAAATCTTGCAAGTTTCTAAACAAGATGCTTGCACCACTATAGGCCTGATCCTGCAAAGACTTATGCATGTGCTTCATTTCAGACATGCAAGTAGTCCCATTGATGCAACAGTAAGTGTGTGCATAAGTCTGTGAAGGATTATGGCCTAAATCATACCCCAGAATATTTATACATGTATCTATATGCATGTGTGTATGTCTCTCTCTCTCTATACATATAATACACACATACACATAAACACATATGTTGTAATTGTTAGGAAGAATAATATAACTAAATTCCTTCTAAGACTTTGAACTCGACTGTTAAGAATTTCTGAGAATTAATGGGCTAAAAGTTATTCTGAATAAGGATCTGATCCCCAAAGCCTCGCTCAGTAATAAGTAGTCCCATTATGGTCAAAGTGAGTGCAGTTGCGCATTTTGTACAAAGGAATACTGGGAGTCTGTGAGGTGTTTGGGCTGCAAATGACTCCAACTCTCCTCTTCTAGGTTGTTCCTGAACAACGTTGGAATTTCATCACTGATTTTCTTTTCAGCAAGAAATTTAGAGAATCCTTTGGGTCCATTTGTAGAAAACATTATAAGGACACTTTGGAAATGAAAAGCATCTGTTCTGAGATGACATTAAACTGCTCTACAATTAGCTCAAGATTTGCTTCCCTGTGATTACAACCCAGACCCTCCAGGAACAATCACAGGCAAATAGAAAATCTAACAGCTAGAAAGAGCTGACAAGAGTCTAGAGCTGTGATCAACATCCAATGTGTTTTGCTCTGTGAATAGTCACGAAATCATGCTTAGGCAAAATGTCATTACTTTCGCTGACAAGTTCTACCTTTGCAGGAGGACCAGCCAAATTCTGTCCCTGGGCAAAACTGTGAATGTTCCATGGTTATGATTTTGATATCATCGTAGAGAAAGTTTGGCACCTAGCAATGTGGGACTAGTTCCCTGGAAAGCCACAGTGCAGGGCCCAGATATGTTAGACTTGACTACTGTGAAACTGCTAACATAACATACAGAAAACAAAGAATCCCAGCTTGATCATGACTACAGCCTTATCTATAGACACTGCAGGAAAGTCTGCAGTTTGCAGATGAGACTAGTGCACAGTTGTGTGTGAAAATTGTTCCTCCCTGTGCCTGATGGTGGAGTTGCATCCCAGGGCTATTCACTCTTGGGGAGGGGAGGGGTATTGGCATGTTTACCTTCCTCAGGGGTTCCACTAGGAGAGGACAACTTCACTGTATGGCTGGGCTCCACAGGCTCCCACTTAGGGTGACCAGATGTCCCGATGTTATAAGGACTGTCCTGATATTAGGGGCTTTGTCTTATATAGGAAATTATTAACCCTCCCCCCCCCCCCCCAAATAAAATAAAATAAAGTGTCTCAATTTTTCACAGTTGCTATCTGGTCACCCTATGCCCTCTGGTGGAGCCTGCTGATTCAGTGTGTCCTGAATGCCATGGCTATGCCCCTCCCTGATCAGTGCTGCCCACTCATGGGGTCGTGCTGGCTGCTGGCCAGCCAGGAGTTCCAGGCAGCTTGCACAACCTGGGTGCACTTTCCACCACGGCAGGTCCCTAGACTTCTAAGAGTGGAACCAGTGGATTAGCATCAGTAGATTAGCACCATTAATTCTATTAACAGTACAGTTCTTTTTCCACACACAGTTACCCTGGTCCATGAGACTAATGTCACAAACCTATCTGATTTTGGATGCTAAGGACCAGAAACCGGGGAGATCAATTGCAAGTATCATGCTGCACATAACGGAGTGTTACTTTGCCTTGTTACTTGAACGAAGCCTTGTTTGCAGGGTCATCATTCATTTGTTGCTTTTTCTAGTTACATTTCTTACTTCAAACAGGAGATCACCAGGCTGAAAGAATCTCACTGTATAGATTCCTGATACCAAATAAAAGAGGATGGTGGCAAAGATCATACTGAAATGAGGATTGTAGCCCTAGGGAGAATAAAACATTAGCCAAACAGGGTCCAGTTCTACCCACTGAAGCATTTGGGAGTTACCTGGATGCATCCAAAGGCAGAATAAGATCCAGGATGTTTGTTAATTACAGTAAGAAGGGGCACCCCTAAAATTTGCAAGGCCCTGACAGGAGAATGACCAGAGCACATTTGTTAGAAATCACTGCCAGAAATGGCATTCCAGCACCTACATTGTTTTCTGCTTCAGGAGCCCTAATGTGTGTCATGGCAGCGAGGATGGTGTGTTTGCTGTATCACAATATAAGTGAAGGGTGACAATTCTCTCCCCAGGTTGCTTTGCATGTCAATTGCACTAAGAAAGAACCCTTTCCTGTGATTTCTCTGCTCGTCATGACACATGTGCTTGGTATTCAACTTTCCAATTTCACCTGAAAAAAGTGTCAAGGCAGTAAAGTCACTTTAAAAAAAAACAACCAACCCAACACCCACATGTAAAACTGCTTTATTTTTCTTCATTACTGTGTTCTCTGGACCATATTCTCCTTTGATAGTGATGGCATTGGAGGTAAACTTTAACTAGACATTAATGTGATGGTTATTGAGCAGTACACTGAGTGTCTTTGCACCCATTAACAACATAATCAACATAACACTGCTAAGCTGCCCCACAATTATAATGAATCAGCGAGACAATGATGTTCTAACTGGCAGAAGAGCCCTTTCAGGACATGATAAAAATATGTTATCAGTGAAAGGCATAATGAGGATAGATCCAATAAACACAGGGCAGGGGCACAGTTAGGTTGTGTTCTCTCCACGAGCCATTTCCATGACATTATCGTGTGCATATGCAGAGCTATGCTACATCTGGATGCGGAATTAATCTTTTTGAACGTCTGGAAATCAAGTCCAGGCTTGGAAATTTTTTACTATCTCCTTTATTGCCTCTATCTTAAACCTTAGGATACTGATGGGTCCTGGAGGCATATTTACACCATGGGGCTGGCCAGTGTCTGGGTTTGGGTGGTGGTGGTAACTACAATAGGGTAGGGAAGAAGGAGTGTCTATGGCTAAGGGTAAGAACAGGCCAGCTTAAGATTCCAAGATGGATCCACTTCCATCCACTCTCCACTCCCTCTGTCAGCAACCTCCCCTTCCTGCACGGTCCAACCTCCCCATGCTGTGGGTCTTGCCCTCTGCAAAATATCTGCAGTGTACAGAGGTGGCAGTTACCAGGGGTTGGAGCTTCCTGACACATAGTCAAAGCAGCTTTGTGCTGGAGGGAGAAGGAGAATGTGGCTCTTTGCCTGCTGAGATGGGAGAGGTGAGCAAAATATGATGGAGATGGACGGAGTAGGAGCAGAGGGGAGGGGAGGCTGAGGGGCAGGGGCAGGCCGAGGGTGGAGGAGAGAGAAGGGAGGTAAGCTAATTTGACCTCACTCCCTTCCATTATAGACACATAGCTGATTATAATCATCTTTAGGGACCTAAGGGTTAAAGAGCAGTACATTGAAGTGGATGTTTTCTGGATACACGGTGCATTCCTTCGACTTGCCTTATGTAAAGAGGCATCTTCTGGGATTTCACTGAATCGGAGACATTGTAACTGAGATTCACCATCAGCAGCAATAGTTTGTAACTACCCTTTCCCCAGAAAGCCCTGAAGGAAAAAACAGTCAGAGTTAAGGGCAAGGAGGTCCTTTCTCAGAGGGGACTGCATTCCAGGATTGACCATACTCTGACTCCGAAGGGCAAACTTGACCTCCAGTTATACCTATGCATGCCCCTTGGCTTCAATGTGGTTTCACTGGTGTAAACCATGGATTGAACCCTGAAACTTTCCAAAAGATAGTGGCTATTTTCCACCCCAACACATTAACAAGTAGTACAGGCATTGAAATACATGGGTATTTCATTTTCCAGATTCCTGTGGGTATCACAGAGTGGCAGCTAGGGATCTCTCTATATTCTGATTCTGGTGCTTATCTCTCTACTCCTTGAGAGCCTCCCAAGAGTACATAAGTAAATTGAGTAATAAATAGAGAGGAAAGGGCAGAGCTGGGAATCATGAGAGCTGTTCTTTTTATTCCAGGCTCAGCCACAGGCTCCCTCTGAGTCAGTGTGGAAGCCACTTTAATCTCTCTGCACTTCAGCTTCCCCATCTACAAAATGAAGATCCTGCTACTTGCTGTGAAGGTATTTTGTATGAGGCTGGATGCTTTACAACAAAGCACATTTTGATCCTTTCATGGAAGGCACTGTGTGAGCACCAAGTATTAATTGCCAAACAGTGTAAATATCAGCCCTCTGTGGTTGAGCCAAATGTTTCTGAATGACAGCTGGAAAACACACAGCAGCCAGACATTGAGGAGTGACAAAATGAGATTAAGTATCAGAGGGGTAGCCGTGTTAGTCTGGATCTGTAAAAGTGGCAAAGGGTCCTGTGGCACCTTATGGACTAACAGACGTACTGACGAAGTGGGTATTCACCCACGAAAGCTTATGCTCCAATACGTCTGTTGGGCTAGGTTAGAAGGATATTTCCAAATCCCAAAAGAGTATGTCAGCCAATCAGTGACTGATATCCCATGCTGTGGGAGATGCAATCATTCTTCATTCATTTGGAAGTGGCAGGGAGCCCTTTGCTGCTCCTGAAGACAAAGGTGCTCACTATAGTCAAATTTCTCTATATAAATTCCTCTATAAACATTCTTATGTACAGTGGCCCTGGAAGAGGAGTTGGAGGGTAGCACAGAAGGAGACAGCCAGGGCTTGAAACACAGTGCAGTTCTGGTGTGTGAGAATTTGGGGACAGAGGGAAAGAAGCTCTTAATGAGATGATATTCTCTAATACACATATATGTCAGTTCCTGTAATGCTGCTGCCCATCTTCCAGCTAATCTAATTTGGTTGCTGCTATTCCCTGCTCACCCTGTATGTCTCTGCCTATGCTGCTGTGACTGTCTAGTGATGGGAATGGGCTTCCAGAACTCTACGTCTAATATTTATATTAATATGTTCTCAGTTCCCCTCCCCACTGAGCATTCTGCTGCTGCCCTCACTCCCTTGCCCCTTGCAGTTCATATTTAGTCCGATTATTTCCATGACAAAAGTCCTGAATCGGAATGAGAATATTCTCATATATCATCTAAAAAACAGGGCCATGGCATATGTGTCTAAATATTGGTGGTATTTGTACCTTTCTAGCACTTATTTTCCACCTGGCACAGCTCTAGTTGCTTCCCTTCGAAGTTACATGCATAGCAGACAAGGGACAAATTACCAGTGGGGTACAAGTGCAGCTGAGTTTAGTGGGAGTTTTGGGTGTGCAAGGAATGCAGGATTAGAGTCTAGGTGGAAAAAAGGGGGTGCTACAAGTAACTGGTAATTAATAGTCGAGAAACAGGCTGGAACGATTTTTAATCATCATCAGAGGCCGCTTTCTAGAAATACCTCTCAGTGACACAAAGCTCTTTCCCTGACAAGCATCTTCCTTTTCTTTTTAACAAAGCAGAAAACATACCGCTATGGCTGGAAAATAAGGAACAAAGGATGTGACAACTCTTTTCAGATTCACAGGCTCAGAAAACCATCTACGTTGCAAAACTTCGAGAAACTCCAGCTGCCAAAGTACACGTACAAGCAAGCAGATAATTCACAGTGTGTTCTGAGAAAGGCTATATTTTGGGTTCTCTTCACTGCGTACACACGGGGAGAAGATCGTGGGAGTGCTTTCCTCCCATGCACTCCTGCATCGACACCCTGAGGAAAGGGAGGTCCTCAGCAAAGGGATGTGGCTTTGTGGGACTATTGTTCCTTCTCTTCCATGCTTGCTGGTAGCCTGGGACTGGCCGTTGGGGAGCATATGCTGCATCCTTCCAAAGGATGCATTATTCTTATTCTTATTTATTTGTAAGGTCCCCAGTGATAGAGCAGGACCCCATTGTGCTAGCTATTGTACTAACATAATAAAGCAGTTGTTATTCCCAATTGCATTTTCCCACTGTATACAGGGGCATTCTTTGCCTGGGCCATCATAGAATCATAGAAGTGTAGGATTGGAAGGGACCTCAGCAGGTCATCTAGACAAGTCCCCTGCACTGAAGGCAGGACTAAGTAATAACTAGACTATTCCTGACAGATGCTTGTCTAACCTGCTCTTAAAAATCTCCAGTGACGGAGATTCCACAACCTCTCTAGGCAATTTATTCCAGTGCTTAATCACTCTGACAACTAGGAAGTTTTTTCTAACGTCCAGCTTAAACCTCCCTTGCTGCTCCGTTGTTTCTTGTCCTAGCCTCAGAGGTTAAGGAGAACAAAATTTCCCCCTCCCCCTTGTAACAAACTTCTACATACTTGAAAACTCTTATCATGTCCCCTCTCAGTCTTCTCTTTTCTACACTAAACAAACCCAATTTTCAATCTTCCCTCATAGGCCATGTTTTTTATTGCTCTCCTCTGGACTTTCTCCAATATGTCCCCATGTGCCTGAAATGCGGCATCCAGAACTGGACACAATACTCCAGTTGAGGCCTTATCAGCCTGGCGTAAAGTCTTGCATATTGCAAGCAGAAGGTCTCCAACCACTCACACCAATACAGTGCATCCTCACTAATGTTGAAATGGTTGTTGTAGCCACACAACAGTCCTAGGTACATATCAATGTATCTTTGTTTATATGTCTTACCTCTATCTTTCTGTTCTTTGTTTTTTCTCCCATTATCTGCTATTTGACTATCAAACAACTACTGTTATGGGCCAGACTCCTCCAAACTCAGTCAAGGTAGGTGGTAACTTACTCTGAGAGTAGATCCATTGTAAATCAATAGGACAACTTGCTGGATAAGTTACTAATCAACATAAAGGTGGCAGAATCTGGTCCTATATAATTTGTGCTTGACATTTATCGCGTTATCTTTGAAATCAATGAAATCAATGAAAATTTTAAATATTAAGAGAAAAGTTCATTGGACACAGTGGACCAGTTCCTTAGCTGATGTAAATCGATGTAGCCTCATTGACCTCAGTGGAGCTATGTCCAGTCATTCTAGATGAGGATCTGTCCCAGTGTCTGGTACAATTCATCCTGCACAGAATTTAATCTAATAGCCTAAACAAACTAATATTCTCAGGGGGAAAATCACCGCTTATAGCTGTGTATTTAGCCAAAATCTCTGCATCCGCAACAGCTTCCTTAAGTGTTTTCTATGAAGATGTGAACTCCATACTACCCAATTAAAGGCATGCCCTTAATAATTTATCAGGCAATTAAAGTCATCATCACTCTTTTATTCCAGAGAGCTCTACCAGCAATATGTAGTCAGGTCTTGAGTTAAAATAGTACCAATATAAGAAGAGTGACGCAATGTATCAACAATAATGAAGTTTTTAAGGCAATGAAGGTGGTTTGTCAAGAGTGGAGTACATAATCGAATTAGCAGAGGTTAAATCTTAATTACTGGAAATACCACTTTTCTTGGGGGAGGGGGAGAAATACAAGTGAGAGAAATCTCAGTTACACATCACAGGAAAAAATCCTACATATAAATTAGAGATGGAAAAGACCTATTAGTGTCCCTACCCAATATTAAGAAACTTCAGAAAGTAGTGAGCAGCTGAAAAAAAAGGACTATATTGGAAGTTGCATTTCAATCTTAACTTTGGAGGCTGCTCTTACTATAATAACACAACCACTTTTCATTTACATCCTGCCAAGTGATTTGCAAAAATAAAATAAATAAGGATCAAGGTTTAATTAACCCTGGCGGTGATTTCAAAGATTCCTGAGGGGATAGGTTCCAAACTCCCATGGATCTTCAATGGGATCTGGACCCCTAACTCCCTTAGATTCTTTTGATAATCCCAGCCATCACTGTAAAAATGGCAGAACCGGGACCAGAGCTTCCATTTGTGTTGCCACCAATTCTGGTGGGAATTCCCCCCCATGCCCCCAATGGCCTTAGAAAGATCAGCAGGTAGACAAAATAGAGGCATGTTCTTTGTAAGATGTCGATCAAGAAAGAATGCTGGGTTGTTGTGTTGCAGGTTGCAGATTACCTTAACTTTCCATTGTTAGATCATTTCTGGAAAAAGACTTGGGGTGAAAACAACATAGTCTTGACGATGAGTATCTTTATTGTTACCCAGAATTTTTGAGAACCCTTTTGTTCCTTCTGCAGAATCAATTAAATGCAATGCATATGGAAAAGGTAGGGTTAGAAATGACAGCAATATAAAAATAAATGGCTCTACAAATAGAATGGTGATCTGTATCTGTCTAGGACTTTAATCCAGACCCTTCAGAAGTGTTCACAGACACATTTAAAAGAATGTGTTGAAAACAGCCAGCATGATTACTGCGCTCTGACCAATAGTCGGGCTGAGCTTCACAATTTCTCAAGCTAGATTCTCTTGTGTGCCAGAGCACATCGCATTTCAGTAGAGAGCTGCCACAATAAGGGTCAATAGGAGACTTCCTCACAGTCTCTTCTGTGGTAGGAAGAGGGATGCTGGGAGTCTCCATGGCCCACTTCTGGTGACCTTAGAATCCATTTTAAGAGACTTCATCTCCTGATGTCTCACAAGAACTTTAGAACAACTCAAGTACTGACTGACTGGACCGGCTCCACCTCAGGTTCTACACCAAGCGTAGGACATGCTGAGACTGGCCTTTGGGATTTGCCTTGATTTAAGGAACCATTCCAGAACCCTACTAGGCTCCCAAACTTATCTACAGAAAGTGCTTAAAGTGATCTGAAAAAAGTGTGTGTGTGTGTGTGGGGGGAGTGTCTGTCATTACCCACACATCTGCTCACCTCCCTGCACAGCAATTAATTCTGTCTCTGAACCCCCACATTTATCCTCAAAAAGAAAAGGAGTACTTGTGGCGCCTTAGAGACTAACCAATTTATCTGAGCATAATCTGTAGCTCACGAAAGCTTATGCTCAAATAAATTGGTTAGTCTCTAAGGTGCCACAAGTACTCCTTTTCTTTTTGCGAATACAGACTAACACGGCTGTTACTCTGAAACCTGTCACATTTATCCTGTCCCCCAAATCCTGCCATCACTTCTGGCCCCACATCTTGCTGCCCCCCCCCCAGCTCCTTATCAATTCTTCTCCCTCCAACCCCCTTCCCATATCAGTTCTCTCTCTCCCACACCCCAGTCTTATCTCTACTCTTCCTGCAGCTCCTGGATTCTTTACCCACCCCCCACCCCCAGGCCTGTGGAAGGTCTCTTTCTGCCCCTTCCTAGGCAGGTGTTGCACGGAGGAAGAGGAGAAGAGGGGAGGAGCAGAGAAGCTGCCCTGTTGCTCACAGGAGGGGAGTGGGAATGAGGGAATGGAACTGTGCTAAGGTGCCATGCTCTTTCTGGCTCCTCATTCCCTCCTGTGAGAATAGTGTCCCACAGTGACCAGCCCGCTTGTTAGAAATGTTATTTCTGACGTCTGTAGCCCTTTGCACTTTAAGCACTGTTTTCAGACCATCACTTGCTTATCCCTACTTTAAAGTATAGTTTGTTATCAATGCCCATTCTGCCTGGGCTAGGGGTATGTCAACACTGAAACTAGGCACCCGTGGCTGGCCCGTGCCAGCCAACTCAGGCTCACAGGGCTTAGGCTGTGGAGCTGTTTCACTGCAGTGTAGACTTCCAGGCTTGTGCTGGAGCCCAAGCTCTTGGACCCTTCCACCTTGTAGGGTCCTATAGCCCTGGCTACATCCCATGCCAGGAAGTCTACACTGCAGTATAACAGCACTGCAGCCCAAGCCCTGCGAGCCTGAATCAGCTGGCATGGGCCAGCCATGGATTTTTCATTGCAATGTAGACCTACCCTCAGAGCCTTCAGCTATGGTAAATGTTGACACCTACATCTCTGGGTGAGCTGGTGAAGAAGCTCTGCATGGCACCAAAAGAAGCTAGCAAACAATATTGGATTGGGCCAGGGACTGGTGCTTAGGAGACAGCGGTTCTATCTGGCTGTGCCACTTGTGGGCAACTCATTTCACTTCTATTTCTTCTCATATGCTTTGTTTAGTTAAATTGCAAGCTCTCTGGAGCAGGGACAGTCTCTTTGTACATCTATGTGTGGTGCCTAGCACAATTACTGTAATGCAAACCACAATAACAGCAGCAAAAGTGGATAAATGTTTGTGGGTGAAATATTAAACAATATGGAATGGACTGTATTGAATGGACCAGTGTAATTGGACGCAGGAAGCCAGATTCTCCCCCTCACTTACATAGCCTAACTCTGCTGATTTACACTTGCATAAGAGGAAAATTGGGCTCAGACTGCAATATGTTGCCACCATTCCCTTTGCAGAACTTACAAGAAATCAATCAGAGTTTGGCATAAAATTTAGAGATGGGCCTGAACCAAAACCAATCTTCTGCTCTCACCAAACTTTGGAGAAGTTCTCAGCAGGATCTAGGTCCAAACCTAGAACCTGATGAGGTCCATATCTAGTAAAACTCAGTGTGAGAATACATAGCCAGACTGAGTCAATGAGGATTTCAGTATCATGTGTGAGAAGATAGTTTGATTTTTTTCCGGACTGCTATTTTCTGAATCCTCCCCATGTCATATAATTTATGTTAATTGAATGCTGATGGAGTCCAAAGAAACATATTGATGGGAGATGTAACTGAGATAGTGTTATTAATTCATCATTCAGTAACTAGTGCGTGAAATGCATTGCTGTGCATAGATTTAGGACACTTCATTTTCAGTATTACTGAGATGTCTCGCTCCCCCTCATCTACGGAAAGAACCCATCATTCCGCTGCTTGTAAAAAAATAAAATTAATTTGAGACAGATTGGCTGAACTGCATTGTTAGAGTTATATTTATTTATACACTTTCAGATTTATATGATATCCCTAGTTCTATTCTCCAGGCACACGGGCAATAAAACATTGATATAAAAACATACATCATAATAATAATCTAATGTAAAAAGTGGAGTGCTTCATTTTCAGCCCACTGTCTCAGCCTGAAGGAATACATGGACCTGGCAACTTGGATTCATAGAATCATAGGACTGGAAGGAACCTCGAGAGGTCATCTAGTTCAGTCCCCTGCAATCATTGCAGGACTAACATTATCTAGACCAGGGGTGGGCAAGCTTTTTGGCCTGAGGGCCGCATCTGAGTATGAAAATTGTATGGTGGGACATGAATGCCTGGTGGGACATGAATGCCTATGGGGTGTAGCATGGGGGGGCTCTATAAGGGATGTTACCAAGGTGAGGGGAGGGGAGACTTATGGGGTGTGGCAGGGGGATTCTACAGGGGCAGTACCAGGGACTCCTAAGGGCCCTACAGGCAGTGACACCAAGGTGGCTGTACCAGGCACCGCCATGGGCAGAGGAACCCTAGCTGGGACGGATGAGGCCCCTGGGCAGTTTCGAGGCTCTCAAGGGTGGAGCCGTAGGAGACCAGGAGGGGATTGGGCATGATGCTGCCTGCGGGGAGGTGCTGCCACGAAGGGGTGGCGTTCCGATCCCGGAAACAGCGCAGTGAAGTCCCGCCTGCACAGTGTGGCTCTGCGTGTGCCGGAAGATGGTGGAATTGTGAATCGGAGGCTGGGAAGTGCTGGGCGGGCGGGCGGAGCAGGGCAAGCCCATGATCCTGCTCCCCAGCGGGCGCTCAAGGGTCAGATAAAAACATCTGACGGTCCGGAAGCAGCCCATGGGCCGTAGTTTGCCCACCCCTGATCTAGACGGTCCCTGACAGGTGTTTGTCTAACCTGCTTTTAAAAATCTCCAGTGATGGAGATTCCACAACCACCCTTGACAATTTATTCCAGTGCTTAAACACCCTGACAGGAAGTTTTTCCTAATGTCCAACCTAAACCTCCCTTGCTGCAGTTTAAGCCCATTGCTTCTTGTCCTACCCTCCGTGGTTAAGAAGAACCATTTTTCTCTCTCCTCCTTGTAACAACCTTTTATGTACTTGAAAACTGTTATCATGTCCCCTCTCAGTCTTCTCTTTTCTAGACTAAACAAACCCATTTTTTTCAGTCTTCCCTCATAGGTCATGTTTTCTGGATCTTTAATAATTTTTGCTGCTCTTCTCTTTCTTCAATTTGTCCTCATCTTTCCTGAAATGTGGCACCCAGAACTGGACGCAATATTCCAGTTGAGGCCTAATGAGCACGGAGTAGAGTGGAAGAATTAGTTCTTGTGTCTTGTTTACAACACTCCTGCTAATATATCCCAGAATGATGTTTTCTTTTTTTGAAACAGTGTTACACTGTTGACTCATATTTAGCTTGTGGTCCACTATGACCCCCAGATCCCTTTCTGCAGTACTCCTTCCTAGGCAGTCATTTCCCATTTTGTATGTGTGCAACTGATTGTTCCTTCCTAAGTGGAGTACTTTGCACTTGTCCTTATTGAATTTCATCCTATTTACTTTAGACCATTTCTCCAGTTTGTCCAGATCATTTTGAATTATAATCCTATCCTCCAAAGCACTTGCAACCCCTCCAGCTTGATATCATCCGCAAACTTTATAAGTGTACTCTCTATGCCATTATCTAAATCATTAATGAAGATATTGAACAGAACCGGACCCAGAACTGATACCTGCGGGCCCCCACTTGCCTGTAAGATTAGCAGACTTGGGCTCTATCAGTCCAAGTAGGGTGGGGAGTGAATTCCAGATGGAAGATCCTCTACTCTGTTTTAATTGAGGGACTGCCAACCTGGATATCCCAGATGATGTCTACGGTCACAGTAAAGCACAGAAAGAGATAGGTGATCGCTAGATACCCAAGACTCAAATCTTAAAAGGCTTCATAGGACAAAACCAACATCTTAAACTGCACCCAAAACAAACTTTATGAAACAGCACAATGGGCCAGATTTTGATACTCTTCAGCCTAGACTATGCTATGTTGGCGAGGAGTGTGAGAAAATTACTTCCCCAGTGAAGATGCAACTACGCTGACAGAAGAGTGCTTCTGTGGTCAAAGCGAACCTCACTATGTCTACACTAGGGGGCTCTGCAACCATCACAACACTTGTGAAGGCTCTGTAGAGTAGACAAGCCCGTATTCATGTTGGGTATCATCTTACTCCACAAATAGTCCCAAGGGAGTCAATGGGACTATTTGTAGAGAACAATGCTACAGTACTTGACACAAGTAAGGATATTGGGATATGACCCTAAAAGTCTGACCTGGAGCCTACTAAAGTCAATGAGAGTCTTCCTCTTGATTTCAATGTGGTTTGGATCAGGCCCTAAATAAACAGCAGGTCTATTCTGCTCTTCTTGAAGTTCTAAGCTGTCCTGGATAGTTGGGGACAAAGGATAAACTCATAGGGACTAATTTTTCCATGATGCTGACCACCTGTAGCTCCCAGTGCTTGAGCTAGGGGCGCTGAACCCTTCTGGCAGTCTACAGTGTCCCATTAGACTATTTGGCTGGAAAGTATTCTGATTAGAAGAGCCCTGGAACCTAACTGGTTCCACTAAGCTGAGGCCAACCCAGAAAGAGTTGCCATATCCTAATACTGAACAAGGAGCTTTATTAGAATAAGGAAAACAGTATTATCCCTAAAACAGCTTTCTTTGCCTGCCACTGCTAGAGGTTCAGTCTAGAATCTTCCCCAGGCCCTGCTTTATTTCCTGTTACTGTTAAGTAGAATAAGTATAGATGTCCTCAGACTGCACTGCTGGGGGCAACTGGGATTCCTTACTTCTAGTAAGAGAAGGTGATGAGCTACCCCCATAGAGGACACAATTGTAATATTCTAGTTGAATCCTGCAAAAAGGTTAGGTGAAGCCCTTAAGTGGCTTTCCCCCTTAAGTGTAATGAATTGATATATGTTAGATTTTTTGGTTTGTTTCTTTAATGGGATTTGAATCAAAGCTAATTTTATACTGGTTCACCCCTAACAGTTAGGCTATGCCTACACTACAGACCTTACTGCGGTACAGCTGTGCCACTGTACGGTCTCCTATGTACCCTTCTTTGCCGGCAGGAGAGAATTCTCTTGTCAGCATAATTCAATCACCCCTAATGAGCAGCAGTAGCTATGTCAGCAGGAGAGCATCTCCCACCGACATAGTGCTGTCCACACTTTTATCGGTGAAACTTTTGTCTATCGGGGGGGTGTTTTTGACAAAAGTTTTACCAACAAAAGTGCTAGTGTCGACATAGCCTCAGACAAAGTGGCTCAAATTGGCCGCTTCTGTCTTCTCTTCTGGTTTACAAGTCTTACCGTTTCAGAAGTCGCAAGTAGGCTGTGTGTTGACACCCCATTCTGCTAATGAATGAGAAAATTCACACGTATGCTTTTGTTATTGCTTTCAGCCCCAAGGAGCAGGCTCATACACAAAAGAGAAACCTAATGATAGGCAATTACAAGTTCAGGGCTTGTGTACGCTTATAAATGCCATAGTGCTTCAATGTAAATACTTCTCCCCTCAGCATAGGTAATCTACCTCCCTGAACAAACAATGGAGGAGTCCTCGTGGCACCTTACAGACTAACACATTTATTTGGGCATAAGCTTTTGTGGGTTATAACCGACTTCATCAGATGCATGGAGTGAAAAATACAGTAGGCAGATATAAATATACAGCACATGAAAAGATGGGAGCTGAGAGGTGGTATACCAGCATAATTACATCAGTTAGGCGTGTAATATTTTTACCAAATCATTATCAGTACAACCCTTAGGGCACAGTTATACCAGTATAAAAATAACTCATTCTGGGATAGGTTATTCCCCTTCCCACATGGCAATAACTATACCACCAGTATAAAAGCAGCTTATACCACTATAACTGCATTCACACTAGGTGGGAGGGGGCATACTGCTTTAACTGTATTGATTAAAGCATCCTGGTGTGTAGGTAAGGCCCTATGGTGGTGAAAAGCAAGACAAACTCCACTGAAGGCAATGGGCCAATGTCTGCCCTCATTAAAACCAGTGTAAATCTGCAATAATTCCACTAGCCGTAACTGAGTTCTGTGAATGAAGGTGGAATTTGACCCAGTGCTAGAATATACTAGATATATCTTAGATAGAACTGTTTGAAACATAGAAACAGGAAAAAGATAATTTTTTCTTTCACTTTTTTGTCAAAAATTCAAAATTAAAAAAAACCCAAAAAACCTAAAAAACCAAACCAAAACAAAAAAGACATTGTTCACCTCTAATCTTTGATGTTAGAAACGTTTTGCCACGTTCCTGTATGGGCACTTAACTGAAAACTAAGCGTAATGAGATTCTGAGAACACTGTCGTATGACTGCAAAATGGGTTGACTGACAGCAGATCAGACAACAAGTCATTAGTGCACTGTGGATGTTTTGGTCAGCCTGGTGATCTAATGGCTGCACAACAACGAGGATCCAAGGTAGGGTTCAAAGTCAGGCCTATGGCTCCCTAAACTCTATAGGCGAAATTCACCCATGTGCAAAGGTCTGCAGTAGGCCTACATGCCACTTAAGTCCTCAAATGTGTATTGTTCACACAGTCACTTTTCAGACTAAAAAAACCACACTTTAATGGCTGGCAAAATCTTAGTTTTTGTCTCTTCCATACCCCCTCCCACTATGGTTGGTGGCAACATGCTTAATATGTGCATCACAATGGAAAGTATTTTTAATCAACTCGCTACAGCAGCTGGAAATGGAAACCATTGCAGGATTCCCAAATGCGAAGCAGGTTAGTAAAAAAATATTTAAACTCTTTCCATAACTGAAAGGGTAATAGGAACGCCTAAGGGAAAGTAGTCTGTTTTCTTCTCACGCTGCATTTAAGGGCCCATCTGTTGGAGATGGCTCCTGTCTGAATCTCCCAACAAACACACATATCCAAAAATGTAAGTGGCTGTATGCACAGTAAAACCTGTCTGTAACAGACTCTAAAGAGCCATCCAGATCTTCTTGATGCTCTTAGAGTACAGTTCTGAAGTCACAGGACAGTCAATTAATTGCCCTAGATTTCTAGTGTGGAAAGCATTCCATGGACAAGGGTGGAAATTAAGTGTGGCCCCACTCAGTGGGACACGAAGTTGTAAGTTTATGATACAGACAAGGGGCTTGATCCCAGGTATCTGCCAGCTTTCACCTGCAGAACCTAGGATGCAGACCCCTGTGATGGACTGTCTAACTAGGGTGAGGCTATATGGGTCTCAGTGGTGAAAGGCTCAGAGATAGCCATCACAGTCCCAAAAGTGGGTGTTAAGGGCCAAGCATGGGGCATGGCCAAGGTGTACAAGAGACAAATTGATTCAATGCATCTGTCATATAGTCCCTGTGGGTCAAACATCCAAAAAAAGTCCCAGTCACAATTTAAAGCTGGCCTCTCCTGCAGGAACCCCTAAATGCTTCTACTCTCCCCAGAGGTGAATGTTCTGCCCCAGATGCAGTAGCCCACACTGGCACCTGGGTGTATGTGTGCCAGTTACACCCTCCTGTGCAAGTAGGGATGAATCAAGCCCATCATATTCAGAAGCAACGGACAGAACAGACTATTTGCGTATCAATCTCCAGGGACCTATGTACTGCACTATCAAGAAAGAAATTAAGAACTCAAAGAGGGTTTTTTTGTGCATCTGTACAGAAGTGATGGAAACATTCCAGACTGTAAATGGCCACTACCCTGGTCTACTCCTTGGAAGAAATGAGGGAAGTGTCTGCAACCCCAGTGGTAATTCTGCATTCTTACTCATAAACATTTTGGGTTGTTGGCTTCTTTTAAATGTAATTCCTTTAGGTTCTTAAATTGCCGCTGGAAAAATGCATCAGTTAGAAAAGAGGTCTCAAAACCATTTTGTTTTGCTAAGCTATCTGAGTTATTCAAGAACAAGTATGTCTTAAAGGTGTTTGCTAAGCAATTTATTTTGTGTGTATGCATGTGGTTGGCTGAGGGTAATACGCTTTACCAAGTTTGCTCATTATTTTTGCTTTCATTCCAGATAAATTTCGTGCTTAGGAAAGGTGACAGACTGTCTGGAAGATCGAAGTCTTCCATTTATTTCACCTGCTCTTTGACTGCCTTCCCTTGATGATGTCTGTCTCAACAGGGATGGCCAAATATTATTAATGATTGTTAGAAGTACGTGGTTAGTTTTTTTTTAGGAGTGCCAGTTCTGGACATGTTCAGGAATGATTTTTGAATTGCCAAAATATTCGAAGGTTGATTTTTTTCCTTCAGAGGCACTTTGTCAGAATGATCTGCACCTCCACGACCTTTAGGCCTGATCAAGGACCTGAGAATAAATGACACCTGAAATGTGTGTGATTGTGTTACGTATTATAGGAGTGGGTTTTACCTTTAGTATTTAAATCTTTAAATAATATAGGATAAATTTACCTACCTTTACCCTACCTCTTGTTGCAGTTTCCACAACTGTACAGAAACTTTAGGTCCCTTCAGTTTCACCCCTGGAACCCAGGTGTATGTTTGCTTTAACCATAACATTGAGTTTTCATTGGTTTAAATTTTGTAGACTATCTTTGCAAGGAAAAGGTTTAGAAACCTTTTTAGAAATGAAATCTGCAATTCTTCTTAATTTCTATCTTCCCCCAAATTCATGGGACCCAAAAGTCAGATGCTGTGGGGCCCAAAGACCAGCTCTTGCATCCTGCAGGGCAAAGCTCAAGAACTTTTAGCTTCCTTCTGAATGTTGTGCGAGTTCCTTTGTGTTATTTAGCACTATTATGGTTTCATCTACCTCCACTCGAGTGGGGACTTGCTAACCTATTTGTAATCTATTGTTTTAATTATTTTCTGTTCAGGTGCCCAAGGACCTTGGGGCATTGAGAGACAATAACACACATTATTTATTCATTAAGTATTCATTATAATACTTTATTATTATATTACATTTAATACAATATAAATATTATTATAACTATGTTCTTTAGCACAGGCGATGACTGTGCAAGCTTCTTCCAGACAACTGCACTATCATGTTCTGGAAGAACTAGCAGCAGGCATTAAAGGGTAGGTCACTTTATTTGCCCATTCGTTTCCTAGTGGTCTCTGGTAAGACTGACAAAAAAGTGTCAAAAATTGTTAGTTCTGGTAATTGATTTTTTGTGATGTGTCACTAAGAACTGGACCAAGACCATCAGATCATTTCACATAGGCCACTAAACCCATGTAAAAAGGTGACAACTCTCAGTCATTGCTGATCTGCCCTAAAATTACTACTATATTTAGACATAATGGTGCATATGAGAACCCAAAAGTTAGGCTAGATACTACAAACTTACTGGTTTACCAAATGGGTCTTTCTTCTCACCTTGCTCCTATTACCTGTACATGTGCATGTATGTTTGGAACAAAGCATCCACAGTTTCCTTTACATCATTATGAATCAACCCTGTTCTGGAGGGAGCACCTCGAGAAGATAGGTTGCTTCCCATGCCCATTCAGTCCTTGGTATCTCTACTAAGACTGCCAGCAAGAGTACTATCAGATACCAGCTCTGGTCATGATAATACTCTTTCCATTCCACTATTGTCTCTGGAGGATATTAAACAGAAGCCACTAAAGTTAGAACTTTTTAAATCAGCAGGTCCAGACAACATGCATCCAAGAGTTTTAAAAGAGCTGGCTTAGGGGCTTGCTGGACCATTACTGTTGGATTTCAATAAGTCTTGGAGCACTGGGGAAGTTCCAGAAGACTGGAAGAAAGCTAATGGTGTTCCAATTTTTAAAAAGGGTAAATGGAATAACCTGAATAGTTATAGACCTGTTAGCCTGACATGGATCGTGGACATGATAATGGTGTGGCTGATATGAGATTCAATTAATAAAGAATAAAAGGAGGGTAATGTAATTACTGCAAATCAACATGGGTTTATGGAAAACAGATCTTGTCAAACTAATTTGTTATCCTTTTTTGTTGTGATTACAAGTTTGGTTGGTAAGGTGTGAGCTAGTGAGCTCCCAGAGGGGACACGTTACCATAACTCACATCAGGATTGACCTACTCATTGCCCCAAAACACTGTTGTCATAATATGTGTCTAAAAGGTGTCATTTGAGGTATCTTGCAACCTGGTAACATGCTGGTCATTAATATTATTGAGTGATATATGTGTGGGTGGTGTATAAAGAATTATAGATGTGTGCTGGAAATATGCTCTTAAAAGGTGTTTTGCAAGCAGTGTATAAACCCAGCTTGTCCTAGACAATGGAATGTTGTTTTGCCAGTTTTTACATGTCTACAGTGTAAATTGAGCCAGAGCTATTTAATACCTCAGAGGACAATGAAAAGTACATCTACATATAAAGTAAACAAAGCCATTAAGCTAACTGGGTGGGGGGGGGAGAGACTGATGAGTGATCACGATGTGGGATGGAGTCTGCACCACCAGGAAGCCTTCCTGGTTCTTGAAACAGAGACAATAGACTTTGGAAAATACAAACAGAAAGACAAAGTCATTTTGGAATGCATTACCTGGGTCACAAAATGGGGAGCAGCACCCTTTGAACTCATGAGAAATGGATCCTCTGGGTCTGAAAACCAAGAGTAACTGGAACGGACTATAGGTGAGAAACCTGCTTAGACAAAGATTGTAACTTGCTGAAGTTAATTTTAGTCACTAGAAAGTGTGCTTTAGTTTGTTTTACTTTAACCATACCCATGTTTTCTATTCTACTTATTATCACTTAAATATCCAGTCTTTGTTAATAAACTTACTCTTGTTTTATTGCAAAATTATCTCAGTGCTGTGTATTAAACAGAGTGGCGAAGTCCTCAGCCAAGCTAACAGGCAGGTCTGGAGGCAGCGAACTTGATAACATCGGTGAGTGTCCAGTGAGAGGGACTGGATGCTGCCGAGAGACATCTCTGGGGAACTGGGATTCACTGATTGTTACCTGCAAGGCAATGTTTGGACTGACAGAGACCTGAGGAGTTTGTTGGCAAGGCAGACACGCTGTTGCTTCAGGACACGTAGCTTTGCCTCAGGAAGAGTGAGTTTAGCTGCTGCGGAGCAGTTACACGGTGGCTCACAGTTCTGACTGGCCTGAGCAAGACGTCACAAAAGGTAATAGTGTTGACATAACGAACTTAGACTTCTGTAAGGCATTTGACTTGGCACCACATGATATTTCAATTAAAAAACTAGAATGATATAAAATGAACATGGCACACATTAAATGGATTAAAAACTGGCTAGATGATAGGTCTCAAAATGTAACTGTAAATGGGGAATCCTCATTGAGTGGGTTTGTTTCCTGTGGGGCCCTGCAGGGATCCGTTCTTGGCCCTACACTATTTAACATTTTTATCAATAACCTGGAAGAAAACATAAAATCTTCACTGATAAAGTTTGGAAGTGACACAAAAATTGGGACAGTGATAAATAATGAAGAGGACAGGTTGCTGAGTCAGAGGGATCTGGATAGCTTGGAAAACGGGGCACAAGGAAATAATGTGTTTGAATACAGCTAAATGTAAATGTATACTTCTAGGAACAAAGAATGTCAGCCACACTTACCCGATAGGGGACTGTATCCTGGGAAGCAATGACTGAAAAAAGATTTGGGGGTTGTGGTGGATAATCAGCTCTCAGTGCAACATTGTGGCCGAAAGGGCGAATGCAATTCTTGGATGCATAAACAGGGAAATCTTGAATAGGAGCAAGGAGGTAACTTTATCTATGTATTTAGCACTGGTATGACCACTGCAGGAATACTCTATACAGTTCGTGCGTCCACAATTTAGGAAGGATTCGAGAGCGTTCAGAGAATAGCCTTGAGAATGATTAAAGGATTAGAAAACATGCCTTATCATGATAGACTCAAGGAACTCAATCAATTTAGTTTAACAGAGAGAAGGTTAAGGGGTGACTTGATTACAGTCTATATGTACCTACATGGGAACAAATATTTAATAATGTAGTCTTCAATCTAGCAGCGAAAGGTATAATATGATCCAATGACTGCAAGTTGAAGCTAGCCAAATTCAGACTAGAAATAAAACATACATTTTTAATAGTGAAAGTAATTAACCATTGGAACAGTGTACCAAAGGTTGTGGTGGATTCTCCATTACTGGCAATTTTAAAATCAAGATTGGATGTTTGTCTGAAGGATCTGCTCTAGGAATTATTTTGGGGAAGTTCTCTGACCTGCGGTCAGACTGGACGCTCACAATGGTCCCCTCTGGGGATCTTGAGATCTATGTGAGGGGGACACATCCACCAAGAACTGAACTGAGACCAGCTACTCATTTTGCTACATTTTAATACTGAACAGGCATCAGTTGGTGATGATTTCAGTCACTACAAGAGAGAGGTCTGCACAAAACCCTCAGATACCACCACCCATGAATGCTGCAGGGGAAGACAGACAGACAGAATCGAAACTTGGCAGCTGTGTCTTAATTCTCAAACCAAAGCTGTGTTTCCCACACACCGCTAAAATGTGGAGGATAACTGTGTGTTTAGAAAGCAAGGTCCACCTTTAATCACTGCCAGCTAGGGCTGGATTTGAACCAGCAATCTGGATGAAAAGCTCCCTACCCCATTAGTGCCATCACCAGTCCTCAGTGTGTGCAGCAGCTGATTTTACAAGCTATGCAATCATGCATGCATGTGTCTGAGATCAAGGTCAATCCCTCTCTCTGGAAGAACACTGCATGCTTTTTTCTTTTACAGTGGCTGTTGCAAGATAAAGCAGCAGAAAGCGTCCCTTCAAAGCCCATTATAAATACAATTCCTAATGAGCTTTATCTATACACCAGGTTTTTTGAAACCTAGGGTAAGTTTTAAAAGGTTGCATGAGGTTTGGTTTTTTTTAAGAATAACCAACAAATGTTTAACACTTGATTTTACCTTCAGAAGAAATCCCATTAATTATTTAATTGATTGCTAGTGGGTCAGAGAGAGAGAGAGAGGGTGAAATTCCTCAAGTGGAGCTGTTAGAGAGCCCAAATTGTTTTCAGAGAGAGGGATGCAGGCTGAAATTAATTACAGTTAACTCACCTGCTTAACTAAAAAAAACCAAAATGTGATTAATAGCACTTTAATTGCGCTGTTAAACAATAGAATACCAACAGAAATTTATTAAATGTTTTGGATGTTTTTCTACATTTTCAAATATATTGATTTCAATTACAACACAGAATACAAAGTGCACAGTACTCACTTTATATTATTATTTTTATTACAAGTATTTGCACTGTAAAATGATAAAAGAAATAATATTTTTCAATTCATCTCATACAAGTACCATAGTGCAATCTCTTTATCATGAAAGCACAACTTACAAATGTAGATGTTTTTTGCTACATAACTGCACTCAAAAACAAAACAATGTAAAACTTTAGAGCCTACAAGTCCACTCAGTCCTACTTCTTGTTCAGCCAATCTCTAAGAGAAACAAGTGTGTTTACATTTACAGGAGATAATGCTGCCCGCTTCTTATTTACAATGTCACCTGAAAGTGAGAACAGATGTTCACATGGCACTTCTGTAGCCAGCATTGCAAGGTATTTACATGCCAGATATGCTAAACATTCGTATGCACCTTCATGCTTTGGCCACCATTGAAGAGGACATGCTTCCCTGCTGATGACGCCCATTTAAAAAAAATTTGTTAATTAAATTTGTGACTGAACTCCTTGGGGGGAGAATTGTATGTCTCCTGCTCTGTGTTTTACCCACATGCTGCAATATATTTCATGTTATAGCAGTCTCGGATGATGACCCAGCATGTTGTTTGTTTTAAGAACACTTTCACTGCAGATTTGACAAAACGCAAAGAAGGTACCAATGTGATATTTCTAAAGATAGCTACAGCACTCGACCCACGGTTTAAGAATCTGAAGCGCCTTCCAAAATCTCATCGGGATGGCATGTGATACATGCTCTTAAGACTTCTGAAAGCAACACCCTGATGCAGAAACTACAGAACCTGAACCACCAAAAAAGAAAATCAACCTTCTGCTGGTGGCATCTGATTCAGATGATGAAAATGAATGTGCATTGGTCTGCACTGCTTTGGATTGTTATTGAGCAGAATCCATCATAAGCATGGATGCATGTCCTCTGGAATAGTGGTTGAAGCATGAAGGGACATATGAATGTTTAGCACATTTGGCATGTAAATATCTTGCAACGCCAGCTACAACAGTACCATGTGAATGCCTGTTCTCAGTTTCAGGTGACATTGTAAACAAGAAGCGGACAGCATTATCTGCTGCAAATGTAAGCAAATTTGTTTGTCTGAGCAATTGGCTGAACAAGAAGTAGGACTGAATGGACTTGTAGGCGCTAAAGTTTTACATTGTTTTATTTTTGAATGCAGTTATTTTTTGTAAATAATTCTACATTTGTAAGTTCAACTTTCATGATAAAGAGATTGCACTACAGTGCTTGTATTAAGTGAATTGAAAAATACTATTTCTTTTATTTTTACAGTGCAAATATTTATAATAAAAAATAAATATAAAGTGAGCAGTGTACCCTTTGTATTCCATGTGGTAATTGAAATCAATATATTTGAAAATGTGGAAAACATCCAAAAATATTTACATAAATGGTATTCTATTATTGTTTAACAACGCGATTAATCAGGATTAATTTTTTTAATCGCTCGACAGCCCTACTTTCAGAAAGAGGCTATAACAAGTGCACAATATATGGTGCTGAGTTCTTTTCCTCCTTGAAGAGAGATCATCTTAAGCAGTTGCCTCTGAAGTCCTATTTATTTTATGAATTTCTGGAAATAGAGGGAATCATTAAGCCCAGGAAAATCAAGTTCCAGGCTGCTGGGCACCATGTTAACCACCAGATTCGCTGGGAGTGTTGAGATAGCTTCTGGTGCCTTGGGAAAGACTGTTGGTACTGGCCCTATGTTCCCACCTAGGGATCCTGCAGCCACCATAACATGATCAGCTGGAGGAACACTTGACTAGCGCACATGATTGCGCCAATATTCAAAGAAGTTAAACCTCTTGATACCAAGAATAGGATTTTTTCTGCTGACAAGTCCTAATGCAAAGTCCATTAGTATCGGCCAGGAGGCAAGAGTGGAGTGGGAAATTCCAGCCAACCGGTACTCAAGGGTTAACTTGAGCATACTGGATGGCTAGCAGATGTTCTAATGGAAGACCATTCAATTTCCGGAACAATATGTCCCTATAGATTGAGCCTGAGGTTACTATTGACTTTTTCTGTGCCCCTGTTGCCGGTGAAATTCATTCTCTCTCTCAACAACAACTTGAAATGAACGTCACAGAGAATACACTCAGCAGCGAGGAGACCAAAATGCTTCCCCTGCAGTGCTAGAAGTGCATGTCCCTTCCGCATAGAGTTATCCTGCTGGAGTCAGCTTTACTCTGCTTCTGCACTCCATGCCTGCAGGTTTGCAGTCCTCACCAACCTGTTTCCAAACACAGTCACAGCCCACTACAGTTGTGACACACTTGCATCCACACCGTACATGGTTATAAAATCCACATTACAAACATGTAAAGAAATCATTCTCAGAAAGATTGTAGCTCATTCTGTACACTTACTGGGTAGCCTATGGCTTAGATTCAACTACTACTGTTGTCTGAAACAAATCCTTGTGCAGGTAGGGTGTGAATATCTCAGACATTTTTGAGGTAAATCTCCCATTCTTAGTCTAGCTCAGATGCAGCTCCATCAGTGTTAGGAATAGTAGACGTGCTAGTGTAGACAGGGCTCAGGTCTTTTTATTGCCTTACCTTCCAGACCTGCTCAGACATGGCTAGGCCAGTGATCTACACTGGTGTTCTTATGGTTGTTAGCGCCTGTGGAGCTGCACTGGTGTTAAAGCAACTGTAAATGATTCTCACAAACAACACAGTGTAGACAACATCGTAATGTCCTTCAGAATGGAAACATCTTCTCAGGAGGTTGGGGGACAACATGCGTCTGTGGGGACTATGTTGCCCTGCCTTGGTTGATGCTGGGGTAGAAATGGCTCTTAGCTGAAATTGAAGTATATCAGAAAAAGTCTGCCTAATGGAAATGATGACCATGGCAATAAAGACATGAAAGGTATTTTTTGCTTTAACACTCTCCCTGACACTCATCATGTTAATTTCACTGGGCCCCCAATTTGTTTGCTTGTGCGTGTCTGTCTCATACAGCCCCGTGTCTGTTTCACATCAGACACAGGTGGGTAGCCAATGGCTAGAAGACACTGGAAATGGGATTAACCAGAGCAGCCCCTCCACCAAACACCTGCTAAACTTGGTTTAACAGAACACCAGACAGCTGCTCATTGATTTTTTTTAAAATTACTATTCCAGTAAATGCTGAATACTGAAGGCTTTACTGTGCGCGATTACATAGAGCCTCCATCACTGTATAGAAAGTGATAAAGTACAAGAGTGTTCCAACATTTATGTGAATGAATTACCTATATCTTATCATCTTACATTATCATATAAGCTATCACTCTCACTAAACCTTCCAATAATCCCATTTTTTAAATAAAACCATTGCTAGCTGTATACGTTTGTTGCAACTCAGGGAAACACAGTACTACCCAGTGCTTTTCAAATAAACAAAGTGCCACATGATTGTGGCAGCTTTTGTGTTTGATTTCCCAATGCTTGGAATATATCCAGCACAGTCCATCTTTCCTGCAACTGGGAGACAAGCAGACCTAATCTAACTGTACATCTGTCTTTTTCTATATCCAATGCATGTCACAAATAAAGAAGCATTTCAGACTAACATATGCAGAAACTGGTTTTTACAAACATCTCTGATACAGATATTTAAATCTCTTGTTTAGAAGAAAGGAAAAACAAAGTCAAAAAGATCCTACCTTTGATGCATGGTTGCCATAGTACAAACAAACTTCGCCCATGAAAAGGGTGTGAGAATGCAGAAGTTTGTATTGACTCTCTTTTAAAAAATGGTAAGAGCCTTAGGGGAGGAAAACCCTTTTAGAAATTTCACCATAGATCATGTGGGACAAAAGAGCCATTGGAAAAGGTTTTAGTGCAATCTCAATTATGATGATGATGCTTTCAACAGGTCTTGCCAGAGTGTAAAAACCACAAGCCCTTTTAAACTTTTATAATTGCACAAAGGGGAATCATCCATTTTCTGTTTGTAGAAACACAAGTGACGGAAAGTGGCTCTGGTATGGGGAGTTTGCCGGTGATGTTGTTTTGAAAAACAATGGCTCTCTCTGAATCCTCCCTCTTTCTTAGTCTGTCAAGAAAATATATGTGCCGGATGCAAAAAGTATTGGTAGAGAGACATATCACCAGCGAATAAAGAACTCAGTAGGATAGATATGCATGGATATAATACACAGACCAAACCTATTGCTTGTTGTATTAATGTGTATTATTTTGCTTCCTGGTACAATCTTTCAACAAAGAAAAATAACAGGTACTGAAAACACACAGCCTTTTGTCAATAGGGTATCTGCAGTTACATGGAAGGTACTAAGTTAATATAATTATGGGAGAAAATGTAACTAATGATTGGAAAGCAGTACTTACATGAGGGTGGTTTTTTTCACATCCGTGGGGTTACAAACATTGTTTGGTTACTTTAGATAGTGAGAGACTGACAGTGCTGGATAGAAACAGGTGCCGTGCATGCTTTTCCAACCAGCTCTCTGCATCTAAAGGATCTCAAGCTATTTGTGTCTCCTAATTTCCTTTGGCACCCCTTTGCAGCCATGTCACCTGGCAGCACATTTCACAATCATCCCAAACGGTTTTGGGATAACACTAAGTTCTAGGTTTGAGACCATTATTTTTTTGGAAGAGGTATCAAAACACAATCCCCGCTGACTTGTAATGATTGAAAATCTTATAGCATTTGGGCAACAATAAAGGTGGGCTCAATTGGGTAAATCCATTCTGCCTACTGAAAATTTGCCTTTAGTTTCAGTGGTATTCTTCACACACTGTCCTAAGGCTCAGGGGCCATTCTTCAACAGCTGCTCCCTTTCGTGCTAGAGGTGACTACGTGTTAGTAATGGCCGAACTGATTCCTATATATGTGGCATATAGTTTGTAAATCAGTTTGTGAGGTGCTTGGAGATCCTTCTAGTTGAAAGCACAATGGATGAAATCCTGAGGAACCATGTCAGTATGAACATATTTCAGAGTAGCAGCCGTGTTAGTCTGTATCTGCAAAAAGAAAAGGAGTACTTGTGGCACCTTAGAGACTAACCAATTTATTTGAGCATAAGCTTTCATGAGCTACAGCTCACTTCATCGGATGCATTCCTAGTTCCGAGTCAGCTCTTGACTGCAGTTGTGAGTTTATCTGAATAAAAACTGAGTAAAAATCCCATTTAGTCCAATGGCTATTTCAAAGCATGCATATTATAGATAGGGTTGTGTTTACACCATTTCCCCTACAGTTTCTTGTCTCATTGTCAGTTTGCCTTATTTGATAAAGTACGCAAATTACTCAAGTGTTCTTTTTTCTTAATTTTAAACATGGCATTCCCCAAAGCATAGGTTAGGGATAGTCCAATCAGACTACCTGTTTGCCAGAGCTGCAGCCAATTGAAGTCAATGGAACTTTTGCCCTGTGTATTTTTTATACCTCAGCTATGAAAAACGTGCTTCAGGCTAGAACCTTTACATAATATGGTGATGATCGCATCAGTGCCCCATGGTGGTAGGCACAGTACAAACAAGGTTTAAAAAGGCATTCCCTGTCCCAGAGAGCTCACAATCTAGGATAAAGACACTATACAACAGGTAAAAAGAAAAGGAGTACTTGTGGCACCTTAGAGACTAACCAATTTATTTGAGCATAAGCTTTCGTGAGCTAAAGCTCACTTCATCAGATGCATACTGTGGAAAATACAGAAGATGTTTTTATACACACAAACCATGAAAAAATGGGTGTTTATCACTACAGAAGGTTTTCTCTCCCCCCACACCCTACTCTCCTGCTGGTAATAGCTTATCTAAAGTGATCACTCATCCGATGAAGTGAGCTGTAGCTCACGAAAGCTTATGCTCAAATAAATTGGTTAGTCTCTAAGGTGCCACAAGTACTCCTTTTCTTTTTACCAACAGGAGAGTGGGTTTGTTGGGGGGGGAGGAGGGAGAAAACCTGGATTTGTGCTGGAAATGGCCCACCTTGATTATCATACACATTGTAAGGAGAGTGATCACTTTAGGTAAGCTATTACCAGCAGGAGAGTAGGGTGTGGGGGGAGAGAAAACCTTTTGTAGTGATAAACACCCATTTTTTCATGGTTTGTGTGTATAAAAACATCTTCTGTATTTTCCACAGTATGCATCCGATGAAGTGAGCTGTAGCTCACGAAAGCTTATGCTCAAATAAATTGGTTAGTCTCTAAGGTGCCACAAGTACTCCTTTTCTTTTTGTGAATACAGACTAACACAGCTGTTACTCTGAAACTTATACAACAGGTAGAAGACACAAAATGTGGGAGGGCATGGAAGATGAGATAAACAGTAAGATGAGCATGTTTTGCATAATATGCGCCAGTCAGCTCATCACCTGCCTAGTAGGTCTCTGCTCAAATGCAGCATTTTTTGATATTTCAAATAGTTTTTAGTAAATTAGTTTGGGAATTTTAAACTTGTATAAATGAAGGAGGAAAAAAACAAGCTTGTCAATTGCTGATACCCCCCCCCCCCGGCTGTGTAACTCAAAACCCTTTTTTATTAAAGAAAATGAAATTTGGCAAATGATTAATATACAAAGGTAATCTGATCACTGAGGATGTTTGGAAGAGGAAATTAAAGCCATAGTATTCATATTTTTAAAAAGCCGATTACTCTGCATGTATAATATTTTTCTTAATGCTTTCTACCACACACAGTATGTGCCCTAATTTGTATTAATGTCTCCAAAGGAGCCATCACAGTTTATCAAGAAAGTAATATGCATTTTAAAAGTACTCAGAGATTTACATGATAAACCTGAAATGACTCCAGAGTGTATTATCAGTTATCACAGACACTCAGAAGCATTCACTCACTTCTGGCAAACTAGATAATTCAAGGAAGCCCTTGAAAAACTTTAGTTAGGTAGGAAGCTGTTACTCAGCTACTCTCCATAGGATTTATTTAATGCATTTAGGAATACTTTCCATCTTACTCTATCTAGTGGAAGTGGATGGCCCATGAACAACAAACATCATATGGCCCTGTCTAAAGAAAACAACTAGCTAAACATTAAGGCCCATCATTTATCAGTTACATTAATACAGTCTTAACTCACTGGCAATATTTTACAGCTATTGTCCCGCCAACCAGGAGCTAGTTAAAATATCAATACAACCAGGGCCTGGTTGGGAGGGCAATATATGTGAAATATTGCAAGGAAGATAATAAAGTTGCCAAGATGATGTTTTTAAATCATGCCCAAAGCCAAAGGCTACACCAAGTGTTAATGTCCTTAAAGTCAGTGGAAGAAATTAATACTGTGAAAAAGTGAGGCTAAAAACTGCATTTCTCCCAGCAAGATGAGATCAAAGGGGAATAGGAAGAAGGACAATTAAATGGTTTTTAATTATGCTGCAGACTTTCCTCTAATGGGACCCTACTCCGCAATGAGTTGCTTAAAAGCAAGAGAAAATGTACTCTTGGGATTAAATTCGGTACCCACAAGGGGATGGACAAGATGACCTAAGGGTATGTCTACACTGGAGCTGGACCTGGAATAGCCGGCACAGGTAGACTCTGACTCAGCTCGCACACTAAAGATAACAGTGTACCTGGGGCTGCTCAGGTGGCAGGACAGGCTACTTGCCCAAGTACAATCCTGCCTGAAACCCTAGGCATATACTCAGGGGAACTAACTCATCCTGCCATCGCTACACTCCTAAGTGGGGCCCCAACCCAGAGATTCATTCAGACATGAACTTAATTTCAAATACATGACTAGTTCCATTGACTGCAATGGGACTGCTTACATGCTTAAAGTTAAGTATAGGCTTATATTTCTCACTGGAATCTTCCTGCTGTTACTCCTGCAAACAGTAGTTGATAGGCTGCATTGTTTACACAATACATCAACAGGTTTCAGAGTAACAGCCGTGTTAGTCTGTATTCGCAAAAAGAAAAGGAGTACTTGTGGCACCTTAGAGACTAACCAATTTATTTGAGCATGAGCTTTCGTGAGCTACAGCTCACTTCATCGGATGCATACTGTGGAAACTGCAGAAGACATTATATACACAGAGACCATGAAACAATACCTCCTCCCACCCCACTCTCCTGCTGCTAATAGCTTATCTAAAGAGATCATCAAGCTTATCTAAAGTGATCATCAAGTTGGGCCATTT
The DNA here is from genome assembly GCF_965152275.1 of Natator depressus. NCBI lineage: Eukaryota > Metazoa > Chordata > Testudines > Cheloniidae > Natator > Natator depressus. The sequence goes on from NC_134242.1 coordinate 11,901,133, forward strand.
CCAGCACAAATCCAGGTTTTCTCACCCTCCGCCCCCCCCCCCCACAAACTCACTCTCCTGCTGGTAATAGCCCATCCAAAGTGACCACAAATCCAAGTTTAACCAGAACGTCTGGGGGGGGTGGGGGTAGGAAAAAACAAGGGGAAATAGGCTACCTTGCATAATGACTTAGCCACTCCCAGTCTCTATTTAAGCCTAAATTAATAGTATCCAATTTGCAAATGAATTCCAATTCAGCAGTTTCTCGCTGGAGTCTGGATTTGAAGTTTTTTTGTTTTAAGATAGCGATCTTCATGTCTGTGATTGCGTGAGCAGAGAGATTGAAGTGTTCTCCGACTGGTTTATGAATGTTATAATTCTTGACATCCGATTTGTGTCCATTTATTCTTTTACGTAGAGACTGTCCAGTTTGTCCAATGTACATGGCAGAGGGGCATTGCTGGCACATGATGCACATTGTGGGGACAGTGGTCAGTTTGGATGAGCTATTGCCAGCAGGAGAGTGAGTTTGTGTGTATGTTTGGGGGGGGGGTGAGAAAACCTGGATTTGTGCAGGAAATGGCCCACCTTGATTATCATGCACATTGTAGGGAGAGTGGTCACTTTGGATAAGCTATTACCAGCAGGAGAGTGAGTTTGTGTGTATGTGTTTTTTGGGGGGGGGGAAGGGGGGGTGAGAAAACCTGTATTTGTGCTGAAAATGGCCCAGCTTGATTTTCATGCACGTTGTAAGGAGAGTGGTCACTTTGGATAGGCTATTACCAGCAGGAGAGTGAGTTTGTGTGTGTGGTTTTTGGAGGGGGGTGAGGGGGTGAGAGAACCTGGATTTGTGCAGGAAATGGCCCACCTTGATCATCATACACATTGTGAAGAGAGTGGTCACTTTGGATGGGCTATTACCAGCAGGAGAGTGAGTTTGTGTGTGGGGGGGCGGAGGGTGAGAAAACCTGGATTTGTGCTGGAAACGGCCCAACTTGATGATCACTTTAGATAAGCTATTACCAGCAGGAGAGTGGGGTGGGAGGAGGTATTGTTTCATGGTCTCTGTGTATATAATGTCTTCTGCAGTTTCCACAGTATGCATCCGATGAAGTGAGCTGTAGCTCACGAAAGCTCATGCTCAAATAAATTGGTTAGTCTCTAAGGTGCCACAAGTACTCCTTTTCTTTTTGCGAATACATCAACAGGGATACAGTTAAGGAATATACCGGTACAGCCATGATCCTGCAGTCTGACCTGTGTAATTGGACTTCATGTGGGACCCTGGCGTGCAAAAATCTTTCCAAATTAAGCATGTAAGAGTGCTTGATTTTACATTGCTAGCTAGCCAGCCACACACAGAGCTTTTGGGGAACAAAGCCCACAATATTTGGAAACCAGCGAGGGAGAGCCAGTGGTCCAAATTTGTCAGTTATGCCAGTATAAATCCATAGTAAATCCACTGGAGTTGCCTGACTGGTGTTAGTCATTTCTAGAGCTTGTCAAAAAGGTCAAAAATTGACAAATATTTCACTGATTTCCTCCCTATTTTTCCTTGAAAATGCAAAGCTTTCAAAATTGCCCAAACATTATTTATTATTATTATCTTACTGTAGCACCTTGGAGCTCTAGTCATTGACCAGGAAGCCACTGTGCTGGAGACTGTGCAGAGAGCGAACACAAAGATGGTCCCTGCCCCAAGGAGCTTACAATCTAAGACAAGAGATGGATATAGATATATGAGGGAGTACAAGGAGACAATATTGTGATAGGCAGTGGCCAACTCTAGAACTTGCTTCCACCACAAGCTTACAGCTCTTAGAGTTCTGAGTCATGGCTGGACTCACCACACTTCTTTAAAACTTTGGAGGAAATTGTCCCGAAGGAAATCTGAAGAGCCTAGATAGTCTCATACTATTCAGAGCCTCCTCCCTCCATGTACAGCATTTGCTGCAAGCTCTTTAGAAGGTTATGATATGTTCCACAGTTCTTGGTCTTGACTGTGAGTACAGAATTTGGGGCTGCATATGTAGAGACATCCCTTCACAGTACAGGGAATTGGTGACACTACATTTCAGATTCCGACAGACATTTGTACAAATTGGAGGGGGTTCAGAGAAGAGCAACAAAGATGGCTGACAGCTTGTGAGGCCAAGTTGTAAAGAAAGATGAAAACAACGAAATGTATTCAGCTTGAACTGACCGCCGTGGGGGACGGGATAACCATCTTCAAATATTTGAGGAGAGTAAATGCCAAAAAGTGAGAGCAACTGCTTAGGGTGGTCTGGGGAAGGGACATAGTGAGGAAGAATGGGATAAAACTGAGTGAAGGATAATTCCATCTGAATATCTGACATGGCCCCCTAACAGCGACATCTGTTTCCAAGACAAATGGTGGGACCCCTGCTGTAAGTCATTTACAACCAGACCGGACAAAGCCAGGAACAATCCCATGCTGGCAGGCAGCTGGCAAGGGTCTGATTCTAGCAGTACCATGTTTCCCTCAGGCTGACAACCTGGAAGCACAATGCAGTGGAAGCACTGCGAGCATTACTTGCGGCTCCGATGAACAGCTCTATCTATCTATCTATCTCACTAGCTCTTGAACTGTTGAGTAATTATGATGGCAGAATCATATAGAACTGATTAGCACATCAGCGAAGAGCACCTTGGGGCAGACTTATTCAACCCTCCTTGTATTCCGTGATTCGGTTTGTGCAGAACGGCCACACTGGGGTAGAGAATTAAAGGGAGGAATTAAAGGAGAGTTTACTGAGCCTCGTCATGTTTATATCACCAGCTGGATGAGGCTCCAGAAGGAGAACTCCCTCCCCCCTTGGCTAGTTCCCATAGCAATTGACCTCTGAGCTAGTGCTTTAAATATATCATTAAACATAAAACAAAGACAACAACAAAAAGCATTGCTTGGATAGCAGGAAAGGAGACAGTATTTACACCACCTTGGTGCTTCATAATGTCTGCAAATATATTCTAATAATAGCCCCTGCCCCAACCGTGAGGAATAAAATATAGTGTCCAGGGCACGAGAGAATGCACTCAGATGAGTTTGGAACACAGCGTTGATCACCTCACACCTGGGCTTCAAAGCAAACAGGCAGAACAAGAGCCATGCACTGAATCCAAACTGCTGCTGTGCTGACTAGCTCAGCGGTGGGTGGAAATCTCAGTCAGGCTTCACTGGCACCAGGCAGCTGCTGCCAAGATGCCCAACACTGAAATGAAAGCTGGAAAGATCAGGTGAGGGCTTGTTTTTTCCCCCCCTTTAAAGTACTGCATGGCACGGCATGAATGAGCAGTCAGGTTACTGCCTCTGTGGAGTGAATCTGTGCCATCTTTATTCTTTTTAATTAAAGGTTGTTGTTTTTGCACAGATACAATAGCCCAGTGGTTCTCAAGACTACTGTACCTCTTTCAGGAGTCTGACTTGTCTTGTACCTCAAGTTTAACCTCACTTAAAAAACTACTTGCTTACAAATCAGACTTAAAAATACAAAAGTGTCACAGCACATTATTACTGAAAAATTGCTGACTCTCTCATTTTACCATATAACTATAAAATAAATCAATTGAAATATAAATATTGTAATTACATTTCCGTGTATAGTATATAGAGCAGTATAAACAAGTCATTGTCTGTATGAAATTTTAGTTTGTACTGACTTTGCTAGTGCTTTTTATGTTGCCTGTTGTAAAACCAGGCGAATATCTAGATGGGTTGATGTACCCCCTGGAAGACCACTGAGTACCCCCAGGGGTACACGTACCCCGGTTGAGAACCACTGCAGTAGCCCAATTGACAGTTACAAGCTTTTACAGTGCAGAGTCCTTGAACTAGGGTGGATGTACAGAATATAATAATACTTAATTTTCACATAGCACTTTTCACTCGGAAATCTCAAAGCACCTTGAACAGGAAAGTAAGTATCATTATCCCCATTTTACAGATGGAAACAGAGGCACAAAGTGACTTGCTCAAGGTCACAGAGCAGGGCAGTAGCAGAACAAGGAATACAACCCAACTCACCTGATTCCTAATCCAGCACTTTATCAGCTAGTCCTTACTGCCTCAACACATATGTACGCATACAAATACAAATAAGGATAACAGCATTTTCTTTCTCCCAAGCTTTGTCTGTGAATCTTTCTGAGCAGGGACGGTCTCTTACTCTGTGTTTGCACCGTGCCTTACTCACTGGAGCCCTACTCTCAGTTATGGGCTCTACAATCTGCCATAACTCTGCTTTCACTGGTGATGAAGAGAATGTCAGCCTTACCTTTACATTTTCTGCAGTTAGTTGGTTTCTGGCATTTTAAACTTTTTAAAAATGTTTATTTTTCTTGCCTTTTAAATAATGAATCTTTGTGCCCTGGTATTATTTTTAAACATGAGGATGGATAGTGAGGGGAATATGGAACTACTTTACGGTGTGGGCATTTGGACAATGTCACCGTACTCTGATAGGATTAATTTACGATGAAATGCTTCTTTCACCAGCTATGTGATTTGTCAGAAAAGATAACATGAAGCAGGAAGCATCTGAATCTCAGGCGTTGGTGAGCTCCTGTCAGATACAATTTGTAACTGTTTTCTCATGTCGGAAAATAAAAGACGGATTATAAAGGAAAAAGAACGCTATTCTGATAAACAGCAATGACTAACTATCCTTGTGTAAGGGTTAGAAATATCAGATCTTATCTTGCATACTGGGGGAACAAAAATCTACCCTGGGAAATATATATTTGAGGGTCTGAAAGGCACAAGCAACTTGAGAGTGAAGATTTTTCAGTAGTTAGCATGAATATTTATTAATGAAAATGTCATACCTTGGGATTTGTAATATTATACACTGCATCCTAACTGCAAGTAACAATCTCTCTAGTTAAGTCCAGTGACTCTGTAAACATATCCTTCTGCCACCCCAAAAGAAAGAAACAGAGAAGGAGCTAGGAAACACTAAGGTCTCTAATTGCCTCCTCTACCTTTTCAGTTACCCAGCCAGATTAATATTGGTCTGTTTACCTGTAGGATATTAGTTATCACACAAAAAAGTTATCAGATAGCTAACAAATAAACATGCAGTATCTTGATATGTCAGTTCATTTGGAGCTTCTACTGTCCTACTCTTTCATCACTTTCTGCTGTTCACTCTAAACAGTTTAGAAATATGGATAAAGCCTCCAGGAGGCTGAAGCAGCCAGAGAGAGTATGTGTGTGACAGTGCGTATGCAGCGGATACAATGCAACCTGCTGTCGAAAGACACAAAGATTGCTCATTGGCCAGCATACTCTTAGGATATTCATGGCGCTGGGTCAAAGCACTTGACTCTGCAAACTAAACAACAGCCTGCCTAGAGCAAAGGACCAAAAAAACATGGCTAAGAGGTTACTGTTTTCATAACCGCATACAGTATTTCATTTACAGATTTTACAGTTTCATATACTGCACACTGCCAGATCTCTTCAGTGGTATCTCCTCTTACTATTTCTGTTTTGTTTTGTAAGAAATTCTGGAGCTGTCAGCAGAATTATTAATAAAATACTGCCTGGTAATTATTGCCCTATTGTATCTTCTGCTTATCTTAGGTGTTTCCAACACACTACTAACATAATGTACAATGTAAGCTGCAAACATACATACACACACCCACGTGGAGTTACATTCCTGCTTTCAAATATATAATCAAGTCTGTCAATCTAAAGTGGGATTGTGACTTTGTCTACATGTATGTTCAGGGGAGCAAGAATAAGATTCTGCCTCCCATGACTCAGGGGAGCCTTGAGAGAGGAATCTGGTGTCAATCCAATGCCTTTCATTATATCCACACAACTTTTTTTAAACTGAAGTCTGTGGTTTGTACAGAGTCTGGCACAATGAGATCCAACCTGGCTGAGGTCTTTAGCTGTTACTGCAATATAAATGTTAATTTATGCATATATGTGCCAATTAGGGGCGAGTATGCAAAGTAATTAATGGGCTATTGCATCACACACGAAGCTGCACAAAACTTGACAAGCTATATGCATGGTCTAGTAGACTGAAATTGAGTCCCTCTGTCACTTAGACCTGTGATTTAAAAAAATGTCCATCAATTTTGGATGCTTCAGTTAAAAAAATGGAGGCACCCAAAATTAGTGGATACTTTTTAAAAAATGGGATTTTGTGACTGATCTGGGAAACTGAGGAACTCTCAATGAATAGACACTTAAAAATAATTGGCCATAGTGTCTTTGTATCTCAAATTTCTCACCTGCAAAATGGGGATGATAAAAATAATGCATTAGGGGGCTCTTGTGAAGATGAATTACTTATGGCATGATTTGCAGAGTGCAAATCCAGCTCTCACTAAAGTCAACTTGAGCTGCAAGTGCCCCTTTAAAAACAAGGCTGTTAATGTTGGTAGAGGACCCTGAAGAGTAAAAGTGTTATTATTTCTGGTTTCAGAGTAGCAGCCGTGTTAGTCTGTATTCGCAGAAAGAAAAGGAGTACTTGTGGCACCTTGGAGACTAACCAATTTATTTGAGCATAAGCTTTCGTGAGCTACAGCTCATGAAAGCTTATGCTCAAATAAATTGGTTAGTCTCTAAGGTGCCACAAGTACTCCTTTTCTTTTTGTTATTATTTCTAGCATTTCAAGATTGTAGCTGACCCAGAACGTGTGATCTCATACTTTTTGCTCACCACCAGCCAAAAGGAGAAATTTAGCCAGAGAAAGTTAACACTTCAGAGCTGTGGAGAAGTGTTTGAGTCTGATTTTTCTGAATGCTGGGCAAAGGCTCACAGAGGTTTTTATTCAAAGCAGCTTGCTCCTCTTAGCTGAAGGACACTATTCATTAACATATGATCTTCTTAGGGTAAGGCAGTTTCACATTTGATGGTAGAATTCAAGATAGGGTATTTTAAAGCAGTAAAGTTTGTTGCCTGATTATCTTTAATAAAGTATTTAGCACAACTAGGCATACTTAGTTGTTACACTCTTTGACACACATGTAAGAAATGGAAATCATCACAGTAAAAAGAAATCTAAAGATCATTAAAGATGCAGTTAGATGTGACTGTGATATTTATTCATTCACACACATCTTGGAGACTGCTGAGGCTTCCAGTGTAATTCACTAGGTCACCACATTTGAATACAAATTATAGGAATACTTGGCATACTTCAATAATTCTAATACCAAAAACATTTTGATATTAGAATTATTGAAGTATGCCAAGACTAGAGAAGACTGTGGGGAACTTCAGAGAGTACCTAGTAAGTTTGGTGAATGGGCAGCATGATGGCAGATGAAATCCATTACTGACAAAAGTTAGGTAACGTTTATTGGAAGAAATCATTTGAACCACTCACACACATTCCTGGGTTCTAAACCGATTGTACTGTAACAACTCAGGAACAAGACCTGGGTGTAGTTGTGGGGAACCCCATGTAAATGTCTGCTCAACACGCGTCAGCACATGCAAAAGCAATCAAAATGTTAGGACATAGGATGGAATAGAAAACAATTATTATGATATTATGTAAATCAACTGTCTGCCCCTACCTAGAATTCTGTGTTCACTTCTGGTAATCCAATCTCATAAAAGGCGATAGCAAAAATAAAAGGGGTTCAGAGATTGATAACAAAAATGATTGGAGGAGAGTGAAGGGGGACTTCCATTAGAGGAGGGACTAAAAAGATTGGGACTGGTTAGAGAGGAGATAAAGAAGAAGGCATATGATAGGGGAATACAAAATAGTAGTATTGAGAAGGCAAACTGGGCACCCTATTTACCCTCTGTCATAGTACAAGAGAACATTCAGTGAAACTGAAAAGCAACACATATAAACTTGTTCAAGGCAATGCTTTTTTACATAGCACATGGTACTCATTGCCACAGGATATGATGGAAGCCAAGTGCTTAGTGGAATTTAAAATAAATAAATACAAATGTATATAGCTAAAGAGAACATCCATATATTAGACATGATAAACTAAGGGATATAATCCCTCATGCTTCAGAGGGCATGAATCAAACACTCCCTTGGGGAGTTAGGAAAAAAATTCCCTTGCCCACACTGGACAATTACACAACAGCCTTTCTTGAACTTTCTTCTGAATCATCTGGTACTGGTCAGTTAGAGACAGGATACTGGACCAGATGAGCCAATGGATGGGGACGAGATTCCTATGTGCCTATTTTTTGGGTAGGATTTGCAAATGTACTTCAGTGAAATTCAATGGGACCAGTGCTCCAAAGTCATTTGGGTGAAAGGTGGCTTGTGATTCAAATTCACTTAGGTGCTTTTGAAAATCTCATGCTTTCTTTTTAATTTTTTCAGGAGAATAACAACAAAAAGAGACAACTAATGTCTTTTATTGGGATAAAAATAGTGGCTACTGTGTGTGTGTAGGACTAGAATAATAAAAGAACTCATGACCTATCAGCACTTAGATCCTTTTGGTAGCTGATTTAGAACCAAATCCTGCTTGCCTTACTGATGCAATTAGCTTGATTATTATCAGAGGGATATTCATATGATTAAGATGAGCAGGGTTTGATCCTTATTATAGTAACCAATAATATATACAGAACCAGACTACAGAATATACACACTGTGCTTGATGCTATGGTGATGGGCACTATGGAAAACCCATTGACAGGGAGACAGACAGACAGGTAACACAGTAGTTTTCTGACTTCTAGAATGAGGATCAATTTGACGTTATTTTAAATGGAAAGAGAAAACATGACAATAGGGGACATGTTCTCCAATATTTTATCTATGTAACTGTATCTACTGTTACTTTCTCTAACTCAACCCCGACAGATTTTCCATAGAAGAGAATAGGGAAATTAGCTGCACTCAATTTCCATTAATCAAACAAAACAAAAAAATCTGAAATTTTCAATTGTGCCATGGTATTTCTTGCCTATTATTATGGTACATAAGTGCCATCTGGATATTTGCCCTGTGACCAGTGGGTTGATATATGTATGTGTGTGTGTGTGTTTGTGAGAGAGAAAGAGACACTAACTTTTAAAAAGAGCCAATCGGAACAGAGATTCTGCATATTCAGAAATATAAGAAAACATCACAAATCTTAATGCAGGCTGAAGAAATTGCAAGTCATCCAGTGAGCAAGAGGGTTTAAGAAATCTATTTGTCCACCTGCCCATGAAGAGTTGGATGATTTCCCAGGCAAGGAATGGAGAAGAGCAGAAGACTCCATGAAGTCCACAAGGGATCTTGCTATGTTGATGTAATTCACATGGGAAGTGTATGTAGATGTTAGAGAGATGGATGCAATTCAAAATCCATAGACAGATAAAGAGTGAAACTGTTTAATGGCTGGAAGCTGTAAAAGGGTTATCAGTACTATTGCTGGCAGGTGAAAAAACTTCTGCTTTTAGTTATGATGGTCCCTGGTTCTAGTTTGCATTCTTAATATGGGTCAGTTGGGATTATATTAGGGATGGGCACAAGCCACAACATTGAGATCCAGATCTGAATTTTGTAGAGCCAAAGTTCAGCGATGTTGGCTTCATCCATCAGAAAGCAAAATGACATCTACGAAATTTAGTTCTAGGTTTGTTTTTCGAACAACCCTCAAGCTTAGGGGTGCTTGGATCCAGGATTTTAGTTTACATATGTCTATATGTATGTGAAGTACCACTGTGCATCCTTGATCAAATCCACGTTCATGGATGTCAATGGAGTTTTGTCATACTCTTTAGAACTGGTCCCAAATTGGAAGCCCCCTATAATGGGACTTAAATTTAGTCCTGTGTTTGTATATACAAAAAGAAAAGGAGTACTTGTGGCACCTTAGAGACTAACAAATTTATTTAGTTTTAAATCTGTTAGTTTCTAAGGTGCCACAAGTACTCCTTTTCTCTTTGCGAATACAGACTAACACGGTTGCTGCTCTGAAACCTGTTTGTATATAGGAGCTAATTCAGTGCTAAAGGAAGAATGGGAGGTTTCAGGAATGCATCCGATGAAGTGAGCTGTAGCTCACGAAAGCTTATGCTCAAATAAATTGGTTAGTCTCTAAGGTGCTACAAGTCCTCCTTTTCTTTTTAAAGGAAGAATGTTATGCGTGATGAAATATCCCTGTTACTAATACTGCTAAAGTCAATTAATGGAGATTTTCCTTCAAGTCAAGTGATCAAACAGCAGAATTAGGACTTCTAATGTTTAGACAGAACTTTGCAAGTTTTTGGAGGGCTTTTGACAGTTCAGGTCCCAGCTAAATCCATCACTCTAAATCCATCAAACTCTCAGCAAGAGAGAAAAGAGAGATACACTTATATCAAGTTTGAGTTTCTGAGTGAGATCTCCTCTGCTTGACTTGGAACACTCTAAATATGTCTACTAATAAAAGTATTCACTCAGAAGAACACAAAGGTATGCATACCTGAAAAAGAAATCCTATTCACACCTAATACATTAGATACATTGCTCACAAATACCAGGGTTCTTTTGTGAGCTCTCATTGAATAGAAGCAGCCACATGTGCTTCCCAGTCAAAAAGTTTTAATTAATTGCTTTCAGTCATTTTCCTTATATAAAATTGGAATAGTTATAGAAAGGACTGGCTGTAGATGCTTTTGGTCGTGGTGGGATGGGGGATGTGTGGGGGAGTATTATACTAAACTACTTGAAATGTCTAAGACAGAAACCAAAAATAGATAAAAGCAATTTCTTTGAGGCTGTTTACCTGTCACAAAATTCTTCAAAATCAGCTTCATACAAAATGATTGGATCTTCTTAATTAAGACCTGAAAAAGATTTGGTCATGGATGTCCTGAAAAATACCATGACAAGACAGATGGGTGCAAGTGACACTCTTTGGCGGGGGAAAATATAGATCTGATAAGATTAACTATTGGGAGATCAACAACAGATATGAAAGAGTGGAATGTCAAGATAAAGCAGCAAATACAAAGGGAAAAAGTTGTCAGAAGTCTGTGCTCTGCCCAGACGTGTTATTAACCAGGGTTTGAAACAAGTCAGCAGGTCTATCCTTTTTATTTGCTGACTCTTAAATTAGTTCATCTGTACCCATAGCAATTTATTTTCTTTGCTTAGTGTTTCAATGATTGTTTCCCATGTCTGGAACTGCCTGGGCTTTGTTAAATGGATTGAAAAGTTGCCTAGTTTTCATTGATGCTTTTCATTCAGTATCCTTTTCTGGAATGCTACCTTCCTACATTAAAAAGAAAAAAGAAAAGGAGTACTTGTGGCACCTTAGAGACTAACCAGTTTATTTGAGCTAGCTCACGAAAGCTCATGCTCAAATAAACTGGTTAGTCTCTAAGGTGCCACAAGTACTCCTTTTCTTTTTTCTTTTTACGAATACAGACTAACACGGCTGTTACTCTGAAAACTTCCTACATTAGCAATCCTTAGTAAATCCCAACAGATATCATTACACCTTCTGTGCAAATGTGCACTACAGAGGCTATTTTCACAACAGCATCAGTTTCCTACTCTCCTCTACGACGTCACCACTGATAGATAGCTCTTCCACTTAAGCAGTTTTCAAGTTAGTGCTTTATCAATCGATAGATAGGTCAAGATGACTGAAAACCAAAGCTCAGACATTCTGTTGACTTTTATATTTTCTGTCTTTGCTCATGTCTGTAGCTCAGCAAGGCTTTCCCAGTTTCAGGATGGAATTATTTCAACTGCATCCTCAGGTCATCAAGGGGACAGAACTGTGGACCTTCAGCGTCAAAAGCACAGGTCTCTATTATCTGAGCTGAAAGAACAACTATTACCTAGCAGATACAGAAGGCTCTTTTCTTCTGTGTATAAAGAGAACCCCCCCCCCCACAAAAAAGCATGTTACATTTTTTTCTTCTTCCTGCCTTTGATTATACCATAGGCTGTGGTATTTAAGCACCAGACAGTAATTGGAGACAGCAGTGAATATGCCCCAGAAGGCACATTCTCAGTCTTCCCACCATTCCCAATTTGGTCTTTTCCAGGTTCTCTCTCTGGAACATTATTTGCTCATTTCTAGAGCCTATCTAGTGTATGTGAGGTGTGACATTTATAAGCCGCAGCTCCACTTGCAGATAATAAACAGGGGTCAGCAGTGGCTGTCACTACACTCATGTGGGACATGGTTTGCTGGTTGGTAAGGATGGGATGAAACCAAATATACATTGCAGTAAGTGTTCTGCAGGCTGGGTGATTTTGTTCCAGCCACCCTAGCTGGTAAGGAGTTCTCAGCACCTATAAAAGGAAAGGATTGTCAGCAAAGGATCCATTTGTGACTGGAAATGGACTACAATAGTCTTGACATTCTAGAATGTTGATCTTGAATGAGTGAGTTCCCCACACCTTTGGGACTCACCTCCCTTCTTTGTCTGTAACAGAAGTTGTTTGCCAACCTTCACATTGCTCTGCAGAGCCCAGCTTTTCTCCCTTGCTCATAAAGAGATGAGTAACGGGTAGCTGAGGTGCAATACTAAGGTGGGGATTTGGAGGGAAGGTTGGGCTAACTGACTTTTGCTATACTCTGAGTTGTTGCTGGCTTAATTGATCTTGGAGCAACTGATTAGTATAGTTTTCAAAGGTTGTTGAGGACTCGTAGAGCTTTGGAAGGATGCTCTCTTCTTGCAGAGAAATAAACCCTTAATTAATAAACAGGTCCCAGATCCTCAAGCATTTTAGGAACTTTGCTGTGGCCTCCCATCTAGGCAAAAGAAGGCGCAGCAGCTCCAAAATGCTCCTGGGTGTTTGTGCTGAGTTTGATGGTGGGTGCTCAGCTCTGTAAGTCTCTGCACTACCCCAGGCACCAGAAGTAGCCAAGCACTGACCAGATGGCCTATCCCTGCAGCAGACAGTGTGAGATATTTGAGTCAGTTTGACCGTTTTTGTATTTTCCAGTTTAAAAAAAAATTACTAAAAGTTTTTTTTTTTTAAAGCCAAAATGGTCCACGCATAATTACCCCACATGGTACAACCAGTATTGGTGTCCACCTAGATTATTCATAATTTAAATATTGGTCTATAGGGGGGAGCTTTACATTGAGAACCTGATGGTTGTATTTGAAAAAAACAGGGCCAATAGGATCTGAACTTTAATAAAAGGGGAGTTTGGATCCAGAATTTCATACCCATGTAAAATGATTCAGTCCTTTTTCTAGTCACATCCTCTGTTTTTTTCAGTTCCGCTAATTCTTCTAGGGTTTTTTTTTTTTTACACTCTCCCAATACAATATATAAAGGTTCAGCACAATGAATGCACTGGCAAAATATGCTCACACAACGACTGATTGTACAATCTCCTGAAAGTGTGTGTGTGCAAACTGGGCAACTGCCATCATGGCACCTTGAAGCCTATTTATTGCACTGATCTTTGACATCTTTGGCATCCATCGGACAAATACGGGGCATCTGTGAATGACTAGATCCAAACTCCATCAAAAGGGTTGATGGATCTTTTATCCTGAAGGGTCTATCAACTGACAGCACAGCATTGCTGGTTTGTATAGCTACAAGAATCCTGTTAATTCACAGCATCCTTGATTTTTATTTTACCCTGAGCAGAAGGTGGGTTGGAAAATAAAATCCAGTCTCTATGAGATTTAAGTTTTCCTCCTACTTGGTATAAGCATAGAGCAAATGTAAATCAAAGTCAAATATATTCCTGGCCTCCTGTTTTATAAACTTCTTTTCCTCATTTGTCACAAAGTCAAAACAGCTTGACATTTTGACAGCTGAATTTTTTTTCCAGGAGAGAAGCCACTTGACAGAAGTTCTTACACAAACTCATTTCTCACTGCCTTTTAACCACACGCCAGTGTTCTTTTTTTCTTTTAGTATGTTACTGTCACAAGATTTTCATATTTCCCAGGTACAAGGTTCCTCCCACGGATTATGAGGGCTGAGCCTTATAACACCCCTGGCTTGCACTGTACTTAAAATGTGTCCATGTATTACATAGAGAATAAAGAACAGGGCTGGGAAATTGTGAATTATGGAGCTCTATTTCCATTGACAGGGTGTGGTGATACCATAAATCATCAGGGAAAATCTCCAATATCACCAGAGCCTCAAGTTAGAATATTGATCCATAATTCAGAACTGTCCAGGTCTTTTATTGAATATCCATAATTGATCCACATCCCCAATCCATGCATTTCCTCCCAGCTCCCTTTATTGTTACCTCCTCTACCCCTTCTCCTTACCACTGTTGCTGTCCTCCCTCACAGCCTCCTCTATATGGTGGTGATGATGTTCTTCCAATCTCCTCCCCAGATGCTCCTCTCCCAGCCCCAAGCTTTTCTTCTTCCAATGTACAAGATAGACACAAAGAAGATGGGATGCAAGGCGAAATATAGCAATGGAGATGACAGTGTGTTTTTTGTTTCAGTTACACGTACACACACTTCTTGTGGGCCTCCTGGATTTGTAAAAGGGACTGAACAGAGGGAGGGTGGGGACTTGGCACATGTGGCCGAGGAAAGCATTGCGTAAAATGTATGATGCTGAAAATTAATTTTAATAGAGCTGCAAGAATTAAACGATTTTCCCATGAACCTTCATATGAACCTGATGTGATTATCTTTGTGTAGACATCTCATGAACAGAAAAGCAGGTGAAATTAATTAAATACATTAGTCAGTTTTCAGACAAGTTGTGAAGTAGAGTTCTGTGATGTCATTTACCTAATAATAAGCTATATTTTAATGATGATGGGGAGGGGAGGCTGAGAATATGAACCACCATTTGTACAGTGTTTTCTTTTTGTTCCCATTTCAAATCTCAAATATTGGGCACTTGCATGGCCCCCCAGCACCACAGTATCTGATCCCCTCACAATCTTTTAGTGTATTTATCCTCCTGTGAGATAGGGATTCATAGACTCATAGATATTAAGGTCAGAAGGGACCATTATAATCATCTAGTCTGACCTCCTGCACAATGCAGGCCACAGAATCTCACCCACCCACTCCTGCAATAAACCTCTCACCTATGTCTGAGCTATTGAAGTCCTCAAATCATGGTTTAAAGACTTCAAGGTGCAGAGAATCCTCCAGCAAGTGACCCGTGCCCCATGCTAATGTGATATTATCCCCATTTTACAGCCCAAGCTCCCACAGAAAGGCTGTGATGGGGTAGGGAATTGAATGCAGGTCTCCCAACTCCTGAGATAGTGTCCTAAGCACTCAACCATCCTTCTCCACAAAGTGCACCAAAGCAAAATTGGAAATAAAGTTAACTGAACATTTCTGAATCTTGCCAAGAGGTTTGGTTCGGTTCGAGGAGGGGAAAAAACCCCAAACACTTTATTTCCATAAATAAATTTCCATAAATCTGCCCATCCCTAAAATTTATGTGGCATTTCTCATCTATGAATGAGGCCTTTGATGCCTATCAGAAAACCCTAGAAAATGTTTTTCAGGAGAAAGTTTCCCCTATTATTCTTATTTTCTGACTGCTATCCATGACACAAGTAAAAATAATCCTTTGCCCAATTTGTAACTTAAAAGCAAAACATTTAGCTGAAAATGTTGCCTATTTACTTCAGATGCTAAATATTTATCATTTAGATTTCATAAAAGATGATAGATATAGAGAAATGGAATTCTTACTAGGCTAGACCTACTCTTGCATCTCCTTAGCAAAGACGGCATTTACTGTCACCGAACAAGTTTAATACTTTTGTCATTAAAATGTCACCTGAAAATCACTATCAAATGAATTGCATCATGACCCACTTATAATGTACTCTAATGTAATGAAATTCTCCTTAAAGGAAACATTTGATGACTGAAACATATGATGACTGAAAGCAAATTATTTTGGTAAATTCCTGATACACTGAACTTTTTCTGGTAATGAAGATTTAATGAAAACAATCAGTTCTCTGAGTTGTGAACTTTTGACAACAGGACTGTAAAGTACATCCAACGACAACCACATTACAGTAGATTTAAAGCAGTATCATAACCCTAATTTTATTATTTAGCAGAGCAAGTGGTACTGTACCTTTCACTGCAAAATGCGACTCTCCGTTCCTTTAAGTGCATTTTTTAAAAGCCCCTTGAGAAACATTTCCACAAACAGAATATCTCTTATCACTAACTACTGCTCATCCCAAAGTCTCTGCATTATTGTCTGGATATGAAACTTTAATGCATCAGCAAGAGTAATTTATCAAAATAGGAAGCAATATCTTCAGATCAAACACACTGAAAGGTCCAATGATAATGATGCTGCATATGCATGTACATAAGGTATTCATTCATTCATTAAGTTCCTGCTACTTATCTTGGTGAGGGTCATATACAATGACAAATACCCAAACTTGGAACCTGTCTCCAGACAAGGAAGATGCATAATCCACATTGCCTTGTTTTGCCTCAAAAATCCCAGCCTGTGATTTTCTGACATTTCCCTGTCTAGTTATGCTAAACCAAGCACATAATGAAGTGTAAAAGGCTTATAACTTTGCATAGCACCTCATATTCCTCTGGACTCTCTCTCTAAAAGAAAAAAAGCCCTTTCAAGGAGAATATTTCTTTTGATGTTGCTTATTTTGAATGTCCCCCACTGCCCCCTCCCAAATCATTCAACATCTAACTAACTAAACATTGTTTACATCTCTAGCTACAACCCTTGCGGGGTGGGGGCGGGAAGAGGCAGAGAACCTTTCCTGTCTGAAACTAGAGTTCTTGTCTAGCAAAACAATTAAATGTAAACAGTGCAGCTGAGGCTTTCATTATGCAAAATGGATGGACACATTATGCTGTCCATGGCAATAGGTTATATTTTAAATAGTTCTGAATCAGGGAAATCACCCCTTAATGCTCCACTTCCCCTTTTCACATGACAGCAGGGACACTCAAGGCACATTTTACATGTTAATAGCATATATTCCTTATCTAACAGGTTTCAAGTCTGTCACATCTTCCCCCTCCTATTTTAGGACCCCCCCCCCCAACTCCCAACCCAACCTTAGAAACAACCTAGCTGGCATGGTAGATAAGAGGTAAAGTGTTTTCTTCATGACCTCTATGCATCGTACTCCATGGGAAAAGCAACGTGGAATGCACACTCAGCAGGCTATGAGATTCGAACCAGTTTGTCCTCAAGGCATTTCTGCCATAAAACATAGTCCTACCAACGGTATTTTTATTATAAGCAGCCTGGCTTCCCTTACCCCCATCCCCACCCCCTCTCTGCTTACTGCTTCTCGCTGTGCACCTGGCTGCATTTGGAAACCCACAGAGCAAAGCATAAACAATAAGCCTCAAACAGCAACAGACTCCTTTGTTTTACATGCAAATCCTACCTCTGGTAGTTGTCACATCTTCCTCAGGAGCAAAGCCTAATTATTAGCAAACAGAGATCCAGTGGAATCCTCCAAACTGCCACCAGTTGTTAAAGGCTGTCATCCTTACCTCCTGGTGCTTGAGCCTTTTTGGACCATTAATGTCACAACCCCTGCTAACTCATAGCTTAAGACTCCCTGCTCAAAATGTCTGAAATAGTTTGGAAGGACAATAGGAATGACAGGCACACTAGACAGCCATGCTTGAAATTAGTTATCTGAAGCTCTGCTAAGGCTGTTTCATAGTGTTTTAAAGCATGCATTAGGTAGGATTTATTAACCTATCATAGGCATGCTATTTCTGTTTTCATTAAATGCCGTAGCAGGATGTCTGTTAGAAATGCAGTGATAGGTCTAACGCCTTTCCCCCACTGCTTTTAAATCCTCACGTTAGAGGAGAAAAAAATCAGACATCCTTAAACTTACTAAGGGTACCGTTTCTGCAGAAAGGAGTTTCACACATTATTTTGAAACTAAAGAGAAATTCACTCCTTGGAATGGAAGGTGCGGTAGCTCCTAGGACTAATGTAAATGAAAAGATTAATCTTCATGCCACAAAATCCCTATCCACCCCAACCCTCTGCTACAGAGTTAGTGAAAGTATTGATCAAAACCTGAAACTTCCCAATGTTAACTAAGTCACATGTAATATTAAGTCAGTAAGGATGAAGCGTCTACACTATCTTATTTTCAATCGCTTATTTAGTGCCATAGGTGTTTGTGAGGTTTAACCAAAATTAGAATATGATTCACAGATAGCAGCATCTCACTTTACAGTCTTAATGCACTAGTTGCTACACTACAGAACAAACAGTGATAATGAGCAGAATAAACAGAGTGCCCTTATGGTCTTTACAGCCTCAATGGTTTGTTGAAAAGTTGGGGTTTTGGGAGGGTTCTTTCCTACATCTGTTTTAGATATGATTTATGTGTAAATATAAATCTGAAATCTCAAACGTTAGAATTAAATTTAGAATATTCGACTCTGGAGCCTTTCACTCCTAGGTGACTGGTTCAATATCAGCCCAGGTCAGTAAAGACCCAAGGTTGGCTCTTTAGTGTTGCTGGTCCGGTTCTGTGTGAATAAACATCCACTTTTCAAAAGCCACCAGCACAGAAACATCTTTGCTGGTAGTAGCAGTCGAGAGGCCAGAGGACTGAACGTGCAGATCAATGCCAAGACTGACTGGTAGGAATGGGTGGGGAAGCTACTACTTCTGGTGTCCACAATGTACTGTTCAATGATTAACAAGTGGACTACAGTGTCCAGGGCTCTCAATCCAGGACATTTCACAAGCATTAATTTACAATGAAAAAAAATCACAGTGAGCAAGCAGGGAAATGAATCATGAGCTGAGCGATTAGGGAGCAAGGCGGATCAATGTAGCGATAGTTAAAAAATAGATTCAACTGTATTAAGATGTGGGATTTGATGGCATAATAACCCCCTGTCCCCGTCCATTCCTGAAAAAAAAAATCAGCAATGAAGAGGTTAATAAACCAGTAACAAAGGGAAAATGTGTATTAGTTTTTATCATTAATGGGTACTAGATGGGACAGGGGATTGGTTATGGGATGTGAAACTTTTCCTTTAGCGTCATTGGTTTGAATTTGGACTAGGGAGTCACTTCTGTATAGCTGAAGCTCAACACTGCTGGAGAGGAGATCATGGGCCTATGTTAAACCAATAGGTAGATTCAGTCCAATTCCTAGGGAGCACCTGTCCATGCTGCAAAAGCCACTACCACATTTAGGACCAGTTGCCTACTTTGCTGAGAGTTTTGCCAGACAGCCCAGGACTGGGTGCGAATTTAGAGGTGAATTATTTTCTCCCTGCAAAGGCTGGCCTTTCAAGCATACACTGGGTGAAATTCTGAGCTGATTTGCACCTGTGTAAATGTACTGAAATTGATGGAGTTACTCCAGATTGCTGGAGTGCAGAATTTGGTCCAATATCCATCTAATTAATCTAGGGTCTTAAACAACCCCCTCATTGTATATCATCATGAGAATTCATGGAGGATGGGTGAAGTCCCAGAGGACTGGAGAAGGGCAAACATAGTATTTATCTTTAAAAAGGGGGGGGAACAAAGGACACAGAGAATTATAGACTAGCCTATCTTCGATACCTGGAAATGTACTGGAACAAATTGTTAAACAATCCATTTGTAAGCACCTGGAGGATAACAGGATGATAAGGAATAGCCAACTTGGATTTGTCAAGAACAAATCATGCCAAACCAACCTAATATCCTTCTTTGACAGGGTTACTGGACTAGCGGGGGGGGAGGGGGGAAGCGGGAGGGGGGAGAAGCTCATGGCATGATATATCTTGATTTTAGTAAGGCTTTTGACATAGCCCACTTGATATTCTCATAAGCGAACTTGCTATAAAGTGGGTACATAGCTGGTTGAAAAACTGTACTCAATGGTTCACTGTCAAACTGGAGGCACTGCTGCTGCTGGGATTAAAAGCCAGTCTGCTGACCCTTCCAACCAAGCAAGCAGCCTACTACAGGCCAGCTGCACTCATTAGGTTGCCCAGAGACTGACCCTGTGTTAGGGACCGAGATATAGGTAGTCTGCCCTAGTATTCAGAGCGGGAGTCAAGTCTAGTGGGCGGAGCAGGCATTCAGCAAGCTGAGGGTCAGAGCTAAGGTCAGATGCCAAATGGCAGAGCCAAGGGTCAAGCTGGATTCAGGGACAGAAGTCATGGGCTGGGGTCAGAGCCAGAACTGGTCACTGAGGATTGAAGGCGAGGTGTAAGGGCAGGAGGAGAAGCAAGAATCAAGCACAGAGCAGGAGCATAATTGGAACAGGAGCAAAGGCAGGGGCAAGGCAGTAGCCAGGAGCATTGCCGGAACACGGTTGGGTGCAGGAGGCAGGCATAAGCAGGGATCAATGCAGCCACAACAGGAAACCACCTTTTTGCTCAGACAAACTTCCTGTTCCTCCTCCTGACTCAAATAGCATTGCTGGACCAATCGGTGGAGCTGGGCAATCCTCCAGTCAAAGCTCCCATGGGTGGTGCTTGACTGGGGCAATAACCCTAGTAGCTTCCAGCCCATCAGGTTTCAGAAGCCATTAGGTGGAGGCCAGGATGTGGCAGCTGTCTGGGGACCTCCAGGTTTGGATTCAAGACCAGAAACAACATACCCTGCTTCCCGACTGGCTCTGCTCAAGTCCTGATTCCTGACAGTATATCTACACTGCACACTCAGCTTGGGGGCTCAGTGTTTCCAAGCCTGTGCTTGAACGTCCACACTGCATTGTAACCCTGGGTTTACATTTACTGGACATATGGGTTATGGGTTACATATCTCACAGCTGTGCTAATGCCTCCACCCTGCATTATGAAAAGGAGTACTTGTGGCACCTTAGAGACTAACCAATTTATTTGAGCATACGCTTTCCTGAGCTACAGCTCACTTCATTGGATGCACACATCTGATACATCCAATGAAGTGAGCTGTAGCTCACGAAAGCGTATGCTCAAATAAGTTGGTTAGTCTCTAAGGTGCCATAAGTACTCCTTTTCTTTTTGCAAATACAGATTAACACGGCTGTTACTCTGAAACCTGTCATCCTGCATTATGCAGACCTTCTGACTCAGGCCTGTAGTTTGATTTGCATCCACTCTGCAAAATGACAGGGTTTGGACCTCAGTTACAGCAGAACTTGGGCCCTGACCCTCCACCCTCTAGCAGGATCCTGTGACCTGGGTCCTGATTGCTTACAGACCCGAGACAGACTGATGTGTGTGTGGATGGAAGTGGGGTTTGGGCTTCAACTTGGGCTTAGTGTGCAGTGTAGACATACCCTCTAAGTTCAGCCTGCACACAACTATGTTGCCACTGTTCCAGGTTGGCTGGCAGGATCTCATAATCTTCTTCACATATCACTAAGTCTTCCCTGAACAGCATGTTTCAAGGTGGCTTCCTTTGTATATTCTCATGTATCATATCTATGAGGGCTGTAGGCAAAAAAGAGGCTCAATGCTGACTCCTGATGCAGGTCAGTGCTTACTGGAAGTTCTCTATTGTAGCCCCCACTGAATTTTCTCTATGGTAGAGTCTCCACCATACGTATCTCCTGGATAAGACAGACAAATTCTTCTGGCACACTTCTCTGTTACAAACTCCACCAAACTCGTTAGAATCATAGGGTTAGAAGGGACCACAAGGGTCATCTAGTCTCACACCCTGCCAAGATGCAGGATTTGTTGTGTCTATCCAGCCTCCTTTTGAAAACGTCCAGTGAAGGAACTTCCACAACCTCTCTTGGCAATCTGTTCTATTGCTCTACTGTTCTTATAGTAGGAAGTTTTTCCTGAGATATAATCTAAATCTGCTATGCTGTAGTTTGAACCCATTGCCTCTTGTCCTGTCCTCCGGCAAGAGAGACCAACTTTTCTCCATCTTTTTTATGGGAGCCTTTCAAGTAGTTGAAGACTGCTTTCATGTCCTCTCTTAATCTCATCTTGGTACACAATTATATATGCTTTTCCCAGGTTCACAAAGACCATACCTCTTTTCTCTAAATTCGCCTTGAAGATTTGTAGCACAAATATGGCATCAACTTCTCCTTCCTGGTATGTATCCAAAATGACCCTTCCAAATCTCCACCATTCCATGCAGATGCTTTTCAATAATCTTCTCCTACACTTTCACAGCATGTGATATTAGCTTAATTGAATGATAATTAGCACATGGTGTAATGTCTATTTTATGCTTAAAAATAGGCACTACAAAGCTTTTATGCCATTCATCCAGGATTTTTTCTATCTTAAGACTGTCACTGAACAAACCTGTAAAATACTTGATGCCTTCCATTCCCAATGACTTCATCTGGTCCAGGTGCTTTCTCCTTTTTCATTTTTCCTAAGAGCCCCTGCAGCCTCCTTCTCCTATACATAATCTATCATGCCCTGGTTAGTCTTACATGTTCTTAATTCCTTCCCTGGGTTCTCCTCATTCATCTCTCTTTCAAAATAATGACCCTAAACATTGTTAATTAATTCACCATTTATTGGCAATATACTATCTTCATTTCCAATGTAAGCAAATTTGTTGGCATTGTCTCACTTGCCTCGGCAAGTCTATAGAAAGACATGAGGTACAGTAGACCAACTAATTGGTTATATAGCTTGTCACAGGCGCTACTTTTAGTTGTTGCAACTCTTCTTTTGGCCTCCATGTATGCCATTTTATCAGTCTTCAAGTTTCCCAACAGATTATTTAACTCCTGCATTCCACTCCCAAGTTGCCCTTCTTATCCTCTTCAGTACTAGTTTCATCAATCCTAGGACTTCATGTGCTGTTTTTAGCAAAGTTGCTTTAGTTTGAACTAGTTGTCCTCTATACATCCCTGTGTGTAGTCAGGAAGTTTATGGATTACTTTTTGTTTTAAGCTTTTTTTTCATTCTCATCTTTCATTCCCATTCTTAAACGAGTGAATAAACTGAGATTTGCAAGCTGTAACATAGGAACGCTGATGGAAAGAAGTTTGGAGCTATGTGAGGTCTTAAAGAGGAGAATAGTAAATATAGCTTGTGTACAGGAGACCAGATGGAAAATCGTAAAGCCAAGTTGTAAAGCTATGCTGGTGGAGAGTAACAAAATCTCTTTATCGGGGAGTTCAACCTCCTGAAATGACGTTGGAGGTATTCTGGATAAAACCATGTAGAAGCATGAGATAGAGGTTACCAGAAGGTTGGACTGACTGACAAGTGTTAAATTGTGTTGGGAGTAGGCAACAGTACATCTATTAAGTGGGTAAGCACCACAGTTGGGAGAGGATCAAAAAGTAAAAGAGGAGGTTTTGGTAAGTTGCTGTGACTTACTGGAAACAACCATGCAATGAGCAAGTAATGATCAGAGCAGATTTAAATGCACATGTTGGAACTGTGACAGCTGTCCATTGAGGGCACAGCATTGGAATCAGAAATGCCAAGAGGGAAGTGGTCCTACAGGCTTGTCTGGCACTGGTTGTGGTGATCACAAACACACCTTTCAGAAGAGGGCAAGCCATTTCATAACTTATAACAGTCGAGGATGCAAGTAAACCAATTTCTTTTTAATAATAAGACCAGAGATATCATGAAAATCAATACTAAGGTAATACCCAAAGACTGAACTGAGAGACAGCACAGATTTCTCCTTATGGAGTTCAGAATGAAGAGCAGCGAGTGCCAGTGCAATACCTGTTTAATGGATAATTTAAGAACTTCCTTTTGTGCTGTCCATCCAGCGTCTTTCATGAGCACTAAATTCACCTTAAGGAAAAAAAGACCTCCTTGTCCTGAGCAATATATTCCTGATTCATTAAAGGCTCAATGTAGAGATGATTTGTATATGGGATGTGATAACAGCTCTAGAGACATTAGGCAGATTCAGATGGAAGACACAGAGACACTTCCTTGGCTGATTGTCTGCAGAGAAACATCATGAACTATCCAGGAACCTGTTCAGAGTGGATGGCACCCAAACAACCTACCTAGGAGTTAATACTGTAATTACTATTCAGAAGTTTGGTAGATATTATCCAGGGCCTGGCTGTGAATCATTTGTGTAGACAAGCCCTTCAAAGGATTCTTTAGAAAGAGTCATTTCCTCCCCTGCCTCCACCATAGAGAAACCCCCGGCCCCATGACCAGGGCTATCTTCTTATTGTGTGCTGGTTCCTGACTACTCTTTGGGATCAGGGGCCAGTAAGAGGAAGTGGCACACATTGCCAAGTTAAGATAGGGGTGAACAAGTGGAAAAAAGCCAAGAGTGGGCCTATGTGTGGAGGCTGATCTGATAAGCAGGTGGAAAGTGAAGTTGGGAGATACCTCTAACTCATGGGGCCTGGGGGATACTCCTGGCGGTAAGTGGTTAGGGGAGTCGTAATGAGGTGAGTAGGATCTCCTTTGGTCACAGAGTGAGAGAGCAGGCATGAGGAGGAGCTCCTGCTGGGGAGGAGGCAGAAGGGAATGAAAAGGATGTGGGACTGAAAATAAGTCTTCTTATGTTGGGTGCCTCCATGGACAGCCAAGACTCCTAAACTCATCCCCAGGGCCCTAAAGATGAAAGGAACAACTTCAATACACTATTAACATTTTTTGTTGTTGCTACAAAATTATTTAAAAAATCAACAACTCCTTAATTAGAAATAATTAGCTCTTGTTTCTCCTTCTTGAGAATACATATTAAAGAGATGGATTAGATGGACCACGGATCTTGACAATTCCTATGTCCCTAGGTAATGCATATGCTTTCTGAATGCTGCCCGCCCCTCCAATAATTGCTTACGTGTGCTCTTAGTTTAGTACCATCAGTAAAGTCACATTGATTTTAATGGGAGTGGAAGTTACTCAGCATCTTGCAAGTAACCTTATTGAGATACAATGGGGATGCACCAATGTAAATTGGTTTTTGACTCTTCTTTCTTTGATCAATATTAATTTTTGACCAATATTAGCTTGGGAAATGGTCTAAGAGAGATGGAGATAAGGAATTCAGAGGATTTGTAGTTTGCATGCTGACTGTCAGTTAAACAGTGTAATGAATGAAACAATTTATGCATAATTTCATTATGAGTCATCCTAATTATAACAAAAATTTGATAGTTACACTTTCTAGTTATATATGATACAGATACATATGCTAATTGCATATGGAAGTACACAATATAATTAATGTTGCAGGTTATGCACACAGTAACCTCTTCTCCTCCAGCAGGGACAAAATTCTCTAGGAGCCAGAGGAATTTGGTTTGAAGTTGTATATTTATTAGTAAACTATTTTTTCCATTCCAATACTGCATCACTTTGAAAGGGTATCCACATCTGAATCAGCAGTGGGGAGCTTTTCAGTAATCGAGTAGATGGCCTGGTGTGAATCAGCTATGAAAAAGAGTGCAGAAATAATCTACCGATGGCCAGTAAAGGTTGGATCTGTTCAACAACTGAGACTGACAGTATATAAAGTAGCTACAGATGTTACGTGCATTGAAAGTACACTGCATGCTGTATCAAGAGTGTGAAATTAATTGTAAAAGAGAACTAGATGTAAATAGCCAGTGGGAGACTTAAAGGAGACTGGTCCAAACCTAATCCCAATCTGGATTTTGAGAAACTTGAACCTAAATCCAGAACTGAATGTTTTGTCTTGCACCTATTCCTGTGATTGACTAACCTGAAATCCCATGTTCAGACACCCCCAAATTTTGAAGAAGTTTGACTCTGGATGGAAATCTCACCGTGGTGGTTTGGTCCCATCTCTACTCATTTAGGGTTTAATTTTCCATTTCTGTATGGGATATTACTGAAAGCAGGACAAAAAGTTCAGAAAATTATCTGAGTTTATTTGAACAAGCTCAGTTTGAGTCTTTCACGCGAAACTTGAACATCAAGAGCATGAGCTTTAGCAGACTCAAATGATCATGACACCTGGCTAGAAGAGCAAACTTTCCAGGAGACTTTCATGGGCATACCTGGATTGTAACCTCTTTCAGGCAGGGACTGTCTTTTTGTCATACATTTTTACAGCAACTAGCACATTGGTGCATGGCTGAGATTCCTAGGTGCTACCTCAATAATAATAGAGTATCGCTGACAAGAGTGATCTGACCACACAGGGAGGTACAAGAGTCTTGCAGGAACCCTGTGGTGATAACATATACGTTACTTCAGTATCAAACTGAACACCCACAGCTGAGAGAGAGGTCTGTCCATCCATAGCTGTCCATCTATAAAGCAAGGCAGAACTGACTGGCATTGTGCCTCTCTATGTTCCATTCCTAGAATATAGGCTTTCCTGGGCTGGCTTCATGGTGTAGTAACATTTACATTCTAATGGTGTGGCCTAATGTTGCAACAAACTCCTTTGCATGGCAGAAGTTTAGGTTCAATTTCTATGAATGTTGAAACTAGAACATGATCCTGAACTCACATTTGAATATCACAGGAAACTAACAAACATAATTGAACTTTAAAACACATACATTGTTTTATAGCTATGCCTTCACTGCCAGAAATCTTTTTTTTTTTTAAATTACAACAAGGTAACTAATGCACATTAGCTCTCCCACTGTAAAATCCTAGAGGAGACAATGCATCTGTAGTTTTTACCAGGAGGTAGCCAGGTACAATTACATCCACAGCAAATGGGACACTATCCCTTCCAAAGCACATCTGTGTGACTCTGCTGTGGCCTGACTCAGTTTCCCCTCCTTAATGAGATAACAAGGAGATCACTAAGCCCAGCTAAGGAGAATCAATGCACTGTATTTTACAGCATTATCTCTCTCCCTTTGATAAACCCTTCTGAAAGGAGAATTTGTAGAGGGTTTAAAAGGCTTTTACCTCAGAGCCCAGATAAAACTTAAACACCCCAAACCAAAAGTCTCAAGGTTCCAGCCACAGCTCCTTCTGCAGGAAGTCTTCTCTGCCGCTATCTGGAGAGTAATACACCCTTCTCCTGGTTTGTTCTGGGGCTCTCCCAGGCCTTGAGAGCTTTTTTTCCTAGTTCAGGCTCCCTACACCCTCCCCTTCCACTAGAACTTCCTTTCTCCTCTAGAGCTTTGTACCAACTGAGGTCTCCTAATTGTTTATTGGACCCAGGTACTCCTTACTCAACTAACTGCCTTCCAGGTACTTAGGCTGTTAACTATGCACAGGTGGACTTGGGTTAGCTCATTTCCTTTGGTGGAGCCTGTCACAGGTAGGCTGGGATCTGATTCCCTTCAGGGGCTAGTCCTACAACCTCCCTCTTCCCCCACCCCGGTGGCTGATCATGCCTAGTCTGCCTCATGGTAAAGCTACAGTGCCTTGTCTCCACTACGGTTTCATAGCAGGCTAGCTCACATGCATTAGTTATTCCATGGTAAAAACACACCAATTTTTCACAGTGAAGACAAAGCCGTGGTGTGATGGGTGAATAGTGATAAACTACAGTAAATATGAGGAATTGCATGGAGAGTTTAGGCTAACCTGGTTGCAAATGTTAGTGGTCTATGTTCTATAGAGGGTGGGGGAGAGGGAATTACATATGTAACTCTCATTAACACCAACAGAAGTTATCCATGTCCAAAAGAATTCCATGCATTGATGGTGGAAGGCACCCAGGTTTGGATTTAGTCTAAGAGTCTCTTTTGTCTTTAGCCTAATGAGACACCCAATGCCCAGCAGATGTGTTCATGCAACTGATTTGTATTCCACTGGGTGACCTGCTAATCACTCCACTTTCTGCCTGATTGTCCTCAAAGTAAAACTATTTCCCCAGGTTTATTTCCCACCCCCTACTGTTCCTCACATGTTCTTGTCAATTGCTGGAAATGGCCCACCTTGATTATCACTACAAAAGGTTTTTTTTTTTTCTCTCCTGCTGGTAATAGCTCACCTTACCTGATCACTCTCCTTACAATGTGTGTATGGTAACACCTATTGTTTCATGTTCTCTGTGTATATAAAATCCCCCCACTGTATTTTCCACTGCATGCATCCTATGAAGTGAGCTGTAGCTCACGAAAGCTTATGCTCAAATAAATTTGTTAGTCTCTAAGGTGCCACAAGTACTCCTTTTCTTTTTGTTCTCTCTGTCGTTCTTCTGCCTTTTCCTCACCTCTCCCTTTTTGACCCACTTGTCTGAGAGGAAACAATTGTATTTAGAAAAAAGAAAAAAGAAAAGGAGTACTTGTGGCACCTTAGAGACTAACCAGTTTATTTGAGCATGAGCTTTCGTGAGCTACAGCTCACTTCATCGGATGCATAGCATATCGTTAGATCCTTGTTAGGTGACCCAGAAGTCCCAAACCAATATTTGATGCAAATGGATAGTTGCTTGCTGTGAAAATCTTCTTGGTTGACAACTCATTAGGTACTTTAGACAATAGTTGTCTGTAAAGTTTTTTAAAGCAGCAGTCTCCTCTCTTTTGCATATTTAAGCTAGTATCTCTCTAGAAATGTCTAGACTAACTTGGTCTTGAGCAGTTTTAATGGAGGTCTTTCTACTACCCCATTTCTTCACCAGTTTCTAGACTGTGTTGCTCTGTCACTTTTCCTTCAGTTTTTAACCATCCTTAAACTGCCCAGGTGTCAGAAATCTTCTCACTCGTCTCCTGTAAACATTATTCTGCCTTCTTCTTTACTAACCTAACCTTTATTTATACACAGTCTCATGGATTTGGCTAGCTGTTCTCAAAACATCTGCTATATTTTGTACTTTATGGAGGTGGATGGGAAACAGACTGCAGGTGGTTGGACTAGATGACCTCCTGAGGTCCCTTCCAACCCTGATATTCTATGATTCTATATACACATGCTTGCAAAAGTAAAGCTCAGTTAACTCTTTCTTCTCCTTACAATCACATTCCAAGTTCTTACTAATTTAGTACACGTATGGATATCTCAGTTAATTAATGTAGCTCTGCTTACCAGTGGCATTGTTGCACAAAAGTGTATACATCACAAAGCACAGTTAAGTTCCAGAAGTCTCAGAACTTCCACATATTTCAACAATATCAAGTCTTTAATTACACCGAAGAGAGCCCTGACAGAAAATAACCTAGACAGATAGCAGTGAAGATTTCAAATGAACCTCCAAATCCCTTCTGTTCATTTGCTCAAATTCACCGGAGGTATATGGAGGTGCCACTTCACTGACTTCATAATATCTTTAGCCTGGGTACAGGTCATATATTATTTTTGATTAGCTGTAGGGGAAATCCAAACTCATACAGCCGCTTTCACAGTGATGGGTAGTGTAAACTATTGAATTCTGGGGCAGAGATGATGAAATTAAATGAGTTCTGGTGTGACAGACACTGCTCAGTAAATCATTGAAGGCTGCAGATACATTTGAGCAACAAAAAGAAAACCCAAGTAAACAAAACTACTCTCACAATTGTTTATTGCCAGCTCCTCTACACTTTTCTGTTAAGTGACTATGCAAAGTATGTTGGTCGTAGGGATGACTCCCCATTTGTTGCTGTCAGTCGAAAAGCTTGAGTTGGGTAAACCCACTGGAGTTTCGTGCTTCCGCTTTCCTTGGTTTGGGTCTTAATACAGGTGCTTTCAAAGCTTGATCGGGTGTGACCACTGTGCAAAGACTCCACTGTTTCCTACTCTGAACATTTCTGCTGTATAACAATTGCTGCCTGGTTCTTTCCCGTTTGTTAAGCAATGGATTACTGGTCAAACATTTGCAACCAGGTTAGCCTAAACTCTGCATGCAATTCCTCGTATTTACAAAAAGAAAAGTAGTACTTGTGGCAGAAAGCACCTAAAAAATCAGAAAGCATCTAAATAACCCGTTCAGCTTCCGCGAAAGGTGAATCGCAACGTGCATTATTCATCACAAAGAAAGGAATCACAGTAGCAATGATTGGGGCAATGCTTCCGAGAATTATTGAACAAGCGAGAAGCACCTCTGATCACGGCATTCCGAGATGACAGTAAATATGAGGAGCAGTGTTCATTTGTATCCGCAAAAAGAAAAGGAGTACTTGTGGCACCTTAGAGACTAACAAATTTATTTGAGCATAAGCAAGCTTTATTTGCTCAAATATGCTCAAACAAATATGCTCAAATATGCTTTCTTTGTGATGGATAATGCACGTTGCAATTCACCTTTCGCGGAAGCTGAACTGGTTATTTAGATGCTTTCTGATTTTGTACATGGTGTCTTAATTGTTTTCTCAATCAGGTCTAACATCTTTTCAATCCATTTCCTCCTCTTCCTACATTCATTTCATTTCACCTAGCAACCCTTATGGAGATATTGCTAGCTAACTGTGTCCTCTTCTTTCTCCCCCAGATCACTTGATGTATAATGCCCTCCTTTTTGCAGGACTCAGGTATCTCCATTAATGGATTCTTCCTTTTATTCTTTACTCAGCCATTGCTTTGCTTTAGTGGAACTCTCACTCTTTGATGAAAATCATTCTTTTTTTGTTTTCTATTTTCTTTTTAATATCTTTTGCATGCCTAAAATGGCCGCTCTGTTTTGTTTATTTGGGAGCTTGGTCATCTTGGACTAAATCCTCAAGCCTGAGCAGGGGCCAAGAAAGATGCCTTGAATGTGGTGATGCTAGCATGGTATTA